>NC_136461.1:164461432-166881432 GCF_902686455.1 Sciurus vulgaris | reverse complement strand
ATGCAGATTTGAAGTAATTTTTTAATATTTTGGGTTCTGCGACATTATTGTGAAAAATTAAAGTTGTTGTGCAATACTTAATTCAGACATGTACCACAAGTTAATGGTAGACTAACACTGGGGGGTGGGGTCTAGGCATCATGCTTTCGTCAGCATACTCTTGAGCTTTTAAGTCTACTATGTCTGAACTGTGGTTTCTTGTTTATCCTTTTTTCCTTAGTTGGACTGTAATGTATGGTCTGTCAACCTGTGAATCTTTAAAGTATGATTCAGGTATTGTTGTATTCTTTACTGTGTAATAAAAAAGTTAAAAAAATCTGTATTCTCTGTTTCCCTTATCCTTAGTGGGTACCATAGCTGCCCACCCAGTGACCTTGGCCTGGGGAGTCCATCCTTCATGGTGCTGGGGCATCTCCAGAGGTTTCCAGCTACAAATCATGCCTCTGTAACATGAGTTGACTTAGCCATGAGTGGTAAAGAAGGAATGATGTCAAAGCAATGCAAAAGGCAAGTTGGAGGGCAATTCCCAGGCAGGAGGAGCTGAAACTGTGGGAGAATTGTAGCCTTCCCTAGGAGAGGAGAGCTTGGCTTGTTTAGCTTAGCTTCTATGTTTTGATAAAAATAACTGCCCATGCCTGGGTCACCCTCTCCGGGAAAGTGCATCCCAGTGTTATGAGGCTCTCTGGCTCTTGACAGGTTGCTCAGCTCCTCCACTCAGCTGAATGGCAGATCCACTGAGGCAGAGCTCCCCCTTCATCTGCCTAGGCCCTTGCCTTTAATTAAAAGTTGCATTTTCTCTTGGTCTTCGTACATTAGTAACATGAACTGTGGCTGTCCTCAACTTGAGTGAGAGGCCCAAATTATCCCCTTTGACATAGATATTGTTTTCTTTTTCATTCTCTAATTATAAAAAGACCCAACCCTTTTCCTTCTACCCTATAAACCCTACTAGTCTGTGTGTAGTGTTCTGTAGATAGATTTTTTAAAAAAAATAATGTATATACTGCATTGTAGTAGAAATCCCTGTTCCGAGCATTCTACTTCATGGGCCAAATTCTAGTTGCCCAGGAATCAAGGACAACAAAGCATGTGCAAGAGCCTATGTCTGGAGACAGCCTGGTAAGTGGGAGGGCAGCCTGGGACCTTGTACTCAGCTTCCTGTGGGAGCCAGCTGGGTCTTTGTCCTAAGGCCTGGCTTCTCTAACTCATCTTCTTGAGAAATGTACTTTTCTCACTTTTCTTAATCTAGGAACTTGGTAGGAACTGTTCTATGAGAATAGACTTCTTAAAAAAAATAGTGGATATCTCATCACCCCCACAATTTAAAGAGGGTTGGATATTTAATTTGGTAGATAATTTTTTTCCCCCACAGAAAGTCAGACAAGCCTGACCTGAGCTGCCAATCCTTTAACGTGTGAATGTGTCTTTTTTTTCTCTTCAAAGTGATCAGGCCAGAAACTAGCAGACATGAAAAACAGAAACGGGACCCACAGAAGTAGCTCCCTTATCGTTGTTGAAAACACTTCTGTGATGTTTTCATACAAGTGGATGTGTTGGACAAATGGGAGATGGTTCTAGTTTATTTGAAACATATGAGCAAAATCCAGAGACTTCTAGGTGTTTGAACACCATTTTTTTTTTTAGAAGTGTTAATGATGTATTTGATAATGTTTAAAAGGATGTGTCTGCCATGGAAGAACGATCAGTTACTTCCCTGGTGGGGAACAAACGATCAAAGGGGTGCTGTTCTGTATGGGTGTCTATATCCTTATTCTAAGGTGAATAAATAAAGTTGTATTTGCTTAAACTTGTCCCTGGTCAGTCTATTCTCAGCCATCCTGGGGAAACTGAATCAGATAAACCCAGAAAATGTATTTCCTCATCAGTCCTTTCCATCTGTACCGGCAGGGAGGTAGGACCAAAGTAGTTATTTCTCTGCTTTTGAAATTTTCAGGTTCAGATAGCTTTTTTTGAAAACATGTCAAGTTTACACATAGGAAGTCTATGGGAACTTCTTTTAAAAAAAATCTAATTATACATGACAATAGAATGCATTGGACACATCATACATAAATGAATATAACTTCTTATTCTTCTGGTTGTACATGATGTAGGATTACACTTGTCCTGTAATCATACATGCACATAGGGTCATAATGTTCAATTCATTATTAGCCTTCCTAACTCATACAATCCCTTCTGCTCCCTTAGCTCCTCTCTACCTAATCCAGAGTACCTCTGTTCTTCCCCAGCCCCACCTCCACCTTATTGTGAATTAGAATCTGCATATCAGGAGAAAACATTTGACCTTTGGTTCTTTGGGATTGGCTTATTTCGCTTAGCATGATATTCTCCAGGCTCCATCCATTTACCAGCAAATGCCATAATTTATGGGAACTTCTTAAAACCAATAGTAAGTCGTCTAACTTACTATAATAAAAATAACATTTGAATGAGGAGAAACTTAAATGGGTAAAAAAAAGAATGTCTTAGTTCCTAATACTGGAACTCTCTACCATCAAGAAGGGGACAAAAGAAATATACTGGGCCCCATAAATATATGTACAATCACTGTGTGTCAATTGCAAATAAAAATATTAAAAGACAAGTTACACCAGCAGAATCTGAGACAGTGGGAGAACATGGGGCTTTTGGGACACCAAGGTGCCACCCACATAAATCATTGACAACCGGGGTCCTTTTCAATGCCTAAAGCAAGGCCAGGCCCCCAGTTAGCACTCAATAAATATTCATTGTAAATGCAACTGTGAGTCTGCTGTTAGAATAATGCAGTGCCAGTTTTCCCAGAATGAATAAATTGGCTGGAGGAATCGAAAGCATGAGAGAGATGATTTCACCGGCTGGAGGAATGGACTGGAAGAGGAAGAGTGAACCGCATGCAGCTCGGTCAGATGGTGATGAACTGGCAGTGTGGCCACTGTTTACAAGTATCAGGGGACAAATGCCAGAGCAGTGAGGGGACTGCTCATTTAGCCATGTGGTAGTTAACTGCAACTGTTGGTTGCAAACAAAGAATGATCGTTACAAACAAAGGTGATCGTTACCGTCTTGTTAATTTATTCACGTTGGATGCCACTAGTAAGGCATTAGAAATTAGTTTGTGGTTTCAGGCATCCTAAAGCAAAACCAGTGTCATGGTTGAGACCTTAGGGCCTCTTACTGACCATTCAGGGCTCCCCTGAGCTCCTAGATACCTATGTCTGTTCCATCTTCTCACTGTTCTCTTCACCTGGAGTTCTCCCTCTTTTTAGGTTTCCCACAGACTATTTTACATTTCTCTTCCTTTATCTTGTACTTTCTTCATCAGACCATATCTAATAAAATCCCATAGAAGTCCTTCTGTGAAACTTTTCTGAAACCAAGAACAAGAGACCTGCTCACCCCTTGTCCTCTCTGAATCATGATGGAAGGTTCCCTCTTTTTTCCTCAAATATATCAGTACAACCCACCAAACCACTTTAGGGAATGACTAATGGCATTGCAGATATTGAGGGCAGGGGAAAAGGAGTTCCCTTCCACATAAATGTCATGTGTCACCAGTAGAAGATGGCAAATCATGACCACAATAACACTTCAAAAGCTGGGGTCCAGAGAACAGTAGCATAGGTTTTCTTCAATATACTGTCATTTCCAAATTGCTTGGACATGATACTATTTCCTTAAGGGGGTCTTGTTTTCTATTTTCCTATGCAGTTTTTATAACTACTTAAATTATTTCTGACAGGTCATTGCAATATTGAATCATGGACTTTCTGGACTTGGGAATAAAAGAGTTTTTTCTTTTCTTTAAAAGCAAACAAGCCTAGGACTGTACATGGGTGATATAGTGCTTTGCTAGTGTGCATGAGGCCCTGGGTTTCATCTGCAAAAAACAACACAACAAGAGAAAGAGTCACAAACTACTGTTGCACCACTGGATGACTATAGAGAATAATTATGTATGATTTCAAAAACTCAGAAAAAAGGATTTTTAATTTTTTTAATAAAGAAATGACTGATGAGATACATTTCATCTGATTTAAACACTGTACAATTGCATATTTAAGTAGCACATGTTACCCTATAAATATGACACAAAAGCCAGAACCAATGTGATGTGCCTGGGAATAAATACACCCCTGAATGTCGTTGAAACATAAAATAAGGTAGTTATTCTTCATTGGGAGGGAAAGTTTCACCATCACAGTCTTTCTTAAGAGACAGGATGGCTTGCCTTCCTTTTTGCACAAGAAGCATGTAAAAATAAATAAATCTTTGAATCTTCATTCACTTGAAAATGAGGTCAATATTGTGTTTGAAAAAGGCAAAGTCTTTTAGATTCCTGATTAAACTTGTTGCAGACTCTCATTTTAGATGGCATGTACTGCTATTTAAAACCTGTTTTCTAAAGGTGTGATAAAAGATAGTCTGCAAAGCACCAACAGCAGCCGTTTACAATTCCACTTATTAGCATTGTGCATTTTGCTGACAAAGTCACAGTAAAGTTAAGGCAAGTGCAAACCACCCATTCCAATGGCAAGTAATACATTTATTTTGCTGTTAGCAAAGATTTTGAAAAATGTTAGCAAAGTACTTTCTACTGTTTGCTATTCAATATGTTCTCCATAAAGTAGGTATAAAAGGTAATAACTGTTGCTGAGTTTTGTAAAATTGAATATAAGGAATACACATGCACATATACACTATTGATGTCAGTTGTTATCTACTGTCTACTTTCATAAATTGTTCTTACAGTGTTATCTAAATTAATCTAACTTGGCCACCTATGGTTCTGAGTAAAAATTATTAACTTGAATATTAATATACTTACTAAAGTTCTGAGGTTGATAATCTAAGACTGGAATAGAAATTACCAACACAAGAGATGCATCTTAGGCAATAACCAGTGTATAAATAACTTCATGTTTCTCAAACCACACTCATTGGAACTCTGAACCAGAAGTTGTTAGCAGGAACCCCATGGGAAAAAGATGTAAAAGCATTCAGTGACTGACATATGGATAATGTTATAAATTTATATCCCCTAAAGGATTTCAAAAGTCTAGTGTTGGAATAATCAGGTTGTTTTGTGTCCAACATTCCCTCACTCATCTGAGCACTTTTACAGGCACAAATTCATATGAGCTTCTGGAATATATTTCCCATTCTCCTCCACCCCATTTATCATAACCAAGACCTCACTTAGAAATAAATCTAATCAGTTCCTTCCCTGGTGTTTCACTTATAAAGCACAGAGGTCAGTTCCTTATCAGTTTTAACTGCACACACCTAACTAGTCTTCCCCAAATTAAACTTTTAAAAAGATGAGTTCGGAAACCATAAATAGCAGCTCAGTTGTCAACTTAGCCTATTTGGGATTCTAGAAACAAAACACCTTGGACCAAATCTTTTATAAGTAACAGAAATTGATTGCATGCCATTCTGGAGGCTGAAAAGTCCAGGATCAAAGTGCCAGCAGATTTATATCTGATGAGGATGAGTGCTTACTTGATTGATAGATGGTACCTTCTGTGTGCCATCACTTGGTAGAATGGACAAACACGTTCTGTTCAGTCTTCTTCCTAAAGGCACTTATCCCATTCATGAGGACAGATCCCTCATGATGTAATCATGCCCCAGAGGTTCCACCACCTAATGCAAGGTTCAGCACACAAGGACTGGGGGTGTAGCTGGGTGCTTAGCAAGTGAGACCCTGAGTTTGTCAGTACACACACACACACACACACACACACACACAAATTCAACACACAAATTTTAGGAGGACAAAAACATTCAGATCATAACTATCTTCAGAATAAAAATTGAACACCAGATTCTTGATTCAAGTCTTCTCTCTCACCTCTGGATCTCACTACTCTCCTCAATAAACCTTCTTGCCAAACATACTTATTGTGGTTTCTACAAATTAGTTTCTTCCTATCTGTGCCTTTATCCATAGGGTCATCACCATTAGAGTACTCTCAGGGATCCTCTGAAGCAAAAGTCCCCATTGGCTCCACAATCCCACTTCATCCTCCTGTGCAGCACAGAGAAGTCCTCTCCCTTCTCTGAGTTCTTCAACTTGCATCTATGTGCAGCTCTCACCATCATAGGAAATTGGAGAGTTGGATTTGGAGAGTTTAAGAGCAGAATGGGACGGCAATAGATTTAGCTTTCAAGTCTAACTGTATGAACTTGGACAAGGTATTTATTTTCTCTTTGCTCCAAATCAGCTTGGGAAGTAGATGAGAATATGCTGTGAATTAAAAACAAACTCATGGAGTTGGGTGTGGTGGTACACACCTGTAATTCCAGCTACTCAGGAGACTAAGACAGGACAATTTTAAATTTAAGAGCAGTCTGGGCAATTTAGGGAGATCCTCTCTTAAAATAAGTAAAAGGGACTATGGATGTAGCTCATCGACAGGGTAGGGCTTCCCTGGGTTCAATCCCCAGTACTACGAGAGAGAGAGAGAGAGAGAGAGAGAGAGAGAGAGAGAGAGAGAGAGAGAGAGAGAGAGAGGGAGACAGAGAGAAGAAGAAGGAGGAGGAGGAGAGGAGGAGGAGAGGAGGAGGGGAAGGAAGGAAGGAAGGAAGGAAGGAAGGAAGGAAGGAAGGAAGGAAGGAAGGAAGGAAAGAAGGAAGGAAGGAAGGAAGGAAGGAAGGAAGGAAAAGAGAAAAAAGAAAGAAGAAAGAAAAGAGAAAGAAAAAAGAAAAAATAAAGGAAAGAGGAGGGAAGGAAGGAAAGAAAGAAAGGAAGGAAGGAAGAAAAAAGAAAGGAAGGAAGGAAGGAAGGAACTCATGGTTAACATTTAACATTTTGTATGTTCATACTTTGCTTCTCTAACCACATTGTAAGCACTTTGATTTTTCATCCTCCCATTACTCCTGGTATGGTGCCTTGGGAGCCCAGGAGCAAATGTTCTAATGTCTCTTTTGCCACTCATTCTGCAATTTCTGTTTGCACCTACACAGGTAATGACAGGTATCTCACCACTGCCACCTGACTAGCAAGGATTGGAAGATGTCTCAAATTTCAGGTAGGATAAAATTCAAAAGAAAATTATGTCATTGAATAAATGAAATGACACTATCCACATTTTATGAAATGAAGTCATAGAAGTAGAGGTTAGAATAGAAGTTATCAAAGGTTAGAGGGTTGGACTGGGTAGGAAAAGGGAGAAGTTGGTGAATGGCTACAATGTTTCAGTTAGGAAGAGTAAGTTCAGGGGTTCTACTGTAAGGTAGAGTGACTAAAGTTAATAATGTATTCTGTATTTCAAACAGTTAAAAGAGAAGATTTTGAATGTTTTCCCCCACAAAGAAATATTTGAGGTGACTGATATGCTAATTAACCTGATTTATTCATTGCACAGTGTACATATGTATCGAAACATCACACTGTATTCCATAAATGTATATAATATTCTAATTAGAAATAAAACAGAAAAAGAGATTTAAACAAGTTACAGTCTCTTCCTTATAACATTAATGAACAGAAAAACCTCATATTGTCCCAGAAACTGATTTTGAAGCTTTCTTCCTATACAGCATACCATTTCTTGTCAACTGAATGCCTCTCAAGTGTGTGAAATGAATAAAATCCACAGTGGCTTCAAGACAGGTTAAGCAGCAGTTTTCAAAGGGATCACTTTCTCTGAATAATCCTATAACCTAATCATGTTCCCCAGGACTTAACATCAGGATCTCCAAGGTAAATGCCTTATTAGCAAGTTGTTATCCTTTGGAATCAAAAGAGAAAGCTAGCCTATAAAAACTGTAGCCTCTGTAGCCTCTGGTGCACATCTCAATAGGGAGGAAGTATATGGGAAAAAAAATGGAGTGAGTCCACCCATCTCCCCTAGCAGCCTGTTTACTGTGTAACACTGTGTTTTTACTGAAAAAGAACCACATTATGAAAGCTGAGAGGTGGTTGAGAGGTGGTTGGGTTGGCCACTTTGTGTGTTCTCCACTTAGCAACCTGGTGGAAATGCAAGTGAACCATTTACTAGCTCTATGACCCTGGAAAAGTAATTCAACCTTTCTATGCTGTTTCCTCATCTGTAAACAGAAAAATGCTATTGATTTGCTTATAGACTTGTGGGGATTCAATGAGATAATGCACAGATGGTACTTAGCAGAATGCCTGGCACATGGTAAGAACCCAATAATTGATAGCTATTATAATTGTTACTGCATTTTTTCCTATCTAACTATAAACACAGAAAGAAAACATAATTCAGAAGGCATAGAAGAGGGTCTACTACTCCTTCATTTTTGTCTGCTTCCCTGAAAATTCATTAAAAATGACAGCAGCCATATCCTGCAAAATGCAATCTAATTTGCATTTGCTGGGCTTTCAAATTTCTAATGCCCTTCTTTCTACTTCTGTGTCTACTTCTGTGCAAGTCTGCAGATCCAGCCTTTATCACAGATATTAGTGATAATGATTTTTGTTGTTGCTCTTAGTAATCATTTCAATTTTGGAATCAACAAAAGCTAAACTGGACCAAAATGCCAAATTGGTCCAGACTGATGGTTTAGTACAAGCATGCAGACAGAATAGTCTTTTGGCGGTTCATGTTTGCCAGCTTATTTCCACTGAGGAGGTCACAATTGCAGGACCATTAAAAGAAGAGCTAGCCTACACCAGATAGTTTAGCATTTGTTGATTCCAAAATTAAAATGATTACTAAGAACAAAAAAAAATCATTATCACTAATATCTTTGATAAAGTTTGGATCTACAGACTTACAAAGAAGTATAAGTAAATGTTTCATAAGCAAAACAAAAGGCAGTAGGAATTTGAAGCTTATTTATCTATCTACTAAAAACAAAGAAAGGAATGTTTTTATTTGGTTTTAACATGCTCTGGTTTCCTGTGGTGGAAATGCATAGAGCATAAAAAGTGAAGTAATGAACATGTATCAGATCGTGAGTACTATATTGCATTATTTCAGTTAACCATCAAGCCTCTGAGGAAGGAATTATGGTTACTACATTTTAACTTCAAATTTATTATATTTTGTTATTTATTTTTATACCATTGTTACACAGAGGCAACATGGAGACATAGGATATTTTGCAAATTGCCTAGGATCACACAACTAGTCCATGCAAAGCCAGTACTTTAATCCAGGCCATCTGACAACAAAGCCTTGGGGGGTAACTGTTTTGTGTGTATGCACACGCTGCAAACCTTAAGGGTTATTCTAGCTCTAAAATAAGATTCTATGTTGCTAACTCATTTAAATGCTATTCTTTATTTGGGTTTTAAAACGTTTAGTGAAAAAACATGTTATAATTTGGGGGGAACAGCTGTATACTTCATTTCTCTTTTGTGGCATGGATAACTGAGAGCTCTTTATAAGTAAAATCAAGCTCTTTATTCTTTCCTTGGAAGAACTGAGTAAGTGGCTCTTTGCAAAGCAATGAAGTAAGAAATGTATTATCCCCCAATTGGGTGAAATGCATGCCATTAGAAGGAATAAGATCCATAATCTAACTCATTCTCTTTCCATGGTAAAATGTTCTTGTGCCTTAATTAAGGAAGAGAGAACATGAGAGTTCAATAAGAGTCAAAGTTTGTCCTGTTGTGAAGCATCTTAATGGATTTTCACACCTGATTTCCATCTGTAGATGTAATCAGTAAGAATGGACAGAGTCTGAGAGGAGAGCTCTTATGGCGTTCAAGGAAGCAATACTCCAGATATTTTAGTTATAGCTGAGGCTTACAAGAGCAAATCGATTTTTTCCATCATTTCTACAAGGAGTATTAATCAATATGATCAATATGACTACTTAAGAAACAATGTTTGGACACAAACACTGGAAAGAGGGGGTAGTGAATATTACACATTAACTTCTAGGATTAGGAGAAATGTTGTCACACACAATGTGATGTATGGTCACTGCAATCATTACATGGTATTTTGAGGCCAATTTGTGCATGGTTGTGATTTAAAAAGATACAGAATTGATTCCCTAAGGAATACTTCTAAAAATGAAGCACCTAACTTTCCATGATTGTTGGAAACCCATATTGTCAATGCATTTTTCTTCCCAAATACTAGTCACTGGTACATTCTGTTCAATTTAAATAAATAAAATTCATTTATTTATTTTGCTACTTTCAGTTCAAATAATTCATTAAGAAATATGAATTGCTAAGTCCTCTACCAAAGTGGGGCTATCATTGGCACGAATGTGCATGAGACACCAGCCATAATTTACAATGGAATTTAGAAAATACTGAGGTGATAACTTGGTGGGTAGAGCAAGGATTGAAACCAAGTTTGTAGGCTATCCAACTCCAATCCTCTTAAATACTACATAAGAGTATTGGCTATACGCATTAGAAAGAATTCTCCACTTCTCTCTCTCTTAAGTCTCCTGAATCTTGTGAGTTTACCAATATCCTTTAATGAACTTTTTTCTACGTAAACTAACTCTGAGAGTTTTACTTACTTAGATTTATTTATTTATGTCAACATTTTGAAGGTGTTCACTGCCTAGCATGTGTTTTTAAACTTGTTGTATAAGAACTTCACAGTTCTTATTTTTATGCTATGAAAATACATGGAAGCTCATCAGAGCAAGGGCAGCCAGACTTCACCAAGACTTAAAAGTTCTCATGCAAAAGCTCTACTTTTCCTGAGACCGCTTCCTTGTTTTTCCCCTTTTACTCCCCCTGGACCTTCTCTCTGATCTTTTAGAGGAACCAGTTTCCTCAAAAAGAAGCATCATTTCTCTTTTTCCATACTCTTGGCTTCTATATGACTTTAAATTGTGTTTTAATAGAATGTCATGTCTTGGTCACCAAGCATCTTTCGAATTGATGTCTCATGTTTGGGAAATTGCCCACATGATATTTATGTGAAACCAGAACTAGTCTCCAGCTGAGGGGCAGCCTTTGCCAAACAGAGCCACATAGAATCCATATTCTTCGGACAGTAGCAGAGCATGGAGGAGATGCAAAGTGTTCTGGAAGTGTGGTGGCAGATGTCTCCCAGAGAGTGATGAGATGAACAGAGGCATTGTGTACCACGTGACCAGAATGGGCTCCACAGGTAAACTTCAGTGTACAATTTGGGGGTTGTTCCTGTGAGTCTTTTGAAGTTAATATCATTAAATAAATCCCTTTTCTGCCTAAACTAGCTTATGTGCGTTATACTACTTATGAGCAAGATCTTTGATGATTATAAATTTCAACTTCAGAAGCTATAATTTTAAACAGGTTTCAAAATCAGAAATATCAAGTGCAATGAGTCATATCAATCAGTAAGCATATTTGTCTGATGTGACAAAATGGGTCTGATTCTATGATGGTCAGAAAAGGGACAAGATGAATGTGAGAATTGAGATGCAGTGCCCTTTGGAGCTTAACAATTCAGGACTTGCAATCAAACAAAGTTGAATTTGAGTTGAACTTCATTACTTACTGACTGATCTTAATCCAGTTATTTAGTCATCTGGATTTTCATTTCATGATCTGTAAATAAGGATTACAAAATTGTATTTTGCTTGGCATATGAAGAGTGCTCAGAAAATATGAGCTGTTCTTGTGATGTCACAAGTAGATATTTGCTTGATATTTGTGATTTGTTAATGATAATTATGTATTGAGCTATCATCCAGGAATGTTAATGGAGATAATATGATTAAAATTTTCATTTTTTTTATGTCATACTCACTGAGTTAGTTAGGATAGAATAACTGATGCAACAAACAACCCTAAAATCTCAGAGTCTTAATACATTTACAATTTATTTAATACATAGGCAACAGTCCACTCACTGTTGGTCATTTCTTCTGTGTGTGCAGCAGAAGGACCTGGGTCCTGCTCGCTTCTCTAGATTCTTGAAGTTCTCTCCAGCCAATGGATGATTGAAAAAAAAAATGGATGGTTATATGTAGGCAGGATCTAAAGGCCAGCCATGGAAGTGTCAGGCTTCACACACCCACATTCTACTGAATCTCACAGAGCTGTACCTAAGTGGGAAGGCTTGAATGTGTTATATAACTTTGTTCTCAAGAAGAAATAGGATGCAATTTGGTGAACAACTACCTGGTCTTCACTACCCTATTTCACTCTTCCTATCATAGAAAATATAGCGGAATTCTAAAATTAGAATTTTGCCATTTAAGTCTGTAGTGAGATTCCTAGTGTTTTTTGTTTAAATAATAAGTGTTAACCTCAGCCCAAAGATATATATTAGAAGGGCAACTGGGTAATTCTTAGGTTTTGCTCATTCTGAGCAAATATGATAGAGTTGGTTGTTTCCATATACTTGGGTCAATTCCCTTCTTAAAATGAAAGGAAAGAACCCCACATCCTGTTTATTTAGATGTGAAGAACATTAATTGACAGAAATCTAAGTCCTCACATTTAAAAGTTTACTTCATTGTTAAAGTGGATTACTAATTAGCCTAATGGAAACTGCCTTAAAAAAGAATCTACCTGTGCTTCCTGGGTTAGACTTACTTTTCAATTTTTTAAATTATATAGATGTAAGGCCTATGAACACTCATATTTTTTTACTTCTGTATTACTGTGAACTTAAATCTCAGCCTTTAAAATTTTATTCCAAGAAATAATTAAAAAAATGATTGAAGAAAATAGTTAATGGGGGAGGGAATGCCAATGCCTTGCTATTTAACATGGAAGAAATAAATGTGAATTCTCATGAAATCAACAGAAATGTTACCAGTTATATTCTTTTAGTAAAAGTGCCAAACACAGACTATATATTCTCTATTGAAAGTTAAAAATAACAGAGCAGTAATCTAAGATCAAATTAATGAGACCTTAATGATCACCTATGATTCTTGCTCTTGGTTTTGAGTGTTAACACACAGGGAATCATTTCCCTTTCAATTGTAAGAAACAGAGAGAGACCAGTTACAAGATCATTGACCTGCATGAACACTGCCATGTAGGCACAATTAATTAATAATAGCACTATTTTTTTTTTGCTGGATCTGTTCTGAACCTCAGAATCCTTTCCTTATTCAATCCCAAGCAGCATTCTCAATATATTGGAATCATCTTTTGAGATAAAACTCTTCAATGATCCTTATACTTAGCTCTGATGGCCTCATAAAAACCATTAGGAAAGATGGGAAGGGAACAACACTCAAATGCCAAGCTTCCTTGTTCAGACTGGGTAGACTTAAGCCTCTAGTCCTCAATAAAAGATTGGTCCCAGGATCCTTTGAATCATCACTGAAGGCAGACTTTGGTGGGGCTGAGAGAACAGAACTGGAGTTCAGAGGCCTCCTTTGTGCATGGCAGGATTGGGCATTCTGCACTCTCTGCACCAGCTGTCTGATCCAAGTGGTTCATGTCTCTCCAGAGGAATAAACAAAGCTGTTCAGGCTTGTGGAGAACAATTGGAGTTACACAGCAGACCAAGAAGCGGAGACACCAGCAGTTTCACATTCTTGGGAGCAGGTCATCTTCTTTGTAGTTAAACACACACACACACACACACACACACACACACACACACACACACACACACAAACACCACATATCAGCTAAGACTTTCACGGTTTACAAAGTAAAGCAACTTGGATTTGCTGAACTGACTCTTGTTTGTCCTATCTAGGCCAAGTCTGTCAAAACTCTCTTCTTACTGGTGATCTGAGCATGTTAGAATGTCAAGAGCAAAAGGAATTTTAAAGAACATTTAGTCAAGAGGTAAAAATATATTTTTTTATCCTTGACATGTGAAAAATAAAACAAGAAATCTCAATATGCAAGAGAGGTTCGTTTAGAAGTGATAGATTTTGAAGCCCAGAAAGCAAAATCAAGCCCTAACTTCTTGGAAATTTTTTCCCTCTCTTGGAGCATGTTCTGCTATGGACACCTCTTTCCTAGACCTACAAAGTTGAGAGATGAGGAAACTTCCCCCTTATAGAACTAAATTTATTTTTCATGTGGTTCATGTGAAATGAATGGAGACCATTATATCACAGTGGTCACTGACAAGTAATGTTGCTCCTTTCTGATAGCACCATTGGAGACTGCTAGGATCTGGATATTTGTATCCATCCTCCCTCAAATTCATTTACATCATAGACACAATGTGATAGCATGAGAAGGTGAGGTCTTTGGAAGGTGAGTAGGTCATGGGTTGAGCTCTCATGAGGGGATTACAGTCCTTATACAGGAGACCCAGAGATTTGGCTTGTCCCTTTCACCATGTATGAACACAGTGAGAAGTTACCATCTATGAACTAGTAAATGGGTCTTCCTTAGACCCTGAATCTGATCTTGGACTTCTCAGCTTCCTGAACTGAGAAATTCATCTATGTGGTTTGTATGCCACTCAGTCTATGGTAGGTTGTCATAGCAGCCAGGATGGTAAGACAGAGATCAAATGCTAAGGATCAAAGCAGAGAGGTTTAGAGGAGGTATGTTAAAATGCTAGTAACGTTCAAGGTAGATGGGCGAACAATGGCTTTATGCTATTATCATGGCCACCAATTGCCAGGGAGCAACATCAAAAAAGCCCCCATCAATGTTTGAATCAGAGATGTGGAAACTCAATTGAAACACACAGCATTATACAACTAGTAAATTCAACCTGTCAAGCCAGCGATGCTGACTGGGTGAACCCTAGGATTATTCACTTCCAGGCAGCGGTTATTTTATGTATTCACTCAGTTGTTGAACATCTGTTACCAAAACTGTTTCTTCAGCCCAGAATTTTCCAAAGTGTGTTTGTGGTAGTCCTGCTGTTCCCCCAAAGATTTCTAGCTGTTTTGGAGCAGATGGTAGAATTGATCTTTTCTTCTGACATTGATGTTTAATATGGCGATATTATTTGCCTTGGCCAAAGATTATTTGCAGAAAAAGAATAATATAATTTTTTTGGAGAAAGTTTCGAAAGTATTATGTGATTTGCTGAATCTTTATCATTGCTATAGTGACTGTAAAAAGAGAAAACAACAGTCTGATTCTCTGAATAGATGTTATTTGTCTAATTTCCCTTAGAACTTATGTTATGAGTTAGAAACAAATTTTGTAATACAAGTCACTGGTATTTGGGGGCTTCTTGTTACCAAGGCAGGACCAAGCATATTCTGACTATTACTTTTTTTTTATTGTAAACAAATGGGATATATGTTGTTTCTCTGTTTGTACATGGAATAAAGGTGTACCATTTGTGTACTCATAAATTAACATAGGGTAATGTTTGATTCATTATTTTATTTTTTCCCTTCCCCCCACCCCTCCCACCCCTCTTTTCCCTCTATACAGTCCTTCCTCCATTCTTGCTCCCCTCCCTAACCCTAACTCTAACCCTAACACTAACCCCTACCACCCCTCATTATGTGTCACCATCCACTTATCAGTGAGATCATTCATCCTTTGGTTTTTTGAGATAGGATTATCTCACTTAGCATGATAAGCCAATTTCATCCATTAGCCTGCAAATGCCATAATTTTATCATTCTTTATGGTGGAGTAATATTCCATTGTATATATGAACACCACAGTTTCTTTATCCATTCATCAATTGAAGGACATCTAGTTTGGTTCCATGATCTGGCTATTGTGAATGGAACAGCTATGAACCTTGATGTGGCTGTATCTCTGTAGTATGCTGATTTTAAGTCCTTTGGGTATAGGCCGAGGAGTGGGATAGCTGGGTCAAATGGTGGGTCCATTCCAAGTTTTCTAAGGAATCTCCACACTACTTTCCAGAGTGGCTGCACTAATTTGCAGCCCCACCAGCAATGTATGAGTGTACCTTTCTCCCCACATCCTCACTAATACCTGTTGTTGCTTGTATTCTTGGTAATCCCCATTCTAATTGGAGTGAGATGGAATCTTAGGGTAGTTTTGATTTGCATTTCTCTTATTACTAGAGATGTTGAACATGTTTTCATATATCTGTAGATTGCTTGTAGATCTTCTTCTGTGAAGTGTCTGTTCATATCCTTAGCCCATTTGTCGATTGGGTTATTTGCATTCTTGGTGTAGAGTTTTTTGAGTTCTTCATAGATTCTGGAGATTAGTGCTCTATCTGAAGTATGATTGGCAAGGATTTTCTCCCACTCTGTAGGCTCTTTCTTCCCATTGCTGATAGTTTCCTTTGCTGAGAGAAAGCTTTTTAGTTTGAATCTATCCCAGTTATTGATTCTTGCTTTTATTTCTTGTGCTATGGGAGTCCTGTTGAGGAAGTCTGGTCCTAAGCCGACATGTTGAAGATCTGGACCTACTTTTTCTTCTATAATCTGCAGGGCCTGTGGTCTGATTCCGAGGTCCTTAATCCATTTTGACTTTAGTTTCAGGCATGGTGAGAGATATGGGTTTAGTTTCCTTCTGTTGCATATGGATTTCCAATTCTCCCAGCACCATTTGTTGAAGAGGCTATCTTTTCTCCATTGCGTATTTTTGGCACCTTTGTCTAGTATGAGAAAATTGTATTTATTTGGGTTTGTGTCCGTGTCCTCTATTCTGTACCATCGATATACCTTTCTATTTTGGTACCAATACCATGCCGTTTTGTTACTATTGCTTTGTAGTAGAGTTGAAGATCTGATATTGCGATACCCCCTGCTTCGCTCTTTCTGCTGAGGATTGCTTTAGCTATTCTGGGTTTTTATTCTTCCAGATGAATTTCATCATTGCTTGCTCTTTTTCTGTAAGGTATGTCATTGGGATTTTAATTGGAATCACATTGAATCTGTATAGCACTTTTGGTAGTATGGCCATTTTGACAATATTAATTCTTCCTATTCAAGAACTTGGGAGATCTTTCCATCTTCTAAGGTTTTCTTCAATTTGTTTCTTTAGTGTTCTGTAGTTCTCATTATAGAGGTCTTTCACCTCTTTTGTGAGATTGATTCCCAACTATTTTATTTTTTTTGAGGCTATTGTGAATGGGGTAGTTTTCCTAATTAATCTTTCCAAAGATTCATCACTTATGTATAAAAATGCATTAGATTTATGTGCATTGATCTTATATCCCGTTACTTTACTGAATTCACTTATGAGTTCTAAAAGTTTTCTGGTGGAATTTCCTGGTTCCTCTAAGTATATAATCATATCATCAGCAAATAGGGATAGTTTGAGTTCTTCTTTTCCTGTTCGTATCCCTTTAATTTCTTTGTTCTGTCTAATTGCTCTAGCTAGAGTTTCAAGGACGATATTGAATAGAAGTGGTGAAGAGGGCATCCCTGCCTTGTTCCAGTTTTTAGGGGAAATGCTTTCAGTTTTTCACCATTTAGAATGATATTAGCCATTGGCTTAGCATAGATGGCCTTTACAATGTTAAGGAATGTTCCCACTATCCCTATTTTTTCTAGTGTTTTGAGCATGAAGGGGTGCTGTATTTTATCAAATGCTTTTTATGCATCTATTGAAATAATCATGTGATTCTTGACTTTAAGTCTATTGATATGGTGAATGACATTTTTTGATTTCCTGATGTTGAACCAACCTTGCATCCCTGGGATGAAACCCACTTGATCATGGTGCACTATCTTTTTAATATGTTTTTGTATGCGATTTGCTAAAATTTTGTTGAGAATTTTTGCGTCGATGTTCATTAAGGATATTGGTCTGAAATTTTCTTTCCTCGATGTGTCTCTGTATGGTTTAAGTATCAGGGTAATAATGGCTTCATAGAATGAGTTTGGGAGGGTTCCCTCCTCTTCTATTTCATGGAATACTTTGAGAAGTATTGGAATGAGCTCTTCTTTAAAGGTTTTGTAGAACTCGGCTGAGAACCCATCTGGTCCCGGACTTTTCTTTGTTGGTAGGCTTTTGATGACTTCTTCTATTTCATTACTTGAAATTGGTCTATTTAAATTGTGTATGTCCTCCTTGTTCAGTTTAGGCAATTCATATGTCTCTAGAAACCTTCTGATGTCTTTGAAATTTTCTATTTTGTTGGAGTATAGGTTTTCAAAATAACTTCGAATTATGTTTTGTATTTCACTCGTGTCTGTTGTGATATTTGCTTATTCATTCCGAATTTTAGTGATTTGGGTTTTCTCTCGTTTTCTCTTTGTTAGTGTGGCTAAAGGTTTATCAATTTTGTTTATTTTTTTGAAGAACTAACTATTTATTTTGTCAATTTTTTGTATTGTTTCATTTGTTTCAATTTTGTTGATTTCAGCTCTGAGTTATCTATTTCCTGTCTTCTACTACTTTTGGTATTGGTCTGTTCTTCTTTTTCTAGGGCTTTGAGCTGTAGTGTTAGTTCGTTTATTTGTTGAGGTTTACTTCTTTTATTGAATGCACTCCATGAAATAAATTTTCCTCTAAGTGCTGCTTTCATATTGTCCCAGAGATTTTGATACTATGTTTCTTTGTTCTCATTTACCTCTAAGAATTTTTTAATTTCCTTCCTAATATCTTCTGTTATCCATTCATCATATAATAACATATTGTTTAATCTCCAGGTGTTGGAGTAGTTTGTTTTTTACTCTTTCATTTATTTCTAATTTCAATCCGTTATGATCTGATGGAATACAAGTTAGTGTCTCTATCTTCTTGTATTTGTTAACGTTAGCTTTGTGGCATAATATATGGTCTATTTTAGAGAAGGATCCATGTGCTGCTGAGAAGAAAGTGTATTCGCTCTTGGTTGGATGGTATAATCTATAAATGTCTGTTAAGTCTAAATTATTGATTGTGTTATTGAGATCTATGGTTTCTTTGTTCAATTTTTGTTTGGAAGATCTGTCCAGTGGTGAGAGAGGCATGTTAAAATCACCTAGTATTATTGTGTTATGGTCTATTTGGTTTCTGAAATTGAGAAGGATTTGTTTGACATACATGGATGAGCCACTGTTTGGAGCACAGATGTTTATGATTGTTATGTCTTGCTGATTTATGCTTCCCTTAAGCAGTATGAAATGTCCTTCTTTATCCCTTCTGACTAACTTTGGCTTGAAGTCCACATTATCTGAAATGAGGATGGATACCCCAGCTTTTTTGCTGAGTCCATGTGCATGGTATGTTTTTCCTCATCCTTTCACCTTTAGTCTATGGGTATCTCTTTCTATGAGGTGAGTCTCTTGCAGGCAATATATGGTTGGGTCTTTCTTTTTAATCCAATCTGCCAGTCTATGTCTTTTAATTGATGAGTTCAGGCCATTAACATTCAGGGTTATTATTGAAATATGAGTTGTATTCCCGGTCATTTTGTTCATTTTTTAAATTTTTATTTATTTATTTATTTTTGACATGACTTGGTTCTTCCTTTATTTAACAATTCCTTTAAGGTAATTCCTCCCTTTGCTGATTTGCTTCTTTGCTTTTCATCTCTTCCTCATGGAATATTTTGCTGAGAATGTTTTATAATGCTGGCTTTCTTTTTGTAAATTTTTTTAGCTTTTGTTTATCATGGAAGGATTTTGTTTCATAGTCAAATTTGAAGGTAAGTTTTGCTGGGTATAAGATTCTTGGTTGGCATCCATTTTCTTTCAGGGCTTGAAAAATGTTGTTCCAGGCCCTTCTAGCTTTTACGGTCTGGATTGAAAAATCTGCTGATGTCCGTATTGGTTTCCCCCTGAATGTAATTTGGTTCTTTTCTCTCACAGCCTTTAAAATTCTGTCTTTATTTTGTATGTTAGGTATTTTCATTAAAATGTGCCTTGGTGTGGGTCTGTTGTAATTTTGTGTATTTGGAGTCCTATAAGCCTCTTGAACTTGATTTTCCATTTCATTCTTCAGATTGGGAAAATTTCTGATATTATTTCATTGAATAGATTGTTCATTCCTTTGGTTTGTTTCTCTGGGCCTTCCTCAATCCCAATAATCCTTAAATTTGGCCTTTTCCTGATCTGCTATAATTCTTGGAGATTCTGTTCATGATTTCTTACCATCTTCTCTGTTTGGTCAACTTTGTTTCAAGGTTAAATATTTTGTCTTCGATGTCTGAGGTTTTGTCTTCCAGGTGTTCTATCCTACTGGATATGCTTTCTATGGAGTTTTTAATTTGGTTTATTGTGTCCTTCATTTCAAGGATTTCTGTTTGTTTTTTTTCAATATCTCTAAGTCTTTATTGAAATGATCTTTTGCTTCCTGTATTTGCTCTTTTAACTGTCGATTGGTGTGATCATTGAATGCCTGCATTTGCTCTTTCATCTCATCATTCAGTGCCTGTATTTGCTCTTTCATCTCATCGTTTGCTTCCCTGATCATTTTAATTATTTACATTCTGAACTCCTTTTCTATCATTTCTTCTGCCATGCTGTCATTGGATTTTATTGCTGTAACCTCTAGATTTGTTTGGGGCATTTTCTTCCCTTGTTTTCTCATATTGTTCAGGTATCAATGGACCTGAGATATTGCAGATTTCCTCTATTGACTTACAATGTCCCTGAAGATTTCTAGTATATCCCCTCTTAGCCGTCAGTAGGCTGAAGTCTTGGAGGAAGTTGATAATGCGGTGCTCCACAAGGAAGCTGCCTCTCTAGGAATGGTGGCCTTCAGGTGGGGTATATTCCCTGCTAGTGGGCAGAGGTGCCTCCACTTGTTGACCAATGGTCATCCAAAGGGGAACTAGGCTGCGGGCTGAGGCAAAGCCTGTTTGGGCCTGTGTCTCTGGTTTTACCGTCCTTGTGGGAAAACCTCACCTGGCAGGGAAGACTCACCTGGTGGGGAGGTCTCGCTGGTTAGGTCCCCTCCTAGAGGTTCCCCTCAATCCACAACTACCACCTGGGCTGGCCTGCCTTCCTCTGCAATGTTCCCAGGGGCCCGGCCCTACCTCCTGGGCCTGGGAGCGTCACCCTTCCCAGAGGAGTCTCCTTAGGCTGCCTCTCCTCAGAGAATCTGCCCGCAGTCCTGGAACCTTCGCTCCGCCCCTAAGCGTGTCTCTGTGCAGCTCTTCCACCAAGAAGCCTCCTAGGTCCTGGACCCTGCTCTGCACCTAATTGCCTGGCTATGCGGCCCCTCCTCTGAGCAGCCACCTGGAGCCCCATACAGTCGCTCCGAGTCCCATCGACCCCCCGCACGCCTCTTCCTCCGGGCAGCCACCCGGTGTTCCGGTGCCATCGCTAGGAGTCCAAGCAACTCACTGTGCACCTCCTCCTCCCACCAACCGCCTGTAGCCCTGGTGCAGTCACTCTGAGTCCAAGTGACCCGCCGTGTTCCTCCTCCTCCTCCGGGCAGCCCCCCCCTGGTGTTCAGGAGCAGTCGCTCTGAGTCCAAGCAACCCACCGCACGCCTCCTCCTCCAGGCAACTGCCCGGAACTCTGGTGCAGCCGCTCGGAGACCAGGTGATCCGCCGCACTCCTCCTCCTTCTCCAGTCAGCCCCCCGGTGATCCCGTGCGGTCACTCTGAGTCCAAACAGCTCTCCACGCAGCTCCTCCTCTGGGCAGCCACTGGAGCCCCGGTGGATTGCTCTGAGTCCAAGCGTCATGCTGAGCGGCCTCCTGTATGATGCTTCCGGTTGTCTGAGTTCACTGCTTCAGTGGGAGGGAGGGGTATCTCTTTGGGCAACTCTACTTCACAAAGTTCCCTGTGTTCTGGGGCTACCGCCCCATCCGGGATGACTCCCCAACAGGAGAGACTCACCCGGTGGCTTTGAGTTTGTCCTAAGTCTCTCAATATCTCCTGTTCTTGAATCCTGAGTCCTGGAGCAACATGAAATGCAGCCACTCTCTTGTCCGCCATCTTCTGACTATTACTTTTTATAGAAGTTGATAACTATTAGATGTAAGAATTGTTCAATAGTCAAATAAATTCAGAATATTCCAATTTTGAAAAAAATATAAATCCAAGTAATTATTAACATTTTAACCTAATTATGATATATAGTATTATATATTATACAGTGCATTTAATATGTATACAAAATGTGTAACAATTAAATAAGGGTAGTAAGTCTTAGAGAGAGAGAGAGAGGATGTGAAAAGAAAGAATTCTTTTGTATCTTTTCTATTTTATATCATCTGAGTGAAGAATTTTAGTGCTTAATTTATGGATATTACTTACTTTGGTGCAGTCAATTAGGTCGGAGGGTTTTGTGATTATATGTGTTATATATAATATTGTTAATGGGTAATGATTTCAGAGGGGACTACTCACAGCACCAAAATTCTTCCAAAGGTTTATACTTAATTGTAATTTGGTGAGATATTTAATTCAAAACTCAAAATGTGTTTTCTAACTAATTTATTTTGGTTTGTTTCTTGTTTTTTTTTTTTTTTTGTTGTTGCTTTTTGATCAATAAAACCAACTCTAATGTTGTATAAAATTTCCTTTTTTGTTGCTGTTTTGGGGAATCAAACAGCAGTTTGATATTTTAAAGCCTTAAGAAAAGCCAAAGTACCATGCTATTTGCAGTTTCTAATGGCTTTACAACAATTTGAGAAGACATATAACTATTTCTGACTATTTCAGTTCCATCTAATGTATGACTTTCTGTGGGCATTAATTAATTAATACAAAAAAGATATATATTAACCAAGTTCTATTGATTCTTCTCATTTTCTCCTGAAGTTTTCTTTCTTGATTTCACTTCCAAAGCAATTGCTCTAACCTCTTGCTTCCTTTTTCTAAATTGGGTGTGATTTTAGAAATTACTTCAATTACCTGTTACCTAAAATTCTAGATAATAGACTCTCTTCTAATTATCAACTTGTAAGATGATCACTAATAAGTATCATGGCAGGTGGATAGGTATATCTCAATAACCCTGCCAGGTATCAGATGTGTTCACATAGCTGTATAGATGATATAAATATTCCTTCCCTTGAAGAGTTTGAACTATTACTAAGAATAATGTGTTTTGTGACATAAAACAATAACCTGACTGTAAAACAAAGCAGAATGGATTCAGGTACTAAATATAATATTAAAATTCAATGAAGGTAGAGGAAGGGATTTACTTTTTCTAAAATTGATTCTTTTTTTAAAATTTTACTTTTAGGGCAATCATTGACACATAGGAATTATATATGTCTAAGATGTACAACTTGGTGTTTTGATATATGCATACATTGTGAAATGAGCACCTCCCACTATAGAAAATTTAATATAAAAACAAGACTCAATCTCTATAGAAAAATAAGGAAAGAAGGAAAGAAGGAAGGACGGATGGACCAAATGGGAATATTTTTAAAAGCTTAAAATACTTACAAGATGCCCAGCAGCTTGGGAGGCTCAAATTCAGCCTCAGCAACTTAGCAAAGCCCTAGGGAACTTAGAAAGGGCCTATCTCAAAATAAAAAATCTTAAAAAGAGGGGCTTGGAATGTCATTTTGTGGTTAAGTGCCCCAGAGTTCAATCCCTGGTACCAAACAAACAAACAAAAAACAAACAAACAAGAAAAACTTATGAGCAAACTTTGACTTACAGAAAGTTAAACTTTGAGAATCATGAAATAATTGAATAACATGACACATATCAGGTTACTGGATGGTAAGATCAATACTATATCGATGCCAATTGGACACTAATTATGTTTTTGATATAATATTAATCAAATCTCAAAATGCCTAAATGCAGGTGGAATTTGATAAAAAAAGATTCTATTTATGTGGAAAAATAATGTGCCAAAATAGCCAATGGACAAAGGAATTGAGTAAACATTTCTCTAAAGATACACCAACAAGCCAATATGGCCCACAAGCACATGAAAACATGAGCAATATCATTAGTCATGAGGGAAATGCCAAAGAAAACCACAGGGAGATACTACTTCACATTCATTAGGATAGACATAATAAATAAGAACAGAAAGTAAGAGTTTGTAAGAATGTGGAGAAATTGGAACTCTTTTTTTAATTTTTTTAAAAATTTTAATTTATTTTTATTGTAAACAAATGAGATACATGTTGTTTCTGTTTGTACATGGAGTAACAGCATACCATTTGCATAATCATACATTTACATAGGGTAATGATGTTTGATTCATTCTGTTATTTTTTACATCGCCCCACCCCCCCATCCCTATTTTCCCTCTATACAGTCCCTCCTTCCTCCATTCTTGCCCCCCTCCCACCCCCCGTTATGTATCATCATCCGCTTATCAGTGAGATCATTCGTCTTTTGGATTTTTGAGATTGGCTTATCTCACTTAGTATGATATTCTCCAATTTCATCCATCAGCCTGCAAATGCCATGATTTTATTATTCTTTATAGCTGAGTAATATTCCATTGTATATATATACACCACAGTTTTCTTATCCATTCATCAAATGAAGGACATCTAGGATGGTTCCACAGTCTGGCTATTGTGAATTGAGCAGCTATGAACATTGATGTGGCTGTATCTCTGTAGTATGCTGATTTTAAGTCCTTTGGGTATAGGCCGAGGAGTGGGATAGCTGAGTCAAATGGTGGGTCCATTCCAAGTTTTCTAAGGAATCTCCACACTACTTTCCAGAGTGGCTGCACTAATTTGCAGCCCCACCAGCAATGTATGAGTGTACCTTTTTTCTGACATCCTCTCCAACACCTATTGTTGCTTGCATTCTTGATAATCGCCATTCTAATTTGGGGTGAGATGGAATCTTAGGGTAGTTTTGATTTGCATTTCTCTTATTACTAAAGATGGTGAACATTTTTTCATGTTTGTTGATTGCTTGTAGATCTTCTTCTGTGAAGTGTCTGTTCATATCCTTAGCCCATTTGTTGACTGGGTTATTTGTATTCTTGATGTAGAGTTTTTTGAGTTCTTTATAGATTCTGGAGATTAGTGCTCTATCTGAAGTATGAGTGGCAAAGGTTTTCTCCCACTCTGTAGGCTCTCTCTTTGCACAGCTGATAGTTTCCTTTCCTGAAGGAAAACTATTTAGTTTGAATCTATCCCAGTTATTGATTCTTGCTTTTATTTCTTGTGCTATGGGAGTCCTGTTAAGGAAGTCTGATCCATGGACCTACTTTTTCTTCTATAAGATTCAGGGTCTCTGGTCTGATTTCAAGGTCCTTGATCCATTGTGAGTTGAGTTTTGTGCATGGTGAGAGATAGGGGTTTAGTTTCCTTCTGTTGCATATGGATTTCCAGTTTTCCCAGCACCATTTGTTGAAGAGGCTATCTTTTCTCCATTGCGTATTTTTGGCACCTTTGTCTAGTATGAGAAAATTGTATTTATTTGGGTTTCTGTCCGTGTCCTCTATTCTGTACCATTGATCTTCCTGTCTATTTTGGTGCCAATACCAAGCCGTTTTTGTTACTATTGCTTTGTAGTATAGTTGAAGTTCTGGTATTGCAATACCCCCTGTTTCATTCTTCCTGCTAAGGATTGCTTTAGCTATTCTGGGTTTCTTATTCTTCCAGATGAATTTCATGATTTCTTTCTCTATTTCTGTAAGGTACATCACTGGGATTTTAATTGGAATTGCATTGAGTCTGTATAGCACTTTTGGTAGTATGGCCATTTTGACAATATTAATTCTTCCTATCCAAGAACATGGGAGATCTTTCCATCTTCTAAGGTCTTCCTCAATTTCTTTCTTCAATGTTTTGAAGTTTTCATTGTAGAGATCTTTTACCTCTTTGGTTAGATTAATTCCTAAGTATTTTTTTTTTTGAGTCTATTGCAAATGGAGTTGTTTTCCTCATTTCCCTTTCAGCTGTTTCATCTCTTGCATATAAAAATGCTTTCGATTTATGCGTGTTGATTTTATAGCCTGCTATTTTGCTGAATTCATTGATGAGGCCTAGAAGATTTCTGGAGGAGTTTTTTGGATCCTCTAAATATAGAATCATGTCATCAGCAGAAGGAGACAGCTTAAGTTCCTCTTTTCCTATTCGTATCCCTTAAATTTCTTTAGTATGCCTAATTGCTCTGGCTAGAGTTTCGAGGACAATGTTGAATAGAAGTGGTGAAAGAGGACATCCCTGTCTTGTTCCCATTTTTAAAGGGAATGGTTTCAATTTTTCTCCATTAAGAATGATGTTGGTCATGGGCTTAGCATAAATAGCCTTTACATTGTTCAGGTATGTTCCTACTATCCCTATTTTTTCTAGTGTTTTGAACATGAAGGGGTGTTACATTTTGTTGAACGCTTTTTCTGCGTCAATTGATATAACCATATGATTCTTATCCTTAAGTCTATTGACATGATGGATTACTTTTATTGATTTATGGATGTTAAAACATCCTTGCATTCCAGGGATGAACCCCACTTGGTTGTGGTGCATGACTTTCTCAATATGTTTTTTGATACAGTTTGCCAATATTTCGTTAAGGATCTTTGCATCTATCTTCATCAAGGCTATTGGTCTAAAATTTTCTTTCCTTGATGTGTCTTTGCCTGGTTTGGGTATGAGGGTGATATTAGCTTCATAGAATGAATTTGGTAGGGTACCCTCCTTTTCTATTTCCTGGAATACTTGAGAAGTATTGAAATGAGTTCATCTTTGAAGGTCTTGTAGAACTCGGCTGAGAATCCGTCTGGTCCTGGGCTTTTCTTAGATGGTAAGTTTTTAATGGCTTCTTCTATTTCAGTGCTTGATATTGATCTGTTTAAACTGTGTATGTACTCCTGGTTCAGTTGGGAGGAGCATATGTCTCTAGAAATTTGTCAATATCTTCGGTAGTTTCTATTTTGTTGGAATACATACTTTCAAAGTAGCTTCTCATTATGTTCTGTATCTCAGTGGTGTCTGTCATGATATTTCCTTTTTCATCACAAATTTTAGTAATTTGAGTTTTCTCTCTCCTTCTCTTTGTTAGTGTGGCTAAGGGTTTGTCTATTTTGTTTACTTTCTCAAAGAACCAACTTTTTGTTTTGTCAATTTTTTGAATAGTTTCTTTTGTTTCAATTTCATTGATTTCAGCTCTGATTTTAATTATTTCCTGTCTTCTACTACTTTTGCTGTTATTCTGTTCTTCTTTTTCTAGGGCTTTGAGCTGTAATGTTAGGTCACTTAGTTGTTGGCTTTTCATTCTTTTCTGGAATGTGCTCCATGCAATGAATTTTCCTCTTAGTACCGCTTTCATAGTGTCCCAGAGATTTTGATATGTTGTATCATCATTCTCATTGACCTCTAAGAATTTTTTTTTTAATCTCTTCCCTGATGTTTTCTGTAATCCATGTTTCATGCAATACCATATTATTTATTCTCCAGGTGTTGGAGTAATTTCTGTTTTTTATTTTGTCATTGATTTCTAGTCTCAGTCCATTATGATCTGATAGAACACAAGGCAGTATCTCTATTTTTTTGCATTTCCTAAGGGCTGCTTTGTGGCATAACATATGGTCTGTTTTTGAGAAGGTTCCATGTGCTGCTGAGAAGAAAGTGAATCTGCTTGTTGATGGATGGAATATTCTATATATGTCTATTAAGTCTAGGTTATTGATTGTGTTATTGAGTTCTCTGGTTTCTTTGGTTGGATTTTGTTTGGAAGATCTATCTAGTGGTGACAGCGGTGCATTAAAGTTACACAGAATTATTGTGTTGTGGTCTGTGTGATTCCTGAAATTGAGAAGGATTTGTTTGATGTACAGGGATGCACCATTGTTTGGGGCATAAATATTTACTATCATTATGTCTTCCTGATTTTTGGTTCCCTTAAGCAGTATGAAATGTCCTTCTTTCTCCTTTCTGACAAACTTTGACTTGAAGTCCAGTTTATCTGATATAAGGATGGAAACCCCCGCTTTTTTACTGGGTCCATGTGTGTGGTAGGTTTTTTCCCATTCTTTCACCTTTAGTCTGTGGATGTGTGTTTCTATGAGATGAGTCTCTTGCAGGCAGCATATTGTTGGGTCTTTCTTTTTAATCCATTCTGCCAGTCTATGTCTTTTGATTGATGAGTTCAGGCCATTAACATTCAGGGGTTATTATTGAGATATGATTTGTATTCCCAGTCATTTGGCTTATTTTTGGTTTTCAATTTGGCTTGGTTTCTCCTTTGAGTGGGTTTTTCTCTAAGGTAGTTCTTCCCTGTGCTGACCTACATTGTTTTTTTCATTTCCTCCTCATGGAATATTTTATTGAGAACATTCTGTAGTGCAGGCTTTCTATTTGTAAATTCTTTTAACTTTTGTTTATCATGGAAGGATTTTATTTCATCTTCAAATCTGAAGGTAAGTTTTGCTGGGTATAGGATTCTTGGTTGGCAACCATGTTCTTTCAGAGCTTGAAATATATTGTTCCAGTCCCTTCTAGCTTTTAGAGTCTGGCTTGAGAAGTCAGCTGCTATCCATATTGGTCTCCCCCTATATGTAATCTGATGCTTTTATCTCGCAGCCTTCAAAGTCCTATCTTTATTTTGAATGTTAGGCATTTTTATTATAATGTGCCTTGGTGTGGACCTGTTGTGATTTTGTGCATTTGGTGTTCTGTAAGCCTCTTGTATTTGATTTTCCATTTCATTCTTCAGGTTTGGGAAATTTTCTGATATTATTTCATTGAATAGGTTGACCATTCCTTTGGTTTGTATCTGTGCCTTCCTCAATCCCAATAATTCTTACATTTGGTCTTTTCATGATGTCCCATAGTTCTTGTAGATTCTGTTCATGATTTCTTACCATCTTCTCTGTTTGGGTGACTTTATTTTCAAGATTAAATATTTTGTCTTCATTGTCTGAGGTTCTGACTTCCAAGTAGTCTAGTCTTTTGGTGATGCTTTCCATTGAGTTTTTTATTTAGTTTTTTGTTTCCTTCATTTCAAGGATTTCCATTTGGTTTTTTTTGAGAATCTCTATCTCTTTGTTGAAATGATCTCTTGCTTCCTGCACTTGCTCTTTCAGCTTATTGGTATTATCATTCATTGCCTGCATTTGCTCTCTTATCTCATCCTTTGCTTCGCAAATCATCTTAATCATGTATAATCTGAATTCCTTTTCTGACATTTCTTCTAACATACTGTCATTGGGTTCTATTAATATAGAATCTATATTTGTTTGGATCATTTTCTTCCCTTTTTTTTTCATGTTGTTCATGTATCTTCCCCTCTAGCAGTGCAGATCTGGGGTATTGCAGATTTCCCCCTATAGGCTTATAGTGGCCCTATAGGTTTCCAAAACCCTTTCTTTAAGGGGAGATCAATATTAGCAGTACCCAATTCAGACACTATGCAATCCTAGACCAAATAGCCCCTATGAGGACAATAACAAAATTGTCATAATAAACAGAATGAACAGTAAAACAAACAGATTTGCAATAAGGTCTGCAGTTTCAAATGTAGGACAAAGAGGATGCAGAGGGATGTAGAATGTAGCTGTTAATGGGATAAGAAAAGAATATACAAAAGTTCTAGGTAATAGAAAGGGTGAGAGTGTAATGAAAAGAATGTGGATGTTAGCATGCAAAAAAGGGAGAAAGAGACTCTGAGGGAACAGGTAAACAAAAGGAAAAGAGTGCAAGAAAAGTAAAGAAATAAAAACTTAAAATTTTTAAATAAGGAGAAAAAAGAAAATCTACAGTATAACAGTCATATAGTAATGAAACCTCCCACCATTCAGCAGCCTGATGCATGAGAGATACCGGACAATGAGCTTCAAGTTTCCAGCAGGCTCTCAGGATGGGATTTGCTCCACCTAAAGATCGGAGATATGGCTTCCAGGGTTATCCAAGATGGCCACTCTGACTTTGAAATGTGTTGGCAAATGGGGAGCTGCAGCTCAGGGTGTGGCCGTGGTTGGGTGGAGTTACTGGAGGCGGGATGTGGTTGGTCAGGCAGGGGTCCTGGAGGTTGGGTGTGTTTGTTGTAGTTGCGGGATCCTGGAGGCTGGGTGCAATCTGTCGGTTTGGGGTCTCAGTGATAGGACGCAGTCCGTTGGTCTGGGGGTCCTGGCAGCAGAGAGCAGTCAGTCAATGTGAAGGCCCCAGAGGCAGGGAGTGATTGGTCAGGCTGAGGGATCCTGGAGACGGGGCTCAGTCAGAACGGCCAGGAGTCCTACGGGGCCTGGCTCTTGTCTCAAAATGGTGGCAGCCATGTGTAATCAGACCTGCAAGTACTGTCACAGTGAACTTCAAGGCAACAGCAGGCAGCTGGTACTCCACTGGCGGTCAGCAATCAGTTTGCTGACTGTTGTCCGCCAAATGGGAGGTGAACCTTGTGCGCTGGGTGATGGGTAGGTGTAAGGCAGGTGATGGACAGTCGAGAGGCAGGCAAATGGCGGATGATAGGTGCCTGACAGTGAGCAATCTGCACTCAAAAAAGGCGTTGATATGCTGGCAGACTGCAGGTGATCACAGCAGACAAATGGGGTAAACAGCAGGGGATCAATAAGCAGCAAAAATTGCCTCACCAAGAAACAGATATCCTCTGCTTGAAACTGGAGTTATGGAGCGACAAGGAACGCAGCCTCCCTCTAGTCCTCCATCTTGGATCTCCCTGGAACTCTTTTTTTTTTTTTTTAAATTTTTTTTAGAAGTTGATAGACCTTTATTTTTATTCATATGTGGTGCTGAGAATTGAACCCAGTGCTTCACACATGCTAGGCAAGTGCTCTGCCACTGAGTCACAACACCAGCCTCTAAGTTTGAACTCTTATTCTGCTGATGTGAGTAAAAAATGCTGTAGCCACGATCAAAAGATGTTTGGAAGTTTCTCAATAAGTTAAATAGGATTACCATGTGACTAACAGAAAGTGGGTATTCAAATAAAAACTTGTGTATTGGTGTCTTATCTATAGTAGCACTATTCAAACTTGCAAAAAAAGTAGAAACAACCCAACCCAAATGCCTATCAACTGATAAACATTAAATTTAGCATATACACACAGTTGATTGTTAGGAAATGAAGTTCTGATACACATCACAAAATGGATGAAGCTTGTCAACATTATGCTAAGTCAAATGAGCTAGATACAAGGCTAGAGAACCTTACAAGTAACAGCTGATGTCAACAGTGACTGAGGAACCCCATCACCTGATAGGAACCACCGCTACCTGTTGTAGGAGTAGTCACACCCTGTGCACCCCACATATTCTGTTGTTGACACCACACCTACCTGAACTGCTACAGTGTCTTCAATTTTGCATGACCAGCATAGTCTACAGGTCTCTCCAACACTGTCACACTAGCCACTATGCCCAAATTCACTAATCTCTGTAGCCAAAGAAGCTACAGAGAGACTATACTGTATGCTTCACTGTAAATAAAGTCAGCTTCTATAATGAACTAATATCCCCAAGATGTATCCTTAGGAGAAAAGCCACTTACAAGAAGGTCATCCCATAAAAGAGGTAGGGAGATCTCATACACCAGATGTGCAAATCTCAATGTATCAACATAGGAAATTTGAAAAAAGAAGACAATATGACATCTCAGAAAGACCATAACTCCATAGTAACAGATTTCAAAGAAACTAAAATGGATAATATACTTGATAAGGAACCTCAATGAGGTTCCAAGAGAATATATATAAACAGCTAATGAAATTGAGAAGAGAATGTAGGACACAAATGATAAATTCTGCAAAAAGGATTTTGAAAATGAACCAAGCAGAAATCTTAGAAATGAATAGCCCAACAAGTCAGATAAAAATTCACCTTAAAGGGCTGAGGTTGTGACTCAGTGGTGGAATGCTTGCTTAGCATGTGTGAGGCACTGGGTTTGATTCTCAGTACTGCATATAAATAAAACAAAGTTTCCCTGACAACTAAAAAAATTTTTAAAACTTTTAAAAATTCACCTTAAAGCATTGACAGACTAGATGAAACAAAAGAACAAACATCAGAACTTGAAGACAGGCCTTTTGAAATATTCCTTTCAGAGAAAAATAAAGAAAATAAATTAAGAATGAAGGAAGCATTCAAGATCTTTAGGACATCCTTAAATAACCCAACTTCTGTACCAGTATATCTCCACTGGCAAGGAAATAGAAGTTAAGGGCATAGAAAACCTATTCAATGAAATGGAGGTGGAAAAATTCCCTCATCTTGGGAAAGATACAGGTATCTATGTACAAGAGGATTATAGAAAAACAAATAGAAATGGTCAGAAAAAAAATCTTCATATTATATTCAAACTGTCAAATGGAGTGAAGAAAGAAAGAAATTTAAACTCTGGGGAAAAAGCACCAAGTCATATTTAAGGGATTAGACTAATAGCAGATTTCACATCAGAAAGTCTCCAAGCAGAAGGAATAGAATGATGTATTCTAAGTCCTGAAAGAAATAACTGCCAACCAAAATCATTATCTCCAGCAAAGCCATCCTTCAGAAATGAAGAAAAAAATAAAGGCCTTTCAAGATAAGCAAAAGCTGAGGGAATTCCTGTCCACCAGAACAGCATCACAAAGTAAGCTTAATGGAGTCCTATATCCACAAATGAAAGAAAGATAACCACCATAGTGGTTTCAGACAGGATATGAAAGTACAAATGCCACAGAAGAGTAGATACACAAAAGAGAAATGGAAAAGAACCAAATATTATCAATACAGTAAGCCATCAAACCACCAGGATGAATAAGAGTGAGTTTTAGTCAGCATTTTCGTTGCTATGACTAAAAAATCTGACCAGAACAATTTTAGGGGAAGAAAATTTATTTGAAGACTCAAGGTTTCAGGGGGTCTCAATCCATAGACAGCAGACTCTATTCCTCAGGGCTGAAGGTGAGGCAAGATATCATGGTGGAAGAGTGTGGCAGAGGGAAGCAGCTCACATTGTGATCAAGAAGAAGAGAGAGACTCCACTCACCAGATACAAATATATACCTCAAAGCCACGCCCCCTATTCCCACCCCTTCAGCCACACCCTCCCACTTCAATTACCATTCAGTTGATACCTATCAGGGGGTTAATTCACTGATTGGGTTAAGGCTCTCAAAACCCAATCATTTCTCCTCTGAACCTTCTTGCATTGTGTCACATGTGAGCTTTTGGGGGACACCTCACATCCAAACCATAGCAGTCCACCTGGCCCCCAAGAGTTCACACTCATCTGACAATGCAAATTACATTCAGTTCATTCTCAAAAACTCCCATCATCTCAACACTTTCGAGATTGCTCAAAATTCAAGTCCAAAGACTTCTCTGAGACTCAAGGCAATCTCTCATTGTGAGCTCCTGTAATATTAAAAGGAATTTATAAGGAATTTACAAGAATTCAATATATAGTAGTACAAAGAAAACATGTCCATTCACAAAAATAGGGGCATAAAAGGAAGGGATAGGACCAAGACAAGACAGAAATCCATCTGGGCAAACAAGTCCTGTAGCTCCACTTCTGGTATCTGGGGCACATGGAATGGTGATGTTCTCTCCAAAGGGTTTACGTAGTTCCACCCTTGTGGTCTCCTTTGTTGCAGCCCAAGTGACCTTTTGTTGACTTGTCTCTGCTCAATTCCTGCAGCTTTCTTAGGACAATGTCCCATGTTACTGGCATTTCTTTTTCTTAATATCATTTTAATTTTTTGTTTTGTTTTGTTTTAGTTGTAGATGGACACCTTTATTTGATTTATTTATGTGGTGCTGAGGATTGAACCCAGAGCCTCAGGCATGGAAGGTAAGTGCTCTACCACTGAACTACAACCCCAGCCCTATTGGTATTTCTTAATCTTGGAGGGTATCCACTGGAGCTTCAGCTTCTTCCTCAAATCTCCACACCTTGCTTTCTCAGGGAGTGTGCCTGTCTTCCAAGGCCTTCCTTTGAAATCTTGGTGGAAGCCTCCATGACCCCCTAACTCCAGAAATCAGCATTACTGTAAAACTAGCACCACATGCTTGACACCAAGGTCTGCTGCCATCTCAAGCAGTAGTCAAACCTCCAGGAACCCTTGCTGCAGTAACCTCTGAGTGCCAAGGTAGCTGAGAATGTTGAAAAAACTTCCTAGGCCCTCTTGTACAAGGGTGCCCCACTAGTCTCTTCTCAAGAGAATTTGCATTTTTGGTCCTTGGAGCCTGAAATGGGTGTGGTCTTGCCAGCTCCTGAGATGCCCTCAAGCCATCTTTTGTTATTGTCTCTAGGCAAAGTCTTTAGCATTTCTTTAGTGCCTGTAATGTCTTTAACAACTGAGACTTCCTTAACCCTAGCTTTACTCTGGCCTTTCAAGTCAACATTTTCCAAGTCTTTCTGCCTTGTTTTCTACTTCTGATTATCGCAATAAATTTGGCTAAAAGCCGCCAGCAATATCCATGCCACTACCTGAATGCTCTACTATCTAGAAATTTCCTCCACCAGAGTAAGAAGTCCATTGCTTTTAAAATCAATCTCACAGTAAGTCTCAGGACACGGGTAAAACATAGACAACTTCTCAGCCAGAATATTACATGAATGGCCTCTAGTCCAATTACTGATAGTGTCCTTTTCCTTTAAGCCTTCTTGAGCCCTGCCTTCACTGTTTATGATCCTCTTTGCATTCTGGTCTTCAGCCATTAAGCTCTGCTCACAACAACCTAAAGTATTTCCAGGTTGCACTGCTAAGCATCTCAAAATTCTTCCCGCCAATTCCAAAAAGCTCAAAAAGCTTCTGAACCACGTGGTCAGGTTAGTCATAGCAATGGCACTACTTCATGGTACCTAGTTCTGTTTTTTTGTTTTGTTTTGTTTTGTTTTGTTTTGTTTCTATGTGGTGCTGAGAATCGAACCCAGGGCCTCACACATGCCAGGCAAGCCCTCTACCACTGAGCTACAACTCCAGCCCCCCTATTTCTGTTTTAGTCACCTTTTCTCATTGTTGTGACTAAAAGAATCTGACCAGATAAATGTAAAGGAGGACAGGTTTATTACAGAGCTCATAGTTTCAGAAGTCTCAATCCATAAGATGCTGGCTCCATTTCTCAGAGCTCAAGGTGAGGCAGGACATCATGGTGGAAGAGTATGGCAGAGGGAAGCAGCTCACATGATGATCAGCAAGCAGAGAGACTCTCCACTTGCCAGATACAAATATATACTCCAATGCCACACCCAAATTCCCACCTCCTCCAGCCACACCCTACCACTTCAATGAGTAAGAGTGAATGACATTAATTCAAACTCAGAATTATTTTCTAGTCTTTCTCCTAAATTGTTTTATTTGGTCTCTCCACCAAGCTTTCTGAGCTTTACAAGTGAATTAGATGACCCATAGAAAGAACCGACACATATTAAGCATTTATTTATGGTGTGCCAAGCACTGTGCTTGGTGTTTTACATATGTGTACATAGTATTACTTCCTTATGCTTAATCTGTAAAGGAACTTTGATTAAGCCACTTATTTGCTCTGTGACTCTACTTCTCTGAAAAATTGTATAATAATAGTATATAACTCATTTAGTTTTCATAAGGATCAAATCAGTTACTATGCATTCAATTTTAAAAAGTGACTGGGGTACTTTCAATATGCAATGAATGTTACAATTATTATTGTTGTCATTTTATAATATGTCCTTCTTGTTGATAAAAAATAGAGAACACTAGAACAAATCCAATGCATACAATATGAGTCGTAAGGAAACACAATTTTCTTGCAGAATTCAAGGCCATGAAAGGTGGAGACTGATGTCACCCCCCACTTCTTGCTTGCACAATGGCTTCCTGGCATAGGAGTCCATAGGAAGCAATGTGGAAACAAAGGAGAGCTAGAGAACAGTGAGCCTCTAGAAATGCAGAGCTTGTGCCAAGAATTTGTAGTGGGGGGTCACCTAAAAAGCCAATAAGGATGCTGATGATGGGGGTTTAAAATAAGGCCCATATCTCAGCGGCAAGTTTCTCAAAGTTCTGTCAAAAAAAACATACATGTGATTGGGAGGCCTGTGTAGCCATACTACTTTCTTCACAGGAATTTGTCAGGCAGCCTGCCTACAATTTGTGTTCATGCATGTACTACAGGGATCTCCAGTTCACCCTCTTTTATACACTTCATCATCTTTATCCAAATTCTGTACTTTCTCCTCCTCAACACAATCCTGGAAAACTCCCTCTTCTCTTCTTCATTCCTTCAAATAAATGAACACCATTCTGCCAATCCTACTTTCTTAATGTTATTTCTCTCTGTTCCTTTGTCTCCATCTTCTTGGATGATATCACCATTCACCTATTAATCATTTCTTATCCAGAGTTTTATGCAAGCATCCTAGATTGATAACTCTCCTCTAATCTCATTCCCCACATCACATCCCAACTACTCTGTCATAAAGCCACAAAATAGTTTTCCCAAGAGGCAAAAAAACAAAAACAAAAATATATATGATGTTATCATTGCTATTGTGTTTGGAATAAAATCTTGGGTTCTTACACAGTCTACAATGCCCCCAATTGTTTCCGTCTCCATCCATTTCTCACCTACAGCTCCATCCATGCCAAAGGCCTGGTCATACTCCAGTGGATCGTGGATTTCACCCTCATGCTTCTTTTCAAACGGCTCCCCATGCCTTGACTGACCTACCACTTGTCTGCATGATAAAGATCTAGTCATTTTATTTTTTAAGATCTACTCATTTAAAACCCAGCTCTCTCTCTACTCCTGGAAATCTTTCCTTGTTATCCCTAGAGTTGAAAACATTCTTCTTTCAATCACCAGTGAGTTTCTGTTGTGCTTAATTATACATTTTTAGTAATTTATTTTCTCAATTGCTATGCTTTGAGCTCCTTGAGGTCAAAACATTTTTGTCTTTTTCAAATTTGCATCCTTTTCATCTTGAACAGTTCTTGGACTATTATTGGTGTTAAGAAAAATTTGTTACAAGATTGAATAAATGAGAAAATTAGACATGACCTGTATTTGTACATATACACACACATACATACATATGTCACATATACATGAGCTTCTTTTCTTGTGTTGCAATGAAACTTCCTCAGAAGTATTGAAGAGAAAAACAAGAGGAAGGTATTAGAATATGGTAGGGGTTGGGTGGTGACTCTGGTAAAGTTCATGTGGAGGTATCTGACCACAAATATCAGCCCAATTTGAGAACTATCTGAAAATTGGCATATTATTCTGATTAACATTAGTCACAAACAGGAATATCCGGAGACTAAATGAATTGCAGAAATAGAATATTGCCTGAGAAACCCAGGACACACAAAAGCCTCTCAAAGATAATGGAAGACAATTTAAGACCTGATGCCTTTCTACAGAAAAGAACCATGTCTGCTGATTAGAATGATATCTGTGTACTATCAGCAAGACTGAAGGATAAAAATCATACCATCATCTCAGCAGATGCTGAAAAGGCAATTGATAAAGTTGAACATTCTTTCATGAAAAAATCCCTAAACAAATCAGATATAGAAGGATCATGCTCCAATAAAATAAATGCTGTGTATGACAAACACACAGCCAAGATCATTTCCAATTTATTATGAATTTATATATTAAAATGAGTTTTCTATTTAATTCTATCTGAAATGAGGAAGGAGAAGGAAGAGAAATTACATTTAGCAATCTGAAGAAAAAATCACACTTTTTCCCCACCAGTATTAAAAAGGTTTAAGAACAGGCCAGTTAGTGAAAGATATGGATGCCAAAAAATATGTAGAATCAAGAACTGTTCCATGAAGGTGGCTTGAAATATCAAATTTGCAAACAAGCCTGAACATGTCCTTCAAATATAAAGCAAGTCAATGGAAAAATGTGAGTTGGTTTCCAAGTAAGTTTTCAGTAACACAATTGCATAAAACAACCTACAATGAAATTTTATTTTTTCCATTTTTATTGTTGGATTGTATCTCTTTTTAAATTAAAAATATCCTGAATGAAACTCACAAGGAAAATAACAAAAGTAATTCACCTTCTAAAGTGGTATAAAATTGTTTGATTTTATACCACTTTGGGTTATAAATTAATGTGATTTAATATGCTTTAAGCCATGTATTGGGAAGATCAGATTGATTTCTGAAGGTTGAAAGTGAATGTTTTGCCTATCCGATGCTATATAGGTATGAACTAATCTTCATTAAAATAAAGTAAAACTTGAACTTGGGAATTTCAAAAAGTATTATACATATAGGCAAATATAATATATTTAAAAAAAAGACAACACACTGGAATGTAAATCATGACAGACAGTTACATCTGAGATGTAAGAAAAATTCTGGCATTATAGGAGTGTCAACAAAATCAGTAAAAATTATTTTTGATGACATGAAAAGGAAAAGTGTTAGCAGAATGAGAAGAATTTTTGAACAGCAGATATATAGCAAAGTCCTTTCCCCTTGTCTGCCAAATGCACCCACACTTGTCATCAGTGAATGCAATTAAATTTTTTTTTTCACAATACAGAAGAGACTTTTGGCAGTCAATGAGGACTAATTTTTTCTTCACTTACACACCCCTTTTAGCCACCGTGAAGATGTGAGTTGAAAGATGTTCAGGGAGTTGACTTTGTTCCTCAAGTAGGAATCTGTGAACAAATCGAGACAAAATTTGGGGAAATTAAAACAGAGTGTACACTGTTCTTTACGTATTATCACAGCCCCTGCTAAAAGGTTAAATTGCTTAAGGGTGAATAGCCCCTTCTGGTGTTCTCATGTGTTTTTTTTTTTTAATTTTAGACAAATGAATTTTAATTTTTTTAGACAAAGAAAAAGTGGTGAAATAACAAACCTCTCTCCATGATCTGCTTAGGCAATGGACTCGTATGAAAATGTAATAACTAAAACTGTATAAAGTATAATGAGAGAGAATTGCATGCAACAATTCATAGCACTTTTCCACATATATTCACATTTGTTATCTTCCATGAGCCTCGAATAAACAGAGCAATATATTTTAGTTTTGCCAATGTCAAATGTGCCTGGGTCTTTGAATTTTATTTTGGTATATGATCTCTTCAATGAAGCAAAATATATGGTGGAGTCAAATCCTTTCAGTCCTACTCGTTCATACCACACCATCATGCACCCACAAACACAGACACACACACACACACACACACACACACACACACTCACTATTTTTTCAAGTGAAATGCAAATGAGAATTTTTTAAAACTATGAAATTATGAATCAATGAAACCATCTGTATCTCAGAGTCAACTGATTCATTCACATAAAAAATATTGGTAACAGAAGGTTAGGTGTATTATAACTTCCTTTTCTCCATCTTCAGAGTTTACCATATTATACTTTCTAAGACTGTGAGTTTTGTTGTAACATAGAAAATATTTTAGATTTTTACCCCGAGTTCCAAGTTACCATTGAAATTAACCATTTTATTTCTCCCATTTCCTGTTCCTAATTTTTCAAGATATCTAAATGGCAAATATTTTCACTTCTTTATACCTAAGTCATCAAAGCCAGTCTTTGTTGAATTAATAGTGAAAATGAACCCCTGATATTCTAACATTTGTTAAGTCGTGCTCTTGGGAAAGCATACATCTCAAACAAATAATGTGCATCCAACTTCCCACCAACCATGATGGCAGCATGTAATTAACAATGCCAATTTTAATTGAAATACTTGAGCATCTTCTATTTGATATCATTGGTATTGTTGGACAGCAATAGGAGGATATTAATATTCATTTAGCAAGTGAAAGTCATTCAGCAAAAGTTGAGGACTTACTATGTGGACTTGTGATAGTAGACATGACTTTTCAGCCAGTTAGTCATATTTCATTGCTCAAATTCACTCGTACTTTCTGCTGATATTATCAAAGGCAGCACCATGCAGGTGGGTGAACTTCATTGGTCACTGAGAAGGGAAGCAAGTCAGGCCCCTACAGATAAAGCTTTCCAATATGGGACTCTGACTGAAATCAGGACCTCAGCTTCATCATTGTGTTCTCCACATTAGAGACATTCTACATAGATGGCTTGCCAGGGACATTCACTTCCTCCTAATGATCTAAGGACATCCCACTATGCCTACTTCTCAAAGATTCCACCACCTTCCCTAGGGTCCTTCAGCACATAGACCCTTGGGGGATACTACCCCTATTCTAACTATGAGAAATTTTTAAAATTATGAAATTATGAATCATGGCTACTACCATATTCTAACTATTATATCCAAAATTAGGAAACACAACTGCATATCTGAAGAAAGCCACTTTTATTAAAAGTACCTGCAAAGCTTTAGTTGAAAATTTTCATAAATCTAACTAGTAAAAGATACATTTTAATAACACTTCTTTTTTTTCTTTAAAAATTTTTTTGTTAGTTGTAGACAAACACAATGCCTTTATTTTACTTATTTATTTTTGTGTGGTGCTGAAGATTGAACCCAGTGCCTCACATGTGCTAGGCAAGTGCTCTACCACTGAGCTACAGCCCCAGCCCCCTTAATAACACTTCTTTAGAAAAGATTGGCAAATCTTTTAGACCAAGAATTAATTTGTTTTTACACAGTTAGTGGGTCACATTATTTGATAGTGGTCTTTTTTGAGGGCAGGGATCTTTACAATGACATAATGGAGAGACTTGGCATGTACAGAATGAGAGATATTTTTAAATCTCATAATTATTTCTGCTTTTAAATCAATAAATTCAAGTTTTCACATGCTGGTTCTTATCCCTCACCCTAAATAATTATTTAATATGCATTAATGCTTTACTGTGTGTTTGATGCTATTTGAGGCATAGACATAAGATCAGTCCTTTACTGTATAAATTAGATCCACAAAATGAAGTAGACGAATATCATGACTGTGGGACTCAGAAGTGAACAGTGGTTAGTTTTAACAGGACTTTGCTTTTACTGTTTAATGATGTAATTTTCTGTGATTATAGAAGCATGACAAAAAATTGGAAATGGAAAGAAATGTAAAAATTGGAATAAATTACTCTTGGTCACATCACCTAGGGATAACTATTGTTAACATTTTGGTGTATTTCCTTTCAGTAGTTTTCATCCATATTTATAAATTGGCAACCATAATATATATGCAGTTTTATTCTCAGTTATTAACATGTAATGTATGTTTTTTAATTATGTATATAATTTGCCATTACTTAATTCATAGTTACAAATATAATTTTTTAAAAAATGTCCCACAAGTCAAAAGGCTTTTTCCATGTTAATGCATATTTTCTAAATATTTTCTTGAAAGAGTCTATTAATTTAAAGCTCTACTACTAGCCTATGAGCATGCTTGCCTTGCTGTGTTCTCTCCAGTAATGGGTACTATTAGGTGCATAAATCTTACCAGCTCATTATGTGGAGAATCGCATTTCAATATTGCTTATTCCTTTGACTCTATGCTGCTCAATTCTATCAGTTCCTTCCAAGAGCTGTCTGTTCATTTTTTTTTTTTTTTGCTTATATCAAGGGTAAGTTCTAATCAAATTTTTATAATTTTTAGAAATTTTAACAGGTTAAGTTTTAAAATTGTATGCAGTTTTAAATACATAAAATTTAACTACTTTCATTTCTTCCCATTGATCTTATATACTGTAAGAAAAGTTGATTATATTTACTCTTTTTTATTTGTTTTTTTTTTTTTAGTTATACATGACAGCATTTGAATGGTGTGACTCTACATAGTGTACATTTACTCTTTTAAATGTATTTTGTGTTGGTTTGAGTGGAGTAATTAAAATATTTACACATAAAATCTTCAATATATTGTTTCAATTTCAGCACACTTGCTGCTGAAATGAACACATAATCTAGGTTTCTTATGCTTTAATATTTTTACATTTAACCCTACTATCCATCTGGAAATAATTTTGTTGAGAAGCTATATTGATTTTTTTCACTAATGGCTAATTTTTCAACATAATTTGCTAAATACTTCATTTCTTCCTTTTGGTTTCTGATCATATATTTCTGATCAGAATATGCTTTATTCTGATTTACAACTATCCCATTTCAGCCATCTATCTGTAGATTCTAGTGACAATATAATGTTTTATTTAGTTTAGTATCTCTTAAGGCAAGTTCCATTGAATTAGTCTCCTTTTTTAAAAATACTGTATCATACTGATTTTTTTTATCCTTCTCTATTTTAATGAACTTTAGAATCATTGTATCAAAATCACTTAGATTTTTACTGGAATCATGTTAAATCCATTAGTTATGGTAGTCATCTAACCTGGGAAAATTCCCTTCCTCCATTTATTCATAACTTTTTATCATGTTCCTTAGGAGAGTTCAGCAATTTTCTTTACACAAATCTCCACAAAATCATGGTACTTAAAACAATAAACAGTAAAAATTTTAATATCTAAGTTGAAGCACTTCTTACTTTTGCAACAATTTTTAGAGTTTCAGCAATTTTGGCCACCAGTCATCTTCATCTTTCCATTAATTCATCAGCTATTCACTGAGACCCAACCATGCAAGAAGCACTTGGCTGAACACAGTATGTGAGTGAACAAGACAAACACAGGACCTAGCCACTGGGCAGCTTACATCCTAGTGTAAGTGACAGATTTTAAGCAACTAAACCAAATCTGAATTTCAAAATAAGTCAATGATAGGAGAGCCATGAGATGCTACAAGAAAATATACAGCAGGAGTACTTGGTTTGTGTACTTGTTTAAGTCTGGGGTGTCTAGAAGGATCTCCTTTTAGAAGAAATAGTATGTGTGTATGTATATGTATATATGTGTGTACATATAGTATATAATGCCATGTTTGTACACATTGTTATATATGTATGCACTGTAAAATGATTCCTTCAATCAAGCTAATTAACCTACCTATAATGTCCTATGTTTACCTTTTTCTATGTGAGGACACTTAAGATTAAAGAAGATTTCAAGTATATAATTTGTTATTACTAACTATAGTCATGCCATTCACTAGATGTTTTGCATTTATTCATTTTCTAACTGATAGTTTGTACCCTTTGACCCACCTCTTTACATCCCCCCTGGTTCTCAGCCCTTGGCAGCCACTATTCTATTGTTTTCTTAATCAGATTTCTTGCAGATTCCAAATATAGGTGAGATCATACAGAATTTGTCTTTTTATGTCTGGCTTATTTCACTTAACATAATGTCCTCTGGCTTTATTCAAGTTTTCATAAATGTCAGGCTTTCCTTCTTTTTTAAGACTGAGTAGTATTCCCCTTGAAATATATACCCCATTTCTTTTATCCATTCATTTCTTGATGAGCACTCAGATTGATTCCAGATCTTAGCCATGGTGAATAATTGCATTATACTCTTGATTCTTCAAGGGAAAGGAAAAGCTTCTTAAAAGTAAATTTGCATAAGTGTAAAATGAGGAGTCTCAACTTCTATTTGCAATTTGTCTATAATTTAATTATTTCCCCAATTTGCCTAAACTTATGAACCAGTCTCATTTTCTTGTTTAAAAACTCAGACTTCTTTACTAGCAATTTGGAATCATTAGATCTTGACTGATTAATCTTATGCTAGGCAAACTTGGAAATAATTATCTGGAGGCTATTATATCATAGTAGAGTCAACTAATGAAACTGTGTTACAAATAAATAAACAGAGCAGAGGAATTATGCTGATCTTGCATATTTTCTTCATACTATACACATAATTGCCTTCAATGAAGTTGGTTGCACATACCCAAATGAAAAATTAAGACAACTCTTTATAATTTAGGCCACTATTACTCCCTCCCACCCAGACATTGCCCCCCAAATCCGTTAACACATGATAAATACATTTGTAGAGGATTTGTTTGGTTGGTGAGAATGAAAAGAGTAGAAAGGTAACTGGTAAATAAAAATGGAAAGGGCCTCTTTAAATAATTTTTTTAATTGATTATTTTTATGTATCTATGTGCACATGGAATTTTTTGCCTCTATGACTGAAAATGTATGATATTTGTGATATGTGCAATCAGTATCGTAACCTGTACATGACTTTGCATGTATTTCTAAGGCTGTATGAAATAGTTAATAATACAAGAGAATAAATTTTATTCAGAGTAATAGCTAATCAATTACACTGATCATTAATATGTGAGTCTATTATAAAGTCTGATATAGTACTGACAGATATGATGCCTAGATTTTAGAAATCTAGGTGGCAGTGTTTATTGCAGATGGGATCATGCAATTTTACTATAAGTCACACATTTTCACAAATACACAAAATTAGACACAAATTCCACTTAGTTTTTTCTCCTTCCTTTTTGATCTATTTGCAATGCTGCTTAACCAATTGGCTATAGAGGTTTTTGAAAATCTTGTGAGAGAGAAGAGCCCCTTCTCTTTGTTCCAACTTAGTTCCCTGCATACCCTTACAAGTAAGTCTATATAAGTTGAATATAGCTACAAATTCAGCTGAAAGAAATTACCTTGGCTTGCCAACTTCCTGAATTTAGTGGAGACATTTTGAAAGTGAAAGAGTTAATTTAGACATTTTGAAATGACTATATGAATATGAGTGTGGATTTTCATAAACAAATCTAAAGCAATAGACTGAACTTGGCCATTAACACCAAATAGTCAAAGGGGTGAAAAATGTCAGACCAGGACATTGTTTGACCATTGTTGAAGCCATGGAGTCTGAACATTTCGTAAGCATTAAACAAAGATGTAGGAACTCATCTGGTTCAAGATATTCAAAGTTAAATAGAAAAGACATCTACCATTTTGGGGGCCAAATAAATAAAATTCAAATCAAGTAACCTAGCCATTTGTGGGTCAAAGTTCAAGTTATTTTGAACAGATAAAATAGGTTTATGACAGAAAGAAGTCATGGTCCACACAACCATTTTCTTTAAGGTCCAGAGCCACTGACATAGAATTATAAATGAAGTTTGGTGTTTTACTGCAAGGTCATTGTGTCTTGGAATTCAATTAGTATTTGAACTGAAATTTCTACTGGCTACATTTCTTTAAGCATCTGAGGTTGTCTCCTTAAATTGCTTGGGATGACGAACTTGTTTCCCTAGTTTGTTGTCTTTAACCCTGGAAAAGTTTAGAATTGAGCTTAAAAATGTTTCAGAGGCTTCATTACATTGTTCTCTCCCTTACTTCTTCCGGATTTTGCTCAGATATCATTTTATAGCAGAGGCCTTCTCTGATCCTGGTTTCTCCAAAGCAGCAGTCCGCCCATCATTGTCAGTCCCTCATTGTGCTTTATTACTACCTATAACATCTGTAGTATATTTATATTATTTTACTTTTGACAAAGTATAATCATATATAATTGGGAGGTACACAGTGAAGTTATGATATCCACATACAGTGTGGGATGATTAAATGAAGCCATCATCTTAAATGCTTAATTATTATTCTCATCTAACTTCAACTTTTCACCCTTTGACCAACATCTCCCCATTTTCCCCACCTGCAACCTCTGATAACCACCACTCTATTTTTTGCTTTTGTCAGTTGGATTGTTTTACTTTCTCTTATAACTGAGAATGTGCTTATCTTTCTGTGCCTGGCTTATTTCACTTAGCATAGTATCCTCTAGGTTTACCTATGTTGTTGCAAATGACAAAGTTTCCTTCTTCTTAATAGCTGAATAGTATCCCATGGTCTATATATATCACATTCATTCACTGATGGACACTTAGTAACTATTGCAAACAACGCTGCAACAAGTTTCCTCCCATGGGAGGGTTCATTGCTTTTCAACATACTAATTTCAAGTCCTTAGAATAAATATCCCAAACTGGGATTTCGAGATGAAATGATAATTTATTTATAGATTTTTGAGGAGCCTTCATACAGTTTTCCATTATGGCTGCATTAATTTATACTCCTGTCAGTAGTGATCAAGAATTCTATTTTCTCTGTATCTTTACCAACATTTGTTACTTTCCTCTTTTTGAAAATATCCATTCTGAAAGGTGAGGAGATATTTTATTGTAGTTTTAATTTGCATCTCCCCAATGATTAGTGATGTTGAACAGTTTAGATATGTTGATTTTATATGTATTTTGGTAATTAATGTCTCATTAGATAAATTGCTTACAAATATCTTCTCCTTATCTGTTGGTTGTCTTTTGCACTGTTGTTACCTCTTCTGTGAAGATTTTTAGTTTGACATAATCTCATTTGTCCATTTCTGCCTTTTTTGTCTGAGTTTTTGGGGTCAAATCTTAAAAAAAATAAAAAAATCATTGCCATGGCCATTGTTTTGTATTTTTTTCTGCCATTTTCTTCTGGTATTTCTACAGATTCTAGTCTTATGTTTAAGTCTTTAATCCACTTTTAGTTAATTTTTGTACACAGTGTGAGATAAAGTTCAATTTTATTCTTCTATGTGTGGATATCCGGTTTTTCTAGCACATTTATTGAAGACACTTTTCCACATAGTGTATTCTGGGCAACTTTGTCAAAAATCAATCAACTGTAAATGCACAGGTTCACTTCCAGGCTCTATTCTGTTTTGTTAGGTGATGTTTTGTTCATCTTATTTGACTCTCTCTTTCCATTGGAATGTAGACTCACTCATCTGGGGCGTGTGCTTCTGATTGCCATATGTGCAGCATAGCACAGTTGCCTAGCACACAATCAACTGTGGCTAAATTAATGAAAACACCCATTGGAGGCACTAAATAAAGAAACATCCCTTTTCATGATCCTAAAGAAATCTAGAGGAGCTAAAAACGAAGAAACCACTCCTTAGCACGACTTTGTCTCTGAAATAACAGAAAAGCATTTTTATTTTGTAGAGTGTTCACTGTAGTGATTATCTTTTTTTTTTTATTGTAAACAAATGGGATACATGTTGTTTCTCTGTTTGTACATGGCGTAAAGGCATACCATTTGTGTAATCATAAATTTACATAGGCTAATGTTGTTTGATTCATTCTGTTACTTTTTCCCTTCCCCCCACCCCTCCCACCCCTCTTTTTAATTCTTACTTGGTGCTAAATGTCACGGCAGAGACGGTCATTTTGTACTTTTGTATTCTGATCACCCACCAAACAATTCAAACCAACCAACCTACTGAAAATCATCGAGCGTTCCAGGCCCTGGTTATCGGGCATAGATGTGGAGAGGGGAAAGACATGCCCTGACCTCTGCTAGTCTCACAAGTCTCCCAGTCTTGTAGGGAGGCAATAAGAAAACAAACTCTTACAACATGGTGCAATAATACTGGGATCAAACATTTGCACAGGGTGTGAGCAGAGAACAGAGTGGAATCAGGTCATGTGATCTGTGGGACAAACACTGTCATAAAAAAGATGGACCATCATCATCCCTTGACCACTCATGATATCCTAGTCATCGTTCCTCACAAGAACTCTTGTGTGTTGAGTGTTACCCTCATGTTCTAGAAGTAACTGGTAACTGCCCAAGATGACACAAACTGTGAGTGGCAGAATGAAGAGGTGGGATAAGTTGGCGAGATTAGCACCAATGGCATGTTTACAAGTACAAAGGCATGGCAGGGTCAGATGAGGCAGTGATTAGGGGAATTGCATGCAGGGTGCTCTGGGAGGTGGGGAGTGTTTCGACATCATGTTGGAGAAAAGCAAGGGCAGATAACTAAGGGTAGGTATCAGCCTAAGGATTTTGAAATTTGTACTGAATTTCTGACTATAATATTCCAAAGAATGATTATCTCGACCTGCATAGAAGTTAGTAGAAACAGTTTGAGATGTAAGATGGTCCTTTAGTGACTTCTCACTTCTTAGAGTAGAATTCACATGTCATCTCACTGATCCTCACAATCATCCTACGGAGTACGAATATCATTCCCATTCTATAGTTGAGGATACAGAGGACATGGAACTAAGTAATTTGCCAAAGCTCACACAGGTAGTTAATGCTGAAGTCAAATTTCATACCTGTCAAAAGTCGAGCTCATTCTAGCTTAAACTGTATTCATGTCTAGAGAATCATTTTTATACCATTAGGTCTTCATCAAGGACCATGGAGTCAATCCAGCAGTTTTTAACTAGCATTTAAAAAAATAAAAGAGGGAATAGAACATTAAAGTGCATCTTACGTGGTAAGGTTAATAATGGGTGAAACTGTATTCATACTTTTATATTATAAATATGAAATAGTTGTATGTAGTGAATTGTAAGGGGGAAATGTGCTTTCTTCTACTGGTTGAGGTTTAAAAATGTGAAAAACTCAGAGTGAAGTATGGATCCAGTCACTAACTCCTCCACTACTCTACCACTGTCACTCTGTCCTATGAGGTGTTCGTGGTCAGCTGGCTGACCAACGTGCCTCATCTACAAGGGCAGAAAAGGAATGAGAAGGAGGCAGCTTTATGGAGGCTGAAAAAGACTAGCTGACCAGTTCTTTCCTTTCTCCTTTTAGTCAATGGCAAGCTGTCAAAGCTGCTTTAATTAAACCTTCATCTGCCATATTGAGGGAATATAGTCAGTAGCAATTTCTATTTCAAGGAAAATGTATGTGTGGATCAGTTTTTGAAGTTGTACACTGAGGGAGGACTTTTCTCCCTGATTTTTGTCCTGTAATAGGAGAGAAAAAGGAATAATATATGACATAAAGTGTATACGTATGCTAATATTCATACTTATTGAACACATGTGCATAAGCAGATTTATTATCTATACTGTGTATAATTACATATAAAATCTAACAAAACTCCATGTGTGTAGTGTTAAGTCACAATCTGTTTCTCTTTGGAACCCCATTCTGTGTACAAACATTTTTACAACACATGTGGATTAGTAGTAGGAGTAGTTGGTTTTAAAATGTTATGTTAAAGCAACAACTTAAGTCAGCATGTTAAAGGAACATGAAAATCAAAATAGTGCTGTAATTACTTTGCGATGGTGGAAATTAGAGAGAAATCCTTAAGTGGGTGGACATACAGATTTTTCTATGTGCATACAAATATCCAACCCAGCTGTTATCTCTCCTGGAAGAACCTTAGATAAACAAAACTCCTTAATAAATAAATATTATTTTACATTTTAGTCAAGAAGATTAACTACCTACCCCTTAAAGGAGATGTTTGAATTTGCTATTTTGTCCTTTTCCCCATTTTACATTCAAACATCAGTGCTAGTGCTGCCTGGTGATATATTTAGATTTCCTAAGTCTGAGTAGATTATTGTAATTAGCTAGTTGGATTAATTTCATTTGGGTTTTGGACTTACTCAGTCAGATTTTAGAGTATTAAGAGGTAGTATATTTAATTGCATAGTGTCAACCACTTCCAAATGTGTGATGACACCAATCACAGTGGACTTAGTTAAGTGGAGTAAACAATTCCATGTGCAGGGCACAGGGTATTTATACGTATTCCAAACCAAATCTTTTCTTAGTGTTGCTAAGTATAAATTAATGTCAAAATCCCTCTGGATGCTAGGCAAGTGGCATGGACACTGACACAGCAAACATTTATTTACTGTTGCCGGAATCATGTATATTACATATCAATGGTTTTCAATCATTACTATTTGTCCAATTTTGCTATTTCAGAAGAAAGAATTATGTAGTGGACATGACAGTCATGCCTATCAAACACATATTTTTAGCTTGCACTCTTCTACCTAGAGTCCTTTGCTCAGGAGTCTGGGTTGTTATTTGTGCAAAGAAAAGGAATTTATTAACTCATATAACTGAAAAGTTAAAAAAAAAAAAAAAGAAAAGAAAAGAAATGGCTAAATTCAAGCATGGTTGCATTCAAAAGCTCACATATTGGATTTATAGCTGGCCTCTATCTCTTGCCCAGCTTGGCCATAATTTCTTCTGTGTTTTGGCTTCATTTTTAGGGTCCATGTGGTCACAAGATGGCAGCAGCTGCTCCAGCCTACACCTCCTCAAGTTAAGCCAAACAGAAGGGGGAAGTGTACTTTCTGTTTAAATATCTCTCTCTGGTTATGCAAGTAAAAGTCCTAAGATTAGTTCTGATTTATTCTGACTGACTTGGCTTGAATTAAGTGCCTATTCCTGCATCAATTTCTGTAGCCAAGGGAATTTTAAAGTTCTGATTGGCTAATCCTCCTTCTTTTGTTCCATCCTTGGCATGGGGAATTGAGGCTCAATTCAAAGCACATGGATTGAAAATTAGGAAAGGGGTGTAGTTAGTAATAAAGAGGAGTTATATGCTAGAGAACCAAAAGTGTCCACAATGTTCAGATCATTTTTATTTTAATCATATTCAACATTTTAAAAATAAAGTAAAGAATTTATATTCATTCGCCTGCTTTAATCTAAGGGAAGATGGAAAGAGCTCTAATATTTCACAAGTGATTATGAAGACCCCCAAAAGGTAATGCTTATAATAAAAATCATAATATCTAACATTTAATGAGCAATTTACATAGATATTACATTGTTTAATCCTCATGATAATTCTCTGCAATACATGATTCTGTAGTAATTTTATGTAAGAGACCTAAAGATTAGAAAGGTTAAGTAATTTTCCCAATGTTACATAGCCCAGAATGTCTGTGTCAGTGTACATTTGTTTCCCTATAGAATTCATGATGATAGCTACCATGAACAAATATAAGGGACTATTATTGATTTCGTCAAATCTAAAACTCACATTTTTTCATATTTTTACATCTTTAAAATTGGTGAGAATCTTAGAATTGATGTTTAGGGGCCAATCCTGGGATAGTAGTCATTACCTGCTTATGTATGAATTTGGTCATTATCGTCCTTATTATCATTACACCAATTGGTTAAGTTGTATTTAATTTTCAGTGCTACATAAAATGTTATATGAATATTATACTATAATTCAGCATTGAAAACAAAGTTATTTAATGGAAAGACATATAAAGAGCAATGAAGCATAAATGTAATATAGTGAAGCAAGTAATCATCTCTATAAAATGACCATAACTTCACATTTTCTTATAGGACAATGACCACATGCTTTATGATATCTTAAAAATGAAGATGTCCCAAAGTAGAATCTAAGTTATGTTTGCTACTAAAGGTGTACTAAAGGATTGCCTGTCACATACCAAGATTTATAATGTCATAATACATTTATTTTGCTACAAGAATCATCTCTATATGTCTATGTCCAAATAAGTCTCAAATTAATTTCATTAAGTATAAAATAAAAACGTTAAGGGTTAAGGTACAAGTCATGTGCCACAGTTTAATTGGTATCAGTTTTTTTTTTTTTTTTGGGGGGGGTAAGGCATACGAAACATTTGTGTTTCTTGTAGTTCACAGTGTTAGATTGCATAGAACTACTAACTATAGACTATTCCATTTTGAAGAGGTTTATAAAGATTATTTCTTGCAAATCTATAATCAGTAATGTTCAGGATCTTTTATCTAAAAACTAAACCATTGAAGAGATTAGGCAGAAAAACTTTCAGAAAAATTGCAAGCATTTTATTTTTTATATAACAAATATAAAAGAAGAAAACCTTAAAGTTAACCATGGCTAAAAAATGGAAACAGGAACACATTTCGAGCCAAATAATGATTAAACATGAACTTTCTTTACCACAAACTGGACATTCATGGACATACTGAATATCAAAATATTTTGAAATTAGCTCTTGGGGACTCAAGACAGTCAGTTATCAGCTTTCCTATCTTAGAAAAGCTATGGGTTTTGTTGTAAAATTTTCTCTGTCATCTTTAGATTAAAGTTCATGGGAGTGACAGATGAGGGATCCATAGAAATCTAGGATCTCTTACTTGTTATCATTCATGATTTCCTTCCCTTTAAGGAATGAAAATTTATCCGAGTTCCTAAATTTTTGTCCACAAAACTGAATATTACAGAGAAAGAATATCCACTCTCAAAATGTGTTCATTTTAAAGCATTTGCTTAAAATAATACTTTGATCAGTCTTCGCAGACATTAAAATCCAGAAGTTTACAGGAATCTCTTTTCAAAGGCTGTGAAGGCACTGAATGAAATAAAATCAAATTTGGCCTCAGATTGCACCAGGACTCTCATTACCAGAGACTGGGTATTTTTCCTTGGGAGTAAGCTTACTTATCACTGTTCATAATGGTGTTAGGCTGCAATAGGTGTAGTAATATTAGAATCTTTGCACTACTCAATCACATTAACAATATTTTTTTTGAAGAAAATGCCAATATTACTTTTTTTTAAGTACTAATTTTATATTTTATAATTTATAGGGTTTGTTTTTCACATGTATTATCTTGCTAAAAACTTTCAAGACTATTCAAAAGCACCTAATAAAGGAAACACATGGTAGTGTTGTCTTATAAATTGGTTTCCACCTATTGATTTACATCTTTCCCTGAACAAGGGAATATTTGTGTTCTGCTTGGTGGAAGCCTCCAAGGATTACCCACTGTCTGTCAGACAGTCTGCCAGATAGTCGTGGTGGCTCATCTCCCTGGTATTAGAATGTTTCCTATACAGTGTGTGAAAGTAAAAGTCAAAGACATTGTGGTGTCCTTGAAAATGGTGTGAGATAGAAATTATTGAACAGGAAGAAGATTAACACATTCAAATTTTGAAAAGAAAGCAAAGAGGGGAAACTAGCACTTACCAAACCTTAGAGATTGTTGATTTTGTTAGCTAAAATCATCATCTAATTTAAAAATAATTTTTTTGTCACAGAGACACAAGATCAATTCAATTTATAATTTTGGTTCTGGAATTTTGATTTGAAATTCTGCATATATTCATCAAAAGAAAAAAATCTTTAACATGCAGTCTTTCACGAGATGTGGGATTTTAAATTTTGAATAAAAATTTCCTTATATGTTTCGTAGCATTACATATGGATATATATAAAACCAGGACAATGACATATGCTATTTCAGATACTACAGCTTGTTAAGGGCATGTTCACCTAAGGCTCCCTGGTATACTTCAGTTAGCTGAGGCCCCTCTGCATAAACCAGCAGGAGGAAAAGTAGGTTGCGAGGCAGTCAGCAGAAGCTCATACTTGCACATGTTTATTTTCAATAATTAGGCATAGTGTTAATAGAAACATCCATTTGAGGCAAAGGCTGCTTATTTGCACAAACAGTGGAAATATGTGGTACTGTAGTTTTACTATGAAGACTAAAAATTAATACAGGCTCATCTCAATGTAAATTCAAGAATATATTTTCAAAGGAGAAAGTTGGGGGTCTACTGTGAATAATGCTGCTATGAACAACTGTGTAGAAGTTTTTGTGTGGAGATTTTATATATATATATATATATATATATATATCCTCCTCTTGAGTATGAACATAAGAATGTAATTGCAGGATCATATGACTTGCAAAATATTTCTTCTGGTCAGTTGTCTCTTCACTTTTTCTGTAGTTTTCCTTTGAGGCACAAATTTTCACTTTTCTGAAAATTGTCCTCTAATTTTTCTTGTTATTTATGCTTTTGATGTCATATCTAAATAAAACATTTCTTTACCCAAAGTCAAAGATTTTTATCCCTAAGTTTTCTAAGATTTTTAAATAGTTTTTACCTCTTTGATTTAGGTTTAATTAATATATTAATATATTAATTAATATTTAGAATATTTAATTAATATTTAGAATATTTAATTAATATATTAATTTTCAGACATAATGTGACACAATAGGTCCAACTTCTTTAGGTTGTATTCATATCTGGTAATCCCAGCACCATTTGTTAAGAGATTACTTAATTGTCTTCTCATTCCTGTTAAAAATCAATTGACCATAAATGTAAGGGTTTACTTCTGAATAATGAATTATGAGTGATGCTGCTATGAATGATGTGTACAAGTGTTTGTGTGGACATAAATTCTTTTTCTCATGAGTACTTACTTGGGGGTGGAACTGCATAGTATTTTAAGGAAATGCCAACTGTTTTCTAATATGTTTGCACCATTTTTGTTCCCACCAGTGATGCCTGAGTGCTACAATTTCTCCATTTCCTCCCTGATACTGTTATTCTGTATTCTGTGTGTGTGTGTTTTGTGGTTGTTAGCATCCTAATGTTTGTGAAGTGGCATCTCACTGCAGTTTGATTTGCATTTCCCTACAAGGCAATGACACTGAGCATATTTCCATGTGTTTATGGAACATTTGAACCTCTCTTTAGAGAGCTGTCTATTCAAATAGTTTGCCTATTTTATATTATGTTATCTTTTTATTATATAGAGTTTTAATAGTTCTTTATATATTCTAGGTACTAGTACTATTTTTACAAATAACCTTTCAATGTCATTTTTAAGCCTTATAAATTTGATTACATTCTCAGAGTATTTTTGGTAATTTTAGGGATATCCTGGGTTATGGCAAAACTGTTTGAAAAATGCATACATCAATGTAAGTTATTCCTCTTTTCAGTAAATTGATAGCTTATCATGGATTAACAGGCAATACAACCTAGTTTGTGGTAATAAAGTTTTATTGTTTTGTATATTGTTAAAGTTTAACTTAAAGAATGGATTTGAGGCAAAGAAAATCAGGTACATAAAATTCTCTAAAGCATGTTCTCTTAAAATGAGGTCTCTAATCCAGTAGTACCAGCATCACCTGTTTGACATTCTTGAGCTCCAGCCTCTGCTTAACTGAATCATAGCCTCAGAGTTGGAGCTCAGTAACCTGTTTAAACAAACTCTTCAGTGGATTCTGATGTGTGTTAAAATTGTCAGACATCTCTGGAAGTCACCAGTTCTGCAGTCTATATACGAGAATCATCTCAAAAGAAATTTAGGGGGAAAAAAATCCCTCATTTCCATTTTAGATATAATAAATCAGAATTTCTGGGGGTGGGGTCTAAACACCTATATTAAAAAATATATATCTCAGGTGAATCTGATGTACAAGTTTATTATTCACTTACTTCTAATCATAGTGTGCGCCTCCATTTACAGTGGTTTATTGAAAATTTTGAAACTGGTAAAAAAATTTAGTCAACTGTTAGAATCTTCGGCTCCATTTTATTCTTAGTAACTGAAAGAAGCCAAATATTACTCAAGATTTATTTTGTGACTTCTTTTAGTGACAGCTTGCCTTATTTTTTATTTTTTATTAGAGCTTTTTAGTTATGCACAGTAGTTGGATGAATCCCGACAAACTCATACAGCATGGAAATTGTTTTCAGTTCATGATTGCTCCCCCTTTTCTCTCCTGTCCTCTCTCCTCTCTCCCATTCTCCTTCTTCTACTCTTCTCAACTTCCTTTCACTCATCTATTAATTTATATTTGATTGGTTCTTTATGTAATCCTGTCCTTACCTCCCCCTCTTCTTTATTTTACTCTAGCTTCCTCAGATGAGAGAAAACATCCAAACTTTGAGTTTCTGAGTTTGATTATTTCACTTAGCATGATACTCTCCATGTTCATCCATTTAGCAGCAAATGCCATAATTTCATTATATTTTATGGCTGAGCAGAATTCCATTGTACATATATGTAACATGATTTCTTAATCCATTCATCTAGTAAAAGGTATCTGAGTTGATTCCATAATTTAGTTGTTGGAAATTGTGACAGCACAACTTTAAATGATTAAAAACATGGATGAACTCATTAATTTTTAAGGAGAGTTTTCTTCTTACCTTAAATCAGGATTTTTGGCAAACTTTGTATAAAAGCCTAAATAGTAAATATTTCAGTCTTTTAGTTTATACATAGGGTTATCAGATAAAAAAACAGGACCTGGGTCATACTTTAAAAAAGGTGTTAATTATCTGACATCAATTGGGACCTTAGGCAAATAAGGATAAGTCTGATATTGTCATAATGGTTTGTTCTTCCATATTTGAAAATAGCCCTTATTTGGCTTCTTGTAATTTTATTTCCTAACTCTAACTTTGCTGCAACTACTCAACTCTGCCATTATGGTGTGAAAACAGTCGTGGAAGGTATGTAAGTGAATGTACAAAATTGCCAATGCAAGGGCGGGGCCCCTGTCCACAGTATGGGGCATGTATGGTATGACCCAGGTGCCTCCTTCAGTTTATCTTCTCCAGCCCTTAAAGTCAAATCTGTCCTAATTATTATGGCTTAATGTTAAGTCTTGAATATTAGTAATATAAATCATTCAACTTTTTCCCCAAAATTGGTTTGGTTATTCTCCTTAACTTTTCCATATAAATGGTAATATCTACTTTTTAGTTTCTACAAAAGCCTGCTGGGATATTGATTGATATTACATTGAATCTATAAGTCAATTTGGGGAGAACTAACATCTTTCCAACATTGTACCTTCTAGTTCATGAATATCACAGTTTTGATTTCTCTCATCAGTATTTTATAGTTTTACATATCTTATGCAAATTTTCCTAAATTTATTTCCAAATAGTTCATTTTTATTGTTATTTTAAATTACACTTTTAAATCATTTCAATTTATCATTATTTATGGCTTGTGTGCAAAAATATAATTGATATTGGATTGTTGACCTTGTATCCTGAAACCTTATTAAATTCACTTATTAGATCTAGTAGTCTTTTTTTTGGTGTAAATTTTGGAATTTTCTACAAAGACACTCATGTCATCTGTGACTTCAATAAGTTTTCTTTTTCTCTTTCCAATCTGTATGGTTTTAATTTTTTCCTTGTTGCTCTAGTTAGGTTCTCTCTTGCCATGTTAAGTAGGAGAGGTAAAAGGAGGGTATGTCTTTTTAACTTTTAAGTGTTTTATCTACTACTACATAATACTTGCAAAGGTGGGAGAGGGACTTTAAATCAAAGTCCCTCTACTTTTTATTTATCAAAAAAATTAACTTCCTTTTTAGAAGACAAAAGTATTCTGTGTAAAAGTTGATACCAGCATCTGACAACGAAAATAGGAGGAATGGGAAGAGCTTAGAAATCAATTTATTCAATTCTCTATGTTATAGACAAAGAAATTGAGGTGCTCAATTATAGTAACAGGTGAAGTTGAAGTTGAAAATTAGATCTTAGAATCCTAGTCCCATTTTCTTTCCCTGAAATACAATCTCTTAGGAGAAGATAACATCTCCATAGTCACTGGCTTAAATTTTAATTTTGGGGTGTACAGAGTTCCATCTGCACCTCCCATAACATACCATGACCGAAAACACCAAAGACTTGTCTTTGAGGAGTGTTCCTGCTCTTCTGCACCTGAACCTCTAGAGGAGTTATCAGAAGTACACACTGACATTTTATTGGTCTGGAGTATAACTTGGGTATAGTGGTTTTAAGAACTCTCTATGTGATGTTAATGTGCTAAGAAACCTGTTTCTTGGGTTGTGTGGTACTTAGAACCAGGTGGAAGCTCGTTATCATTTTAGAGTGGGATGTGATTCAGGTGTGGGATTTAATGGACTTCTTAGGACAGCCTAAGTATGCAGCCCTTTGCTCTTGGCCTACTGCCTGTGTGGACCTGCAGAGGTCTCACAGGGTAATTTCTGCTGCCGGGGAAACAGCCTTTCTATGCATTGACTTTCAATGACCTTCCAGCCGTGATTCCCTCCTGGCCTTCACCTGCAGCTGTCTGCCTGCATGTTCTCACCGGCTGGCTCGGCAGAAATCTCACGCCATCTGTGCTGGGCTGTCTGGACCAAAAGGTTTGGACAGAGGGTGGACTTTCCTGTGAAGTCAAAGGCCAGCTATGCTGCCCTGGCTCAGAGTGAAGATTTTCTAGCTAGTTCTTCCTTTGTGCAGCAACTCCTCACATTGTACCTTAAAAGAGGTTCAGAGTTATCAGATGAGTCCTCTCTTGCTGTCTTAACTGCTTTGCTCTCCCCTCCATACACCAAAATAAATGAAAAAGAAAAAGAAATACAAAGTAGCATATTTGCATACCAATGGAGGGCATGCAAATCTTATTTAAAGAACATAATTATGATCTTTTACCCTCATTTCACTAACCATTTTATTGACTGTAATAAGAACTACTCCAGGACCAAAGACTTAAAATGCTAACAAATTAAAACCATCCCTGATGTGGAGAGCCCTTCTAATCTGAAGCATTCCTTCTGATTCTGTTTTCAAGTTCTATAAACACCATATGTCGGGTGGACAATGTTGGAGCATTCTAGCTTAAACTATGGTCTGTTTTTCTTTCTTTCTTTTTCTTTTTTATTCCCCTGAGACTGACCTAATTGATTCAAAAGACAAAAGACCAAGGACATTACAAGAGAAACAGGAATCGAATACTAACAGTTCACGTGCATATGGAATTACTTATTTTATCATCAAAAAATATTCACACAGTGAATAGCCAAAGGGATTCTTTTACCATGTGATAGTTCCATTAATTCAAAGAGCCCTGTGTTGCATTTCTAGCCTGTAAAGACATGTGGTATTAAAATACATATATTTTTTTTTACCTTGGCCAAATAACAGTTACAAATGGGCAAAGAATAAGTTTTGATGCGGAAAAATTTAGGCAAAATCTATAGACACCCAATTTCACATGATTATTGATTCTTTCTCTTGGAAATTACGTCACATTTTATGGCTGAGGAACTCCTGTAAGAGTAAAGTCTCTTTAAAAAATTGATTTCTACCTAAACCTAGTTCCACATCACTTTCTGCATCTCTCCCTCCTCCCCCTTACCCACATCACTTCAGTTTCTCCATTTACACACACACACACACACACACACACACACACACACACACACACACACACACCTCTTCTAGGCAACCAGACCTATAAGATGTCCTTAGGTGATGAGTGGGAAAGGCATTGGTGCAAGATGCTCATCAAGGTGATGCAAATGAATCTGAGTTCAAGGGCTTAATATGCCAAAATTCAAAGAAATACATTGTCAACAATATGTATTTTTTTAAAGGAATACATATTACTGACAGTGAGCATATGCTTTATTAAACTGATAACACACAGTACAATGTTGTCTCTTCTCGAGATTGGTGCACCTGGCCATACCTCAAACTCCATCTACTTACAGACAATAGGCTGTGAGTTATAATATTCAGTAAGATTCATCCTCTAGTAAAATCACTTTTGTCAAGTGCTGAGCCACAAATGACTGTTCCTCAGCAGCAGAGACCACACCTGTGGATCCCATGAATAAAGATGAAAGTCTAAGTCAGATCTCTTAAAAGCAGTTCGGATAAGACTTGCCCATAATACCACTCAGGAAAATACAACACGTTGGCTCCTAGGATGCAGGGAGATGCACACTGCCTTGTGGGGACACTGGTAGGTGGACGGGTCGGGATATAAACCTAAGGTGTACCCCTCCCCAACACCCACCATCAAAGCAACCACAAACACCTCCTTTCCTCTGGGAGCAGGGCAAATGACTTCAGACAAGATGAAATACTGATAGGAAGAGTAGAAGTCGGGGGGTGATTTTCCTTCCTTTTTTTATGGGAATAAACTAGGCAAATATTTTTTTATGGGAATAAACTAGGCAAATAATTGAAACAGTTGAAACAACAGTTCAGTGGATTAAGTTCCATTCTTCTTCTGTTTTACAGATGAGACAATTAAAACTTTGACAGGTTAAAAACTTGCTAAAGTGGACAGCATTCATATTCTTCTGGAGCTGAGGTTCAAACTCCTGTGAGTTGGTCAGGAACAGCTTCCCTAATTCCTTGCAATATGAACAAGACATCTAATCAACTGGACCAGCCAAGGCTACATCCCTGAGGTCTTTCCTTCCTTTGTCTTTGCAATGCCATGTCCCCCATCCTAGGTTGGGCTCATACAAGCACCAGGGTCACAAATGGACAGCATCACTGTCATTGTCACCTGTCCGACACTACAGATCATGGCAGGCTACCTTTCCAGCCCATATAATCATTGTATTTTAGGACTGATAAAAATACTGTGGACAGTATTTCTACTTATGTTAGACATTGAGACAGAATGGACCTATGCAAACGAATCCATTTTCAAGCACCAGAGGATACTTAAAAATATTGTCAAATACTTAGAATTTCAGTATGACTAGATGCATTTAGAAGCAAGCTGTCTTTTGTTCAATATACATTTGATCTGAAGAAGCAAAAGTTAGAATATATTTTCCCTAGAGTCTATAAAAATCACATATCTTGCAATAGATCATAAATTCACTCAGGTCTTTTTCAGATATCGAACTAAATATATCAAATATAAAATATGTACACATATCTTTAACCTGCACATGTTTATTGTAGCTGTTCCCTGTGGAATTTCTGTTCTCATTATATAATGGCTGTAAATGCTTTGAAAGGCAGTGAGAGAAGAAACATTCCTTCAATATCTCCAAATGATTAAAGATATATCTTTTGTTCGATGAGAACTATAGTCAAAATAACCATTTAAATGGTACATAAAAAGAAAGCACAGAGCAAAGTACAATTGAATAAAACCAGACCCAGAGTCTCTTTGGCAGAGAGAGTCCAGACATAGCACAGATGGATCCAGAAAGAGGCCAGCACCATTAGGCTTTTAAAATTAGGCACATAATCTTTGATAGAGGATGGTGGGGGGAGCTTCTTGGCTGTAGTCCATGTTGGAAGTCTTTATGAGGGAATGAGAGGAGTTTCCTTTTGATAATATCCTCTTGGATGGATTTAATCCCTTTAATTTTTGATTCTGTTTTCTCTTGCCAGCTACTAGTATGTACAACAATTTTCATGTTCTTAATGTCTATGTGAATTCAAATATAATCCATGGGTGTGGGTGTGAGCATTTCATTACATTCTAAAATATTTTACCATCATTCAGACTTGAAAGTCCAAGTGGAGGCTTTATATTTTTCTGGATTATATCAAACAAGAATTTTTGTTTAGAAAATTCTCAGGTTTGTGAAAGGGTCAGGGTGAGGGAAAAGAAATTCATACTTTCATGGTTTCTAGTGATACTCTGGCAGACAGTAGAAGAAGTCCAGATGTTTCTTCTGGTCAAAGAACAGCAAACACTGCCCTGAATAACTAGAGACACTTGACCCAACAGGTATTCTGGAATAGTGAAGAGACCATTAAATGGAGGATAAAAAATTATGCATTTTTACCCTACCCTGTGATCGAACTTAAGTAGCTTAACTACCTTGGATTTCAACTCTTAATCAAAAGACTGGGGAATTTCTATGGGTCTTTTCCAGCTCAGAAAGCCTAAACTATATGTGTATTGCTAAATCTAGCTATTACTGTTTATTTATATTTTTCCTTGGGACAAAAGTATTTGAGGTCTTGACTTAAAGAGACACATAATACACAACAAGATACACTAAATAAATGGATTAAAGGAAGGTAAATTAACTCACTAAAATAGAGTGTCATGTCATTGATTTCACTATTAAGGTGATATCATATGAAGGTAATACAAGGTTTTATTTAGAAAAAGTTCTAGGTCCTCTTGGACTTTTATGTTCATGAATAGTGCAGGTCCCAACTTAATTCTATGGATCATAAACACATAGCTTTATTTTGGAGGAATTTCAAATGAAGCATTGCCAGTTGCCTGTGGTAGCTATAAAATAGTTTCAGTGAAGTATTCACACATTAAATAATTCAAGTCAATTTAGCTTCTTTATAAAAACAGATATAAATTAATGTGAAAAATAAAAACCTAGATGATAGTAGAAAGATTGGATTTTATGTGGAGAATTGTCACATGCCACTTGCCAAATGTAATATTTTGACTTTAAGATAATTGATTTTTATTTATTCCTTTTTAATTAAGACAACATGGTAACTCAGATACTTTATATAAAAATAAATACTTATCCTAAGCTACCTGGAAGAGTCACTGTCTAAGCTTGTGATCTGAAATGTGGGGGAAATGATGAGTACATTTTTCTAGTTGATAAGTTTAACCATGATGAGCATTGGGATCACTTGATTACCTATCTAAAAACTATAGAATAGATAAGTTATTTTAGCTCTCTCTATTTTGTATCATGGGGCCATAATCCCTGATTTTTAAGAACTGTCTTCAAATCATCAAGTTACAAGCAAAGAAAAATGGCCCAAATCTCACCCCCATTTTATGTACTTCAAATTTGATAGGTAGTTAACTCATTAATAATAATGAAACTAGGGTGAATTCATACATGACCAATTTCTATCTATAAAGTCAAAGGTTGTCTAGCTTTTAATAAGTGTTCTCAGTCTTTGGGGGCTGGAAAGTTGTAGCTCAGTGGTAGAATGCTTGCCTAGCACATGTGAAGCACTGGGTTTGATCCTCAGCACCACATAAAAATAAATAAAATAAAGGTATTGTGTCCATCTATGACTAGCTCTGAGTTTCCAAAGAATGATAGAATGTGTAACAATCATCAAGTGTGGAAGAGTCCATCTGCTCCTTGTGTAGAATATTGGTCAAAACTTAGAATTTGTCATAAAAAAAAAAACTGACATGAAATTTGGAAAATGTATTTAACAAACCAATAGATTCATGATAAAACTATAGAATTTTCTTCTTTTAGAAAAAATGCCTCTACTTTGGTCATCTCCAGGGTGTAGGAAGAAGTTACGCTCATAGGGATGGCAAAGGGCATGAAGAATCAATGATCAGGATCCACCCAAATTAATCAACCTAATGAAGCTCTACTAGCAGAAAGACAGGAATTTTATGAAACTCTATCTTATCTTTCTAAGAAAAACAACCTTTCTAGATGCCAGTTGGGATTGGCATTTCTATGACTGTATTCACCATTCACCAAATTTATACCAAATTTAAACCAAATTTAAACCATATCTTAGTATCTCACCTCAACTCATTTCTAATTTCCCAATTCATTACTTACTATTAGGATCATTACATTTGAATTTTATATGATCTATAAAGAACTTATAGTGTAATGTTAAGATCTAAACATCTAGGGGCTATTTCCAAAACCCATCTGTCATATAGTTCCTACCAAAGCCAGTGTCATTTTAGCTTCTTGGTGATTTTCTCAAAGGACCAGGAGGGTGAGACCTACAAAACTGACAGATCTCACAGTATATATGCCAGTTTTAACTTGCCAATAAAGTATTGATACTTTATATGGGAAGTCTTTATTTACTAAGTAAAAATGGTAAATTTCAAAAAGTTTTCAGTCTTAGAAGGTCATTAATGGGGCTTAAACATTTTTCACTTAATTCCATTGTTTTCAAACAATTTAAATATTACCAGTCAAGTCTGTGAACAAAAAAGTATGGCATATCCTGTCAGGAATTAGTGAAGGAATCACTACTGTGTTTTAATAAGGTCTTTCTTGAATAGCTATCCTAAATGTTTGGGTAAGCAAGAAGAATAATCATTATGTATTAAGCGACACAAAAAATGATCAAGTTTGTTCTGTATGTTACCACTTAGGACCTTTGCATAGAATAGTTTACAAATATCATCACATTTAATTCTCATGGTGAATACTTGTATATGCTCATTTTATAGATAAGGAAACTGAGGATAGGAGACTAAGAAGAATGTGAACCAAATTTAGTACACAAAACACATATCTGACATTATCTATTTGAGATAAAAATATGTTTGTTTCTCACTCCTGTGGACACTTCAGCTGAAAGAGTTGGGATGAGAGAAGTACCAAATATTATTCCACTTTGGCATACAGCCAAAGGAGGCCCTGAGAAGAATTTTGCCTGGCCCCAGTCATCATCCACCATTGCTCTCTCCCTAGTGAACACTACAGCTGAGAATCAGGGGGAGGAAAGTCCAGTCATCCCCTGGTGAACACAGCTAGGGCATCCTGAGTTTTGCTCCTGGGTAGACACACCCACAGTAGCAGCAAAGAGGAACACCATAATTCCTGCTACCACTATACGTATGCTGTTCTCATTGCAGCTGCCCCTGCATTTTGAACAAGCACTGCTGACAGCACTGGGTGTGATAGGAACAGAATATGTGCTGTTGTTCCTTGCACTGCCTCTCCCCATGAAGCATTTGGACTTGTTCCACTATCTGGTTGAAAGACAAGTGCTGTAGGGCCCTCACCACTACTGGTAGTGTCAGACCAATGTCAACAAGTAACAGAGCCAATATCAACAAATAAAATGCCTGATAAAATGCCCATCACTGGACAGGGTTCACCACACCCCTTGTGGAAGCAGCTACACAGTTTGCACCTCACACCTGCCTGAACTGCTAGAGTGTCCCCACTTTTGCACAAGCAGCAGAGACTACAGGTCTCTCTGATACTGTCACAGTACTCACTGTGCTCAAACTCACTAATCACAACCAAAGAAGCTACAAGGAATTATACTATGGTACCCAGCTGGAAATAAAGCTAATACTGCATGAAACTGATACTCCAAGACACATCTTTAGGAGAAAATCACTTTCTAAAAAAGTCATACCATAAAAGGGTAGAGAGAGTTGATACACCAGATGTGCAAATTTCAATGTAGAAACACAAGAAATATTAAAATAACATGAAATATAACTCCAAAAGATCATAACTCTATAATAACAGATTACAAAGAAACCAAAATGGTTGAAATGCCTGATAGAAAATCTGAAAACATTATTTTTAAAAAGTTCAATGAGATCAAAGAAAATACAATTAAATGAAATTAGAAAAACAATGAAGAAAGTGAATGAGAAATCCTGCAAAGAGATACCTGTTTTGAAAAAGAAGCAAGCAAAAATCTTGGAAATGAAGAGATCTATAGGTCAAATAAAAATTCAGTTTAAAACCTCAACAGATTAGATCAAGCAGAAGAAAGAACATCAGAACTTAAAAATTGGTCCTTTGAAATATCCAATTCAAAAAATAATTAAAAAATAAGAAGGAAGAGAATATCCAAGGTATTTGGAACACTGTTAAATGATCAAGCATCCTCATCATTGGAAAATTCAAAGCAAGGAAATGAAGTTTAAGGGCACAGAACTCCTATTCAATGAAATAATGGTAGAAAACTTTCACAATCTTGGGAAAAGAGATGAATGGCCATATAGAAGAGGCTTATAGAGCACTGACTAGAGATGACCAGAAAAGATCTGCTCCATGGCATATTATAGTCAAACTGTCAAATATAGAGGACAAAGGGAGTTCTAAACTCTAAAAGGGAAAAAGTAAACTAGAAGGAATGGGATGATATATTCCAAGTCCTGAAAGAAAATAACTGCCAACAAAATTACTATTGCTGGCAAAGCTATTCCTCAGAAATGAAGAAAAATTAAGGGCCTTTCAAGATAAGCAAAAGTTGAGGGAATTCATGTCCACCAGAACAGCCTCACACAAGAAGCTTAATGGAGTCCTACATCCACAAATGAAAGAAAGATAACCACCATCATGATAGCATGTGAAAGTATAAATCCCAGTAGAAGAGGAGATGCACAAAAGAGAAATTGGAAAGCACCAAATATTATCAATACAGTAAGCTATCAAACCACAAAGATGAATAAGAGAGGAAGAAAGAATATCCAAAACAACTAGAAGAAAATCAACAAAATGGCAGGCACAAGTCCATACTTTTAAATAATACCCTTGAATATAATTGGAATTTATCCTTCAATTAAAAAATACAGACTGGCTGAGTGGATTAAAAAACACCCAATATTCTGACAATTAGAAACTCATTTCACTAGCAAAGACATTCACAGACTAAAAGTAAAAGAATGCAAAATGATATTCTAAGCAAATTTAATCCTGTTTGCTTTAACAGTAGTACCTATATTTATATCTGCCAAAATAAGATGAAAACACTAAGAAGAAACAAACAAGGTCACTATGCAATAATCAAGTAATCAATTTCAGAAAATTTAGCAACTCTAAATCCATATGAACCTAAGGTCATAACACCCAATTTTATAAAACAAACACTATTAGGCCTAAAGGGAAAGATAGGCTCCAATACAATAATAATGGGTGATTTCACTACCCTACTCTTAATAATGGACCAGACCAAAAAAATCCACAATATCAGAGTTAAAATATATCATAAATCAAATGTGCTGAACAGATATTTACAGAACATTCTATCTAACAGCTGCAAAATTCAAATTCTAAGTGCATGGAAATTTCTCTACAATAAACCATATACTAGATAATAAATCTTAACAAGTTCAGGATAATTGAAATCATATCCTGTATTTTTCCTGATCAAAATGGAATGAAACTAGGAGTCAATGACAAAAGAAACTTCAGAAATTACACAAATACATGGAGACTGATCATCATAATTTTGAACAAACAGTTGGTCACTAAGGAAGAAAAGGGAAACATAATAAATCAAAAATTTGTGGGATACAGCAAAGGCAGTACTAAGAAGGAAATTTATAGCAATGACTGCTGACATTAAAAAATTTAAAGATTTCAAATAAACAACCTAATGAGACTCAGAAAATTAAGACCAAACCACATCCCAAAACTGTAGGATGAAAATAATAAAGATCAAAGAAGAAACAAATGAAATAGAGCCTAAAAAATAAAGAAATTAATAAAACGAGGAGTTGATTCGTCAAAAAATAAACAAAATTAACAAATATTTAGATAGACTAAACAAGAAAAAGAAAAAAATATTTTAAAAAAAGCTGATCAAGGAATAGAGAGACATGACCCAAATGAAGTTAGAGATTAAAAGTAGACATTACAATGGATACCATAGAAATATAAAGGATCATTAGGAATTATTTTGAAAAGCTATTGCTAAAAATTGGAAAATCTAGAAGATTCATTATTGTTGTACAGAAAGCATATCAAATTTCTGGACAATATGTCCTACCAAAATTGATGCAAGAGGATATGAAAAACCCGAATAGACCAAAGATAAGAAATAAGACAGAATCAGTAATTAAAAGGTTTTCCACCAAAGAGAAGTTCAGGACCAGATGGTTTCACTGCTGAATTTTACCAAAGTTTTGAAGAACTAACACCAATACTTCTCAAACTGCTCTACGGAATTGAAAGAGAAGGAACTTTTCCAAACTCATTCTATGTAGTTAACTTCTTTTGTTATCAAAACACAATAAAAAGAGAAAACTATAGAGCCAATGAACATGGATGTAAAAACCCTCAAAAAGTACTAGTAAATAGCATTGAACTACACAGCAAAAAAGATCACACACCATGATCAAGTTGGTTTCATTCCAGGGATGCAAGGATGATTCAACATAGGCAAATCAATAAATGTCATGTAGCATAAACAGAAGGAAGGATAAAAGTTATATGATCATCTCAATAGATGCAGAAAAATCTTTGGTAAAAGAGAGCACCACTTCATGAGAAAAACTCTGAACAAATTAGGTATAGAAGGAACATACCTCAACATAATAAAGACCATGTGTGATAAATAAACAGCTAACATCATACTGTGTGGGGGTAAACTGAAAGCATTTCCTTTAAGATTAGTGTTATGGTTTAGATATGAGATGTTCCTCAAAGCTCCAGTGTTAATGCAGGAATATTCAGAGGTGGAAAGATTAATTGTGAGAGCTGTAACTGACCAGTCCATCTTAGTTCGAATGGACTAATTGGGTGGTGGTAACTGGGAGCAGATGGGGCACGGCTGGAGGCAGTGGGTCAGTGCTGGGTGCATGCTCTGGAAGGGTTCATCTTCCCTGGTTGCCATGAACAGAGCAGCAGTCCTCCACAGATCATCCACCATGACACCTGGCCTCTTCTTTGGCCCAGAGAAATGGAGTCAGCTGACCATGGGCTGAACCTCTGGAAACATGAACCAAAATGTATTATTCCTCCTTTAAGTTGTTCTTTTGGGTATTTTGGTCACAGTGACGAAAAGCCGATTAACACAATCAGGAACAAGAGAAGGATGCCCACTCTCACTGTTCTTATATAATATAGTATCAGAAATTTTAACCAGAGCAGTTATGCAAAGGAAAGAACTAAAAGGCATACAAATAGGAAAGAAGGAAGTAAAATTATGTTTGTAGATGATATGACTTTACTCATAGATAAACCTAAAGAGTCTACCAAAATTATAGTAGAACTGATAAGCTCATTCAGTAAAATAGCAGGATGCAACCTACAAAAATATGTAGCTTTCACATATTCATACCAATAATGAATTTTCTAAGAATTAATCAAAGCAATCCCATTCAAAACACACACAAACACACACACACACACACACACACACACACACACACACACACACACACAATTACCTAGGAATAAGCTAAGAAAGTGAAAGACCCATTCAATGAAAATTGCAAAATGCTAATGAAAGAAAATTGAGAAGACACTAAAAGATGGGAAGACCTCCCATGTTTGTAGATTGAAAGAATTGTTAAAATGTCCATATTATTCAATGGAATCTACAGATTCAGTGCAATCCTCCATCAAAATGCCAAAGGAATTCTTTGTAGGACTAGACGAAACAATCCCAAATTCATAGAAAAGCATAAAAGATTCTGAATAGCCAAATTAATTTTGAGCAAAATGAGCAAAGCTGAAGGTGTCACAAAACCTGACTTAAAGAAATTGTCCATAGCCATAGTAACCAAAACAGTATAAAAAACAGATACTTAGATGGAACGGGATAGAGAACCTTGAATGAACTCACGCACCTATAGCCAACTGATTCTCAAAGGCACCAAACACATACATGGGGGAAAGGACAGCTTCTTGGACAAATGATGCTGAAGATACTTGACCCCTGTCTCCCACTTTGTACAAAAATAAACTCAAAGTTATTTAAAAGCCTCAATGTAAGATCTGAAATTCATAGAGGAAAATGTAGGCAAAAACATTTAAGATATGGTACCAACATTGATTTCCTGACTGGAACCCAAAGGCACAGGAAACGAAAGCAAACATTGACATATGAGATTGCATCAAACTAAAAAGCTTCTACACAGCAAAAGAAACACTCCACAATTGAATAGATAAACTGCAGAGGAAGGGAAAATATCAGCTATTCATTTGGCAGAAGGTTAATATCCAAAGTACAAAATCAACTCAAAAAGCTTAACAATAAAAACAAGTAATCCAATTAAAAATGGGCAAGTGATCTGAATAAACACTTCTCCAAATAAAGAAATATAAATGACCAATAAATGTACAAAAAATGCTCAGTATCATTAGCCACCAAGGAAATGCAAATCAAAACTACAATTAAATACCATCTCACCCCAGTTAGAAAGGCTATTACTAAAAGCAACAACAGAAGTCACAAATGTTGGTGTAGGTGTGCAGAAACTCTTATTCACCATTGGTGAGAATATCAATGAATACAGCCACTATGAAGAAGAGTATGTAGGTTGCTCAAAAGCTAAAAACAGAACTACCATATGATCCAACTATCTCACTTCTTGGTAGACAGCTGAAGGAAATGAAGGCAGCATATAAAAAAGGTACCTGCATGCTCATGTTTATTGGGGCATTATTCACAATAGCTAAGATGTGGAATCAGCCTAGGTGTCCCTCAACAGAGGAATGAATAAGGGAATTACAGTATATGCACAGAAAGCCATAAAGAAAATTTAAATCCTGGCATTTGTAACAAAATGGATGGAACATCATTTTAAGCAAAAAAAAAAAAATGTCATACACAAAAGAACGCTTCTGCATGTTCTCATATGTGGAAACTAAAAAGAGTTGGCCGGAAAGTAGAGTAGTGATTACTAGGAATTGAAGATGGTGGTAGGGGACAGTGGGGCTGAGGGTGGAAGAGGGTGTTTGGATATGACCAATGCATACCTTATGCATGTACAGAAGTATCACACTGAATCTCTTTACTAGGTACAATTAGAGCATGTTAAAATTTTTAAATTGTTTAATAATATTTTCATTAAAACTTAATGTTCAAGCCTGTGTGACCTCTGTAGTATATAGTTTACTAAAATCTTCAAGTAAAGAATTTAAAGAAAGTAGATTCAACATTGGAAGAATAAATATTTAAGTTAAATTGCATGTGCTATCTCCCTTGCATTGTGAATGGCATTGGTTTTCTTTGGATTGAAATATTTACCTACTTCTGTTTACTGTAATAATTTTGCAAAAAGGATCCAAGTACAATGTAGACAAGAACAAGTTTCATATTTCCTGTGGTAACTGCTTGAACTCTGATTTCATAATTTATGTCCATTTTTATAAGCAATATTTTCCTTGAACTTGCTCTCTAAGGGAATTGTAATTATTATGAGTTTTCAATGAATTGATATTCATCCAAATCTGATGTCTCAGAAAAGATTGCTTTGTATTAAAAATACTGGGGTTTGTCAACTCTTTGCTTTTTAGCAATTGTTTGGAAAAAATCTCACATTCCCAGTCTCCACAGACCTGTCTCAGGAGATGAATGTGTCTTGCACATGATTTGTCTTTAGGGATATAAGAGTTTGACTTTCAACAGGCCAAACCCCAACTGAGGGTGATGCCTGTAAAGTATGTGTCAGAAGACCCTTCAAAAAAAGAAAAATGAAATGGATAAAAATCTCTAATACATCTGGGAGAAGATAGACTCTACTGTACTTTCCATATGGTAAGTGAAAGAACAAATTGCATTATTAATATATTTCATAGATTTTATATACACAATACTTCTAGAGATTATTACTAAATAGTTCTATATCAAATAGCTGGAAATCACCAAAACTGCACATGTCAATTGATCACAGTTGTCACTCTCGGGATATCCTGGTAAAATACAAAGATAACCACATGGATGTCATGCAGCCTTCTCTAAAAAGCACACGGCACTTTGTCAGTGACCACAGAGTGACTCAAAAGAAGTATATTTGGTAATGGTATAAACTTTCTCCACTAGAAAAGTTGCTATTATTCCTACAACTCAGAAAATCTTTAACCACAAAGAACTATGTCTAAACAAACCTTTTCCTTCCAGGACTTCTCAGTGCCTCTCTGCCAAGTACATGTTTTTTTTCTCTCAGAGACCTTCGTTTCTGCCAATTGACTGCCCACTTCATTCTCTAATGGCCTTAATGGTGTAGTCATTCTGTGACTCTCCTTTTATGGTCAGAACATGTCTTCCCTTCACTTCCTCCTACAAACCTTCAATTATGGATCAAGCTGTTCATCTTTATTTTATTTATTTTTTTATTCTAGTGTTGCTGGTTATGCTGGAAAATAACCAATAAGCCATAGAACTCACCTTTCAGAACCTCAAACTCAACAATGTAAAAACACTCTAAATGTCTTGTCCTTCCCTTGTCAACTGAATGTTCTCCCATGCCGTGTCAATAAATCGTGCACTGTCCAACTAGTTTACCAACCCTTACGCACTGCATCTACCCATTCAATGAGTCTTGCTTATTTTACATCTTAGTAGTAATATTTTAATTTGTAGATTTTATTTTCTTATCATCATTCCTACTGCCCATAGTTTAGGACAATCCATCATTATTTCATGTTTGGATTTGCAAACATATCTCCCCCTGGACCATCTTCCTTTAATTCCACCTTCTTCTGGTCTGCACTTCCTGCTGACAGGGACCTTTTTTCTAAAATTCCAATCTATTATGGCATGCCTCTCTTTAATATTTCCATTGATTTTCTACCATAAACAGGAAAGGATTATGTTCCTCCATGTGACTATCAAGGTCTTTAGTAGCCCTTACTTACATTTCCAGACCTACCTTCTATTAAACTATTGTTTAGTTATTTATATTGTTTATTGTTTATATTTCTCTGAATATATAATGCATTTTCATATTTTCTTCCTTTGCTTGAAGTGCCTTTATCAACTTTCTTCATCCATAAATCTGTATTTCCTTTAAGACTCAGCTCATATGACACCCCAACCTACGTCCTGACTGATTCCTCTTTCCTTACTCTGGGGTTCATATTTCTCCTGAGCACTCCCTTAGGACCACAGCATGGTATTAACTGTGTCAAGACTTTGTCCATTTTATCTTCAGGTTTTGTGTTTTATTGAGGGAATGGTGGTCTTCAACCTTTATATTTCCAAAACCTACCTAAGAGTATGCCATATATTCTGAAGTGTTTATTGAACAAACAAATGAAAAACTTATTAAAAGAGTGAATGAATGACAATGAATGTTCACTAAGGATGCACACAGGTCTTTCTCTTGGAAAAAGGCAAAGATTAAAACTAAGAATGGAACAAGATTTACTTAAGAGTAGTACCTTAACTGTTAGGGATGTAAAGACATATTACTGTCATGTTTTAGAACTAATAGACCTGGGAATCTACAGGGTTCTGATCATAGCGCTCTCTGGTTTTCTTTTCCTCATCAGTTAAGTGAGTTCAAGGATAGTACCCAACTCTTTGTTCTTATGAAAGTTAAATGAGGTCATATATGTAATATGCCTGGACTGTGTCAGGTACCTACCAAGTTCTCCATTCAGGTTGGATGATATCTTGTACTTTTTCTCAACAGTTCAGTCCTCTAATGGAGATAAGAGAATCTTGAAGGATTTGTCTAAAATCTAAAAAGAAAATAAAAATTCCAAGGAGACATTTTCTGGATAACCTCAGAGAAATGTTCCGTGTGAGAAAGAAAACGACACCACCAAGCTGAAGTTATGTTGGAATGTTCAGTTGGTGGTTGAGTCCCTTGTATCAATTAAGAGCACGAGCCAGCCACAAACTACTAATGGGAAGTGCTTAATGTCAAAAATGTGCACAGTCCTGACTGGTTATAACCAGATCCATACTTCCCTTCCACAAATGCTATGCAGCCCTCTCTTGCTTGTGATGCAAGAATAAACCAAGAAATGATAGCCAGGGACTTGGTTTCTGGCTCAAGCTATGTCACCAACAAGCTGTGTGACTTAGGTAGGCTAAACCTGCTTTTCTTTCCTTTTCTATGAAATAGGACATGGTTTACTTACTTCAAGAAAAATAACTGATGTGAAATGAATATTGAGCTATGAGGACTTTATGATCTTAGACACTTGACTTTAAGGCAGTAATTCTGTCTGGTCTTGTATTATGTTTGTCTTTCTTTGTCTCTCTAGAAATTTAAAAAGAGGTCTTTATGTGTCACCTATCTGCCTGTGATTGCTCTCTTTATGGTTACAAAGATCTTGGGGGCAATTCTATATGGCTGGTATGGGTAGGGTCAAAAGCTAATTACATTTAGTCTCTAAATGTTCATTGAGAATCTATTAACTGCTAGTCTCATTGATAGATGTGGAAAGTATAATGAAGAATAAGAGAGGTCCTAATTTGGGAGGAGTTCACATTTATTTAGGAGCCCTAAATAAACCTAGCAGTGGGTTTTAAAGATAATAAGTCTTTAAGGAGGTTTATTTTCTCTTCCTTCAGAAAAAGAAAAAAAAATGTAAATCCATGTTATGAAACAGGGTGCAGAATACAGACCAGTTAGCATATTTTAATAAGCTTCTTCACATATCGAAGTTCTGATTCTTGGTTTTGTCAGTACATGAAATCTACAGGGTCTAAAAGAGTACACTCTCAGATATTTGGGGCACAGGTATGATAAACTAAGTGCTCTCCATTGAAGCAAATCAAAATCAATGCAAATCTGATGAGATTAGCTGCAGGCACCAGTCAGTTGTGGCCACAGAGGCTTGTAAACCTGCTGTCAGGAAGGGAAGAGCATTTCACATGTGGCTTATCAAGAATGTGGGCCAGGCGTTCCCACATTCAATCAAGTTGGTTGGTGTATTTCTGGGAAACATTACAGAGTTCTGATAGAAAACCATCATCTTTCAGCTGTATTGGAATGAGTTTGAGATAAATTGCAAGTAGATGACAATTTGCATGAAATACAGAAAGAGAAAACATAAGATTTTTGTGACTTTTGAGGACTGCTCAAGACAGGAGTGTACTGATGCTCACAAACACTGTGTCTGATAGTACAAGTGGAGCAGCTCTAATTGAAATTCCCAAATCCAAAATGCTTCCAAATCCAAAACTTTCTGAAGGCAAACATGACACCATAAATGGAAAAGTCTACATCTGATTTTGCATACCAGGTCAATGTCGAAATGCAGGTGCATGAAAATATTGTATAAAATTACTTTAGGTTATGTGTGTAAAGTGTATATAGAAACATTCATGAATTTCATGTTTAGTCTTGGGTTTCCTCCCGAAGATAGCTCATTATGTATATGTAAGTATTCAAAAATCTGAAAATATCTAGAAGCTGAAATTCTTCTAGGCATAAGCATTTTCTATAAGGGATATTCAACCTGAAGTCTGTTTGCTTGTGCAGACATTCTTCCAGGGGAGAGTGTGCATCTAGTCAAAATGAATATTTGTGACTGCTGCACATTTTTTACTTTAAATTACTAAATGCACTAGATGATTTTTGTATCATCATATGAATTTATAGAACTATTTTTATATCCTGACTTTTTTGGCCTTCTAACTATGAACCAGGTTATCAAATCTCCTGAATGCTCATTTTCTTCATCTGGAGAGCAGAGATAAAATTCCTGTCTTAGTGATGTTATGAAAATTAAATTAGTAATGTATCCAAAACACTTTTCATGGTGACGGGCACACGAACAGTACTCAATGAATGTTAACTATTATGGTATCATTATAGCTTTGGGTAATTTGCAAAAGCCTCTTTAGCCACAAGAGACCCTTCTTAGGGTTTGACATCAGGTGAATAAATGTGTGTATGTGTGTGTGCGTGTGTGTGTGAAAACATGCAAATAAACAATTGAATCTATGTGACAATTCACCAATAAATAAGACTTTGTTTAGAAACAATGATATTGATCATTACTTCTGATTGTCTTGTATAAATAACATTGTTTGGTGAAATAAATCATTTAACCATGAGTCTGTGCTGTTCTGTGGGCCCCAAGAACCCCAAGGGTCATAGACATTATGGGGACTGAATAAAATATAAACTCTTGTTTACTTATTCCTCAGTCAGCATTCTGAATTTCTGACTGTATATATATATATATATATATATGCACACACACACACACACACACACACACACACGTATATGTATATGTATGTACATATACCCTCATGCTGTTAATTTCCACCCTGAATATTTCACAGAGAATCAAATTTTTTGAATGTTAACCAAAAACGTTTCAAGTATGAGGCAAGGTATAGTTTATTCTTGATTGGACATCTGTTGGTTGACACTAAGCCTAGTCCTTCTACATCCCAGCTGGGTTGATAAAGAATTAGCTACAGAAAATTCTCATTAAGAGACTCCACAGAACACTAAGCAAGAGTATCATCTCTGGAGGAAACCTGCAGGGAGGGAGTCGGCTTCTCCATTTCCTAGCTCTGGCATTTTTTTTTTTTTTTCTTTTTCTTTTTTGGCACCGGGGATTGAACTCAGGGGCACTTGTCCACTGAGCCACATTCAATTCATTTTTTGTATTTTATGTAGAGACAAGGTCTCACTGAGTTGTTTAGTGCCCCACTGTTGCTGAGGCTGGCTTTGAACTTGCAATCCTCCTGCCTCAGCTTCCCCAAACACTGGGATTACAGATGTGCCCCACCTTGCCAGTCTTCATTGTTGTCTTTTCTTCTAGGATGAGGTTAGAGTTCTGTTCCTCCTCCCCCTGGCTGTCCCCAGTGTTTGTCATCCTGGAGCCACTCAGCAAATTTGTTGAAAGAAGGAATGGGTCTCAACTTCTAGATAAGGAAACTCTGAGCTAGCCAATATCACAGTCTATATTTTTTTTGACCCTAAATAAAAGTCTTCTAAGTTGTTCATGCTAGATAGTCATTGATCTGGGTACCTATTTCTGCATAACAAACCACCCAAACCTTATTGGTTTTGAAAAAATATTTTATTGTTCTGTCCTGTGGTTTGTCAGAGTTCTATTGGTCACTACTCATTTGGAATCTCACATGCATTTATGTTCAGGTGGTAGCTGGAATTGGAATTATCTGAAGACTTGACTGAACTGCATATCTAAGGTGTGTTCCTAATATTGGCAACCACCATTTACATAGATATCAGAGCAGCGATGATTCATAACCTGATTCACTAATTCCAGAAAAATGAATACCCTTTGTTGAAAGATTCCAAAAGAGCCTATCATTATGTTGACTATGGCTACTACAGTATCTTCTAGCATGTCTCCTTGCTTCCAATCTCTGTTCTCTAAAATCCATTTTCTATACAACAAACAGAACTACATCTTAAAGATGAATCATGTCATGTCACTCCTCTATGTGAAATGCTAGTGGTTTTCTACCATAATTAGACAAGAAAAATCTCAAAATTCCTACCAGATTTACAAGGTTTGGGTCTTTGATGCTCTTCCCTCCTTGATCTAGCCCCTCCTGCTGTGAAAGGCTAAGCAGGATGTGTGTGGCAGGCTGCCAGGAACTGCCACCCACACTGGTTAAAGGGAAAAGGGACTAGCCATTCCCAGCTGATTTCTGGTGCATCTAATCTTTCTGAGGCTGAGGTTTATCATTTCTATGTTTCTTTAGGATACAAAAGGAAAATGTGATAATGGTCATTATCTAACTCTACATAGTTTTTATATTGATGTAGTCATTTTCTAGATCAATTACCATATTCATATTTCATGTGGGACCAACTGCTGGGGTGAAATACTGAAATTAAATAAAACAAATGTGTAAACAGTTCAAATAAAGAGGACTAACAGAGCTGTAGACTGTTTTCACCCCCTCAGTACCTCCTGATCCCTTCCCAAAACACATGGTCCACATACCTGTTTATGAGGAGGTCGCCTTTGCCAGTCAAGTATATAATTTAATTACCTAATGAAGCTGTTTTAATTCTTAAAAAGAGTAGTTCAAAATTGCTATAACCTTTATGTTTCTGTAGTTAATATAGTGAGCTTCAATTGAAGCAAATCCTTCTTTGGCAGTCCAAAGAGAGTTGAAGTAAACATCTGTTTCCTGCCCAATCCACTTTTTTTACAGAGACCAGGTAGTTTCTGTAATTGCTAGACTCAGGCACACTAATCCAAATTTGTTGAAACCATTTGAATTTCACAACTGTTCTTCCTTACCCACATTTTTCATAGCAAAATGTATCCATGTCAAACATGGGAATAGTTATTTGCAGTTTTCCTTCTGACTGAAAAAAAAAATTTCTAGAATTGTGAACTCTCAGAATCAGAAATTCTTTTTTATTATAGTGAAATATACCTAGCTGGGAGATGTTAGAGCAGGAAAGTTCTGTGATGTGACCAATTTCAATCTGACCAGAGGAAAGTCCACTAAAATTGATCAAAATCTCCCACTTCCCTTTTCTTCCTCTAGCTTGTTTGAAGAAAAATTTTAGTGGTCTCTGTTATAAGAAAATGCTTGGACTTCTTCCCTGCCAAGTTTTGATTTCCAGATGTGCTCAATGATGGTTTAACAAGGAAAATATATGTTTCATTGTGAATTCAGTCCATAAGGTCTTGCTACTTTGAAATGCAAAGTCATAGGGTGATTATCTCTGACCACTGGACTTTTAGAAGAGATTATTCTGCTCCCTTTTTAAATCTTTCTTTTTATCCTCCCATAATCAAGTATAGTTCATGCAAAGAAATATGTGTATTATATATAGACACAGTTTCTTGTTGATTTATGAGTCCATATGAATCTTCCAATCAAGAGAAAATGTAGAATCGAACACAAGTGATGTTGAAAGAGGGGAATTTATTTTATCCACTCAGGGCTGAGAACTACTTACACCATAATAGGGCTAAAATGTTAAAAATTAACACTGATGTAAGCTGAAGTGTTCTTAGCAAGGGAGGACATTTAGTAATCATTAAGTCATAGTTGGTCTTCATGGATAGGACCTCTTAACTGACTCTCCAGGGCTGCTAGAAGTGTCCCCACGCCTTTTCTGACCATGGTACTATCACATGGGAAATCTTCTTTTCTCCTTCTGCTTTGACAGAACCAGTCTTGTTTCTTGAGTTATTTACTCAGTACTTTCTGTATGCCAATCAATGGTGTGCTAAGATGTGTACAGTATTAGCCACTGTGTACAGTATTAGCCACTTCTACTGAGCCACTTCGTAACCTGCTTTCTTCCTGTGGCTATGTTCTTATCGAGTTGTACAGCTTCCACCTTCTTTACCAGATTCTTCTCCCAGACCTACAGGTTGCACTGCTTGCTCCCCAACTTAGAGCTTCTCTGACTGGTATATTCCCATAACTACAAAGTAAAAGGGAAGTCAATGGCCATAGGTTGATTCTTGACCTAAGAGGATGGAGGATAACTGCATCTCTTGGGTAGGCATCTTTGAGAGCATTTTGTAGATTCTTCAGACATCATCTATAGAGGTGGCTGACTTGATACCATATTCTACTATTTGCTTTCCCTGTTTCTATTTCCTCAAGATCACTTTCCAAATATCCCACCTGTTCATAAGCCTTCACCTTAGACTCTACTTATGGACACATTGTCTAATTTAAGTTTCACCAGTACTGCAGGAGGAAGGCTGTGTTGTCTCCAGGCCTCTTATTATCCCATGAACTCTCTGGTCTCACTCCACATGATCTTTCATCTGTTTAGGTAAATTAGAATTATTTTTTTCTTATTGTTTCTAACCAAAAGGTATTTCATGAATAGGCTATGTATGCTAACCAAAGCAAATAGTTTTCCATGGGGATAACTTTTCACCCCCTGGTTATTGGTTTAAAATCCATACTTCAGTTTAAGTTTTGTCTGTGTAAAGATCATGTTATCTTCCAATAACCACTTAGGCTCTTACAACCTAGCCAAGGTGAGGCTGATAAGGCAGTATTGTGTAGTCCTTAAGCAGGGGGACTCAAGTTGAATCTTGACTCTGCTACTTACTAACTTGGGCAAGTTATTTAATCTCTTTGCATCCCAACTTTCTCATTTGTGAGGTGGAGGAATAATGATACTTACCTTATAGAGTTGTTACAAATAAACTAACACATAAATCAGTTTTAATTGAGTAAAATCTCGTTCTTTCTTTAAAAGGAGTCTGCTTGATCACCCCTCATACACCAAATCTCTCTTTTAACCCAGGTTTCTTACTTGGTTCCCAATGTTAACTTTATTCCATTTGGCCTTTTTCTGTACCAAGTCTGCAGCCTTTAGCAATGAATTCAACATGACAGGGACTGCCTTGTGTTCATCAAAACCCCTGCAGGCAACACAGCCAGACTGCATTTCCCAGCCCACAGCTTGGGTGCTATGCCTGAGCTGTGGTCATTGGCAGGTAGGATGCACACTCTCTCCAAGGAGTGCCTGAAAACACCTCTGTGACACCCTCTGAACTCTCAGTTCCTCTACCAAGCTGCCTTCTGCAGAGAATATAGGGAGGAGTCTCGTACCCCAGAAGTGCAGAGTCACAGCAGAGGCCAGGGTGTCTAAATGATCTTATGGATCTTCACCCGTCAACCAGGAATATCCACATTGATTTTTATTGAGAAATAAAACTCTATGGGATTAAGTCTGTGGAATTTCAGGGTTTGTCACATCATTGCCTTACTGATGAATTCCGTGGGGCAGAGACTATATCCATCTTGTTCTCCAATACCCAGAACAGTATCTGGCAAGTGTAAAATACCTAACATTTGTTTGATCAACTAGTAAACATATATGGACAACCTCTACCACTTATTTCTCTTTAGTCTTACAGAATACGGGAATGAAATTAAACATTTCCTTCTAATAGGTACATTCTATTCTCCAAAGTATGTATCTTCCATAACCAAGGCTTCTCAAACTTTATTATGCCTAAAAATCACATGCAGATTCTGATGCACTAGGTCTGGAATGGAACCTGAGATTCTGCATTTCTAACAAGCTTCCAGGAGAGGCTGAGGCTTCGATCTTTGTGACACATTTTGTGCCGCAGGATTCTGGACAAGTAATTTTTAAACGGCATCAGGACCATGTGGAAATGCTATTAAAATGCAACTTTCTGGATTTGCTCTTTGCCTTCTAAAGTTTAATTAGTAGTTCTGATATTGGGTCCATAAATTTGTGTTTACTAAGTCTGAAGAAGATTTAGATTGTTTAGGAATCACACTATGGCGGGGGGGCCGGAAACCTCTTCTAGATATTTGCTTCATCTATTATCACCTCTGTGTTTTGACTTTTCCTTTTTCTGGAGAGTTTCTAAAGATGCATGTCCCTTATTTGTTTATAAACACATAGTACTTACAACATGCCTGGCACTGTCCTGTCCTGTGTGCTTCACACACATCAATTCATTTACTTCTTGCTCAAAGCCCATTCTTAACTTGGAGATAATTTAGAGAGATCCAGTTACTTGTTTGTGGGCCCCAGACAGCAATTGGTAGAGTCAGAAATCAAATCTGGGCAGTATGACTACAAATTCTTGCACACCAATCACTAGCCTATGCAGCATTTCATTCCTGGTGACTTCATGCTTCCTTGGAAAACAGGGCAGATCAATGAGTTCATTTAGTGAAACTTTTTTTGGAGCTCTTTGTCTTCTGATACCTGGCTAGATTCCCTCCATTGCTTTGCCAGTGTTTAAACTCATTGAGTTTTGTTAACTTTTGAGTATAACATAGCTCATCAAAATCAGTTGAAAAATGGAGAAGACATGTTTGACTTACTGCTGTTTGCTTAATATCAAATAAATAATTTCAATTCAACAAGTCTCTAATGTTTTAGTCAGCTATTTCACTGCTGTGACTAAATTATAGAGGAGGAAAGGTTTATTTGAGGGCTCATGGTTTCAGTGGTGTTAGTCCATAGAAGGCTGGCTCCATTCCTCGGGGCTCGAGATGAGGCAGAAATCATGGCAAAAGAGTGTGGCAGAGGGAAGCAGCTCACATCATCAGAAAGCAGAGAGAGAGAAAGAGAGAGAGTCTCCACTCTCCAGATACAAAATATATACCCCAAAGCCACACCCCAATTCCAATCTCCTCTAGCCACATCCTATCACTTCAATTAATCCTATCTCAGGGATTATTCACTGATTAGGTTAAGACTCTTAAAACCAATCATTTCTCCTCTGAACCTTCCTGCATTGTCTCACATGTGAGCTTTTGGGGGATTCCTCACATACAAACCATAGCATATGTATTCATTATGATAGAGGCTGAATGCTAAGAGTTGGAAAGAATATAAAGATATCCAAACATCATTTATGCCTTCAAGAAACTTATAATACTGTAAGGAAAATATTTATAAGATTTTTTTTGTTATCAGAAAAACTATTTTAAAGGAAGTTAAAAAAATTTTTCAGGAGCTAAGGGGAAAGAGAGACCCTAGCATAGAGGACAGTGGGACTATATTTGGGTAATATATAAGTAGGTGTCCTATATGCTAAGAGCAAAGGACACATGTCTGAGGAGAAGTATGTGAGGTTATGGCTGGAAAGGCTAACTTTTGAGACCAGATGTGAGAAGGTCTACCTGTTAATGGGTGCAGAATTGTTATGTAGACAATGGGTGAGCCATGGAATTTTTTTAAATGAGCAGTTGACATAGACTTGTGCTTAGGAGCTTGTTCTTGAAGGGAACATTTATATTCATGGAGTAGCAGTATTGCTTCAAATGTTTTCGCATGATATATAATTTATAATTTATTTGTTAAAGTATTAACTAAGTTATAAGTCTAACACAGTTTATTAACTAATTAAAAGGCACCACCACTCCATAAAGTAAGACCTGATATCTCCCTAGAAGAGGTGAAGAAAAGGAAGATGACATTCCTTACATGGACTTGTCTGTGTTTTTTCTAAAACACCTGTTGAAAATGTATTAGCTCAACAAAGAAGAAAGTCCCATATGTACATGCCTAACTCCCATTAACAAAAAACAAACAGCATGACAGGAAAAAAAAATGTTTAAATATTTACAGGGTATAATTATGTAAGAGAGCTTAAGAGAGCAGAGACATGAGAGATCTTTTGTTTTTTTCCTTCATTCGTATGACTTCAGTAATTTAAACACTGATTTGGGTAAGTCATTCCAAATACTTACTGATTTCAGAAGGAAAGTGCTTTGGGGATGAAGATTTGGACATTTCAAAATCTTTATTTTGAATATGTAGCCTGTATAAACTCAAATAAATTCTCCATGTGAAACCATCGTACAGTACAGGTTTTATTGTCTTAGTCCTCACAAAATGTTATTAAAACCAGCTCCCAAAACCAGAGGCCAAATGTCTTCTCTGATATGCAAATGCGAACACACAATAAGGTGGAGCAGGGAAGAAGTTCATTGGATTAGACAAAGGGGAGGGGAGCATGAGGGTAATGGAATGGGAAAGGTAGTAGAATGAATCAAACATAACTTGTAATATGTTCCTAGGAAACTCCACATCATGTACAACCACAAGAATGGGAAATTATACTCCATGTATTTACAATGTGTCAAAATACCCTCTACTGTTATGTCTGTCTAAAAAAAATGGAATGTTTTCTTTCCCATGAAGTGAATGTGATAGATACTCACAAAAACTGTTATTTATTCACAGGTTTAGTTTAACAGCTATTTGCATCTTACTAAGCTCTGTACCGCTTGCATCACTTTATAATACTCTTTTAGGGAAAATTGATGGGTAGTAATGTTATGACAATGTGAGCTCTTGAAATAAGATGCCATCAACTTCCTACAATTGTTATTATCTAACGACATCTATCTGAGACAAGCCTTCTCAGCCCAGTAAAAGAAGGCGAGGGAAATACCCTTTTCTTTTTATCATGCTGGGAGCAGCTTGAAAGAGGGGCCTCTGTCTTGCTGGTCTTTGTATCCCCAATGCCTACCACAGAGCAGGACACACACTCAGTGATCAGATCACTGACTGATGACTACAGATTCTGTGCTCAAGTCTTCACAGAGTGAGGGACTTCCCACACACACAAAGCTAAATATGATGGAGGCACAGATGAAATCCTAAATTTGAACTTTCGTTTCCACTGCCCTTTCTATCTATTATGATACTTGTTTAGGTTCACGTAAACACTTATCCACACAAGGCATTCCAATGGGTAGCCTTCAGTGGACAAAATTCTATACCAGACACTAGAAAGATGAAGATGAAAGGCATGGCCTTATCTGCCTGGAGTTTGTAAAGTTAATGAGGAAAATGATAGTAAATAAATAATTATAACACATTATGGTTTGTGATATAGTTGACTTAAATAAAAATAATCATTAACACATTATAAAATATTTAGTGTTCAAAGTGCCTTTTAAGCCATATTTTATTTAAACCTCCGAAGATTCCCCAAGAGATAAATACGATTATTATCTTTACAAATAAGGTACTTTTCCAAGGCTTATAAATAAAGCAAATGCAGAAAGTCTGACTTCAGAGTGGATGAATTTTGTTTGGCTAATTCTAATATAATATGGAATAGTTATTGCTTGCATTTACATATCCCATCCATTGGAATGGAGGCAGTATAAACCACTGTTTCCCAAACATTACCCCTTCACTTGGGAAGCTTTTAAGAATCTTAATATTCAGATCACAATTAAATGAGAGTTGGGAGGATAGGACCAGACATCAGTATTTTTAAAGATTTCCAGGTGAGTCCAATGTGTAGTAAAGATGGGGGCCACTGCTATAAACTGTAAAGAAATGTATGTATGTAAGATTTTTTTCTTTCCTTATCCCAGGTTTTTAAAAATAGCTCAGTTTCTAAACACCAAAAATTGGAAGACATCTGAATACCCAATTGCAGTCTACCCATCTTGTATGTATGAGGGCTTTGCAGGCACTGGTTGAGTCAGTCTCTGAGTAAACAGGCATTATCATTACTGGTCACAAGGTAGGTACTTCACACATCAGCCTAGAGGGTGGTTGCAAAAACAGAAAAAAACAAAGTCGTAATTTTATCAGAATGCCAGTGGCACAAGAAAAGAGAAATTCATTCCTACATTTAAACCCTGGGAGTTAGGCCAAGGACCCTGCTTGAGCAAATGAACTGAGTGTTCATGGTGACCTCTGCTACCAGCAGCTGGTGTCAACAAGCCTTGACGAGATGGGTGAAAACAATTTAATAATTTCTCTGATCACACATTTAGGCCTTGGTCTCTGCCTACCACAAAGGGTAGACTAATAATCACCTGTACTAAAAGGTTTTTCTTTCTTTTTAAAAAATTTGGTCTAAAAGTTAATTTTCAAACAGGGATATCTATGTTTCATTTTATGCAACATCTTGAGAGGTATTTCTAGGTAAATTCTGATAGGGTACTTTCTTCTTATAACTATCTTCTTTTCCATTTTAATTTTCTTGAAAAGAGCTAGTACATGGAAAGAGGAAGCCTGGACAGACCCAGTAAGGCCAGAATACTTGGGGTAGATGGAAGAGGGATTTTGAACCTAAAAGAAAAACTAGAGAGTGTGTGTGACAGTGACCTTGAAGGAAGATGAGCCCACAAGAAGTCCTAAAGAGAAGAACGGGAAAGATGAAACCCATGTGAAGAAATAAAATGTGAGACCACTCACTAAATATCCAAACTTGGCTTAAAATTAAAGGACACTATCCAAGATGTGCTTGTTTTGGTTGAGCCGGTTTAGTTATAACTGGAAGACACCCCTTCCCCGAAAAAGACTCATGAAGAAGGTGGAATTTTATCTAATTGCTTAGAAGGAATGTCATCAAAGCCTCACCCAGATTTTTAGTAAGAGATACAAGTCGTGAAAAAAAAAAAACAATTTAGTTCTCTGGGTTGAAGTGGTAGATAGATACTCCCTCTGCTTTGAGAAAACTCAACTAAAGGGCATTATTGTCAAGATCTATATGAAGTTGAAGGAAAAAAAATCTTCAAAAGAGCCAGGAACATAAGATTCATAAGTTCCTGAGGTCATGGATATGGAGCCAAGGCCTCATTCTACCTGTCCAGGAACCTCAGAAGTATGGATCACCCCTTAGAACTTTGTCACCAACATGACACTATAACCCAGTTACCCTTTGTTTACCTGTCCTGCTTTTAGCTGCTCTTATGAAACTTGAGGTCATCACACCTTCTTCCAGTTCCAGTTTTATATTATGATCCTTAGCAATGGGTCTTAGCACAGACTGACAGAATTTGAGTGTGTGTGTGTGGAGAGAGAGAGAGAGAGAGAGAGAGAGAGAGAGAGAGAGAGAGAGAATATGGGGTTCAGCTTACCTTAATTAAATCAGGCTCATAGACTTAAGCCAGAAATCACAGGATTTCTTCAATCCAGGCTTATTGGATTTCCTAGAGATTGGTTGTTTTTGGATCAAGTGTTTACCTCTGGCCCAAGCAGCTGCATTCATGGAAAGCAAGTCACAAAGTCCAAATATTTCCACTTGAACACCAGGATCTCTGTCTGGGGGCATCTTCCCCTTAAGGACAATGTGGGTGGGAGAGGAAGTATGGTTGACACTTTCAGCATATTTCTACAGTCCCATAATTTGAGACAGTTTCAGATGTCTCAAGAATATAGACAGCTGGCTCCATTTCTTGGAGCTCAAGGTGAGGCTGGGCGTCCTGGCAGAGGAGTGTGGTAGGGGGAAGCGGTTTACATAAAGATCAGAAAGCAGAAAGACACTCCACTGGCCAGATATAAAATATTCAACCCAAAGGCATGCCTCCAATGGCTACCTTCTCTGGCCATACCCTACCAGTTTACAGTTACCACACAGCTAAAATCCCCATTAGGGGATTAATTCACTGATTGGGTTAAGATTTTTATAACCCAATCATTTCTCCTCTAAGCCTTCTTACATTGTCTCACTCATGAACTTTTTAGGGGATACCTAATATCTAAACCATAACAGTGTCCCATAATGGAATATTACTGGACTACAGAAAAAGAAGAAAATAAAAATACTGCCATTTGTAACAATATGACTAAATTTAGAGAACATTAGGTTAAGCAAAATAATAAAAACAGACAAATTCTGAATGATCTCCCTTATATTTGGAATTTTAAAAAAGTCAGGTTCATAGAAACAGAGTATAGAATGGTGGTTGCCAGGGGCTGGTGGGTGGGGGAAATGGGAAGATATTGGTCAAAATGTACAAAATTTCAGGTACAAGTTCTGGAGATCCAATGTATAGCATGGAGATTATAGTTAATACTATGTTGCCTACTTAGAATGTTCTAAAATGAGGAATTTGGGGGTAAATATATGAGATGGATTATAACTGGTCTGCATCTCATGAAATGAGAACACAGTTCTTTCTGATAATCAATTATGACACAGCAATTGTTAAGGCAACCAGAGAAGAAACAATGGCTAAGTGGATGTTCTCTGAAGTCAGATGGCAAAGGATGGAATATAGGTTCTGTAATTGAATAACTGAAATTTTGTAATAAACTCTTTGAATGTCTACTTACTTTTCTAGAAGTGAGGATATATCTTTGATTGTGTTCTGAATATGATAAGTTAATGATCACAAATCTCTTAGAACAGTGTCTGGCTAGGGTAAGCATTCTGTAATGTTTAATGGTACTAGTGGAAGTTCTAATATATTAGAGTTGGACATTAAAGTCAGACAAATTAAAAAAAAAAAAAAAGAAATGAGATTTGGCTTCTCTCTTCCCTGGTTTAAGCACAGGACTGGTTTAACAGACACTTTTAAGATCAAAGATGAAATCTTTTCCTTGGTCACACACATATTTAAACATACAAATCTACTCAATCTTTTCTTCCTCCTCTTCCTCCTCATCTCCTTAAAATGTTCCATATCTAGAATCCTCCTTTCTCTGGTATAGTAGAACCATGTGGATTTACAACTTAAAGACTAACAACTAACTTTCATCTCAGGCCCAACAGATGTGGTAGGTTTGATCAGCTAATCTACTCTGATAACAACTAGAGAAGATGAGAGCCTACTAATATTTGTTATATGAGCAATTTCTCTAAAGAAAATCCATTTGGACTTATTTCTCAGCACATTAATGGTTCTCATTGAATTTAAAATCAAATAATCAGGGATGGAAAATTTAACTCTGATCTTTGTGAAGGTCTCTTGCAACAAGTAGCAATTGAGTCCATCACTAACTCTTGATTATCTAAGTTGTAAAGATGGTGATCCGCTTTCTCTGTTCATAGTTCCAACACTCAAGTCAAATGATCTACGATTATTTCTTCCTTTTTAGACATGAAAAGATAGAAAGGTGAAATATTTTTCCTTTTTCTCCCAAAATGATGATCATAGATATTTTATTTTTGATTTAAAATGAAAAACTTAGAAGTATCAAGAGCAGATAGCAATTGTTAAGGGCAATACAAGGCAGGATTTTGAGTAAACGAACCAGTTACTCCCTGCTGTTCCTCAAAAGAAAGACATTTTTTAGGGTTTATGAGAAATCCAATGGTTTTTGGAAAAATCCTTGGCAAACGTCTAAAAATATGTTTCAAATGTTTTCAACTCAAACAAATTAAAAGCATACTTTTTTCCTGGCACTTTTCTCACTCATTTTAAAGGATATGTGTATTTTTTAGGGAAATTTCAGACATGTGGCTCTAATTTTCACTTAACTCATCGTATTATTTTGTAAGAGCTATTCAATGACTAAAAATCCTCATGAGTCTTTTTTAAATACATAAGACTTTGAAAAAATGTTATTTCTTAGAAATAGGAAGTCAGAGAAACCAGAACTAGCAAAGGGCAAATAAGTACTTCAGGCTTTCCCTGGTGGTACAGGATCAATTCTGCTCCATTTCCCTGAAGTGAAGGCTCATTCTCAGAAATCAAGTACTTTTCTGGAAAGACTGTCCCAGAATGCAATTCTTCCATTATGTGTGATATGTTCCAGTTGGAAGAAGACCTCTTCTGCTCTGTCATGACAGAAGGTAATGGAAACCTTCCCAGTCTTGCTGATAGTACACAGATACCATTCTAATCAGCAGACATAGTTCTTTTCTGTAGAAAGTCATCAGGTCTTAAATTGTCTTCCATTATCTTTGAGAGGCTCTTGTGTGTTCTGGGTTGCTCAGGCAATATTCTATTTCTGCAATTCATTTAGTCTCCGGATATTCCTGTTTGTGACTAATGTTAATCAGAATAATATGCCACTTTTCAGATAGTTCTCCAAATTGGGCTGGTGTTTGTGGTCAGTTACCTCCACATGAACTTTACCAGAGTCACCACCCAACCCCTGCCATGTTCTAATACCTTCCTCTTGTTTTCTTCTTCAATACTTCTGAGGAAGTTTCATTACAACACAAGAAAAGAAGCTCATGTATATGTGACATATGTATGTATGTGTGTGTATATGTACAAATACAGGTCATGTCTAATTTTCTCATTTATTCAATCTTGTAACAAATTTTTCTTAACACCAATAATAGTCCAAGAACTGTTCAAGATGAAAAGGATGCAAATTTGAAAAAGACAAAAATGTTTTGGCCTCAAGGAGCTCAAAGCATAGCAATTGAGAAAATAAATTACTAAAAATGTATAATTAAGCACAACAGAAACTCACTGGTGATTGAAAGAAGAATGTTTTCAACTCTAGGGATAACAAGGAAAGATTTCCAAGAGTAGAGAGAGAGCTGGGTTTTAAATGAGTAGATCTTAAAAAATAAAATGACTAGATCTTTATCATGCAGACAAGGGGTAGGTCAGTCAAGGCATGGGGAGCCGTTTGAAAAGAAGCATGAGGGTGAAATCCACGATCCACTGGAGTATGACCAGGCCTTTGGCATGGATGGAGCTGTAGGTGAGAAATGGATGGAGACGGAACCAATTGGGGGCATTGTAGACTGTGTAAGAACCCAAGATTTTATTCCAAACACAATAGCAATGATAACATCATATATATTTTTGTTTTTGTTTTTGTTTTGCCTCTTGGGAAAACTATTTTGTGGCTTTATGACAGAGTACTTGGGATGTGATATGGGGAATGAGATTAGAAGAGAGTTATCAATCTAGGATGCTTGCATAAAACTCTGGATAAGAAATGATTAATAGGTGAATGGTGATATCATCCAAGAAGATGGAGACAAAGGAACAGAGAGAAATAACATTAAGAAAGTAGGATTGGCAGAATGGCGTTCATTTATTTGAAGGAATGAAGAAGAGAAGAGGGAGTTTTCCAGGATTGTGTTGAGGAGGAGAAAGTACAGAATTTGGATAAAGATGATGAAGTGTATAAAAGAGGGTGAACTGAAGATCCCTGTAGTACATGCATGAACACAAATTGCAGGCAGGCTGCCTGACAAATTCCTGTGAAGAAAGTAGTATGGCTACACAGGCCTCCCAATCACATGTATGTTTTTTTTGACAGAACTTTGAGAAACTTGCCGCTGAGATATGGGCCTTATTTTAAACCCCCATCATCAGCATCCTTATTGGCTTTTTAGGTGACCCCCCACTACAAATTCTTGGCACAAGCTCTGCATTTCTAGAGGCTCACTGTTCTCTAGCTCTCTTTTGTTTCCACATTGCTTCCTATGGACTCCTATGCCAGGAAGCCATTGTGCAAGCAAGAGGTGGGGGGTGACATCAGTCTCCACCTTTCATGGCCTTGATTTCTGCAAGAAATTTGTGTTTCCTTACGACTCATATTGTATGCATTGGATTTGTTCTAGTGTTCTCTATTTTTTATCAACAAGAAGGACATATTATAAAATGACAACAATAATAATTGTAGCATTCATTGCATATTGAAAGTACCCCAGTCACTTTTTAAAATTGAATGCATAGTAACTGATTTGATCCTTATGAAAACTAAATGAGTTATATACTATTATTATACAATTTTTCAGAGAAGTAGAGTCACAGAGCAAATAAGTGGCTTAATCAAAGTTCCTTTACAGATTAAGCATAAGGAAGTAATACTATGTACACATATGTAAAACACCAAGCACAGTGCTTGGCACACCATAAATAAATGCTTAATATGTGTCGGTTCTTTCTATGGGTCATCTAATTCACTTGTAAAGCTCAGAAAGCTTGGTGGAGAGACCAAATAAAACAATTTAGGAGAAAGACTAGAAAATAATTCTGAGTTTGAATTAATGTCATTCACTCTTACTCATTGAAGTGGTAGGGTGTGGCTGGAGGAGGTGGGAATTTGGGCGTGGCATTGGAGTATATATTTGTATCTGGCAAGTGGAGAGTCTCTCTGCTTGCTGATCATCATGGGAGCTGCTTCCCTCTGCCATACTCTTCCACCATGATGTCCTGCCTCACCTTGAGCTCTGAGAAATGGAGCCAGCATCTTATGGATTGAGACTTCTGAAACTATGAGCTCTGTAATAAACCTGTCCTCCTTTACATTTATCTGGTCAGATTCTTTTAGTCACAACAATGAGAAAAGGTGACTAAAACAGAAATGGGGGGCTGGAGTTGTAGCTCAGTGGTAGAGGGCTTGCCTGGCATGTGTGAGGCCCTGGGTTCGATTCTCAGCACCACATAGAAACAAAACAAAACAAAACAAAAAAACAGAACTAGGTACCATGAAGTAGTGCCATTGCTATGACTAACCTGACCATGTGGTTCAGAAGCTTTTTGAGCTTTTTGGAATTGGCGGGAAGAATTTTGAGATGCTTAGCAGTGCAACCTGGAAATACTTTAGGTTGTTGTGAGCAGAGCTTAATGGCTGAAGACCAGAATGCAAAGAGGATCATAAACAGTGAAGGTAGGGCTCAAGAAGGCTTAAAGGAAAAGGACACTATCAGTAATTGGACTAGAGGCCATTCATATATTCTGGCTGAGAAGTTGTCTATGTTTTACCCGTGTCCTGAGACTTACTGTGAGATTGATTTTAAAAGCAATGGACTTCTTACTCTGGTGGAGGAAATTTCTAGATAGTAGAGCATTCAGGTAGTGGCATGGATATTGCTGGTGGCTTTTAGCCAAATTTATTGCGATAATCAGAAGTAGAAAACAGGGCAGAAAGACTTGGAAAATGTGGACTTGAAAGGCCAGAATAAAGCTAGGGTTAAGGAAGTCTCAGTTGTTAAAGACATTACAGGCACTAAAGAAATGCTAAAGACTTTGCCTAGAGACAGTAACAAAAGATGGCTTGAGGGCATCTCAGGAGCTGGCAAGACCACACCCATTTCAGGCTCCAAGGACCAAAAATGCAAATTCTCTTGAGAAGAGACTAGTGGGGCACCCTTGTACAAGAGGGCCTAGGAAGTTTTTTCAACATTCTCAGCTACCTGGGCACTCAGAGGTTACTGCAGCAAGGGTTCCTGGAGGCTTGGCTTGAGAATGGCTTGGCTTGGTCTGCTTGAGAATGCAGCAGACCTTGATGTCAAGCACATGGTGCTAGTTTTACAGTAATGCTGATTTCTGGAGTTAGGGGGTCATGGAGGCTTCCACCAAGATATCAAAGGAAGGCCTTGGAAGACAGGCACACTCCCTGAGAAGGCAAGGTGTGGAGATTTGAGGAAGAAGCTGAAGCTCCAGTGGACAGCCCCCAAGAATAAGAAATACCAATAGGGCTGGGGTTGTGGCTCAGTGGTAGAGCACTTGCCTTTCATGCCTGAGGCTCTGGGTTCAATCTTCACCACCACATAAATAAATAAAGGTGTCCATCTGCAACTAAAAAAATAAAAAAAACAAACTAAAAAAATTAAAATGATGTTAAAATAAAGAAATGCCAGTAACATGGGACATTGTCCTAAGAAAGCTGCAGGAATTGAGCAGAGACAAGTCAACCAAAGGTCACTTGGGCTGCAACAAACGAGACCACAGGGGTGGAACTACATAAACCCTTTGGAGAGAAGATGGCCATTCCATGTGCCCCAGATACCAGAAGTGGAGCTACAGGACTTGGTTACCCAGATGGATTTTGGTGTTATTGGTCCTATCCCTTCCTTTTACGCCCCTAATTTTGTGAATGGACATGTTTATTTTTTACTATTATATATTGAATTCTTGTAAATTCCTTTTAATTTTACAGGAGGTCACAATGAGAGATTGCCTTAAGTCTCAGAGAAGACTTTGGACTTGAATTTTGAGCAATCTCGAAAGTGTTGAGATGATGGGAACTTTTGAGAATGAACTAAATGTAATTTGCATTGTCAGATGAGTGTGAACTCTTGGGGGCCAGGTGGACTGCTATGGTTTGGATGTGAAGTGTCCCCCAAAAGGTCACATGTGACACAATGCAAGAAGGTTCAGAGGAGAAATGATTGGGTTTTGAGAGTCTCACCCCAATCAGTGTCAATCCCCTGTTAGGGATTAACTGAGTGGTAACTGAAGTGGTAGGGTGTGACTCTAGGAGGTGGGAATTGGGTTTGGCTATGGGGTATATATTTGTACCTGGAAAGTGGAGACTCTCTCTGCTTCTGATCATCATGTGAGCTGCTTCCCTCCTCCACACTATTTTGCCATGATGTCTTGCCTCACCTGGAGTCCGGAGAAATGGAGTCAGCCTTCTTTGGATTGAGACCTCTGAAACTGTGAGCCCTCAAATAAACTTTTTCTCCTAGAATTGTTCTGGTTGGATCATTTAGTCACAGCAGTGAAAAAAGTTGAATAAAACACTCACCAAGAACACATCAGGTCTATGATGAATGACTGAGGTACTTGAGGTTTATGATAGTAGTGAAAAGCATACGAGATATAGTTTAAAAAAAGGATTTGAGTTTAATAAATCATGTTTTCTGCTTATAATGTTCAAGAGACATTTAAGAAATAAAGATCACTTATTCATTGTCCTCTGAGTTCACTTGGTATGATGGAATTAAAAGTGGGTTCATGTTTCTTGCCCTTATGGCCTTAAAAATTGGAAGGGAAAAAACTAAAGTTGCATAGGTTGATTGTGAAATCAGCATAAATAATCTTTCTTTTTAAAAATGTTCATACTGAAGTTTGAAGGAGACAGATCCAAGAGATGGGGGATAAGTCCTATTCATAAGGCCAATCTTCGCAATGCTTCAGCATATTTTTGTCCTATGAGCAAATTCGTAATTACTCTGTGTTTCAGCTCTTTTTAAGTCGAGTCATCTGTATGTCGTAAAGTAACTTTGAAGTAAATTCACATTTTATCTCTGTCTGTCTTTCCATGTGCATTTCATTTCCTTTAACCACTGGTTTTGAAATCCCTTTTGCCTAAAGCTTTCACATTTGTTGGGGGAGAGCTTCCCACACATACTCTCTAACTTGTCTTTTAGGCAGGGATAGGTCCTCAGTGTCTTCCACAGCGACTGGTAATTAATGCAAGTTGGAAGATTCATCTCAGAAATAGTCAGTTCTTTGCAACAAGCCACCTCTCCTTCTTGTGGTAGGCCTTAGAAGCCTATGCATGTGTCTTTAGTACTTTCCCTCCCTCTTTCCAGAAGATGGGAGGTGAGTTTAATGATTCTGGGACAGGATGGAAGAAAGGCCATGAGAGGCAGGAAAAAGGCAGAAATAAAGGAGTACAGAAATATTCACAGAGGGCCCGGCCTCCAGTTCCCAGGATCAGCAATCCTTGGGCTGTCACCAGATCTCTGGGGAGATACAGATAAACAACAGGAAGGAAAATTGCTCCTCTGAGGCAAGCAAAGAAAGAAAGAACATTTGATCCACACAAAGACCAAGTAAGTTGGGAGGTTTTTTCTACCATGCATTGGTCTCTAAGGATCAACAACAGGTTTGCTAGCATTATTCGTTTCCATTTAAAAACAATTATTCCTCAATGGCAGCAAACTTGGCTCATATTTCCTTATAACATTGGTGCTGTTCACATAGTAGATTTTTAGTAAATGCTTGCTTGCTCAGTGAATGAGTGAGCTTTCTTCACATGAAAGAACTGAAACCAGTATCTAGAAAGCAAACTCATCTTTCAAGCGTTCTAAACATGGAAACCTTGTACTATTCCAAGATACTTAAGAATATGTATAAGAATCAGAGATTGATATTTTATTCACATCAAGGAGAAAAATAAATCTTGTATACCTTAAATAAATAAAACTGGAAATAAAGAAATGGTCCAAAATCAAGGTGAGAGGAGAAATTAAATGGAGAACCCAAGAGAGAAATTTTCACTTATAGAGAAATATTAAATATGTATTTCTTTTATACCACTCACTTAGAAAATAAGTATAAACTACCTTGTGATACTTTTTATTTCTTATCTTTTCCCAACTTGACTGTAAACTCCTTAAAGCAGAGCTGCTGTAGGTTTTATCACAAACATAACATTTAAAAATTCAGTGTGTGGATGTCAGTGTGCTAGTGAATATACAGAGATTCTCATATTTTTCTAATCATCATGAAAGGTGAACAGCAAGAGCAAGAACCAAGAACTAGTGCTGAGAGTGAAATCTTCAAGAGGTTAATCATATATAAAAATCAGTGGCATTTAGTTGCATGTTTATATATGTTTATAGGGCATATACGTGTATAGTAGGCATGTCTTACTCAGTTCATAACTGGTCACACATGGAACCTGTGCAGTTGCAGATAGGTGCATCAATCTACAATGTTTGGGTGTGTCCAACTTTAGAGAAATATTAGTGACACTCAAAATCAAGTACAGTATTAACATAGTTTGAAGGACAATTCCAAGCCACCTTCCTAAGGCACTCATGAACAGGATCTTTCTGACTGGAAACAGTACATTAATTATTATTTTTTTAACCACCAGGTTTTGACTCTGAATGGTAACAGTACTAAAAGCAAAGTTTGTCATAACCAGCATTTATTCTTAAATTACCATTATCATGTCTTATGTCTGCCAAGATGGCTCCCAACGTTTCCTTGTTACACAAATCGGTCCCCTTTCTGTACATTCAATGTTGGAAGTATGGAAAGACAGATTATCACAGAAAAGAAATCCTATTACTAGAAGATAAACACATATTGAGAATCCAGAAAGTGAATTAAAACCACTGGGCTTTTCTTCCAAATCACCTGGTAAATTCATACAAGTTCCCCTCGAATGGGCATGAAGATCTACTGTATGGTGTCTCTTAAACTTGCCACATTCTTTTTGCCCAGACTCATAAAGTTTTATTTATTTTCCTGCTCTTCCTCAAATCATAGCACCAATTCTTTGTTTCATCTGATTTCCCTCAAACATGGAGAAGTGTCTTCCTGCTACTGAGAAGAGTGGATAAAGGACAGCAGACTCAGAATTCAGTCTCAAATTAAGGCCCTGAAAGATTAATTCGCTACTGAAATGATCTTTGAGCATGATGCTGGGTGTGGGTGATTATTTTGCTTTGGAGAATCTGCTTCTTTATGCTCTACAAAACACTTCCTTCTTTTTTCCTGGCTCAATATGAATTACATCCCAGAAAAAAGGTGGTGGTAGAAAGAAACCAAGTATTTCTATAGAATATTAGGCAACATGCTTCCTGTACCTATATCTACCAACTATTATTTCATTTTATATCTGTGAAGTTTTGTTTTTAATCTCTATGTAACTTTTCCTATGATCATTCAATTCATTCAGCAAATCTTTGGTTTGACTTTGCAATTTACTCCTCAGCTAACTGCAAATGATGTTCTTGAATGGAAAACAAAAATTACTGATTGCCTCAGCCACTATTTATAGAAAGGCTAGGATAAAAATTAAAATGATAATAACTGTAATAAGGACCTTGGGGATCAACACATCAGAGCCTGACCTGAGATTTTGTACATTGTAATTTGTTTAATCCTCACAACAATCTTAAGATGTACTCACTGTTATCTCCATTTTACAGATGAGGAAATTGAGTTCAAATAATATGCTCAATGTCCCACAGCTACCAAGTGATAGAGTTGTGATTCAAACACAGTAGCTCTGGAGTCTAAAATTTATAACATGCTTTTAAAAATAGTGCATCTCTCACACATTAATTATCATATGTTAATAATTAATTGACTTAATTAAATATATGATAATATAATTTAAAAGTGTAGGTGTAACAAGGCAAGGAATTATGGCAGACTGGAAAGAGACCTGGCTTGCCAATCCCACAGGGATCTCTGCTGGCTACTAATATGGGGTCTATTTTTGGGGAAATTCCATGGACTTTCCTTGGTTTCTAAGATAACTCAGAGAAAAAAATCATTCCATCCTGCAGTCTTTAAGACTTATTGATTGGCATCGTATCAGACGACATATCGGCACTAGAAAGTATACTTTCTGCTTCTGTTGTGTTTTCTAGTGATCTGTTCCAAATACTTTTTAGCTCAATGCACTGGAAGCCATTTGCCATCCAGAATTTTAATTATTAATGTAAAAGTGTTTAAAATATATCCATTAGGGCTGATAAAGTTGTGTCTGATTAACGGGCTTTTCATAAATGCACTGACACAAACTTTTTTTAAAAAAATTAATTCAGCCTGCAAATGAACATCATCCATTTTGCTATCATATTTTATCAGTCTGTAAAGTGCATTCTCACTTCAGTTTTCAGCTCTGAATGCAGAACACTGTGAAAAATGACAGAATTTTAATGAGAAAGTGAACAACATGCCATCAACACCCTTTTGCCAGTAAAAATGGCACAACATCAAAGCTCTAAATCATGTTCCCTCCACACCTTTGGACATCTGTGATTCTGTCTGAGTCCTCAAAATCTGCTACATCCATCACCAGGTGCAGCCTTTAAACACGGAGGCGCTGTCTACTTCACTGGTTGGCATGGCAACAGTTGTCAAATCATCCCTTGATAATGCTCTTTAATTGATTGTATAAATTATTCTGAGAGATGTGATTGCAAAATGATGTACTGAAGCTCTTAAGTGAGCAGATCAGCTTAGCTGCATTTAAAGGTGCATTGCATCTCCTGCCTTTGCCCAGAAAACTGACCCTCTTAAAGTGCTGAAACACTCAGGATGAAGCATAGATATTAAGCATTAAAAAGTTTAAAGCAATGGCACAGTTAATTGCTACTACAAGTGCATGTTAACTTACTAAAAGTCAACAGACTGTGTATTGCATACAGATGTGAAGACAGTTTTTAAAATCACATATAGAAATCAGTCTATTCAAACTTAGTATTATTGACATTATACCAGAATTGAGCTTATGATTTCATTGGTGGTGAAGTTACAGGCTATTTGGAGATGCATGGCATCATCTTTCTTCATTAGCATGCCTTAGGCTTTTTCTTCTCATGACTCTATATACAATTAGTGCAGAGTGTGTTGCCAACGTATTGACTCCCCTGTTGCTTCCATCTCTCAGCTGAATGGCATTCTGTGATTTCTGGCATCTCTTGTCAATTGTGAGCAACTTGGAAGTGATTAACTTGGAAACTATGCCTGAAGCATCCTATTATTTTCATTTCAAGTCTTTTTGTTTCCCTCCATGAAATAGCCCTGCCCTTCTAGCATTCCCCTTCCTCCAAGAGTGGAGAAGTTCTGCACAACACAATCTATAGGAAAGTGTAAATTAGCAACTCTCAAAAGTGTAGTTCACTGTCCAGCGCATCAGCATCACCTCGGAACTCATTAGAAATGTACACCCATTAGAAACTCTGGAGTGGGACCAGAAATCTGTGTTGTAACAAGTTCTCTAAGAGATTCTACTGCATCTCACTTCTGAGAATCACCGGAGTAATCCAGTGTTTATCACACATTTGAATTACCTGGAGAACTTCTAAGACTATCAGAACATGGGATGCACCCTTCAGAGATTTAGATTCAGTTGGTCTGAAACAACCTACGAAACTGTACCTCAAAATATTTCCGGGATCCTAATGAACTGAGAATTGAGAAATTTGTAAATGGTACAACGACTCTGAATGTAACATCTTCAAATGTTTTGGAGATGATGATTCACACACATTCAATCCACTGTCTTTTTTCACAATCTTTTCATTTACTCATACACTCAACATTTACTTACTGAGTCCTTATTATATGCCATATAGTACAGCCAACTCTGGAGATAAAATGGGAAAGAGACATAATCTTGAAACATTTTATGTTCAGAATACCTGGGACTGGGTAATTCACAATCACACACACACACACACACACACACACACACACACACAAAGTAAGAAAAAAAGAAAAAAAAAACTTATAAACTTATGTAACTTATGTTTCTGAAGGCTGGAAAGTTCAAGATCCAGTAGCCAGATGTGGTGAGGGCCTCAAGTAGCATCCTTTTAATATGACAGGAAAAGTGGAAGGGCAAGCAGGTGCCTCCAAAGAGGTCACATGGTGAAAGAGGAGGACAGGAGGTGCCAGGCTCACTTTATAACCACTCGCTCTCACCCCAAAACGGGCCCATGGAAGCAAGAATTTTCTCCCTTAGGAAAATCATTGAAGCCTCTTGATGTAATCACCTCTTAAATTGCCAATAGTTCTCAACACTGTTCCGCTAAGGATTAAATTTCAACATGAGTTTTGATTTGAGTAGACTACTATATCCAAACCAATGTATAATAGTCTTTAAGTTTGGGGAGAGAGGCAGAGAAGAAATATGTGAGCAAACAAAGCTTATATATATAATTATAATTCATGTTAAATGCTTTTGAAAAAATGAGCTGTGTACTATGATGAAGAATTCAGCTTGTCTACTTTGCACAAGGCAGCTTGGGAAGCCTAAGGGGCTTACATTCAAGCTAGAAATTAAAGCACATGATAAGTATCTGTATGGTGAGGAATGGCATGGTTAGGGGGTTCATGTATGTGATGGGGGTGGAGGGAGGAGTGTTCTATATGGAGGAAACAGCACATACACAAGCCATACTGAAGGAAAACACTTTCAAGGAGCTGAAAGAACACTACCATGGGTGACGTTGGAGAGAGGGGACAGAACGATCCGTAGGAATTTGGAGAGAAAGGTCTGAAGTCTGAATTTAAGATGAGATACAATAAAGACCCGTGTGGGAATCATTGTGTTGTCCAAAGAAGAGAAAACAGGACTCAATGTTCTCATGTGATCTCAAGTCAGTAATGTCAGGGACTCCTTTTTAACTAATCAGTTCTTATCAGGTATCTGATTACTTACACAGATTGCAGTCCCTTGAGCTCAGTTTTTACTCTTTTCAGAAGCTGATCTCTTTGTCTTGGTTTGTGAGAGCATCTCTGGGTGCCATGTTGCCTGAGTTGACAGAATTACTCCCTGATTTTTACATCTAGAGTGATGTAAAAATCTCAGGGTACAGGTAGATTTTTCCATGCTCTTAACTTTATCTTCAAATTCTAGTAACATATTATAATGGGAAGAACTATTTTCATAACTAAGGGGGAAACTCAGGGATTTCTCCTAAAGAACATGTGCAAATTTGTTTTGCCAGAATTCTTTGTGTGCTTTTTATATTGTCTAGATTCATCTGCTAACTACTTAATATCTCTTAAAAAGTCTTTCTGCAAATTAATTTTCTGAAGTACTTATTATCCTGGATGACTATTGCCACATGTTATTTTTGTCTTTGAATTTTAGTATCTTATAAACATTAAAATGTCCTTTGGAACTAGTCCCAGGAGAGACAAGAGTCTTCTGGCCAAGTAACCTAGCAAAAGACACATCAAACAACTAAGCAATTAAGTAAGTGTTCACTTGCCATACAAAAGGTTCGATGTTTATAATAATCAAATTAGATTATATTACACCAAAAGTTTATGATAACTTTGTAAAGGACAACAGAAACAATATAATTTTGGAGAAGCCCTTGCCAATGTCATCTATTAAAATTGTTCAAAAGGAATACTCTGATGATTAGTAGAAGGGTTTCTTTAAAAAAAAGTTTATCATAAAGCTAAGGGTCTTACCTAAAGAAACTGTAAGGATGCTGAGCAAATTGTAATTTTGAAGCCGATGGTAAGTTAAATAGCTGTGTTCCCTCAAATACTTTGTTTTCCAGGGCTTGTTTGAGATCCCAAATGAGAACAAGTCAATTGACTCACTATCCTGAATTTAGGATTGCTTGTTTTATTCCTTAGAGGCTCTTGGAAGGTAAGGACAGGTCAGAAGCCAGCTGGTGGAAAATCACAAGTCAGCTAAGAAAAACTGGAAATGGCAAGTGGGTGGGAGACAGGGAACTCTTTTAGATCTTCTTGTCCCATTTTAGAAAGACTTGATTTAATAGTAATATTAAGATGGTGACTTCAGCTGTTCTCAACTTGTTATAAAAAAGCTGTAGACCTAGTATCACACATAATTTTCCCTGGGGCAATATCATTTCTCTTTGAAAAATAACTTTGAAAACATTTAAATATATATACAGGAAAAAATAGCATTTTTCTCCCCAAAATTACATTTATTGACAAGCATATCATGGGGAAAAAAAAAAAAAAAAAGAACTTCACTTTGTGTAGACATCTGGAATGCAGGAATTATCTTTTATATTCCACAAAATAATATACCAAATTATCTCCATTCACTATCCATTTTCAGACTGTACTCAACAGGCACATTGTACAGGAAACATCAGCAGTTAGAGAGAAATTGTGGAGCAAAACGCCTGGAGTTCACCCATGTGCAGACACAGAGCATACTATGTGATCAGCAACGGCACAATGCATGCTGGGGATGTCTTTGTATTTATGCTTCCACTGGGATCATTAAGAGTCACATTGTGAGCCTGGAGGGAGAGATGGACTTCTAAAGAGGGTGTAGGAATTTCTCAGAAAAGAATGAGGACATCATTCAGCTAATGCATGTTTTCTTCATTGTGTGTCAAACACCAGGACTACAAAAAAGTTTATTATCTATTGGGGAAGATAGACAATACAGAGGTAATTACAAAAAAGTATGATAGCACCAATAAAAGGTAATATTTATTGAGCACTTATTACCATATTAAATGGTTTACAATCTTGTCTAAACTTCACAAAATCCTAGGATGTTTTTGTAGTTCATGGTTTCTATTCTTTTATTACAATTACTATTGTTGCCCTATTTTACAGGTAAGAAAACTGAGGTCCCAGACAGTCTAAATATGTGCATGTGTTTACGCAGCTGGTTGGTGGAAAAGAGGAGGCAACCATCGGTGGCTCTAGGACCATGTTTTAACCTCTCTGTTATACCTGGAGGAGAGAAGGGACAGAGTTTGGAAACTTGACCTGGACTGTAGAAGAAAATAGGGAGTAGAGAAACTCTTCCTTGATAAAAATGACTTGTAAGTGACTCCCTTTTCTTTTCTCTTCCATTAGGATTCACCTGTTTTCTCAAAAAGGAACTCTAGAAGAAAATCTCCACTGGGTTCCCTGGAGGGGTGAACAGTTTGGTGGCAATGAACAAGACTGCCTGGGTCAGACTTCACTGTCTTCTTAGGGACAATGCAACCTCGGGCAAGTCTGTGAAATACTGATGAAGACATCTACCTCATAGATTTATGATGAGAATTGGATTAAGTGAGCTTATTTCTGTAAAATGTTAGCACATGCAGTATACTACACAAGTAATAAATACATTTTCAAAGGATATAATTGCAAAATAATTACAGAGATTCTTCTTGGGTGGAGTTGATAACAAATGACCTTGCTTGAGAATGCCTCCTAGTTCCAAAACATTCCTCACCTTAAGTGAGGCATGAGGGTTATTGCAGATAGTAGGGAGCAGGGTTTTAGGATGAAATGGGCTGGGGTCTAGTTCTTGGGATTTGTGAAAAGAGCTCGGGATTTGACTTTAAACATTTCAGATTCCAATCATGGCTCTGCCTCTTGGATCTTGGACAACTTATTTAATGTTTTCTCTCAATTTCCTTATTGATGAAATGAGAAAAATAACTTGTATAATTCAATGGATTTTTTTTAAATGATAGAACTCAACTTGAAATAGGGACTTAAATATCGACTGTTATAAATATTATCACTTATTAGCTGAGTAATTTAGGAAAAGCTGAATTATTTTTTAATTTCACTTTCCAATTGTATATCAAGACATAATAGCTGCAGTATTTATACATAGGGTATTAGAGAAAGTAAAATGGTGTGTTTTTGATTTAGGTAAAGACAAAGAAATGAATGAGTCAGAAATGAAAGCCCATTAAATTGCTATTAAATTGTTTATCAGATGTAGTAGTTGACTTAGGTTTAGGGAACACATGCACTGATGAGATACAAATCTAGTGGCTCTGGAAGCTAATTTTATTCCTCTTTTTGATAGCATGCTAAGAGGTAGCAAGACTTCTGGCTGGTGTCAGCCTTCCAGGAGAGCAAAGCTCTTCCTAGGGCCCCTGCTGGTAGAACTTGACTGATATACATAACTACTAGAATGGTTCTTGGGGCTTACAGATTCCTTGAAGTCTATTTTGGAACTCAGAGAAGCAAGTGTTATAACCATAGGGATTGTATTATAACTATTTACCCTGAGATAGCACCTGGGCTCATTCTCTCGTGGGGTATTCACTATTATGCATCTAACCTGTTGGCTTAGGCAGCACTGGCACTCCTCCAAAATCTCACCATGGTGCATGACCACCAGTGTCTGGTCTATGCTATAGAAAAATGGCAGTCTGTTCTCTTTTAAGATTTCCCCCCAATTTACTCAATATTAAAATTGTATCTTTAGCTGTACATCCATGAACCACCTAAAGGATGTGTACCAAAATGTGTCTTTAAATCCTATTGTAAGTTGCAAAAATTCTAACTATAAGTGGCATGAGAACCTGAGACTAACTTCTGGTGAACAGATACAATGGAAAGAAATTGTGAGCCAAATACCCCATATATTCCTTATCTCCCTGCTTTTTTTTTTTTTGCAAAGTAGTTGAGTAGTTGCAGTTGAATCATGATTCATGTAATTTAAATGCATATATGATTCAACTGTCCAATTTATTTTATGAGGGGTTTTGAGGATTTCAGGGAAAGGACCCTTCCCACACTTGGGATAAGAGGACAGGTGGTGAGTGGTGTCCTCTCCCTGAGGGCCAGGATGATGGCAGTAAGGGTGATGGTCATTGATGAGAACAGCTGTGGATAGTGTGGTGACAGGTGCAGAGTTCTCCAAGCCAAAGTCACCTTTCAGAGGAGTCCTGCGCTGGGCAGGAACAGGTGCATTCATGTCCCCGCTGTGCTCAGCCTTCGCCTTGGAGTGGCCTATGGAAAACATGGCCTTGGTACAAGCGTGGGGTGGATCTAGTGGGCAGCAGCTGGATCTGTCAACCATTCTCTAGGCAGTGGAAGATCTAAGTGCATCCGTGACTGCTGCAGCTAAGTTATAATATGGCCTGAAGGATCTAGTCTCTGGTTACTTCTGTGCCATATCACCAACCATTTCCCTGCTTTCTTGTTGGCCTCCTAATGACTTCCCAAACACTGCAAACATGTTCTGGCCTCACAACCTTTGTAATGATTATCTCATATATCTGGAAAATTCTGACCATAGAAATCTGTATGGTTTGCTCCCTCAAGTTAACTTTCTATTCAGGATTCCCTTATCAGAGTTGCCATCCCTGAGCACTCTATTAAAATAGCACAAATTTCTTGTTCTATCACATGTCAATTTCCTCTCCTTTCTTGCTCTGCATTTCTATTTTTCATATTTCCAGGAGAATGTAAGTATTTTGAGAGAAGGACTTTACTTTTGTTCTCTAATAAATGGTCTGCACCTAAATAACTGTCTATCACATATCTGCTTGGTAATTACATGTTTAACAGGAATGAATGGATAAATTCTTGTGCTTCAATCAATACACATGATCTCTCTTATTGAGTATCCTTATCCCCTGGGATGGCGATCTACTTCTTTAAGACATGTGCCAGTAAGACTTAATTTTGTAATCCACTGAAGAATCTGTACCAGAGGCATAGATGATAAAGCTTCTGACTGATATTTAACTTCATGAGGCAAATGAGTGGGGAATAGTACTTCTTTATTTTTTAAGTCTACTTTATAGACACAGTCTTAGACCCCAGGGAACCTTTCTAACAACACAACACACTCCAGTTTCCAAATCAATATAACATCTTTGTTTAGTTTTTAACACCACTGTGCTTTGTTTTGCTCATCACTGTGCAGTTATTCTCAGGATGCTAGCACACCTTCCCCACCCTCCACCATTTCTGCACTTCATTGTTCATCCTACTCAAGGCAAAATCCGTCTTCTATCTTCCCTATATTTTTGGACTTTTATGACCCCATGAGATTACTAGTTTCCATAGGTTTCAAAGACTGTACTAATCAGCATCTTGTACTATTTTAATGACCACATGGAATGCAATCCATTCTTCCAGATTATTACCATCAATGTTAAATGAAACTCAGTCTAAGCCCGATTCTTTTGAATCACCACTGGATACTTCTTTCACACACTCAGTCTGTTGCTGTTTATCATTATTTCTTGTTTATATTCCTCTCACCCGTTTTCCATTTGTGTGAATGTGTTTGTGTGCCAGCCAATTTTACTTCAATTTTAAAGCAGGATTTCATGAGATCCAATTAAGTATTTTTCTAATGCTCAAATATACAGTGTCTACTACAAGATTCCCTTAGTGCTCTAATTATGTAATGAAACTGCAAGAAAATCAATCATGTTCCTCTGGCATGGGTTGGCTGTTAGAAACTCCTGCTGTTTACTGCTCATTCTGTGTTCCTCTGGATTTTACAGAAACATTTTTCAGTATGCCTCCACTATTTTGATTACTAAACCTTGATCGTACTTTTAAAAAAGGAAATCAATATGTTTGCATTTTCTTATTTCTTTGTTCCATCTTAGTCATTTCTAATTTTAAAATGATGTCTAACATGAAATGATTAAGCAGTCTTCCTGAAAATGAATATACAGCCACAATATTAGTTATTTAGAATATATGAGGTATTCCAAACAATTTTATTCATAAAGATTCAATATCCCATAAGCATTTTCTTAGAAGATGATACTGTCCTATACAAGGAGCCATGCTTTAGATTTGGGAATTCATTCATTTCATCATGAAGAAAAGACATAGAATTGGCCAAATATTAGTTTCCTGAGGTATTATAACAGAGAACCACAAATTTGGTGGTTTAAAATAACAGAAATTTATTTTTCCATAGTTTTGGAGACCCTCGGTGCAGATTCAAGGAATTGCAGGATGAAGCTCCTTCTGAAGTCTGTAGGGGAGAGCCCTTCCTGACCTCTCCATTGCTCCTGGGAATTGCCAACCATCCTGGGCATTCCTGAACTTATAGCTGTACTCCTCTCTCATCACTTGACCTTGTCTCTATGCCTTCTCTGTATCTCATTATCTCTCTATCAAAATATCTTTTCTCTTGTGGAGAAATCAGTCATTGGGTTTAGAGCTATCCTAAGCCAGTATGACTTCATCTAAACTAGATTACATCATCTGCAAATTTCCTGTGTCCAAGTAGTGTCACCAGGAATTAGGACTTCAACATATTTTGGAGGACACAATGTTACCCACTACAGCTAAATTCCTCAAACTCTGAATCTTTAGCCAACAATAGCCCTGAAAATATACCAGAAGGATAATCTTGTTTCTAATAGTTTTTCAATCGTTTGTTCTTCTACCCTGATGACCTTCAGGGACCCATGTCAGAGGCAGAAGCAAGTTCAGTAACTGCCCATTTTTCCCTCACCCCCTCTTTTTCCTTTGCATGGAATACCACTCTAATTATAAAAGAAACTGAGACAAATCTTTAAAGAAACAACATATCCTCTGGCAATGGCAGAGATAAATAGAGAGGGAATAGATTCCTCAAAATGAAGCTATATGCCAAACTAAGATCTTTAAACCCTTTGCATCTCCTGAAAGTACAGCCTCTTCCACCATGGCTAATTGTGCACTGAATCTGTAGCATAGTCATTAGATGAGGAAAATGAGCTGTCTATAGACATCTGAATGTTTCAATAATTTTGTTTTAATTATTTTGTAATTCAAAATAAGAGATCTAAAATCAGTGATGTGGTGGTAAACTGGCTCTATTAAAAAACCTAATGTATAGTGTTTGCTAACTTACATGGTGTGAATGACTAATTACTACTGTGGTCATGAAACCAGTGGTTTAACAACTGACTTGCAAACCCTGACAATTTCACAATTGGACTTAGTGAGCCAGTATGAGTTGACTTAAGCACATTTCTGAACCAGCTCATCACCCCTTCTGCACTTCATGGTAGTACAGAAGTCCTGCAGTGCTAGGGCAAGAACAAACATGAATACACTCACTTTATGGCTTGGAATCTGGAAATGCAAAAGAAAGCACCCACTATGCCTAAAATGTAATTGCTTTTAAATTTTAAAATGTATGTTAAATCAATGAAAGGTAGCATACATAAAATTAGGAGCTATTTCAAAAATTATAATCTTTAATGTTATTGAAGATACACTGACAAGGAAATATCACAAAATTATGGCAGCTCTTTACATTAGTATAAACTTAACAGAAGATAATTTGATAACTTTTATCAAAATCTTGGAAAATTTTTATGCCCATTTATAGTATAGCTGTTTTGTTATGCCCTTTCTGGATTTTTTTAAATTAAATATGATGTTAAACTCTATAAAATGAATTTAAGCTTTTCTGATTATTACTGTCTCATGAACTTCAGTTACACTGTGTCTTTTGCTATTTTTCAAACATAGTTAAATACCTTCCATACCTGACACCACTTTCTCTCCAGCATTTTCTCTCTGCTAACAGTTACATCATTTACTTCTTCATTTAACCTAAGTCTTCTCAAATGTTATCTTTTTGGAGGGAACTTCCCAGATGACCTTACCCAAACAGTGCTACCTACCAACATCCCTGTCTATTTTCTTGCTCTGAATTATTTTTCCTTCTAGTAATTATCATCATATAATATTATATGTTAATTCATTTTTCTGTTTCCTCCTGCTATATAAGCTCCATGGAGCAGGGATCATGTTTGTCTAATTCACTGCAGAATTGTCATACTTACAATGGTTTCAGGCAGTAGGCACTCAATAAATATTTATTGAAACAATAAGTTGATGAACAAACGAATGAGTGAATGGATCCTAAACATCTTTTCTGACTTACATCTTATAGGATTTGGGTATAAGGTGTACCCCCAAACTCCTGTATCATGGGAGGAACATTAGGAGGCAAAATGATTGGATTATTAGTGCTGTAGCCTAATCAGTCCATTCTACTCTGAATGGACTGGTTGGTAACTGTAGGCAGGCAGGGTGTAGCTAGAGGGGTTGGTTACTTGGGGCATGTCCTGGAAGGCTGCATTCTCCATATAGCCCCTTTCCCACTCTCTCTCTCTCTCTCTGCTTCCTGACCCCGCTATGAGCTGAGCAACTTTCTTGGGTATTTTGTTCACTATATGTTATTCAAACCCATGCAAACCACAGGATTGATGAAGGAATACCAGAATTTCCGTCTTTACTCGGAATAAGACAGATACTCATCAGAGATGGGAGTTGGATGGTGCAAGCCTTTGGAGAGGTGGTGGAGGCATAATATGATGGGTTAAACGATCAGGGTCAGCAGAGCCTTCCACATATGGATGTGCAGTTGTGTACTGCCCAAGGGGATGTATGTTAGAAAATGCCATTTGACCTACAGACAGCATAGATTTGTGAATTTGATGTGACATACTTTTGGAGATAGCAGGAAATCCTCTTATTCCAATAAATGAGATTTTTTTTTTCAATAAATAATTTTTCTGACAATTGAAACTGGAAACAAAAGAAGCTGTTTTGAGGAAGAATGTATTATTTTAATTTGCTCAAACTTTCAAAATAGGCAAGTGATGATTATGAAGGATGGTATCAAAACATGGCCCAGCTCAGACTATCCAGTATGTTGGGAGCTGAATGGAGCTTGGCAGGTAATGGACTATCCCTGGCCACCAGAGTGAGCTCTGTATGTGATCTATACTCATGAGCCAAAACTTCATTTTTCTCAGTGTAGTCTGGTGAGGACCATTTATTGACAATTGCCTATCAATTAACAGATAAAGATTATCTGGAAGAAATAAAGCCTGCCTAGACTTTGAGACTATTGCAATTTATCACCTTATTTCTCCAGAGTATATACAAGTCTCTCTAAACAGATGGCAGGATTCGGGACACCAGAGAGATAGTGGTATGGAAGAAAACCTCCCAGTGTATATTGCCAGATGAGACAGGTTGGTCACATGTACATAAACCAATGTCATGATGTTTTTGGATAATTCTAAGAAATTTTAAATGCATACACATGTGACTATTGATAAGTATGTGAAAATATACTCCAGGTATAGAATTCTCTAGAACAAATTCAGGCTTTTCAAAAGCAAAGGAAGACTGCTTAGAAATGTAAATAATTCTAATAGCAACTACAAGATGACCAGAAAAAATTGAAATAAAGAAGACTGTAGTTATCATAGCACATAAATTTCTAGTTTCAAAGCAAAACAAACAAAAAAAGATCTTTTCTGCCTAAAGTCTGTAGTTCTCTGGCTTATCAACTTCTTGTGCACACAAATGATTGATTGATGCTACACTAGGGTGAAGAAGAAGCTACTCTTGTCACCATAGGGAAGGAGAGATGTTCCTGGAGCCAATCTCACAGGAAAAGAATATTTTTCAACTTTTGAGTGTTTCTAGAACACACCCATTTCCTTGTTACTATATGCTTTGGGATGCATTTTCCATCTAAAAATGTTATAGATGATGTTAGCACTGCCTTTTAAAACCACACTGTATTTATATTCTTTACTTGTTCTTTTCACTTAATGTTCTCATGTAGCATTATAAAACATTATAGGCTTAAATGATAATCAGGAAAATATGCAAGAGGATTTTAAAATGATTCAAAACATAATAATGAACTAAAACTAAAAATAATAGAAGTGACTGTGACTTGAGAGAATTTGAGTTAAAAGCTGAAAAAGATCTTAAAATATTTTTACTCATCTATTCAACAAGTATATATTAGGCATCTCATATGAAGCATTTTTGTGAGCTTTTGTGAAAGGTAGAAAAGGAAACGAGAAGTATGGAATGAAGCACATGTGGAGGTCATAGTTACTAAACATGGAGAAAGAGAGAGAGAGAGAGAGAGAGAGAGAGAGAGAGAGAGATAGTTAAATAATAAGGATCAACATATTGCCTGGACCAGTAGTGAGGAGAAGAGTCTGTGTTACAGAAAAAAAAAAAAAAATTGTGAATGAAAGTGTAGAACAGGTTTCTTAGAGAAAGCAGAATTTGAGCTATTTTTTAGGGTAGGAAGAATTTTTCAATTCATTAAACAGCATGAGCAGTCACTTGTGGACTGAAGATAAGCATGAACTCCATTTCTCTAACAACCAACTCAAATGGAGCAAATGATACATTTTGAATAGTAAATTTGAATATTAGGAAGGAGTGGAAGGGAACATTGGAGGTACCAGATAATGGGATGCCTGAAAATCTCAGCAGGGACATTGATTTTAACTCTTCAGACATCAGGAAATTATTGTCAGTTGTTATTATTAGTCAGGGTTCTCTAGAGAAATAGAACCAATATGTAATATTTATGTAATATTTCTTATAAAGAATCAGATCAATTTGGCTATGGAAATTGACAGGTCTCATGATCCACCACTGCAAGCTGGAGCCATAGGAAAACTAGTGGCATAAGCTAAAGTTTGAGTCTAAAGGCCTGAGAATTAGAAGCACCAATGATATAAGCTCTAGTGCAAGGATAGACGATCAATGTCTCAGCTCAAGCAGTCAGAAAAATGAAGTATATTTCATTTCTGCCTTTTGTTCTATTCCACAGATTATTTGATGCCTATCCACACTTGGAAAGGTCAAACTGCTGTCCTCAATCCACCAATTCAAATGCTAATCCTTCTGGAAATACCCCACAGACACACCTGGAAATAATGTTTAACAAGATATCTGGGCACCCAATGGCCTAGTCAAGTTGACACATTCAATTAACTATCACAGATGTTGAATAGGGAAGTGACAAAATAAATAATTAACTTTCCCTTAGGAAAATTTGACTTGTGGTTATGGGTTAGGTAGCTATAGGAAAGAAAAATGAGACCTATTCATAAGCTTTTAGTAATACGGACATGAAGTAATCATGGCTAACAGTCATGGCAGAGGAAGAAAAAGAGATTTATTTTATAGAAAGGGTCTCTCAATATTCAGTGATTAATTTGGAGGTGAAGAAGTGAGTCAAAAGTTTATGTATGGATGTAGTGTTAGCAAAAACTGAAAATTTCTATGGAAGGATCTGGTTCTAGAGGTAGATGATTTAGAACAATTTAGTACCTAAATTTAATCTATAGAAGTGCAGATTTAGGCAACCTAAATACAGATATAGAATTTGGATCTGTAGTCATAACTGAGCATTAAACCATTGTGAGAGTAAGAGGTAAAAGATCTTCAACTTCCCAGACTCCAATAGATTATATAAAGTCTGGTCCATAGACATAGACTTATTTAATGTGTACAGATAATCCTTGACTTATAATGGGGTTACATTCCAAAAATACCACTGTAAGTAAAAAAGGTAGTAAGTCAAAAATGCTTTGAGTACACCATATCTACAGAACCCCATAGCTTAGCATCACAGTGCATGATAGAGTGGGTTGTTTTCCCTCATAATTGTATGGCTGATGGGGAGTTGTGGCTCACTGCCACAACCCAGTATCACCAGAAAGAATTGGACCATATATTGCTAGCCCAGGAAAAGATCCAAATTCAAAAGTACTGCTTCTACTAAATGCTTATGGCTTTCACACTATTGTAAAGTCAAAAAAATCATAAGTTGAACCATCATATGTTTAGAACCATCTGAATCATAGCCAAATAACAAAGTTTTAATAAACTTTAGGAGATGTAGAACTCAGAGTTTATAATGGGACCAAGGAGAAGGGATCATAGAATAGAGCAGTGAAGAAATAGAACTAGAGAAACAGAAGAGATTTCAAGTCAGTGGAAGACAAGCACCTAAGGCAAACCTTGACAGAAGTGGTGTTGGTAATGTATTAGGAAACTGATAGGTGGCTGGAAGTAGAGCAACCCAGAGGAGCAGGAAGAGCTGGAAGGGGTAGCAGCACAAATGTACATATATTTTAAGGTACTCAAGTTGCTGGCTGCTAGCATAATAAAAATCATGTGAATAGGACAAAGTAGTGTCTGATGTTAAGTGCTTACATTTCCTAGCTATTATTACTGATAGTAACAGTAGTTATAAAAATGATAATTGCTTTCCTCTTTTTCCTCATATGGTAGAGTTGAAGTTTATATTCTGGCTCCTTCCCTAAACTGGGTTTCTTGAGGGCTAGGAACCTGCTTTCTTTCTGATCCTTGATATGAAAAATGAATGAGTGTCTGTCTATAGTAGGCCTTCAATCTTAATTATGAAATAGATATCAATGAATGCATGAAAGAATGGTGTGTGAATGATGGAGGAAGACAGGGAAGAAAAGAATATAGATTTAAGTATTCTAGACCAGAATATTCCATTTTAAAGACTTTTCAGCCAGATGATATAATCCAACTACAAGCCATTTAGAACATAAAAGTGCTTTTATTTAGTAAACTTCTGTTTTAGTCAGTTTTTCACTGATGTGACTAAAAGACCTGACAAAAACATTGTAAAGGAAAAGTTTATTTGGGGACTCACAGTTTCAGAGGTCTCAGTCCATAAACAGTCGACTCCATTCCTTGGGGCCAGAGGTGAGGCAGAACATCATGGCAGAAGAGTGTGGTGGAGGGAAGCAGCTCACATGATGATCAGTGAGCAGAGAGAGATTCCATTGGCTGGATACAAAATATATACCCCAAAGGTACACCCCCAATGCCTACTTTCTCCAGGCATACTTACCCATCTTCAGTTACCACTCAGTTAATCCCCACCAGGGAATTAATTCACTGATTGAATTAAGGCTCTCATAATCCAATCATGTTACCCCTGAATTTTCTTTCATTGTCTCACACATGAGCTTTTGGGGGACATCTATTATCTAAACATAATAACCTCCTAGATCTGAATCAGGAAAGTTCTGTATATGTTCCCTCGAGGATATATTACAAAACAAGGTAAGCTCCAATATAAAGCCTTATCTCTTAACAGATTAAGTTGTGCTGAGTAGGATTCTGTGATATATATCTATATATATATATCTGTGATATATATATATATCTCACATATTTATATATAACATCATCTTAAAATGAAAAATTTTAAAAAAGAAAACAAACCTAGATGATGTCAATCAAGATAACCTTGACATCTGGTTATTATTTTATCTTTACAATGGGAATTTGAACAAAGATCATTATCTTAAGTCCATTCTCCTTTGATAAACATTGGAACAAATATAAATGGTTCTTGTGTTGAACATGTGTCCCCAAATTCCTGGGACTCCTTTTGGGTATGTGCCCCCATGAAATGAGATGCAACCAAGTGGCTTGCTTTGACCAATGCATGTGAGCAGCACTGAAGAAGATCCTCTGGAGAGCCAAGTGTATAATGTCAGGGGACAGACTCACCACACTCTCATCCCTGCTTGATAGATTCTGAAGCACCATATTGAAAAGTGCCACCATCGCATGATGGAGTCTTTGTCATTCTGTGTCCCTGTACGTATATGACAAGGGCACACCCTGTTGATTCCCACAGCTTCAACGAGAAATAAATGCTTTCAGTCACTGAGATTTTTGTGGTTGGTTGTTACCCCAGTAAAACCAGCCTATCCTGGTTGATAAAATCCTTCTATTAAAAAAAGAGAAGGTATTTTTTTCTCTATAATTCTAAGATTGCTAGAGTAAAGTTACTATATATCTATGTTATTGCCTCTATATAGATAAAGTTAAAATACACTAAAAGGTTTATAGATCTTTCCTTTTTCAGCTGAAAGATTAAAGCTGCATTTCATAATTTGTTGTGTTTTTTCTACTCCATTGACACCAACAGTGTCTCTATTTTAGTGTGCCTAAGGGAAATTATTGATAGTTCTGCTTTTACTATTTTATGTCTTATTGAGAAAGGTGGTTTGTTTTTATTTTATATTTATTTGCTCTCAGTTCAACATTAAGAAAAAGATATAAAGATCTATGACATACAAATATAGGAATATTTCCTTTATTCCAATGCAGAATGTAAAAGACCAATGTCAATTTTTTTGTTTCTGACGACTGAAGCCAAGGAAAAGTGGCAGAAAAACCCAACCAGGTTACCAGTTCATGTTCGATACATATTATTCTTTATTTCCATAAAATCTTCTTTTAAATGTTCATTTTGCATGCAAATGCATAATGCTGCTTTTTTTCCGCTCAGTCTCACACACATCTCAGAATCCCCTGTGAGCTATCAGCCTGGGAGAACAGTCCTTTAAGATTCTGCTGTCTCTATTCATTGCATATACTGTAGCTTTGTACGTGTTTATTTTGCTAGTTATATGTGTTCAGGCAGGAATTCAAATATGTGATTCTCATTCTGGCTTTCCAAGGGAATTCTCCTGAGGGGAGAAAAACAATGTACATGTTTCTCTTCTTATTTGACAAAACCAAAAACAATCCTGGATTTAGACCCTTACAAGGAAATGTGTTCCACACAGTAAGAGCAAAGGACTGGCTTTGTTTCTCTTCCAGCTTTGAATCTGACCTGCTTTTATTAAGAGAAAATATAGACAACATAGTATTAACTCTAAATCCAAGAGGTCTGCTTTTTCCCGCTCCATTGCCAGGCAGGAAGGAGAGAGCATTTCCAGACGAGTAAAATTTTCTAGCAGAGGAATGATGGGGCCATGGTCATACTTTGTGCCTGAGAATCACTGATAAAATCTTTTCATGTTGGGACTCTGTTAAGAAAAGCATGCCTGTCATGGAGGGCAGGAAATGCTTAAAATGCTTAAAAGGGGGAAAAAATAAACAGTTCAAAAACCAGTTTAGGAGAAAACGGTATGATCTGTGGAAATACCCTCCTTAAAGTCAGAGAGCTCTAATAAGGTTCCTGGGCCCATAAGCGCATGAAGTTCATAAAAATGTCTGCACCGACCAATTATGATTATTCTCTGCCTTTAATTACTTTTCAACTGATGTGGAACTCAAGATATTATCAGCGTCTACTCTGCTGAGGTAGACAGTTGAGCCATACTGTCTAGAGCAGAAACTGAACAAAAAAAAAAATAAAATCAGGATGATGAATAGAGAATGCTGCTTGAAAAAATTTGAAAATTTTTTGATATGGTCTTTGTTGGACATTTCCTCCCCTTATCTGCTTGTATTTTCGTTTTCCAGTTGATAACTCCCAGACTGGGTTGAAATGCGGTGATGTTTCTGCCATTCTCTTCGGAGTTCATTGTGACTTTTTTTTTTTTTTTTTTATCATCAGCAGAAATAGAGGAAGACTGAATTAAACAGGAGCCGCAGAACTTGCGAGTGCGATAACAATACAAATGGATTTTCTCTAACAGAGAAAAACAGCTGTCTCCATTATTTGAATGCTTCACCTTTCTCCATTCCATTAATTGGGTCTTTGATCACAAGCTGAGGTGGAGAGGCCCTGATAAGGAATAGGTTATTAGTAAAGTAGCCTAAAGGAATGAATTGGGCCTGGTACTTGCTGCAGCAGATGAGATAAACTCATAATGCCCGTGTGTGTGAGTGGTGGAGAGTGATAGGGCCTCCGACTGCCCTGAACTGCTTGCAAAGGGAGAAGACTAATACTCTAGTGCTATGATAGCTAATGCAGGATATAAATTTAGCTCCCGGGAATGGAATAGGATAAAAATTCCATAAAGAGTTTTCTGTAAATGGCTTACACTTTTATATCAAACTGTGACAGAGTAGTCACTAAAAAAAATAAAATAAAATAAAATAGTTTCTTGATCTCACTATATGTTGAACACAACTGGAGGCTTTCGTATAAGAAGGAGGAAAAATGACTGTTAAATTTGTTCACCAAGACATTAATAAGAGCACCCTTTGAAGTGCGGTAAAGCTAAATTGGAGGAATTAAATTTGATTGAATCTAAGCCTGTTTATTTTTCATTTCTGCAGAGCGGGTGTTGAGTGATTTGTAATACTTCATTGGAAATCTTCAGGAACTTGCTATCATGTAATCCATTTTTTTTGCTGAAGAATACGACCGCAGGGGACAAGGCCATATTGGTTTGTTGTTAATGTACTGGAAAGAGGTACTATGGAGAAAACAGTTAATATTAAATTACGAACACAAGGTTATCTTTCTGCCGCACATGCTCCACTGCCCTAGGCAGGGGTAATCTGTTAATAGCATTCAGCCAAAATGACACCATTAAGGAACTGAAGCTACACATCTTTTGCAAGCTGAATGATGTATAAAGCTGGTTTTCTATCATCCTAGATGCAATAAATTATCCATGCTGCTAAAAATTGATACAAGACAGAAGTTTGATAGAACCAGCACCCAGACATAAATGGAAGGCCAGGCTGGCAGGAAAGGACATGGAAACGTGAGTGCGGCCGCCAGGGTGTTTTCCTTTGAGGTGTTCTCTCAACTCCCAGCTCTGACTTTTCAGGCTTTGGGGACCTTGGTGGTAGAGAGTGAGGAGTGACCGAGCAAGACAGAAAATGAGTAACACATATGATTATGTAGATGAACACCCTGGGAAGGTCTGAATGTCAGGTCTCTTTTGAAAGAGTCATTGCAATTCAGCTTCAGTTTCAGATGGCCAATGTCTGAGCATGAAGTGAAGGAGTTACAAAAGGGCTTGCATTGCCGAGTCACCTGACTGGTGTGTGATGCGTTAGGAAACCATAATCTGCTCATACTCATTGCCTTTCCTATTATTTGTCCCATCAACATGCAAAACAAATAGCTAGGGAAACATTTTAGGATTATTTCCCGTGATAGTTTTTCTCATTTTAAATTAATACAAATGCTTAATGGACTTGAGAAACAGAGAGTATCTGTTTGCCCTAGAAGTATTCCTCACTGTGTCAGGAAAAGCAATTTTTCTAAACTACAACAGTGATACCAGTGAAACAATTAAAGTATATATTAAGTCATCATTGTACATTTGTACTACATTTTCTGCCCCAGAAGGTGCTGGAGATGTAAAGATAAAAGAAGATATCCTCCCTTAAAACCTCATCCTCCAATGGAGACTCACACAGTTGCAATGAAATATTACAACGAGAGCAATGAGAGTGTGGAGGAAGGAGAAACTACATCTGCCAGGGGAGCCAAGCCTGGTTTCAGAGAAGGAACTTGTTCTGCTGACCTCCAGAGGAAATGACTGATAAACCAGCCTGGGTCTTCAACACATTTCATTCGTGTAGAGTCAGCCATATACGGAGCACATAAACAGATAACTCTGGTAAGAGAATAGGAAGCAGGCCATATGTCGAAGAAGACCACATGAGGTTTTTCTAGAAGCCCAGAAATGAAGGGTTCATGCTGGACGAAGTGGTCAATATGAGGTCCAGGGTCTCGCCCCGATCCTCTTTCTCTCTCTTTGCTCTCATTCGTCAAGTACATGCGCTGTGGTGTGGGTGACATCATCGTACCACGTGACCTATTCTGGAGCGCACAGCTGTGGAGAACTGTGATTTCGGACTTACTTGCATCCCTTTCAGGTTTCTTCACTCACACCTTTGTCTCAGTTTTGTCCCCTCCAAACCCTTCTCTGAGAGGGGGCAAGAGTGATCTAAGACAAATATTGGACTGCCACTCCCAGTTTAACCTTTTACTATGATGACCTTTAAGACAAAGTCCCTTGATGCAGCTTCTGGAGTTCAGTGTGTGCTGGTCCTGCCTCCTCTTGAGTCTCCACTCTGGTTGCTCCAGTCACCAGCCCTGGCAACTGGGACCTAATTTCTGGAACTACCTCTGCTTTCCCAATTTGCCAATCTCTGGAGCCTCAATCATTGGCTGCCCCAGTTTATATTCTTTTCCAATACACATCATCTCATCCCCGCCCTTTCCCTGGATAATTTGAATGAATCATTAAAATGTTGGACCTTTCCCTGGCAACTGAAAACAGAACTAGACACCCTTGTCCCTGCCCTTGGAGCATCTGTATTTTGCAGTGCTGGGGGTTGTGTATTTTAAGAGTAACACAAAACGGTGTGACTGTGTGCACTTCATGTCCCCGGTTCTCAGCACAATGCCAGGCACAAGGAACAGTACATGCTTGTGAAATGTTAGAATTAGGTGGGCAGTAAACAACGTGCGTCCTGGAGAAATGGCTGGCAAGGATCGTAGAAAGGTCGCCAAGACTATGGGGAGTGTACTGGAAACCCTCACATCCTTTAAAAACCTTCTCATGAATGGGAGCCAAATTAAGATGGAAGCATAGGGTAGTTTTTAAATTGCTGTGTGTTGTTATGAAATAAGGTTTTATTGGAAAAGGAGAAAAAAGAGATGGGGCAGTAAAGTTTGCTAGTTAGACTCACAATTATTTTGTGCTAACTTGTTCAAACTGAATTTGGATATTCCCCACATTTGCCAGGCAGTTGCCAAACTTTGCACTTTATTTTGTTCCAGGTGGACAATTTGAAATCATAAGTGGTAGACTTGAAGCAGTTACAATGCAGAGAGATTGTTTTTAATACATTATACCAAGAATATATATGAATACCATACTGAAGAAACTGTAGCATAGTACCATTTAACAATTGATGAAACCGTATGTACTTAGTCATTATCTTTTTCCCAAAACTATAAGACCAAAGGATGATGGATGGTGTGATCTTGCAAAGTGTCCACAACCAGGGAGAAAAAACTGAGAGTGAACAGGTGATTACAATAAAGTGTCATAAGTGTTATGACAGGGTGCTATGTAGGGCAGATCCCGGGGAAAATGAGAGAAAGAAAATTTCTTAGGGGATATGACATTTGAGTTGAATCTGAAAAACCCTGGAGTAATGAGTAAAGAAAAATAGAAAAAAAATATGTTTTAGATAGTAGAAACAGCAAAGAGACAATCAAAGGAACGATGTTAAACAGTGAATTTCACTTTTATGTTTATTTATAAAGCCACAATTAAAAATAATAAAGGAAGATCAGTAGAGTAGAAGTAGGGGGAAAAGGGAAAGGAGAAGGGAAAGAGGAAGTACCAGGGACTGAAAGAAGCAAATTATATTCCATGCCTGGATGATTATGTCACAATGAACACCACTAGTATGTGTAAATATAATTTACTAATGAAAACATTTAAAAAAGAATTTCCTGGGCTACTATTTGGGCATTGCCAGGATTTTTCAGAAGAGCTCTGTTCTCAAATATGATCTGTTATTGTCCTTAAAGAATATTCATGATTGTCTAACAAAAGAGGTGAAAACCACAGAACACTGAAAAGAGAAATTGAAGAAGACCTCAGAAAACAGAAAGATATGCCATGTTCTTGGACAGGAAGAATTTATACTGTCAAATGACCATAGCCAAAAATACTATTCACAATTAATTCAATTCCTCTTAAAAACCCAATGATATTCTTCCTAGATATAGAAAAAATAGTCATTAAATTCATCTGGAAAAATAAGAGATCCAGAATAGTCAAAGCAATCTTCAGTAAGAAAAGCGAAGCAGAAGGCATCACAATATAGTAACAAAAACAGCATGATATTGGCACCAAAACAGGCATGAACAACAGTGGAATAGACTAGAAGACACAGAGACAAACCCACATAAATGCAGTTATCCCACACTAGACAAAGGTGCCCAAAACGTACATTGGAGAAAAGATAACCTCTTCAAGAAATGGTGCTGGGAAAACTGGAAATCCATATGTAGCAGAATGAAGTTAAACCTCTATCTCTCACCCTGCACAAAACCCAACTCAAAGTGGATCAAAGACCTAGGTATTAGACCAGAAGCCCTGTACCCACTAGAAGAAAATATAGGCCCAACTCTCTATCAGCTTAGGAACTGACTTCCTCGACAAGATTCCTAAAGCACAAGAAGTAAAATCAAGAATCAATAAATGGGATGTTATCAAACTAGAAAGCTTCTTCTCAGCAAAAGAAAACAATCAAGAACATGAAGAGAGAGTCTACAAAACGGGAGAAAATTTCTGCCACCCACAACTCAGATAAAGTGTTTATTTCCAAGATGTACAAAGAACTCAAAAAGGTTAACACCAAAAAACACAAACAATAAACCTAATCAATAAATGGGCAAAGGAATTAAACAGACACTTCTCAAAAGAAGAAATATGAATGGTCAACAAATATATGAAATAATGTTCAATATCTCTAGCAATTAGAGAAGTGCAAATTAAAACTACACTGACATTTCTTCTTACTCCAGTCAGAATGGCAGTAATCAAGAATACAAGTGACAATGTTGGTAAGGATGTGGGGAAAAGGGTATGCTCATACCTCATTGGTGAGATAAAAACCACTCTGAAAAGCAGTATGGAGATTCCTCAAAAAACTAGTAATGGAGCCATCATTTGACCCAGTTATCCCACTCCTTGGTGTATATCCAGATGAGTTAAAATCAGCATGCTACAGTGATGCAGCCACATCAGTGTTCATAGAAGTACAATCCACAGTGACTAAGCTATGTAACCAACCTTGGTGCCCATCAATAGATGAATGGATAAAGAAACTATGGTAAATATACACAATGGAATATTACTCTGCCATAAAGAAGAATGAAATCATGGCATTTACTGTAAATGGATGGAACTAGAATGCTAAGTGAAATAAGCCAATTCCAAAAAATCAAAGACTAAATGTTCTCTCTGATTCGTGGATGCTAACCCACAATAAGGTGGGAGGGGTTGGATGGAAGAACAGAAGATCAGTGGATTAGACAAAGGGGTATGAAGGGAAGGGAGGGAGATGAGAATAGGAAAGAAAGTAGAATGAATCTGACATAACTTTTATGTACCTATATAAATACACCACAGTGACTCTCAACATTGTGTACATCCATAATACTGGGATCCTAATTAGAATAAGATATATTCCACATTTGTATAAATATATCAAAATAGATTCTACTTTCATGTATAACTAAAAGGAACAAATAAAATTAATTAAAAAATTCATGATTGTTAGATCTAACAATGGTCCTGATTTCCTAGACTACCCACAAGTCACATAAAGTCCTCTGTGTTATGGTCCTTGTGTATTTCTCTAGTAACAACCCTTTCCATCTTTCTCCAACAACACCATGCTTGTTTCTTCTTCCCTAACTAGATTCCTCCAAAATCTTCACAGATGGCCTTCTCCTCTGACAGATGTGGCATGTCAACCTGGCTGCCACCCAATTCCTTTTCCTTCCGTCTCTGATGCTCTCCTCTCATGTTTCAGTTGCAAAAAGAATATCCTGAATTCATTTATTCAATAAGAATCTATCAAGCATCTCTAAGTACTTAGAAGCATGTGCCCAGGAGCCAGATGCTTGTGATTGAATACTGTCTTTGGGACTTAGTAGTTGCATGAACTTGGGCAATTTACTGAACCTCTAAATATGCTTGAGCTTTCTCATCTGTAAATTGGGGATAATCATAAATACATATCTGATAGGGATTGAACAGAAGTAAAATGAAATGATCCTTTTTTAAAGACTCTGTAGAGCCAGGTACAGTGGCACATGACTATAATCTCAGCTACTTGAGAGGCCTGGATAGGAAGATTGCAAGTTCAAGGCCACCTAGGTCAACTCACCAAGACCCTATCTCAAAATTGAAAAAGTATTTATTTATTTATTTATTTATTTTTGGTATCAGGGATAGAACCCAGGGATGCTTAACCACAGAGCTACATCTCCAGCCCCTTTATATTTTTTATTTTGAGACAGGGTCTCACTAAGTTCCTTAGGGTCTTGCTAAGTTGCTGAGGCTGGTTTTGAACTTGCCATCTTCTTTCCTCAGCCTCTCAAGTTGCTGGGATTACAAGCAGACACCACCATGCACAGAAAAAAATAAAAAAACAAAAGAACTATTAATATAGCTCTATAGTAGAGTTCTTGCCTAGCGTGGGGGAGACCCTGGGTTTGATTCTCAGAACTATGTACACAGGCACACACACGTACAAAATCTTACCATTTTAATAACTCAGAGCATTGCCAATTATGATGATAATCATCATAATGGTTAAATATTATTATGAGCCAAACTATAAGCTTAGACAGCAAAGACGTAAAAATGCATAACACAGAACTCCTGTCATGAAGGATTTCATAATCTACTGAAAAGCAGACACGTAACCAGATATTAACAAAAGAGTATGAATTCTTCCACAAGATGTACAAGGCAATGCTCCACTTTCTGAAGAAACAGCAGTTTCCTACATTTTGTAGAATTATCAATATGGACATTCAAATCTGTCCGAAATCTTCTCAGAAGACCACCAGGTATTATTCACAGTCTGTATAAATTTGGCCTTCAAGTTTCAGCATAAATCAGAGGAACCTAATATAAACAATTATTGCACCAGCCACCGTGGTGCACACCTGTAGTCCCAGTGGCTCAAGAGGCTGAGGAAGGAGGATCACAATTTCAAAGCCAGCCTCAGCAATTCAGCGAGACCCAGTATCAAAAACAAAACAAACCAAAAATAAAAAATAAAAGATCTGGGGATGTGGCTAAGTGGTTTAGGTGCTCCTGGTACCAAAATAAAACAAAACAACACAAAACAAAAAAACTATTTTCCCCTTATCAGTAGCAAGTTCGAGAGTTGAAGCCTATGATCAAATTCTGGACAATGAATCACAAAGGAAAGCCTATGGAAGAGTTCTGGTAAAAACAAACAAAGCACAACTTCCTCACTAAAGACTCAAGAAGAAGCCTGATGTAATGCTACATTCTTATAATCGCAGTGGTCCAGAGGCTGAGGCAGGAGAATCATAAATTTGAAGCCAGCCTCAGCAAGTTAGTGAAGCTCTAAGCAACATAAGGAGACCCTGTCTCTAAATTAAAAATAAGCGTTGGGGATATGACTAAGTGGTTAAGTGTTGCTGGGTTCAATCCCTCAATTTCTGGTGAAAAAAAAAAAAAATCATTGCAATTAAGCACTAAATTTAATTCTGTGAACAAGCACTGTTGGAATTATAGACACCCAAAGGAAAAAGAAGCCCCAAGCCCATCCAGTTGTACACCTCTGTTTCGCTGATACCTTCAGTCCCTGGACTAGGACCATGCAGTGTGCAGCTTCTGCAACAGCAGAGAAGGTAGGCCTAGATTTTTCTCAGTCTTAATTTAGCACCTTTCTCTGATGGCATAAACATCCCCTTGGGTTTGTTCTTTGATTACAGTGATTTGTTGCAAAAACCTGAATAAACTTCTACTAACCCAAACCAAGTTTCAATCTCTTGCTCTTCAACTGACTTTCTGGTGTAGCCTTCCTTTTGGGTCTGTGCATGCTCCAGAACCTGGAATACACCTAGCTGACTCTGAGGGCACTCCTCCAGAACGACTCCTTCCTTTTCCAATGTCACTCCGCTGAATTTTCTGAACCTCTATTTATGGCATTTATTGTTGTCTGAACTTGTATTAGTCAGCTATTTCACTGCTGCGACTAAAAGATCTGACCAGAACAACTATAGAGGAGGAAAGTTTTGTTTAAGGGCTCACAGTTTCAGAGGTCTCAGTTCATGGACAGCCAGCTCCATTCCCTGGGGCTTGAGGTGAGGCAGGACATTATGGCAGAAGAGTGTGGAACAGGGAGACAGCTCACATGATGATCAGAAGCAGAGAGAGACTCCACTTGCCAGATACAAAATATATACCCCAAAGCCACACCCATAATGTCCACCTCCTCCAGCCACACCCACCAGCCTTTATTTACCATTCAGTTAATCCCTATCACAGGATTATTCACTGATTGGGTTAAGACTCTCACAACCCAATCATTTCTCCTCTGAACTTTCTTGCATTGTCTCACACGTGAGCTTTTGGGGGATACCTCATATCTAAACCATATCAGTACGGTTTCGCATCTCTTCAATTAATTAGTTAATTGATTATTGTAGAATGGAGGATTGAATCCAGGAACACTCTATCGCTAAGCTACATCCTAAGCCCTGTTTACTTTTTTATTTTAAGACTGATTCTTGATAAATTGCTGAGGCTGGCCTTGAATTTTTCAATCCTCTGGCCTCAACCTCCAGAATTGCTGGAATTATAGGCATATGCTATAATGTCTGCTTATGTCATGTTTGTTTTAGATTGCTTCATATACATAAGTGTTTTCAAGTGAAAACATTAATCATAAAGCCTTTACAAGTAGCTTAACACCATGTTATAGGTATATAAGATATTCAAACACAACGAATGGAACTGACCTAAATTTAAGTCTTCCTCTAAGTCATTTGAAGAAAAAAAAGTAACTTTCTCATTTTTCTATGTGTTTTGGGAGCACTGTTTAAGGTCTTGCTTTATGCTATTAGTAAAAATAGAGCTTTTGTGTCATTTTTTGGCAAATTAAAAGACTAAGAAAAACCTTAGCAATTAACAACCCCATAGTTTATTTACTCATTAATCATTTACTCATGCAACAAATCGAGCAAAAACACTTGAAGACATATCCCAGCGAAGATCAGCAGAAGTTGTAAAGGTTGAAGTCCTGAATAGAGTGGGTATTCTACTGGTTTCTGGACACTCTCTGCTCCCCATTTCTTGCCTTCGGCTTATGTGTGTGTCTGACTCTGAATCACTTCTCTTCTTATAAAGATACTAGCAATATTGAATGAACCTCCCTTTCCCCTACTCTGGTAGGAGTCCATCTTAACTTACATCTTGATTGTATCTGCAAAGATTATTTCTAAATAAGGTTGCATTCTTAGAAACTAGGGTTAGAATTTTGGCATATTTTGGGGGGACACAATTCAACATACAAGACCTACTTTTTAACATTTCTGTTACTCTTTCTCCATTTGCTAAAAATCTGATTTTTCTTCTGGTATCATTTTCTTTCATTGTGAAGAAATTCAAGCATCTTTTGAATAGCAAGTGTATTGATAAGGAGTTATTTTTATTTCACATCATTCAAAAATGTTTTTGCTTTTCTCTCATTCTTAAAAGATAATTTCACTGTGTTATGGTTGGATGTGAGAAATCCCCCAAAAGATCACGTGTGAGACAATGCAAGATGGTTTCCAGGAGAAATGATTGAGTTGTGAGAGTCTTAATCTAATCAGAGGATTAATTCCTGATGGAATTAACTGAGTGGTAACTGGAGGCAGGTGGGGTCTGGCTGGAGGAAGAGGTTCATTGGGGGCGTGGCTATGGGGTATGCATTTTGTATCTGGAAAGTAAAGTCTCTCTCTGCTTCCTGATCACCATGATGTGAACTTCTTTACTCTGCCACCTTCTTCTGCCACGATATTCAGCCTCACTTTGAGCCCCGAGGAATGGAGCCAGCCCTCCATGGACTAAGACCTCTGAAACCATAAGCCCTCAAATAAACTTTTCCTCCTCTACAGTTGTCCTGGTCATCTCTCTTAGTCACAGCAGCATAAAAAGTTGACAAAAACATACTGGTTGTATAAATATGGGTTGCAATATAAAAAATGTTCTACTATTTTATGGTCTCATAGTTTATAATGAGAAATTCAGGAACATTTGAATTATTTTATTTTTCTCTAGCTGCTTTAAAGTCTTTATCTTTTTCTTTTTTTTTTTTAAGGCAGTTTGATTCTTACATGTTTAGGAGTGATTTTCATTGAGCTTATTCCATTTAGGGTTGTTGAGTTTCTTGAATCTTTATATTTATGATCTTAAACAAATCTAGAACAATTTCAGTCATATTTTTTCAACATCTTACCCTGCCCTAATCTTTTTCTTCCTTTTGTGTGCAACTACAATTATAGTAATATTAGACCTTTTGCTATTATCCTTCTGATTTCTTAGTCTCTGTTCATTTTCTCACTCTTTTGTGTGTGTGTGGGGGGGGTTTCTTCAGATTGGATAATTTATATTTATCTATCATTAATTTCAGCTTTTCCCTCTGTCATTGAGCTCATATAATTATATTTTTGAAAAGTGTTATTTTTAGTTCTAAAATTTCTACCTGTTTTTAAATTTCCACTTCTCTGCAGTATTCCTGTTTTTTCATTAATTTCAAGTGTGTTTTCTATTACCTCTTTGGACATAGTTATAATAGCTCTTTGTCTTAGAGCTACAAAATGATCTGATCATCTCAAGGTTGACATTTTCTCTTGAGAATCTGTCATATTTCCATTTTGTTTTCTGTATGCCTTTGGTAGCAAATATAAACTTGTGATTTATATTACATAGAGTCAACTATCTGTTATAATCTCTGAAAAATGTTGAATTTTTTTGTTTGTTTCATCAGGCACTCAACCTGATAGGGATAGAAATAATTCCTTGTTAGTGACTAGGAGCCCTTGTGGTAACTGGTGAGAGACCATGGTGCTAATGTTAACAACTGCAGTGCTGCAAAGAGAATTTTGGTACTAAGCTATACTTCAAGTATCTCCAATTGGGCAATGATACCAAAGGGAGTCAATTAGAGACAGCTGTTGGGATGCCTACTGAACAAAACAACATTTGAAGAGAAAGAACTACTTAATAAATGAACATAAATAATACTCTGGGAACTATTATGAGGGTAGTGGAACTTTTCAGGGAACCAAAGTACCCATAGGTGCAACTGATAACAAAGGACAGTGCAATATGATTTGCAATGGTTACCATGGTTCACTAAAACATATAATCCAATGACACCAGCTAAAGCTTGAATTATGTCAGTTATGTCATTAGATAATTTTCTTATTTTAATGATCTTTAATTCTATTTCTCCCTTTTAAAGAGTTGGTAATATCAATGTCATGGTTCTCACTTCAAATTATCTTAGTACAGTCTTTATTATTTTATTTTTAATTTTTTTTAATTTAGTACATTCTTATTTCAGGTGGCTGATACAGAGCACATTTATTTGACCAAGCCAGACTCAGCTGTTTTGATATACTTTATAGATCTATACATCTTTCCTAGGAATTAATAATTGCATAATTCTGGAAAATATTTGATTCTTCTAAGAGGATAAAAATAAGAAGAGACCCTAGAGATCATCTCATTTAATCTCTATTCTAATGTAAGCATTACTGAGATTACATTTGATATCCACTTACCACTGACAGGTATAAACCAAGGCTCTCCTTTTTCTAACAAAACATCTTAAGAATTCTCACTTGGGCTAAGATGTACCTCCTATGTCTTTCTTCAAGACTTCCCAGGTATCATTTACATCCTTTAATGATCATTCTCTGTTATAGTATTACCATTATGTGCATTTTTTTATCCCATTTTCTTATGTTGGAAGAAATTCCGTACTAATTGTTTTTCCTTTCATGTTTAGCATAGTGCTTGACAAATAGAAAGAACTCAATAAATGACTATTGATTTTAAGACTACAGGCTTGTATATGATTACTACCAAATGAGTTGTCAAATGGAAGAAGGCAAGAATCTATGGAAGACCTTTTAAATTTAACACACGAATGAGGTAATTTTATCTTCCTGCTTTCTACTAGTGTAACCAATAGTTATTTTTTATTTCTTGCACTACTGTAGCAGTTATTGCATCCTATGAAAAATTGGATTGATTTATTACATCAATGATTAATGATCTAGATCAATATTTTCTATTTTCATATAAGATTCAATAAGATCCGAGAGCACATAAGCCTTTAACTATTTATATAGATGTATCTACATTTCTTAACTCATTTTTAAGAGACCAAGGAAAGTAAAGAGAAAGTTTAAAGGTGAAGAATGCACAATGACTTACTTTCATGGGAAGTTTATTCAAGTGAGAGGAAATTTTCTTGGTATTGTTTTAGCCAGCTTTTTCGCAGCTTTGACTAAAATATCTGACCAGAACAATTTTAGGGGAAAAGGTATATTCAGGAGCTCATGGTTTCAGAGGTTTGAGTCCATGGACAGCAGGCTCCATTCCTTAGGGCTCAAGTAAGGCAGAACATCATGGCAGAAGAGTGTGGCAGAGGGAACCAGCTCACATGAGGATCACAAAGGAGGGAGAGGGAGAGGGAGAGGGAGAGGGAGAGGGGGAGGGGGAGGGGAGGGGAGGGGGAGGGGGAGGGGGGAGGGAGAGAGACTCCACTCTCCAGATACAAATATATACCCCATGGCCACACCTGCAATGATCATCCTTCAGCCACACCCCACCTGCCTTCAGTTACCACTCAGTTAATCCCATCGGGGATCAATGAACTAATTAGGTTTGATTGGGTTAAAGCTATAACCCAATTATTTCTCCTCCAAACCTTCTTGTGTTGTCTCATATGTGAACTTTTGGGGGACACCTCACATCCATACCATAACAGGTGTCTTCTTCATTATATTCTGTGAACAGAAATCTACATCTAGAAATAAATGTAGGACACTGAACTTCCTAAACAGACTTAGCTCTTGATGGAGCAAATGAGTACCTATGGTCTGCATAACTATTGAGAAAAAAATGAATCATGTGCCTTGTTTTGGAGGAGTTTTCTAAGCTATCTGAAGAAACAAAGAAGCATTAAAGAACTTGAAAAATGTGAAAGGCTACATAAGTCAGGTGTCAATGGTTGGTATGAACCAAGAGTTTCCAAAGAATTTATTAAGAGAAAAAAAAATCCATGACTTCTACTGTCCTGAGAGAGGTGAAATTCCCAAGGAGTGTGTTTTGCAATATTTGGCACAACAGCACACAGCTGGCCTCTGCTCTGCCTGGCCCATGGGGAAGGGCAGAAGTTGCCATGCACTCAGGGTTCCAGTAGATTTTGTGCAGCCTTAATGCACCGCAGAGCACACTTCTTCCTGGTTTGGATTCAGCATCAAGCCCTGGGAAGAAGCATTCATCTAGGACTGAACTCTATTGGAAGGAGCACTGGTCCCTGTGGCCCCTCTGTCATTGGGACTTCTAAAAGGGTTTCTGGGAAGGAGTGGTGTCAGTGAACACAGAAGTTCACTTCATTGCAAAAAGGGTGGGTTTATTTGAGAACTTTCTGTGTCTTTTTACTTAGACCCAAGTTTGTGCTTTCCAGGCTGCTTTGAGTCTCATTCTTGAATATCCGGAAGGGACTCATTTCTAAAGGACTGGGAATGGGTTAACCTGCATTTGCATATTCGATATACACTTGCTCTCTTCCCTTCACGCCCTTCTCAGCTCTCTTCACCCTGCTCAACCAAATCATCACATTACTCTAGTTCTTCCTCTCTCCCGACTTAATGAGGGACATTACATTGCACTTGTGGTATAAAAAAAAAACATGATTAACATATACTGTAGCAGATGTGGTGGGGAGAAAACTAGTTCTAAGGCTGTCTGAAGACATTGGAAGTCTCCCAAAGAATTATTTATTAAATTCTGCTGCTCATGCTCATAAAGCTAAGAATGAGATTATTACTGATGTATTCATTCAACTCAAAAAAAAAAGAAAAAAGAGGAGATCATTTGCTCAGAGAGAAAAATGAAGACAAAAAAGAAAGAATTTTAAGATGTAATTCTAAAATGAGCTTATGGATAGTCTAAAGAACATCTGGGTACTGATAGTAAAGAGTTAAACTCTTTATACAATTGTCAAGTGAAAAAAAATAGAAAGATAAAAACGACTTTTTAAGTAACTTCCATGCTGTTGGCAAGAGGATCAATGTGGTCATGGGAGGAAACAGCAAAGTTGGTTTCTAGGTAAATACTACAGGTACTGGGGGTGTTAAAGAAAGCTGTTTCTAACCTTACAGAGAAAGCTTACTTCATGAATAGTGAGGATGAACAGACCGTTTAGGTGTTTAAAAGACAATTTGCTTTTGGTCTGTTTGGCTCAGGGTTCATCTAGTTAAGTGACACAGCATATTTGAAAGTCAAATTTTGGTTATAAAAAGTTTTGCATTTTTCTGTACTTTCCCTTTCCATTGTTTAATTGTCCTTTATGCAGGGAAGCAGGAAACCAGCTATTTAGAGTTTTTAAAATTTGTTTTGTCATAATGAATGTTTGGATGAGGTGCAAATTATTGGCTAAAATAATATTTTTTAGTCCATTTGTGATTTTTAGTAAGTAGAAAAGCAGTTTATCATCTTTTTTATACCGGTATTTCTGAAATTTAACATTCAAGGATAATTACTCTAATGGTCAGGAGAATAGTTTAAACAACATCTCTAATTTTTGTTGGTGAATTCTATCTGTATTATAACCTTGAACTCTTCTGAGGGCATTATGTATATCTTTGAACTGTTTTCCTAATTCTCCTTTATATGCTGCTTATTTCAATTATACTAGTGTTCAGACGTCCACTGAAGATTACTGCACGTGATATATGTGGAAGGGGTTAAAAAGATGATGTTTACGCTTTTACATATCATAATGAATAATATACTTAGAGCCTGTGTGACCATGTTGACTGTCATCTTGAAAACCTTGTTGCAGTTCATTGACAGCTTAATCACATTTTCTTATCTCCTCCTACAATAGGTACATGACATGCGATTCCATAAGACACAACTTGTCCATTTCTGTTTTTTTTTTTTTTTTTTTGTGTGTGTGTGTGTGTGTGTGTGTGTGTGGTGCTGGGATTGAACCCAGAACCTTGGCATGCGAGGCAAGCACTCTACCAACTGAGCTATATCCCCAGCCCACTAAAAATACTGTTTTCTTTGAGTATCCACTACATTCCTGCCTAAAAACACTGAAATGTCCTATTAGGGTTTCAAAAGGCTGAAATAAAGGAGTTGTCCTACTGCTCTTTATCTGGAACATTTGGACGAGAATCTTCTTCCAAGCTTATATTCAGATTGTTGGCAAAATTCAGTGTTGGCCACTGTGGGTCGAGGTTCTTGTTTCTGACTGTAAGCTGTGGGCCACTCCCATCTTTTAGCCTCTGTCCAAATCCCTTATCATGTGACCTCCTTCTTAGTCACAGCCAGCAACATCCCCTCAAGTGCTTCTTGTGCTTCTGATCTCTCTGACTTCTGCTATCAACCTGAGAAGACTCCTCTTCAAAGGATTTGTGTGAGGGTATTTGACCTACCCAAATAAATTTGTTGTAAGAAACACTATGCCCCGTACAGTGTCACCATCAGAGAAGAGAAGATCTAGAGGTTAGATCATAGAAATTTGGATTATGTTTAGAAACCTGCCCACCATAAAAATATCACTATAGACACTCCCATCAACATAAAGGAAGAATTAAATTTGTGGTTTGAAGGGTCACACTGTCCTGAATGATAGAAACTGAGATATAGCCTAAAAATATTACTGGAGCTACAAAAAAATTGAATTCTCTCTGTCCACATATGAAAGAAAGATCAGCTTGTCCAAAAAGCATAAACATTCAAACTGGCTCAGACTTCTCCATAGTGACATAAATGCTCAAAAACAGTTTAGTATTGCCTGCGGAGTTCTCAGGGAAAGAAAGTATAAACAAACAAATCTTTTATTTTGTTTGTTTATACTCACAAAATTTATACAAACTATACTAAAAAAAGCCTATTATTTAAGCATAAAAGCCACAGATAAACACTTTAAAATATTCCCCCCAAAAAAACCAAGTAACAGTTTCAGTTAAACTTCCTTGACAACATGATTAGTCTTGAGACTTCGACTAGTCAAGTAATAGAGAGGCCGTTTAAACAGGTCTTGTGTTCACATGTTAACTCCTACAATTAATAACCTCCTTCAAATATCCAAGAGCTTAACATAGAAAATATTATTTATTGCCCATACCACTGTTTACATTGGAACAGGAAAAACAAATGGTAAACCCTTAAAGTTCCTTCAAGTGATAGCACTGCCTAACAAGTGAAAGAAGAGGGGAGTGGATCTTCCACTCTTTAATGCCTAGACCAGAAAATGGTATGCATTTCATTCATTAAAAACTAATCTGAGGATCCCAGCCTAATCTAAGGAGTCTCTGAAAGATATAATCTTCCTGTGCACCCAGGAAGACCAAATGAAATCAATGACCATCTAGTTTTAGCAATAGATTCCTGAATTTTCCCTTCTTGCCCACTTGTTCCACTCTTCCTCCCTGACAAAGAATACCTGGGGAGGACAATCCCAAATCTTATCCAACCACTGCATCCAAAGGGATGCACAGTCTTCTCTATTAGGTTCAAAATGGCTTCTTGTGGTTTAAGCAAAAGTAAACAGAGTAGATGATAAGTAAACAAAATAGGTAAGAGCTAAAAAGGAACAAATAAAATATAAGAATACCAAAGTAAGCAAAAACAAAGCTAAAAAATGCCCTCATCCCTCCACACTGCATATATAATGATGGATTGGACCCATCATGGTCAATGTGAAAATGCAACACATTGAAGAAATCCTTTGCCCATATATGCAGTCATACTTAAAATTTATCCAGTGATTTTTTCCCCTGGTTCCTTATAAGAATAATTGATATGAAAATCCTTAACAGTAGATTTCATGACGTCAGTTCCTACACTAGTAGAATAAGAACTACAATAACAAGAAAAATAAATGGTAGATTCTCAAAAACCTGACATACTAAGTGAAAATCCTATAGTCTAAGTGCAACAGCCATGTAAAAGCCCAACTAAGGCACGAACTTATAGCCTGGAGATTTGAAGGAAGTCTTTTAAGAATGTAGTATATACTTTGAAATAAGAGCCATTATATATTTCTCTGGCTGATTCTCAGAATGTGATAAGCAGTTCTGGTCTTAGCCACTTGAAGTTCTATGGTCAAGCATTCAATATTCTATAGCCAGAGAACCCTTCAACCTTCAAGCTCTCAGTCTGACAAAACCTTGGAATGGCTTCCTGAAGCTCAGCTAAGGCACTAGTTTGACCATGACACCTGTGATTTTGGGTGCTATCCCTTCAAGATGTGATATATATGTTGGTTATTATATGGCTATTATATGGTAGTATATCTATGATAGTTGGACTACATGATCCTGAGACCCATAAAGGTGAAAGAAAGGGAAGAAAGGTTAGATCTTCTTATCCAGTGGTCTTCATAATGACTTCATGTTTCATTTCCTAACCATTATCGTCTGCTGGAATAGAGGTCCTGGTTCCTGAGAGGATTTCTCCACAGGGACAAAGCAAAGATCTTAGCAAATCTTAAGTTACAGCTTCTCTGTGGTCATTTTTGGACCTTCATGCCAACAAGCAGAGAAGAGACCTTGATTATCAGAAAGAGTGGCCTCTAAAAATGGCAGCAGAGTGAAGAATGTTGGGAATGCAGGAGATCCCTGAGGCCTCTCTTGCTGCTTCCATATTTGGTTAAAAACATAAATGGTAACCATCTGCAGCAGCCATAACCTAACAAGGACTTGGCAGTGAGGGCCTCAGACTATTCAGGCAAGGGAGTCAGGGCTATTCCGGCAGGCCAGCAACCAAGACCAGAGAAAGTGCCGGTAGAAGAAGGAATATGGGAGTCATGGGGAGGAATCAGCTGTGACAACATGGGTTATAGTTTAATACACTACTGCTTCTGGATTTTGTTTTGCTTCTTTCCTTTTGGTTTTGTTTTAGAAACTTTGCTGAGCTAACATTTAAACAAGCCTGTAAGGGAATGGACTGAGTGGATAAGTTTGTGCCTTATTCCCGTCCCTTTGGGGTCATTTTGGTGTGCTCTTGCTTATTTCCAATCACTTCTGTACCTGAAAGTTTTCTAGACTGTCTCCAGAGCTGAAAAGAATGTTCTGCTTTTGTGCGACAGACTGAGAGTGCTCAGTGCTCTGCCATGCCTGGGCTTGGCTCTCCACCAATGATTGGAAGATGACTTTATGGTACTGATTAGAGTTCTTCAGAGAAGCAGAACTCGTGTGTGTGTGTGTGTGTGTGTGTGTGTGTGTGTGTGTGTGTGAGAGAGAGAGAGAGAGAGAGAGAGAGAGAGAGAGAGAGAGAGAGAGAGAGAGAGAGAGAGAGAGAGAGAGAGAGAGAGAGATACTTTAGAAATTGGTTCCTATGATTGTAGGGACTGATAAATATGAAATTTACAAGGTAGGACAGCAGTTGGCAGTTCAGTTGATGCTGCAGTCAGGTCTGAATTCAGAAAGGCCATCCTGGGAACTCAGACAGGATTTCTGTGTTGCAGTCTTGAGGCAGAATTCCATTTTGGGTGGAACCTCAGGCTTTGTATTTAAGACCTTCAACTGATTGGAGAGGCCCATTCACACTATGGAGAGTAATTTACTTGAAAATCTACTGACTATAAATATTCATCACACCCAAGAAAAACCTTCACAGAAACACCTAGACCAGAGTTTTATAAACAGCTGAGCTCCATAGAGCAGCCAAGTTGATATTTAAAATAAGCCATCATTCCAGGTTTGTGTTTTACACTGCTTCATAGGATTTTCCCATGGAATACTTTTTTGGCTTTATTGATTTTCTTCTCTTCCTTTTATCAACATTCCTCTCCAATAATAGTATTTCCTGTACCTTTGAAGGAAACCGGATGCTTTTGAATATTCAGAGAATTATTCTTAAAGTTTGAAATATTTATAGGAGTCAAACTTTCTGTAATAGATTAGATAAACAATAAAATAATTTTTGACTGTCTCCCACAAAGTATCATAGGTTTCAAATATTTATTATGAATATCATTTAATAGCAAGCACAGAGGCCTTTGGGCATACAGAATAGGGAGGTTCCCTTATTCAGGGGAGGTGAATAGGGGAACATGGAGAACCACACATCTGATGCACCCAGAGGTCCACATATTCCCCTCATGAGCCTGGGGAGGAAGTTTAGAAACTTGGCAGAAACTTTGATGTGGTTTTTGAAGGAGTCCAGGCAGCAAATTGGCGCCAGCACAGTGGCACTCCCAGCAATTCCCTGGCATCGCAGGCTGCTGCTGACAGGGCTGCCTCAGGCTGTGTTGAGGCTTTCTTGAGACAAACAAAACCTTTATTTGTCTTGCTACCCTGGGGAGGGAAGGCAGGCTGGGGATGCACCTCCTCATTTTAATTTCTTTTGTTTTGCCTTGAAACTAGGGGATTCTGGGTAGAATCCAAAAAGGGATGGGGAAGGAATATAGGGTATGTTTTAGTCAGTTTTTACATTGCTGTGACTAAAATACCTGGCAAGAACAACTTATAGGAGGAAAAGGTTATTTCAAAGATCTTAGTCTATAGATGGCCAACTCAATGGCTCTGGGCCTAAGGTGAGGCAGCACATCACGGGCAAAGGGCCCAGTGGGGGAAAGCTGCTCAGGTCATGATAGGGCTAGGAAGCAGAGGAAGAAAGAGAGACGAAGGGGTCTCTGGGAGAACACCTTTCCAGGACACTCCTTTAGTGATGCACCCCCTCCATCATGCCCCACCTGCCAACAGTTACTACCCAGTCATTCAAATTAGGATGGATTGATTAGGGACTGCTCTCATGACCCAATCATTTCACCTCTGAATATTCCTGCATTAACAGGAGCTTTTGGAAGTCATCTCATTTCCAATCCATAACAAAATATAAACCAACTGATGTGTTTTAAAGTCATTTTTATTATTCTGGATGCCTAAGTACATGAATAGACATAAGAGAACTCAGGTTTCAGAAAAATCAAGGTCAATAGAAGTTAATTCTTTTTTTTTTTTTTTTCTTGTTTCAATTTATTAACCCACACCCAGAGAATTTAAATTTTATCAGCTCTGGGATCATCTTAACATATTCATTTATGAGTGTGTGTACATGTAGACAAATAACTGACATTTATTTAATTCTAATTAAACACAACACATTGTACTAAATACCTTATAACTGTTGACTCAGTAAGTCTTTTGGTACTCCTATGGCACATTCACCTCTTATACCCGTTTTAAAGAAGAGAAAACTGAAACTGAGTGAGACAAGTGTACTTGTGCAAAACTTACATACACTGTATTGGAATAGCCAGATTTAAACTTGAGTTGTTTTCCTCCTAAGTTCCTGGCTCATAGGAACATTTTGCATACTTGAATGAGGGTATGATGTAGCAGCTGGTCTTCCATTGGCTGAAGAGAACTAATAAGTCATCCAACATGGCAGGGCATAACTTGGAAACAGCTCAGTTCTTATGGTCAAGGGCTTTTCTTTGAGAGTAAATTTAATGTTGCCCTCATAAATGTCTGTTTTATCCTCTGACAGTTACTTGCAGTAAATCCATTAGAATTAAGAGTGTTTCAGACCAAAGTCCACTCTTCAATACACAATAGCATAAATTTTTACTGGCATTTTTTTAGTTGATATTTTGCATGTGTCTGAAGATTTCACTCATGTGCAGTTCCTCTGATACAAGGAGTTATTCAGAAAGGGGAAAATCAGGGGACCTGAACAACTTTTCCCTGATAATCAATCAGTAGTGAGTCCTTCATTATTAGCTACCACTCTTTGGTGTGAGCCCTAAACCAGACTACATCTATTGTTTTTAATTTTGCATTATCTGTGATTCCTCTTATCTCATTATCTGGGCACCTGAGAATTATCATAGGTCTGATACAATTGAATGTTATAGAAATATTTCTAAATTTTAGACAGGCTCACATCTACTTAACCACTGAGGGAACCCTTGGTTATAATAATAAAAGAAAATCAAAAGAATAAACAGTAGATTCAGCCAAAGATATTGGCACACAAATTATTCTTCTATCTCTTGAATGTTCTGTGTTTCTATGGCTAAGATGAATGCTAAGCCAGCGTTAGGAAGCTTGGAGTGTCTCATGGCCTTGGGCTCTGTCCCTCACCCCCATGGCCCAGAAATTGTAGGTCAGTTGCTTGGCTCCAGTGCTGCTGTGCCATATTTGTTTTGGTATCTATGAGACAGAGACTACAGTGGATGTGGGAGTGAATGTCAGATTGTTAACAATTTTGTTTCAGCCTACATCAAAAGATGTTTTCTAAGTGCTAATAGCTGCCAACCATTTACTCTGAGTATAATTAGAATAAGAGATTTTTTTAAAAAAATATGAAAATAACTAAGAATACTATTCCTTTGTGCTCTGTGACCAGGGAAGTTAGGGAAATTGTTTTCTCCAGCAATAAGTAGACAAGAAATGATAAGCAAAATAATCACCGGCTGAAGCAAAAAGGGTTTGGTTTGATTCTACCTTAAATTAGTGCAGTGTGAAACATCAGAAATTCAAGGAGTCCCACCACACTTCCAACCATTCATAAAACTGCTTATACCTAACTGATACCATTTTCAAAAAACTCTTTATTTTGAAGTAATTTCCAACTTGCAGAAAAATTTAGAAGAATAACACGAAGTTCTTCTGTATACCCTTTCTCAGGTTGAAGGAAAAGTTAGAAGACTAAGATGAGGTTCTTCTGTCAAACTGTCTATGTTTTCCCATCCTTGATAATTCTGTCTCCGTCCACCACTCACTGCAATGTGTGCGTGCACATGCATGTGAACATACAAACGTGTGTGTGTGTGTATTTCTTTCTGAATCATTGGAGAATAAATTGTGAATATCATGCTCATTTATTCTCAAAATTTTCAGGGTATATTTCCTAAGAATGAGGATATTCACTTACATAACCATAGCATGCTGATCAAAATCAAGAAACTTAGAATTTAAATATAATAATCTAATCTAAAGACCTTATTAAAATTTTTCACCATAGGTATATATTAGAATCCAGTTCCACAGTGTACATCCCACCTTTGTCTTTTATGATGTTGGTTTTTTGAATAGTACATGCCATTTATTTTGCAGACCATCCTTCCATTTTCATTTGTCTAATGCTTCAGGTTAGATTCAGGTAGGTTCAGGTCATATATTTTGGGCAGGAATATTGTTTCTTCCCAAGAGCCTCACATCAGCATGTACTTGGTCCTATTTCTACCAGGTTTCTCTATTGCCAGTTCATTGTTTTTCCTCTTTATAAACAGCAATTATGACTTTTTGTAACCATAAAAGATGTTCCCCATCAGAGGTCACTTCTGGAATAGGTTGGATGTTGTAGAAACACAGAATAAAGCTACTTGAGCTGAGAACTGAGGAAAAGAAATGGGTTTTTACTCTGGACTCCGATAGGAATAATGGGGAGCACTATTTTTTTTTTTTTTCTTTCTAGTAGTGATAATGTAACTCAGCATTGGTTATTGTCCTGGGAGAAAACTTGATAGAATTTAAGTTGCTAAAAGAAAGCTTGTTTGCTTTCCCATGTAGGTAAAGCAGAGACTACTGATTTTATTATAGTTGGGAAGTCAGTCAGGAGCAATTGATGCACAAAAAACTGGGAGTAAGACTTCTGACTTCTGCTGTATTCATTTTACTGGAATTGATATACAAAATGTTGTAGGATGTACATTTCTATTATTTTATTTTTTGATTCCATTACAAAAACATCTTCAATATAGACTCATCCCTAGAAAGTGCTGAAAAGAATCTTTATATGATCCCTGCAAAGCAATAGAAAATTCAAGAAATAATGGAAATTAGGACAGAGATTCCAAAATTCATTGGGATAAAGATCATTTTGGCATCTTTGGTAGTATCATCAGTGAATAGCTTCTGATAAACTTACAGAGCACCAAATATTGCATATTGTTGATCCTGATAAACACAAAAAGGAAAAAGCATTTCATGAAATGCCTCAGTCCATCAGGATCTTCAGGCCCTATGGAGACTCTATTGCATTAAACTGCCCTAATGTCTCTATTGTAGAACACCAGATGCTCTGAGTTATAAATTATGATTATATGCTCAAATTCTTCATTTTTGTCCTTCATCTTGGGGAAAAAAGTTACTATTCTTAGGAATAATTATATCCAATGGGCATGGCATTTGTACATTCCCATTTTCTTGGACAATGATGTGTAGTCTCCTTATAATCATGTCTTGCTGCTGGTGGCATTGCTTAAGAGGTTGATTTGCAGTGGTACAAAGTGTCTTTAACCTACAGTTTTTTTTGCCTTATTTTACTAAATTTCAAAGAAAAATGTTATAATTATGTATTTTATGTAACAAAATGCTTATAGCCAAACAATTAAAAATAGTGATATCTTTGAGATAGGAATATCTTTCTTTAATATCTTTGAGATATCTTTTGTAGGAAAGGGACAAAGTACATATCAATTTTTTTTTATAGGTGTTCAACATAGTGTGTGTGTGTGTGTGTGTGTGTGTGTGTGTGATAGAGGGGAAGAGTGGGAAGGAGGAAAGAGGGGAGGTAGAGAGACATATCTTGGATAATTTTTTTAAATTTTATGCTTGTCTTCAGTTGAAGAATTAAGATCAGATTATCTTTCTTCTACGTGTTCGATAAATATTAGTGGGTACTGTAATGACCCTTCAGAAAAATTGTGGTTATAAATAAGGAAGTAGCATATAGTAAATTAAAATATATGAAGTCACAATCTACTCACAGATGCCAAGTTGTGTGGTATTTTGCAATGGTGGAAGCATCCAGAGCAAGGGGCATCTTCTCTTGGGAGTATGGGATTGTTCTCTAAACTCCATTCAAGCTTCAGGCACAGATCAACATCATCAGAGTTCAATGCCTGGATCGATGCAGTGTAGCATCCAGTGACAGCAATAATTACTAAGCACTTGCACTGATGTGAAACGAAAGCAGAATCTATTTTATTTAGCATAAGCAGTTTTAGAATATTCACTTTTGGATTTAGTTACTTTGCAAAATGAATAAAAATTGAAGAGCAGCAATCTTACTCAGTTTGCATTAAATATTAAAATTTCGTGCTGTATTCTAATTTGTGAATTTCATTTATTTCTTCCTAATGTGATATTCAAATTGCATTACCTTCCCCATCACTGATAGCATATTCTTGATGGATTGATTTTTTAAAAATTGCTATCACTTCCAAATAGCCCTGTTAATGTTTTGCAGGCATTTCAATGAATCTTTGGTTTTGATAACAATCTATTTTAAATGAAATTGCATTATGTTAGGTGTTTACTCAAATATTAAGAAGTCTTTATCACAATACTAGAAATTAAAGAGAAATAACCTTTCTCTTAAGAGGCAGATTAGAAAGATGACTACTGAAAAAAAAAAAAAAACCAAAAAGAATTATGAATACTGAAAGGTGCCCAGAGACGTTTGAGTTCTCTTTATTTTATTACCATTGCTTACTAAATCTCAAATTTTTGGTTTCAAAAACAGTTGTGTGTATATGATTCAGCAATTTTACTAATAGGCATATATTCAAAGGGAAGGAAATCAGTGAGTTGAAGAAATATCTGCATCCCCATGTTCATTGCAGCACTGTCCACAATAGCCAAGAAATGAAAACAATCTAGGTATCCATTGACTGATGAGTGCAAAAAAAAAAAAAAAAAAAAAATTGGTATATATGTGCAATGGAAAATTGTTCATCTACAAAAACAAATAAAATCTTGTTATTTGCCACAATGCTGATGGGGCCAGAAGACAGTTTGTTAAGCAAAATAACTCAGGCGCGGGAAGATACACAGAGCATGTACTCATGCATATGTGGAAGCTGAAAGAATTGATCTTGCAGAAGTGGGGAGCACAGCAATGGTTACCACAGGCTGGAAAATGTGTGTGGGAGGGAGACAGTTAATGGATACAGGGATGCAATTGGGCTGGGGAAATAACTTTTTTTTTTTATTGTAAACAAATGGGATACATGTTGTTTCTCTGTTTGTACATGGAGTAAAGGCATACCATTTGTGTAATCATAAATTTACAGAGGGTAATGTTGTTTGATTCATTCTGTTATTTTTTTCCCTTCCTCCCCACCTCCCCACCCCTCTTTTCCCTCTATACAGTCCTTCCTTCCTCCATTCTTACCACCCTCCTTATCCGTAACCCTAAACCTAACCCAAACCCTAATGCTAACCCCTCCCACCTCCCATAATATGTCCTCATCTGCTTATCAACAAGATCATTCGTCCTTTAGTTTTTTGAGATTGGCTTATCTCACTTAGCATGATATTCTCCAATTTCACCCATTTGCCTGCAAATGCCATAATTTTATCATTCTTCATGGCGGAGTAATATTCCATTGTATATTATATGCCACAGTTTCTTTATCATTCATCAACTGAAGGGCATCTAGGTTGGTTCCACAATCTGGCTATGGTGAATTGAGCAGCAATGAACATTGATGTGGCTGTATCTCTGCAGTATGCTGATTTTAAGTCCTTTGGGTATAGGCCAAGGACTGGGATAGCTGGGTCAAATGGTGGTTCCATTCCAAGCTTTCTGAGGAATCTCCACACTGCTTTCCAGAGTGGCTGCACTAATTTGCAACCTCACCAGCAATGTATGAGTGTACCTTTGGGAAATAACTTTTAATGTTCTATGGCACAGTGTAGTAACTATGGTTGACAACAATGAGTTAATTGTATACTTCTAAATAGCTAATAAAGAGGATTTTGAATGCTATTACATAGAAATAATAAATATTTGAAGTGATAGGTATGCCAATCCCCTGATATGATTATTACACATTGCATATATGCACTGAAATATGACACTATTTTGTAGGTATGTAATATTGTTATGTCAGTTAAAAATTGTAGATATATATTAAAATATTTATATGTAAAACATACTCCCATAAGTAACTTCTCTTGAGAAAAACAGCATTTCCTCACAGAGGTATTTAAGGTTCTTACTTCCCCCACCCTCACCTCATGGTGGGAGTAGCTAAATCCCCAAGGGACATGTGAAAATGAAATCCCAGGCAGTCCTATGTAAAATTTCTGAAATTGTCTCTGAAAAATTAAATCACTCAAGGATTAGCTTTGATATATCCTTTGTGGTAAAGGTTTGAGTGTTATTAAAGGAATATCTATAAATATAAAGAGTCTGTTCTTATCTCCAACCATCATTGAGTTCTCCACATTCTTACCAATCCTGATTCCTATGGTTGGTCATCTCTGTCTTTTCATTTCTTTAAAGCAACTGATGGATTGGATAGGGCTGATTCCCTGGTTTGTAGCTTAGGTGACTGAATGGAACCTTAAATAAGAGAGTAAATACAGAATAGGCATATTTAAGGCAAATGAAGATGCATGGACTTAGGACTTTGTTGAGTCTGAAGTTTCTATAGGACATTGAGGAAGATATGCTCAGCAGATAGTTGCACATATCCATTCCTGTCGATTTAGTTCAAGAATTGTCTCCTCTGGAAAATTTTCTATTATCACCCAAGATTGCTTGGTTACTCCTTCATTATGCACCCACAATATTTTAATAGCTTCTCTGTTATTGCTCTTATCATACTATATTTCCTTTTCTACTAACATTTCTGACTCCATCATGAATTGCAAAGTTCTTGAATGTGGAGATTGTGTCCTGTTCATTTTTCAAATCTATAAAACCAACATAGTGCCTAACATACAGAGAACAAATATGTTTGGCAAGTGAATTAAGAAAGAATGTTTCTCTTTAATGTTTTATTTTTATAATCTGTAGATCTAAAAAGGCTATTGCTATTATTATTCCAGGATCAGGTAAGAGATTCAAAGCAGTTGACATAGATAAGAATGATCAGAAGTCTCTATTACCCTAAACATTTTTTTTAAATCTAAAACACATTAGTCTCAAGTGAGAAAACTGCTTTCACATTAGCACTCATTTGCATATAGCACTACGTGTGTTATCAAGGCCACTTGCAGCTAGCAAAAGTCATTTATGCCATTTGCAGCTTATGTTCACAGGGAATTTTGAATCTTTGTAATCCATTTGGCTGCAGTAGCTTTTTCTGTTTGGAAAACTAGATTATGAGAATAGCAAGAGGAGGAATAATGTGGCTCAAAACTAACATTCACCATTGGATAAAAGGAGAAGTGATCTTGGTCTTTAGGCAGATGAAAGAAGTTGAAGGCAGAAAAGTAAGAGGTCAAGGGGTTTATCCTGGGGGTAGATACACACACACACACACACACTCACACATATACACAGAGAGAAACGTGTGTGCATGTCATTTATATACTCATTGTTTATATTTTAAAATATATTTTTCTCTCTCTATATAAATTTGTATGTATCGATATTGTGTGTGTGTGTGTGTGTGTGTGTGTGTGTTCAGAAAAAAAAACATGGAGAAAGCAGACACAATAAATCTAGCACTGATTTTTGTCTGGGGAGAGGAGAGGAATGACTCCAACAGAAAACAGTGCACCATTCAAAAAGGATATTTCATTGAGAATCTCTTTACAGTGTGTTTTTTCCAAAGATATTAAAGTCAAGTTTTCACAAGGAAAAATATAGTATATTGTAGACAGCTGTTAACATTTCAAAATTCGTAGGCCTGAAGGAATAAGGGAGAAAAGTTCATTGCCTGAACTTGGAAGAAAGGGACATGGCCCTCATAAATGGACGTAACCAGTGTTGGACAATTTTGCAGGATGAGAGAAAAAGGAATAAATATGTCCCCTCATTCTGTTTCTCCTTCCCTTTTCCAGTCTTGGAAAGCATTTCCCTTGGGATGCCTTCAATGAGAAGTCAGGAGCCACGGGTCTTAAGTGATGTGGTCTGTCCATGTCAATCTTCCTGACTGGGAGTAGGGGAGAGAGTGGAGTGCAGATCTGGAAGGGCAAAGGGAAGAGAGCCAAGGCAGGGGATAAAAGTGAAAGATGATCTATAGCATTTCCAAAAGATGGTCAACTTCTTAAAAATTCACATTTCATTTTTGATTATAACACTTGTCTACAACATAGACCTTTGTTGGTAGAAATTCAGTTCTCCAAATTGTGAAAAGAAATTCAATTTGCCAAATCATGAAACAGTAATTTGTTTAAGTCTTTGAAATAGATAGTCTAACTTTCCATATTTTGGAGTTGAGCAGTCCTCATTTTTCACCCCTGTTGCTAATGAATTGCTCAAGATCGTTTATGACGTGTGCTAACCTGCAGCCACAGGATGGGCCAACAATGTGATGGAGCTGACACTGAATACGCCTCAATTCGGAGCATCAGGAGAGGCATAAATGTAAGCCATTCACAGCCCCAGTCCTCCAGGAGCCACAGAATTGGCAGTTGTTCCTCAATTCTGTAGGATCGGTAGGACTGTTTCAGTGGAGCAGTTGGCTCTGATAAAGACATCATCAAAGAAACGCATAAACCATTCCCCTGTGGACGCACATTAGGTTGGTTGACATGGGAAAGATTTACTAATTTGCTGATTGCTCTTGGACATTAGCCAGTTGCTAGACATAACTCAACTGCTATGTTTTTCTTTCAGATTTCACCTGAAGGATTTACAAAAATCTCTACTTGTCTCATTCTACCTACCTAACCTCACTATCCCAAACATAATCATCTGCAAATTTGGGAGAGTATAGCTCCATAGGAATGTTTTGAAGGTAAATGCTTTAACATAAGTGGTACTTTCAGTAGTGTGTCTAAGAGATAGTTATTTTTTTTTTTCTTATCAATTTCAAATTCTGGTGTCATTATTAACTAAGTGCTAGTTGCCTTGTTGTTTTGCCATTAGTAATTTCATAGTTTTACTTTTCTGCCTTTGCTTATCTATGATTTCCTCTGTCTGCACACACCAGTATATACTCAGAAATGAAAGACACATTGTGTGTGAACTGCTGCGTGATGCTTGCAGTCAAAAGGTAGGAGAGCCATAGGTTTGAATCTACTTTTCAGGGACTCAAAGGTTCAACAATGACTATTTGTAGAATCAGAGGGTAAGTGCAAATAGATAAGAGACACTGGAACTACTTCTACTGATGACATAGCTAAGCCTTGAGTGCAGGGTAGAGAGGAACTTGCGTAAGTGACAGTCCTATCCAGAGTGTATTCAGTTTGATTCATAGGAATGGAACATAGTTTGGACTCGAGTACAAAACCCTTCAGACACTATTGTTCTGGAGCTGGAAATAAAACTGAAACAATTTGGTTTCCCATACCTTTGTGAGGTTCTGGAACTTGCTAGAAAGTGGAATGAGGCAAAATCAAGGACTAGAATCAGGCTCTGAGGATCAGAATGTATGTTTCCCCAATGATCATTTGCCTTATGTCTTCTTTCGTCATGGTAGATACCACTGATGGAATCTTCTGTGGTCATGGGGGAAATATGGCTTTGAAATTCTCACAGGAGTTCTGCACATGATGAGCTGCTGTACTGTTCTCCTTTGGTATCCTAAAGGATTGGGTCCAGGACCCCTCTTGGACACCAAGATCCATGCGTGATAAAGTCTCATAAAATGTTGTAGTACTTGCTTATAACCTCCTCACAATCTCCCATATATTTTAAATCATCTTTAGATTACTTACAATATCTAATACAATGTAAATGATATGTAAATCATTGTTATACTATATTGTTTAGGGAATAATGACAAGAAAAACATTTGGATACATTCCTACAGACACAACTTGTAGAAAATATTTTTATCTATAGTTGGTTAAATATGCAAATGTGGAACCTAAAGATATGGAGGGCCAACTTCATTTCGTGGCCACCCTTTCCCATGTGCTGACCACTGGGGCTAGTGTCTATGTTCATGACCCACTGCTAACTTGAATTTAAGCCATATTTTGGAGTAATTTTTTTGTAATTATTGTCTGTCATTTCAAAAACAACAACAACAAATCTGTAGGAAGAACTTCTCAGCATGAAAACTAATTATTCCCTCCCCACCATGATGCCCAGTTCCTCTGAGTCCTAGTAGGGCTTCTGGATTCTTGCCTGGGGTCTCAGATGCTGAAAAGAACAATTGAGGGATTAGTAGGTATAGTTTCTGTTTAGAAATTATGTTCTAATTTTTATAAATTTATCTGATATCCATAGGTAGCTAAAGTGTATATTGATCTAAAAATGACTGATTTTGTTCTAGATGTGTATATGCATGGATAAAAGTAATATTAGGTCTTCTCAAGATAACAATGGAAAATTGTTTTGACACTGAGTCAAATCACTCATGAAGAAAATGTTTGTTAGCTCTTTATTGAGATCTTAAAGGGTGGCCAGTTTTATGTTTATGTTCATATATATATGTATATGTGTATACATATATATGCAAATATTAGCTGCTAATATTTACAAGGGTATTTTCTACACTGGATATATAGAAAACTTTTAAGCATGATGCATTCCTGTTTTTATTTAAACATATGTATAGAAAATATTTACACATATTTATTTCAATTTTCCCAAATTGGTGGAAAGTTTCCAGTGGTAACAATAGGAAAAAGTGATTCTATCAAAATACTACCCACCCTCTGCCTACTTTGGACCTCAATTTTAAAAATAGCTCATGATTTTGACAATTTACCCAAGAACATCCATTTGAAAGTTTACAGTTTGTGATAACTTAGAAGGATAATTTTTAAGTATGTGTTACTCAGAAATCAAGATGGTGGGCATCAAATTTGGAAGGATGAAATTTCTCAAACAGCTTCTTTATTTTCTGGGCAGCAAAATTGCCATCATCTGCTAGAGCTGCCAAAACTTCGAAATCTTTTCTTTTTCGACTTTTCAGTTTTCTGTGCTGAGGTTCAGGAAAGTGAAATTACTTATTTATGTTCACAAAGTTTGACAGTGATTCTGGCAAGAATTGGTTCAAGATCTTCTAAGTTTCAGTTCACTATTTCCTCATATGACCTCTGAGGAGCTCTAGATCTTGAGTGGCATTTGTAGGTGAGAAATACCTTAAAATATGGGGGATCACAATGAATGGATGAAATTTTTCAGAATTTGGAAGATTTGATTAAATACTTTGGTGATGATTGAGAACATAGGTCTATTATAACTGAAGGCTTAAGAGGAAGAGAGAGATTGCAATTGGTCCAAAGAGATTTGCTTTTCTTGTATGGAAGTGGTGCCTTTGTGGCTAGGTTTCAATCTCTTGAAGAAGAATAAAAAAAAAACTATTTCATATCAGTTGGCATCTTTCTAAGCAGTCAGAATAGTTCTGTACACATTGTAGGAAGTCAACAAATATTTGATTGATTAGTCACTGAGAGCTAAAAAGCAAAGAACTAATGTCAGTGTGCTGTGCCCGGTAAACAATTCATAGCCTCCTATAATCTCTTAAGGAGGGTCTTGTCTATCTGAAGCCAAACATTATTACCATATTTCCAGGTATGCTCGTGTGTGTGTGTGTGTGTGTGTGTGTGTGTGTGTGTGTGTGAACACCTATTAAGGTTTACAATCTGCTACTTATTGGATATTATTTATTTTATTGAATCCTTATAATATTTCTATGAGTTAATTCTAATACAAAACACAAAGTAACACCCATGAAACCAAGAACAATGTGAATGGCTATTTCCCACACAAGGAAAGACACAGCTGTCAAATATGCCAACATGATCAGATCCTGGCAATAATGGAAAATTAAAGAGAAACTCTCCACTAATAAACCTGATGCTAGTTGTCCAGTTTTTACAATATCCAAAATGTTCCAAATGATGGAGAGGATTTTAAGCTTTTATTGAACATAAAACCAACAAAGTCATGCATTTTAATATTGACAAATAAAATGATATATATTTATTGTATACAGCATGTTTTGAAATATGTATATATTGTGGAATGTTTGGAAACATAGACATTAAGGAATAACTAAATCAAGCTAATTAGCATATACATGACCTCTCTTGCTTGTATTTTGTGGTAAAGAGTGCCTACAATCAACTTATTGGTCTGGGGATACAGCTTTGTGGTAGAGGGCTTGCCTAACAGGTTGAAAGTCCTGGGTTTAATTTCCAGTACTGAAAAAAAAAAAAAAAAACTACTTTCTTAGCATTTTCAAGAAATACAATATATTGTTATTAATCATAGTCACCATGTTGCACTATTAGATTTTTTGAACCTACTTCTCCTAACTGAAATTTTGTATCCTTTGAACAGTGTCCCTGCATTACCCCTTCCCCATCAATATTGCCCTAGCCCCCACTAAACAGATTCTACTCTTTACTTCTATGAGATTAGCATTTTAGCTAACAAAGTTAAGCAATAAGTTCACATATACACTAGTTGATGCAAATTTGTAGGCAAATTACTAAAAGAAATATGAATGATAGTTTCTTAAGATCCTGAAATGAGTTAAGTACACTGAGAAGTTCATGGCCCTTGATTAGAACCTGTACAACTGGTATCATAAGCATCTTGATAATTACAAAAAAAAAAAAAAAAAAAAAGAGAGAGAGAGAGAAAAGTAACCTAGACACCAAGGTAAGTACCTGATGTTTTTAAAAATACGAGTAGGGTAAATAGCAGAGAACTTCAATTACAATGAAAATATTTATGCCCAAACATGTACCACAGAAAAAATGTTTATTTAGTAAATGTGTTTTTCACTAAATGATCTCTCATATAACTGCACTGAGCAAAATATGTGCAATTTTCTGTTAATGACATCAAAATGGGACCTAGCCATCTGTCTTGTAGTGTTTCCTATCACTCATTTTTGGAGTGAATGAAGAATAATTTAAATGCCCTATATGGTAATATTTAAGCTGTGAAAAGCAGAACCTTTACATTTGGTGTGCTCTTAATAGGATGGCTCCTTGTTCACAACTCCTGTTTACATGTCTCCTGTCTTAAGGTAGATGGGGATCCTGCTGATGGTCTTTTCCTCCATTCTCCTCCATGTCTTGCTTTGTTAAGAACTACAAAAAGCCTCTTATTGAGAGTACTGAGAAAACACTTCTTTCTCTCACAAAAGAATCACAGCATTCTTTCTATTCTGCCTGAAATTCATTCATTGCCTTATGGACCAGAGCCCTAGGGACTTAGCAGGCCTGGTGCTAAACAGCCTTTGTGCAAGCAGTGTTACACAGCAAGCTGGCATCTGCTCTAGAAGCTCGTAAGAGGAGCCAGGAGTCAGAAAGCAGCTTGGTTTTTCAGTTATTTCAACAGTAGGACAAGTACCAAAAGAAGAAACCATCCCCTTAGGATAAAATGTTAAACAACCAGCATCACAATAGTCATAGCACACAGTAGGTTCTCAGCAAATATATGCTGCATTGAATTTGCCTCCAATGAAGAAAAATGGTGGTAAAATTCAAAGGCTAATTAAACAAGTTCCCTTTTGAAATATAATCTCTTAACCGTCTTTACACCAGTTCATAATGCACTTAGCAGAATCCAAAATTACTATTTTAAAAATAACAAAATTATATTCATTTCATTATATAAAATAGCTTTGTAAAATATAAGAGTGTGTCCATCAGCAGAGATTCTAATGTGGATTTTATTAACTTAATGCTATGATTTCATTTTAACTCTAACCTCCACAACTAGTAATTAAGTACTTGGTGCTTTTCCTCTATCCTCTAGACACTGGATTTTCTACAATATTCTAATGCCCCTGTGAACCCCATAATGACTCATCGCCAATAGGGTCCGTACAGCAACTTCTTTAATTGCCTCCACATCTCCCTCTCTCCCCCAAAATGGAATTCATAAATGCAGGTGTGGGAACATAATTAAGGACATAATGTTTTCCATCTCTTCTTAACAACTGCTTTACTTCATTCACATTTCAGCTTGTAAAGCTTTACTCTCAATGGAACAACCCACAGGAGAACTTCACAGATGCTAAAAACACATACAGACTATAAATTAATTGTTGCCACTTGAGAGAATTGAAGAAAAAGGAAAGAACTTGCATACTCCAACGTAATGTATTAGATATCTAGTGACATGGTTTCACATTTAAAATCGTCTTAATGTACCAACATAGATAACCAATTGCCAGTGAAAGCAAAACTAATTCTTTTTGATAGAGTCCAATGACGAATAGAGTTTACTGTGTTTTGGGGTCTTATATGAAAAAAAAAAATAGGACCATATAACCCACTGTTTGGGGAAGAATAAATTATGAATTTTATCCAGAATGACTGAAATATCATCCTGTAATTTAGGTAGTACAAATATTCACAAAAGATACCATATTGATATATTATGTATCAATTTATAAAGTATTCAGTCATGCACTGCATAAGGACATTTTGATCAATGACAGTCTGTGTATGTGACAGTAGTACCATAATTTTATATTGCCTAGTGACTTCACAGCCATCTTAGATTGTGTAAGTACATTCTGTGAAGTTCACACAGCAAGGATATTGCCTAACAATACATTTCTCAGAATATATCCACATTTTTAAAGCTATGCATGACTGTGATTTATTTCCTTTACTACACACTACAACACTGTAAAATAAGATCATCATGGTCCTTGTCTAAAGTTTTGACAAGGCTGCTCTAATGCCATTCACTTATTGAGTCATGAAGTCCTAAACTAACTCTTTTCTTTATTCATTGATTCATACAATGAATACTATTCTAGGTGCTACAATCTCTATCATTTGATACCAAACTATTAATGGACCTTGATGCCATATAATCTCTCAACAATGCTCAATGGTGACTCTCTTCAGTGACCTACTTTCCTGACATCGTAATAGCAAAAGTGAATTGGTGATTCTATAAGAACCTTTTAACACGATTTTGAATATCAGGTGAGGTTGAATTATCAAGCACCTGTGACTGTAATAAATTCGTGGTGAGTCAATATATGACTTTATGCTCCTGAGTGGGAAGCATTGCGGTGAGGGAAGTGTGATTATGCTTCAATCTGCAAATTTGCTCATCTTTTCATAAAGCTAAGGTTATTTCTTCGTTATAATACTGGCACTTTCTTTGTTCACCATGTGGAATAAAAACTCATAATCCGAGAACGCTATCAATGTTGTTTGCATGTTTTTCATCTTTGGACACTCAACCAAAAACTTGCAGGGAGCCCTATACAAGTGCCCTGTCCTTGCCCCTCACCATCCTAACTGCCATGATACCACATGTAAGGCACCCTGTGAGGTTTTCTGGGAATGTCTGAAAAAAAATGCTTTCAGCGCTATTTCTAAATGAGAGATAAATAAATGGCTTCAATCTCAAGAACTGTCAATCCAGCATATATACACACTCAAATTAACCAAGCAACCAAGAAGATATTTAAAAATAGTCTTGAAGAGTTCAGTGTTTATTCGCTGAGCATGTTTTTCAAATTAGAAATTAACATTTAAGAGAAAACAAACAGAGAGTTGTGGCAAACCGGGGCTAAAAAAACCTGCATTAGCACATGGTCATGTGGATTCTTTTCTCAGGAAAAGCATTCCAGATTCCACAGATATTCAGTGGAAAAACAAAAACAGAATTCCCATCCATTTCCAAGTATGGCAAAATCGGCATAGAACTTGTGTGTGCTTCTACTCTGTTTCTTCAAAAAAAAATTATTACCCTAATCAAGTTCTTCTGGTGAGGAGGTCTTAGGGCTATGACTAGAGATGTCTTGGAAGTCGGGAACAGCACCACCACTACCAGCTCTTTATCTTGAGTCTCAGTTTCCATATCTGCAGAATGGGATAATGAACACCACTTTTTCTGCCTTCACAAGGGATTTTTGTGTGTGAAAAATCAATGAGAGAGTACCTGAAAGCCTGTAAGATTAAAAAATATAAGGGAAAGTTTTTATTGTCCATGTTTATACAAGTACATTCTCAGGTTGTTACTGCTTTAAAATAATCATCTCTAGTATTAAATGCAGGCGATAGCCAATTATGGCTGATAAATCTTTTCTAAGAGGAAAAATGCCATGACTCATGGTGTTTGCTGGTAACTGTGGAGTAAATATTCTTACCATGGTCGATTTTTAAATCTCTGCATATTTCTCAACTGGCTTTCCAAAGCTGGTGGTTATCTGGATCAACCAGAGCACTGCAATATCAAAGAATATTTACCTGGACAAGAGGAAGTTCTGGAGAGAAAAAAAAAAAATTTTTGATCTCAAACTCCCTTTACTATGCTTGGCAGTTGTTTTAGATTCTTTTTCTGTCCCCTAAACCTCTTTTTCTAATCTCCAGTATCTACTAAATCACTATGACTGCCTCCGGCTGTTATGAAAATTGAAACTGGCTGAGTATTTATTTGTTTTGTGACAAATACTCAAATACTATAATATAAATATCAAATACTGTGACAGTTACCCTAACAATATGAAAAATCTCATTTCATAAACCACACTAGAGATTAAATAAAACAACTTTTAAAAATATGATAAGAGATATACTGGAGAAGAATGATCACACGCAATATCTTTCATCTCTGGAGATAGTGGGAAGTAATCGCAATGGTATTCATCATGAGAAGTTCTGTGTTCATATCTCAGCACAACTGCTGTTTAATATATCATCATGGGTGGTCTCTTCATTAAATTCAGGTTCAGATTACCTCCTGTTAGGTGGAGACAACAGTATTTACCTACCCTCCTACCTCATGAGTTTGTTTTGGGGCTCTAGGAAGGAATGAAGTATATGCCAGTGTTTTGTGAACAATGAAGTGCTAAACTGAAGTTAGGGAATGCGGCTGTAGCTCCCTGGTAGGTGCATGTGACCCTGGCTTCTATTCCCAAACACAAAACACCAAAAATTAGTACTATCATGAGGTTGTTGCTCCTTAACACAAGAAGAAGAGAGTTGCCAGGTTATATAATTAAGGAAGTTAAGACTTTTGGATAGGGCTGGGGATAGAGCTCAGTTGGTAGAATGCTTTCCTCCAAAGCACAAGACCCTGGGTGAACCCAGTTCCGCAAAGAAGAAGAAGAAAAACAAAAGACTCATGGATAAGGTGGAGACAGGACTAAGCTTCTTTGCTGTAATGATGACAGATCTACAATCTGAAGGAAAGATGCCAGGTGGCCGGGGAGGAGATGGGAGAGAGTGTTAGGACAGTGGCAGCAGCATGTACCAGGAACCTATAAAGAAAAGACACAGGTGTCTCCGTGGAACAGAAAGATCATGCACAAGGAAAATTAGCATCCTGCCTTACCCCAGTAAGTGTTGATGCTGCATGTATAGTCAGAGGGAAAAAGCAAAGCAACTTTTTATCCTTAGGAAACCACAAAAACCAAAAACAGCCTTTCTAATACAAGTCCCTAAGGTGAATAAAAACATTCCAAAAAGTTAAGATCCATTTTATCCCTGTCTTCTGTATCCTTGATATCTGCAGATATATAATGATTCTTGGAGATAGCGTAATCGAGTAAGGGACTTTTTTTTTTTTTTTTTTTTTTTTTTTTTTTTGTAGCAATGCAAGTAATAGGCTGATCATTTTAAAGAAAGAATAGTGGGTAGCACAATAGAACTTGTAAATGAAAATTTAAAATAGAGTTCCTCATTTTGGTTCAACATTGCCTAGTATGTTTGTAGGCTAAGTAAAAAGAATTTCAGATATTTTGGGAATGTAGCAAACTATATCAAAGCAATCACTGTATAAGAATTATATGAGACTGATGAAAACTAACAATCCAAAAAGTCCAGAGAAGCTTCTAAGACTCCCTAAGTTTATCAACTCACATCAAGTATCTCTCTTGCTATAAGCAAGACTTGTAGTATTGGGAAGCAGATGTTTACCCACAGTGATCCTTGGAAAATAGGGGTACCAAGTCTTTGTAGTTTGCAGAGTAAGTGGCAGGGCTTGCAGAGTAACTTATGCATTATGACTGAGGTTCCACAAAGAGGCATGAAGGGATGAAACATTTTCATCCCCTGTTTGCAAAGAGGTACCCCAATTTCATTACACTGTTCATTGTGACTCTAAGGAGACATGTGATCTGGATCAGCTCTCCACACTGACATCCTTTGCAAACACTTGTGCACCAGGTGCCCTAGGATTTATAGCAGATGATACTGTAGGCAAATGGCATTTTATATTCTTAAGTAGGTCTTTAGCTCTGAATCTTTATCTGATGCATCTCCCTAGTAAGCTGCCTGAGTTAATCTCTGCCATTTATTCTGCAAATTACTAAATCAAGCTGAATGTGATTTTTCTCTTCTATAAATTGGAAAAATTTTCTACCTCTTCCCCATCATGCAGGATGGGTAAAAGAGAAGCTGTTTCCTTTAAATCCCTCTCCCACAGATTTTCTTCTCTGGAGAAGAAATGTAGGTCCATTCAAGCTTTGAGTGTTTCAGTGAAAAAGGGAGGCACCTCAAGGGCCTGTGCTTCCCCATAAATGATCCCAGAGATGGAAAAGAACAGAAAATAAAAGAAAGACACTCCAGTAGAAGAATCATGAACAGAGTGTGACTTCTCCCCTAAGACCTGCAGGGAAATCCTCTGCTTGGTTTCTCAAGTATGGCAGTGCTCTTTCAGTGGATACCTCCAGGCCTGATTTTACCAAAGGAGTTAAATGGAAGGAAAGAGGGAAAAGAACAAAGGGAGAGATCATGAAAGAGATTTTCCTTTCTAGTTCTACTTATAATCCTCAATCATCCCACTGAAAACTCTACTCTTCACATTTGTACCCCATGATGAGATTATGAGGATTCTGTGTGGTCTCTGGTCATGACCATTTCTCCCAAAGAAAGGAGAAATACAGATGGGGGATGCTTGGAGGAGAGGGGAGGAGAGTGACCAGTAATCACAACTAGTTTGTTCAAAATAAAGATGGAAAGAAATGCAGATTTGCCATAATCCCTTACCCTTATACAGGCCACAATGTGGAACAAATACCTGTGGTATTTTTATGTCATCTAAAATAATGATACTTCTCTGAATTTGAATGCTGGAAGAAGTTGCCTGATAAACTAAGAGTAAAGGCAAGATTTTAAATCACTAAATAATTAATATGACCTCCAATATCCAGGAGTAGCCAAATGAAGTTCAGTAGACACTTCATCATACAAATAAAAAGAGATATCTGGGAGGCAGAGGATGGATATCTGGGTTTCACTATGATGTAATTTATAAGATTTCATGAGAGAGAATAAGAAGAAAAAAGATGGGAGATTATTTGAATGAAAGACTTCTCTATATTTTTATATTACATGCATATGTACTGTAGCTATGCATGCAAAAAATAGATGTTTCTTTCATTCTAATATATTTATAGTTGAAAGAAATCAGCAATATCTTATAGATTACAGAGATATTGGGTGGGTGAGATAAGACATCATAACTGATTAAATGACATCATGGAAGGATTGAGGTTTTTGAATTATGGTCTAAAGTTGCCAAAAAAAAAAAAAAAAAAAAAAAAGCTCATCTTCTAGGGGAGCGGGAGGGAGCATAACTTCAAGAGTGTCTTTCAGGTTAACTCATTCTCATTGCATTAATATTTGACTGACTGAAACTTGAAATTCACTATTACAGCTTTTTTTTGTCACTTCATGAAAAAGTTTCTCTTTTTTTTTTTTCCCCTTTCAAGAAGGTGTCTGGGAATCAGGATCTCAGATCATTGGGGATGCTATGACAAAAATACTGTTAACTAAGTGGTCTGATACACAATAGAAATGTACTTCTCACAATTCCAGAGGCCCACAAGTCCAGACCAAGTTTTCAGCAGACTCCCTGATGTGTCTGGTAAGGCCAATACTCTGGTTCATAGTTGGATATCTTGCTGTAACTTCTCATACTGGAAAAGAGGAATTCTGATTTTTTTTTGGTTCCTTATCAAGATACTCATCTCATTCATTGAGGACTCTACCCTCATGACCTGATCACCTTACAAAGGTTCTATCAGTACCATCAAATTTGGAATGAGGTTCAACATATGAATTCCGGAGAGACATAAACATTCAGTTTATAACCCTCAGAGATGCTGTTGTCAGCTCAATAACAAGAAGCTCTCTAAAAAATAAATATGCTGTAACCACAGGGCAGGGGCTTCCTCAAATAATACAGTCATCTTTGGAAGTGTTCAGTCAGAAGTGGCAGGACTGTCCTGATGCCAGACCTAATGCCCGTGTTGGATGGAAGCTGGCCTACTGTATCAAGCTTATCCTATTTTTTTTTTTTCTTTCTTTCTTTCTTTTTTTTTTTTTTTTTATTGGTACTGGGGATTAATCTCAGGGGTGCTTTACCACTGAGCTCCAGCTTCAGGCTTTTTCTATTTTGAGACAGTGTCTTGCTAAATTGCCAAGACAGACCTTGAACTTGCAATCCTCCTGCCTCAGCCACCCAAGTAGCTGGGATTACACGCAGGTGCCACCACACCTGACTGCATCAAGCCTAGCTTTTGATGTAAAGATTAGATGTCTCGACAGGGACAGGGCAGTAGCATCATTAACAGCTGAAAACCTAGTAGTGAATGTCATATTCTACCTGCTAGCTTGTCAAGTACACCTGTGCCTATACATCAAGACAATTCTTGGAAAGTAAGTCTCTCTCTGTTGTCAAGTTAATATGGATTTTTCCTACTGCTATTGCCAATTTATTGCACAGAGCTGAGGTTTGGGATTGAGGGGATGTTAGGTAAAAAGAGAGGGAGAGAGAGAGTGGTGGGGGAAAGGAGCTGCTGCCTTTGTGCTTCTCAGAACAGAGAAAGAGCAGACCAGGCCAGTTAGAAGCAGGGAAGAGGTGAACCTGGGGACAAAGAACAGATGGACTGTGATGAGGGCACAGGGAAACAGATTTGCAAGAAACACAAACGGAATGAAGTAAATAGTGAGGAGACAGTAGGGGAAGAAGAGAGAGAAAAGCAATGGAAACCAACAAAGGAATTACATAAAATCAGAGGGAAATCTCAGAAAACAAAAAGAGAAAATGAGAAGCAAAGGAGGAGTACACCCAGTTTACTAAGTAGCATTTTGGCTTCCATTCTGGGTCTTGTTTCATGAGGAGGAAGCAGAACAAGAAGAGTCATGGGCTGATCCAAAATGTCACAGTAGGTTATGCAGGAGGGACTGGAATTCCAGAGGACCTGCCCTGGTCTCTGTAGGGTCCTGCCACACTCTCTGCTTTCTTAGCAAGAGATGAACCAAGAACATTAACTCAGACAAAATCTTTTTAATACAATCCAAACTTTTTCTGAGTAAAGATTCTTTGATCTTTGATCATGCTTCCAGGTCAGAAGGCACAAGTTCATAATGACAGTCACTGGGTTGCACACATGTTCTATCTAATAGAAGACAAAATAAAAAGTGCAGTGTTTATTGTTCTGCTTACAATAGTGAGCTGCCTGCTTTATTTGACAGGGATGGATTCTTCATTATAAAGAAATGAAGGTAAATGTAATTTTCTGCAGTTGGTGATCTTCACCAGTCTTTCTTTAGGCGGGGCAGGTATAAGACTAGTCTTATTGAGCATCACTTCTAACCTAGGAGGTCAAAGTTAGATAGAAACCAGAAAGAACAGCTGTGACTGGCAGCTGGAAGTGAGAAATCTGATGGCATATTACCCTAACCCAAGTAATGTTTTTTTTTTTTTTAAAACACTGAGACTTCTCTGTTGTCTTTTTTGTCTTCGTGATTCATTAATGGCATTGTGTTTAGCATCTTTTCTTGAGCCTGTTTGTTCTTTAATCCTCATATTTCATAAATGTCAGATTCTGTGACACACGGACCTGTGATAAAAACTCATCAAAGTCCTTGTTGTACTGTATTTATATGCACCAAACTGCTGTCATCTGTTACTGTGTAAATGATTTCTCTCCCTATCTCACTCCAGCCCTCCCATTATCACTTATTTCTGGCTCAATATCTACTACTCTTATTTTTTTTTTTTAATTTGGGGAAAACAATCTTAGCAGCTTATAAGCAAAATATATTAGCAATTCTTGAGGAATTGTAAGATGCATTTAGAATTATATTTGTGTTCAATACTACTGACAACTTTCAGATGTTCAAATAAGATGGATGAAGGTTTCTGAGTTTAAGACTTAAAAAAAAAAAAAAACTTTATCCTAGGATCAAAAAATGAATTTGTGCTAGTTGCTCACAAAATACCTTGGCCGTCAGTTTTGGACTAAATATGTACCTTGGGGTTTGAAATTCATTTACTCCTGGCAAAATGTGACTTCCTGCTTCTAAGAATAAAGGCTTGAAAAGACTTATTAAAGGAAGGTTCCAAAAGGACTTCTTAAACTTCAAACAGGTCTTACAAAACAGCGTTCTGATGAGTTAAGTGCACATGAATTAGAAGCATATGTATTAAATTTCCCTTAAAATACACATGAGTTTAAAAATTAAGGGTGGAGGGGAAAGACTGTTGGCAAAAATCTATTTTAGGTTTGGCTAAATTCAAACCATTTGAAAAGTAATTCTAAGGCATGGGACAAAAGACAGATTAAAATTCTTAAACACTTTTGGGAATCAAGTATGTTTTAATTTTTTTAATGAGTTAAGCTTACTTGAATAAGAAATGCTGGATTTATTTAAATTTCTCCTAAAATGAAGGAAAAACTGCCTGTGAGCAAGATCAATCTTTTGAAAACTCCAAATCCTTGGGAAAAAGTTGGAAGCTCTTGACAATCTTAAATCAAGGCCATACTCTCAGGGGAGGAAAATAAGACTTGATTCAAGAGAGTTGTGACTTTGGTCCTGTCTTGCTGCTCATGATCCATCAGGAAAAGTTAGAAATGTTTCTCAGCCTTTGTTTCTCTGTTTCTCACATGAGTAATGTCATTTGTTCCTTCTCCTCCAAACACACACTCACACACACACACATGCATACACATGTGCACACACACACAAACACAAAGACACAAAGAAGATTTATCAGAGAATCACTGTTCACAGTGCACAGAGAAAAATTCAGTCTTGAAAGTTCTCTAGGCATAAGGCCATGGTATTCATTCAAATGGAATAATGAAGCGTGGATGGTTTCAAAGTGATTGATTTATTGGATATGGACCTAGGGTAACCAGATCAGGATTAAAATTTTAGTAAATCCTTTTCCTATGAAAAGTGAGAGACTGATTTCTATAGTTCCTACCTACAACCTGTCTTTGACCTGTTCCTTTTTAATAGAGACCAAGCAAGATCTTGATATCTAAAAGCATTCAATACTCAAAAAGACCTGTCTTGTCTATCAACTGCCCTGGTCATTCCAAAGCATTACAATGTGGTTATTATAACAAGTAGTTAAAACCAAGGATAAAACCCCTAAAAGTGGTATAGACTTGTGAAAGTCATTTTAATGAATGCTACAGTTCAGAATGTCTGAGACAATAAAAATGTCATTTCTGTCCTTCTGTTTTGTTTTCTTTCAGTTGGGTGACAGGCAAAAATTCGAACAAAGACAAACAAAAATAGGATTAGAGAAAGTAAGTATAATGTTAACCGGTTAAGTTAGCTCATTAAGTATTTAGTAAACACCTTTGTTTTACCAGGCATTGTACCATATATCTGGTTCAAAAGACAAATGGAAAATTGTCTTGAATTTTAAGGAACCCAGAATCTAGAGTGGAGGCAAACTTATGCTCAACTTGCCTTATTGTTAGTCCCGTTTTGTACAGCCTGGTACCTAAACACTCATTGAGCTTTGACCTAACACTAATTGTAGTGACTAACTCATGTCCTGGATTCAAATACCATATCCATTATTATTACTGCCTCTATGCCCTTGGGCAATTTACAAAAGCTCTTTAAGTCTCAGTACCAAGTCTATAAAATGAGGACAACATATTTTCTCTGCAGGTTTAATGTGTATTAGTATAATCTCTAGAATTTAACACAGAACACTGATTTCTTTTGTGAACATTGTGGTTATAATGTGGGAGAACAGAAGTGACAGGAGGAGTGTGTTCTGCAGTGGAGGGAGGTGATGAAATAAAATATTTCAATCTAAGCCTTTGTGTTTCCTCTGCAACAAGTCACTTACAACGTAATGGCTTAAAATGATGAATATTTAGTACATATTGTACATCACTGCATTGACTGTGTGGCTCTTTGAGTCTGGGTTAAATTAGGTAGGTATGGATGACCTAGGATAAGCTCTCCATTATGTCTGGAGCCTTAGTTGAGATGTCCAGGGCAGTTGAGAGAGCTAGAATGGTCACATCCTCTTTTAAGGGGTCTTTCTTCATCTAACAGTCTAGCTTGGACTTACTCATGAAAGAAGTTTCAGAAGCAAGAGAGGGCAAGTTCCAATGAACAATCCCTAATCAACCTTTTCTTTGTGTTACACTTGCTACTGATCCACTGCTTAAAGCAACCCATAGCTGAGATCAGATTCAAGTAATGTAGAGATGGATTTTATTAATGATGGGAGAAATGGCAAAGGGATATGCATACAGGAAGGTATGCATAAGTTGAGGATCATTACAGTACCAATCTACCAGGGCCTTTAAAATGTTCTTAAAGGCTGGGGTTGTGACTTTTAAGGGCTGGGGTTGTGGCTCAGTGGTACAGCGCTTGCCTAGCATGTGTGAGGCACTGGGTTTGAGTCTCAGCACCACATATCAATAAATGAATGAAATAAAGGTCTGTCAACATCTTAAAAAATATTTTTTAAAAATTTTCTTAAATGTTTGTGAGCATAAGAATCACCACGCTGTTGATGTGTCTGACTGATCTCACTTCAGTATTGACAAAAATAATAACGTCCCAGGTAAAGTTATTCGCATTCTGTTTGTGAAACCAGTGTTATATAGAGTGAAAATATAAACTCCAAATTAAGAACATAGCTGAGTAGGACAGCTCCCTGGTGCTTTCTTTAAACTGCTTATAAAGGTACATAAAGTTTGTGGCCAAAGTTAACTTATGCGGAACAAGGAGCCCACTGGGTCTGCAGAGTCCCTTACAGTTCTGAGGCCCTTGTGTCCTCCTCCCCACACACTAGGGAACTTAATTCTAAAGCAGCGGATTCTGTCACTGTCAAACTTACCAACCTTAATAGAGCACACATTTGTCATTCCACTGTGCTGTAGGACTGCAGGTATGTAGCTGAGATCAGTTTGTGGGCCTGAGCAATTGCATCTCTGCTGCAAGACAGTGTCAAGATGCAACCGATCAGCATAAGCCAAGAAAAAGTCTTCCAAAAGAGATTGTTAAAAATGAAAATTCTTGGGTAAAACTGGCCCATTTCCCAAATCATTTTTTTTGTTAGAAATAAATCGTTTTGTTTTCTTCATAATCAAATGATAGTTCCATATGTTATTTTGTATTTTGCAATATTTCACAAAGCATATAATATAGATCCAACAACATCCTTTTCAACTGCTTCATTGTCTATTACAACATAATTTAGCTATAACACTATAATGTGGCTATTTTGCTTACTGATGATATTTATTGTTTCTAAATCTTTGCTATCCAACTATCACAGCAAACATTCTTATATGACTATTTCCCCAAACACACAAACTTTCATTGTGTCTACTCTTAGTCATACCTAAGTAATATTCTCATTCCCTTAGGAGAAAAGAAATATGGTCAGTTTATTACCATTTCCACAGTTCCTCTTATACTGAGACTGAATACAATGGACTTTTTTGGCATTTGTCAAAAGTTTTACTTTGGCTGGGCACATGTCTGTAATCTCAGTGGCTCAAGAGACTAAGGCAGGAGGATCACAGATTTGAAGCCAGCCTCAGCAACTTAAAAATACCATGTCTCAAAATAATAAATAAATAAATAAATAAATAGGACTGGCAATATGGTTCCATTGTTAACCACCTTTGGGTTTAATCCCTGGTACCAAAAAAAAAAAAAAAAAAAAGTAGTTTATCTCTTTTTTTTTTTTATTAAAAAATCATAAATTTACATAGGGCAATGTGGTTTGATTCATTCAGTTATTTATCAAGAACACAAGATACAATAGGTGTTGGCGAGGATGTGGGAGAAAAGGTACACTCATACATTGCTGGTGGGGTTGCAAATTAGTGTAGCCACTCTGGAAAGCAGTATGGAGATTCCTCAGAAAGCTTGGAATGGAACCACCATTTGACCCAGCTATCCCAGTCCTTGGCCTATACACAAAGGACTTAAAATCAGCATACTACAGAGATTCAGCCACATCAATGTTCATTGCTGCTCAATTCACCATAGCCAGATTGTGGAACCAACCTAGATGCCCTTCAATTGATGAATGATAAAGAAACTGTGGCATATATATACAATGGAATATTACTCTGCCATAAAGAATGATAAAATTATGGCATTTGCAGGCAAATGGATGAAATTGGAGAATATCATGCTAAGTGAGATAAGCCAATCTCAAAAACCAAAGGATGAATGATCTCGCTGATAAGCGGATGAGGACATATAATGGGGGGGTGGGAGGGGTTAGCATTAGGGCGAGGGTTAGGTTTAGGGTTAGGGTTAAGGAGAGTGGTAAGAATGGAGGAAGGAAGGACTGTATAGAGGGAAAAGAGGGGTGGGAGGGGGGAAGGGAAAAATAACAGAATGAACCAAATCATTTTAATTCAAGTGCTTCAGATTATTGTGTGCACACCTGTACACACTTGGAGAAATCCTGTCTTAAAAGATGAGCAGGAGTCCTGTAGGGTGAAGGAATAAACAAGCATCCCATATGGAAGGACAAGGATAGAGTGTGAACAAATACAGTGATAATAATAATAATAATAATAAAAGTCATGTTAAAAAATTTTTAAAAAGATAGGAATAACATGGTAACATGGCCCCAGGAACACAGAAGAAGGAAGCAAGATGGATAAGAAAAGATAAAGGTGAAAAGAGGACGGCAGGAAGTTGAGGAAAGAGGTTTCATGGTGTGGATTGATTTCTGGAATGGAAACCAGGCAGATAGTCTGTCCATGATTATTGATACTTGTCGTTGAAATAAAACTTGAGGCCACAAAATTGATACAGCAAATAGAAATAGCTGTAAATATATGGTTTATGATAAGACAGTTTTCCCATATTAATTCAGTAGCAAAAACATGCTGTGCTCTTGTGAGTTAGTAGTTCAGCTGCCCAATGTCTCCTGGAAGTCGTACACGGAAGGCCTTCTACTTATTCACGTGTCTAAGCCCCAGGGTCTAATAAATGCTCTCAATCACTAAGAAACCATTCGTGTTTTGTTGTGACTTGGACTGGAGTAGATCAATAGCCCCCTTACATGTTCATTATGTTTAATATTTTATGCATATATAAGATGATTGATCTTCTAAACTGTTGGGATGTGATTACTCATCTTAAGTTCTGCTCATGACCTGCTTGTTTGCAAAAGGGCTTTGTTATTAGGAAACAATAATGAAGTACTCCAGGTTTATTTTCAGCCATAAAGATAAGATTCATTTTATTCTCCAGAGTTTTGAAGATGCTGAAGGTAGTAAATATCCCTGCTGGTCTATAATAAATGAATTTCTATGCCTAAGATTTTATAATATGATAATGTCAGTAATGTTCTAATCCTAAGTGTTCACTTGTGGGTCTCTAAAAGACATAAACCAAATAAAGAAAGAAATTAAATTTGAATTAAAATTGTTTGGTGTAACAATTTTTTATTCCACAGAGTTAGATAATATATCTGATTAGAGTAAACCTGCAATATCCCTGTTTAATTCAGAAACCTCTAACCCTTGTGTTGTATGAAGAAGTCTTAACTATGTGGTTGAAGAAGTAATGAAGAAGTCTTAACTATGTGGTTGGGATAAAATATAAAAGTTAGAGATATAGAGTGCTAATTTCTGAATTAAATATTTTGTAAGGCGTTTAAATAACATGTTCAAAGTTGAGTTTATTATCTCTTCTAAATTAGATTTATATTCTCATGTCCCTAATTCTGCTAACTGCTTTCTAATTTCCCTAGTCATCCTTTTTGCTGAAGATGAAGATTTCATTAACATCTTCCTCCTCACCTTGTTCCCTAATAGATTCCAAGCCCTGTGATTTCCAACTCCAAATGACTTCAGTATTTACCATTTGCTTTTAATTCTGCTGTCACTAGTCCACTTACAGTCTTTATTTTCTCTCCTTGACATCATTGCAATTTAATAAATTTTCTTAGCTGTTCCTTTCCCATTCTGTTTTGCAACTAATCCATTCTGCATATCGATTCATACATTCATTTCTTAAAATTTATTGCATGTTAGTGCTGTTATAAACACAGCAGATACAGCTGGGAACAAATGAGACATAAATCTCTGCCTTCTTGGAGCTTACATTCTACTAGAAGAGGCAGAAAATGAAGAAGATAAATACATAATACATATGAACTGCTATGACAATAAGTACTAAGGGGAACAATAAAGAGTGAAAGAGAAAATGAGATCTTAGGTGGCAGGACTTAAGTTTGAGAAAGAGTAAATGGAGAAAGCCCCACTAGGAGGTGAGTTCTGAGAAAAACTAGAAGGAAACAGGGAGCTAATTATAATGAAGTTTGGGTAACTGTAGTTGCTATACCATATACATCCCCCAAATTCATTGGCTTACTTCTTAAAAATGTGTGTTTATTGTTCACATTATAGTTCAATGCAAGAAGACTCATAGCTTTCTAAATATGACTGCCCTCACTTCAAACTTAAGCCACATGTTTTAGTTCCTGATTGGCTACCTAAATATGCAGGGGTTTCAAGTAGTCTCTCAGGTTTGATAATTCACAAGAACAACTCGCAGAATTCAGAAAAGCACTATATTTACTATTAAAGTTTTATTGAAGCAAAGGACAAAAGTATGAATGAGTCAAATGGAGAGATATAAATGGCAAGGTCTGGGAGGGTTCCAGAACAACAATATGTGACAATACAGAGTATGCCAACCAGGGCCAAGTTACAGTGTTTGTAGTTCTTCTTGGGATATTATTACATAGACGTGTCTGATTGAACCATTGACCCTGTTCCTCAATCTTCATCGCTCCCTCCCTCCCATCCTGCAAGTAAGGTTGATATCACATGGCTCAAAGCCCAACTCTCTAATCACATGACTGCTATTTCTAGCCTGACCATCCCCATCCTGATTCATCTCATCAGCATGAACTGTCTGTGGTCCCACTACCAATAACCAAGACATTCTGGTCACCTAGGAAATAGTAAGGGTTTAGAAGCTACTTCCCAGGTACTGCAGACAAAACTAAGTGGAATTTGTTATAACCCAGGTTCCTTCTGTAGTGTATCTTCTGCCAGCAACATGTAACTTCCAGTGTTACCATGGAAGAAACAGAGGGATAGACCCAGAAGTGACACATATCCCTTTGCTCACATCCTGTTTGTGGGAGGTCACATAGCTGCACTGAAATGCAAAGAAGTTTGGGAAGAGTTGTCTTTAGCTAATGGTAGACTTCCACAGATGTCCATGGAAGGAGAGAAAGAATCTGGTGCCCAGTCAGTTGTCTCTGCCAGGCTTGTCATGTGATAGCTGTTATTTCTTCAATAATTGTTTCTCTCTTCCTTCTCCAAAATCAGGGACTGCTATTACATAAATATCAATTCCTTTGATGCTATCCCTCAGCTCAGATGTCCTGCTTTTGTCTTGAAATTCCTTTCTCTGTTTAATGCTGCTATGCTATTTTCAAGTTCATTATTTTTTCTTCTGAAATGTCTAATATGCTTTCAATCTCATCCAATGGACTTTATCTCAAAATTACAGTTTTTATTTTTAGAAGTTTAACATGAACCTTTTAAAATATCTTCCATATCTCTACTGAGTGTATTCGATATTAGCTGTAGCTTTCGGATGATATGCAATTTAGTTTTGATAAGACTTTTAGGTTCCTAGTCTGCTAATGCTTTTTATCTGTACCAGTTCTAGATTAGTTTTGATTAATTGAGTTTTTTCTTCATCATGGGCCATATTCTCTTGTTTCTTTGCACATCTGGTGGATCTTTGAATGAATGCCAGATATGGTGAATTTTATTTTGTTATGTGTACTGAGTGTTATGTATTCCCATAGATATTTTTCAGTTTTATTTTTGGATGCAGTTAAGGTACTTAGAATCTGTTCTTGCAGGTCTTTCTTTTAAGAATTGTAAGGCATCTTAGTTCTATTTTTCTAGGGTTAATTAGTCCCCCACCACTGAGGTAACGCCATTTTGAATTCTCTATTCACTGTCGCAGAAGTTGTTCACTATGGTTATTGGGTACACCATTATTTCCAACCCTGTGTGAGCTATAGGTACTCTTTCTTCTCATTCTTACAGGACAGCCTTCCCACTCCATAAGCTCTTTACTAATATGTATGAACTGATGAGTCTTCTGTGGAATACCCAAAAGGGAACCTTTATAGATCTTCAGGATTCTGTGTGTAGATCCCTTCTCTTTAATGCTCTGCTCTGTGAACATTAGCCTCCTCAGTTTCTTGGAATTCTCAGCCCTGTCTCAACTCAGGAAGTCTGCCAAGCTCTATGCTGGTTGCCATTTTCTGTGCATGTCAAGGAAATTCTTGCAAGGTATGTGTGTCTTCTGTCATCATCTGAGACGATTATAGAATTTGACTCTTTGGTTTCCTGTTTCTCATGGATTATTCTCCTTCATTGCATGATGTTCAATAGCTTTAAGATGGTGGTTTCATATGTTTGCCCTTTAAAACAAATTATTTCAGGTGAGAGGGTAAATCTATTTCCTATTAGTCCGTCTGCAGTAGAAGCGGAAGTGAGAAGTGTGGTGCTTTTTGTTTTGCTTATTCATTTTTAAAAACTAGTATACTAAGGCAGTATGTTAGCTTTTCATTGCTGTAGAAGATATTTGATATAAACAACTAGTAAGAAGAATGAGTTTATTTTGGCTTTCAGTTTTAGAAGTGGCAGTCCTTGATCAGGTGGACTTATTGCTTTTAAGCCTCTGGTAGGGTACTGGGTGATAATGGCAGAGAGTAGGTAGTGGAGTCAAGCAGCTTATCTCATGCCCAGGAACTGGAAAAGGAAGAGGATATGGACAACTGTCCCCTTTGAGGGCATGCCTCCAATGACCTAAAGACCTCCCACTGGGTGCCATCTCTTAGAATTTCACCATCTCCCAAGAGCACCAAGCTGAGGACTAAACTTTTGGCACATGGGCCTTTAGGGGATGCTCAAAATACAAACCGTAGCAGGCAGTCATTTTAATAAAATGTTTCTCGAGGATAAAGATACTTATATTCAGACCTAAAGAAGAATAATATTATGGCATTTGCAAATAAATGGATGGAATTGGAGAATATCATGCTAAATGAAATAAGTCAATCCCAAAAAACCAAAGGCTGAATGTTTTCCCTGATAAATGGATGATGATATATAATGGGGTTGGGGGAGTAATGAGAGAAGAATGGAGGAACTTTAGATTATGTAGAGGGAAATGAGAGGAAGAGAAGAGGGGGTTTGAAAAATGGTGGAATGAGACAGGCATCATTACCCTATGTACATGTATGATTACACGAATGGTATGATTCTACATTGTGCACAACCAAAGAAATGAAACAATGTACCCCATTTGTGTGCAGTGAATCAAAAAGCAGTCTGTAAAAAAAAATAAATACATAAATAAATAATTTTTTAAAAGTTACTTATATTTAAGAGAAGAGAGAACCATGAACTTTTCTAGGGGGGTTGAGGGTTGTCTGTACTCTGAAGAAATTAATTTGGAGACAACTAATCACTCAGTTATGTTTTATCTCATTGGAGTATATCACTAAATTAAGTTCTAAATCTATTTCAAATTTTATTTTTTAACACATCAAATTGAATTTTTATTTGCTGAAATCATAGTTAGTCCATATGTATGCTCGACCCTATGGTTTTTCATCTGTGCACATTTTTTTATTTTGACACTTCATTTATTCAAAAGTATGACAATATATGGCTTTAATGATTTTTCTTCGAATAATGTTTTCAGATGTTCACACGTAATACCATTTCACTGAGCAAGAATCAAACAAGTAAACAAGCAAAAAGCAGCCTCATCTTTGCCTCGAAGCAACCATCATCTTTCCTGTCTAAGTACTGTGGCAGCCTCTGGCAAGAGGTGGACTCACCTGAGTGTTTACGTAAGCACACCTTTGATGAAGGTCACGAACTTCTGTGTTCAGAGACTCAGAGAGTTGGAATTAAAGAACACAGTCATTTGTGGGTCTCACCCAACTTCAAGGTGTTTTTTAGCCACAGTCTGGGATTGTCACTTCAGCAATCTTATTAAAAGAAAGTCATTCTTTTTGCCTCATTTGCCATCTATAAAGCTCTGTAAGCTTTCTAACCAAACAGGCCATATGACGGGGTGGGGAGAGAGAGAGAGAGAGAGAGAGAGAGAGAGAGAGAGAGAGAGAGAGAGAGAGAGAGAGAGAGAAAGAGGAAAAAGAAAAGTTCACAGAAATTCTGGAAAAGACTATTAATATATAGAAGATATGAACAGTAATAACTTAGGCTGGGATCAAACTTCATCATTGGGGGGGAAAAAGAACCATGGAGATTGAATAAGCCAAAAAAAAAAAAAAAAAAAAAAAGACTTGGCCCACAGCCCAGGCTAACAATTTAGAAACTGAAGTGGAGCTTGATCTCTAATCCCCAGTCTTCAGACTCCCTTAAGCCCACTCCAAAAGAAAAAGAGGGGATACAAATGCCCAGAGAGCGTCCTCTTTCCAGTGGGGGGCTGGAGTAAACATGGTTTTTTTCAAGGAGCATCGTTTTTATAGAGTCTATCATGCCATGAACCTTGAGGTTACTAAAGAGGTTTTCTTCACCTCACCAAGGGGTTCATTTCTCACATTTTTGTTTTTGACTATTTACTACCACACTGCAGAAGTGTTTGAGATCGTTTCCTTCTCAATCTCTGCTTCATTTCCATTCAACTCTCTACAGTTTGCCTTCCCCCAATGCATACGATTATCACCTCTCCATTCTAATTAGCTTCCAAGCTGCCTATACTGTCACCCCCACTTTTATGATATTGGTTCCATATATTTTGATCTCTTAATTGGCTTTTGATGCTTACCATTTTGCAAACTGTTGCCAAGCATTTTTTTTTTTTTTACCTTTTTATATGTTCCCAGGATTGCTCTATGATTTTTTTTTTCTTTTAGTATGTCCTTTTTCAAATCCAGTTTCCAATTCCACATAGTTCAAATCTGCTCTTGCTGGCAATACATTAAATCTTCAAAGTTCTTTTTAACCAAGTTATTTATTTATTTATTTTTAGCTGTGAGGGTACACAATCCACTGCAGGATCAATTCTATTCTTTATTTCTTTTTTATTCATTTATTTATTTTTAAGGATTTGTGATTTTCACCTGACATTCCTGGACTCTGTCAGGGATGACAATCATTTTGTATGGAGGCTGGGAAACTTCTCCCTTGCAAATCACATTTGTGATAGTTTGTAATGTCTTGAAGACTGTAGGAGGTAGACATCTGAAAAGTGTGATTTCTTGACAGACTGTTTATGTACTAATGTGTAAAATTTCCCAAAAATCTGCTCTGCCATTTCTGTTGCCCGTGGGGTTGAGAAATCCAACAGCTCCTTATGTTGGTGGTTGTCTGATCACGTTGCTCGGCTTGTCTGCTCCCATTGACTGTCACTCAGCAAAATAGTCCATCAAAGTTTCTCAAAATGTAAAAATAGGGTTTTTTTCTTGCAATTTCTATAATGTTTTAAAGTTAAATTACTTCTGCCAGTTCATTACACATACCAAGGATTTATATTGACACATTTCAGTGTTTAAATAAAAAGTAAATATAGTAGTTAAAAGTGAGGAATAAATATGAAAATATAAAACGCTTAAAGCTTTACAATCGTGGTAATAGTCGTCGCTGTCTTTAGTTTGTTATCGTTTTCATTTTGCTCTTAACTACCCAAATTCTGAGTTTAAGACCTCTGATTAAAACGAAATGAGTGGTTCTGTTTTAAGCTGCCATTAGAAGAAATTGCTTTTAACTCACTTGCATTGAAAAGCATTATAATCTAATGAAATCTATGTGAATCTTGTGGAAACTGGAAAGTTCGGTAAGTAGTACACAGGTGACTTGCCTGTTTAAGGAACTAACTCAGTCAAGCTGCTAATGTAGCCTATACCTCATTGGTTTCATCTGTTAAATGGAAATAACAATGACCTTTAGCTCATTGATTGTGGTAAGCGTCCATAAGACAGTCCACACCACAGTGACTACCATGTAGGAAATACCCAGTAAATGCTATTTTTAATTATTGTTTGAATGAATGTATTGAATAAGATTATAATTAAACCTTAAGCTAGAGCATTGTTCCTAGAACAATGTAGGAAGTGCTATAGTAAGCTTTTTCAGTGTTCATCATAACCTTGAATTTTTAAAAATATGTGCATATCTGTGCATGGGGTGGGCATGTAAGATAAGAGAAGGGGATTGTAGTCTAAGTAGTTTCCTGAATCATTTCTTCAGACAGATGTAATCACATTAACATCATGACCACATAAATTCATCATAGGAGGAAAGGCCAGGCAGAGCCTCAGGATGGGTCATGAGTTGGTCCAAGGGGACTTGTCACTTTTTAATTGTGTCTGGTCAGGCATGGAAGAAAAAGAAAGGGGCAAATGTCCCCAAGGGACTACAGGGGAACAGGCCAAACTGAAGGACTCTGATGATAAACTTCATCTACCTATATGCCAGGTATGAAAAATAATCCACATTAGTGAGAAATGTCCTCATGAATAGTTTTAGAGTTTAAGAAGAATTCATTGACAAATCTTTGTTCTAGAAGCATCAAGCATTTTTGTCATGAATGCCAAAATGTTGGTAAACATATTACATTTTTTGTCTTATTTAGTTCTTGAAATCATGAAACAGATACTATCATCTCTGTTTTACAGAGAAGAAAACTGAGGTTCTCAGAATTTAAGTAGTTTTCCAAAGTTACATAATTCTAGTAAGTAGTAGAGGTATTGTTTGAGACCAGATGTGCCTGATCTTAGTGTGCTCATGATTAGTAACCTGTCCACTTCCCTAGATATTTTACTCCCTCTCTTTTATAATACTTCAATTTGTAGCTCTTACAATTGACTTTGTGCCTGAGTTGGTAATTCTCTCATGTTATGCCAGTTTGGGTTAAAGGAGTAACCCAAGAGTAATCAGTATACATTCTCCATGTCTCCAGAATATTTTATTTGGACATTCTTGGGTCAGATTTATATTTGTGGTCCCAATGGTCTATGAAAGACAGGCAGATGTAGAGAGATGTGGGGGTGATGCCGTGATTTACAAGTACTTTAGTGATAGATTCTCTAAGCGGCTGTCTTAGGAACTTCTAATAACATTACAGCTTTAACCTTAAACTCTTGAATACTTAGTGCACCTTTGTCCACTTCAGAAAAAAGCTGAATAAAGCAAAGGAAAGGAGTGAGGATAGTCCTGTGTGCAGTTGCTCTGGTTTAAATCAACGGTTCTGTAGGTTAGAGGTGCAACTTGAATCTCATTGAATAAAATAAAAGTATTGGGAGAGCTGTGTTCTTACAGGAAGCTTTAGGGAAAATCTGTGCCCTTGCCTTTTCCAGCTCACAGAGCTTGAATGCTCTTGACCTCTTTCCTCCATCTTCAGAAACAACAATGTGGGTCAAAGTTCTAACATCACAGCACTCTGGTATTCTTCTGCAGCCACATCTGTCTCTGACCCTGACTCTTTGGTCTCCATCTTTGACAAGGGTTTCATAAGAACACTTGTGATTACATTGGGACATCCATCAAACCAGGGATAATCTCCCTGTTTAAAGTCTACTGACTGGCAACCTTAATTCCAAATGATACCTTCTTTCTCCTTTGCTATTTACCCTAACATAGTTGACAGGTTCTAGGAACTAAGTCATGGGCATCTTTGTGGGGCAACTATTCTATTCACCATGTAAGTCTTTCAATATGAATTTGATTGAAAGAAGAAGAAATTTCCACTAGGAATAGTGGTAAAAAACCAGAGGTTCTGGGTGACTGCTCTAGAGAATTATGGAGACTTTAAAATAATGACCTGTGAAATTATTTGGAGTAATATAAAGACACATGGATCTGCCTGTGATGAGCCTAGAGTGAATAGGTAGGAATGGGCTTTACTCATAGCATCCTACCACAGATATAAAATTTCATTTGTGACAAATGTTGACAGGTACATGGTGTCTAAAAGAGAGAAGAGGTGGGGAAGTGTTTTTGAACTTGGATGTAACAAGGAGTTAATCTAGACAGGAAGAAAGCAAGGCCATGGAGCATGATAATCATCAAGGTCAAGACAGGCACAGGTTTGAACAGAAGATGGGATAGAGACTGGAAGGGGCACTGTGCATGATGCAGCTGCAGAGACAGGCAGGGCCAGACCACGTGGGGCCTGAGGACACCATTCTCTACTTAACCTTTATCCTAAATTCAACAGATTGTCACCAAAGGGTGTTAGGCAGAAGCCCTAATGGAGCATGTGTACATAATATTTGCAGTTTCAAAAGATTACTCTTGGTATCATTTGGAGAATGGATTGGGAAGGCTGAGTCAGCAGAAGGAAGCCAACAGGGTTTCAAGGGATCAGTTGGGAGTGAATGGCATGTTTCTGGTGGGAGAGGTTGGCTGACTTGGATTTTGAAAGTTGCAGTGTAAATAGGGTGAGGGGCAAAGGAAACAAGGAGAGTTTTGTCACAGGTACATCAGGCTAAAAAGAAGAATTCAAAATGGGGAAATGACCAAGAGGAACATACTGATAATGTTTATGGACCTCATGTTTTATAGCAGTTGGCCAGGTAATTTCTTATTTGAGGTCTTCAGTTATTGCTTCATGGACAAAGCCTTGATTCATGCAAGCCTGCTTCTGCTTACTTTCCTAGCCCATCATCTCCATCACCATCTCTAACTGCCTTTGAAACTGTTTCTCACTTTATGCTCATGTTAAGCTAGCTCCTAGCCTTTAAAGTCGGCCTATGCTCACTCTGCTATGTATGGCCACATTTTATCTTTCTTGATGCCAAATTTCTGAGATCCCTGCTGTTATTTGTCCTTTTTGCTGACCCAACTCAGCTGAGACTTTTGATACAGAGACCTTTGATACTTCTGCAATGGTGACAGAAGATAATCTTCTGGGTCTCACTCTTGCAAATCTTATCTTCATTTTCCAGTATGCTTTTGAACATCACACTTGAACTTATGAAGGCTGCCAGTGTCCATTCCTGCTGACCCTCTGTGCTCTTTGCAGTTGAACCGCCACCTCCACCTGACTGGCCTTGATTTTTTTTTATTTTTACAGTGCTCAGTATTACACTGTCTCCTTACTTTCGTTCTTCTTCTCCAGGGGCAAGCTGGCCTGTGTGTTTTGGCTTTCTAATTGGCATTTATAATCATTGTACATTGAACTGCCAGTTTGATCATGACAATTCCTGGTCGATGTCTTTTTTTTTGGTACCAGAAATTGAACTGAGGTGTGCTTTACTGAGAAACATCCACTGCCAGTTTTTATATTTAGAGAAAGGGTCTTGCTAGGTTGCTTAGGGCCTTACTAAGTTGCTGAGGCTAGCTTTGAATTTGTGATCCTCCTGCCTCAGCCTCCCAAGTTACTGGGATTACAGGTGTGCACCACTGCACCTGGCTATGTCTGTCTTTATGCCTGTCTTAATTTAGCATATAATATTTTCAAAATGATCAAACAAACCCCTCTAACTGGTATTTCGACATCAAAGAACTTCACAGGTTGATGGAATAACAAACAATCCAATTCCTTTAGGAGTATAACTGCATAAAATAATTCATATTGAAGCTAATCATTAGTACTGATAGTACTAATCACTTGATGGACATTTTTTTTTTCTTATCTTTTGCAACTCTGACAAGCAGATATTATTATACTCATCTTACAAATGAGAAAAGTGAGGCTCAGAGCACTTTAAAATATGACAGTAGCTGAATGACTCAGAATAAGAGAAATCATTTTCCCCAAGTTACATAGCTCAAAACGATGGAGCTGACACCAAAGGTCATTTGCCTTCCCACTGGCCTGCTTCCCCTTAGGCTGTATTTATACTTTTGAATAAGATTGAAAGTATTTTTGCACTTTTGGAGTTTCCTGAACTCTTTTTAGTTCCTTTGATATCAGAAGCAGCTTCACTGGATCACAAATGTCAGTGGACTTAGGCCAGGTGAGTTAAATCAATATGGTTTTAGTACCCATTCTTTTAACATTGGAGCCAGTCAGGGTGCAGATGACTGTTTGACCCAGAACTTAAAAGCGGTCGTTGGAGCTGTCAGTGCATCAGGGGCTCCTACTTTTACCCTCCATCCTAATAGTCCCCTGTGTTTAGGCCTCTCCCCTCAATGGGCGGCTCTGACCATGAAAGGTTTGCTGATGGAACTGCTGAGTGATCTTGGAGCAATACTCCTTTTCTGATCCCAGCAGCCTTATTATTGTGCTCTGCATTTTTGTCTAAATTGATTACTTCCCAGGTTTGTCCTCAGACCTGCTGAGTGAACATGTTTCTGATTACCTCCCCCCAGATTGATTAGTTGCACTTTTCTAAATGGAATCTAATTTTCCTCTTTTCTCTCTGTATTTGTAATCTCATTAGATCCATTTGTATTAATTCTTAGTCTCCTGGTGTGTGCAACAGCTTCCAAATTTGTAACATCTGCAAATTTTATTAGCATGCTGTGTGCTCTGTCTTTCAGATCATTAATGCTAACCATCAATAATCCAGATGTTAGAGAAGACAAGAGCTTCATGCCAACCCCTGTGGCCCTCCACAAGAGACCGCTTCACACCCTGAATGTTGCCATTTATCAACACCTATTATTTATGACCATTCTGCTAAATCTCCATTCATGTGATCAGATCCCCCCCCCCCACAATCCACCAGTTATTTAAAAGCAAAATTTCAAAGTTTTATCTCATATCTTAAGGTCACAAATATAGTTTTTGGCACATTCTTGCCTCTTATGTAGAAATTACAATTTATAGCAATCTTCAAAAAATCCATAATAAGAAGGCATTTACATAGCGTTTTATTTTTCCTAACTTTTCTTCCCATTTTTAAAAATTGTTTTGTAGTTACTCATGGATTTAGGTCAATCTCATTTTTTACTTGGGTAAAGAAAACTGAAATTTAGTGAGCATCAATGTGCAAAATATGGGGCTCCCTAAATTTAGATGAATGGGATCAAGGGCTTGGTGAAATTCTAGTTACATTCACTGGCATGTCACACATTTAATGTTTTCATAATCATTTTCTTGTTTAAAGTTCTCTTTGCAAAAGACACTTAATAACTTTAAAGTATTTTATTGGTATAATTATTAAAGTGTTAGCATCATATGTCACAAGGTGATTGTTATCACTTTCATAAGATTTATTCTTAAAGATCACGTTAATCAGCTTTTCATTGTTGTGACCAAACACACACAACTTGGAGGAGGTAACGTTTATTTTGGCTTACAGTTGTAGAGGTGTCTGTCCATGGACAGTGGACTGCATTGCTTTGAGTCTTAGGTGAAGCAGAATAATTTGGCAAAAGGGCACTTATGTTGGAAAGCTGGTCAACTCATAGCAGCCTGGAAGCAGCTATAGAAAGAGAAGAGGGAGCCATGGACAAGAGATAGTCTCCAAAGGCACGTCCCCAGTGACCTACTTCTTTCAACTATGTCCCACCTGCCTACCATGTTCACCACTTTCCAGTACTACATTAAAACTATTACTCCAACAAATCCACTGATGAATGAGAAACCTTATGATCCAGTCACTTCCCATAAGCTCCACCTCCAGACATTCCTGCCTTGGGGACCATGAGCCTTCATTCAACACATGAGTGTTTGGGAGACATTTCAGATTCAAACCATAACAAAGATCAATGATTCCCCTATGTGGAAAAACTTCTTATTAAAATTCTTATTCTGTACTAGGCTTCTCTTTCCCCATTCTTCTTATTTTTCTATTTTATCCTGTTTCTAGAATTGATCTCTTTTTTTTTTTTTTTTTGGTCTAATTTTGCTTAATGTTCATGCCTAAAGAAACCCAATGATTGCATTCATATTCATAAAAAGAAGTATGATGTTATGAGGGAGATTTATTTGTAATTCATTAAAATTTTTTATAACACTTTTCATATTGAAGGAACGCTGAGCAAAATTTAAAAAGCAGGCAGTAATCAGAACAAACTATTAATGCATTACTAATGATTGTATTTTATATGCAAATAATTCCATTCTACAAGTATAATTCTACATATTTCTACTTCATTCTCACACAAGGCCTTGAGGTAGACCACCTACAAGAGTGACTAGCTCATTCTAAATGGGGGAAGTTGAATGAAATAATTCAGCTTATTTGTCCAAAGTTTTGCCAATTTAGTGTTTAAAGAAAGCTTAGGATTCATAATCTTGTGTACTTACCAGTGAAAATAATAACTAAAATTTACTATAACAGGTGTTCTTAATTGATTCTCTCTAGCTGATGACTAATAATAAAAATATATCAAGAACAGGATCAAGGCTCATATAATTTAGGAACACATATATTGTAATCATCATTAGAACTGCTTATCAAAGTGAGGGTTGACTTTTCTACTTTTAGAAATGGATAATTTCAGCTTGGTACATCTCCTCAAGGAATTGCATAAGGTTTCAAGTTCCTTCTAAAATTTTGCTCTGTCATTTTTACTGAGAATGTTTGGTACTTACCAATCACAAGATAGTTGCTCTTTCTCTGGATATCACATCTGTATTCCAGATAGGAAGAAAAATTTAATGGTGAAAGAGTGAAAGAAGGGCAGCTGAAGCTGTCATCTTTTATTAGGAAAACAAAGGTTTTTTCTGAAGCTCCATCCTGTTTATACCTCCCTGGCTGCAAAAGAGTTCAATGAGGTGAACATTTTTAATACTCTGAACAAAATCAAGATTTAGTTAATAAGGTAAGAGAGAGAACGGATTTGGAATGGTAAGAAGTAAAGTTGGCCTCAGGACCTGCAGCATGCCTGTCTTTTACCTCCTACCTGACCTCTGCCCCAAGGTCTGTAGAAACCATGTATCACAGCAGCTCCTCCACTCGAAGCTTCAATTTCTGTGAGGCATCACCACGCCTTACATCACACTCTCCCTCCAAGAGTGAGTGGGTCATTCGTCTGAACTGATGATCTGAAAAACACAGAGGTTATGCACTAGGTAGTACGAACTTCTCACAGCATAGAATTTGAGCTGCTTTTCTTGTCCTTATAGATGTAAATCCTAGAGGAAGATGTCTGTAACTACATGCGCCAGAGTAAATGGAGCTCAAGTTGGAAGAGACTATCATTACTTAATAATGTCTAACTTAAATTGAAGGCTGTCTATGGGCCAGGTGTTTTGCATTCATTAAGTCCAATCCATAATGTATTTAACACAAGAGGAGGGACAGGAACAGAGACTTTAAGAGGAATCAAAATAAGCAGTTTAATGGTTAAGTGCTCTTGAAAAGTTAGGCTCTCTCATGTTAACCATAATTCCACAACATTGCCCAATCAGAGACTTGAATGTGTTGAGATCCCTCAGCCTCTTGAGTGCCTAACACTAGAAGATCATGAAGAGCATATTAAAAATAAATCAGTCTATAGACGAATGACCTTCCGTGAAAATATGTTTCTTCTTGGGTCTTAAATATGCAAATCTATCAAACACATAGCATAGTATTAGCTACAAACCCAGAAAAGGAGAAAAATAAATTTTTATTTACTGCCTGAAAAGTCTCTCTTGACTAGAATAAGGTGCATACCAGCTCAAATAGAAATTGAGCTCATAAAGGAAATGAGACCCCTTTGGCTTTTGTAAGGGGTTAGGATCTGTGGTCTCGAGGGTTCTCAAGTTCTTTATAGCACTGTATACCTTTCTGCTCACTTGTCAGTCATCTGCATCAGATTGCAAGACATTTAAGTGTGGGACAGGGTTTTATTTGAGTATTTGGCTTGTCGCACACAGCCTCCTCTGTTGCAGGTGTTTAATGAGTGTCTGATTGAATGAATTTGTAAACAAAGTGGAATGATAAAAATAGTAACTAGTATTTTAATAAACACCAAGTGAACATTCTGTAAATAAGGTTTTTTATTGAATTTCTGGCATTACAATTGTTGAGTTTTCTGGAATTTTTATGAAGCTAAGTTCAGTCACTATACTTGCAGTATGTTTTATAGAGCCCCTCCCCCCACTTTTCCTACTTCACCAATCCTTTAAGGCAAATCAACTTTCTTTTAATTTTTAATTTTTATTTATTTATTTTTTTCAAATCAGCTTTATTAGTTTTTTTCTTACCCCAGTCAAGGTTGATTTCTATTCTGTTTTATTTCTTTTTTGTGTATGTTAACTTATAGACAATATTAAACCCAGAAATATATTTTAAACTTTTCTTGTTTCCTAATAACTTCATATGTCTTGTTTTATTCATTCATTCCATAATCATTTATTGAGTGATTTTATTTTATGTTTTTATGTTGAAAGATTTTAGATGCCTGGAATAGAGTGATAATAAAATCAACCAAGAAGATTTCAAATGCAAAGTCAGAAACTCTCATGTGGCTCTTTAATATGCCAAGTCTAAAACCCCAAATATGCAGCAACCAGTTTTGTTGGATGGAATCACATCATTAATGGAGAGAGTGTATACCAAAGAGCAGGCCCAAGTGCTCCAGAGAGGACTATTTCCTCTGACACTCTTTGTCCATTTCTAGGCCTGTACTTGGCACCACACCTTGAAAGTCAAAGGCCTTGGGACTTCTTCTCATTTCATCTGAGAGTCATTAGTATGCATGCTCCAAATAATTATAATTGGCTCCAGGTCTTTCAAGGGGGTAGGATTTATCCTAATTGGACTTTTAAGGAAGCGGGCCAAACCTAATGATACTTATGTAACCAATGATGGGAATGGAAAAGCTAGATTATTGTGCCTTTTCCCCTTACTTCTGACCAATATGCATAGTTGGCATTTATTTGTAGAGTGGTTTCAGGGGACTGTGCAATTTAAATGTTCATGCAACTTCTAGCAAACCAGAAAATCTGGAATTGACATAGTTGAAAACATATGCTCATTGCAGAGTTTAAGCATATATACCAGATGTATTCTCTCAGAATTGGGGTTTTCATACTTTTGGGGGACCAATATGAAATACATAAACTACTATAGGGGGTCTTCCAAACGAACTGACCTATAGTAGAAATTATGGTGACTTAATTACCAGACTCTCATTTAAGTTTTACATTTCAACACAGGAGGAAATGCAAAACAACACATTGGGAAAACTGTAATGTAGACAAGAATGTGGACCTATTTGAATATAAACTCCTTGAGAGTAAATAGTCTTTTCGGTGTTTGGTCCTGGAGCTAATGAGTAGCCAGAGGTACGTGAGAGTGCATTGAGATTCTTAAGCAAAAGTGAAACTATTTGCTAAGTTGAAGGATCTAGAGAAAACCTTCATTTGGACCTACAGAACAGAGCAAAGCAAGACGTAGAAAAATAATTATTTAAAGAAGTATTTGCAGAACAAAAAATGAAATTAGTAAGAATACTTTCATGAGATTAAAGAGCAAAACTATTTATTGCTTATGAATTTATCCTTAAAGTTCAATAGATACTTCAAAAATTAATTTCACTGTGCTGTGCTCAGTGACGAATGCCTGCAATTCCAGAAGCTTGGGAGGCTGAAGCAGAAGGATCACAAATTCAAAGTCAGCCTCAGCAACTTAACAAGGCCCTAAGTAACTTAGAGGGACCCTATCTCAATATAAAATACAAAAAGGCTGGGGAATGTGACTCAGTGGTTAAGCGCCACTGGGTTCTATCCTTGGTACAACCTCCGACCAAAAATTAATCTCATCATCCCTGATGTCAGGTTATTTCTGAAGTTGATCAATTCTAGTTTATTGAGTTCATTTTAACCTAAGATGTGCAAGTGTGTACTGATAAAACATCTATAGGCAATAAATATGCTAATTAATAATTCTACAATTAAATTTATAAGTTGAATCATAACTTACAAGTTTTAGGAAAATTCTTTACCCAAAGAAGTCTCTTAATGAATAATCTCCACTACCTTCACATTCCTTGTAATGTTGTAATCTGTGCACTGAAAAGGTACACATACAAATAGGTATCAGATGGCCATGTGCATGCAATTGCTCCTAATTTGGGTTTCCAGCTTCTTTTTGTGACCACGTCAGGGCCAATTTTGTTTCCATATTTGAGAATAATCAGACAGTGCTTATGGTTACTGTGCAAGACACAACTTTCTCCAATTACTGCTTCATGCTATATCCATCAAGTGTTAGTCCTGAATTCTCTACACTAAAATCAAGCAACCCTGTATGTATATGAAGGTGAATTATACAAAAATTAGCTATGTGATTCTGATATCCATTCCTGCTAACCTAGTCTCATTAGAAACCCCAAATGAAGAATACTGCTAACAGGTGCAACATCCTGCAACTAAAAGTATACCAACTTCTTATTTGTCTTTCATAGAATAGGACTAAACTCAAGCTTCCTGGTTAAAAATTTCTTAATGAAAATAACAGTACCATTAGAGAAGTTTAATATTCTCAGCTGCTTAGTAGTCATTTCTCATGATACTTTATCTTCCCATTTTGAAGTTATTAATGACCATGAGTATTTTAATTTTGATTTTTCTTACTTTAAAAAGTAGGGAGCCCATTTTATCCTACATATTTCTATGGGTATAACTAAGAGCAATATGTAAATCTTGACTTAAACTGTGATCATTATTCACTGTGAAATATTAACTCCCCTCCCCATTTTGAATTAGTTGAATCCAATCTTTGATTATAAGCAAAATAGAATTCATGAGTTCAACTCATAAAGTTGATTTGATTTTAAGAGAAACTGATCAACAAAGACCTAGCATTTTCAAGAAAAAAAAAATAGCAGAGAATTCAGGAAAAAAATAATTTATATGACCAGAACATCATTTGATATCTTTACACTGAGAGAAAAATGTTATTATATCATAATACATAATATATATTAAGATATGTTATAATATATAATATATACATATGTATATTTATAAATATATACACCAATTATTTAAATATGTATAAAGGCATATGTGTATATACATATATATGCATATGCACATGTGTGTATATTGGGTGAAGACTTCTATCTTCTTTACCCGATTGTACTTCCCACTAGATATGAAACATTTTCTCAAGTCAATGTCCCTTTTTTAAATCTTGTTCTGTGACTCAGACTTGAACATATACCAATGTGTGTCCATCCTTCCCTAAAACCTGAACTCATCTGAACTTCCATAACTCTCATTTTTAAAAAAATAGCCTCTTCTTCATCATTCTCCAGGATCATTCATGGCACTTTTTTAGAAAATGAGAAAAAGGAATTCTTTTTTCTCTATTTGCTTCTTCTGGTATGGATATTTGGTGGAGGATTCCTCACTTTTAAGTCATAGTCTGTGTCACAAAGAACTCCAGAACACCTGTCGTAAACTTTCATAGCATTTGATTTCAGAATACAAAGATGTCTACATTTTTAATTCTAGTTCAATCATATTTTATCTGTGACATGCTTTATCACAGTTGTATTAGACATGTTGAGCTCTTCTGAAGTTTTCTTGAGAAGGTACTAGACAGCCTACCCAGAAAGTTAGGATAAGGAATTCCTGTAGTTCCTGGCTTTGATAAACTCTTCTAAGAATTAATTAATTTCCTTTTTCTTCCTTTGTTTTCAGAACCCAGGACCACTCTACCACTGAGCTACATCTCCAGATCTTTATACTTTTTAAATTTTGAGACAGTATCTCCTTAAGTTGCTGAGGGACTCCCTATGTCCCTTAGCCTCCTCTTAGGCTCTCAAGTACCTGGGATTACAGCATGCAGTATCATGCCCAACTTCATTCAAGTATTTTAATACATTGAAAACCCTAGATATGAGAGCCTTATTTGTATTTTTTTTCAGTGGATTAAAAATATGGAACAACTTGTGTACCTTGCAACTGAATAAGAGTTGATCTAGTTGGTCCTGAATTTTATTCCTGAGTCTTGTCTCTGGGCTCTTTCTGTAAGTGTTATAAAGATTTAATGCAATTTCTAATAAAATCCTGATGACATTCTTTATTGGACTAGAAAAAGCAGTAGTGAAATTCATTTGGAAAAATAAGAGACCCAGAATAGCCAAGGCAATCCTTAGCAAGAAGAGTGAAGCAGAAGTCATCACACTACCAGACCTTAAACTATACTACAGAGCAATAGTAACAAATATGACATGGTATTGACACCAAAATAGACATGTAGACCTATGGTACAAAATAGAAGACACAGAGAGACAAACCCACATAAATGTAGTTATCTCATACTAGACAAAGATGCCAAAAATATATATTGGAGAAAAGATGGCCTTTTCAACAAATGGTGCTTAGAAAACTGGAAATCCATATGCAGCAAAATGAAATTAAACCTCTATCTCTTACCCTGCACAAAAATCAACTCAATGTGGATCAAAGACTTAGGCATAAGACAGAGACCCTGCATCTAATAGAAGAAAAAGTAGGCCCAGATCTTAATCAGATTGACTTAAGACCTGACTTCCTTAACAAGCCTCCTCAAGTGCAAGAAATAAAATTAAGAATCAATAAATGGGATGGATCCAAACTAAAAAAGCTTCTTTTCAGCAAAGGAAACAACCAATAATATGAAGAGAGAGCCTACAGAATGGGAGAAAAATCTTTCCACACGTATGTCAGGTACAGCACTAATCTCCAGGATATATATGTATCTTAACACCAAAAATCAAACAACCCAATCATAAATGGGTGAAAGAACTGAACAGACACTTCACAGAAGTAAAAATACAATCATTCGACAAACATGAAAAAATGTTCATCATTCCTAGTAATTAGATAAATGCAAATCAAAACAAATCAAAACAAAGATTTCATCTCAATCCAGTGAAAATGGCAATTATCAAGAATACAAGCAACAATAAGTGTTGACAAGGATGTGGGGGAAAAGGTATACTCATACATTGCTGGTGGGACTGCACATTGGTGCAACTCCTCTGGAAAGCAGTACAGAGATTCCTCAGAAAACTTGAAATGGAACCACCATTTGACCCAGCTATCTCACTCCTGGGTTTATACCCAGAGGACTTAAAATCATCATACTACAGAGATACAGCCACATTGATGTTCATAGCAACTCAATTAACAGTAGTTAAACTATGGAACCAAGCTAGACACCATTCAAGAGATGAATGAATAAAGAAAATGTGGTATATATAACAATGGAATATCACTCAACCTTAAAAAAGAAGAAAATTATGACATTTCCAGGGAAATGGATAGAACTGGATAATATCATGCCAAGCAAAATAAGCCAATTCCAAAAATCCAAAGATCAAATGTTTTCTCTGATAAGCAAATGCTGATCCATAGTTAGGGGCCGGTAGGGGAGAATTAATGAGTTTTGGATTGTGTAAAGGAGAGTGAGGGGAGGAGTAGGACAGTGGGGATGGGATGGATGGTAGAATGAGACAGACACTATTACCCTATATACATGTATGAGTACACTACTGGTGTGACTCAGCACCATGTACAGCCAGAGGAATGAGAAGTTATGCTGCATTTGTGTACAATGTGTCAACATGCATTCTACTGTCATGTATAACCAATTAGAACCAATAAAAAACATTTTAAATAAAGAATGAACCTTAATGTAAAAATAATAACTGTAATGATAATGAATTAATATATGCCATTTAATAAACCCCAGACATTGAATCAGAAGATTAACATAGATAGTAACACTTAATTCTCACAAAAATTACTTTTTAAAAATAAAGACACTACTTCTGAAGGAAATTGCACAGCTTCTCCAGAGTCACAGAAACCAGAAGCTGGGAACACATGTCCGTGTTCTCTCTATGTGCCAGACCACCTGTGGTCAGGTGCACCTCATGAAGAAACCTGTTAACAGTTTTTATAGGGGTGAGGTTTCCCTAAGGATAGAATTAACTTGCTCATTTTTATACTTCATAACTTCACTTTCTGTCCCCCACAGGAAAGCAGGGATGAAGGTAATAAGACCCATTTCCATGTCTTCGAAAGGAATGAGCATCAACAATCTGAAGAAATAAAAATAAACTTTCATCTAAAGTATTTTTAGACTTTCCAATATGCTCTAATCATCTCTTCCAGAAAATATCTTTATTATATTGCACTTGAGAAATCCCAAGTCTTGAGACTTTCACAACAGCAGCAGCAATAATGTATAACACTGACTAGCCACTAGGCTCTCTTTTAAGCCTTTATAAAAATCGAATGACATAGCCCTGGTAGCAACCCTGAGATCTTGGAACTATTATTATCTTTGCTTTGTGTGTGAGAACACTGAAGCAGAGATAGTAGGTAAGGTACCCCAAATCACACTGATCTAGGCAATTTAGTTTTCTCTCTCTTTTCCAAGTTTCATTAAAAAGGAAAATAGGCAGCATCTCTCCTTCAAGCTTTAGGAATATTTATGTCAGAGTCATTTGGAAGCTGCTGGTCATATCACTGTGAATTTGGTCATTATGTGAATTAAAAAATTTTTTAACCTCATGACTTTATGATACTGAGACTGATAACTTATCTAACTCGAATGGGCCTAAAGTGGTGTAATGCATGATCCAGTCTGTCTGAAAAACAGAAGATAAAAACCAATCACTTACTTCTCTGTCTGCATCTATTCCAGTGGCGCTGACCTCCATCCCTCTCCCCATTCTGTTCTCCATTTATTCCCATTTCCTGAATGTGTCCACCCTGCCTCCACCCTAAAGACCATCCCTGGTGTTCAGAAGGCCTTATGAATTATCTTCAACTGGACAGATTTAGTTCTAAGGTCCATTAATACATTGAGTATTGGCTAATATGTTTGTCTGATCTTGCATTTCAATGCATTTCCCTAATATCGAATTCCCAAATTGTTTTAAATTCTCCATTAGGATCATTTGGGGTATTTAAAAATGTATGAAGGTTTGATGCCTCTTGATATGAACCTGTCAGTCACTGCCGATGACTGCAGTCAGAGGTTCTGTCGAGGAGGATCTGAGTTGCTGCTGGCCTTAAGTGGAGCACCAGAAAGTCTTCAGTGGCCTGAGTGATATCTTAACATGTCTCTAATTTAATGCTTTTATCAGCTAATTCAGTTTCTTATCTACACTCTATTGTTTTCCTTCAGAGGGGTGGATTGCTGGGATAAAATGGATGAGCAGGATAAGACAAAACATGTCTAGGCATAACTACCAGCTTCTGAAATGTGCACTAAAAATGAGCCTGCACCCTGAAATGCGCCCTTTTCAAAAGATATTTGGAAAAACAACAATTAAAGAGAAATTATTGAGAACAAATTTCCAAAGGACAATTTTTCTTCAAACTCAATCCAGACTACAGCCTGTTTTCAGAAAATATCCAGAGCAACTCAGCAAGAACAGAGGTGGTAGTGGTTCAGAAGAGTTCAGAAGTCTATTCTGAAGCTCAAAAGATGAGCCATGCTGAGCTGCCAGCTACTTCACTTTTATTTTGAATTATAACCATGGAGAACCAGACTGGACCAATCCAACAAACTGTGACATTTGTAAAATTTTCTTTAAAAAGAAAAGAAAAAAAAAAAATCTAGGTCTTTCTTTCCACTGCAATATGAGACCAAAATCTTTCAGGGCCATTTACTACTCCAAAAATAAAGCAGTCCTGTTGGTAGCAATTCGGTGCTTGTGCTTGCTGAGATAAGTTTACTGATGCCGGTTGTTTGGATTAGACTGAAGTTTGAGGTGTTTGTTTGGGAAAAAATGGTTTCAATACATGGCCCCAGTCAAAGACTTCAATATGTGTGGAACAAGTGAATATTATTTGTAACCCTGTTACAATCACACTCACTTTTGTGCAGCCAAAATTAAACGTATCACGGTGTAGCATACATTGATCATCATTTAGCATTTACATTCTATTTATTTTATTTATATTAGCTCAGGTGGACTTCAGCAGTTTCCAGTTTTATGGCACCGTTAGAAATATCTCTGTCAACTAACATTATTTTGAAACTTAGAAATCATCCACATATTGTACATTTCTCATGTGAGAGCACAATGATTTTGAATTACTTTTAAATCAGAGAGTAAGTTGGAGTAATTAAAACAAAACAGTAAAATAATGTGCATGCAAAATGCACTTTTTTGCATTAATATATTTTTTTCACCCTCAAGGAATAAGTCCTGGGATTGATTGTCTGCCTGATGGAAAAACTGAGGCGAGGTAGGCTCAGAGCTCAAAGGAATTCAGTAAGGTTAGATAGGAGAGGACTCTGTGATTCTTGATCCTATGCTCTGTCCAGCCAAGGACACCCCCTCCCTATTGCTCTCATTTTGAAGAGAGACACTTCAGTGGGTACAATACAGCTCTCAGCCATGGGTTCAGGGTATTATACTCCACAGCAGGATTCCTTTTCATCCTGCAGGGAAATAGGCTTCCATTATAACCCTCAACTCCTGGCAAGAACACAGTTAAGGACTGAATTAAGCTATTGCCGCAATTGCAAAAAATTGTATGCAACGTCTTTTCATTCTTTTTGAAGATATAATGACAATACACAAGGCTTACTTGAAGTGGAACAAATGTACTCAGCAGGCTGATGGGAGCATAAATCTGTCTGTGACAACTGTAATAGAGTTACGCAGGCTACTGCTTGTTAATCAAGAGTTTAAGTCTTAGGCTGACTAACCAAATTCTGTTGATTTTTGTTTTTTTGAAGATCAAATCAAACTTTCCTTTTTCTCCCACAGATTTGACACTGCTCATCTCCTGTTTCTTTTTATCTCTCTTCATGTTTGCTCATCTTTAATGTAAATGTACCTTATGGATTGTTGAACTTTCTAGAGACTCCTGCTGTGTTGATTAATTGCTAATGAATGCTAATGAAGGAGTGAGGTGAATCTACACTATGATGTATTTAAGGGATGATTGATTAGATTTAGCACTGGCTGTCAGGAGAGTACTTACCACAAGAACAAGTCCATAAATATGCAGGAAGTGGATGGCCGTCTCCCTCCTTGACTCTCTAAGGCCTTTCCAGTCAAATTCATGGGTTCACTGCATTAGAGAAAGGACTAACCTTTTAGCTTTTGTAACCTAAATACCTTTTTTTTTGTTAAAATACATAATTTTGCTAATAGGTTTTAATGGAAAATTGATCATCAGTGATATTTTATTGTTAAAATATTTGACAATTTTTTAAAGGATAAAATGAATTCCTAGTAAAAATAGACTCTACTAAATATGTTTGGAAACCTTGTACATAAATGGAAAATTAGTTTCCTTTATAAACAGGATACTGCATAGTGGCTATTTAATAAATATTTGTATATCAGTTCATTTAAGAAAGATATTGGTGCCCTAAAATCGAATTCTAGAATCCTGATGAATTTGGTCCTCAAAGTGAATTTCTATTCCTTTTCAACTCCATAGCGCTTTTGATTCCAAAACTTTCTTCATCTACTTGGTGATAAAAATACCTTCTTGAATCCCTCTCTCTTCCTGTTAAAGTCACCCTGAAATAAACAAATGGATCAAAGATTCAAAAATGTTGGAATTTCTAGGAGGCCAAATAGATTATAACACCCATTATTCCTGCCTGTTTTCTGAATCTCTTGAAAGACTAGACAAAGGCATATGGATAGAGGGTCATCATTGCTCCTAAAACTGATGTTGGAGAAGGTGATTTAGGTTAAGGTAATAGTAAAGCTTCATGATATAAATGAGAAGATGCAGCTTTCCAGGTAGTTAGCATGAACAACCCTTGGAGGGGACCTGCCCTGTGTTCCTTACAGAATGAAAGGTTAGAGGAGAAAACAAGTTTCCTGTAGGCCAGTGATACTCAAAGAAAAAGAGGGCAAGAAGGGCTGAGCAAACCTAACTTGTCCCTCAGACTCACTGGCAAATACATCCTATCTCTTCCCCAAGTGAGAAGATAGGGAACTCCAAAAGGCAAATGAGAATGAAACTCCCTCCCTTGGGAAGGAATAACAGGAGGACATTTAGTAGAAGCACATTACCCCAAGTGAAGAAAAAAATTGATGTCATCTAACTTGTCAATTCAGACCCATTTTATTTTACAAAAGAGAAAAATCTTTAAATACTACCATAGTCAGAGAAAAGCTTACTGTGAGAAGTTCCGTGTACAAACAATATTGAAAGGCTATGTTCCAGGTATGTTCTAGAATTCGGGAATATATAAGCTTAAAGTTTGAAGCATGTGTCAGGCTTAATAACTAACTAGACCAGTAACTAACTAACTAAGAAGGGAATGACTAAAATGTATAGGCCAGTGTCATCTACATGAAGTCAAGAGATAAACATTTTAAATTGATTAGCTATTAATATAAATGGTCAATTGTTGCATCAAGTAATTTTGGTCTTGTGTTGTCTTCTACTATCAAATATTGTAAAAGACACTACTATTGCTTATTAAAAACTAAATTGAGATTATTCAATTAGAGGTTATTAGCTATATTTTGATGATCAGATCGAATCATTTTTCCTATAGGCTTTACCAGGGAACATTTGTGATTCTTTCATCATGTAGGAGTGATTACGTGTTCTATGCTTTATCTCTCAGTCATGTTGCTTCAAAATAGATTTCAGTTAATTCACTTTACAACTTCATTGCATTTGTTTCTAAAGTTTATAGAGTTGGAGAAATGAACTATTGTTGTTTGACAAGGAAGATTAAAATAGTACTCATTTTATATTCAAATTCATTTTAAAATCTATATTCTTTTATATGCTTTTTAAAAATCTGTTCTCTAATGCCATTTTTTTTTCCAATACTGGGGATTGAACCCAGGGGCATGCTACCACTGAACTAGTATTCCTTTCTTAATTTTTTCATTTTGAGGCAGGGTCTTGCTAAGGTGCCCAGGCTGACCTCCACTTTGAGATCCTCCTGCCTCAGCCTCCAGAGTTACTGTTCTCTCACTCTTCTGTTCACAGTTGGCTATTCCTCCCCGGCATCACGGGGAAAGGAGCTCTAATTCCCTCAACATCAGTATTGGGTTACAGATAATTATTTGAATGATGGCTGAGTATTTCTTTTGGATTATTGACCAAATTTTCTATTCTTAATATTTTTAAGATCGGGTAGTAACTGCCTTAACCTTAGTCTGTATATATAAATTTCTCAGTATTACATAATTAATAAATTTCTCTTTGTGCGATTCCCATCTATCTTTTACTTTTTTTTTTTTTAAGCACTTTTAGTGTCAGGCAACACTCCTTATCTATACCTGTTGGGATCTTTAACTCTTGTAGACTCTTCATTCTGAATAATTTCAGTTATCTTCACAATGTTTATTTAACATCTCTGGTTTTTATTCTTTTTAGATAAATGTTTTGAAAATGAAAGACACTATAAACTTTGAAAATTGAGCACAACAGTACCTAAAAGTAAATAAATAGAATTTTGTTTTTCTTTCTCTGAAATTAATTTATCATAACTACAAGGAGTGAATTAACACATCACAATTAGTCTTGTTCTGCTGTCCAGATACAGTGGTTCTGCCGACATTCTCCCAGTGCAACAGAGAGCATCTCTCAGGCCCTTACACTCCTTCTTGGACATTCTGAAAGACCATGTCCACTGAACCTGATGTTACTAGAATAGAAACCAGTGGAAATTGTTTGCATCTCTTTGCCTCTTTGCCTCAAATAGCTTCAAATAATATATTTTTGTTTTATTTTAGTATCCAATTTGTAATTTCAGTGTTCCTAAATCTACCATGAAACATGCAGCACTCTAAAGAGAGGAATAAATACCCTTTCTTGTAAGTTAGGTTCTTATTACGTGTGACAATCTACATTTAATTATCACAGTAAGCCCATGCTGTATCCTCAATAACTTTGGAGTTAAATACATCTGCCAAGTTAAATATTAAATAATTGCACAGGGAGAATGAGAACAATTAACAAGTGTAGGAAATGGCTTTTCTCAGGTGAGAGCTGAAACAGAGTCAGTGGGGCGGAGGAATTTTGGTTAGGAATTGCTTAGAAAGTTCTAGTAAGAACAGAAAGATGGTGCTTAATTTTGTATTACAGAACATGGTAGGGAGAGTGTTTGATAAATGAATTTTTGTTGGTAGAAAAGTAGAGAAAGAGAGGACAGGAAATAGCTGAGGAACTGTGTGTCTGTAAGAGCATAGCTGTATCTTCTCACACTGCAATCCTCACTCCACTTCGTTTTACATAGGGGAGCTCAAGTTTAATATTTAGTAACTTGACCATGGTTTAACAAACCCACGTTATAAGGAGATAGAACACAAATGTTTGAAAACCTGTCTTAGAAATTATTATTGGAGCTTCTTCTTAAAGGACATATAATTAATGGAAAAATATTTAGTATGCAAAATAAAAGAAGCAGTAGAGAAGATAACACAAAGACTGTTTATGTCTATTAAAAGTTTATACACTGCCCCAAATAATACTGGAATGGATTGGGTTTTTTTTTTTTTTTTTTTTTTTTTAATCTGATCTGCTGGTTTCTTCAACTACAAGAACAGTTGTCTTCAGGAATTCAAAACAAATTCAGTTCATTTGTTTTTTTCAAGCACTTTTCCTCAAAGATTTTGTCTTGTGAAAGATATGATCAAATATGGTTCATTAAGTAGTCTAACAAAAGCATCGCCTGCAAACGAAACCGATTTTAGAAAATTTTTATGATGTTTATTTGACCCCTTTTTATTTTGGTAAAATATACAGAACCTAAATTTACCATTTTAACCATTTTTGAGTGTACAGTTTTGTGGCGCCAAATATATTCATGTTGTTGTACAACCATCTCCACTACTCACTTCTGTGGCTTTTTCATTGTTTTAATTAGCTTTTTCTTTGCTGTGACCAAAATATCCCAAAAGAACAACTTAGATGAGGAGAAGTTTATTTGGGGCTCACAATTTCAGAGGTCTCGGTTCATAGACAGCTGACTCCATTGCTCTGGGCTGGAGGTAAGGTAGCACATCACGGGGAAAAGACCCAGCAGAAGAAAGCTACTCAGCTTTTGGTGGGGTAAGGAAGCAGAGGAAGAGATAGAGGGGAGGAGGCCTCAGGGAAGATGGACCCTTTCTGGGCATACCCCCAGTGACTCAATCCCTCCAATCATACCCCTCCTGTCTACAATGATCACCCACCCAGTCCATTCGAACTACCATGAGCTAATTAGCTTACGGTTCTCACAACCCAGTAATTACAATCTGAATATCTCTGCACTAATAGGGGCTTTGGGGGAGACCTCATATCCAGACCAGAATATTCATCATCCCAAAGTGAAATTTCGTGCCAATTAAAAAAATAACTCTTTGTCCCTTCCCTCCTCCAGTCCCTGGTAACTACTACTTTACTTTCTGTCTCTATTAATTTGACCACTCTATGTATCTGATCTAAGTGGTACCATACAATATTTGTCATTCTGTTGTTGGCTTATTTCACTAGGAGTAGTGTCTTCAAGTTTCATCCACAGTGTAGCATGTGTCAGAAGTTCATTCCTCTTTCAGGCTGAATAATATTCCATTATATGCACTTACTCTAGTTTGTCTTTTTATTCATCCATCAGTGGACATTTCTATTGTTGTGACATTTTGGCTATTGTGAATAACTCTGCTCTGAACATGGGTATACATATTTGTCCCTTTTGAAGACCTTTGCTATTCAGAATTCCCACCTCTTCAGCTTAGATATTTCTCACTGGATGTTCCTTTTGGATTCTGTCCCCCTGAATAATCAGTGTAAAAATATTTCCTTTGGATCCTTCTCTACCCTTTTGTCCTGACTTTTATACCTTTCCTCCCCTTTCCCCCATCCCTCCAAAAAAATCCCCTAACAACCCCAGAATAGGAAAGTGCGGATGGGTGTATCACACTCGAGTAGGACCTGGAACTTTGTGAGCAGTGAAATTGGGATAACAAGTATATTTCCTCATTATCCCACATGTCACATTCTAGGGTGTTATTGTCCCAGACTTCTCATTAGCACCTCATTATTATGCTTCTCCATATATCGTGTTTGTTTTAAAATTTCTCTGAAAAGTCCTGCTAACAAAATGTCACTATGTGAATTCCCAAGAACTTCTATTGCCATAGCATTGGAAATGTGTCTGAGATCTCTTACAAAATGAATAGTTCAGCAATTAGGGCCCTGTCCTGCCGGGTGGAACAAATAAACTGTAGTCAAGGAAAAATGACCAATGAATCCACATTAAATTTATTTTCTTCCTTCGCTGCTTGTTAATCCCTAATTGCTGGCAGACAGGTAGGAGGATAAATTCCACAGCTATTGTCCTGGCAGAATATAATTTGAAGGCCCAATTAATTATTGGTCTGTCATGACGTTTAATTTAGATAAAGTGGCTCTTTAGGAAAATGTTGCTTTCCTGACATGCAGTCAAAATTTGCCTGTCCAAAAATGAGACACAGTTCTGCAGAACACAGTTCTAGTAACACTGACCCTTCACCTCCACTGCCCCTTTTCCTATCTCCCACTCCTCCCCAAAAGGTAGCGCTAAGGATAGAAGAGTGGAGGCCTCTGAAGGGCTTCAATAATAACATCACCCGAGACCAGGTAAGATATGAGTGGTGAACCAGGTACGCAGTGTGTTCTCTTCCGCTGGCCGGCCCTTCAACCCTCCTTTCACACATGCCATAAACTGGGGAAGACCTCACTGGGTCCTAACACAGTGGATTATTCTAGAAATGGCCATGGTAGATTGAGAAAGAGGGGCCATCCACAAATTTTGGACATCTGTACCCTCTGAGAGGTTGCCACAACACTCTTCTATTAATACCGTTGAAGGCCTGCGGCAGACCAGGAGGAGCCACGTACCACAGATGGCACTTCCCACAGGCCTTTCCCTGGAGCTTGTGGAGAGTAAAGATCAAGTTTGCAGCAACACTTCCTCCTCTGCAGCCGTGCGGGCTCTCTGGTAGAAGTGTGTTTTAGCACATGAGCAAGCAGCCAGTTGAGAAGGATTCTTGCCAGAGCACTATCAAGAGGAGATTGACAGGAGATCTCCGAAGCAATTTTCACACTCCAATCTGCCACCTTTGTCTTATGTAGAGGCATTATAATTGTAGTTTTCAAGTCATTTGGCAGAATTTTATCCCCCAAGAGATACAAATAATTGCTGAAGACCCTGGGATTAAAGTGAAATACACCACATCAGTAGTAATCTGGTATAACACCTCTGATTTCTGGGCAGTCACTGCCAAGGGTAGGGAAGACTGCTCCTATGTACCTACTTTTTTCAATTGTCCCTATTAGCCTGCTGGAAATTGGGCGACCTATAGAACAATCCTGCTCTTTGAAACTAACAAAATAGAATTTTTCTCTATGCCATTCAAAATGTTTCAATATAGTTTCTAAACCTCATGATTTAGATGATTTGCTATAGGAGAAAACCTGAAATCCTTTTCAGTTATTTTTCCCAAAAGAATAATTTTCATTTCTTTGCACTTTCTTTGGTTACTTCTATTAATTTAGAAGCTATTTATTATTATTTATAATAAAATAGTTATTAGTAGAAATAAGTCTTCTCCTAATAAAAACAGCTTACCTTTACTGAGTACCTATATACAGTTTTATGGTAGGAATTTCACACATAATTTCTCATTTTCTGCCCCATACAATTCTAGGGAACTCCTGAAGAGCAGAGAGTCAAAACCTACTCAAAGTCACAAGCAAGAAGTAGTCCATCAGGATTTGATGCAATTGGTTCGAATTCAAATTACTGCTAATTGATAGCATACTATTTCCCATAACCAAGTATCTTTTAACTACTGCAATAATCTATGACATTTTTCTTTAATAAATGTACTTCAAGTTCTGGACATTCCAGTTTTGTTGTATTGAACATAACATTTCCTTCCATTGAATCTGTGTGCCCTTTAATTTTTTTCTATTTTTGTATCAGTGATTGAATCCAGGTGTGCTTAACCACTGGGCCACATCCCCAGAACTTCTTATTTTTCATTTTGAGACAGGGTCTCACTAAGTTACTTAGGGCCTCACAGAGATGCTGAGCCTGGCTTTTTTTAAATTTATTTTTATTGTAAAAAAATGGGATACATCTTGTTTCTCTGTTTCTACATGAAGTAGAGGCATACCATTTGTGTAATCATACATTTACATAGGGTAATGGTGTTTTATTCATCCTGTTATTTTTTCCTCCCCCCCACCCCTCCCACCCCTCTTTTCCCTCTATACAGTCCCTCCTTCCTCCATTCTTGCCCCCCTCCCACCCCCCATTATGTGTCATCATCTGCTTATCAATGAGATCATTTGTCCTTTGGTTTTTTGAGATTGGCTTATCTCACTTAACATGATATTCTCCAATTTCATCCATTTGCCTGCAAATGCCATGATTTTATTCTTCTTTATGGCTGAGTAATATTCCATTGTATATATATATACCACAGTTTCTTTATCCATTCATCAATTGAAGGGCATCTAGGTTGGTTCCACAATCTGGCTATTGTGAGTTAAGCAGCTATGAACACTGATGTGGCTGCATCACTGTAGTGTGCTGATTTTAAGTCCTTTGGGTATAGGCCAAGGAGTGGGATAGCTGGGTTAAATGGAGGTTCCATTCCAATTTTTCTGAGGAATCTCCACACTGTTTTCCAGAGTGACTGCACTAATTTGCAACCCCACCAGCAATGCATGAGTGAACAAATGGGCTAAGGAAATGAACAGACACTTCACAGAAGCTCTACAAGCAATCAACAGATATATGAAAAAAATGTTCAACATCTCTAGTAATAAGAGAAATGCAAATCAAAACTACCCTAAGATTCCATCTCACCCTAATCAGAATGGCAATTATCAAGATCACAAGCAACAATAGGTGTTGGCGAGGATGTGGGGAAAAAGGTACACTGAGGCTGGCTTTGAACTTCCATTCTCTTCCCTCAGCTTCCAGAGTTGTGGGATTACAAGCATGTGCCACTGCACCCTGCGTTTTTTAAAATTTAATTTAATTTTGTGTTTGCCTCTGTTTTGTTTGTCATCTAGGTAGTTCTCCAAAGAAACCAAAGATTTCATCTTTTTACCCCCAGTGGGGGTATATACTATGCATAGAATTCATAAAAATTCTATTTATGGTATAGAAATATTATTAGAGGTATAAATTAATTAATTTACCAATACCATTTTACTTTTACTATATTCGATATTAAATGCATTTTTGTGAACTATTTCTTTATTTTGCCCAGTGAACTTGAATTCATGTCTAGTTTCACAAATGAAACAATAGTTGTAGAGTGTCTCAATTCTTTTATTCAAGGGGTTGGGAGGAAAGGTTACATATTGTTTTCGGACAACAGAGATGTATTTCTCTTCAATATAGAGACAGATCTCTAGAAGTTTATATCATTTTTAGTAATAAAACAATGCTCATATTTTTCTTTGTGCCTTTATCATCCTAGGTAGAAATATAGGCATGTTTATCACACAAGGAAATTAAATGTATCTGACTTGGATTCTTCCTTAATATTCATGTTTATTATTGAATAGTATTAACATAGGACTCTAAAATCATTTTTCTATCTTCTCTAAAACTACATCTAATTCTACCCTCTAAATCTGTATACCTGGATATGCCTGATCAGAACCTGATTTGATTTTCAAGTCATAGCACAGAAATGGGTTAGGACAAGGAAATTGAGACTCCAGACCATAGAGAAGGGTATAGTCATTGGAACCAAAGCCAGAATCTCTAAATGGCATCTGTTCTTTCAAACTCTCTCTAAAAGATGATAGTCTTGAGCAAATTTGGGTACTTTGACCTCTGAGTTTTCAGAAATAATGACTGGTATGTTTGTGATAGAAATTTTGAATTCTTAAATAATTAAGTCAATTAAACTTCTTAGGCATGCTATCAAATTCATGCTGATTTTAATATAGATTTCACCTCCAAGTATTTATAAAATTTTATTTAGTTCTCTATTACAATATATGTTAGAATTTGGACATTACCCCCTACTATGGTTTGGATGTGTGGTGTCCTCCAAAAGTTCATGTGTGAGACAATGCAAGGTTTGGAGGAGAAATGATTGGGTTATAGCAGTAACATAATAAGTACATTGATCCCTGATGGGATTGACAGAATGGTAACTGGAGGCAGGTGGGTTGTGGTGGAAGGAAGTGGTTCATTGGGGGCGTGGCTATGGGACATACATTTGTATCTGGCAAGTGGAGTCTCTTTGTCTGCTTTCTGATCACCATGTGAGCTTCTTCCCTCTGACACACTCTTCCACCATGGTGTTCTGCCTCACCTTGAACCCCAAGGAATGGAGCTGGCCTTCTTTGGACTAAGAGCTCTGAAACCGTGAGCCCTCAAATAAACTTTTTCTTCTTTAAAATTATTCTGGTCAGATCTTTTAGTCACAGCAGTGAAAAAGCTAACTAAAACATCTCCATATTTATCAATCCACTTTTGAATATAAAGATGTTAAAAAAAACTAAAATGGAAAAGCAAGATTCTAAGTTCAGACATTATAAATTTTATAATAAATTTTATTATGAATTAAAATATATTATTTGTAATAAATTATATTATAAATTTTATAATTTAGTACAGCATGCTTTTCTAGTTCTCTGATATTACATTACTCACTAAAAGATTTTTCCTTTGATTTTAAAATTCATTTTTTAATAAACTTTAAATATAACTGACATCCAATCAAATGTATCCATATGAAGTGTGTAGTTCAGTCAAACTGGGTAAAGGCACACACTTGTGCAACCACATTCACCTGTTTTCACCACAAAGTGTGAGTTTCCTCTCATGCCTTTGTAAAGTAAGTCACCCCTCTACCCTCGGTTCCTGGAAACAACTGATTTGCCTTCTGATTATATCTCCCTTTTATAGAATTTCATACAAATGAAATAAACAGATGTACCTGTGCACGTGTGTGTGTCTTGTTCTGCGTAATGTTGTTCTTCATTCTTATTATATTTATCCAGGAGCACACTTCTTAGAATATTTTAGTGATACTATGTTATACTTATACACCTAAATTTGCCTACTTGTTCATCTCTTGATGCATATAATTATTTCCAGTTTTTAAATAATATAAATTAAGCAGCAAAAACATTTTATAAATTCTAAGAATAGACACTTTAGTTTCTGTACTGCAGAAAAAAATGTGAAATTCTTTATATGACATGCATTTATCTTAAGTAAATAAGAGTAAATTAATGGGTTACATATAAGTGAATATTTACTTTCATAAGACACTGCCAAGTTGTTTTCCAAAATCTTTTTAATAATTTTCATTATCATCAGTCTTGGATAAGCATTAGAGTTGCACTACATCCTCTAAAAAACTTTGTATTATTGGTCTTTATGATTTTAGGTAGTGGTATCTCAGTACTAATATGTATCTCCCTGAAGATTAAGGTGTATCTTTTGATACATTTATACACCATACAAATACCCTTTGTTTGAAATGTCTGTTAAAACTCTTTATCCATTTTATATTTGCAATCTTATTATTGAATGGTAAGTCCTGTTATTTTTTTAAAAATTAAACATTCTGAAAGACGCATTTTCACATATAGTTTAAAGTAAGACTGTTAAATTTTTACACAAAACCTGATTGAACTGTTAGTTGATTATACTCAATCTCTCTACTTTATCTGGGGAGCACTGAAATCTTAATTACAGTTCATTAATTAAATCCATAAATGCAGCTTTTCACTCCATTTTACTTTTATCTTCATTGATACTTCTCTTTGAGGTTTTATAATTTTTAATGTATGATGTTTGTTAGATACATCCCTAAATATTGCTCATTTTTAAACTATTGCAAATTATATTTTTAAAAATTGCTGTACACACAGCAATTGCCAATATACACATGATTGATTTTTGCCTATCGACTATGCATTCTTCAACCTTGCTAAATCACTAGATAGGCCTAATAAAACTGGGAAGAATCTTTATATTTTGAACACAGTCATGTTATCTGTGGGTAAACAAAAAAGACAATTTTGCTTTTTCTGTTCCAATCTGTATGGCTTTAACTTCCCTTTGCTCCTTAGTAGAATGCTTGTATCTCCAATACAATATTGAATAAAGTACTGAAACAAACATTTTTGCCTTGTTCTTATCTTAAGGAAAAAGTATTTCATCTTTCTTCATTGAATATAATATTAACAGTCTTTTTTGGGAGGGGTAAGCAATCATGTGAAGTCGTTTATTTGGTTACTTATTTATTTACTTATTGGTTTACTTTCTGGTTGACTAAAACTTGTTGCCAGGAACAGTTGTTCAATTTTGTCAACCTTTTTTGTATTTATTGAGAAGGTATGGTTATTGTTCTTTAGTTATGGATTAGTGAATTGCATGGTTTAGTTTTTTATATGTTGGGTTAAACTTGCTGGCATGGTTTAGATAGAAGTATCCCCAAAAGTTCATATGCAAGACAAAGGAAGAATTTTTGGAGGTGCAATGATTTGATCATGAGAGAAATAACCTAATCAGTGAATTGATCCACTGATATGATTTAACTGGGTGCTAACTGTAGACCGGTAGGGTGTGACTGGAAGAAGTGGGTCATGGGGGTGTGTCTTTATGTTTCTGTTTTGAACCCTGTGAGCAGAGCTCTTCCCGCCCCCCTTTTCTCTGCATCTTTATTGCAAATGTCCTAAGCTACTTTCCTCCTGCATGCCATTCTAACAGAATGCTTTGCAGTGGAGTTAACTGCCTACAGACTGAGACCTCTAAACCATGAGCCTCAAATAAACTTTTCTTCCTCTAAAATTCTTTTCAGGTGGTTAGGTCCCTGTAACAGAAAAGCTAACCAAAATACTTACATTCCCTGAATAACCCCCCTTGCTCATGATCTACTGCTGGATTTAACTTTTCAGTTTTGTAAAATATCTTTGCATCTCTGTTTATGGAGAGTATTGCTGTGTAATTTCCTTTTATTGGAATGAGTTTGGGGTTTCGTATCGGAGTAATGTTAACCCAAGAAAACACAGAGGATATTTCCCTATTTTCTGGAAGAATTCAAATAGAATTTATATGCTCTTTTAGATATTTGGTAAAACGGACCAGTTATTCCATCTGTGCATGAAGTTTTCTCCATGGAAAGGGTTTTAACTAAAACTTTATTTATTAGATATACCATTATTCATTTTTTGTATTTCTTCTTGAATGACATGTTTGTGGCTTTCAAAGAATTTTACATTTCATTCATTAGCAAATTTATTGTCATAAAGTATATTTTTTTCTTTTTGGTATTTGAGACTCTGAGGAGGTAACTCCTCTTTCATTCCTTTTAAGGTAATTTTTCTTTTCCTTTTCGCTCTTTTTTTCTTATCATTCTAGCTAAGGGTTTACCAGTTTTCTTAACCTTTTCAAAGAAGGCTATTTAAAAAAAATTATTGATTTCTGTATTAAGCAAATACACATTTATTCTCAGTTTCCTAGATTTCTGCTTTTTCCTTTTATTATTTCCTTCCTCTGCTTCTTTTGGATTTATTATGCTCTTATTTTTCTATTTTCTTAGGTGAAAATACATTACTGTTTAAAGAACTCTATTCTTATCCAATAAAATGAGAATATCACAAAAATTTATATATTAAATTTTAATTTTTATTAGAAATACTTCTTAATTTTTCTTTGATTTCTTTTCTGATCCATGGATTATTTAGAAATGTGTCATCTAGTTTATAACTATACAGAACATTTTCATTTTTGTTGCTCTCTAGGTAAATTCTGCTACTATTAGTGAACATACTCTGTATAACTTCAACTGTGCAATTAAAAAATCTATAATATGCCAAGTAGGTCACTCTGGTTAATATTGTTGTTTGGCCTTTTACATCTTTATTGATTTTCTGTCTGCCTGTTCTACTAATTGCTGATAAAGTGATGTTAATGTATACAATTATACCAGCAGATTTGTCTATTTCTCCTTTCAATTTTTTCAATTTTTTCTCAAATATTTTGAGGCTCTGCTATTAAGAACATAAATGTTTAAGATTGTTATATCTTCTTGATGAATAGCCCTTTTATAATTATGTAATGCCACTCTTTATCCCACATAATATTTCTTACTCTGAAGTTTACTTCACAAAATGTTAATATTGCCACTCCAGTTCATTCATTCAGTGTTTATATTTAAATTATATATATTTTTTACTTGGGGGGTTTCTTGTAGAAGAATTTTTAAAATAAAAATGTCAATTAATTAAAAATAAAAAAGTATATGTATAGGCCATTTATTGACTATCTTTATTTCTTTGTCGTGTATCTAAATTTCTACCTGGTATCATTTTTCTTCTTCAGGAATAACTCAACCTTTATTTAATTCAGTTATGCTGATAATTATTTAAGTTTCTGTTTTTCTAATGATATCTTTTTTGCTTTTAGTTTTGAAAAATAATTTCAATTGTGTATGGAATTTTAGCTGGCAAGATTTTTTTTTTCTTTCAGTACTTTAAAAATCTCTCCATTTTGTTCTAGTTTGCATGGTTTTTGCAAGAAGTCTGCTGTCATTCTTATCAGTGATTTTTGTGTTTGCACTGTCTTTTTAGCAGCTTTAAATATTTTATCTCTACCACACAGTTTCATTGTCATGGGCCTTTATGTGATTTTCTTCATGTTTATTTTTCTTGGTAGTTTATCAAGCTTCTTGGACCTTTGGGTGTTAAAGCTGTTATCAAATTTGAAAGAATTTTGCTCATTCATTTGTTCAATATATTTTTCTGCCCAACTATCTCCTTTTCCAGCTTTGATTACATATATATTAGAGTTCTTGATATTATCTTGCATGTCGCTTTGGTTCTATTTTCTTTGTGTTTTTCTTTTGAGTTTCAGTTTAAAGTGTTTCTATTGCCATTGAGTTCACTGACCTAATTTTGAAATGACTTATTTTTTTAATCAATCCCATCAATCATAAATTTGTTTTGCAGCCATCCCTATTATTTCCATTTGGGTTATTTTTTGTAATCTTCTATTTCTCTAATTATGTTCATGTTTTTAACTCTTTGGGCAAATTTATAATAATCATTTTTAAGTTATAGTGTACTAATTTTTTAATCCCTGTCATTTCTCAGTTTGATTTGTTGCTACTTTCTCTATAGACTTTCTGTTAATTTTTTTCTGTTGTTACAATGTAATTTTCTAAAGTTTTATTTTCCAATTATAAGAAACTTGCATACTTCTGTATGTTTTCTTTGTACATACAATCTTACTAAATTTATTAGGCACTAATCATAGTCGCCTCTGGGATGTGTTAGGATATTTCTATGTAAATGAGAATGTCATACACAAAGAGAGATTATTTTGCTACTTTCTTTACAATTTTTAGTACTATTTTCATGTCCTTATTTCTATTTCTAGACCCTCCAGTAGAGTTGAATAGAAATGTGGATATCCAATTCTTTGTGTCATTGTCAATCTTAGGAGAAAGTATTAAACATTTCATAGTTAGTATGATGTTAGTTGTAGGCTTTTTATAGATGCCCATTAGACAGAATGTTTGTGAAGAGTTTGTCAGGAGAGGCAGTAGAATTTTCAAATCATTTTTCTGCATCATTTGAATTTTACATATTTATGCATATTAAGTTTTTTTTCTTTTTTCAGTTTTGATAGTAAATTATGCATTGATTGATTTTCAAATGTTAAACCAACCATGTGTTCTTGGGACTAACCCCAATTATCAGGATGGATCATTTTTTTTAGAAAGTCCTGCATTAAATTATAATTATTTAAAAATAATTGCTGTGCAAAGGTTAGCCAGTCTTCCTTCCTTCCTTCCTTCCTTCCTTCCTTCCTTCCTTCCTTCCTTCCTTCCTTCCTTCCTTCCTTCTTTCTTTCTTTCTTTCTTTCTTTCTTTCTTTCTTTCTTTCTTTCTTTCTTTCTTTCTTTCTTTCTTTCTTTCTCTTTTCTTTTCTTTTCTTTTCTCTCTTCCTGCCCTCCCTCTCTTCCTTTCTTCCCTCTTTCCGTCTGGTAATACCTTTGTCAAGTTTTGATATTAAGGTTAAACTGGTCTTTCAAAAGATTGTCTGTGACATGTTTATACCATCTACATTTTCTTGCATCATTTTTGAAGGCTGGCACTATTTCTTTAGTACCTCATACAGTTCACCAGTAAAACTGAGTCTAGAATTTTCCTTATGCAAACATTTTTCCATAATGAATATAATTTTCTTAATTGCAAACAAGAAAACTCATATTTTTAAACTAATTTATTTCATTTAAATTGCTAAATATTTGGCATATTAATCTCTATTTTATATCTTTAATATTATAGGATTGTTAGTGAAAATAATTTTATTTCTGCTATTAGTAATTGGTGTCCTCTATTCCTCTTTTTACTTATAACTCTTACTAAGATTTTACTAAGTAAGTTATTCTGTTCAAAGAATAAAATGTTACCTTTGTCAATTTTCTACTATATGCTTCTTTTATTATTTCCTTTCTTGTACTACTCTAAGATCATTTTGCCCTTTTTAGAACTTTATTATTATCAAATATAAACATTTATAGGTACAAATTTCCTTAGAACCGGTGACTTAATATGAATTCCACAAATTTGTTATATAGAATTTCCACTCATTCAGTTAAAATTATTGACTAATTTTGTCATTATTTCTCATTTAATTCATATATTATTAACTTAATTGTAATTTATTAAATTAAAGGGAGTTGTTAATTTTAAAATATGTGAGGTTGTCTAGATATTATCATTTTATTTTTTATTTTCATCTTTACACACTGCTATCTAATTTAATTCAAATTTGGTTAGGGGACAGTTGCATTATTTGAATGTTTTCAAAATCATTAAGATTTATTGGTTAGCCTAATATATCTTCTGTTTTAGTGAATGTTTTAAGTGCACTTAAAATAATCTTCATTCACTTATTTGCAAATGCCGTAATATTATTCTTCTTTGTGGCTGAATAATATTCCATTGTGTATATATACCACAATTTCTTTATCCATTCATCTGTTGAAGAGCTTCTAGGTTGGTTTCACAATCTAGCTATTGTGAATTGAGCTGCTATAAACATTGATGTGGCTCCATTACTGTAGTATGCTGATTTTAAGTCCTTTGGGTATAAACCAAGGAGTGGGATAACTGGGTCAAAAGGTGGGTCCAAGTTTTCTGAGGATTCTCCACATTGTTTTCCAGAATGACTGCACCAACATGCAACCCCACCAGCAATGTAAAAGTGTGCCTTTTCCCCCACATCCCCACATCCACACCAACATGTACTATTGTTTGTTTTCTTGATTATAACCATTCTACTTGGAGTAAGATGAAATCTTAGAGTTGTTTTAATTTGCATTTCTCTTATTACTAGAGATGTTGAACACTTTTTTATATATTTATTAATTACCTGTATAGCTTCTTCTGTAAAGTTTCTGTCCAATTCCTTGGTCCATTTATTGATTGGGAGAATATCATGCTAAGTGAAATAAGCCAGTCCCAAAAAACCAAAGGCTGAATGTTTTCTCTGATAAGTCGATGATGATATATAATGGGGGTAGAGGAGGTGGGGAGTGAAAGAAGAATGGAGGAACTTTAGATTACGTAGAAGGAAATGAGAGGGAGGGGTTATGAAAAATCATGGAATGAGACAGACATAATTAACCTATCTACATGTATGATTACACGAATGGTATGAATCTACATTATGTACAACCATAGAAATGAAATGATGTACCCCATTTGTGTACAATGAATCAAAATGAAGTCTGTAAAAAATAAATAAATAATTTTTTAAAAAATCTTAATTTTATAGTTGTTGGGTATAGTGTTCTATACATGCTATTTAGCTTAAAGTACTTGATAAGTGTCTTGTATATCTTCATCATTCTGTGAGGTGTATGTGTAGTATGTGTAGTTATTCTATCAATTGCTATAAGTGGTTTGTTAAATCTTCAACTATATTTATAAAATTTTCTATTTCTTTTTAAAATCGTGTTGTTTTTCCTATAGAATATATTAATATTTATTTTATGTGTTTTGATGTTCCATTATTAAGTACATGCATTAATAATTATTATGTTATCCAGGGGTGTTGACTTTTTAATTTTTTTTTTTTTTTACCATAATGAGATATCCTTTGTTCTCTTAAATTCTTTCTTTTCCTTCTTGGTAATGGGAATTGAACACTAGGGTGCTTTACCACTGAGCTATATCCTGATCCTTTTTACTTATTTTACTTTTTATTTTGAACCAGTGTCTCACTGAGTTATTGAGACTGGTTGGTCTTGAATTTGCAATCCTACTTGCCTCAACCTCCTTAGTAGCTGGGATTATGGGCTTCTTTGGCTGTACCCAGTAGAACAAGATATATTTTTGTCCATCTATTTATTTTCAACTTGTCTGCTTCTTCATGTTAGAAGTAAGTATCTTCTAGACAGCATTCAGTTGAATTTTTCTTTTTCATACATTCTTACATCTGTTGTTCAATTGAATTTCTTAATCTATTAATAAATATTTAATATAATTTTTGATGTGATTGGATTTTGACCTACCATATTATTATTTACTTTATGTTTTATGTCCCTTGTGTTATCTGTTTCATTGTTCTAGTCCTTTTCTTATTCTGGATTAAATTAATTTTCTTTAGATGTGTATTTAAACTTATTTATTAAACTTTTAGATAAACTATATCTCTTTCCTTTATTTTTTATTAATTGACCTGGGGATGAAAAGGTACAATTTCAACCTTTCTTAGTTTACATAGATATGAGATTTTAATTTTTCAGATAAAATATTTAATCTACATAAGCACCTAAATCTAGTTTCTATCTCCCATTATTTATGCTGCAGTTGTCATACGTAACATACATTAACATCTCCTCAATACAAAGATATGAACAGTAATATACAAAGCAGTTTCTCTTTCTCTCTCTTCATATGTGTGCATGCATACACACACACAAACACACACACACACACACACACACACACATATACATATATACTCAGAGTTTATGTTGGTATTTCCTTATTTGATTTTTCTCTCTCAAGTCCTAGCAAAATTACCAATTGGCAATGACCACTGTCATTTCTTTTGTAAGATCTCGATTAGAGCAATCTCCAGATATAATCTTGTATTATACAATTTGTTCATTTGTTACATTTCATACAATATGGTTTAAGTCTGCTTTGGTGAGACAGCATGTTGAATAAAAATGGGGACTTTTCACCGTTTCATTCTTCTATTCATTTTTCTCCATTGAGGCACTAGATAAAGGGATTTGAGCAATATTTTCCTGCTATATGAATAACTCCTCTGAAGAGTAGAGTAGTACGTTTTGTTTTGTGGGTGATGTAGTGTTCTGTCAAAACGAAAAAAAAAAAAGCGTACAACATATCATTAAGTGGTATGCTCACTGTTTCAGTTAGATTTTGAGTAAGTGAAAAAAACAATAAAAATCAACATTTTTTTCCTCTTTATGCTGTGAGTACATAGTAAGAACAAAACCTGTTCCATTCATTTAATGACTCAATTGCAGTTGCTGCATCTCAAGAAAATTAATAAGATTTCCTATACCAGGGGGATCTAAAGTAGACCTTGAGATAGGTAGTGGATAAAAGAATTTCAAGAATTCCCCAACCACTATTCTTAAGATTCACAGACACACTAAACTTTAGATATCTGGCCTAAAGCAAACTCCTAAGTTCTGAGTACTGACTTGAGTAAATTTTGTCATTCAACAGTTGTCATGTCTAATAAATCCCAACTTGAGTCAGGTAGGGACTATGGTATCTTTTATTATCATCTCCTATCAGATTTTGGTCTCAATTTCCCCACAGGTTCAGATATTAATCACCAGACATACACTCATGTGCACACAAGTGTTTGTGAACATGCACACACAAACACACACACACATAGAAAAACATGCACTTGACTTGATCTTATAAGTCTGGTTTAGTCTCCACTTGTTCTTTTTCCTCAGACAAGCACTTTGAAAGGAAAGTATATTCCAAGGCTGATGGGAGGTTGATGTCTGACCTGTCAATATTCTGTTCAGTGAGGCTTTAGATCCCTGCATTGAGTGTGCGTGTGTGCACATGTGCATGCATGAACATGCAGCCAAGGAAAGCTGCAGATCTGGTTCTCTACCCTGAAAGCTTCTCCAAGGAGAATGATATTTGTAAAATCTGGTCCCTATGTCTTTAAAAAAAGAACATTTAATTTCAACAATGAAAAAAAAAAGTGCCCAACTTTCCTTATGCTAATTAACAAACCCTTTGTGCAGATTTAGATAAAACACTTCCTGTCGCCACCTCTGAATTTCTGATTAGTGTACGATCAGCTGTCCCTAGGGTATAAAGTTAAATTAAGCACACACATATGCTTTGCATTTTGAAGTATTTTTAAGTAAGTAATTGCATTGACAAGATAACACTCATTCTACCATGCCCATTTTAAAAGTTGGGGCCTATATAGTGAAGCGAATATTGCCAAGTGGACTTGGGAAGAAAGGTCTATTAATTAACAACAAAAGCTGGCTTAAACTTGTAAAAACTTTTCTGGAGTATCAAACTCAGTTTAGGGTTCAACATTGACAACTTCTTATCAGCTATGCAACTCTTCTTTTTCTTTCTTTCTTTTTTTTTTTAAATGAAGTGACATTTACTTATTTCTATACAAAGAAAGCTCCAGCTTATGAATAAATCCAGTAGCTCTTTGCACTCTTTGCTTAGTGTTAGTTTAAGTCCTCTGAGAAGCAAATTCCAAAAGGAGTACATGTGAAGAAGAATACCAAATAACTGTGGAGAGAGAAGCAGCAGGAGAATGCAGGTAGAATCTTCAGACCCCGATGCAGAATTGATGTCTGTGATTGATGATAGCAGGGAGGACAGAAATCGTAGACTGCAGCACAGCTTCAAGGAAAGATCAATCAGGAACTGGGGACTTCTCAAGCAACTCTCACCCACTGGAGATGTCCCCATTTTTGTAGGACTATGCTTTGCTTTCCTGCCACACTCAGTCTTGGGAAGCAGCCCCTGGAAAGTGTGGCTTTGGTACATAGGCAGCAACAAATTCAGCATGAGGCAGAGGGGGCCATTGGGAAGCTGTATTTCAGTAACAGGAGAGCTGAGTGGTACATTCTCTTGACTGCTCTTTCTTTGAATGTTTTAGACTATGTGCCCTTCCTAAAATCAAGATCATTGCTTGAGTCAAGTATGCTTTATAAGGAAATAAAAAATACATTTTTATTTGATGTGATTTTGTAAATTATTTTTGTCATCTGAGTAAAACATGTCATGTGTAATTTAGTGTTAATTTTGGCTTAGGGATTCTTGTTAGGAAAATTTAGAGGGTAGTAATCATAGGCAACTTGCTTATAATGACTGGAGAGCTTTGTTGGAATGAGTATGAAACCAGATGTCACGTGTCCTGATCTTGCCTTCTGCCTGCAGTGCAAACTGGAGCAGACTACCTGATGTCTCTGGTTCTCAGTGTTCTATTGGGTAGAAGAAAGGATTTGTTCTTCAACTGTAAAATTTAGTGACTTTCTAAGCAAGAAGAAACTTTATATTCATGGAGGTTCATATTTTTAAAAAGGAGATAGAATAATGAGACACATTTTATGCTGAATGTATATGTATTTGTGTTTAACAATCATGTCCATATCCTCTTGCTGTTTAAAAGTATTAAATATATATTTTTCTTGGGATTAATTTGACAACATTTATTAGTGTCCTTTAAAAATAGCCATTTAACAACAGCGCAGAACTTCATAGAGATTCTACCAAAGATTCATGTACAAAGATCCTTCAACACAGCATTATTATAATAGTGCATACTTTAAAACAATCATTGTATTACAATTCCACAGTAATATTGACATGTGTTTAGGAAAAAAGAACAATGATATAATATGTAGTAATGTTATATACACAAAGAAAGATAAAATACTCTTTTCACTATTACTTTTTAGTACTGGGAATTTAATCCAAGTGTGCTTAACTATTGAGCCACATTTCCAGCCCTTTTTGTATTTTATTTTGAAACAGGTCTTGCTGAGTTGCTTAGGGTCTCTCTAAGTTGCTGAGGCTGACTTGGAATTTGCAATTATCCAGAGCTTCAGTCTCCCATGCCTGGCTATATTCATTATTATCCAAAATTAGTTTAAAACTATGTAGACAAGCAGTGGAAACCATTTCAAATCATGTTAGCAGTTTTTACATGTGGGTGGTAGGATTATAGATGCATTTCATTTTCTTCTTCATTTTTGTTTTATTTTCCAAATTTTTATAATACGCAAAAATTACTGATTGAACAATTATTTTTCATAAGTAGTTATTGGAACAAATTATGAAAATGACCAAAAATATTTCTTTAAAAGATGAAATAGCTTGTTAACAAGTGGGTGCTAAACAAGCAGGAGAGTAGGGATTCAGTAAAGAGATGACATTTGAATTTTATCTTAAAGTATAACCCAGCCACTGCAGAAATAATAAAATAAATATGAACCATTCATGTATTATGAATATCACATTGTTTTTACTAGGGACAGTAATAAAAAAATCTATTTCCATAGCCTAAAGTTTGTATTGAAGATCATTTGGGAGGTATACATCAAAATCAATCCCCTTAAAAAATAAATAATGCACTTATTCATTTATTCAAATTTAAATTTATTTTTAACCAATGAATAAAATCATAAACTGTACATACTTATGGAGTACTATGTGATATTTTGATACACATATATGTTGCTGAAATCAGGGTAAACTTACCTATCTCCTCAAACATGTTTCATTTAGGTAGGAGTAAGAAATTCTGCTGTACTGTTGCATAGTGAGGTGACTATAGATAACTATAATGCATTAGATATTTCAAAAAAGCTAGAAGAAAATATTTTGAATTCTGTCACCATAAAGCCCATTTAATTTCTTCATTTTTGCTCTTTTCCTTTAAAATTTCAACTTTTTTTTTTGTACTGGGGATTGAACCCAGCAGCACTTTACTATTGAGCTACATCCCCAGTCCTTTTTATTTTTCATTTTGAGACAGGATCTCACTAAGTAGCTAAGACTGGTTTTAAACTTGCCAGTCTCCTCTCTCAGGCTCCTGAGTTGCTGGGATTATAGGTATGCACCCAGCTTATTTTAAAATTTCATATACCCCATTTTCCATTAATGTGTCAGAACCTTATTTCATTTAGAATTTTATTTTCTAATCTTTTATATTCAGCACATTATCATTGAGGAAGAGGAAATTTGGGGATGGTTTATTCATACACAAAATTTGTTTTAAGAATGCAATGTCTCAAATGAGTTTGTGAAATATTTAGTGCACCATACCCTGCCATCAAATAAGTTCACTGTGCAAACAAATCAATTATTTAAATATTAAAACATCAGTGTTCTGCTAAAACAGAGAGAGTTTAAGAATGAAGCACTGGAGTTTGTGATCTATTACATCAGGCTCCTGTTTGTCTGGGGTCACAGTAATTGTCTGGTTCTGGAAATAGATGGTGAGAATTTTCCTGATCTTAGGTCTTTCTTGATGCCATACAGTAGGATAGCCTCATGTATCACTCCTTGTGATTATCTCCACAGCACAAGGATGCGGGAATAGTCAATGTGACCAAAATCTTGACCTCTAGACTATTTGCTTGGTGTGTTTCAGATTGGGGACAGAAGCTTGTGTTCCTAACCAAATAGCAACCGAATACTAGATTTCTCCAAATCAGAAAGAGCAAATTCTTTATAGTTCAATCCTGGCCCACCTTAACCTCTGAGAATGCAAAATTTCTGTGGCCTGGGGACCTGTGTCAACATTAAGACTGTAATCAATAGTTAATGCTGACTTGTCCATATGTAAAGATGAATTATTATTTCCTATGCATGTGTTTAGGAATCTAGAGTCTCTTATCTCAGTGTCATTCAACTAACCTACTGCAAAAGGAAGACATCTCCCTCATTCAGCTGCTTATATTGACTATGGTAATATGAATGTTTTCTAAACTAGAAACCACTACATATATCTGTGTGTGTGTGTGTGTGTGTGTGTGTGTGTGTGTGTTCATTGGCTTAGCTTGTGATAGGTATCATTTCTTAGGGCTGCAGTAACAAAGTGCCCAAAACCAGGTGGCTTGAAGCAACAGAAATTTATTGTCTCCCAATTTCTGCAGGTTAAGTGTTGGCAGGGCCAATTCTCTCTGACGTCTCTGGGTGGAACATGTTGTTGCTTTTTCTACTTTCTGGTGATGCCAGCATGCCTTGGCATTCTCTGCCTTGCAGATGTAAAAACTGCAATCATGTTGCTGTCTTTGTGTGTCTTTACTTCATCTTCACTCTGTGTGTATCTCTTTCCTTGTCCAAATTTCCTCTTTTTACAAAGAACAAAGTTCAATAAAATTATATTCTTTAACTTTATCTCTGGCAAAACCTTTTTTGCAAATATGGTCATATTCTATGGTAATATGAACTAAGACTTCAAATATCTTTTTTCAGGGGACAAAATTTAACCAATAAATATGAAGTAGTAGTAAAAGAAATGGTTAGTAAAGAGAATGAAGAAAAAATAAAGAAGAAATAAAAGGACAATAAAGACCAGGTTAAACCCATATCTTTATATTAGAAGAAAAAAAGGAAGATTTCCTTAGGATAAACCTCAGTGATGATTAGGATTTCTGTTGCCAAAATACTGTTGGGGTGTTCTGGTCTTATTCTATACCTGTTATGTAGCTTGCAGAATCATCAGGTTGATTAAATAAGGAAGAGTTTGAGGCTTCCAAGGACTCCAAAGTGCTAAATGCATCACAAAATTGCTAAGATAATATGATTTTCCTTTGGGAACCCTAACAAAGATCTCATTGGTAAAGGAGGCAAATTATTCAATTTGGAACTGGGACTGAAGCAACCAGTCATAATTGAAGTCAGTAGTTTTCAAAGTGACCTTCCCAAACCAGCAGCATCAAAACCTATTACGAGTGCAAATTATCAGGCCCCACCCCAGAGCATCTGAATCAGAAATTAGGGGTAGGAGAAGAAATTAAAACTTAATCAGTTCTCCATTGATTCTGATGCATGTTCTTTTTTGAGAATCAGAGAATCAAGTACTTCTCCAGTGGTACACAACTGTTGCATTTTTAAGATTTATGGAATAAACACTTGTTGTTCAAAGACTCTCAGGTAGGATGTGTCAATCGTTTGAAATAGCTCCATGTGAGATGAACACTTCTGGTTTTGTACTAGCCAGGATCTGCAGAACCGTGCCAAGGTCCATCTTGACTTGGAAATTTTGAATGACTTAGCCCCATGGAAGGTAAGGGTCTCTGGCATGGTTGGTGCTGTCCTTGGTGCTGATTTATCGCCGCCTAAGGCTTCCTGCTTAGCATTTCTCCGTTCATGGAGTCTACCAATTTCTGTGCCCTGACACATGGCATTTACCATGACAGATTTGCCCCACTCTGAGCTTTCACTTCAAATGTTTTGGCTGACCTGCCCTTGTCTGATTTAAGTCTAGATGGTACTTGCCACAGGACATGTTTGGGACTAACTTAAGTGTAATAGCAGGAAGTAAAGGTGAATATATTGCTAAAAATCCTCATTGCTATATGCAGAACCTCAGGATAAGCAGATTAATAGTGGGAACATTAGAATCACTTGTGAGCATGTAATAACAATTAGGTACTTGGACCACAAATTTGCAGCTAAGACTAGGGGAGATATTGTTTTAATATCTAAATTAATATTTTCAAAAGTCAATGAATAATTTTGTTGTGCATCACCAGTTAAGAAGCAATCCTTAACTATTCCTGATTTTTGCATATGGGTCAAACTTTCATGAACTTGAGATCTGTCTTCAAGGAAAGAATGCAGTTTCTTGGTAGATATAAGCTTTACCTGGGAGTTTTTCAACAAAGACCTGTACAGAGTTCTATTTCTTATCTTTTCTGTTGTTGGTTTTTGATGAGCAATTTGACAGATGAAGTAGATTTGCATTATTCTGTTGGGTTCTTAGAGAGATAAGAGGAACTAAAAATAGCTGAGAGATAGCTACTAATTCAGAGGACAATTATCTTGACACAGTTCTCAGCTTTCTTAGCTTTCAGGGCAGGACCCACCTATCATATTATTTTTGGAAGCAGTTTCAATTGTGTTTATAAAATTAAGTGTTTTACCATTATATATTAAATCACACAGATTTGTCATTAATAGATATAACAAACACCACTGCATTTTAAATCCAGGGCTTAAATCTCAAATCCCTTAGCTCTTTTGTTAGGTGCAAAGCAATGGAACTCGGATGTGTCCTTGGCTGCCATGGACATAGGAAATGGCTTGAATCTCTTAAAATTTATTCACTGAAACCTCTGTTAAACTGATTAAATAGTCTCAGACATGGTAGGAAGCTAAACGTTTTTCAAAACATCTCAGCTTATCACCATACAACCTTAGCAGGCCTATTTGCAGCTTTATGAAGAGCTACAGCTACAGTTACATTGAATTTAACAAGGTGTCTCTTTCCAAGAACATCAACCCCAGTAACTTGTACTAATTGAAAGCAGAAGAAAGGAAGTGCTATTAACAATGTGGCACTGACTGCCTGAGAATTCAGGCAGAAAAAGATGCTAGAGCTATGTACAGTGTCCAGATTCTGAAATTCCACTACTACTCAGTTTCAAGAATACAAGAATATAATATGGTATTACCCCTGCTTTTGAAAAGTCATCTAAAAATAATCTCCTTACATTCCAAACACAATGAGCTCTAACTGTGTAGTGCCTCAAGGCATTTGAAGGTGTGGAGGAATTGAGCCTTGTCGGTTGTTATAAATTCTTTCCAGTCTGTTAGAGCAGATGTTTTTGCCTTACCACCTCTCACCTCTTTTACTTTTGCTTGGATTTTAAACTTATGCAAACATAGTTTAAACTACAAACTCTGTTTGCTGGTTGGCAGTCCTAGCCATTCACTGCATAAAAGGGTGCCAAACTGGAGCTTCGGACATGCCTGTTATTTGGCACAATATTTTTCCAGATGGATTCAATATGTAATAAATAAATGAAGACTACCTAGTTACAAAATTGGTATTTTGGTATAATCTTATCAAATTACTTGTTTTGTGTGCCTTTTCAATAGGAACCATGATTTCAGAATAGTTGGGTAAGAGAATTGTAGCTTTGTCATTCAGTGGGGTCTTGTAAATCTGTCACATATTATTGGGCTAAAAACCTGTAACTCAATAGCTGAAGCAACCTGAGAAATATTTTTCCTATCCCCTTTCCTCCAGGATTCCAAAGGGGGAAGAAATAAAGGGACATGGTGAAATGCATTCCTCTTTTCTCCCTTACCTGAATCTGGTAAGGTGCTCAAAACATTTCTATTGAGCTCTTTTTGAAATCTGTTTCTTTTAATTCAAGCCAGCTGTTTTCTCTGAAGAGCAGCCTGGAAAAGAAATATTGTTTGGATAATCCTTTCCCAAGCCCGTACATTCTTGGGGTTAGAACTGACTGAACCCATGAATGATTTACACTCCTGTTTATTCCAAGAGCTTTATAGTTTCCCATTAGTCTCCTCCCCTAAACCTACAGGGTTTCCCAAGTGGCAGCACACTCAACTGAGCCCATAGCTAATTTGATCCCATTTGGACTAATGGACATATTTTAGTATAACAAAGTTTTTGTTAGAATTTTTTTAGTTTTAGATAAAACTGGGGAAAGAAGCCCAGTAGGGTTTCCTGTGTATTGCTTATATTTATATTACATTTAAAAACTCTAATTGCTTCTCCCAGAGTGAATCAAATCCCATAATTATAAATAATTAATGTTTCTCTAGAGCAATTCTAAATCAAGTCCTCATTTGGGGATGCAAACATGCAGTAGTACCTAATAAAACATATGCCTTAATATCATTTCTAAATCAAAGCCAAAGTGGAATCTCCAGAGGATTCAGACCCAGGTAGATGTAGGAGTGAATGACCTACAGAGAAAGAAGCAGAAGTAGTATTGTTTTAAAATGAGACTCACTAAGCTAAATCATTTAGCAAATTCAACATCTATATGGTCCTCAAAACTATGTTTAAGTGAATACTATATTCCACTATCTTCTATAGCTTATGCTAACTTTGCATATAGCAAATTGCAAAGTACTTTGTATTCAACTTAGATAAGCTTCTCAGTACAGATGATTTAAAATTAATCTATCAGTATGCCTGCTTAGAGGCTCTTCCTCAATATCCTGTGCCTGGCCTTCATTTTTCATTCTGAAGTACTGATTCATGGAAGGAAATCAGTACAGCAGAGCCATGACCATTACTTCTAGATCTCGAAAAATATGTACATACCAAAGAACAAATTACTGGCATGTTTTCTGGTTAAATCAAACACTGGACAGCTAGAGTTGTAAAAAGGGTAATAAAGTTTTTATAACAAGCAATAAATACAAATCTCTGTTAGGACTGATTGAAGAAGACAGTTCTTCATTGCCCATATTTGGTTTATTTCTGACTCCCCGGTCTCCTCTTTGCAATTACATGCTGGCGATGCTTTGCCTTGTATTTAGAATGGTTGAAAACAATTCTCCTGTCAGAGTCTCACACAGTTGGAACATTGTTAGTTGCAGCTTTATTTTGTAGAGTGAGTTGGAGGGAGACTTTTAAACTTGTTGTGGGTAGTTATTCAAACTTCCACTTAATTAATAACCTACATTAAGTCTGTAGCTACAGGTGAAAGATGTAGGACCAGCTCTTTAAGAGACTAAGGCTTTTTTCAGTCATCCATCCATTTTTTCTGAATACTAAGCATACTAAATGCTAGGAAAATTGTATGAAAAAGTGACAAAAATTGAGGTTACACAAATGAACAGGGGGGTTATTGTTTTCATGGAGCTTATGGATTAGTTCATTTATTCTCCTATTCACTCTTTTATTCAATTATTCATCTAACAAGTAATTACAGAGAATGTACTTTGTGCCAGGCCTTTTTTTTTTCTAGATATAGGAGGTTTGAAAATGCGTATAGTTCTTACATTCTTATGGGAGGTAATGCCCTACCACATTTGTTCTTGAATGTCCCTTGGGTAGTATCACAGTTTAAATATGAGATGTCCTCCAAAAGTTCCTATATGAGCAGGAGGTAAAGTAATCAGAATAGGAATGATGTAAACTAATCAGTGAATTAATCCACTTGGTGGCTAATTAATTTGAAGAACCAACTGAGAAGTAACTATAGGAAGATGGGGTGTAGCTAAGGGGATGAGTCAGTAGGGGCATGCCCTTGGGATTTATCTTGTCCCCCTGGTTTCTCCTCTCTCTCTCTCTCTTCTTCCTCTGACACACCCTTCCACCATGATGCTATGCTCACCTCAGGGCCCAGAACAATGGAGTCAGCTGTCCATGGATTGAACCACTAAAATCCTGAGCCTAAATAAACTTTCCCCCTCTAAGTTGTTCTTGTTTGGTATTTTGGTCACAGTGATGAACAGATGACTAACAAAAGTAGTCATAATATCCCCATCCTCTGTTCAGACTTATGTCAGCAGGTAAAAGAATAGAAATATGTGAATAAGTATTGAGTTATTGACACAGGTTTAATCTTAGAACAGTCAAGTTAAGATTTTCTAGGGATCCTGGGAAAGCAATTATGTCCTATGCAAAAGAATTTAGGTAGTATTATTTCCCAAAATGATACCAAGTTAATTCCAGAACTATGATGCCTATCCACAATTGAATAGACAAACTGGAGAAAGTTGTCAGCCTGACTTCCAGCAGATTTAGTAAAAGTTTCCATGGGAACCTTCCCTGTTACAAGACAATGAGTCAAATGTTCACTATATTAAAATTTTCTTCTTAATTTAAAACACAGTCAAATATCTTGGATTTTTAAAACCTCTCTCTTGATTGTGTAAGTCAAATGGACAGGTCACTATTACCTTTCAAAATCACTGAGCATAATCAGAGCAGAATGATACAAGTGCTCTGAAATACATCTGAAGAGTAGAAGAAATTCTTTCTGATGATCCCGGAACTTGAGTTCTTGATCATTTTATTTCTCAATATTGGCAGCAACAGAATAGTACACTTACATGTGTATATTAGATTTTTTTTTCTGTACCTTCAAAGGTGTTATCCCCTAAAATCCTGGAACAAGATTTGCATGGATTGCATCCTGAGGCAAGGGAAGTGTGTAATACTAAGAACAGGTACCACTTGTACTCTGGAAAAGCAAGCCATGATTAGATTCAGACACTCCATAGCTTTCTTGCTCAGGGCAGAAAATGTTTTGACACTAGAAAATACTTGGCAAAAATTTCCCTAGAACACTACAAGATAGCATAAAAACAAAACTTTCATTAAAAAAATTGAGACATTCTTTGCTCCAATAAATAAGTCTAAAAATTGCATTAAATTTTTGTAAATTTTAGGGCTAAAGCTAGAAGGAGGTGGTGGTACATTTTTAATATGTTGCTGTATTTATCCTCAAATAGTTTATTTTATGTGGATATAGTTTTATTGTTATCCATACAAGAAATGTGCATTATTTGGTTTGGAATTACTTGACTTCAAATATAAACTCACTCAAATAATATTGATCAAAAATTTTAAATATTTTATAAAGATATAAAGGGATTTCATAGAATCCAAGAGACAGAATACACTTGACCCATTGTAGAAGAAGTATTCAACAGTCAAGCTAGTTACTCTTTCTTTTCTTAAATCTCCTCTTTTAGTGTTCCTTGATCTCTAGCCTCTCTCTCTCTGGATTTCTGTTTTGACTTTTTTTTAGACTGACTTTTTCTCCTCTGTCATATTCTTGGAATATAAAAAACAATTCCATCCCTTACTTGACCTACTAGCCTCAGCACTTCTGATCAACTAACCATTGTCCCCATGCACCATTTTCAAGTTCTTAGTCTAAAGGATCTGGTTCGCTCAGAGCAGCCAACTAGTTTAATTTCCTCCATCAGACTCTACCCTATCACCGATATTCAGTCAGTACTTTTCCTAGATTTATAATCCATGAACTTATTACTCACCCAAAATACCTACCAAAGACAGGAACTTTGAAGTTATGTTTCTTTCTTTGAATTTATTCTTCCTTATGTACAGTAATTTTTATTTTTATATAGATATTTTTCTCTCTTGGTTTATGCAAATTATAGTACTACATTCCAAATGAGAAAGAAAGATTAAATTTTAAAAATAGTGAAAGTCTGTGAAGAGCCAGGGATAATACATTACTTTGAGTAAGTATTTTTCTCTGCTAAAATGAAACATTTTGTTATTATCTACCATCTCATCACTTACCCTGTGAGTATCTTTAATGGTGAATTATAACTTAACATTTACATGTCAGTTAACTGCATTTTAGGCTAACGTTTTTTTTCTTTTAATTGTTTTCATTTACTTTAATTAACTATCTTTTATTAATTAATTTTAGACTTTTGATCAAATAATTTTAAGCTCTTAAATGATATCTGGTTTATTGAAACCAGTCAAGCAGGCAAGGAAGAGCTTGAAGAGATAATTATTCCATTGCATACTGATTAAGTTCATAAATATAGCTATCCTTTTATCATCTTACCGAATTGGGTAATCTTTTCTTTCCCCAGTCCTTTTCAACTGCAATTTAAGTATGCACTCTTTAGCAATAATTGTTGTAAAACAGAGATCTGCTTATCAGATTTTTTTCTCTTAAAAATATCATCTATTTTGCTTAGAGGATAAAGCTCAGAAACCTTAAAAGACTGACACCAAAATCCTTAAAAACTATTCCCAAAGTAATTTTCTAACACTTTCTCCTGTCATTCCTATTCTGGCATCTATAATAAAGCCAGATTATTATTTCTCAAACATTTTATGCAATTTTATAGTCTGCCAGAGATAACCTTCTCTCTAACCTACTCCATATGGTAAGCGCCACCCCCACCCCACCAGTTTCTTACCTGTCAGGGCCTAGCTAAGATGTCAATTCTTTGAGAAGCTTTTTCTGATTGCTTCAGGCAGAGTAATTCACCTTCCAATTAAAGCAACAGTAATTGTATATTATAATTAGTTGGTTATATGCCTGGAACCCCCACTAAATTGTGATCTACCTTGAGGGCAGTGACCTGATTGGATGAATTTCATCTCCAGCATCTAGCACATGGTGTACACATGCTCAATAAATGTTAACTCACATGTGTGCATGCAATGATAAAGGAAAAGAATGAATGAATGAATGAATGAATGCAAGGTTCTGTTAAAACTCATCTCATCGTCCACTTATCAGGGAAAATATTGGGGAGTGAGAGAAGAATGGAGGAACTTTAGATTACATAGAGGGAAATGAGAAGGAGGAGGTGAGTAAACAAATGGTGGAATGAGACAGACACCATTACCCTATGTACATGTATGATTACATGAATGGTTTGAATCTTCATCATGCAAAACCATAGAAATGAAAAGTTTTACCCCACTTGTGTACAATGAATCAAAATGCAGTCTGTAAAAATAAAAAAAAATTAAAAAAATCATCTCATGTGCTTCATTAAGTCACCTAGATTTTTTGGAGGACTCTAATTTCTAATGGGTAAATAAGTTATTCTTAATGCTATTCTTAAAATATGACCCTTGATTTGCTGAAATTTTCTCAGCAAAGTTATTAGTTAAGGCTTTTCAATTTCATTGTTAATATCTCATTTAACTATTTGACTTGTTGTTTTGTTCTTTTAGGCATAATTGAAAGAAGACAATTCTTGTAGTTCAACCATGTGTCATAAAATAGTGTTTATATTAATAGAATAACATTTTATAGTTACATATTACTGAATCTTAAGAATTTAGGAGTAGTTTACATTTTTAATTTGCCAGTTGTTTTAAAAACTGAGAGTCTCAGTTTTAACATTTAATTCCAGGTTGATTCCTTGATTACTTACATGATAAAAGTATAATTGACTATATTCTCAATCACCATGAAAAATAATTATTATATGTTTGTGTTTCCATGAAAATTTTGTTATGTAGCTTCCTTTTAGACTATTCTAAAACCAATGGCTTTGTGCAATGTAAGCGGTGGCCTTCATAATGCTTCAAGTCACAGTGTGGTTCAATACCAATGTCATTCATGTTGCAGCTAGACAGCTTTACATTGTGCACCCCCTAGTGTGATGGCCCAGTGATCTAATGAGTCCTTCATCACCGTTGTTTCAGATGGTGTCATTGTCACCACAATGTCACCCATGACCTCTCTGATTAGAGTGCTGGATAAATAATCATTTCCAATCCAATGTGTATTTTATCAATTTCAAAATCCCTTTAATTCTGTTTCTAGTTTTCATAATGACCTGAACCAACTGAACTTTAAAAAATATTCAAGGAATTGTTCACATAGTCTCTTCCTTCTTTGACTGAATTTCTGTTCCAGAATTTTAATGGTAAAGATTTTGCACATTTACCCATTCTGGGTTGTGTGAGCAAAGGTGACAGGTAATGTAAGGGCAATCCTGACACCAGATACTTTACAAATCATTTGACAGGAAATGGAGCAACATCAAATAACCATGACATCCTCTTAGGAGAGGATAAAACAGTGTCCTGTGAGACTATAGAGACAGAAAAGTTCTGAGAAACAGAGCAGTCTTTATGGCACAAGTGGCAGACAGAACTACATTTATTAAGCATCAACTATATGCCTGACATGGAGAGAACACTTTATATAAATTAATGTATTTATTCTTCACAAAAATCCTGTGAGGTGGGGATTATCATTCCCATTTTCTAGATAGGAAAACAGATCCAAAGAGGATAATCAATCTATTCTAGATCACACAATGTAGAAGACAGAACTGGACTTGGATGCATATCCATAGCATTCCCAAGCCACAAAGGACAAAGAAGGGGAAGAATTTGAACTGGCAGTGATAGCAGTGGAGGAGGAAAGAACATATTCACATGTGTTCCTCATTATCTGAAGGCTTTACAGTCTGGTGTTTTGGGGGCAGAATGGCATAGAAATTAGGAGCATGAGATTTGAAGTCATATCATCGAAGTTCAAATCTTAGTTCATTACAATCTAATATTTCCATTCCAGGCAAGTGACATTCCATGTGGAAAAATGACACACAAGTGGTGATGAAGATTAAATAAAACATTAGCCCAGTGCTTAGAAAATAATAATTGCTCCACCATTGGTTATTATTTTTATTCATCTCTAGGCATGAGTTTGTAAACCTATAGTGATCAGAGTTGCATGGCCATAAAAATACAGTTGGGCCTTTGTTTCCTCTGACTTGTATCATCTATGACCTGTATATTCAGAGCACACATAATTCATTGAAGTCTAGTGTCATTTCTATTTATATCATTCATTTTCAAGGAACACTTGCCTCAGTGGGGTTCTCTTCTCTCTTGAATATGTGAAAATGGGAAAAAATAAAATGAGGGAAGTTTAGAAAATCTTTGGTCATGATATCATTCGAGTACTTTGGCTGCATAGCAGCTGACCGCAAGTTAGTACAAAATACTGGGAATGGCAAAGAACATGTTTTTCAGCTAACATTCATAAGCTTTCAACCATAAACTAAGAGAAAAATGAAAATCTGCACTCTATAGATTATATCTCTATCCCTGTGTTTACATACAGAAATACCTGTATCTAAGATCAAAATGTACCAAAAATTTTTCAGTAAAGGAGACACTTGAAACACTATCTACCTATTTATAATTAATTATACATTAAACCAGTAATTAAGTCTAATCACCAAATTATTTTATTGCATAAAATTTAACTTTTCCCTTCTTTTTGCCTGCAAAAATTTCAAAAGAAGCATCTAACCCACTATCATAACTCATGCCCTCATAATCTCTGGAGCCAATCAATACCAGTTATCTCAATAGCTCAATGGACTCTCAGACTTTTAGCTTCGTGAGTGTGTGTGTGCGTGAACATGCATGTGAAAATACATACCTATTCAGGAAATTCTTACATTGACTCTTTGGATTTGGGGGCTTCTCATCAAGACTGTGAAAGAACTTGAACTGAGACTGCCCTTCCAGGCACTTTGCCTTAATTACTCACTCCCTGTATAAATCACGACTTTCTGCCTGTCATTTTTCAAGGCCCCGCTGTGAATGCAAACCAGGTGACTATGTGGATATGTTGGAAAGCAAAGTGACAGAACACACCTGAGCTTCCATTTTGCTCAGGGCAGTGATTATTAATGTGAGAAATCCGGAGTGATGTGAAGTGGCCAGAGTTTCAGCAGAATTTATTGCTTACAGCTTTGGGGTCCCCTGGCCTTTACCAGCTGTTCCACACCTGGACGTGGAGAACAGAAACATCCCTCTTCAATTTATCTTTCCTGGACTTGTTGCTTATGGGACTCAGATGCCAGGTGACAGGGCTGGGAAGCAGCAATGAGAGTCTCCACCTGCATAGCCTTGAATTCCCCAAAGAGCCCTTGTTCTGACTGTGGTACAGACACCAGCTTTTAACAATGTGTAAGAGCTTTAAGTCTGGGGCAAAAGTGAACGTACATATAAGCTCATTTTTCTAGTGTATGATTTTTAGTCTTATCTGGGACAAACTGATTAAGGGAGCAAGAGACTAGAGTCTCCTGAAGGGTTCAAGGACTCTGTCTTCAATGGCACAGGAGAATAGCAAGCATTTATGCTTTGGAGGTTTTTGTTTTGTTGTTGTTGGGTTTCTGGAGTTTCAGAGGAACTCCCTGTGCACTGAGGTGCTGTAAGCTTTGTGGCCATTGTATGCCCCAAATTGTTATAATGACCAGCACAGATTAGGCACTGAGGTCATTCACTGAGTGAATGAAAGATGAACAAGTGAACACAATATCACCTTTCTAACAGCCAACGGGCCCTGTATTTTGGTGGTAAAGAGCTTAGCTTTTGGAGGGGGAAAGATCCAGCTTTTAAACATTGTTCTGCCACTTATTAGTTCTATGATCTAAGGCAGAACTTTAAACTTCCTAAGTCTCGCTCTTCCTCTGTAAAATGATGGTGGTAAAAATGACCTCACGTAGCTGTTTGGAGGATTAGATAAGGTGATATATGTATAGCAGGATGAATTTCATCTGTCTCTGATGACTGACATTTACCTAGGTTAAAGCAAATCAGAGCAGTAAAGGAGACTAATTTTTTTTTTCATAATAGAATATAGGAAATATGCTCATTGGAGGTTAATGTTGGCAGTATCAAAATAAACTAGTGAGCTGTCCATCTTAAGGGCTCTCTCCCCTCGTTTTTTCCACTTTCAGGATCTAGAGCCCCATCTAGAGAGGAAATTCGTACATATTAATGGCCATCTTCTTTAAGGTCACCAAGACAATTCCTTTGAAGAGGCCCTCAAGCAATAACTGTAGATAAGATTCTTTCTTCAGTCAAAAGACTGTGACCTAAATTAAATAAAATCTGTTACACTTATATACTAAGGAAAATTATATAGTATCTTTATAATGTAGAGACAAAGCAATGTCTGAAATGAAGATTTTATGTTTTGAAATTTCATTATAAAGAATTGGAAACTTTCCCTGATGCTTGACTGCTCTTGCAAAAATCTGGATTATGCTCAAATGACCTTACAAAGAGAATCGTTCATGGCAGCTGAGGTGACAGAACACACCTTTGAGTTTCTGTTCTTGTTGTGTCACCTGCTGGTACCTACTAGAAAAAAAAATTGTTTCTACCCTCCCTGGAGAAGGATGTGGCACTGCTCAGAGACAGAGATAATGTATAGTTACTCCATCCAGGTATCAATGAGTCACCTGAAAACCTGTGCTTTTACATGGTGTGTGAATCCTCTTTTCCTACCTTCTGAGCCTAGGGAAGATGGTAAGTAGCAGTCAAACTAACATTTGATGTATTCTCTTTTTCTGCGTTGTATTCTCTGAGAAAAGACTCGCATCCTTAGATAGAAGATAACCAGTTCCCAATTCCACCACGGGAATGAAGAAGTTAATCTTCAACCAGATTTTTCTGATAACTAAGAACTTGTGTGGCCAGCTTAGCCTAGGAGGAAGATGAAGGGAAGAGAGGGGCAGATGCTATAGCAGTATTAAAGACCCCAAGTGATGAGAAAGGAATAGTCCATGACAGGGCTGGGGTGGGTGGAGGTTTTGTATCCACTAAAAGAACTTGTAGGGGAACCATCCTGAAATTTTTATGTCACCGTGAACTCTATATGGTTAGAATATGCCACCCAAGCCCCGACAAAGCTGACATGTCCTATGATACTTCTTTGTCTTTTCTCTTTCTCTCCCTACCCTACCCCCAATACACACTCACACCAACTAAAAAAACAGTCACACACAAAAAGTACATGTAGTCAATAGTGACTGTTTCCACAGGAGACCTTGACTCCAGGGGCAGTGTATTTCGATAGAGCAAACAGCCTCAACTACTCCCTGGCTTAGCAAGGAAGTGCTTCTTGACCCAAGCTGAGTTCATGGAGGAACAACTTTTCTGGACATCTCAGCCAGCTGGAAGGCTTTTGTCTTCATAATTGATTTTAAGCACCATTGCTTCTTACTGGCGACACAATTGCTCCCTGCTGAAACACACGAAAAGAAAATCATACATCTAATCACTTTTATTCAGGGCACTGCTTCTCCTTGCCTCAACTGTGAATATGTAGCCTGGAGAGGGAGCATGTCATGGGTTTGGGGAGGTGGTCTGGAAATCTTCTCAATGTACTCAGTTGTCCAGCATTAACAATAAACAACACAAACAGAACTGAAAAACCTCATGAAATGATGACCTCGACATGGCATGAATAGTATATTTCTTAAATTTAGTCTCTAGTATTGATTGACACATTTATGCTGTTTAACCATGAACTGTATAAACTTTGCTAAAATTTACATAAAATATAGGTAAGGCATGAATTTATCTCCCTTCCACGACTGAAACTTAAAGTTCAGTGTATCTTTTCATTTTTAAAAAGAATCACTATATTTGCATTTTAACAAGAACTTTCTGGTGATATGATGATTTTTCCTGAGGCATGATGGAAATCTGCAAGAATACAGACAGGTCCTTTGGACACCTCACATTCCACAGGAAAAGCTGTGGATTCTCCCTCAGGGAATAGGCTTAGCTTTATCATTCTCTTCCTTTACTTCCCTTTAGATAATGATGAGACTAGAGACAGATAATTAATTAATCAAACACCTCTGAAAACATTTTCTAATTCAAATTAAACAACAGTAAAATTATTCATTTGTTTTATGAATTCATTGAATTAGTAATGAAATAGGCTTAATTTAGACTTATGCAAACCACTTTTCCACAGAATGCCTGTTTCAGCACTCTGCCAACTTCTTGGTTATTAAAAACATGGTTTAAAAAAAGATCTATCTTCAGGGTTGTAATCTGGGGACTGAGTATTGGACTTTGAGAGTTTTTTTTTTTTTTTTTTTTTGATACTGGGGAATGAATCTGTGGGTGCTTAACCACTGAGCAACATCCATAGCCCTTTTTTGTATTTTACTTAGAGACAGGGTCTTACTGAGTTACTTAGGGCCCTGCTAAATTTCTGAGGCTGGCTTTGAACTCACAATCCTCCTGCATTAGCTTCCTGAGCTGCTGGGTTTTTAGGCATGTGCCACCGTGCCCAGCTGGTGGGCACGGTGAGTATGTCAATGCTCAATCTTAGTGTGCTTTATTAAGATGAATGGGAAAGACAAACTGACGGAAGGACTATACTACCCAAACAAAAATAGGTCAAATTGAAAGAGATTTCCCTTTCCCTTCCTCATTTCAGTCTTAAAAATAACACTGTGACTAGAAATTTGCATTCATCCAAAGTGAAAACAAATGTACTATATGTTCATTTATGAAATGAAAAAGTCAAGATGGAGTTGCGGTAATGGCACGTGGCTTATGGACTGCCAGGTTGACAGAGACAATACTAGAGTAGGAGCAAGAATGACAGATTCTGCTGATCCCTTCATAAGACTTTTTTAAAATAAAGAATCATGGAAATCCATCCTTACCAATTCCATTGGGTAGGAAGTTCTACAGGGCTGGATGCGTAGGTATTTGCTCACCTTGAAGTCTCATCACTCAGCACCTAGAATTGTGTCTGAACAAAGCAAGGTTCAATTAATGTATAATGAGGGAATGAATAAATCAAAGTACAGAACTTCACAGACACAAAACTTTCTTTGCCCATCTTTGATTACAACATGTCAGGTTGGAACAGACTCTTCCCTCCTGAAGTCATGCTTGGTTTCAGCTCTGGGTGGCTGTGTTCCAGCTATTTTTCTTATAAAGCTGTCCTTTATCCTTACCTCTCTGTGAAGCTAAATGCTACTTATACTCCTTGACTTGTCTCAAGTTTCAATTCTTTCATGAAGGTGCACCTTTCAACTCTATTAGTCAACTTGGAGTCTTTTGTTTACAAATTTTATTGCATGTTAACATATAATTTACCTGAATTTAATCTTTTCTAAACCAAATAGAAATTTACTTTAAAAATCTTCATCACTGTACAGAACACTTTAAAGATAACGGTACACATTTTAAACTTTTAGTTAATCTTTCATATATTCTGTACCTATAAAATTTTGTTCATCCTTTACAAATTGTTGGTGGGAATGTAAATTTGTATAGGCACTACTGAAATATAAAGCTGAATGGATGAAAAAATAGTATATGTACATAAGGGAATATTATTTAGCCTTAAGGAAGAACAGAATCATGTCATTTGCAGGAGAATGGATGGAATTAAACATCATCCTGTTAAGTAAAATAAGCCAGACTTAGAGAGACAAGTATCACATATTTTCTCTCATATGTGGAATCTAGGAGAAAATGATAAGATAGGAGAACAGGAATAGGATCAGAGGATAAGGGAGGGTAAGGTAATGAAAGGCAGATATAATCAAAGTAAGTCATGTGCACATACAACTATGCCACAGTGAAAATCACTATTCCACATAATTAATATGTGACAATAAAAAATTTAAAAAACAAAACATCAACAACAAAAAAAGAAGTGAGTAGTAAGCATCATTCATCCTTATGACCTCAGAGAAAAATACTCAAATTTTGGGTCCTTCATCCTTTTCTGATTTAACCTTGGTGCTGGCTTTTCACATTATGTGACTGGATTAATGGAGTCAATTACAACAACAAAACAAGAGAGCAGGAAGTGAAGAGTTTTTGATTGGAGCTACTGAATGTCTGGTCTTCATGTTGTTTTTTTCCTGCTTCTTTCCAAGAAGAACATTATACATTTCACAAAATATTAGACCTACTCATTTCATTTCCTGGACATTCCATCTAAAGTGTTCATCATATTCTACCTTGAAAAACTTAAAGTTGGGCTTATAGCCTGATATTCTATGTGGGGAATGCTGGCTATTTCATTGCTGCCTTTAAAAAAAATGTCACCATTTTTGTCAAGACACTTATGAAAAACAATATAAAAGTTGTTTACATTTCTATTAACAAGAAATGATGAGGCTAGTTGTATGAACTCAATGTGTATGCATGAATGACCCATTTATAAATGTACAGGACCCACATTATAGATCCATGCAGGACAGCAGGGTTGTTGGGGATGGTCTATTGATGTGTCACCTAACAAAATCAAGTAAGTGAAAAGTGAATTATAGTTAAGTACATTTTTAAAAAATTATATCTTAATGATTTGAAACAACTCTTAGAAAAAGTGAACCCTTCTTCCCCAATAAAGATTTTATTTTTTTCTAGGGCAACAACATAGTTTATTGTCACAAGTCAGGAGTAGCCAGAACACATAGGTGAACCTTCTAATTATTATCAGAATGAATGATTTGAGCCAAAGTATTCCAACACCCAAATTATCATTGTTGGCAGATATTCTCCTACATTTAATTGGTTTAAGTCAAACAATTCTAAGCTATAGGTCAGCCCATGTTGTTGCTTAAGGGTTAGTTTTCCAACTAATTTCTCCCAGAGGGTTCACCAGGAAGTAACCTTGCTTAAAATTAGATGTCTCATGGGAAAAATAGTAGGGATCTCTCTTAACTAGGGCAGGCAATTTTTAATAACAGGCTTATAGATTTTCCAGGTGAAATTTTTACTGCCATATTCTGAAATATAAAAATGTGGAATCTCAATGATCCATTATTTGAAAGTCTTAAAGGAAACCTAGAAGTCTTCTATAAGGAAAGGTTTGCTATTTTCTGCAGGTGCTCCCTTGGTGCACCTTGTTTTTGTTGGGTTTGTTTTGATTTGTTTATTTTGCTATTATGTTTGTTATTGGCACTGGGAATTGAACTCAGAGCCTTGTATGTGCTAAGCATTCATTCTTCCACAAAGCTACCCACCAGCTCCCAGTTGAATTTAGTCAAAAATAAAGCTTCAGACCCTGAAACAAAATTATTAATAACTGAGGCATATGAGTCTATTATTAGCTAAAACTCAGACAATATTTTTCCAGGTTTTAGTCAGAGAAGATATCTTAAATTACTGAGTGCTGTCTCATTAAAAAAGATTTAGAAAATAAAGTTTATGGAATAACCCTGAATATTACAATTTTGACAAGGGTCATCTCTAGATATTGGTATTTAAAGTTGATTTGCCAAGGGTATTTTTGGGCTGGATGTTAATCAATGCCATTTTCCTACTTGCTTAACTTTTTTCCTATCACTTGCTTAACTTCCTCGCCCCTAGCACCCTCCACACACTCACTCATAAAAGGTCTTGCTTTTTCCTTCTTCTAGCTCCCTGGTAACCATATGCTAGGTGAGATTTGCTATTGTTTTAAAAAGTTTGTTTTGAGGCTATTGTTCACGAATCTCATAAACTCTTCCATTTGAAGAAACAATGGAAAATTCCGGTGCTTCCATGACAGAAAACAAAACAAAATGAAAACAAATAAAAATAAAACTAAGGATCTAAGAACTAATATTTTATATTCAAATAAAATTGTTAATCCTAGAAACTAATATTTTCTCACCTTAATCATAGAATCATCTAGATGACTTGGTTAACTAGATTTATGATACTCTAAGTCAGAATAACTAAGGACCTAGAGATTTTCATGATTAACTAATAGTTTCTCTCATTATTCAAGTGATTTGAAAATCTGACTATACTTCAGCCTCACCTGGGAAGCTGTTAGGACTTGCAGTTCTGTGTTCCTATCCAGTTTGCTTGCATCAGTATCACGCACACACACACACACACACACACACACACATATACCAAAAAACAAAAAAAAAAAAACAAAACAAAACAACAACAAAAAAAACCACCAGGTAATTATAATACAAGGTCACGTTTATAAAGCACCACTATTTTGGCTGAATTTGTAGCATATCTGATTTTATAGGCCAAATAGTATGCATTCTAAAATTGAGTTTATCCCTTGTCTTCATTTTACTATCCTAACACTTTTTTCCTTTTGCTCTATTTTTTTTTAAAAGTACATCTTGTTGCTGCTTCATCATAGGGGGATGGATGAATGAATGAACAAATGAATGAACTGAGCAGTCAAAACCAATTACCAAGCATTCTGTCACATACATGAAAGCATCAAGCAATGAAAGCATCAAGCAATGAAAGCAACCATTTTTCTCAAGAAATTTCTCTCCCTGACAACTCTAGTCATTCAATATTAATTGCAGAGGCAGAGGCGAAACCTAAACAAAGTTGTGTCTGTAACGTGATTTGGGGACCCAGTACAGGGCATGGAAGGTAGGGAATGAGAGAGGGGAAAACAAGGGTAGAGATGGGGGCCTGGAGAATACTCTTTTCCTGAAATACCAGGCTGTTCCTCCCTGTGAGCAAAATCAATATTCAGTGCTGCCACCTGACTTCCAAAGTCCTGCTTGATATTCTCTAACTTGGCACTTGTGACTCGTGTTCAGGCCAAGGACACATTCAGGACACTTGAAGAACTTCTGTGCCCATTCCCAACCTACAAATGCTCAAGGGACATTCAGCCGGCTCACTGCCAACTTTTGCTAGCACCAGGATTCATTGTGGTGATAACAGCTACCCTCATGGGCCACAATTCATCCCTTTTTTGTTTTTTATCAACAATCTCCAAAACCCCACTAATTAAAGATCCTTCCAGAATTTATATTACCCTGGAACAACACCTCTAAATAAATCCCTGGGTTATGACACAATTGTAGAAGCCAGCAGTTGGGTCAGTTGCCTCTGATTCAACCTATCTGCTGCTTTACTGTGAAACCAAAAACCATGTGGCAGGTATCGATAACAGTAACAGTTAATATTTGCTGAGTACTTATATTGAGCAAATGTTTTGCATATATTAATTCATTTGATCCTCACAAAACCGCAAGGGTAGGTACTATGATGTTACACCACTTTTCAAATGAAGAACTAGGACACACACAGGTTAAGTAAATTGCCCAAGGTTGCACTATAGAGGTAGAATCTCTGGGAGTGGAGCCCCAGCTCAATCACTTCTCTGTGATCATGTCACTGCGGCACATTTCACAAATGACAGCATGGGTTTATCTAACGCACCACCTGGGAATTTGCTTACTGCTTACTATACTCCTTTCACTGGAATTCATCCTTGCATTGTAACTACAATTTTTACTCACATCCTTTTCCCAAACTACCCCGTACCACCTGAGCAGACGGCCAGCAAGATCCTGGGAGAGCCACTGGCTATTCAAGGAGTTCTTAAAAACTCCCTTTGGCATGCCAGAGAGCAGTATAAAGCATACAACGACAGGCACCAGGTCTCAGGAGAGAAAATCTGACAGTGAGATACCATCTGTTTCTACTCCTATCTACACGGACCATCTGCTCTTGCTCAAAATACTGCACGACTGCTACTTAGGGTCATTTAAGGTCAGAGGAATCATCAACCCTTCAACTGTGTCTATCCATGCACCCACCTTGTCTTCTGCTGCTGCCTGCCATGCCTGCCTCACCAAAGCCCCACACTTCACTGCCCAGGTCTGCATCCAGCCTTGACAACGATACGGAGAATGAGAATATGTGGAAGGGGGAATTCTGGATTTCCATTTGTGAGAAGGCTTACTCTAGCCACAGGCAAAATTGGAAGTATAAGGATGAAAATTAGTCAAGGAAACCTTCTTACTACAACATAAACTTGGGTTCCAAACCTGGGTCCCCATTTAGGAAAAGAGGTGGTGAAGAGAATAGGATGGGATTTTATCTATTTCACTTTTGGGTCATGTAAACCTGCTCCCCACCTCTCACACTTGCTAGCCCTCAAAAGGCAGCCTCAACACTTAGCTAAGGGCTTTGGACGTAGCTCAGTGGTTGCATAGCATGTGCAAGACCCTGGGTTCGATCCCCACTATCACAAAAAGAAAAAAACAAAAAACAACAAAAAGCTCAGCAAAAATCCCAAGAAATTCACCAGGAACTCCATTTTCCCACACATTTCCTTTCCTTCACATCTTTGTTCCCAGCCCATTTTCATTTTCTGTATTCTTGCTGTGCATCTCTGTAGATCTGCTCTAATATCAGGCCCTGCCTCTGAATCTGCCAGGATATGGGCTTAGTCTCAGTTCAGTTCTTCAAAAGCACATGCTGACGCAGGGTTTATGAGAGATAACCATCTGCAAAAAGAAGAGAAGAAACAGGATCCGGCTGGGAGGAGAAATTGAACTGTGTGCAGAACCAATGAAGGCTCCACCAGCTCTAAACTCTGGAGAGTGTTGCCCAACAGAGTGTTCATTTTGGGCCAAAATGGCAGGCGTGAGCTGCTGTCAGGCTCTGCAGGCAGCCTGGAGGGTGCAACTTTGGGTGATGCTGCTCTCCTCAGTCCAGGAAGTCCTTAAAGGACCTGGCAACGAAGGAACTGCTGATTTCCTGTCCACATTTAGGCAGGAGATCTGGTCAGTGTTTTTTGGAGTCCACCACAGCACTCTTCCTTACATTCTTGCTCAGGGTCAGCCATCATGTCCTGCATGTGGGATTTCCAGTCAGTGTGTTCCCCCAGCCCCATCTCACACTATGACCTGAGAAGACCTGGCTTAAAGAGCATCAGGTCTGGTCAAGGGAGGGGATTCGAATCTGAGTAGGATGAGCTCTTCCCATAATGAGACCTATTTTGTGTTCAGAGATTCCTCTTTCTGAGCTATTAGGAGGGCTCTTGGGATTGCCCGTGGTTTCCTGTATGTTTCTCTCATCTCCATTACAGCTTTTTGTAGCTACTTCCTTGAAGAATTCTGGGCTTTCCTCTGTCTAAAGCCTTCCTTTAGTTCTGTCACCTTAGCGGGACCCCTTTTTTAGTTCTGAGGTGACTCTTTTTTCAAAACTGGTTCAACGTATCTCAAACTTTTCCACCAAAGAATTCCTGACTTCAGAGTTGAATGTGTACTCCCACGGGTTTCCAGAGCAGAGCTCAGAGCTGCTTTCTAGGCATAGAATTTCTTTGAAGTCTCTGTATTTTATCTTAAAAATTCATGTGAGTTTTACATTCTACTATATAAAATATATGGGCTAGTTTTAATATTAAAATACTGTTTTGAATTACTAGTGAATAAATTTATTCAGGAAGATGTACCAATTTATGCACAGTTTCATGTACCTTCTGAAATAACCTTGCATATATCAGCTTTAAATTTATAGAAGTAGGAGGTCACACTTCTGAAGCTTGGATATAAATATGGCACTGAATCCTAGAATAAATATTTAGAATATGTTTTTAATATCAATTTACATGCTTTAAATTTGTTTTTCACAATATCTATATTTTAGTGTATATTCAAAGTGAAATTATAAGTGAAAAAGATCAACTTATTTCTTCTAAGGGAAAAGAAAGTGTCCCATCAAATCATAAATTAGATGCTCAATTCAACTAAATGTCAATAAATAATCTTTCCAGGTAACATAGTATAAGCTGGAAATCTCATTTTAAACACAATCCATTAAAGACATTTATATGAGCACATAAACACAATGTATTTTAGGGTTAGAGTGCTTTGATGGCCTGACTTTAGGATTTAATTTATAGATCTAGTAGAAATATTTAAAATATCAAGACTAATCTCTCAAGAAACAAAACATGTATCATGTCCACTGTATATTTTTCAAGAAATAGATTTTTATAAGAATCAAACAGCATTCATTTATTAATGATTATCACACTCTTCGGGTCCTACTCTGCATCAGATTTTAGGATAGGTGCCAGGAAAGCAAGACGAACAAGGCAGACTGGGTCTTTCTTACAGGCAGCACCTTTTGCAGAAGAGAGTGTTGAGAGGGGGATATAGCTGACAATTTCAAGTGGTGAACTTTGGCACAAATCTAGAGTGCAGGTATTTTGAGATATTAATAAAAGGAAGACCCAGTGTGCTTCAAGCACCATCCAAGTAGAGGAAAGGCTTAAAATCATTTTATAAACACTAAAATATTTCAACTGAGAAATATGTTTAAATTGATGAGGCCTCTATCACTTCAATACAGATAATTCAAAGATCTATCTAAAATCAAGTCCAAACCCATTTCTCAAAAACTATTCTGCATATTTCAATTAAGTAAATATTTATTTACTGAATGCTTATTAAGGAAATGTACATTTTGTTGTATAAGCACTTCAGAGGATATGAGGAGCAAAATAATCATATAAGTCTGATGTTTTTTTCACACAATCCCTACCCCTCATGAAAGGACTCACCTCTGATAAATATTCAAAATTTAGTGCTCAAACAATCTCTACTATTTGATGTGATTAATTTTATTTATCTGATTACTTATTCCACAAATGTTTCTTAAGGACCTGTTCGGTGTCATGCCCTACCCTGCATTCTGGGTATATAGCAGAAATATAAATACTGTCTCAGTTATCTCTGAAGCTTATTATTTAAAGAAAATAAACAAATAATCACAAAATGCTAAAGACTATGAAAAATGTAATAATGTATTTTTTGTTGTTGTTTTTTGTTGTGCTGGGAATCAACCCCAGGAGACCCTGCATGCACTTTACCACTGAGTTACACCTCAAAGTGGTCTCTACATGCCTTATCTAATTCTGTAAGAGGATTGGTCCTTTTAGATAGGGTGTTCAGGAGGGACCTGTCCAAGGTGGAGATATTTAATCTGAGATCCAAAAGGAAAAAAGGAGGGAATGCTCTGAAGAAACAGGCACAAGACAAAGCTTATGCAAATGTCCCAGCACAGGAAAGCCCTTAGAATGTCTGGGGAACAGAAAGAAGGCTAGGGTAGTTGGAACATCTGAGGAAGAGAAGAGTGAGACTGGAGAGGGTGAAATAAAAGTGAGAGTCAGACAAAATGAAAATGTCCTGAATTCATTTGAAATGAGTATCATTGAAGGGATTTAAGTAAGGGAAAAGTGACATAGTATAAAAATATCAATAAGTTATCCATGTAGAGGATAGATGTAGGGGAATTGAATAAGGCATGAGGAAACTCCATTGAGATGCATTGGAGACCCCTTTGAGAGGTTATTGAAATAGTTCCAGGACAGTTTTTATTGTGAGGGGATCAGCATGGAGAAGAAAAGAATGAATTTGGGGCATATTTTAGTGTATCTGGCACAACTCAAGATGAATACAGGAGAGGAAGACTGATTCTAATGACATAATTTATCTGGGAGTTCTTTTATGTGGCACTAAATACTCTCATGGGAAAAGAGTAGGGGGAAATTTGATTGAGGACAACCCCTCAGATTATTTTCAATCTGATACATTTGCCATGCTCGAGAAACTACCACATAGAAATATCATGGAGAAAGTTGGATGCATAAGACTAAAGAAGGTTCACCTTGCGGTTTAAATTTGAGAATCAAGAACATAAAACTGGTGTTATAAGCAGTGTCAGTGGATAAGATTACCTCTGGTGTGTAGGAAGAATGAGAAAGGACACTGAGAAATAGCAATATTGAAAGTTTGGATACAGCAGAATGAAAAGTAAATGAGGCATCCAATGAAAAACCAAAGACTGATGTAAAGGGGTAGAGGTTAATGTTATCACAAAAAAATATTTGAAGTGCAAGGGAGTGATCAACACCACTGAGTGCTTTTGTGGGAGTAAATAAGGGGCAGAAAGAGAGGGGTCACATGTTAGGTTACTGACATGGAGTTGATCTGCACCTGGACAAGGTGGATTCAGTAGAGACACAGACTGGAGCACACTGAAGCTGGCTGATGAGTGAATGGGAAGCACAGGAGAACAAGCCTGGAATGCAGAGGACATGCCTGTGAACAATGAAGGACTGAGGTGTCTGTTCAAAGTCTACAGAAGTATTGTTCAGGAGCAGGGGGCAGACCCAGGTAGGCAAGGGTGAGACCTGATTGCAGGAGAATGTGACTCTCTAGCTGAAGAATTAACAGAAGTAATAGTAGTTAGCAGCATACAGTCACCAGTGAGTTACAAATAACCTTTCTGCTATTACTTATGGTTGTTACTGGGCAAATTACTTAACTATATTGTGCCTCAGTTTCCTCATTTAAAAATAGAAATAATAGATCTATTTCAAAGACTTATTGTGAGATAGGTCATGCAAAATTATCTAGCCTTTATCAAATGTTCACTAACCAGAATTACATTCTTGTAAATCATTATATTGTAAAACATTTTATTATATTATATATTAAAACAATTATAGTATTATTTTAGTAATACATATAGTAAAATATGTACACAAAATTAAATACTTATAATAATAAAACAAAGAGTATTTCATTGTTTTAGATTATAACCATTGGACAACTTTGCCCTGGAAAAGAAAGAATATGAGAGAGATTCATGGATGTTGGTTTTCCCCTTTCCTCCTCCCCTCAGCCCCTGATAGCCTCTGCACCACTTTCTCCTGCTATGAACTTGCCTATTCTAACTAGGTAAAAACTTAAAGTAGGTAAATGTTGTTTTTGGAAATCCTTCCCACTGCCTTTCACATCCCATAGACTCTAATGTTTTGGAAATGAGTCATGGTGATGGTTGCACAATAAAGTAAATGTATTTAATTCCACTGGTTTTTTACACTTAAAAATGCTTAAATGTTAAATTTTTATCTTATGTATATTCTACTATGATATAAATGTGTAGAAAAATGTTGGTTGTTTTTATTTTTGGCATAGGAGAAGTTGTAGATGTTTAATGTACATGACTTGATAAGTTTGGAGTTAAGTATACATCCACAAAACAATAATCTATGCCATAATCCTATCCATCGCCTGTAAAAGTTTCCTCTTGCCTTTTTATTTATCACTACTACCATTAGAAGAGCATTTAACAGAAGATATATCCTCTTGGCAAAATTATAAGTATACAATAGAGTATTATTAACTATAGGCAGGATGTTGGATAGTAGTTCTGTAGGACTTACCTTCTATCACCCGAACTCTGTGCCCCTTGACTAACCCCTTCACCTCCTGTTTCTTCTGTCCCCACTACTTCTGAGAACCTCCATTCCACTCTCTGCTTCTCTGAGTTTGACTATTTTACATTTGTCATGTAAGGAGTGTCATGCTCCACTCGCCCTTCTCTGCCTGGCTCATTTCATTTAGCACAGTGTCCTCCAGGTTCATCCATGTTGTTGCAAATGGCAGTATTTCTTCAAAATGATGTTAGTTTTAACCCTGCTTCTGACAATGCCAAGTGATCTTGGGGAAGTAATTTTAAAATTCTTTGGAAGTCACTTTATCCCTAAATTAAATAAAGGTAGACTGTCATTTAACTTCCAAGCTCTGTAATCACAACATTCACGAAGGGTTGGGGTGTAGCTCAGTGGTCAAGTGTTAGCATCACACTCATGAAGAACTGCGTTTTATCCCCAGCATCACAGAACAAGCAAACAAACAAAATTATAATAAATATGGAATTTAGAGGAATATGAACAAAATAATAGTATAGAAAAGGTTAGGCATGACAGGAACATACTTATATTTTGAGTAAAAAGAATCTCCCGTGATGTTTTCCTGTGAAATGTAAATATACATATTTATGTATTTATGAGGTGTATATATTTAAATCCCACAAATAAAATTATAGTTTTTAATGGGATTAGAGTATATTATGTGAAGCTAAAAATATAGTAGACACTAAGTCCATATGACTTTTTAAATTAAGTAAATTTTAATTAAACAAGAGATCAGTTCCTCAAGTTATTCCAGTTACATTTCAAGTATTCAATGACCACACATGACTAGTGGCAGATACAGGATTTTTCCAACATTGCATAAAATTTTATGAGCACTGGTAATTAGTCTACTCCCCTCTGACATTTTCTATGAAACATTTTTTTCCTGAGTTTACCTTTAAAATAGTATCAGCAGATCCTTGACAAAGGTGCAAAAGCATACACTGGAGAAAAGATCGCCTTTTTAACAAATGGTGCTGAACAACTGGTTATCTATATGTAAAAGAATGAAAGTAGACCCTTATCTCTCACCCTGAACAAAAGTCAACTCAAAACAGATCAAAGACCCCAGAATTAGATCAGAAACTATGTAACTCCTGGAAAAAACATAGGGTCAACACTTCAGCTTTTAGGCACAGGCAACAACTTTCTCAATAGGACTCCTACAGCTCAGGAAATAATTCCAAGAGTTAATAAATGAGACAGCAACAAATTAAAAAGCTTCTGCACAGCAAAGGAAACAATTAGGAATGTGAAGAAAGAACATACTGAATAAGAGAAAATCTTTGCTAGCTACTCTTCTGACAGATGATTAATATCTAGAATATATAAAGAACTCAAAAAACTTTAAACCAAAAAATCAAATGACCCAATTAATAAGTGGGCAATTTAACAGACACTTCTCAAAAGAAGAAATACATGTGGCCAACAAAGACAGGGACAGGGCATGAAAGATGGTGGAATGAGACAGACATCATTAAATTATGTACATGTACGATTGCACAAATGGTGTGAATCTACATTGTGTACAACCATAAAAATGAAAAGTTGTGCTCCATGTGTGTACAATGAATCAAAATGCAGACTGTAAAAAGAAAAAAAAATGCATCACTGTCATGCATAACTAAAGAGAACAAATAAAAACTAAGAAAAAAACAAAGAATAAATGAATGGAAACTAGAAAGTTGAAATTTTATCAAATAAAAGTAATTTATTCAGGCGCAAAAACAAACCAAAACTACACCGAGATTTCATTTCACACAAATCAAAATGGCAGTCTTCAAGAATACAGCTAGTAATAAATGTTGGAGAGGATATAGAAAACAAAGGAATACATCTGCACTGTTGGTTGGAACTGTAAATTAGTACAACCAGTGTGCAAATCAATATGGAGTTTCCTCCAAAGTTTAGGCATGGAACCACCATATGACCCAGCAATACCACTCCTAGATATTTATCCTGAGGAATTAAAGTCATCATACAACAGTGATACATGAATATCCATGTTTATAGCAGCACAATTTACAAAAGTCAAACTTTGGAACCTACTAGGTGTCCATCAACAGATGAATGGATTAAGAAAATGTGGTATATATACACAATGGAGTTTTTTCAGCTACAAAGAAAAATGAAATTATGTCATTTTCAGGAAAATGGATGGAACTACAGACCATGACGTCAAGTGAAATAAATCAAACAAAGAAGGGCAAAGGTCGTGTTTTCTCTCATATACAGAAGCTAGAGAGGAAAATGGGAAAGGTGGGAGTGAATCTCCTAAATATCAAAGGGAAATCAGTAGAAGAAAGGGCCCAAGGGTGGTAGATAGGGAGGGAGGGAAGAAGTTCTGGGGAGTGATATTGGCCAAAGTACATTGTTATATTGTGTGAATGCACAAATATATAACAGTGAATCCCATTATTATGTACAACTGTAATGCACCAATAAAAAAGAGAAAACAATGCTAAAAAATGGTATCAGCAAATGACCAAACCTGTGACAAATGCCAGAGTGTCCTCTGAGAATATAGCTCACGACTAAGCTGCCATCTCCTCTTCACATTTGTTTGATTTTTCTTAGGGTACACAACCATACAATGTATTTTTAAGATGGAATTTTCTATTTCACTTCTTCCAGAAATGTTATTCTCTAATTTGAAGCAGTTTTTCAATGAATTCTATTTCTTTTCACTTAATTGCTTCTATAAAACATAATATAGAATCATGAAATCCTATAAGAGGAAATCAAAAGATAAAGAACTATTGCTGCTGTCCCACAAGCATTTGGAAGTAGACTTTGTAAGCCCAGGGATAAGACATAATCTCATCTGGTTTACGATATGACAGAAGCCAGTCATGGTTTAATTAATTCAGGGTTGTTTTCATTTGGGTTGGATGGGACAGATCTGTTAATAGAAACAATGTATAAATAAAGAAGATCCAGAAAAGGATGTGGAATATGCTGCCGGGCGGCAGTGGGGGACTGACAAAAAGTAAGGTCTGCAAAAAATCATCTTTCATGAGAGACAAAAACTGGCTGCAGACAGATGCTTATAAGACCTCAGCTTTGTTGAAGAGGACAGCTTTATAAATAGATGCACAATAACAGCAGCCAGCTGTGCAGAATAATTGCCAGGCAATATTTGGTGATGACAACCTGAAGAAAGTCATCAATGCAATTATTTCACACCAGATCAGTCCAGAGGATCTGCTGAACCCTCTCTCCTGTTGTGAATGAGTGAGATACTGATTATTCTTGAAATGCCAATGTTACTTGCTCATCTTTTCTATAATAAGCAATGACTTCAACATCAATTATGTTGTTGTATCATTATTAATAATTTAATTGGGGACAATTAACTCAGTGGGTTAGACTTTCAAGCATGTGAGACCAAGGTTCAATAAAATATGTCTAAAGAGAAGTGCTATGTCCCAAGCACAATGGACTGTGTTCTTAACACTAGTTAGTCATTTTGGAAAAGCTTAACATCTGTCTATCAGGACATCATGGATTGAAATTTCAGGAAAGCAGAACAATGTCCTGTTATTAATGCCTTGATTTCTTTATTGTCATATACATAGAAGAACTTTTATATAGGCCATATGACCGTGTAGTTCTACAGACTTAATCAACTCTTCTCCAAATACATTTCTTTTACAATTACTAATGCTCATTTTCATTCATTTATTTCCTTCCATTACCACTTAAATACACTGAAGTTTCCTCACCCCTTTTCCCAATCTTTTCTCTTCAAACAGTCAGTTTGGTTATATAATTATTAATTTTCTACAGTTCAACCACAGTTTCAAGAACTTTTCAGGTCCTTGTAGTCAGGACATCTGTGCTGAAATGCTGTTATTTAATTATCATCCTCACAACACTATTTCTGGCTCATTGGCAGTGTAGTGTTTTATGTGGAATTTAAACAAGTATTTGTAGTAGAACTGTTTCCCTCTTGAAAATAAATCAGGTTTCAAGACAAAACCATCTGAGGTAAAATGAAAAGGCTATTCATTCAACAAGTATTCATTCAATAATTGTTATATGTATAGGAGAGACAAGCCTAGGATTCCAATGGGAAACTCTGCTGTCTAACTGCAATAATTGGTATTCCAAATTTTGTACTATGCAAAAGCAATGGCCCTTTAACTTCAAATTGATGTGGGAACAAAATTTATCTATAATTTTGTCATATTTGCTCTTTTTCTCATCTCCGCCTCCAGATAATGTTCCCTAAATAAATGTTGAAGTGTGAGGAACACTGACGGCATAAGTAAATATTTTCTGAGCACCTGGTCAAGAAATGACTGGTGGGAAGTAGCATGCAAAGAATTTAAAAATGACTCTAGTAATATTAATAAGATCTAATCAAATGAAGAGATAGGTCACACTGATGGATTAGAAGACATGGTTAAGATATTCTCTTCAACTTACCTATACTTTTAAAGTGGTTCTAATTAAAACTCCAGTGAGCATTTTTTGTAGATATTGAAAATCTGATCCTAAAATTTATAAAGGAATGCAAAATATCTTGGATGTACTTATTTTATATCCTTTGTGTGATCTACATGTGTATATTATGTATTTTTTTTTTTCACTCAGCATAATTGTCAAATGTTACCTCTAGGGTTAAAAGTCTTTTTTTTATTAGTTTTTCTTACACATTTTTTTGTTGATGCATTATAGTTGTACATAATGATGGGATTTGTTGTTACATATTCATACATGTACATAATATAGCAACATAATTTGGTCAGTAATGTTCCCCAGTACTTCCTGCCTCCCTCCCCAACTCCTAACCCCTCGTCCCTTTTCTCTATTGTTCTCCCTTTGATTTTTAGGAGATTCACCTCTACCTTTCTTTTCCTTTTTCCTCTCTAGCTTCTGCATATGAGAGAAAACCTATGATCCTTGACCTTCTCTGTTGGACTTAACATGGTGATCTCTAGTTCCACCATTTTCTTACAAATAACATAATTCCATTTTTCTTTATGGCTGAATAGAACTCCATTATGTATATACATCACATTTTCTTTATCCATTCATCCATCTATGGATACCTATGTTGGTTCCATATTTTGGTTATTGTGAATTGTGTTGCTATAAACATGGGCATGCATATATCACTGTAGTAAGATGACTTCAATTCTTTAGGATAAACATAGAGGAGTGGTGTAGCTGGGTCATATGGTAGTTCCACACCTAGTCTTTTGAGGAACCTCCATATTGATTTTCATAGTGATTGTACTAATTTACAATTAGAGTTAAAAATCTTAATATGGTCAGAAGTAATTATTTTAATTAGGTTTTTAAAATATCAGTAACATCTAGTTATTTCTACTACAGCTGATAAAAAATTAGTTTTTCTTACACATTTTTTTGTTGATGATTTTTGTTACTTATTTTTCTTTTTACTCCCCTTCAATATCCAAATTTTGTATGATCAAAATTTGTAACATTTTGATTCTATAACAGTAAGTCCATAGTTGCTAACTTTTTGCTCTATATTTATTATGATACAGTGTTCATCAATAGTTTTACCATTGAGTCTCCTTACCTCCACTTTTTATTTTGATAAATTAACTATTTAGCTAGGTTTTATCCTAGAGTATTTTTTTTCCAAAAAGGTTCATAGGTGCATGCTTGAGAATATTTTTATATTGATTTTATGTTTGGAAGGACAATTTTGTTGCTATGTTGATTCTAAAATTCCCCCCACTTTTATTTTTCTTTTTGAGACAGGTTCTCACTGTGCCCAGACTGACCTTGAACTCCTGGACTTTAGTCATTCTCCTGCTTAAGTCTCCCAAGTAGCCAGGATTACTGGTGCACTACTGATCATAATTTTGCTCAGATTTTTGTGGCATTGTTCCACTGTCTTCTGGAAATGAGTTTATGAATATTTATTATTTTTTCATCCTTGTGGTTTTTAAATTTTTTAAAATTGTCAATGGACTTTTATTTTATTTATATGCAGAGCTGAGGATCAAACCTAGTGCATCACGCATGCTGGGCAAGTGCTCTACCACTGAGCTACAACCCCAGCCTCTCCTTATGGTTTTTTATGACTATCTATAAAGTTCTTCATTTATCTCTAATATTTAGAAAGTACTGTTACTCGATTATTTAGAAAGTACTGTTAAATGCATAAATAGCATGTTTTTTATAGGAAAGGAAATATTTATAGATATGTGTATATACATAGGTTGGTATACATGTAACTATTTTTTATTTTAATTTATTTTTATTGTAAACAAATGGGATACATGTTGTTTCTGTTTGTACATGGAGTAACAGCATACCATTTGCGTAATCATACATTTACATAGGGTAAATTCTAATTTGCAGCCCCACCAGCAATGTATGAGTGTACCTTTCTCCCCACATCCTCTCCAACACCTATTGTTGCTTGTATTCTTGATAATCACCATTCTAATTGGGGTGAGATGGAATCTTAGTGTAGTTTTTTTTTTTTCTTCTTGAATGAATTCTTTTTTTTCCATTTTTTTATTAAAAATTATAAATTTACATAGGGCAATGTTGTTTGATTCATTCTGTTATAATAGCATGGTTTTAAAGTTGTAAATTCAGGTCTTCATTTCAGAAAAGCTTTACTCTATTTTGCCTGTTACTTTTAAATATTTTATGTATTATTCCTGGTGTGTTTATTACATTGGTTCTTTTCTTTATTTTTCAAGAAATTTGATCTCTGTTGTAATCCATACCTAACAGGGTCACCTCAGTTCTTGTGAGATCTTTTCATTTTTCATTTGATTGTTTTATTTCCTTCTGCTTCTTCTTCAGGTCATTATTTTTTAATCAAATCTATTGCAGTCCTTTAATGATTATTGTAACTTCTATTTCTTTCCTGAGCTCTACCTGCTCTTTTGCTTCTAATTACTAATCCTTCTTCCTCTCTTCCTCTTTCATCTTTCACTTAGAATCATTCTTTCCTTATTATTATAAAGATTATAACTGTAGTGTCAGAGAACTTTTCCTCAACTGATTCTCCACTTCTAGGTATAGTATTTTCCCTTATCAATTTTCTTTTCTTTCTCTCTTTCCTCTTTCTATTCCTTCCTTCCTTCCTTCCTTCCTTCCTTCCTTCCTTCCTTCCTTCCTTCCTTCCTTCCTTCCTTCCCTCTTCCCAAGCACTTTAATTTTTAGTAAACATTGCCATTATCAGCTCCACCACTACTTCTATCATCATATCTAGCTACTTTTTTATTAACTCCTTAGTATGTACCAGACAACAAGCTAAGTGTCCGTATGTGGCATCTCATTTAGTCCACACATAAACCTTATAGAACTTGTTCTATTAATGAGCCTTAAGGCACACAGTACAATTGTAATTAATTATATTGATGTTTGTGAGGCTGACACTGGAAACTAAGATTTTAATCACTAAGTTATACTGCCTCCTGATAATCAAAATAAAATAGCAGAATACTCCATGTTTTTCAGAGAATTCTCACATTTATTACCACTATGTTTTCCAGTGGTGATTAAAGTATAAATTTTGTTTTAAAGATTAAAAAACATTTTTAAGGGAAATATAAGCAACCACCTGCTAGAATGGTTATTAACAGCAACAACAAAACCTGAATATTGGTAGAACTGTGGAGAATTAAAGCCTTTGTCCATTCTTGGTAGAGATGATAAAAGGTGAAACCACTATAGGAAAGAGTATGGCATTCCATAAAAAATTAGAACTACACCTACCATATGATTTAGCAATCTCCCTTCTGGTGTATATATCCAGAATCTTGAAGAAATATCTGCATGCTCATGTAAGAAGGAATCCTGCCATTTGCAACAACATGGATAAACCTCAAAGGCACTTTGCTAAGTGAAATAAGCAAGTCACAGAGGGACAGATACTACATGATGCCATTTACATAAAGCATCTTTAATGTTATAGAAGTGGACAATAGCCCTAGGTGGTAGGGAAAATGGAGAGGGGTTCAGTGGGTGTGAAGTGTCAGTTTTGTTAGATGAGTACATTCTAGGAATCTGTTGATCAACATTGTACCTAGAGTTAACAATACAGTATTAAGAACTTAAAAGTTTGTTAATGAGAGCAAATCTTATGTTAAGTGTTCACAAAACAAATAAAAAACAAAGGAATGCAAGGAAACCTTGAGAGGTGTCAGGTATGTTACATTGAATGTGGTAATGGCATCATGAATATTTGTGTGTTCAAACTTATCAAATATGACATTTTGAATATATGCAGTTCTTTCTATATCAATTATATACCAATAAAGTTTTTAAAAACTTGACAAAAGAGATATACTTCAGGGTTGGGGATGTAGCTCAGTTGGTAGAGTGCTTGCCTCACATGTACAAGGCTTTGGGTACAATCCCCAGCACCACAACAAACGAGAGAGAGAGAGAGAGAGAGAGAGAGAGAGAGAGAGAGAGAGAGAGAGAGATACTTCATGGCTTCTCCGCATTAATGGGAGAATATATGTTAAATTCCTAAATAAACAAATTCCTAATGGTAAGTTATGATTTAAAAAGAGAAAAACTTTGGAGTTCATCCTTCTTTCCTTCCTTCCATCTTTTCTTCCTTCCCTCCCCCTCTCTTTTCAATAGTTATTGGTAAAGCAGCAGGTATTCTTGCAAGCATTGCAATCACACAGATGAAAACACAGACATAATCTTTGTCCACATGACACTCACAGCGTTCATCTGTTTTTATTCCCTTCCTTCCTCTCTCCCTTTTTTCCTACCTTCCAATAAAGAGCTATTGGACACAGGGGACCGTGCATACATGGACCAATGGGAGAAAGTTTCTCGGAGGACAGACAAACTGAGCTGGATTTTGAAGATAAAAAGTTCTTCATTAGGTAGAAGAAAACAGGAAGCAGCATTCCAACAGTAACCAGCACGGCAAAAGGCGTGGCTTCAGAGCCCAGCTGAAACACAAGCCTTCCTAGAAGCCTGGCCGTGGGAAATGCAGCTGATATGTTGAAGGCAGATTGCAAAGGCTTTGAAGGTCAAGGTCAAAAGTATGATAAAGGACTTTGTCAAAAGTATGTTAAAGGACCCTTCAGAGAGAAACCTTGCTAACAAATGTTCTTTTATGACTCCTCACAAGTGTCTAGGTACAACAAAACCAATTCATAAAATTACCTGGGGTTAAAAATAAACTAATCCCCAGACAAGTACTAATTATTTCCATTCTAGAAGAGAGATTACCTTTAAGAATGAGGAACAATTATGAAATGACCTAAAAGTTCATTAACTCTTTGTTAATTTTAAAACTAATAGTATTAGCAGTAGCATAGAATGACATTTTCCTAGATTACCAGGAAATGAACCACTGACTACTAGAATAGAGATGGAGATCTTACATGAGAATGAATATCTATTTCCAAGTCACTGCTATTTCAAGTTCTATGGGGAAAATGTGGTGGCCTCCAATGAATATGACTTAAACCACTATCTTCTCCAAGATGAAGTTTCTTGTCATCTGAAGTATTTCTTTCCCAACTCTGTCATAATTACACTACTTTGGAAACTTCATGGTAACATCTAGGATTGTCACAATTTTCATCATTGACTTATTCTTGGCACTTTACTTGCATTTTCAAAGAACTGAGATAAGAATTCTATTGAATTTTTATTTTATTACAGTCACACATAAATACAGTCTTTTTCCACAAAAAGTTGAGGGGAATGCAGTGTTCCACTCCTTTTTTATCCATTACAACCTTGGCTGTGTGTGTTCATGTTCTCGTCTCAGGGTTTGTGGATGACTCCAAGAACCTGTCTGAGGATGGGCTTCAGGGGATCAATGAACACCCCAAATTGCTTGCAAAGGATTGTGCACTTTCCCAGGCAGAGGATCAAGGTGTTCATTACACATTGAAAAGCTCTCGACCCCCAAATTTAAGTTTCTTTAGGAAGAATGCCTGACTTTAATCTTTCCTGTCTCAAACATAGTAGGAAGCAAGCCTGTGCTTGGACATGAGGCACAAGTACCCTTTTGTGAAAAATGGCCTTCACTTAATGGCAAAAACTAGATGTTACGAAAGGAACATGTCCTCAGCTCAATACTGTAAGCCTTTCTTTCCTTCCAGCTGTGGAATGGATGCTCCTAAATCCCCAAGGAACCACCTCCGGCAAAAGTAGCTGCTGTTTCAGAAAAGATGACAACTGAAAGAACACATTTGCCTGATGTGCTTTATAAAATCAGTGTGGAGCAACACGGACCTGTAATAGAAAGTAAATGCGAATGGAAACGTGGTGGAGATTGTCCATCGTACATCTTTCATGAAGGAAGAAATTAAATGGCACTGTTAGTGTATTTTACCACCACGAAGGTATGGTGTTACAATTAACCAGAATTTCACTGTTTTTGTCCCTGAAAAACAAGCTGGTATATTTCCTCTTTTCCATTGCCCTTATTCACATCTGTTTGGAGTTGTTTGAGCTCTGCTTCTATGAATTCCAGCTCCATGCGTGATCCATTAACTTTATTTTGTTCCGGGAATGTCTAAATGTTTTTGTTTAAATTCCTGCAGTTCACTTAACCTTTGTAGGATGCTTATGTTCTTTTGAGAGTTTTTTTTTTTTTTTTTTTTTTTTTCCAATGTGGAAGACACAGTATGATAAACAAACTCAAATGTCGGGATTCTCATTGATGCTTTTATACTTTTTGAAAGACTACATATATGAGCTCTGGACTTACTAAATTGAGGGTTATTCCAGTTTCTGATATTTATGACAAATTATAGAAATCTAATGGTTGGTGTTCTTTTGTAGAGAGCACTTATTTTTAAGGCACTGATCTGCTGCTGTATGTAACGTTTGATATTTCTTCTTGGTACAGCATGTCAGGTTTTTATTTCATCGGGTTCATGATTTTGGCTACTTCCAAACTAATATTCAGCTCACACTGCTACTGTTTCCCTTAAATATTAAGTTATAGCAGGCTGTTAAGTAAAAACAAAAGTGTTTTTCTTTTACAAATGTCATGACCTATTTTGTAAATGCTACAGTGTGACATTTAATATGTTCTTGTAATTTGAGGAGTTTTTATTTGTTACAGTGCTGGTATTTCTCTCCTCTTTCTCTAATCATTTGTGGACACCAGCACATCACAGATGTGGTCCTGCAGTCCTGTCAATTTTACTTTCTGCCCCTTCGTGTGCTTCCTTTTCATCTGTGAAGTAACATAGGAAGTTAGGAATGAGCCTGAACATCTTTTCTCTGAGGTTAGACCTAATTTCTGGGGTAAATATAATTGCATTACATTAAACTTATTTTTGGAACAACCTGTCACAAATTATGAACCCCATGTTCTTTTTAAAATCTAATCATAAAAATTAGTAACATTTTCTTGCTGAAATGGTCCTGGGAATTAAAGTACAAGGGGAGTCTGAGCCAGGATGTGACAAAAGTTAGGAAATCAGCTAGAAGGTGCTCCACCAGCCCAGTTTGGGATAATTTGAGAATGGATAAGAATGATATATAATAAATAAAAATCTAAAAGTTTAAAAGAAGAAAAAAGGTCGAAAAATTTTATCTGCCTCAGTGAAGGTAATAATTATAACAATCTCTAAAGATTTTACTCAGAGGACATATAATTCATCCTAGTTGTTGAGAGTAAGTTTTCCTTTATAGAAGAAGGCCAAGTAGTAATCCTATCTAGAAAGAATGATACTGTTAGTAATGTACAGTTGACCCAATGTAATAATTTATTCAGTGGATGCTAAAATCATTACAGGCAACCAGTTAAGGGAATTCACACCCTGACAAAGTGTCAGTTCAGACTACTTGCCAATTGCAATGGGAAAAGTCCACTGTTACAATGGAGACATCTGGCTTTCTCCACCCTAACCAAGAAATCAAATAATGGGACAGATCTGATATTATATGCTCCCTGATGTGAGGCAATTTGAAGTACACACCATCATGTATAAAACATCCTTTAAAATATTTTTAACCAGAACCTAATCAATACTTTAAAAAATAGCCTACAATTTATAGAAAATAAATGGAGAAAGAAATTACATGATAACACCAGAAAATATTCAGACATATTCAGAATGTGACACATTTTACAAGAGAACCAGTCTGGTTTGGTCATACATGGACAGAAAGTGACAGGAGACTATTCTAAATAGAATACTAAAAAGACAAAACACCAAAACACACTATACAAAACATTATTGACCCTGGATTTTTTTTTAAGCATTAAAATATATTTTAGGAACTAGGAGAAATCTGAATATGGACCATTCTTTAGGTGATAGTATATAGAACTGTTGTTAATTTCTTGGGCTTGATAATGATATAGCAGGCCTATAAATGAAAATGTCCTCATTCTTCAGGAGATACATGCTGAAGCATCTTGATGTCTTTCACTGATTTTCATATATATATTTTAAAATACATGCACAAGTATAGCTACATTAAGCAAATGTGGCAAAAGTCATTGAATTTAGACATTGGGCATATGGATATACATTGTTCATTTAAACATTTCAGTGCTAAAAATACATAATATAAATTTGGAACAAAAGAAAAATGGCATATGTGTTTTATGTGTGTGATTTTATTTGTGTATACATATGTAATTTAATCTCTAGAAATTCAACAAAAACCCTTGCCTCAGGATTTCTTGACTGCTCATATGATGCCACTTTGTAGGGGGTTTGCAGATCCCCCAAATCAACTTGTGAAGCAAGGGAAGTATCCTCCCTTACCCTAAAATCTGAAATGTCTGCAGAGAATTTATGTGGTGTCAGCAGTGTGATGGATGTTCCCTGTACTACGAAGGAATTATAGACATATGTTGCAATCCTAACTAGACTGCCATGAGATGAGAAAGAACAGGGCACAGCCCTGAAACCTGGGATAAAAGTAGAGATCAGAAATCTAAGAGCAGGGAAAAATTGTCAGAGTGTTGTATATAAAGGGAATTAACAGCATGGAGAGCATAAGGAGGCAGGATGTATGGAAGCCATGTGGCATAAGAATGTGCCATATGGTGTTGGAAGGTGGCAGAGAAAGGGCAAGTACCCTGAAGAGATGATGAAGGTAACATCACATTGACGAGGACCAGACGGAGGTCAGCGCAGCATAAGTGGGTGGCATTCCTATCACAAGATGATGGGAAGCCTAGAAACAATTCAAAGCTAGCAGGATGGTGAAAATAAAGGAATCAACTTGAGCTGGTGAGTGGGGGTGGATTTTGAGGTCAGGAAAAGTCAAGTGATTTGAAGCCACGTCAGCCTGGAATAGTGAAAACAGTATGAGCTTTGGAATCGGGTGAATCTAATTTGAAATTCTGACTCTGTTATTTTCTACCTGTGTGACCTTGGGCACATGACTTGGGGTCTCGGTTTCATCTCAAAATTCGTGTCGAATTTTGAATAAAGATAATGAATGAATAAAGAGGTGAGCAATGAACTTGTAGTTTTACCCACAGAATTAATCAAGCAGCTATAATAAGTTGATTACATGGCTAATTTGATTATGTACATTATGATCACATAAATATAAGAGCAATTTAGAGATGATCATAGCTTTCAGAAATTTCAATATTATTATGGTTCTTCTCTCATTGGAGGAGGGAGCATGGTTCAGTGAGACAGAGGACAATCATAAAACAAAGGACTCACATGGGTGAAGCCCCTTGAACCGACCTCATTTATCATTCATTTGACAAATATTTATTGAGGACATGCTATATACACCAGGCAGTATGCTAGACACTAAGCTTATAATAAATAGACAGGATGTCTGTCCTTTAGGAATTCATGATTATTTATTCATGTACTCCCTCAATGGACTTTCATTGAATGTTTGCCTTATACCTTTTTTTTTATTTTACCCTTTTGAGCACTTCTGATTCCCCACATTCCTAAAACTATTCTCACATATGCTTTTTTCTCAGGTTTTGATTTTGGTGGAATTTAGTTTAAGAAAGTGCTAGAAACTGTGTTGCAAAAAAGATCTGAAATGAATAAATTACATTAACACCGTTCAGAAACTTGCAATCTGGTAAATAGGGAAGGACATGGAAAAATGACAAATGCAAGGTAATGTAATCTAGCTGAAGAGTCATAAATAGATCTCAAAGAAGATCCAATGAGCTAGTAGGAAAAAGACAATAGGAAAACTCTTGGTGGAAAAAGTAGTATTTGAGATACTACTTTTAATAGAATTACAAGGGATTAAGATGGCGTATTGGTTTCTCCTGATTACTAAAACAAATTACCACACACTGGGTGGTTTTAAGCAATATAAATTTATTCTCTTACAGTTCAGGAGAGCAGAAGTCTTACATCCAGGTGTTGTCAGGTTTATTCACTTCTGGAGGCTTACAGGAGAATATGTTCATACTCTGAACTTTGGGTGGTTTCTGGCAATCCTCAGCGTTTCTTTTCTTGTAGATATAATATTCCAGTCTCTGCCTCCATTTTCACATGGCATTCTTGCTGGTGTATCCCTAAGTGTCCTCTCCTCTCCTTATAAGAGCAATAAGTACAATATAATAATCCTAGCTTTTAGTTAGTTTTTTTTTTTTTTAACAATATGGCCACCCTAATTACAGACAAAAAACAAACAAACAAACAAACACCTGTAGATTGTTCCCATATACAAATATACAATTTTTTTTTCTTGTGACCGACAAGCTCTGGGAAATATGTCCTACCTATGTCTATATTTCCTTCCAATTATGCATTTGGAAGAAAAATACTGCATTTTGAGTAAGTGTTTTAAAGAGAACATTCAGGACTAGATCAGGGACCCAGAAGCAGAATACTGGCACATAAGAACTTTGTAATTAAATTTGTCCTTGTTTGGAATTTCCTTCCTTTATAAACTCTCCACCTTATGTACTTGGAGATCTCTCCTGTCACTGGACAAGTGAAGGAGACTGACCAATGCTTTCATACGTAGGAGTCTGCAGGTGTATTTGGCAAAGGTGCAGCATTACCAGCACTCTCCCATCTTGTGCCCAAGGCAGACATCATCAATCAATCAGACAACAGTCTTGCTGAATTCCTCCTCAGAATCCTTCACAGTGTAGCATCCTAGGGCATCACTACCAACTAATGGGTTTGTAGGCAAAAAACAGGCATCTGTAAACTTATATCATCAAGGATTTCCTACAAAATAAAGGAAGAACATAAACAAAGATATTAATCCAAAAGAAGAAGGTGTCAACCTCAGAATTTCAGAAATTAGGAAAATATTCTACTGGATGCTATCCCTCAAATCAAGCAGTGTGGATGAATATTTACCTTGTAACATGAACTGTTAAGGTGAGTTTGAAAGGAGAAATTACAGGCTGGAAAATAGTGATGTGTAAGGTAAAAATGAGTCAGGAGAAGTTGCCTTTGGGATAAAAACATCTAAGAAATCTGAGATTGGAAAGAGAAAGAAAATAGAAAAAAAATTATAATGAAAGGTTATAAAACTAAAAAGTGAGAAATATGGAGAAGAAGCAGAATCTCATACTCAGAAGAAAAACAGACATGAAAATTTCTGAGATTTGTAAAGTGTGCATGGACATGCACTTGCCCCTGAGACTTGGTCCATTGAAAATGCTACAGTGGTCCTGACTTAAAGCAGCATGGATTGTGAAGGTCACCAAAATTTATGCATCCATCTGGCCACACATGGGACTAGAAATTGGTTTTGATGTTAAAAAAAAACAAAACAAACAAACAAAAAAAAAACCAGAAAGCAAAACTATTTCTTAGTTGGTTTCGCTAAAGCTTTTCTTTAAAGTAAATTATTTACAGCTGAGTCCTTATTGGGGGTTCTATAAATTATGGTATCTCTACAAATTATATACTACTATGTGTTTTATGATATGTTGGTTCTTCTTAAATATTTATTGAACACCTTAGTCTTCCTCATCTCTTAGCTAATAATTAGAAAATAAAAATCACCCTTTGGTTTGGGAAAGAGAGATAGGAAGGTTGAAAATACAAGAAGGCCCCTAGTATTTCTCTAAATATTTTTCATTTCCTATTGTGCAAAGACCTATGAGACTGAGAGAGTCTCAGATTTCCTTATCACAGTTTATCACCTCCTCTGTCACAAGAAATAATATCCAAAAGCTGTATCCTGATTGTAGCTAGAGAGCTAGTACGGCACAAATGCTTCCTTTTCTGACTGTGATGTCAACCCATCACTACTGCATCCAAGCAAAACTCCAAAGGCACTCTCTGCTCCCAGACTTAATGGAAGAATTTAACAATCCAGTCTGCTATCCCAGCGTTTTCTAGTTGCTCAGGGCTGGTTGTCAGCAGCTCATTTGGCAACCCGGTAGGAGAGGTTAATTAGCAGGGAGAGTTGAAGAGTGCTACCCAGAGGGAGCAGGAGTGCTGTGCCCACTGGGAGCCTGGAAGACAAACAAAGAAGTTGGGAAGTATTTATTTTCTCTGTTGGGGAATCTTTTTCTCCACGGGACTTGAGTTCAAACAGGGGCCAGCACCTTGTTGCCTCCACATGAGAGACACAGAATCAAAGTGCCCTGATAATGAATGATGGTTAGAAAGGGGATCAGAGGTTTGACTTGCAGTCAGGAAGCCAAAAAGGTTTTGTTACTCTCCATAGTAAAAAGCTATTGATTGCTGCAAGTAAGAGCTTGCTGTTTCCTGAAGTTTAAGTTTATTCAGTCTTTTGCCCTTTGAGAGTCCCTTGCTGTTAAGAGCTACTATGGAATTTAGCACTTGTTTAATATAAAATGAATTATCTGGGATCAGCCCCGAGTGCTCTCTCAGGCTACCCGTCAGTGGCCGAGGTCAAGGTGAAGGACGCTTTGCATAATGGAGACTTCACTGAGCGGCCATGTTTGAAGGAATCATAGCACAGCACACAGGGGCTTGCTTTCAAATCCATCGATTGCATACCTGTGCAGCAGAAGCTTCCCCTTACTGTGCAAGAAGTCCCTGTGGTAAACGAATGTCTTTTACACAGACAGCATCAATTAGGTTTGTAATCATTGATAAAAGTGTACTGTGTGGTATCAGAGAAGAAGGTTGGTCATGTCTCTGTCTCACAGCTCCTGTACCTGCGAACTCTTTACAGGTTTGAGTATTCATGATGTTAACTAGAAAGAGCCACAGAGATTATTTGTGGTACTTTTTTCAGCTTATAGTTTATTAGGTAATAGTTTGTATGAAATGATAGATTTTTTTTGTTTTTCTCAAATTACCAATGCAATACCTAGTAATAAACGTCATTAATATTTTGAAAATGTATTTTTCTGGTTTTAATGTTCACTTTCTCAAACTGGGATATACATCCTATCTTTAGTCTATTAGTGGGTACAGCTACAACTTTTTAAATTTAAATCATTCCTATGATTATAATAAATTAGATTTCCAGTCTGTGTGAGATGAGAAATCTCATAAGTGTAACTTTACTTTATACATGCCATTTCTCCATTTTTATTTATAGGATATAGAATGTAAATCACAATCATGATTATAAAACTAATGATTTGATAGTGTGCATTATATTTTCCAGAATAATGTTTGGTATGTGCGCTAAGCTTTAATACTCTATTCAAATAATCATTAGGACATAATTATGTTTATCCAGTTTCACTGATCCCTTTTAATCTTATATATAACAATTTTTCTTTCTTTCTTTCTTTTTTTACTCTTCATTTTTTTTTTTTTTTTCTTCTGTCAGTCAGCTGGAGCACATCTTGGACTAACTGTCTGGGAGAGGTATGTGGGTGGTAAGATTTCTGAGTTCCTGCACATCTGAGAATGTCTAGCTGTGTCCTTGTCATGGGACCCCTTGGGTCTTATACTCTTGGGTACAAGATTCTTAGAACAAGCTCTCTGCTCAAATCTGTATGGGTGATTATTTAAACTAATAGTAGTCTGGTTTTGGTGATTAAGAATAATGCTTATTGGCTGATTTTTCTATGCCTGAATACTTGTAACAGTTTGTGTTTTCTTCTTCAAAAAAAAAATCATTAGACACAGGCTCTCAAAAGGACCATGAGTCTTTTTAATCTATGACCTACTACTTTTTAATCTCAGAAAATTTTCCTCTATTTTTTTCTTTAGCTTTTACCTTTTCATCATGTGATCTATTGTTTTTTAATGAAGTTATCATTTCGTATAGATTGAATTCCTAAATCTCTATATTGAGTCTTATAGTTTTTGTCCTTTTTCTTCTAATTTCTATAAATATTTAAGTAAACTTTTTACTTTAATAATTGGATGTTCTTTAAAAGTAATTCTGCTACTGTCTTCATCACAGAATATAGAAATTATTAAAAATAGACTCCTTCTGTATTTTAGTTCTATTTTTCCACTATGGATATTGCTCATGTATAGGGAGAGGTTCAGGTTTATCCAGTATTGAATCATGATAAAGCAGATGGTGAGAGATTCTGTCAGCTATTGACACAGGTGACTGTCTAAAACCTTTAGATCCAGATGTAAGGACACTGCCCTTACTGTAAAATTACAATATCTATTCAGAGACCCTGCAGTCTTGGAAGAAAGGAAAAGGAGCCAAGGAAGCCTAGGCAGGGGCCCCACCTCTGTACTGAAGCATTGCCTCTTTGTTCTTTTCTGTTATGATCTGGCCACCTGCTCAGGCACAGGTGACAGTGCCACCCATCTTCTGTCCTTCATAGGTGTCTGGGCCATAGCCCAGCCTGAAGCTCTTCCCTAAGTATTGTTTGTGGTGGCCTTGTGAGGGGGGCTGATTCAGAATATAAAATACATCCCATGTCTACATAGCCTCTGTATCTATAATCTCTTTAGTAAGAATTTAGGCAGTCACAGTGAAACCACAGAGACTTTTTGTGGCTTACCCTTTCCTAATTCTAGCTTATTAGACTATGATATTTAAATGAACTTTTGAAAAGTATTTCATAATATTACACGAGATATGCTTACCACCCTTCCACCCAAAAAATCTATTGTTTTCCTGGAAGTCAAATTTAACAGAATCTCTTATATTTTATTTAGCAGCCCTACCCATGAGCCACGGTCTGCTTTTGTCCTTTTTGAGCTAAGGAGGTGTCAAAAGGGAATGGGTCAAGGACTCTATCCAGTTCCTAAGGATGTATTCTTTCGAAGGACTGCATGATATTGCCCTAATCTCCTGACACTTAGACCATATCTGCATTCTATCTGGTGGAAATTCCTTGGTATTTTGTGCCAATAAGACATTAACATGAAGACATAATATATCATAGTTTCTAGAATGGATGCAAATTTCCCAGGGCTGGTACATTCCAATACTAGTTTCTATAGGACTCCAAGGGTATATGTGCATGTCCAATGATAAAAGGACAGTTAAATGTCTGTGCTTACATTATCATTGTACTAAAAGTTTGCCATGTCTAATTCAACTTTCTGGAGCTCTGGTGCCTAGCTGTGTAGTGCCCCATCTTAAAAAGATTATTAAATCGAATTGGACAGAATGAGTTATGTGGTTGGATAAACTGGGCCATCTTAGGCTGTAACTGATTTAATAGACTGAGAAGAATGGCTTTCCCCAAACTATCTCTATAGAGATTTATTTTCCCATCCCCTCACTCTATTCTCTATTTACTACCTTACCACTTGAGCTCATCTACTCCTCTGGGAAGTTAATAAACCAAAAGAAGATAAATGCTCTATGTGAAACTGCCTATCAATAGAGAGTAATCATACTAACATTTATTGAATATTTAATATATGCCCGGCACCAGCTAAGTGTTTTATATACATTACTTCATTTAGTCCTCTCTGTGCTACAGGGAATAGTTATTAACTCTCCTTTTCCAGCAGAGGAAGCACATAACCAGAGCAGTTAGCAAACTTGTCCCAGGCCACACAGTGAAGTTTGAGCACACTTTTCCTGTTCTACCCTACCATTCCAAAGTCCCTGATTGTTAATTGCTCCTTTTGGAAACAGAGTTGTGTAGTGACCTGCTTATCAACTCTTTTCTCTTTCAATTCTGCAAAGAGAAATAACGGTGTGTTTAGAGATCAGGATGTATGATTATTTTTCATCAGCCATATCGGCATGCATGTTGCCCCTTTGATAGGCAGTATCAAAGGCAACTTTCTTCTTCCTGGAGTTGCTGAAGCTTTGCTTCCATCTGCAGATGCTCTTTTATGCATTCACCAACACATGGAGCATCAAATGCTATCTTTATGACCTAGAAAAAAAGTACTAAAACATAGAATTCGGAAGGGAATACAGCTAGAGTATAAAATGGAAACGGGTTCCAAAACAAAGCAGATCAAAAGAAAATCACTAATACCTGCTCACAGCTGGAAAAAAATCATAATTTTGTTGCTTCTTGATTTTGGGCACTGGTGGACTCCTATGAATTACAAGAGATCCCCTACAATTTCCTATGAGGTCTATCAATAGCCCATAATGTCTACAGTTATTTCCATTGGAATTAACAACTTTCTGATGAAGTAACTAGGGAAACTGTGTAGTTTTATTGTCACTTTAGTTAGTAATGAGAGACTATCTAATCAAACCACCACAGTGAATTCTAGTGCACCTTGCTTGTTATGAAAATTCTGACTATACTTTTTATTCATTATTAAAATAAAGGGTCATGAGTAGTGCTCCTCAGAGCCAAGAAATATCACGTAATATCCTTGCATAATTTCACAAAATTATTTCACTTTTGACATTTTTCACTGGGCTACTCTATACATACAACCATGTACAAACAAATATAGGTAATTATGTTATTGGTTTGTGCAAAAGACAAAAATTCAAAGAAGGTATAAGAATTAGAAAGGAAAAATTACTAATCTGGTGCTATTACATGTTCAGGGCCTGCAGAGTATTATTTAAAACTTAAATAATCTTATGAATCATGTTCTATTGCTCTCTTTTCCAAATGAAGGAATTGAAGATCAGAGAAGTTCACTTATTTGCTCAAAGCACCACATCATCTAAGAACTAATCTATCTCTAAATTTCCATGTTATTCTACTCAACTTCATCATCTGTAAAACCTCTCAATCCACCAAAGAAACTGTCAATTGAATGCATGATAATTTAGTATTTTGCATATATATTAGTCATTTTAATTTTAGTTTAAAAATATAAGACAGGAAACATTCTCTGAAATTTATAGTTTGCATGGTCAAGCAAAAGTCAGAGGAAAATCTATCTCACAAGTGTATTTTGCTCCATTGCAGTTTATAAATCTTAGGTTTCTTAGACCCAAACTTTGGTTATTAGCAATAACTATCTGAGGTAAGGTTAGATCTACAACCTACTCCACACAAATGAAAATACCCAAGGAAAAAGAAATTGTGAGGAGTGTAAACAAAAACAGAGAGAAAGACACAGGTTATTTTTTCTGTTCTATATCTGACCAGAGGTATTTCCCCTGTGGCCCAGAGAAGAAAGGAATTCACCATCTCTTCTGAAAACAGGGGGACTGCAAGTGACTGAGATGAGCAGATGTCCATTCCTAAAACTGAAATGAGCCTTCTAGAAAGTAGACTTCTTGTCTTCAGTAGGAGGATGAGAACCATTAGCCAAAATTCAAGCTGATATAATAGAACTGCTACCTGCAAATATGTGTTTGAAGAGACCTTTAAAACAAGTGCGATTTAGGAGAAAGTAATAGACTAGAAAACAAGGTGGAACAAGTTCATAAACTTGTCAGTTTTATTTTCCAATTAACATTTTATATCTTTCTTTGTTAATTTTTACTTCTCAGAATCAGTCTGTATTTTAAGGTCAAAAACAGTATAGAATGGGGTCTTACACCTACAATCACGAAATATTAATTTAAATAGAACACAATAGCAACTAGTCAATAATAAAACTTCATAGTGTCTTTCATCCAAGGAAGTCTATAAACAAATAATAACAGTAATTAATATTTATTAAGCACTTCACATGCTTTTCATGGCACTCATACTTTGGTCTAGCCCCTATTTCAAGATCAATGGAGTTACTTTTCCTTAAGAGCAGCAGATTCAGCAGACAACCAGCAGAGCTGGGGGCAGGAGTACCTGTCTGCATGTGAAGTAGACCACCCAGCAGTCAATGCCTGCATGGCCGCCTGGTGCTTAGGAAAACTGGTTCAATGATAGAGCTAATTGTCCTATTCAGGAAGTGGGCACCATAACGAGTCAAAGATGGGGTGTGAAACAGAGCAGAACCATTATGTTAAGATTCTCTCGTTCCTGGTTAGGGACTCTGCTCAGGTGCTAATGTGCTTATTGACTGTTCACCCGCTCAACAGGCATTCTTTGAGTACCATTTATGTTCCAAGTACAGCACCAGGTGATGAGGATGCACAGACAAATAAGACATGATTCCTATTCTCAAGGTTCCCAGGCTAGTGGAAAATGCAAACCCTGGAGCAGCAAGTCCCGATGGACTGTAGGTATAAGAAGGTACAGAACTACCAGGTCAGAGGAAGGGATTAACATGGCAGGTTATATCAGGCGAGAGAACAACTGTGTTAACTTTTAGACCAAAAGAAATAGTATGTCAAGCAAAGAATACAGCATTTACAGGGTACTTTGAACAAACCACAATGGTGTCTTTTGTGATCTACAAATAATTTGAATCAATTGATCAATTGATCTTATATGTACTTAAAGGACTTTCCTGAAGGAGACTGGAAGTTAGTGAAAAATTAAGTGGTACAGAGCTATGACCCAATTTAGATCCTGAGAAAGTTATTTTGGTGAAAATGTAAATGAAGAATTGCATAAGGACACATGCGAGGTATTGCGATCAATGCTATACAGTTTACAAAAGATTGGCCAGACCAATCTTTTGTTTGCAACACTGCTTACAAATGAATTATGTCATGAACATCTTTATTTTATCTACTTTGAGATCCTAACTCTGTTCTATATATGTGTTTGATTACATATGGGAAGGGTGAATTTCATGTAATAAATTCTTTTTCAGTAAACTTCATATGAAGAGTCCCTAACATCATTGCCTTGAGCAGCAATCAGTAAATTAAAACTAATGAGTTCTTTTCTATTTGGTCTTTTAAGTAAGACATTTCATGTTTTGCTATAACTAAAATTATTCTGGATTCTAAATTCCTATCAAATAAAGTAACTACCTCACTATATGGTTTGATATATGTTTGAAGATGATGTTTGGGCATATTTTAACCTCTGAAATTGGTGACAGGCTACATGGAATCACCCATTTCTTATTTACATGCATCCAGTGCCAACTATTTGTCAGCTGATTTGGGATAAGGAGTGAACCTGGTCTTTGAAATTTAATTCCTTTGCTCCAAGTTAATTGTGAAAATTCATAGTACACAGAATTCAAGACCAAAGATCAAAAAATCCTATATTTTAACCCACTGAATTGATTGATCAAAGCCCAAGCTCAAAATTTCATATTGTGCTTGACTCTATAAAATGCCTAAAACCAAAGTATTTGTAGTGTTTTTGTGTAAATGATCACAAAAATATCATGAGCAAATGATGTTGATCTCAGTAGTACAATAGGTCTGTAAAGTCTTTAAGGAAGATATTCTGCTGTACCAGCTGCACATGGTGTCTTCATAGTAGCCTTTTTAAGTATTTCTAGAACTATCACAGAATCTTTACATCTACCTTAGTGCATGAGGTAGTGTAAAAAAAAAAAAAAGAGGAAATGAACATTCATATCAAGATATTTTAAAGTGTGGTACTTGAACCATATACCTCAATATAATCAACTTTCTTATCTATAAAATGGAGATATTAAGAATTCCTTCTCTGTATATCTCACAGGATTTTGCACATCAAATGTGGTAACAAACAAGCAAACTCTGAGTGCACAGGGTTCCAACTAGCCAAGTTAATTGTTTTACCATGGGAGGAGAAGGCCCTGGGGGAAAACTTACTCCTTTGAATAGAAAAACTCCACACATGTGAAGGCGTCACTAGATCATATGTGATAAATTGCATAAAAGCAGAGGACTCCCAAAGGACTCCCCAAAGCATCACCCAATGATTCTCCCTTACAGTTGAGGGTAAAATCAAAATGAGAAGTCCCTTGCATCAATGTCATCCCCTCCTACTGGAGATAACACCTTGGATTGAGAGAAAGAACATGTGACCTTTGCCGTGTGCTCATAATTATGAGCACAGAAAAAGACATTTGAGCCCAAAGGCATCATGAGACTGAGGAAGTGTAGGAGCATCCTGCCTGTTCAGCTCAGCCCCATGTCCTGTTGAAGAAAGAGCTGAAGCATGTTCCTTCTAAGTGCGGGCCTTACACTCATGGATTTTATTAAATATGCAAAGTTGCAGGCCCAGCCTTCGAGTATTAAAAACAGCTCCATGACCTTAAGCAGTTTCTGAATTTTTCTCCTTTGGTCTCCTTATCAGAAAAATAAAGACAACAACAAATTTGTTATGAATTGGTTCGAGAATTATAAAGATTTCTTTTTTTTTCTCCAAATTATTATTTGTATAGGGTTCTTTTTTGTAAGCTATTAATATTTTTAAAATATCCAGTTAATTCTACTGCCTTTCTTATTCCCATCCTTCTCCCTTCCCCTTTTCCCCACTTTGTTTAATCCACTGAACTATCTATTCTTTCCCTGTGCTAGCATCCACATATCGGAGAGAACATTTGGCCTTTGGATTTTTGGAACTGATTTACTTCACTTAATATGATATTCTCTAGTTCCATACATTTATTAGCAAATGCCATAATTTCATTCTGCTTTACAGCTGAGTAATATTCCATTGTGTATCTATACCACATTTTCTTTATCCATCAGACCAGGGTAACTCTACATCATGTGCAACCCTAAGATTAGAATTCTAATGACTGTAAGTTATACTCCATGTATGTATAATATATCAAAATACACTCTATTGTCATGTATATCTAAAAAGAACAAATAAAAACATAAGTAAATAAAAGGATTTAACTACCTGATGTTCATCACAATTTAATAAAATAGAGAAAATATAAAAATTTTAATTTTCAAAAAAGGAATTAGGGTTGGAATTGTGGTTCAGTGGTAGGGGGCTTGCCTACCACATGTGAGGCACAGTGTTTATCCTCAGCACCACATCAAAACATACATAATATAAAGATAGTGTGTCCATCTATAACTAAAAAAAATATTAAAAAAAAAGAAATTAAATAAATAAAGGTACATCTAAACAATTAGGAAAAAACACATGGTCTTTAAAAATGTCATTTTTATTTCATTTAAATTTTGAAAATTATGGACTTTCTTATTTCATCATTTGCTTACCTACAACACGGGGACTATTGGTTTTCCGTTTTCTGTCCAGACTGCTGAACTTGAAATATATACCTCAGGGTCATCTTTTGGTCCATTTGTTTTTGTGGTGCTGGGCACTGAATCCCATCTCTAAATGCTGTTTCAAGGTATTTACGGTGCATCTGCGTTTTCTTCAATACTTGGAGCCCTTCTCACTACTACGTCTATGCACCACACTGTGTTTCTAGCAAAGCCGGCGGCTGGGTAATCACAGGTCAGGCTATGCAATTTGACCTGCTCCAGGTTGGAATGTATTCCTGAGAAGTAATAGGTAATTCGACCTAATTTGGCTTGAGCCTCTCCTGAGCTGAGATGAGATTACCAATTGAGTACAATTATAGAGGGTGATTTGGGGCTGCTGACCTACAGTCAGCTGGAGACTCAAGTTGGATCATCTCACCTATGAAATTTCCCTGAGGGCTTCCAGATAATGATTTTAAATGCTAATTACTACATGTAGTCAATGCTCTGATAAAATTGAGAGTGTTTTGATTTATGATGGATATTAAGTGAGAGCAAGAATGAAACCCAGTAGATTTAAAAGATTTAAACATCATCGGAAGGTTTGGGCACAAAAAGAAAAGCACAAAGCTCTTCCTTTTTAATAGTTGTATTTATTTAAGCTCAAAAAAAACCACAACATTTTCTCCTTATTACTGTCAATGATGCTACTGTAGAAATTGGCCCAATTTTGTCCAAATCTTCATCTTAAAAAATAAAACAAAATTAAGTGTCTTCTACTTGGCTAAAATTATAGGCACAACCAGAGGCAGGGCTGGTTCCTAGGCCTTTGAGTGATTAGGTAGATCCAATACTGGAATAAATAGAATTTAAAAGGCAAGAAAAATCTGTGGATAGTTCTTCTGGGATCTCCCTAGATGAAAGAAAACCAAAAAGGATTCAGGAATAAGGGACTGGCAGTTTCTAGCCTCAGATTCACTCCATTCCAAACATGATCCTTTTATATCACATATTCAAAGATGAGAGAGCATAATTTTATGAAATTGACCTTGAGATGTTGAACTAAAGAGTCAGGGTTCAATAAAAGCTCCAATCTTTGTCCTCTAAATATGGTCAATATCTTAACCTCTCTAAATTTCAGCTTCTGCAAAAAATGGGAATCATGGCACCAACTCATCACATGATAAAATTAAGTGAGGTAAGTGTCTGACCCCAGGTGAGTGTTCATTGTGTGCAAGCAAGTATGATGTCATATGATTAGAAGTCCTGGACTTGAGTTTTGGTTTTGCTGCTCCATACCCTTGAGAACTACTGTTTTAGTCTTTAGTTCTCATTTTCCTCATCTGCAAAATAAGATAGTGCAAATAGATTAGACATTCCCAAACCTTACTTTGAGAAACTGTCATATTCTGTAAAAAAAAAATGCTTTTAAAGGTAGACTCGAGTTTCTCTTTTAAAATATGTTTTAGAAACTATACGATCAGTATATGTCTGGAAGTGGGTTAGGCATTCATATTTTACCAGATTAATGGAACCAAATTATATGTGAATATTCTACCTGGAACTTCTACAATTGATTTAGCTAGTGTCTATTTCAATCAGTGGGGGTTCCTATCAGATTGCATTTGAAATAAAGAATTCCGCTGCTAAAACATTTTGCTAGTCATAGAACTAATGAGGATTCAGCCAGTCTATAATTCTAAATAATTAATTTTATTAAATTCAAGTGAATAAAAACAAATTCAAATGTTCCTTGGCAGTCCCTTGATGTGCTAGAAGTTTTGCCTTACTGGAAGGCATTTGAAAGTCAGAATCTTTAGCATCTCTCCCAGATGTAAAACAAATGTTTTTGCAGATCGCTTTGGATGTTGTTGAGTTATTTAGCCTGATAGAATATATGTGACATGGCAATTACTGTAGCAACACCTTCACAATTAGAAATCTGAGATAAATATGGATTGCAAATGTTCTCTCCTAAATTAATGAAGAATAAAAATTTGGTGATGAGAGAGTCATCTCTGTCTTAGGCAAACTACAGACTGAGCCTGGGAGCAGGATTTATTTTAAAGAATGGCCTGATCTAAGATTTCTGGATCAGAATGATTGTTTCTGTTTTCCATACACAAATGAAGGACAAAGAGTAAATATCAGAGTAAGTGTTTCAACAAGGTTTACACATACCCAGTCTGTTCCTTAACTAGTGCAAAAGATAAAGAAATTGCCATTGTTTTTTAGTGAAAATTCTTTAAGAATGAAGTTAGTCTTTTTCTTAGGGACTATTTTCATAAATCAATCTGAGGTTGAATCCCTGTGGAAAACATATTTCATTTATGAACTTTTTTAAACGTCTTTTTGTTTGAAGACAAATGTGATTGATTTTACAAGACCGATGGTTTGATCAGATTAGTTTATTGGATTAGCCTTTTAGGATCACTATGATTTATTTGCTTTCTGTATAAAGTATTTATTTATTTTTATGGTTGCTTATCCTTGTACAATTTGGGAAGATTGAAGAAAGCATGTGAGTATACAAGTCAACATTTAATTATGACCTTGCATGAAACTCATATAAATTATATGAGAAAGACATCATTAGTTCTTTCTCTTAATAGGGCACACCATAGCTCTTTTAAAGTAGGAAAGACTTAGAGGGAATTGTGTTATTCAATAAAGTAGTCAATAAAATAAAAGTTACAAGGTGTGTGTCTCCCAATTTAAAAATAAAGTGCATTTTTCTATAACACATAGATAAACATTTAAACCATCCAAAATCTTCCACCAACCGAAAAGATAATAATTCTCTTAAAAATTAAGATTCCAATTGAGTTTCCATCAGATACTCCTTCAATTAAGCTAGTTATAGCATATATTATGAAGGGCTTTTCCATACTACATTTAGAAGAAAAGATTCACATTTTTAGTATATTATATTTCTTCAGAAAGTAAGCTCCCTTTCAAAGTTTAAGTTTGGCTTTTTAAAAGGTTTGAAAACACATCACACACAAATGTCTGGAATATAAGTAGTAAGCTTTAAGCACCAAAGAGGCACAGACCTAGTCTGCCTTGTTCTCTGCCTTGAAGAGATCTAACCTTTTCTTTCCAGAGACATAGAAAATTCCAGAATGGCATGCCATTTAAAATGAATTAAATGTTTATTTCTGGACTTTTCTATTTAATGTTTTTATATTGTAGTTGACCATAGGCAACTGAAGTCAGGCAAAGTGCAACTGTAAGTAAGTCGGGTGGGAAGGACTACTGCACCAGCTCTGTGACTTCAGGCAGGTGGTTTAACTTTCTGAGTCCAGGTCCTCACCTGTAAAGTTAAGATGATATTATTTATTTCAGAAGTTTGCTGTGATGAAATGTGATAACACTAGTGAAGGTGTCAACAAATGCCTGGTAAGTGACAAATGCTCCACAAATAGCACCTCAAGCCATTTTCTGATTTGCTAGTATATTTTGCATTATAAAATTATAAAATCAACTAGTCACATTTTCCTAAGTCAAACCCAGAGAACCATCTCATTTCCAAACTCCACTGATAAAGTATGTCCGATAATATGATGATGTAGAATTAAATGCTGGGTACTTTTAATTTCACAAGCTTTAAAATTTTCTTAAGATGTAAGGATCACTGAAACAGTTTTACACTCAGACCCTAAATATTTCCAAAGGCATATTGAACAAACTATGATCAATACATGTAAACAAACCCACATAATGCCCTCATGGTGAAACTCTCAGATTAATGTAAATATGTTATTTAAGTTTGCTCAACTGTGGATTAATGATAGATACTCTCTGTCTCTGGACACATGAAAAGTTCTAGAAGAGGGAAAGAACTGGACGACAGTCATGTTTTGGGGGAAAACAAGATAAAATAACTTGTTCTGCAAAAGATGATAGAGGATAGTTTTATTCTCTCCCTGGTTTCTTCCACATTAGACCTTGCCAAGAAATTTCCTCTAGGAGACATATAATATTGCAATAGTCCCAGTCGTTGAGAAAATTTCCAGCAATAATGCAAAAACAGAATCAGAAACTGCAACTTGAGCTGCAATGAGCCAGACAGGGCTAAATGTTTATTCTAAGAAGAACCTACCTGGGGCGAACATCCATCTCAATTTCCCCAGCACCTTCCTGGTTCTAACATTGAAACTCCTACATCACTAGAAAGTCAACCCCCTCATTGACAGGTAAATTAGGACAGTTGGTCACCTGCCCTCCACCTGTTTCTGCCTAGATCTGTCTTGCAGAATAACAGTAGAATATAGGCCTGTCTCTTCCCCATCCATGCTTGCTCTTAGGCTGGTACCTTCAAACACAGAGATGGATCAGCGCCAGGAAAGATGTGTATTTATGATCACAATTTTTGAGAATCTGATGGAAGAAAGAGATTTACTTGGGATTATGGTAAAGCAGACTCCTATAGATTCAAAACACAGGTAGGGCCATGCACTATGCTCCTCATTTCCCACTCATAGGAAGCAGAGTTCAGAACCATATTGGAGAAATGAAGATGGATACTTTTGAATGTGTGCAGGCACATGTGACTCTTTTACCTGAAATGATGCTTTACATCATAGGCAAACGATAAATATATCCTTGTACACGTGTGATATGAAGTACACTCTGTAAAGCCTTATAATGTGAGGTTCTAATCTTGAGTTCTGGCTCAATTTTCTGTCTAAATGTGTTCTTTATTGCCACCTAAATGCTTTAATGGCAAAGTCTTTGTCTTCTAGGATGAAGTCCATGTACAGTTTCTTGGCAAAGAGGAAAAAATTAGCGTGGCAATGGTTCTTTGATCCAAAAACATCTGGAGGAATCATAGAGGCTGGTGAATAAACAAGGCTGTTCTCAAACGTGGAGTGAAGGAGCCTATGAATCATATTTCATAGCTACCCGAGGAACAGATCCCATCCTGTGGAGGCGGTGAGCTGGATGCTGGCCCCATGTTACAAACTGCACTGATCTCAGTTTCATACTATTCTTTTCTGAAGATTGTCTTCATTCTCATAAACTTGCAATTTTATTATATGCAATACAACTCAAGAATGTTGATGGACTCATTACCAGAACTACCTTTTCAATGATATGTTTTAACATGTAGGACTGGAGTGATGAAGTTTGGTTACAAGGTAGCTAAGAATTATTCAATGAATTATGTGTGTGGTATAAAACTCTACATTATACAGAATGCCTACCAATAATTTCTAGTAAACTTGCTACAAATATACAATATTAGTGATTTTGTTGGAAGATTACCCACTTTCACAGGGTGGAACTTTCTTGAAGAACATACCAGTGTGTAGACTTCATGCTCTTTAGTGGTTCTGTCTTTCAGGGAAAAGAGGATTTATTCAAGATGACAGACTAACTTTTCTGACTCAAATGTCAGCTGTGTAAAACTTCCTTTTGGAGAGAAAAAATGTTAGCTATCATGCAATATTCATTTTGCACTTTCCAAAATGCTGGGAAATCTGTGCAACATACAAGAAGCACAGGAAGTAACAGGAGGCAAATTTTGCAAAGCTAAAGACCACACATGAATTAGTCCATGAGATAATCATTTACTTGTTTATTCATTTAAAAAGTGTACATCAGCATCTTTTCAATGCTTGGTGCAGTGCAAGATACTAGGAAGACCAGTACATATTTTTGCCCTAAACAGCTTTTGTTTTAGTAGAGGACATAGAATATTTTTAATGATAAATGATTAAAATTTAATAATTATAAGAATTCATAGATTGAGGAGAGATTTGTTGTTCCCAGCTCCCTGCCTTCCATCCTTCTTTCATTTCTTTATATTTTTCCCTGTTTTGGGTTTTGTGAAAAGTTTACTTAAAGGAATTTTAGTTTTGTCATGGTAAAATAATGTTTATGTATGTTAAAACATTCAGAGTAAAAAAAGATACACGGTGAAAATAAGTCTTGAGTTTATTTCCCTAGGAGCATCCTGATTTATCAGTTTCTTGTGTATCACTTTGGTATTCAATGCATGGGCAAATATTTAAACATGCTCCAGCTATTTCTTTTTACATAAATGGAAGGCATCATATATACTTTGTTTTGCATGTGCCATTTTTAGAACTTAATATATTTAAAGACTTTAAGTATATTTAATTAATGTAATTTTAGTTCAGGGAAATTATCTTTTGCCATATGTGCTGTAAATATTTTCCTGGTTTATCATCTGTCTTTTGACTTTGTTTTAGGTATTTTTATGAGGAAGAATTTAAAATACTTGGTCAAATTTATCAATTTTTAATGACTTGTTTGTTGGCCTGTTTTTTATAAAAATTTCTCAAGTCAGGATGGAAAATAATTCCACCCATGTGTTCTTCAAATACTTTTATGGTTTTAAGTTTTTTCAGTTAAATCTTTTTTCCGTATAGAGTTAATTTTGTGTAAGACTTCACTTTCATCTAACAGCTCACCACGGAACCCAATACCAATTTTGAAAGAATTGATCTCTCTTTTCCCCACTAATATGAAATGCTAAGAAAGATAATTTTGGAATTTTCAAGAGTGAAAGGACAAGGTAAAAGAAGGAGACACCAGCCTTTCAACCCTCCAACCTATGTCTACTGCTCTAGCTCAACCTTTCAAAGAGATCTCTGAAAATAGTCAAGTACTACCGTCACTGCCTCCACCATAGCACTTACCCAGAGATCACTGTGTATCAGGCATGGTGTAAGTGTTGCACAGCTGCTTTCACACTCAGACCTCACCTCTGTCCATTAACAACTGTCCACAACTTAAGGTGAGGAACTGGAGGAGTGAGAGGCTGACTTTCCCAGACAACATGTATAGTAGGCTTCATAGCAGGAGCCTGGGCTAACCCAGCAGCTGGAAACTAGATACTATGCTCTTAAACCCCAGTTTATATTGCATCTCTACAGCCACACTCAAAAAAAAGCCCAGCTATCCCCTGAAAACATTTGTTTCCATTAAGTCCTGGGATGGTTGCTTATTTTCCAGTATGGTGGATAAAGAAAGAGAGAATTTTAAAGCTGGAGGCTGAGAGGTGATTTTTGGATGCCATTTCAGAAGTTCTGTGAGCAATGTGAAATGTCTAAATTAGAATGGAGTAATTGAAATGGAGAGGAGAACACATGTGTCTGAAATATGTAAGGGGTAAAGTGTCCAGATTTAATGGTTGAATGAATGTGGAAGACAGAAAGAGAATTCAAGGATGATCCACATTTTTAATTTGATTGGCTGATCAGGTAGATGATAATGACATTATTTGAGAGAGAATCTGGAGGGATAAGTTGCATTTCAAGGAGAAAAGAAGAGGGGGTGTCTTTTTTCCACTGGAAATAATAAGCAACTTTATCATAGACAGTTTTATATGACTCTGAAATCAAGAGATTCAGACTGGAGAATTAGGTTGGGGAAATTCTTCATGAATAGGTAAATTGAAGTTTTATAAGTGAACAAGTTCATCTGGAGGGAGAATGAAATGTGAGAAGAGCTGAAGGACAAAAACAGAACTCTGGTGAAGATCATCATTCAAAAATATACATGGCTTATTATTATTATTATTATTATTATTATTATTATTTCTATTATTAATTATTGACACCAGGAATTGTACCCAGGGGCACTTTACCACTGAGCCACATTCCCAGTCCTTTATTATTATTATTATTATTATTATTATTGTTTTGAGACAGGGTCTCTCTAAGTTGTTTAGGGCCTCCCTAAGTTGATGAGGCTGGCCTTGAACTTGTGATCCTCCTGTCTCAGCCTCCTAAACCACTGGGATTATATGCAAGCACAACTGTGCCTGGCTCAATGGCTTATTTTGATAGAGATAAAATAGAAGAAACTAGAGAGTCTGGTGTCAACAAAAGTCATGAATTGAATCAAATGTACCTAAATTCAGTGATATCAATATGATATATTCTTTAGATTACAGTTATGAAGTCACTGGAGATTTTAATAAGAATAATTTCACCTGAGTGAATTGGAATACAGATTGTAATCAGTTGAACTCTAAGAGGCAAATCAAAGAGAGAATACAGAATTCTTTTTTGTAAGATCTGTGATAGAAACAATTGGACGGTAACTCAAAGAAAATGGGAGATCTGGAGCTTTTCTTAGAAAAGGAAGACTGGAGTGTTTATTGGCTGAAAGGAAAGAAATCTGCATAGAAATAAATGACAGAGATGATCTATTTGTTCTCAAAGAAGGCACAAGAGAAAGGACTCCAAGATGCAGGTGGCGTGGAGAGGTTGGCTTCATCTTTTAAGCCCAAAGGAAAAGACATATTGATGGATACAGTGTGGAAATTTTATATATAGGGGAATTAGCATACTGACAAAGATTTGAGGAACTCACCTTTAATGGCCTTGATTTTTATAATGAAATAGATAAATCCATATGCTGAGAATAAAGGAGCTGGCCTGATGTAAAGTGCTTGAAAAAAAGCAGTAAAAATTTGTTGATGCTTGAGAAGAGTAGTGATAAAAAATGTTCAATGATATATTTCTAACCAAGGAGATGTAAAATCATTTATTGGCAGTTCTGAGTGCCTACCTGACCACAGAGACTCTGGATTTTTTGTATTGCTAATTCATATTATTTCTTGTTATTGTAGAAGGAAAAGTAATTTGGTAGTATTGATTTGTGTTGTTTTAAAAAGCTAAAGATAAAAGGAAATTTAGCACACGTGCAAGATAATAATTAAGATGATAAACATTTTAGTTAAGGTTACATAAAGAAAAGGATTAGCAATAAGTATAAGCTAAAAGAATTTGATGTCTTTGTGAGGGGTAAACACAACGTAGAAGGAGCTTTGCCTGTGGACAGAGGTGTAATCAAATGACAAGGAGAATATTCAAGATGAATTGTTTAATAAAATAAGCTCTTCGTTGAAGGAAAGTATGTGACTATAAATATAGATAGATGTCGTGATAATCATTCCAATTTTAACAAACATAGATAAATTTATATTTTCCATCAAAATTGATTATTTGTTAACCCCTATAACATTCCCTCTCCCAACAAAAGGCTAGAGTTTGACTATGTTTTTACTTCTTTCTTGTAGATTGTCACCAGATTATTAATTTTTTGTTTTATTGTGATACTATTTCTTAAGTATCTTCAGCATGATGGTTTTAAAACATATCTGAATCTAATTCATCTCTCCTGAATTTGGCCCGTTCTTATTGAATTGCTTCTAGTGAATACAAGACGGTTTTCATATTCCATTTTGTATTACTATAATAGAATACCACAGGCTGGGCAATTTATAATGAACATAAATTTACTGGGGTCACAGTTCTGGAAATTGGGAAGTCAGGACCATGGCACTAGAGTCTGGTGAGGGACTTGTAGCTGTATTGTCCTTTGGTGGAAGGTAAAAGGCAAGAACAAGAAATCAAACTTATGGACTCAAACCGTTTTATAATTGGAATTGATCCATTCATGAGAGTGAAACCATCATGACCTGAATACTCATCATGACCCAAATACATTAGGCCCCCCAAACTGTTGCATTGGGAATTAGGTATACAACATATTTTGGGGGGACACATTCCAACCATAACAGTGGTGGAAATTATGCCATAGGATTTCTGAGGCCAGGTCATGAATGGAAATAGATTTCACCTGGTTTTCTCTTTCTTGGGATAGTTACTCTTGGAACATAACTGCCATGTTGTAAGGAAGCCCAGGGCACACTACGCAGGTGTTCCAGCAATAGCCAAAGCTAAAGTCCTGATTTTTAGCTAGCATCAACTATCAAATATGAGTGAGGAGGACACTGAGATAATTCTCCAGCCATCACTTGGTTGTGATCGTGTTACGAAACTGTGAGAACCATCTAGGTGAGCTGAGTCAAAATTATAACTGTTACAGATAATAATAATAAATGATGGTGGGTGTTTTACACCACCATGTTCTGCAAGTATAATCAGAACACTTAACAATTCAGCTTCACAGCTGTATTATTAACAATTCTTTAGATGTAAATGTATTTTATTTATTTTGTTTCTCATCCAGTCCATGTCATTCTTTTCCTTGTAATAGTTTCTTGTTCTGGTGATACATGTGCTAGAGATTTTTCCCCTCACAAAATGAACTTTGTGTACTTACAAATCTTAAAAAATACTTGAATGATTGTTTGACTTTGAAAAATATCCTCAATTTGAAATTATTCTCTCTCTTGTTCTAGCATACAGTTTTGCTCGTGAAAGTTCAATATTAATGTCATTCTTATTCCAGGGTGGTCAACATATTTCCTATATTTATCTGAAGTCTTAACATTTGAAAATTTGATCACACAAGTATCATGTATAGACATCACTTCTGTTTGGTATATTCTTCGTCCATATTTTTGCATGGTTGGTAGATCTTATAGACAATTTCAGCTTTTCAGATAGTTTCCCTGACTTCCCAGTATAAAGATCTCATTATTTATCACATTACTCATAACACTTTCTTCAGAAAATATATTGTTTTTCTGTTTGTCAATTAATTAATTTTATTTATTTAGAGTTTAAGATCCATGGAGGGAGAATCTAGTCTCTCTTTATGACTGTATCCAAATGCCTAGGATACTGCTGGGCATATGATAGATACTGAAGAAATATTTGATATAGAATGAGAGGGTGAATATATTTCATTGTATTTCGTTTTACTGCTAGATACCAAATAAGCTTTTCATTTTGAAGACAAATCCATTTCAGGTTATCCTTTTTAAAAAACTATCTTTTGATTGTCTACTTTTCTCATTCTGCATTTCTCCTAATACATCAATACAGAGGAATTCAAAGAACCTCTTCTCCATATTGCCTAAATATTTTTTTATATTTTTATTTCTTTTACTCTGATAGAGATACAGAAATATTTTCTTGACTTTAAATCCTTTAACAATATTCTTTCACTTATTCAGCCCTTCTATTTTTTTTTTCAATATTAGCAAAGATGCTTTATTTCCATGAATTCTTTCTTTCTTTCCTTTCTGGCGGGGTAGGGGGTACTGGGAATTTAACCAGGAGTGCAGTACCACTGAGCTACATCTCTGGCCCTTTTGATTCTTTATTTTGAGACAGGGTCTCACTAACTTGCTGAGGCTGGCCTCAAACTTGTGATCCTCCTGCCTCAGCCTCTTTAGTAGGTAGGATTACAGGCATACACCACTGTGTCTGCCTACTGCTATTTTTTATAGCATCTTATTTTTCCTTGTGGATTATTTGTCTTTTTGAAAATCTCTGAAGTTACCAATGATAATTTAAGTTCTATTCCCTTTTCCATACACCTCAGTTTCCTTGTTCACTTTTAGTTTTCTTTCATATTTTGTCTTTTTATTAAATGTCTGATGATATTTGTTTCCTGAGAAACAAGAGTTGAAGGAATGGATTGCAATGATTATTTCAGTTGTCTTTCCTCTGAAGTCATGTGGTTCCATCTTTCAAGTGTCTCTCACAGAGTGAATCCTTGGCACAGCCCTGCTCTTTGTATCCGTTCCTCCTCTGGGTTCTTCACAGAAGTACACCATGATTGATTTGCATTGTGGTTTTACTCTGCTTAGTACATGTTATTCCATCTGCTTTCTTTCATATACTTCAAATTCCTTTTATATTAGCTAATGACACTCAATTATCTGTATCAGCAGATATAGATATATAGATATAGATAAATATTTATACTTAAAGGACCATTAAAGTTTTAGCCAACACATTTAGACTTCCAATTTTTTAGTCAACATTGATAATTCATTAACCTCTATAACTTTATTTCTAAAGAAAACAAGGGTTTAAGAATGCTCTCTTATCACCCTGCCCTGCCATAAGTTCTTTTAAGTTTCTTTTTTTTTTTTTTTTTTTTTTTTTTTTTGTCATTGCTTTGGGTTGTTGGGAGGGAGCAGAAGTCAAATGATGCCAAGCCAACTTTCTCTATCTAGACAAAACTTTAAGACATGCACTTGCATTCTCAATTTGCCTACATCTGTCCTAAACTTAATTCAATCTGGTTTCTGTTCTCAGTAGCCAGTTGAGACTACTCCCCTCATCCCTATTGAATGATCCAAACATAGATGTGAATTTTCTATTTTCCAACTGGTGTTCAACACAATTGAAACTGTTCTTTTAAGATTCTTCTCCCTAGCATTTTGTGGCACTATTTTGTTTTCATTTTTTTTTCTAGCCACTCTTTCTTTATTTTATTGACTCCAACTGTCCATTACTTAATTCTTCCTTGCTTCCATGCAGGAAATCCAAATCCCTCTACTGATGAGTCATTGAAATGAATCTTCACTGATCTTCAAATAAATTCTGCCCTGTTCAGCATGGTGTCTTCACAGTCCCCTAAACCTGCTGTGTTAATTCCAGACTCTGAGCCTTACTTTATATTAAGCATTCTATGTAGAACTCTTTCCACCTTGATTGTATTTCCTAATTTACCCATCCTTCAGAAAGGAGCCCGATTCCGCATTCCCTACGAGTCATTCTGCGACAATCCCAAAGTGGTTTCTTTTGTTTATCTCTAGTTGAGTAGTTATTTTTGTTTTACCATGAACTCCCATTTATCATTAACTACCTCTAAACATATATTCCATTTCCTTGGTCAATTTCTTCATGAGCAGAGTTTTTGTCTTTCCTTTTAAAAATCTCTCTTCCTTTCATTCCTAATCTAATAACATGAGCACAAGAAACCTCTAACCTTTCCATTTGAATTAATGATCAAGAAGACAATTCTTTCTTGACCAGGACAAGAGAGGGGAATTTCGGTAGTTAAGGATTAGGATAGCTGCAGCATTTTAACCATGACCTAAAATGGAAAATGCACCAGCCTCGTTAGCAGAGATTTAAACAGCATCGAGGTCAGATTTGTGTATATGTATTTGTTTCTGTCTTTTTTTCTATTTTAGGCTCTCACACTACTGTGGAGTACAGGAGCTTCAAAACCCCTCTCTGCTTATCTAGCCCAGCTGGTTTCTGAGAGAGACAGGTATGACCTACAACTTAATGAGGATTTCATAGTTTCATAAAATTGTATAGAGAAGGGAAACACTTGTTAGTTTAGCTACCTTGGTAAAAATGTTTCTACGCCTGCTCTCCAGGAGATAAGTTGCTGTGAGAATCTATTGATTCTGAAGATGATGTATAAAAGAATCATGATTTTCAAAATAAACTTAAAAAAAAAAATTTCAGCTTTAGTTTGGGGAAGTGGCTCAGCAATATAGCCAGAGTTTTGTGTGCTTTGATCTCTGGCATCACCAAACAAACAAACAAACAGCAAAAAAATTCTGACTTCTTCGCTTACAAAAGAAAAAAATATTTAAAGTAGCTTTCTGATTTATCTATCTTGCTAATACACATCTTGCTGGAATTTTTAAAAATTTAAAATGTGTGCACATAATCTGGTTAAATATTAAATGAGAGAAAATTCATATATGTTATAGAAAGTGCCTTCATAAACAATGAAAGTTGGTTGCCATAAAATGAAACTCCATGGTTTTTAAAGATTTCTAAGATTCTATGGTTGAGGTATCAGGAAAGACTAGATGGATATATAATTTAGAATCTGGGCACAAGTGGCTAAAATTGCTGTTGGACTTTATACAATAAAGTGATAATTTTTAGAAGAGATTACTCCAAAAACAGACATTTTCCAATAGCTGTTTTTGTTTAAATTTTTTTATATTCGTCTGTAAACTTTAAAAACTGGTTTTTAATGAGAGAATATTTGTGTCAGAGTCTTCATGGAGTATACATAATGACATTTGTTCTTGTTTATCTTTGTGAAATCTAACTAAACATTCATTGCTAGGAGGTATTATGGGGCGCAACTTAAGATTAGACCGATCACCACTGAGAAGTCCAAATTTGAGAGTCTTTATTAAGCTGGCCAGCTGACTGTCTCACACAATGCCCCAAAAAATGGCTATTGGGAGAACAGCCCCGACCACAGGGTTGTAGGGGTTCTTATCTGTTGCTATGATCCGAAATTACACATTAACATCATGAGATCATCGACAGAGGGGGAAGTGGGTCAAAATGACCCTTACCTAGGTACAAACTAAAGAATGGTTACTAACATCCATACAATCACTGTTCACATGGTACATTGTTTAGGAGCAATAGGAATCAAAAGAGAGCAATTCTTTACTACATAGGAGTTGCCATTGTATATTATTAAACATGTCACACCAAGTAACTGATGATGAGCACAGAGGTGGGATGTTCCCATGGGAGAAGCTTATTTCCTACATAACATGGAGTCTGAGAGCAAAATGGAGTCTGTTTAGTCATTTCCCTTAGAGTCTGGCCTATAACATGCTCATGGAGCCAGATCTGTCAGCTCCAGATCTGTCACAGGAGAAAAAGGCTGATAGAGGTTATTGCAAATTCTATGTAGGATGTATTCTTTCTATAATTGTAGCAGCATTCATGAGCAGGCTGATGTTATAGTGAGATGCAGTGAGATATCATGATGCAAATATTTGTTGCTACCTCAGTTTTTTTAGAATGAGATGAACATAAGCCTTGAAATAGATCTTTCTGAATATTGGTTAACAATATTATAATCAATTCACTTGTTATATACCATTATCAGGAAATAAAGTATTCCATACCTGCTTTAGTTTTCTCAAAAACAGACTTAGAGCACAAAAATTAACTTCAGTAATTTTTTTCTACATTTTTCATATATTTTAAATTTTCTTGGCAAAAAACACTAAACAAAATTTATTGATTTTTTTTTCACCATCCACCACCATCAGTGTAAATAACAGTCTGTGTAATCATTGTGTTCACCCTCTACAGAGGGTAGGCAAGTGTGCCCTGGGGCTAAATCTAGCCTGCTGACTGCTTTTGTAAATAAAGTTTTATTGGAACACAGCCAAGTTCATTCATTTATATTTGTCTATGGCTGCTTGCACTGAATCTCAGAGAAGTGGAATAGCTGCAACATAGATTGTATATCTTCCTAAATTCCAAAATATTTACTATCTGGACCTTTATAGAAAAAGTGAGCAAGAACTTGGAGCTTGCTGGATGATTCCTAGAAGTCATTATTTTTTTATAATATCCTTTCTTAGACACCCACATAAGATCCCCTCAAAAATCTTTCTACACACCTCCTATTTATTTCCTAAATTTTTACCTTCTAAATGTATTTTGAGATTTTTGCATTTCTCTCCATTTCCATCTTTGGTATTCTAGTCCATCTATCATTATCTTCAGTTATACTATTGTAAAAAGCTTCTCACTGATTTTTCCACAGCCCATCTTGCCCCATGTAAATCCATCTTCACACTGCAGCTAGAGTGATATTTTTATAATATGGGTTTTCATATCTCACTTTCATATGTAAAATTCTTTGAAGGCTTCCCTACTTTTGTTAAAATACAAACAGAATCTACCACAACCTGCATCAATCAGGTACATTACCTGCCACATAATCTAGCTCTGATCTACTTCTCCTGTTCATCTCATCTATGACACTCCTTATAGTTGGTCTTTTTTATTTCCCTCAGATTCTTCCTACCTCAGGGCCTTTGCATAAGCTACATCATTGGTATGAAGAATTTTTCTGCTTTCCATCTACACCCTTATCCTCCAAAACATTTAGTTAGCTTCCATTCATCCTTCACGTCTCAGATAGCCCTTTCCTGAGGACGGTTTTTAAAAACTATTAAGCTTCCACAAACCCCATAACTTGCCTTTCTATGCTATATCCCCTTATGAAAATATTTTGCATCAACATTTATATTAGAATACACCTTTTGTCCTACACTCTAATCTTCAGAAAGGTGAGCACCAAGTCTGTTTTACTTATTGCTGTGTCTTCAGTACAGATAGTGGGAACCTACTCAGCATCTGCAGACAGCATTCGGGTTTAAGGAGTGCCCTCTGCAGTTGTTTCCATGACTTGACCCTCACAGGCAAAATGTTTCCTTTTCTCTGACTCCTTCCCATGTGTCCTGGTCTTTCTTGTCAAGGCTATGGGAACTGGCATTTAACTTCCATATCTCAATATCTCAAGGAAGAATAAACAGTTAATGAGCACGTGAGAGGCACTTCCGTGACTAAAATCTAAAACATGATCAGAGTCATCCGTGTTTTCTTTGGGGATTTCAGAATGTGCCTCCTTACAGGTTCTCTGCTGCTTTCCCTGTTGAGCTTAATGTCTTGGATGAGAGACATGCTACTTCAACCTGACATCATACCTCACCTTTTTCTCACCTAATCCAAAAGGAAATTAGAGGTTTCTCCTGTCTTTTCATATTGTCTCTGGAAGAGAGAAGCCCCAAAGTCTATTTCCTAAGACTTTCATTTCTGAGATGTTATTAATCTGGATGGTTTTATTCCTGTGCCTCTCTAGCAGATAATGCAGTCAAAACCCTGTCCTTAGGTCCTTACTAATTTGAAGGACAGAGAACACAACACAGGTTTTCTGTCATTTTCCCATCTTGCTGTGAAACTGAAAAATTAAAATAATAAAGCTTAGAGGAAATCAGAAAAGATCATTTAATCTTTCTACCTTGAGGCATTTAAACTTAAATTTGAATTTGAATTTAAATTTACCAATGATAAAAATATATAGAAAATTGTCATGCGGAGACCAAAAGGAGTCAAAGAAACTGTGCTCTGGATTAATAAAATGCTTACCCCAAAGTAAAACTTCTCTCTTTTTGTTTTATCCCCCATTTACTCTATTTTCAGATATATATCACAGGCAGAGAATCATTTAGCAACAGTTTTTTAAGCAAATATCCTTTCCACCCATAATAAAAATGATGTAACCTATCTGAAATGGAAAGTAGTCTGTCTCATTTCCAGACTTCTTACAACTCTATACGACTCTGTCCCTTGATAATCCATTTTAGAGAATACCACCCCCTAAGGCTACAGTGATCTTCCTTAGTCCAACATCTTCTCTCTAGTTATAATTTAATATCATCTTTCTACCCTCAGCAGGGAGGACAGCAGCTGGCAACATCCTCCTTCCTAATAACCCTTCACATCATTACAGATGGTCACTTCCCAACCTTTAGTTTTTCTTGTCTCTGAAAAATCGGTTCAGCATTTTTTTTAACCTCTCCCTACAGGGCATTTAGTTTTTGATGGTTGTACAGGCCACACTTGCTTCTTACGGATATTCGTGGTACCATTTTATTTTTCTTGGTGTTTCCTTTTGCTCAACATGTAATCTTAAGGAAACCAAACTATGCACACTGGAAAGATGGAGATGGAAATTCTCAAGTTGTCAGGGGCTAGATAGAAGACTGCCTTAGGGGGCTGACTTGAAAAGTCAAGTTAATGGCATTGGATTTGATGACCACAGCAGAACCAAAAAGAGAGGTGGAGAAATTCAGAGAAGGAAATCATTTCTGAATCCAGAGGCTGGAGCAGAGTTTGTGGGAAATGGACAGGTAGAAAATAAGAAATAAAGGAGAGGAAGTGAGTAACCCATTAAAGGAACTCCTAAAGGGACAGTAGGGACTGTTATGAGGCGCAGAGTTAGGTGAACAGGCCTAGACTTTTCAATGAGCAAAATTCTAGCATGCTGCTATGACTATATAATAGTCTTCCTTCCTTTCTTTCTTTTCTTTTCTTTTCTTTCTTTTCTTTTCTTCTCTTTCTTTCTTTTTTTTTTCTTTCTTTCTTTCTCCTTTTTTGCTGTCAAAATAGGATTCCAATGAAAGTAGTATATTAAGAGATATTAAAAGACAGTTCTGGGGAATGAAGGGAAGGGGGATGGGAATAGGGAAGACAGTAGAATGACTTCCCTATGTTCATATATGAATATAAGACCGGTGTAACTCCCCATCCTGTACTACCACAAAAATGAGACGTTATACTCTACGTATGTATAATATGTCAAATTACACTCTACTGTCATGTATCTCTAAAAAGAACAAATAAAAAATAAAAGAACATATTAGAAAGAAAAAAGATAGTTACTTTTTAGTCTACCTGAAAAGAGCTTACTTGGTCAATGCGTATGCCTGCTTCCTTAATTCTCTTGTTACTTTCTGTTTTTTTTTGGTGCATTACAATTACACATGGTGGTAGGGTACATTATGTCACATTCGTACATGCATGTGGCATGATTTGTTCCATCTCCTTTCCCAGTACCTTTCCTTTCCCTCCCCTAGTCCCTCCCCCTCCATCCACTTACTTTACTTGACTGATCTCCTTATTTTAATCTCTGATTTTATAAGCAGTTCATTTATTTTAATAATTTCTTGACAATCTTTTTGGGGAAAAAATACAGTTTCTTAATTTTCTTTTTGGCTTCAAGTAATTATTTACTATGCATTTTTGACAATGTCTCTTCTTGGGTAATATCTGGACATGTACTTTTTCCTTTTTTAATCTCATGATTAGCTTAAGCTTTAAACTACTTTTCATTTTATTGATAAGTCTTTTTAATGTTTCATATTTACATCACTGTATTATTTTAATTGCATTATCCCTCAGTTTAAAAATGTAAATGGCTCCAGCTTACAACTGTAATTTTCCCTTTCTATTTATAGTTTTCTCCATGATTTGTCATTTTATCGATGTTATTTCTTAGCAATTCATGATCTTCTCTTTTAAAACAATCAGATATCCCATAAACTGATCAAAATACTCATGCCAACAATCCCAGATTCTCCCAATTCTTAGATACTCCTAAATGCAACCTGCTATGTGAGCTACAGCTTTTGGTGGCCTCTTCCCTCAGGGTTTCTCTTTTATGGGTGATATCAAAGCAGAGGATGCAATTTAGAGTAGACTGAAAGCAAATCCATTTTCTTAAGCTGGATTTTAATTAGGCAAATGGGACATGTTAATGTTTTTCATTTGAGGTTCAAGAGGAGAACTGAAACACCAAGAAACTTAGCAGGAATACGATCTGACTGGGAATCTTGAACTTGTCCAAAAACCTGGGATGGCGTGCCCTTTCAGTTTTGAGTTTTTTCAACAAAATTATTATGAAAGAAAGAAAAAAAATTGCAAGAGGCTAAATGTTACCCAAGAATATAGTAGCATATGTGTCACAAAGCTGCTAAAGGCTGAAGTACCAGGCTTAACAGTGTTTCTTTGCAGCACAGTTGCTTATCAATGAAGCGTGTATGCAGTCTAATTAACATAATTGGAACTACTATAATTATGCTATCATTTTGTTTACTTTAGCACATTCTGTTGAGGTATATGGGTAGCAATATTTGCTATTGAAATATTGCCCCCTTGCTGCATGCTGGTTGTTTAATCATTCTGTTTATTCTACCTACCTTGTGGTGCTGCCCTGTTACTCAAAGGTGAGGAAAGTGTTAAGTCCTTATAGCCAGGAAAGTAGACGAAGAGGAAAACAATGAAACTAATCAGAAGCTCTCAGCCACAAAGCTCCAGGAGTGGGCAGTTTTGCAAAAGCACAATGGGAAAATAATACTCCCTAGTTCAGAGCATTCAATCTAATAAAATGATGAAGGAAATTGATTTCAAACAGAATGCATTCATCATACGTGGTTTGCCCCTATGTTTTAAGCAATTGAAACAAGTTATATCCTATTTTGGAAAACTGAGAATAAAGTCATAAAGGCTCAGTGGGACTTGTTCTGAGATATCCATTACTAAAATGGTACCAAAAGATTTTATTTGCTTTGACCTTTTAAGTGAGGCTGCAGTGAGGATGGGAAAATGATACTCCCCGTTCCAGCTCCTTACTCTTGCATTTAGAGGCACTGAAGAATCTCCCCACCCCCAGCCACATCTCTGCAGAGCCAGGCAGGAGATAAGAACTTCACAGGCCATCAGGAGCTGTGTGATTGGTCCTTCCCTGCATCTCCAAAGGGAAGCAGAGAGCAAAGAGCTGGATCTTCAGAATCAGTTCCACGGCACGCAAGAGGTTACGCAGGTATGCCGGGCCTTTGAAGATTTCTTTTTTTCTCACGTTGTTTCCGAAGAGAAGGTGTGGGCTAAAGCATTCCCCCTGGTTCCTACCGGAGGCGTCAAGCCAAGGCAAGCAGATGTCGGCATCACTTTCACAGTCAATGAGTGTAATATCTGGGTTTTCATAACTACTCTTCTAAAGAGCATAAACAGAACACAGTATAAAGATCAATAAAACAGGGGGAGACATGCTCGGTGCCCTCTCATCCCACTGAGTTCTCTGGATGACTCCACATCCTCCTGCCTACATTTCCTGAGCTCCCTGTTAGACACCAAAAGTCACTAAAAGAGATGCTAATGCATGTGCTCATCCTGAAAGGTACATTGCATATTCTCTTCTGGGGTTCGATATGTGGATCTTAATCATCTACCAGATGTTTTTATTTACTAGTTGTTATTTAAAATAGCTTGTAGAGTTTTCTTATTTCATTCTGATCTCATTCCATTTGGAAGTCTTTAAATGTGTGCTACAACACATGTATTCCTGAAACAGGGACTCAGCAGCAATAATCAGGGCTGTGAAAGTGTTTTGTGAAATCCACACGAAACCAGTCAACTGCACCGGCATGTTGAAGACTGTTTCACACTAATCTTAAATAATGAATAAACTGGAAACATTGTAATGGAGGGTGAGTACACATACACACACAAACTCACTCTCTCTATGTCTCTCTGTCTCTCTGTCTCTCTGTCTCTCTGTCTCTCTCTCTCTCTCTCTCTCTCACATACACACACACACACACACACACACACACACACACACACACACGGACAGCCCACTGCCAATAACTGACATGGGAATACACAGGACCAGTCACCTTGACTGTGAGCAAGTCAGGCTTCTGAGGTCCTTGTGGGATCTTCCTGAGGCTAGACACTAGCCGTGATGACACTTCTGTTTAAATCTTCCCTCTGCCCCATCCTGCCTTCTTGGCTGTCTTTCTCTTAAGTACATTCCTTGATGCCCCAAATTCTTATTCTGCTTCTTGGGAAACCAACCTAAAACAGGAAGTATATCTAAATAATATACCCCATTAGCACTGAGGTTATAAAATAATCAAAATGTGATCTGTACTCTGAAGCAAGAGGAGAGGTTGCAAAGAGCAATAAACGGAGCTGAAGACACTATCTGGCAGTGAGTAGCAATTCTATTATTTTTAATGAATGAATAAATAAGAAAATGAATTGGAAATTGCCATGGTTGCCTTGAGAGGCAATGATATCACTCAGTAAGAGCCCAGGTTCTTCACAGGCATCTGGATTCAAATCCAGTAGCCTCCATTCTCTGGCAATCTGATGCTGAACAAGTCACTGGACTTACTTGACCCTTACTTTGCTCATTCATAAAATGAGAAATGATGGTTTCTGCTTGTAGGGCTGTGTAGACATTAAGTGAGTTGAATGTGAATTTTGGAACAGTGTGTAGTACAAAGTAAATACTCAGTTAAGTAAGCTTTTAAAAATTTCATCCATGTCTGCAGGAATGATGCCTTTATTAAGAACTGTTGTTACGTATTGGACATGGAACACATCAGATGACATGATGAAGTATTCTTCTCTTTTCTGAATCCCAGGGGAACCTCATTAAGATTGTATATTACAGGTTTGCAAAATTACTACAGGCTTCAGAGGAATGTGGTAGAACTCTATTCATTCATCTGACCAACACTATATATCAGCACTATGCTGGTTAGTAATAAACTAATCAGTTTCCTTCACTCACAGACTTATCCTCTAATAATGGAGAAAGACAATGAGCAAATGAAAATAAGGTTACCTCAGGCAGTCATAAGAGTTATGGAATTAGAAGTGGTCTAAAGTGATGTTATTCAACAGAACTTTTCTGAGTGATAGAAATGTTCCTATCTATCCACTTGCCACAGTAGACATTAGGTGCAGGTAGTTACTGAGGACTTGAAATGTGGCTAGTGGGACACAAGACATGAATTTATAATTTTATTCAATTTAAAATTTAAATAACCATGTACAAAGGCAGATTTATAGAAAGACAAGTGAAAATCCAGAAACAGATTCACACATATGTAGCCTCTACATATGACAGAAGTGATGCTACTCAGAACACTCCTGAGCAATAAATGGGTGGGTTTTTAAAGTAAATGGTACTGGGTCATTTGCATATAAAAATGAAAATACAAAATTAAACTTGGGTGCTACATCACATACAAATAAGCTGATTTTAGAAATGGTATATCTAAATGTAAAAGGCAGAACAATAAAACTTCAAGAAGATAAAATAGGATATCTTTGCCACTTTGGCATAAAGATTTCACAAAGAGAACCTACATATCACTGAATATAGAAGAAACCATTCATAAACTGAAGGCCATTAAACTTAAGAGACTTCATTAATAAGAATTTTCATAAGAATTCTTTTTATTTCACTTAGCATGATATTCTCCAGTTTCATCCATTAACCTGCAAATGCCATAATTTCATTCTTCTTTAAGACTGAGTAATATTGCATTATGTATATATGCCACATTTTCAGTATTCATTCATCTGTTGAAGGGCATCTAGGTTGAGTCCATAGTTGGTTATTGTTAATTGGGCTGCTGTAAATATTGATGTGCCTGCATCACTGTAGAATGCTGATTTTAAGTCCTTTGGGATAAACCAAGGAGTTGGGATAACTGGGTCAAATGTTGGTTCCATTCCAAGTTTTTGGAGGAATCTCCATACTGCTTTCCAGAGTGGTTGCACTAGGGAAGAATGAAGGAACTTTGGATTGGGTAGAGTGGAGTCAGGAGAGGAGAGAGGTTTTGGGGTGGGAAGGATGGTAGAATGAGAAGGACATCATTACCCTATGTACGTGTATGATTGCATGCACAATTGGTGTGACTCTGCATCATGTACAGACAGAGGAATGAGAAGTTGTACTCCATCTGTACACAATGTGTCAAAATGCATTCTTCTGTCACGTATAACTAATTAGAACAAATTTAAAAAAAAAGAATTCTTTCGACAGAAAGACACAGAATGTGATAAAATATTGGCTGCATATATAATTGATAAAGCACTTTTATCCAGAATATACAAAGAATATCTATACAATATAAAAATAGCAGAGAAATGAATAGAAAAAAATGGGCAAGACTCAAACAAGCACATCACAGAAAAGGAAACCCAGTTACCCAATAAACAGAAGAAGAGGTGCTCAATCTCATTCAAAAAGAAATGAAAATAAAAAAGCAACATGAACAACCACTACACACCCACCAGGATAGCAGATATTCTTGAACAGAAAAATGGATAAATAGTGGTGGATTCATGTAGTAAATAATTAGATAGCAGTGAAAAATGAATGAACATTGCTAGATACACATTGGAAGATCTCCCAAACATAATGTACAATAGAAGAATCCAGTTGGCACACAGTACTTACTGCAAACCTGTTTCCAGAATTTGAGAAGAGTCCACACAAATCTATAGGGTTTTAAGTCAAGAGAGAGGGCACTCTGGAAAAGAGGGAGACTTCTGGGGAGTTGAAGACATTTGATTCCCAACAGGCATTGACCAGTACCAACTCTATGTTCTGCACAATTTCTATACGTATGTTTTCTTCAATAAAAAGCTTATTTTTAAAGTGAAGTGATAGCCAAGATGGAAGATCAAAATTAGGACTTTCTTTTAGAAGACAGGGGACGTGTGTGAAGCCTTAGGAAACAGCCAAGGCTGAGAGATTTGCATTTTGTTTTGTCATTGTGCAACCTGAAGCCACCATTTTACCCATAATGCTCTGTAAGTGATGGATGTTAATGCTAGTGCCTGCAGTTTGCCACATTCTGCTGTGGACAGGAACTCTTCTTTTTATTAGCTTTCTTCTCATTTCTATTACAGAAAAGCACTCCCAGATAGTACCTTTGAAGCATAGTTATTTCTCTGTGAAAGAATAAAAACAGGACTGGGGCTGTGACTCAGTGGTAGAGCACTTGCCTAGCAAGTGTGAGGCACTGGGTTCAATTCTCAGCACACCACATAAAAATAAATAAATAAAATTAAGTTCTATCAACACCTAAAAAAAATTTTAAAAATAACAAACAAAAGCAGCAATGAAGCTACCCCCAAACACCAGTGTTTCCCTTTGCCAATAGTATAATTTTAAGATTTTTTAGTATGATACTCGAGGTCCTTCATAATGCATCACTTTATTTTCTTGACTTATTTTCTGCCACTTGCAGCAGCCCTTCCCTGTTCTGTGTGTGTGTTCTCCTTCCTTCCCTCCTTCTTTCCTTCCTTTTTCGCTCTCTGTCTCCATCTCTGCCCCCTCTGTCTCTCTTTCGTTTTTGCAGTGCTGGGACTCAAACCCAGGGCCTTGCTCATGGGAGGCAAATACCGTACCACAGAACTACACCCTAATCCCTCCTGTTGCTTGTGTGTGTGTGTGTGTGTGTGTGTGTGTGTGTGTGTGTGTCTTATGATCTAGTTCTTTTCTATACCTGGCAAAGCCATCCTGCTGTTTCAGGGATCAGCTGTAATAAAAACTATTTTGGGGAAATTGTCTAAATCTTCCTATCATAATAGCTGTCATCTTCCTATGTGGCTTTTTAAAGTTCTTGCCTTTAATAGTAAGAACTACCTTGATGGACCAGAAACTGAGCCTGATATAAATACTACTAATTCTCAAGATTCATCTACCAAAGTAGATATGATCATATCTCTTTATCAGATACAGTAAACTGCTCAAGTTCATTTAACCAATAAATGGCTGAGCCAGAATTTGAACTGCATCTATTGCTTCTAAGTCAGCATCTTGTGTATGTCTAACTGCCCCAGTACATGGTGCTTTTGAGGGCAAAAATCATGTCTTATTAATTTGGTTTGTTTCACACCTGACACAAAATAGTTAATAGGTTGAATATTTATAAAGGCTTGCAGAATGAAACTGAATTAATTTCAATTTGGTTTCATAATAAGAAGACTGCAAAATCCACTGTTGAAGTGCTAGCCTCCAGGACCTCAGAATGTGACTCTATTGGAGACAGAACTTTTACAGAAGTAACTAGGGTAGAATGAGGTCATTTGAGTAGACTTTTAATCCACTATGACTGAGTCCTGATCAGAAGAGGGGATTAGGACTCACATGTTCAAGAGGGAAGACCATGGGAAGACATTGGAGCAAGATGGCCATTCACAAACCAAGGAGGGAGGCTCAGCAGAAACCCACCCTGACAGCACCTTGATTTTGAACTTGTAGCCTCCAGAAATGTGAGGAAATACATGCAAGCCACCAACACTATGGTACTCTGCTCTAACAAGCCAGGCACACTCACGCCACTGCCATGGACATGTTGCTATAGCTTGCTCCTTACCTGAATAACTGGTTTCTCTCTTCTCTTCCACTTTGGTATTCTCCTGGGTATGTGATTGATTCTTTCAGTTTCTGATTCCTTTTTAGCAACTATTCTCCCCGCCCACCACCACCACTTTGTTCGAGCGTTCAAATTTGTGTGTGTGTATGTGTGTGTGTGTGTGTGCGTGCGTGCGTGTGTGTGTGTGTGTGTGTGTGTGTGTTTTATCCACTTATGGTGATTTTTCTCTGTAGATTGGCAGTCTCACTAGAACTGCTTCAAGTCTGCTTACTTTATTCTGCCTGTGGACTCTCTGTCTCTCTCTCTCTATGTCTCTCTCTCTCTCTGATTGCTGTCTGATGAGGATAGGCAGATTTAACCAAGAATACATTGCTTATTGTTCATCTGAAATTCAAATGTAACTAGATGTCCTGCATTTTATCTGGCAGCCCTATGTCTGGTGTCAAACTCATCACTAAAGTCTTCAGTGTCTTTGTAGAGAAATAATAAAGAAATGGAGAAAAAATTATACTTGCAGGGTTTTTTTTGTTTTGTTTTTTTTTGTTTTGTTTTTGTTTTTTTTTTTTTTTTTTTAGTATTAAGATAGACAGCAAGGCACTGAGTTCAAATTTTATCTTTCCCACTATTTTTCCAAATAGCAGAAATAGGGTCTTTCTTCATCTGTCAACCAATAGGGCATTCCTCGTCAAACCTAGCTGAGAAAAGAAGACTTAGTCCCATTTTAGTTATATCTGTCCAGCCAACTCCTCTAGATTGTTGGTTGCTTTATAATTCTTCAAATCAGTCATCATGCTTCCTTTAACCAAAACTGAGGTAATGTTAAATGCTAGTTTGTTTTATTCCTCATCACATCAAGAGCTCTCTTCTCCTCCGCTCAATCTTAAGGAGTGTTTTTCCATTCATTCCTTGGGTATGAGCGATTGGAAATATATTTGCAAACCATTTACCTACCCCTCCTCATAATTCTACTCCACGTCCCAGGACTGGCATCTTCTACAAAACATTATTTCAGGAAAAAGGGTCAAATTGTTTACCCTCTTTCATAAAGCTATTCTGTAAATAACCCAGTTTTAAGTTTTGCTTGTGATCTGCTTTTTTATTCAAAGAGCTGAATCAATAGTATGTTTTGTGACTCTGCTTAACGGAGACACAGTTAAGAAGTTTAATGGAGACAGCATGGGCCATACAGCAGTTGCCCAAGCTTGCTAGATGTCAATTAACTCCCCAATGTTCCCTTTTAGACAGATGTTCCCTAGGAAACTTGCCAAAACACATGCATGTTCTGTTAGCAGTGAAGAAGTTAAATAGAAAGCCACTTCCTTCTTTCCCTGAATGCATGCTGGAAAATCAGAAACTATAATTAAATGCATATGTGGCATTTTCGCAATATGTTAGGTTGGTGGTTCTAATTATTATCATACGTACCATATTTGATCTGGTAGAACATGTGAAAATGTTTATATACTTTTACATTATGGTTTAACAACACATATAAACATTTAGGTACAAAAGGATTATAAATTTTGTTAAAGGCATTGAATTACTGTCAAAAAGAGAGAAACTTTAGCAATTATCCCTGTATTTTTTGCAAACCTTTTGTCACAGAACAAACTGTTTGAGAAAGTAAAACTGCAGGAGAACTCAAATTGAAGAAGTGAGACTGAAATGTGTCAAATAAACAGAATATATTTTGAAGAACAATCTTTTAGGGCTCTGCAATGATCTGAGAATTCAGAGACCAGGCCGGGCCCTTGGCTCATCTGTCTCTTGCTCCACACATGAAAGGAAAGAAACTGGGTGGAAAGAGTGGGAATTGCCCGCCTGTGAATTATCAAGAACCTACTGTGTTCCAGGCACTTTTCATACATGGATTCTCATCTTCGCAACAAACTGCCTCTCACGTTACAAATGTGAAAACCAGTTCAAAAGTTTTATGAAACGGTGCCATTGTTGTTCAGCTGATTAAATGCAGAACCTGGAGTGTCAGCCAAACCCAGGTCTGAGAGTAAAGCTCTTCGCTCTGCATCCAAGGGTTGCGAATGGCCCATTCTGAGTTTCCCCTCTAAAGCGTCAGCAAGAAGTTTCTGTAATTATGTTTGTGACTTGTACTAACTTTGGAGTGCTCACTAGAAAGATGGCAAGTAGTATGGAAACTAAGGTTTGAGTAAATTTGCATGCCATTGTCATTAAAGCCATGACTGGAACAGCCCTTGAAAGACATCTGGCCCATTCCCCTCATTTTCAAGATGAAGAATCTGAGGTCACTAGCTGGGTGACTTGGGACCAGAAGCAAGGAGTGAGGATGGTTTGGAAACACTGCCCTCTGGCAGCCTTGTATCTCTGCTCTCAGGGACAGGAGTGGGCAGATGTAGCCAGAATGCTGTGGTTGACAGTTGAAACATTAGATAATGTGTCCTCTTAGCCCATGAAGTCAATGAGAAGGATTCCATCAGGCAGCCCTGTAACTAGGGAAATTGTCTCCTAGGATGTGTAAGCATCTCGATAACTAGCCAATCAGGGCAGTTTCTTCTAATGTTTTTTTGCTTAATGTAGGGTATCAGTTAATCAAACTCAAACTGCTCCAGTTAGGGTGGCTATTTCCTACTTAATTGACAGGGCTGGAGTGCCCACTGGAGGGGGCTTCTTCAATCCCCAGTTGTGACTGCAGATGAGTTTTGTGGTTGAGAAGGAAGTTAAGATGCCCTGAAGTCTAGACACAGAGACACATCTTTAAAGGTGGAATAGGGAGCCATGGAGAGGGACAGTTATAAAAGCTCCACTCGGAGTCTGATGGACTAATAATGACTAGAAGAGACCGCCCTAGTGCTCCCTTCTGACTTTAACTATTAGAGGTAACCACTGTGATTTATAGAGCGATGGGAGTAGAGATCAGCTTCCTTCCTTCCTCCTGCCTGTTCTTCTAATGCATTTTGAAGTTGGGTGATATCATAGAAGCCACTTTCATTCATTTCTAGCTGTGAAGCAGATCACAATTATCCATTATAACTGCGAAGTAGCATTATTTTAAAAAAAATCACATTTTAGGGAGAGTTTTTTTAGCACATATGGTTGAGTACTGACAGGATACAGCACAAAGGCAACAGAGCAGTGTTTGGTGACAGAAGCATTTTCATTAAATCCACCTTTTTTCACTCCTGCTTCCCATTTCCGAGGCCATTTAGGGCAGGAATTAATGGGAGTGTTCAGGACAGAACAACAATGCTACTGGTCTCACCAGGAGTGAGGCACCTGTTTAGGTGATCTGGAGACAACCAGGACTGCCTGCCTGTTCTTCACACTGTGTTCACAACTACAAATGTCCTTTAGGTCATTCTTTTAGTAGCATTGCTCTCCAGGGTGTCACGTCCCGGTTGCATTTCTTTTACTCTTTCCCCATTAAAGCGGTTCCAGGAGGGGAGAAACTAATTTAAAAGAGGACACAAGAAACTACTCTAGAAGATGATTTCACTAAATTTCCAGTCACCCAAAATTAGGTTCCTTACAGTAGTTTCTAAGGACTAAAACAAGCATGGGCTGAGAGCTATGCATAATACGAAAGCATACAAAATGCAAACATCTCCCTAAGGAAGAGGATGCATATTGATTGGGAGTGGTGGGTCCTGGCTTGCGAGGGAAGGGTTTTAGTAAGAATTCACTTACTAGGAAAGAAGACCAGAGTTGCCATGAACAGGTGGTGCCTCTGTAATCCCAGAAAGCCTCACAGCAGTTTCCCTCAGTTTACAGATTGGGAAACAGTTATGGTTTGGAGGTGAGGTGTCCCCCAAAGGCTCCTGTGTGAGATAATACAAGAAGGTTTAGAGAAAAATTCTTGGGTTATAAAAGCCTTGATCCAATCAGAGAATTAATCCCGTGATGGGATTAACTTAGTGGAAACTGAAGGCAGCCAGGGTGTGGCTGGAGGAGGTGGGTCCCTGGGGGCGTGCCTTTAGGGTATATATTTGTGTCTGATGAGTGGAGTCTCTATCTGCTTTCTGATCTTCATGTGAGCCATTTCCCTCCACCACACTCTTCTACCATAATGTTCTGCCTCACCTTAAGTCCCAAAGAATGCAGCCAGTGTCCCTGGACTGAGACCTCTGAAACTGTGAGCCTGCAAATAAGCTTTTCTTTTTCTACAATTGTTCAGATCAGGTTTTTTTAGTCACAGCAGCAAAATAGTTGACTAAAATAGAAATTGAGGATCAAACAAGTGTTTTGCTAGACAAAGAGTTCCTGCAAAGGGTACCACTGGGGTCATTTGCAGTGGTCATAATAAACATGGTGTCACTTGGACAAAAGCAAAGTCAGCCACAGTGATTGCTCAGTGTTTATATTCAAACTCCATTTTCACTGACCCCAGGTGACAGAATACCAAAGCTAGCTTAATAAAACTATGACCTAATTCATTTTTTACCTAATTCATTTGAAAATGACAGAATTGGATAGAGGCCCACATCAATCTCAACTCCAAATTATTTTTAAATCAGTGTTGGCTAAACATAGACAGCCCTATGCAAGGATGAGCAAAGGGAAATCACCATGATTTTGCAAATAGATCACAGTTCAGAAGAAAGGAACAATCTGAGATTATCACAGGTGTCTTCCTTTTAAATAGATTTACTGCAAGGAAATAGCATTTTTTTAAAAAAATTCTAACAATTTCTTACATACACACAAGAAAACAGTGAAGCAAATAAAATACATTATTAAGTCATGAAAAGAAAAGGCTCTTGGATTAGAATATTTGTACACTGTAAAAGTCATGATTTTGTGATTAATATTAGCAGTTTTAGTGATGTACTAGATATAATAAAAAATGAATTTTGTAAAGTAGAGGAAAGATTTAGTATTTTATTATAGGAACACGATAAATAGACATTTTCAGTGAAAGATGAGACAAGGAGATCAAATCTAGTGGAATTCATAAGATATATATTCAGGCTTTTTAATTCTTTATGTAGGTGCTCAATATTTCAAACATCCAATAGGATCAAAAAATACACATACAAGTACTTTCTGGAAGTTGTTTGGGAACCAACTACTTAAATATGCACTATGAAAAATTAAGACACAAATGAATAATGGGAAACTGGATATAAAGGATCTGGGGTGAGCAGTGAGGACAGTTAAGTAGTATACATCATTTCTGATTGGTTATAAAATAATGCAAATGTGAATGTGGTCTTTGAAGACTAGAGGTACAAGGAACATTTAGTAGCAATAGTATTTCAGTAAAATATCATTTGTATGTGTTAACATGCTATTTGTCATTAAATTTGTATACATTCACTCACTCAGAAATCTGCATTAGATAGACCTGGGTTTGAATTCTGACTTTACCACTTAGTTCATGTGATCTTGGGAACAAATCTTCACAATGTCCATATGCACCCCAATGCCCCCACACACATTTATATGAACATATAATGCACATAGAACAGGGCAATCCAACAAAACTTTTTTAAAAAGTTGTTTCTAGTTGGCAGGATTATGTAAGTGAAACTTTTCTGTTTTTTAAATTTTTTTGTGTAGTTCAATTTGTAAAGTGAGCATTTATCATTTCAATAATCAGAAAAATGTCATTAAGTACAAAAATACTAAAAATCACTGCTATAATTCTCACTAAGCTTCTTTTCTTCAGAAATTAAAATTTGTATAAATAGGAACCTGGGTTGAGTTTTAGTTGAATCTAAGTTGGGAAGCTTATTCAATCTCACATGCCATTTTATGTTGAGATACAACTTGGAACTTCAACATTACATCACTAACATTACTGAAAGGCAGTGCGTTAGCCTGCCTCGATCAATTTTCCACTCTATCCTCACCCACTCATATCATGTCACCCAGGGAGATGGGTAACCTTGCTAGACCTCACTTTTCTAACCTGTGAACTATGAATAATAAGAGTGCTTATACAAGTTGAACAACTCTAACCCCAAGTTCTGAAATTCATAATGCTCCAAAATCCAAAACTTTCTGAACACTGACATAATGCCATAAATGGAAAATTTCATACTTAAGCTCATGTAACAGGTCACAGCACACACACAGGCATCCTGAAAATATTGTATGTGTATAAACTATAATATGAAACATAAATGAATTTTATGTTTATACTTATATCCCACCCCAAAGATATCTTACTGTGTATGTGCAAATATTCCAAAATAACAAAATCCCCAATCAGAAACACTTCTTCTCCCAAGAATTTTAGAAAAGAAATATTCAACCTGTATTATAGGTTGACTACAAGAAAGCTGTTAGATAATGCACAGAAGGAAGGGGAAATTTAAAGAAGCTGCAGTTTGTTTTCAGGGTTCAGCTGGCTGACCCAACTGGCTAGCCCAGGAACTCAGGAACTCAGTACTGAGGCTGAGGGTCCTACCGATTTTTAACATCATTCTCCCAGCAATACTAACATAGTATCTGGTGTTCCAATCCTGACTCTGGAGTTCTTCCATTATTGACAAATTGTTTATTTGGGGTTCTTTGAAACTCTATACTGTGGAATTTCTGACTACTCAAAGTTTCTATTCAGCACAACACCATTTATTATTCATGAAATAGGAAAAATAAATGTGTGATTTCATTTTAATTCTGAGAACCAGGATTCAGATATTATAACCAAGAATGGTGGATATTTGAAGCCTTCCACTTTCCTTTGAAATTCCTACATTAGCACTTGATACTCTTTTCACAAGTAATGGATCTAAAGAAAAATCAAGATGAGTCGCAGTCATGGTGCCCAGAGACTCTTGGATTTGTTTTGTAGTTGTTATTTTGAGAATATTCACTCTTCTCATTCTTCACTTGGATGCTCTGTCCTTTGGTGTCTTTCCTTCTTGCCCAAGTAGAAGCATGTCTGAATACTAATGCTTGGCCAATTTCAGGCTATCATTTGGAGGTAATTAATTTGGACAGCAAGCATAAACCTAGCATTTGCGGGGCTGACTCAAGGCTCAGTTAACCCACCAGATGAATTATTTCATTTTAAAGTAACTACTCTTCCAAAGATCCATTAAGTAAGACAGGTGTTTAACCTCCAGTCACACATCTGACTCAGTCCCAGCGTCACACTAAGGTTCTTGAATGCATCCATAGAACATTTTGGTGTGGTTTTTCATTTAACTGTCACTGAGTCAATTCTTTAATTTTACCTGTGCTTTCCTTTTTATTTTTGGGGTCAACAAACTCCCAGGAGCTACCAAACCAGAAATAAAACTAGCAAAGGATATTTCAATTATTCTCATATTAGAAACTAGAAAATACTGTGACAGAGCTTACTCATGGAGTGATTATGAAACATATACATTTCATTTCAAATGCATACATTTCAAATCAGGGGCCTATCTGAGCAGTTCCCTAAATATACTCTCTCTAAGAAGCACACAGTCCTTCCTTAGAAATTTGCTTAAAAAATGTATTTGCAGCACTATACCAATGCTTCCATAAAATGGTGAAATCTGCAATCCACAGCTAAAAAATTTTCAAGGACATCCTCGCAAGGAGAACACCATATTTTCCAACCTGAAACAGATGTACAACTACTTGAGGCTCAGTTCCTTGAGGCCCTTTTTGTACTGTGAAGTATTGCCCAGATGTTGCTACCTGGAAGGCCTTCAATGACTTGCATACTCTGTCTAACATAATAGGAGAATGACCGAGCTCTTTAGTTCAGAGGTACAGCACAAATGTAGCAGAAAATGCAATCACACAGCATGGCGGCCAGTTGCTGGTCTCTGCTTTCACCTTGGTGATAAATGGAATCATGTCGTCTGACTGAGGATCAGACTCGTGCTCCATTTATTTTCGTCACACTCCACTGTCATACGGTTAGTCGAATGGACAGAAGTTAACCTCAACCTCTCCATTCTCCAAAAACACTTAAGTCTATTTCATCTGATTTAACATCAGTGCCTATGTGCCTTACAAATCTTTGTTAAAGACCACTAACCTTAATGCTCTGCAAAGGGCACTGCCGAATCTGATAAATCTAAAACATAGAGAGATGAAAACCAAGAACTTCTCAAGATTGCTTTCTTTAAAAGTGCTTTATTAGTCGAGACTGCCAAATGAGGAATGTATCAAAGGTAATGCTACTACAAAGAAGAAAAGTGCTTTTCCTCTCCAAACATATGTTTTGCAGCTGAGCCCTGCTCTCAGTACTGACTCTTTTTCATGTGGTGCTCTGATTCTCTTCTTTGGCCTAAAGCCCAAACATCTCTGATGATACCTTCCCTATCTTCTCAGGCTTCATATTCAGACACTGGCATGTTAAATTGAACACAATAGCACATTGGAAAAGCATTTTGGGACATCGTGTGACTTTTTTTCCATAAATATTCCTTCCTCTTACTTTTGCAGAATGACGGAGGTGAGAAAGGAAATGCAAAGAATGGAAGAGGATGGAGAATTTTTGAAAATTGGCAGAAGAGAATGTGAAGATTCGGGAATGGTGTTGATGGATAGAGAAAGGAATGTCACAGTAAAAGGAAGAGTGGTTAGTTGTTAACAGAGATTTTTAAGGTGCCTGTGCATTGATGCTAATTCCACTGAAATGGATGTAGCTGTTTCTGGAAAATGAAAAGGGGCAGGTTAGCTTCTACGTGTTCTGCTAACCATATGTCTGTAGTTTCCAATGAAAATAATTGCTGCAGTGCTTCCTCCACTCAGAACAAGAGGAACTAGAAAGGAAAAGAAGCACATTTGCAGGCTTGCTCTTTCATGAGGTTTTATAATTACTCAGCAAGTCTGACCCTGTTCTTGATGACTTTGAATGTGACTTTTCTAAGTTTCTTCTCAATGTCTACAATTCTATTTAGCTGTTGAAGATACTGGCCTTTGCATTATGAACTTTATTCTTATTTGGGGGCCTTGTTAACCTGTGGGGAATAGATGATAGCTCACAAATATTTGTAGTGAAATTTCATGTATTCACAATTTCTGTCTGTTTCTGCAGAACTTCAGCTCCTCCAGCTCCTCCCGTGCTCTACCACACCTCCAGGGATTCATGGGAAGGTCCTGTGGGTTCATGAACAAGTCTACTCGTGTGGTGAATATGGTACTCTATGACAAATTTGTCCCACTCCATGGGGCACCAGAGTTTCTCCACACCCCTGTGGACCCAGGAGATCTGTGTGTGAACAATGCTGCTTTGGGGACCTATAACACTGATATAACATTTTAAAACTGAGAGTAGCCTTAGGAGGAGCTATTCTAATGATTTCAAATCTTCAATGTGCAAATGAGCCACCTAAGACCTAAAGACACAGTATGTCTGGGATGAGGCCTGAGATTCTGTATTTCTAACAAGCTCTCAGATGGTATCATTGTTGCTGACCCATGCACACTTTGTGTAGAAAGGCTCTAGTCTATATTTTTCCACTCTCACAATATATCCAAAGAACTAAAATGCCCTAAAACAAAAACTGAAAGGTCTCCTATGAGCTAATGAAATAGAGGCAGTTCTAGAACAGGGACCCTCGACACTGCTTCCTTGGGCCATGCTTCTTCACTCTCATTCTTCCTGCCATGCATTTGAACCAGTCCAAAAGCTTTGTCTTTGAGGTTTAAGAGACCTATTAAATTCATCATCATATGAAAACATGGTAGAGTGTGCACTAACCAAAAAAGATGATGGTAATTACCAAGAGAAAGAAATGACTATCACTATATAATCAACCAGATGCAAGAAAGGAAGCATTTCTGATCAATCGGACCCATCGGACTAAGTAAGAATCAACCCTATGGACTTTGCCATCATGCTTCTACTTGTGTCAGTTTTCCACCAGGAACACCTCATATATTTTTTTTACACTTCAGTTTATGCCTAATCCCGCTCAAGAAGTCTTAAACAAAATTTCAGGTTTAATCACTTGACTATCCTCTGTTCTTCTGATTACTGCTTGTACTTTAACATTTACTTTATTACTTTTAAATTAGGTGCTAAGTTTCTGAATCATCTTCTTTTTTTCTTTTTTGATGGCTGAAACCATTTATCATCATCACTGTCATCATCATCATCATTGTCTGTAGGCCTATCTAGCAGAATTCCTGAGACATAACAAGTGTTCAAAAGATATTTATGTGTAAAATCAACTTTAAGGCAAGAAATATTATTACAGATAAGGAGAAAATTTTCACAATGATAAAAATCTACTGTATCAGAAAGAGATATGATTATAAATGTATATGTACCTAAAGACAGAGGTTTAAAATACATAATACAAAACTGAAAGAACTGAAAGTTAGAAATACATAATTTAACAATAGCTGAATATTTCCAGAATGAATTCTGAATAATTGCAAAAGCAACTAAAGAGAAAATCAGCAAGGTTGTGCAAGACTTAAATGACACTATGAACCCAATTTGACATAACTATTTGACATGAAGAATCCTTCATGCCTTGACCACAGAATACACATTATTTTTCAAGTGCACATGTATCATATGTTAGGTCACATACACACAAAAAAAACTAAATAAATTTATAATGACTAAAAAGATACAAAGAGTGTGTCTGACTAGAGTGGAATTAAATTAGAAATGAACAACTATAAGATATGTAGGGATTACCAAATATTCAAAAATTATGAACTATACTTCTAAATAACACATAAGCCAAAGAAAAAAATCAAGAGAAATTAGGAAGCTTTTAAAATGAACAAAAAAATAAATAAACATATCGAAACTTATGTGAAGTCACTGTAATAATGCTTAGAATAAAATTTAGAGATTTAAAATTAATATATAAAAAGAAATGAGAGCAGGGCATTATCTAGATGGTAGAATAGGAATTATCTACTATTGTCTCTCAACAGTTGCCCAGCACTGATCTGGATAATTCACAGACCAGAGTATCTTTGTGGGACCCCAAGAGGCCAGTGGAAAATTTCCAGCACACTATGAGAGTAAAACAAACAAAATCAAAAGTCAAACCAAAACAAAACACACACACACACACACACACACACAAAAAAAAAAAAAAAAAAAAAAAAAAAAAAAAAAAACACCTAACTCCTCCCCGAAAAAAAACCAAGAGTAGACAGATTGAAGAAGGGAATCAGAATAATTCACTTATTTCACTCTTCTTCCAATGTAGCACAATTCAAGTGGAAAAAATGAACAAAGACTGAAATAGATTAAAGAAAGATTAAGGGATTTATGGGACATCTCCAAAATAAATAATTTCAGATTATATTACTTTAGAAGGAGAAGAGAGAGAGAAAGGGTAGAAAACTTACCTAAAGAAATAGTGGTTGAAAATGTCTTAAAATTTAGGAAAGATAGAGACAGCAAGTACAAGAGGTTCAAAAGCTCCCAAACAGGTTCAACTGAAGAAGGATTCATCAAGACACATTATAATCTCATTGGGAAAAGGCAAAAGCAAAGAGAGATTTTGGAAATAGCAAGAGAAAAGAGGCATGTCACATACAAGAGGCTCTCTAGCAGACTCTGAGTGGATTTCTCAGCAGAAATATTGTAGGTCAGGAGCAAGGGGAATAATATATTCAAAGTTTTGAAAGAAAAACACACAACCAAGAATTTTAAACCCTTCAAAAATGAAGAGATAAAGACTTTCCCAGACCAACAAAAGCTGAAGGAGACCATCATCACTAGACTTGCCTTACAAGAAATGGCAAGACCTTGTAAGATCTTCAAGTTGAAATCAAAGAATAGTAATTACTATCATAAAAATGCCACTCTTGCAGCTTCTATTCAATATGGTAGTAGAAGTGCTAGCCAGAGTAGCTGGGCAAGAGAAAGAAAGAAAAAGCATGTAAATAGGAACGGAAGAGGTGAAATGTTCTGTCTGCTGAACATGATCTTATATACAGAAACCCCTGAAGCCTCCATGAACAAAGAGTTAAAACTAATAAACAAATTCAGTAAAGTTGTAGGATATAACATTAACATTCAAAAATCAGTTGCACTTCTGGACTTTAATAATAAACTATCCAAAAAAATAGTTAGCAAACCCATTTACAATATCTGCAAAAATGAATAAATTTAAGGAGGTGAGAGACCTGTATTCTCAAAACTATAAAGCAATAATAAAAAAAATTAAAGAAAACACACACAAGAAAAGTGGAAAAATGTTCATGAATTGTAAGAATTAATCTTGTTAAAATGTTCACGCTAATAAAGGGATCTATAGATTCTATGTAATTCTTATCAAAATCTCAGATATTTTTCCAAAAAAAAGAAATGAAAAAAAAATCCCTATGATTTATATTGATCCACAAAAGATGCCCTAATAGCAGAAGCCATCCTGAGAAAGAAGAATGAAGCTGAAATAATCCCACTCATGGTTTCAAATTATATTATAGGAGCTGTAGTACTAAAAACTATGTAATACTGAAATAAAAACAGACACACAGGCCAATGGAACAGAGTGAAGAGTCTAGAAATAATATCATCTATATGGTCAAGTAATGATTGATGATGGTAAACAATAACCCACAAATGGAAAGGGTAGTCTCTTCAATAAATGGTGCTGGGAAAACTTAATATCTACATGCAAAAGAATGAACGTGGACTCTTACTTTATACCATCCACAAAAACCAACTCGAAATGAGCTAAAGGAGGTAATTCACAAATAATAACCTATGCTTGAACCTTATACAAAAGAATAAACTGTGCCTAAAACAAACAGAAAAAAAATAATAAAGATTAGAACAGTATAGAGGGAAAAGAGGAGTGGGAGGGGTGTGGGGAAGGAAAAAATTAACAGAATGAATCAAACACCATTACCCTATGTAAATGTATGATTACACAAATGGTATGCCTCCACTTCATGTACAAACAGAGAAACTACTTCATGTACAAACAGAGAAACAAGTTGTACCCCATTTGTTTACAATAAAAATAAATAAATAAATAATATATATATGCAATAATTGTATAAACCACCATTTTTTCAACAACTTCTAAAACCAATTATGCAAATTTTGGAAGAAAATTACCAGAACTTGTTTAAATAAAAAGAGATGACTTGATTATAAGTGATAGAATGAAAATGACTCATGAAATAAGCATGTAGATAATTGCTTAAGTTTTCCCTCAAAGTCCCTTTTGATTTTGGAGTCACTTTAGAAGGCAAAGCTCACAATATAGATTGGCAAAATGTTGATAATTATTGAAACTGGATGATGGATACATAAAGGTTCATTATGTTTTTATATTGTTTTTGTTTATTCATAATAAACATGCTTTTTAAAAAAATGCAGAAAAGTAAATACTGATCATTTGTATAATTGCTGATCATTTAGAAATTAAAAGAATTTTGAGAGATTATATGAAAAACTTTATGACAGGGCATTGGACAAGTACAAGGAAATAGAGAAATTCCTAAAGATGTAAATTACTTAAATTGATTTAAGAAAAATTAGAGATTCTGAATAGATACCTAAGAAGGTATTTTAAAATCCCTTCCCATAAAAGAACACATCCTAGATACCTTTACTGATGAATTCTATTAAATATTTAAAGTAGAAAGAATTTCAATTTTTTTACTATTTTTTTTTTCAGGAAGTATAGGAGGGGTAATATTTCAACTCATTCTATGATGTAAGTATTACTCTGATGACAAAGCCGGACAAAAACACCAGAAGAAAAAATAAACTAGAATCTAATATGGAGACAAAATCTTTAATAAAATATTAGCATGCACAATGCAAAATAAATGCAATGCAAAAGAAATATTGTATACCATATTCAAGTGAGATTCCCCTCCACAGGAATACAAAGATGGTTTAACAGTAAGAAAAAATGAGGCAAAGTAATGCTCCATATTCAAAAGCCACACAATCATTTAAATAGATGTATAAAAAATATTTGACAAATGATAACACCCAATTATATTTGAAAAAGAAAAAAAAATCTGTCAACAACCTAGAAGTACATGGGAAATTCATTCCATCTGATAAAAATCATTTAAGAAAATTCACAGCTAGTAAATGCTAATAAGGGAATCCAGAATGTGAATGCTTTCCACCTAAGATTTAGACCGAGGTAAAGAAACTCAAGCTTGTCATTTTTATTCAACATTGTATAGACTGGGCCTACAAGTGCAATAAGAAAAAAAAAATAAAAAAGGAAACACACACACACACACAGGAAAAGGGAAAGAAAAAAGAAACAGAAAATTTACAAAACTGATCCACATAGGAAAGAAGGAAGTAAAACTCTTTTTAAGCAGATGACATGCTCCTTTTTGCAGAAAATCCTAAGCAATTACAAAAAATACTATAATCAAATTTACCAAGATCATGCAATCAAAAATAAAATATTAAAATCAATTCTATTTCTGTATGTTAACAGTGAACTATCTAAAATGAAATTAAGAAAACCATTTTTATTCAGAATAAGATGAGAAAATAAAATGCTTAGAAAAAAGTAAAAATGTTAAGACTTCTGCACTGAAACTGTAATATATTATTGGGAAAAATTAAAGATATAAATAAGTGGAGAGATGTTTTTGAATTAGAAGATTCAATATCGTTAAAATGGCAATTCTCTCCAAATTGATCTCTAAATTGAATGCAATCATTGTCATAATCCTAGTTGACTTTTTAAAGAAATTTATGAGCAGATCCAAATCATATGAAAATGCAAAACAACCTAGAATATCCTAAATGACTTTTAAAAGAACAAAATTGGAGAATTTTATTACTAATTTCAAAATTTTCCATAAAATCAATAATCAGGCAACGTGGCATCCACAAAGGAGAGTCATTTAAATCAATACAAAAGAACTGAGAGTTCATAGGTAAGCTCTTCCACTGATTTATGGTCATTGATGTTCAACAAAAATACCAAAGCAATTCAAAAGGGAAAAGAACATTCTCTTTAACAAATGATGCTGCTGAGACAATTAGATATTCATATATGAAAACAAAATACTTCGGTCCTAAGACTGTGCCCAAGACAAATAAAAACTTATGCCCTTGCAAAGACATGAGTATCACAATGATATTATTAATAATAGACTCAAAGTAGAAACAGTACAAATATCTCACAACCAGATAAACCAGTTCATATAAATAAAATACTATTCAGCAAAAAAAAAAGTTACCAACACATGCTACTACTTGAACCTTAAAAACATTATTTCAAGTGAAAAACATTATTTCACAGAAAATTGTATATTGTATGCTTTCATTTATATATGAATGCCTAGAAAAAAGTTTAGAGAAACAGATTGAATCCATGATTGCCTAGAGATGGGGGTGGGGGGAGTTTGGATAGATATGGGGAAATTTGAGGATTTATGGAAAATTTATAAATCTGGGTTATAGTGATGTTTCCATAGCCAAATTCACTAAAAATCCTTAACTGAAAAAAATTATTTTAGAGGTTAAGTGAGGACATAGATTTGACATAATTTTTGTTCTTTTGTTATTTCAGTACTTCAACCCACTTTTGGTTAACATATTAATTAATGGTGACATTAGCTGTCTAATAAGTCCAAGATACTAGTCATAACACATCCTCTACATAAAATACTTTGCTGCAACAGGCGAGCAGTTTAAACACTGTGCTCTTTCTACAGGGACCAGCTGAAAGCCTGCTCTACACGGATTCACTCACACGATAGGGTTTGTGCGATGTTGGAGTAGCAGCCCTTCCTATTCTGCACCTTTACGGTGGTTGGGTGATTTCTGGTTCTGCTCTATCCTTTTCCTTTAAACACAAATGCAAAGCCAACGCACCTTTAGGTGTTGAGTTGTACTAGACTCCAAGAGTTTCCAAAGAGTCATGGAGCATGTTGAGAAAAGTGTTTCATGGGTGAAAACCAGGGGCTATGAGAGGCAGTAATTGTAGAATCCACACAACAGGGGGGCCCTGTTTCCTTGGGAGGATGCAATTGGTTTGTTTGAATAACCCTATGGGCCATCAGGGAACTGAAACCTGCAATTTAGAGATAAATAGGTGGGTAGACTTGGTCCACTTGCTGAGGAGGGTTGTTTGGGTAGAGGACCTTACTTGTGGGAGCAGAGTAGAGAGGGAACTTGTAGTTAGGTCTTTTGAAACTGTCTTTGTTTAACCAAGGTAGGTTTTGAAACCTACCTTGTTTTATCATGGCCCTTGCAGCCCATGATATTGGGCCTTAATTTTGGTCCTATATCATACCAAGTTAAACACAGAGAACACTCTACTTTATTTTTGTTAGTATCCCCAGAAAAAAATAATGAACAGTTCTGTTTAAATTCTGTGTTTAGCCTCCCCACTGACAATCACAATATCTTTCAACTTCATAAGTTGGAGAAAGAAAAAAAAAACCCACAAGATTAATTACCAAGCAGTCATTTATATGTATTTTAAATGCTTACAAAAAAGCATTAAATATCAGATTACATCTCACAGGTTCTACAATAAGGAAGAGGTGGTATTGCAAATGAGTCCTATGTTCCCATTGAGCATCTTAAATTTCTTGAGAATGGAGCCCTCTGTGGTCCTGGGGCCTCCAGTACCAAGCCTCATACCTGGCAAAATGCAGGTAATAAAGTCTAACGGTAAATGAGAATTTACCATGCACTGGACGATGTCCTAAGCAAAACAGACATGTGCTATTTAATTGTCACTGTTTTCTTATTAGTTAAGTACTGCCATTATTTCAGTTTACTAGGTCAAGAGTCAGAAAATGTTTTCTGTGAAGGGCCAGATGGTGTATACTTTTGGTTTAGTGATCTATACCATAGTTCTTGAGACCATACCACCTCTACCCTTATCGTGTCAAAGAAGTCAGAGATGCTATATAAATAAGTGAGCGTGCTGTATTTTAGGCAGTGGACTAATTTGGCTCACAGGCCGTATTTGCCATCCTTGTATTAGATGACATCACCAATGCTTGGTATGATCAAGTAATCTCTCAACATCACAGCTCACAAGAGACAGAGCAGGATTTTATCAGCAAATAGTGGTTTGTGTGACTTAAAACTCTTTTTCCTAACCACTTTCCTGTGAGTAATTTCTGTACTAGTCAGTAGGGCTCCATACATATGTGTTTAATAAATAAAAATATTCTATTATTATATTTCCTGGAATAAATGTTGAGTCTGATTTTTTTAAGTCTGCACACAGTCAGAACTTTTGACTGTCATTCTAAAATGAATTTTAAAAATAATGAAAACATAATCAGACTGGGATCTTCTTCCAAGCCCTCCATCTACTTGTTCGAGGGTATGGCAAGTCTGTACAAAAAAGCAAAGACCAGCTGTGATTGTAGAAACAGATCCTTGATGTTAGGCTGTCTTAGTCAGCTTTTTTGTTGCTGTGACCAAAAAAATCCGACAAGAACAATAAGGGGAGAAAAGTTTATTTGGCTCACGGTTTCAGAGATTTTAGTCCATAGATGGCCAACTCCATAGCTCTGGGCTTGAAGTGAGGCAAAACATCATGACAGAAGGCATGGTGGAAGAAATCAGCTCAGGACATGGCAATCAGGAAGCAGAAAGACAAAATATATACCCCAAAGTCACACCCCTAGTGACCTACTTTCTCTAGTCACAACCTATGTGGCGACACATACGACCCAGTTAATGCATTCAAGTGGACCAACATACTGATTAGGTTAAGATCCTTGTAATCATTACAATCCTTTCACCTCTGAACTTTCTTGCATTGTCTCCCTCATGAGCTTTTGAGGGACACCTCATATCTAAACCATAACTGGCTCTATTGTCCATGATTTGGATTCTTGCCGAAGTGGTCTCATCTTGGATCACTATCATGTTTTTTAGGTCCTCACTGTGAACTAATGCATTTAACTTTACAGGACCGTTCAGCCCTAGCCCCATTTAGATTTCTATGCTCCAGGAATTCTAGTAACCCAGTAACTAGCTCCTTATCTCTCTCAAATTAGCTACAAAAAAAAAAAAAAAACTAACCATGTTTGTTCACACTTTATTGAAAAAAAAATTGCTTCCCCACTGAGATACTATCTTCTGATTTTTTAACAAAAAAACACATAGATTGAAAACTAAAAAATTGCTGACACATCTTTAACTGACTATGCTTGGAATAAGGGTATTTGTGAGATGGTTCAGCCATTATTTCCCATAAACTGGAGGAATGAATAGCTACAGTGTTTTACTTATAATTCAGAGCTCACTGGTATTAAAAAAAAAAAAAAGACATGTGGCATCCAGAAAATGTAATTAATTTGATGGTATAAGCCTTCATAAATTATCAAGTATTCCCAGTAGCAGTCATGAAAAACTTAGAGAGAACATGAGCTGCCTTTAAATTGCTTAGTTTGCTCACAACCAGAATTATTTTAAGGTGGTTGCATTGCTGTTGGTATTAAAGAATGCTCAAATTATTATTACCACTAATGGCTGATTCCACCTTTAAATAAGGTGATAGAGATTTGGAGTCACACACCAGCCAGCACAGGCGTCTCTGGGCTGTCATTCTTCCCACTAATGAACTGCAGCTTACAGAAATTAATTATGGGGGAAAGGTTGCTGTTACCCCCACCAGGAATGAAGTCTCCAGATTCCACATCAAGTGTTGTTGGGAAGGAGGTGCAGAGGTTCCTGGGCTCCACCTCCCGAAGCTCTGCTCCTGTTGTGCTCCTTCTGCCAGGCACAAACGACACGCTTGACTGCTCACTGGGAGAAGAATGACTGTGGGAAGGAATTTTAAATAGTCACAGGAAGCTTAAAACACAATTACAGAAAGACAGAACAATGTGGTGGCTAGCACGATTCCCAGGGAGGCCAGAGTAGTAGTTCTGAGCCAGGGTCCCTGAGAGACTATGAATCTACCTTTGAGTATCTACATGGTATTTGCAAAATAAATAAGGTGATATCTGACCTTTCCAACTTCTCTAGAAATACATAAATAAGCAAAATTTTAATTAATATAATGCATACTATAATTCCACCTTCTGAAATAATAGAAGAGATTTATAGTTTGCCAAGTACTTAAGTGGGATCTGAAGACCATCTCTATTACCCCATGCTACTCAGCCATGGAAGAAAAACAACAATGTATTATCCTTTCCTGTTAATTGAATTTGTCATCCTGGTGGGATTAAGGCCTAAACTGTCTGCCCACTTTTTATCCATCCATATAGTAGGTTAAGTATCTCCACGAAGTTCCAGCACCTGGTAGTTCTGAAGTTCTTTTTAATCCTTTGATTCTTTCACTTATGCAATAAAATATTTGTGGAAGCAATGGGGAATTATCAAATTAGAAGCATAAATTAGGTGATATAGGCAAAAATATCAAAATCATAAGAGATTGTTTCCAGTATCTTCCAGAAGTTTTCTGAGTAGAATAGGGAAAGATCTAAGAATAAACCAGCCTGCATGGGAATAGGACTTTGGAACCTTCAGAGTTAAACTGGTCATTTTCCCAACAGCACAATTGCCTACAGCTGATATGCAGGCAATTTTATAGAAACATCCTGTTCTCCCACTTACTGAAAATAAAAGGGAGAATATGAGATGAGTGGACAAGTGATCCATGGCTCACCTGTTTGAGAGAGTCTTGCTGGGGGTGATGACCACTAACCTTAAGACATTGATTATTAACATGCTTCCTACTCACTGGCAACCCCAGAGCCCTGAAAGCACTGCAAAACTCTTGAAAATACTGAAGAATGTTTTTTCATATATATAAAAATGTTGCAACCGCTGGCTCTTGAATATTGGATGAAAGAATTTTGGCTCTTCTCTTTATGTATTTACTTATGATAATTACAGCATATATTAAATTAGAAAGCGACAACAACTTCTAAAAAAAACACACACACTGAAATATACAAAGAATTATGGAAATGCATTTCCCCTACAAAAAGAAGATAAAATGAGGTCAGTGTAGTAACACAGCCTCTGCTGTCAGAGATCCAGGTCTATTGTGGTCAACAAAAATTCTGTAACTGTAAAGGTGCACACCTCTTGTGTCTCAGTGTGCAAGGCTAATGGCACTTGGAATAGTCATGACTTGTTGGTGGAGCTGTTTATCAGTAGTCTTGGTCTTCTATCCATCTATCTATCTATCTATCTATCTATCTATCTATCTATCTATCTATCTATCTATCTATCTATCTATCTATCATATATCTATATTGTATAATATGTGGACCCAGCATCTCCAGGACAGATCAGTCACTCACCAACCAACCTATACCTGTCTAATAATTTTGCAGTTCACTCTGGGAAGTTGCCAAAGTCCTTATAGTTTGCCATGGAAGCTAGAAAGATGTGAAAGAAAATGTCTTAGCTCACCTCATTTTGTTTAAATAAACATTATCATAGTTTCATTTCGCTCATATTCTCTCTTTTTTTTTTTAAATCATCAACTGGAAGCCAATATGCAGATCAAAGAAAGGTCATAAAATAACATGTGAAAAATTTTAAAAACACAGAGACCATTCTTGGTATAAATGTAAATGTAAAAAGGCCTTTGGTATCCTCTGTGGAAGGAAGGACATACTTGCTAAATTATGCTAACTAAAGACACATTGATCTTTATAGGTCCCTGTTCAACTACAAAAGTAAGAAGTATGAAATGCAGGTTGATCAATCTACCTGAAAAAAATTCACACAATCTGCAAATCAGTTAAAAATATTGTCTAAGTATCTTGATTAAGTAAGAGGAAGGTTTTACAAATGCTTCTTATGCTTCCATAGAAAATAGCTTCATTTTTCTAGGTCTTCAAGCTAGTGTTTCATGAATGGATGCAGATGGAAGAGAAGAACAGATTCATCAGACTCGGAGAACAAGAGTCACATCCAGGAGTGTGGACCTTACTTGAGCCCCATAATGGAATTGGGGAATTGCAAGTCAAAGACCTTCAATTCACAGATGAAGACAAGTTCATAGAAAGCATCTTGAAATCTTAAAGTGATATTTGTGATCTGGTCATTCTCGAGAGGGACCAGGACCTGCATTTCTCACAAGTTCCCAGGGGTAGCTGATGCTACACTCTGTGGACAACATCCAAGGGTAAGGAGGAAGATGACTTTTCCTTTGTAGTTGTAGAAGAAATGGGCTCTACCCAGATGTCCATTTTATATCAGAATAACTACCTCACTTGTCAAATATAGGTAGTTAGTAGTATAACTTAAAAAAAAAAAATAGTGACAGGTATGCTTGCTTCATTTTCCTCATAGAGAAGTGAAATGATACATTTATCTGGTAATAATGAACTGAATTCTGCAACAGGATTTCTGGGCTCAATTCCAATCTCATTACTATCTATGCGACCTTGGCAAATTTTCTACTTTCTCTACATCTCAATTTCCTTGTCTGTAAAATAGTGATAATATTATCTACCATGTAGAGTTTTTGTTTTTGATTTTTACAAGTAAAATACTTAAAACCATGCTGGCATAAGTCAGTACTAATTTTTTTTTTTAATTTAGACTGATTATCAAAAAACAGTGAAGTCTGGCTGATTTGGGGAAGAGATTTAATTTTTCCAGATATGGAAGTTGAGATATAGAGGAAAAGAAAAGCAAAATCAAACTTGCAATATTTATTATTGTTTGTGACACTAAGAGAGAAGAAAGTTCACAGGGCATATGATCAACTTGTTCCAAAGAGGGAAGGAAAATTGCATAGGTTAAACACTGAGTTTTGCCTCAGGTACCAAATATGAACCCTTTTAATTTTTTAATAGCCCTGTGGAAATGTGCTGTCACCCCCATGTTATAGGTAAGGAAATCAAAGCATAAGTGACTGGCCAGTGGCCTCAGAGCTGCAGGCATGGAAACTCTAAGATTTGAACTCAGATTTGACTGACTTCAAGACCCATGTGGGCCACAAGGTGTTAACCCTCTGATGTGGGAATGCCAGGGCCTGGGTTAGGTAGGGCTGGGTGACTGGCACCTTACAGGGTAACCTCCTAATAGCCCAACAAAGTACTCACATATTGGTGATTTGTGAGCTAACATCTCAAAACTCAAGGATAGCAATTCTCTTGCGTGTACTGGCACGTGCGCATGCGTGCGCACACACACACACACACACACACACACACACACACACACACACACAGAGTATCGTTTTCCTCTGATTGGTTGAATAACTTTTTCTGTTTTAAGTATTAGAAGAGGATAAAAATGAAAGTTTTGGTGTCACCTTCCCCTCCCTAGAACTTTAGGTACTACCCCTTCTCTCTTTCACTCCCTCTGTCTCTCTGACATTCTTTCCCTCCACATCTATTTTCCATTTGCCTCTGAAAGGAATGTCATCATCATGTCCCGCATCCCCAAATTACTCTCGTCTCTCAATTGTGCCAGTGTGCTTACAGTCCCTCTCTGGGTCACCATAAATAACAGAGCCTCTCAAAAGGATTAATAAGTAATTTACAATTCACTCATGATTTCACAGGGGAGATGAAAGAGAGGAATGACATTAGAAACACATCAACAAATTGCTTAAAATCATCGTTGTTTTTTTTTTCTTTTCTCCCACACTGCAAACAGATGTCCTTGGCCTCCCATTTCTTACCTCATCACAGCCCTGGCACTAAGGAGTCCTCCCTTCCCACCAAAGCCCCCCACACCATACTGCACTTTTCTTAAGCAATGTCACTTAGGGAGTTGCAGCCTTCCCACTCAGACTTATGTGCTCTCATCCACCCTGGTGCAAACTAGGACCTTCCAATTACCAGGACCTGCCTCTCTTTGAAGGCAGTGTGAGTGTGCTGGCTGTTTACTGTTGTTCCTCCAGATCCATTTGATGATGTTCTTCTCCCTCTGCTCATGTCTCTCAGACATGAAAGATGCATGGGGGCAGGTGTTTGTCAGTTTTAGTCACCCTGGTATCCCAAATTATTCCACAATGCCTGTATATCTCTACATTTTTAAAAGGCCATGGGCTGGGGATGTAGCTCAGTGGTAGAGTACTTGCCTAGTAAGCTCAAGACACAGGGTTCAATCCCCAGCACAGGAAAAAACCAAGAGTTAAAATGAGAACCATAACCACCTTACCTTGAGTAATTAGTGGACTGCAATTCATATGCCCTTCTTTTTACCTCTTACTGTACCCTGAGACATTGCTAAATAAAAACAGCCCCAAGATTTTATTTATTTTCACTTATATATGCAAATAGATTCATCTATTTTGTACTGTAATCATTTTATATCATATATTTCTTCTTTCCTTTTGCTGGATAGTAAACTCCTTGAGAGCAAGTGGCTATTTCTGACTTGACTCCAATTCCCCATATGACCTGGATGTGCCTGAAACATCACAGATGATGAATGTTTGTTGAAAACGTGAGAGAACAAAAGTGAGAGGCCTGGGAGAGAGTTAATATAAAATACAAACTGAGTTCACATCTTCCTATTAGCCAGATAACACAGCCAGCATCCTTCCCAAAGTTGTATTGTTGCAGGTCATTCTATGTCCCTGAAGCCCTGCAGGACCTGTAAAGATTTTCATTCTGATGGCTCAATAGTTGTCGCTTCTGCTCCCAGGTGGAAGAAGGGCGAGATGGCAGAAGTGACTGGGCTCCCTCTCCATTGATTACCTCTCCAGCAGCAGGACTGTCTTCCCCAGGATGGCAGGTGGCACAAACGTTTTGCTGCTCAGCAGGAGGTGTTGGCTTGATGCTCAAGACCTCTGTGACACCAGCGGGTGCACTTGAAGGGTGGCTGCCTTCCCCGACACAGGTTTAACTGATTAAACGGTGAGTCCCCACAGCACCAGTGCTAGAGGGCCCTTGGGACCTACTGCAGCCAACTTTCTCATTTATAGGTTTCCTTTTCTGTGATGCCTGACATTTTTAAGGCTGAGCTGGCAAACAATGTAGGATAACAGCTTCCAGAGAAGAGCCTCATATTAAGTAACCATAATAGCCTGAGTTTTTAGAGAGACTTTCTTAGCATTTAACAACTTATTTTATCTTCTCCATGTTCATTTCCTGGTAAAGAAACTGTAGCACATGGATATTAAATGTGCTTCTGATTAAATGAAATTAAACTGAGGTGTTCTGATTTCCACTTGAAGAGCTTCACTCTAAGACTTGGAAATGAAATGAGATATTTGGAAATCACAATGACAGCATTTTTTGGAAAGAAACCAAATATAAATCAAAATGCAAGTAATCAGGTACCATTGTTTCCTTCCTTTACACTTAAAACCTAAACTTTCTATAACTAATATGACTCTTTCTTGAATTCTTTTTCCTGTTTATTAAACATTTTTGCTTTAAAAAGCCATGTTTACACGTCATGTTACTAAAGTTTGAAACTGTTGTTAAAGCGATTGTGCTTTCTCAAAGAAGGGAGAATTATTATGAACCTTACTTATTGGCTTGTGGAATTTTTTCCCCTGAATTTAAGAGTCATTGAAAATTCAAGATGGCTAATATTCATTGACAATGACTTAACAGATTTTTATTATAGTATTTTTATTTTTTTATTATTTTTATTTAGCTTTTAATTTTTTACAGACTGCATTTTGATTCATTGTACACAAAGGAGGTACATCATTTTGTTTCTATGGTTGTACATAATGTAGATTCATACCATTTGTGTACTAGCACATGTACATAGGGTAATGATGTCTGTTTCATTCCACCATTTTTCATACCCCCTCCCTCTCATTTCCTTTTACATATTCTAAAGTTCCCCCATTATCTCTTATTCCCCACCCCCCTACCCCCATAATATATCATTCTCCACTTATCAGGGAAAACATTTATTTAACCTTTGGGTTTTGGGGCTTGGCTTATTTCACTTAGCATGATATTCTCCAATTCCATCCATTTATTTGCAAATGCCATAATATTTAAAAAAGTATTCTTACAATGCAAAGTCATAGGGAGGGAGAATATTTTTAATATAAAAGAAAATTGAACAATGCACCACATCATAAAACACATTAAACAGTGAAAAATATTGATTCCTCCTTGGTTTTGAAAAATGTTTTTATTTTATATCGTTAATACTTCATGATTATTAAATACTCAAGATCATTCTGTTTACAAATTTTCTCCCATATTTGAGAGAATATTTATACATTGTTCACCAAACATTGTAGTATCTATCTTAATTTCTATCCACTGCAAAATATAGGACTAAGTAGAAGTCAAGCCAGAATGAAACTGGAAATTCAACTCATATACAGAATCAGCTGCCTATCACATATTACTTCCTCCAATTAATTCTGCCCCCTTCCAGATCAATTATGTTATAACATCACAGAGAAACATTTGTTCATTACATAGACATTAAGCACAACTGCAGAATATTCGATAGAAAATTTCCAGCAAAAGAATCATGCTTTAAACTACATAAGCTTCAATTTTGTCATCTCATTACCTGAAAGGAAATGTTTTCTTCCCTTCATAACTCAGGAGAAATATCACTTGAACATTTCAGACTTTTATTTTTTAGAAGCTTAACTTAACCTGTTTTAACTTTTCTATCCACTAATTTAGCAATTTTGCAAATATGCTCTTTTCCAATACTCCCTTGTTTAGTGTAGGCTTCTGTCCGTGGTACTAGGCTTTAGGATCAATGGTTAATATTTCCAATCTGCCACTGATTTTTCACAATTCTCTGATGTTTTCAACATTCTAGTTCCCCACCACCTATGGGCTTGCTGGCACTTTCTCTTATTTAATGCTTTTTGGTTTAAAAAAGATTGTTTTGAGTCATTGCCAATCTTGTGTGTATCTTAAACAGTAAGAACCAATATTAGCATTTAACTCCAAAAGAAACAAAAGCAGAAAAAATGGAGGACTCTACTGCAAGTCTTATTTTTGTGCCATGGAGCAACCTGAAGCTGTGGATTTGGAAGTTTTCTTAGAACCATAGATTTTCCCTATAGGAGCCAACCTCCCTCTGGGCACATGGATATCTTATATAACTTTCCCAGAATCTCAATGGACTTTTAAAAGCAAGTATGGAAAAGTAATTACTTAAGAGTTTTCTATTAACTTGGGTATTTGTAAATTTGCTATGGAGCCTGAATCATAATGATAAATGTGTGTTGAGCATTCTGAAAAAGGTGGATTTCACAAAACTTCTGCCAAACACTTAGACACATTCATGAATGCCAAGGAACTTTTGAAGCAGCAGTGACATCCTCTGCAGCAGCAAATTAAGTCCCAAGAAAAGTGTTAGTGTTATTTTAAAAATAATCATCAAATATAACAAAAATGCTCATTCCAATGACTCATACAAAGCAGCAAGAAGAAAAGCCACAATTGGAATCGAGTCAGACTTCCTAGGAGGCCTCAGGCAATCCTTCATAAATTTCTAAAGATCAATATTTAAGCAGCAGCAAGAAAACAAATATAGAGATTTTTCTTCTCTTTCCTATTTGAGAAATCAGTACAGGCCTTCACAGAACAAGGTAGGAAGTAAAATGAAAAATCATTTCCCAACATGAAGAGAAAATAAGGCAATGGGTAGGGGGGTAGGAAAGATATTTTTATAGATCAAACCAGTAAGCTTTACTGAGATCTAAGAGCCAATTACTTTAAGTGCTATTTTCTAAGGGATTCAAAAAATGCATCTCCTCCTAATACAACCCAAGTGCTTTGAACCACACACAGATGTTCTGAGTGGGGTTCCAGGAATGAACAGGAGCATCTCTCACCTGTGCTGAAGAGGTAAGTCTACACATGGAACACAGGTCCAAAGCTCATTCTAGATGGACCCTGTCCCACCTCAGAACTTACCAAGGCAGATCGAATACAAATCTATAAAATATGAGGAATTTGCTTCTTCAAATGAGAGAACTTACAGGAATAGTTTTTTCAGATATTTTTGTTTTTTTTTCCTCTCAGAATATCTTCCTCTGCTCACCAAATGATGTGTTAAGCTTCCCCATGCTCAGGAGCAGGCCAGAATACCCAAGGGGCTTGCAGCATGTGTTATTAGAAAAAAAAAATCCCTTCTATAATTCTTTTGCCAATCCCCTCCTCCCATCCCTTGAGGATCATTCACTCAAATGTGGCCTGCGCCCCAGTACTATCCCCATGTGCCCAGTTTCATTTGTGTTTGTTACCTTCACTCTTGCCTCCTCATGACAGAAAAACTTCATATTGTGCTTAGTATTGCTTAACTATATACATTTGTTAGACACTTTGGACCGTAATAAAAAAAAAATACCAACTCAATTTGGTTCATCCTCTATGGGAAAGTTTGGGATGGTTAATTCAGCAACTCATGAGCTCACTGAAGCTCAACTTCCCTCTCTTCAACCGTCCCTACCATGTCCCCTTTTACATTTAAGCTCCCTCATTAACCCCAAGATGGCTCCTACAATTCCTGGTGTCCAGTGGAAGAAAAGAGATGTATTTAGTTCTTTTCAAAAGTGAGAGATACTTTCAATATAGTCCTGAGTCTGTTCCCAAAGCAAAGGGGAAATAAATTGGTCAATACTTACCTGTGATGAGCAGGCAGTAGGAATTAAAGTTTTAAGTAGGTAATCGACAGTGTATGCCTGTCAAAGCAAGAATCCAAATTTAGTCCCAGTTCTGAATGACCACTCTCAATTTATCATCTGGAAATTGTTTTCTGCTACCTTTCTCTCTCACTATATGTAACTCATCTTCTTCCTCAAACATGTCAAGCAAGTTTCTATTTCAAATATCCTTCATACTTGTTTCCTACTTCATTCAAATCTCTATTCAAATGTCACCTCTTCAAATATTTCCTTATTCTTAGCCATGCAATCTAAAAATAGCTCCCCTGACCTTGTATCCCCTTACTCTCCTTATTTTTCATCATTATACATATTGGTATCTGACACTGCATAAAGATTAAGTTTTTTTTCCTTTAGTTTTCTACTAGAATATAACTCCAACAAAGCCAGTTTATGAACTACTCCCCTTCTCTCTCTGTTCTCTATTAATGCTTGGGACACTTCCTAATAGAGTTAACACTCAGTTTTAAACTAACTGATGAATTTCTCAATTACTTAATCCCAGGTTTTAGGAAGAAAGGATCTTATTGACTAAAATAGGGCGAGTGGTTGCTCATGCTCCAGCCACCTATAGATGGGCAAGTTGTGTGCTTCACATGTGGAGTGACCACAGACCCCACTTTGCTCTGGAAGGTATCAGTTAGTGCTTGTTGTTCTTTAGTAATTACTAACAGCTTCCTATTTTCACTCACTGACATGCTCCAGTTTCAATAATTAGATGACCCCCTGTTCAAGGAATATTCCTTTCAGAGGTTGTGAAAATAAATATTGTTTTCTAAATAAAGAAATGTGGGTGGGAAATAATGTTTGCATATTCAGTACTCTCCCCAACCTGCTCCCTCATGGGGATCATCACAGGGCTTTTCATTGTTATTTGTAATTTTTTTTTATTTTCGTGGTACTAGGGATTGAATCCAGGGCCTTCTACATGCCAGACAAGCACTCTACCACTGAGCTGCACCCTCAACCTTTCACAGGGAGTCTCTACCCCAGAAAATGCAGCACCATTCATCCAGATAGCCAGACTGTAAAACATTCTTTGCTGAGTTTTCAGTTCTAAGGACAGGCCATTCCCATTCAATCAGTATTACATAGTTGTAAAAATATACCTCTTTATCATAGCTCCTAACCACCTTCCTTATCTCTAGTGCTAATATTTGGGCTCAGTCTCCCAGAATGCTGGAATAATTGTATAATCTTTAAAATTCAGCAAATGATTCGTTAGCACCTTATTATGTTATAGATCTTGTGAAAAGGATTCACAAATACTAACTTATTCAATCCTCACAACAACCATGCAATTCATATTATTATTATTCCCTTTTAAAAGTGAAAGAATGGAAACCCAGAGAGGTTGAACAGCACCACAGAGCAGAAGGTGAGCAAGGAATGAAAGGCCACGCTGTGCTGCCCTGACAGAGCTCCACCCACAATCTCATGCCTTCCCACCCCATATCAGTGGACAGAGAGCAGGCCAAGCCTCAATGCCTTGCATAGCATGCAAAGACAACCAAATGCCACCTACTTCTCCCGTCTTACCTCGCCATGACAACCTAATTTCACCTTTTATTAAACTTTTACAGAACAAGCTTTCTTTCCCTAGGTGGGCCATGCCTTTTCTTGTCTTTTTCTCCCCTCTACATACAGACTTCGTTCTACCTGAAATGTCACAATGCCTGTCATGTGCAGTCTAGCAAGTCCCACTGCATCTTCTGAAATGCAACTTCTGTCACCTTCTCTGTGACTCTTTCCTTGTTGTCTAATTAACCTCCTGCTTGTTTCCACAGTGCCCTGTATCAATAACATTATTTCACTGCTTGAAGGTAGAGTTCATACCTTAATCATTTTTAATATATTTTTGATAAAGAAAAGAGATCAAAGAAGAACAGGAAGAAGTTAAAATATTAATCATGGAAAAAAGTGTCCAAAGAGAGACAGAGAAAAATATTCCTCATTGGTCTACAGAGATATTGTTAGGAATATACATTCATTTCTATAACAGGGGTTGCAAACCATGACTTATGGGCCAAATCCAGCCTACCCCCCATTTTTGTAAATAAAGCTTTATTGGAACACAGCCATACTCATTCATGTATGCATTGTCTATAGCTGCATTCATGCTACAATGACAGATGTGAGTTGTGATAGAGACCGTATGTCCTACAAAGCTGAAAATATTTAATATCTGTCCCTTTATTAAAAAATATATAACTCCAGCTCTATAATAAAATATTCAGTAACTGTCACACAAATGCTATTGGATGGTGCACCCCCATTTGTCAATCTAGACCTGCTGCCACAGGGTCAGTCCAGAGATCCATACAGGAACAGGAGGATGGATAAAAATGGCTTCAAACCATCATACCTGTTTTCATTCTGGTATGACAAGATTGCCATTCTTCTACTCTTCAGAAGCTTAGGACAAACCCTTGCAAATCTCAAGTGTGTGGTCCAGGCTAAACTATGTCCCTCATAAAGAGATGTAGATGTTTGACTCCTATTACCTAAGTGATACTTGAGATGTTATTTTTTTCCTTAATGAGGAAAAACTTTGGTCTTACATGTTCTTTCCCCTGATACTATACCAGAAAGGGTGACTTTCTTCATTCTGTCATCACAATTACAAGTTCTGAAATAAGCTCTCTGCCTCACCCACTAGGCTCCACCAAGGGAGAAACTTGCTGCAAACAAATGATTGAGAGGCCACATCTGAGGCCAAGAGAATAAGGTGGATTAATAAAGGAAAGACAGAGTGGCATGACGTTTTGGGGAGGATGGTGAGGTGGAGAACAGAGATGGGGACCAAAGGAAGGACTTTCTTACGTTCTCAAGTTAACTTAATAAGTGGATCCTTAATAAGGGTCCACTGGTTTCCTGAGGAGAAAAATAAACTCTTTTACTTTGTTCTCTGAAATCTTGTGACTGTGTAACAGTATGATCTTTTCTGCAGTGGATTCCCTCTTCTCATCTCTCGGGGTTGAGGGCACGGCTAAGGGGTCTAATGTGCATTTTAAATTTCAGTACTGGGTTCTTGAAATGGCAGCCAACTTGTTTGGAGAAAATGGAATCAAAAGGAGACCAGATCTCTTGTTCAGTCCATGCTACTACCATTCTTTTGCCATTTTCCCTCCAGACCTTGAAACAAAACAACACTGGATTTGGCATCCCAAGAGAGTGTGTTCACTTTCAGTTCTACAGATATTTGTGTTTTGTATGCAATAACATCTGGACATACGTGGGCAATGCTCGCAGGTCTTTATGGAAGCAGATGTTGTGTGAACCATTTTGCACTACTCACCACTAAATGGGGCAGGCAAACAGAACAGTGTCATTCTTTGCCTGGCATTTGGCAAGAAAGAGAAAACAAATGCATTTTTGACATCTGTTCCTGCTCTTCTTTATAGCTTAGTTGTGCCAGCCAAGCAGGCCTGATCAGGCATAATTGATAAATTATTAAAGGCAAACTGACAGAAGGACAGTGAAAAGTAGTAAGAAGAAAAGAGAGAAATGAATTGCTTCCTAGTTGTCAGGTGCTTTGAAAAAAAAGTTGAAGGAACAAGACAGTCTTCTAAAAAGTCAGTGTTTTTTTAGCAAAACTCCTGTAGTGCCATGGTAATTAAAATATAAATAACTTTGTTCTTCATTTTGGCCTCCCACAAGATATTGGGAGCAGATTAAAAATTTTAATCCTGACTGTCATGAAATAATAAAAGCAAGAATCAACTGAGCTTTATGTAAGGCAATGTGTGATTTCCAAATCCTTAATAGAAATTATCCCATTTTTGAGATTAGGAAATTAATACCTGTAGACTATAAATTCACACAACTGAATGAGTGGCACTGATAGGGTGTGGCTTTGTTGATCTTTTGCAGCTGACAAATGACTCCACATTTATCATGGACATAAATACATGTCTCTCTAGAGCGTGGTCTATTGTGTACCACCTTGGACTAGAAGCTGGAGAATTTTGAATCTGTGCTACATCATAGTCAGTGAAATTTGATTTAGTTATTGAACTTTGAAACTTTAGTTTCCTTGGTTGCAAATGAACAATAAAAAGCAATCTCATTGGGGTTTGGTGTGAATTAAATGAGGAAATATATATCAAACACCTGAGCTGTAGTAGACACCCAATAACAGAACTGTCTGTTCTTTTTCTTTTTCTCATTCAATCAAACCTTGTGTTCTCAGCGCATAATAACCTTCACCAAAGATAATACTTATTGTTTCATGGTATAGTTTTTAAGAAAATTGTCTCAAGCTGTTCCACAGAATAGAAGATATTTCAAATAAAGTTTTGTTTGCACTAGTTATATTATCCAATTTTATCACTGGTTTCATTGGCCAGAAAGTCCAAGTAATCTTTCTAAATGAGTCAGTTAAAGCAAAGAACAGGAGCAATAGAAGGAGGATTTAATGGTCCCACAAAATTACAACTAGCAATCATAAAAGAATCCATCTAGTACTTATACCTTAATTTAGATATTGAAAAGTCTCCATCACATGCTTTTTTCCTTTGTCTTACTTGAAATTCTTTAGGAGTTTTTATTTTACTTTTGTTTTTACTACAATTTCCTATACCAAATGTCTGTTAGATAATTATTGGATAACACATAAGGGAGATTTACAATAAAGTAGTTTTTATGAAATTGCTTTCTGAATGTAATATCTGTGAGTAAACTGGCCCAGGGGTGAGAACAGTTGCCTAGAGTTGAATTCTTACCTTTCTAAGTTCTAAACTGACATTTACCCTTTGGTGTTTCCGTAAGGCTCATGGGAACACCTTGGTAGTTCTCCCTGTTCTATGATAACACCTGAAATGATTAGACAAAGAACGTGGAACAGTTGTGAATGTTCAGCAAGGTTACATTTTGCAATATGAATGGTATTAAAAAAGAAACCAAATATAAGGGATATCAATGTGTATAAGGAGGCTGAGATGCTAAATAGTACCTTTCAATTTGTATTTCTACCATTTCTTACTAATAGCATAGCTAACTGGTCAGGTGTTCAACATTTATTTTTTAACTGAACACTGCTGTAAATCAAGCCAATATCATATAGAATAAGAGCAAACTACGATCTAAGCCAGATGAACTTATGAATGATTTGAAACTAGAAAAGACAAATTACCTCATCACCATAGCAAACTGAAAATATTTTCTTTATATTAAAAGCCATGGAAACATCTTGCTCATGAACTTAATAAAAAGTGTTAATGATCTATAGGTATATCTAAGAGAAATGGTGAACATTGAAGGTCATTTTCAATTCTACCAAGTTATTATTCAGGACAACCTTTTCTTTCTTTTTAATGTAGAAAGAAGACTTGAACTTGACATCAAGTTCTACAGTTTACAATGTTTGTGTCATTACTCAAGTCTCTTATCCACCATAAACTTCAGTTGCCTCATGCAAAAACGATAATACTTGGGTCAGTTAACCTCTTTCTGTTAAACGAATTCCCCCAATCACTAGTTTTGTTCAGGAATCTCTATTTTTAATAGTACCCACACCAAGATGACTCCGCACAGCATCAACTAGGGTAAGAGGTAGGCTAGGAATGACTTGACCTCTGTCTCTGGAATCAGTGGAGTCTCACCACTCAAAAGAGGTGGGCATTGGCTGATGGCTAGATACTCAGCTGGAGCTGATCAGTGTGCACATTGGTTCCTCTCCACATGGGTCCCTTACATGATGCTTGAGCTTCCTCATGGCATGGAGGCTATGTTTAGAAATCATGCTCAAGTTGTATAATCTTTAATTACTAGACATAGGTGTCATATTCTCTAACATCTGCCACCATCAGGAGTCTACCACATGTAAGGGGAGGGAATATAGAATACAGTCATACTTTCCCTGGGAAGAATAGCAGTCACATTGGAAGAGCATATGAGAGAGGAGGCATATCTGTGGCTGTAACATACAATCTACCACAATAGTAAAATCTATCATTTAATAGATTGCTATTCTACTTTTTTCCTCCATGAAAAACTGTTTACATGTCTTTGAAAATACTTTCACATTTGTATTCATTTCTCAAAATAGCAAAGAAACTAAAAGGTAACGCCAACTTTAGTTTCTAATCCCACATATTTGCATTTTGGGAAATGGTTTCAGGCAAGATGCACCATTGCGGTAGTGCACTATCAGGCATGGAGAAATTAAAGGAAAAGTATCCTTTGGTTATTGTCGTTGTTACTTCAAATGGTTAGAACATATTACCAGAGTAAATTTGCTAGTGGGACAGAATCCAACACTTTCTTCAAGACCGTGTTTGCTTAATTAAAATGTCCTTTACATTTAGTATCCACTTATTAAACATTGCCCCTCATGCCCTTTGTTTTTCATGAAATAAGGGCATTAAACAAGGGGTAGGGTGGGAGTTCTCTACATCAGGTATTATTGTGGGAGTTACCTGACAATGTAAGTGGAGATCTCTAACCATTGGTGAATAGGAAGACTTCTTGACAAATAAAAAACACACCTAATGCAATTATTAAAAGACCTAAGCTTACCAATTGGTAATAATAATTTTGAGTCCCCATATCAAAGAGAGTCACATACAAAACCAGTTGGGAGAAATACAAATCTCTGGCAGAAAATTTCCCCAAATGTCCCCAACTGTTTCCCCAAATGTCCCCAACTGTTTCCCCAAATGTTGTAGAGAGCCCACAAAGAGAACTTTTTAGATGTTTGTCTTCCCATCAAAAAGCTGTTATAATGCTCAATGCCAAATATTCAAACAAAATGAATTACCAAAATTATTTATAATCCTATGATTTCTAAATTCCCAGATACTTAATATCACAAAGACTCAATTAAAATCTGTTTACCTCCAAGTTTTATTTTGGCATTGATTTGTTAAACAAGAAACTGAGAAAGTCATTGAGAATAGTAGCAAAATGAAGTGCATTATTGAACTGTCAGCAAAACTGCCAGGCATATTTTCTAATTTGTGGGAAAAGGGAAGAAATGCAGTAGACAGAGATTTTTAACTTCCATTCTACTGTTGCTTTTGCTGTTGTCAAACCATGCTACATGGAAGCAGAGTATTAAAGACTAGGTTGAGACTGAAGATCTGCATTAAGCAGTAAATACTTCACCCGGGATTTAACTCACCCTCTTCTGTTCAGTTATTGTTTCTGCAGTAGCCATCTCCAGAGTGCTAAAATCAGTGGTGAATTTTCTGTTGCTGTCAATAAAAACAGCTCTAGAGGTTTATGTTGGAACCTGTAAATCAATTTTGGCTTTGAAAAATGCATTTCAGACTATGTGGGGGAAAAAAACTGTCAGTTACATCCTATGTGTATGTTGTCCAGTTTACATTTTACCAGTTTAAACATAACCATTGGGTTTACCAATGATGACAAAGCAATTAATTAGTCAACTAATCTTTGTGTACATCTTAAATCACTAAAGATGTCACTTAAATGAAAAGATCCTTATCTAGAGAGATCATGAACATCAAATAAAGTAACTTTGAGATGTCCAGTGTCTAGGCTTTTATTCAATTTCTTTATTCTTTAACTTGATGTTTTAAAATCTGTAGCAGCATCCCTTGCACAAATTAAAGATGTAAAAATTATTGCTTTAGTTGACAGTTATTCTTGAGAATGGGAAAATATGGATAAATCAAACCCACAGATAATCCAAAAATGTCTTCAGTTCCTGCCTCTTGGAGAAGAGCCTGATAGATGTATTATTGTGATTTCAGCTTAAGCCTGAAAAGGGCTATGCTAACTGGTGGGTCAAGCTGCCAGTGATTGACTCACATGCAGACCAGAGCTCCTGGCAGTCCTCGTTGGGAGGACTGTTAGTTATCTATTGCTCTATAGCAAATTATCGCTCATTTGGTGGATTAAAATACCACAGGTTTATTATCTCATATTTACTTGGATTAGAAATTCACACACAATTTCCCTGAATCCTCTTATTCAAGGGATACAACAAAACTTCTGTCAAAATATTAGTCAGAGCTGGGTTTCATCTGAAGGCTCAAAAAAGGAAAACTATTTCCCAGCTCAGTGGTCATTGACAGGAATCAGTTCCTTGAATGTCGTTAGTCTGAGGGCCTTAGTTTTGCCCAGATGGGAGATGGCAATTCCTGTTTCTTGCTATGTGGGTCTCTCCACAAGGCAACTTGCTTCACTAAAGTTTGCAAACCAAGGAAACAAGTGTGACCTGGGAAAATCCACAATATTCTTATAGTCTCATCATGGAAACAACATTCCATCATCTTTGTTTTATTCTACTGGTTAGATAAAAATCATCATGTCCAGTCCTCATTCAAGGGAAGGTACATAGAGAGATATATACCAAGAGAAAGGGATAGTGAGGGCCATCCTAGTGTCTGTCTGCCTCGGGGTAATAGAGGCCAGAGGGAAGGAATGTTTTGTGTCTGTTCAGTATATTGATTTCTGGACCTGTACCCAAGTTCTGTATAAAATCCTCCGCAGGCTGAAGTTGGAGGAATTTTTACCTACAAGGATTCCATAAAACCTCAGAGGTATGACCTTTTCCCCATATGGTAGCACATGACAGTGAGTGGGAACATAGAAAAGATCTGCATACAAGGCAAGATTGCTTTGTCCTACAGAACCTGTGTTCTTAATAGTAAGAATTCAGGAAGTGGAGCTTTGCTGTTTTGAGGGTGAATTATGGGGAGCCCTAGGGGTGTGGTGTGTTTGGTCTATGTGTATGTGTGTGTGTGTGTGTGTGTGTGTGTGTGTGTGTGTGTGTTTCTAAGAAGAGAAGTTAGAAGAAAAATATGGGATGGTTTTCTTTGTGTCTTTATGCAATAGTTAAAGGTAATGTTAAACATTACAGACATGGATGAATTTAGTCTGAGCAGCTTCCAGCATACTGGATATGCAGTTAAATGCTTTATTATTTTAAGGAATGTATATGTTCGATTTTTCACCTTCATTTATTCCTATAACTCAGTGACTAAGGTTGCTAGAGGATTTGTGGCTTTTAAATGTGCATACGAAAAAATAAGTAAAGCCAAATATAAACTAATTCTCTAAGTTTTACAGCAGAAGATTGGCAGCACAGGGATGAGTGGGGCTACTAATCAGACCTGGGCCCTATCTCCAAAGACAAGTCTGGAAAAGCACTTGATACTGTAACTCTATCTTGAGTCAGTGGGTATCCTCCACATTAATTTTAAATACCATGAGCAAATTTTTGGCCACAAAAGTGTGTCCATCTGTCCACACACATATTTGATACACAAGGAGAATATGAGTTCTGACATCCATCAAGTAACAATAAGCTAAAGAAGAAGAATATAGAAAAGGAGAAGGTGAAAGCTGAGGAAGAGAAATGTGAGGGGCATATCTTCCTTTGATATTCTTATCAGATTTCTTCTGTTAAAAACCATTTCTACATTTTATTTCTTTATAACAATGTACCTTGTACTCCTCCTGGAATGAAGGGAAAGCCAACAGGAGGTCACAGTCCCAGATTGGTCTACTGAATCAGCCCTACAATTTCTTTTTCAATAGTTTTAAAAATAAGCTTATGATGGACGGTTTTCTCTGAAAATTTAGAGATTTGGGGATGGTGTTTCAGTACCACCTATGTCTAATATTTATCAAAACAGGAGAGACTAAAGGATTAAAATGTCTAAACTTTATCACACATTTGTGTCTGCTGGCAAGACTATAGCACAGTTGCTAATATTGAAAATGAGATGAGAGATGTTCTAAATTTATCTTATCAGCACTGCCTTTCAACATGATGAGAGTTACTTGACACTATCACATTGCTTTTCAGTTAGTTGAAACCAAGTCTGAAGAGACACAAATTCATTCAGAAGTCGTAGCTCAGAAACACAGAATGATGCCAAATGAAACAGATAAGTGTTCCTTCACCTGGGAACCATATTTCAACTCACATTATGGTGTGAGTTGGAAAAAAAAAAAAAACACAATGTTCGCATCGATTTAAAAATCATACCTAAAAGATCTCAGATGGAAACTATATATTTTTGCAATATCCATATATACATTAATATGTACCATCTGGGTTACATCTGGCAACATAAAAATGTTGTCTTATGAACATTAAAGGTGTGAGAACCATCAAGCAGCTCCACATTTGTTCACAATGGAGACAATTCTTTATGTGATAAGACTTAACCTAGACAGTAAATAGAAGTTTAAGAACTCATTCCAACAAACACAATTTCATCAAAATCATAAATGGTTTACATTAATATTAATGAGATAAACAGACTGCATCCTACATTAAAAAATTATAAAGAACAAAAGAGAAATTTGGAAGATTCAGTCTGTATTTGGATCTTTTTATCAAGAATATGTTGTAACCATTTTAGAAATACAATATTGTGTGCAGAAATTGAGATTCTCCAAAACAGGAAAGCCAACATGTAATTCTCAGTCTGTCTCCCCTCATGTCTGTGTTCTATGCTCTATGAATGTTCAAAGCCAATTGCTATAATGTGGATCTTAAATAGCCCTCCAAGGCTCATATGGTAAAGGCTTGGTTCCCACTATTGGAAAGTAGTGGAACCTTAAAGAGGTAGGGCCTAGTGGGAGGTCTTTATGTCACCAGGAGTGTGCCCTGGAAGGGGATTTTATAACTCTCATCTCTTCCTTTTCTTTTATTGCCCTCTACCCTGGCTATGAGGTGAGTGGTTTTGCTCCACCAACTACCCCTACCATACGGTGCTGCCTAACCTAAAGCAACTGGACCAATTGATCATGAACTGGATCCTCTAAAATTGCAAGTCAAAATAAACCTTTTCTATTTATAAGTTGATTATCTCAGGTATTTGTTACAGTTAGGGAAAGCTGACTAACACACTAATATTTAGTATATGCTGAACTGGCACAAAAAGTCTCAACTTCAGCTGTTACCTTTATATGCTAACATCAGCATTAAGTGTTTAGTTCTGGCCTCCCTGGTTGGCTAGCAGTTGACCCATCTGAATCACAGGCTAGATTTAAGGTTCTATCAGTGCCAAAAGGACCTATAAGGCTGGAAGAGATGGCTCCCTTCTCAAACGTACAGATACAAATATACTAGGCTTACATAGAGTCAGGGAATCCTTATACCACTGAAAGAAATTAATAACTTCCTATAAGGTACCCAAAAGAAATGTAACTGTAATAAGTGATGATGAATTTAAATAACCATACAAAGAAGTTCAGTGAGTTACCAGAATATATAGATAAAATAGTATAAATATATAATTTATAACACTTGATGACATCAGGAAGGACTTGTCATGAAACCAAAACCTATAAAGTCTATGAATCAATATCACTTTTCCCTAGATGAGTTTTGTCAGTGTTTACCTTGAGGACCTTTTCTTTTGTGCCGATGCCCACTTCTGACCAACACATAATTTCTTTAGTCATGTCTGTCATTGTAATTACGTTATCTTTAATGTTGACGTTTGAATCTTTAAGGGGACTATGCTTATGATTGCATGCTTATTCAATAAAACAGACATTGAAGGGCAAATATTCCCTAATTCTAAGATTTGAGGTGTAGCAATTTCCTCCACTCTCTGCATTCTCACATGCTGGCTTCTTTGGGAGGTTTTTCTTCTATTTTTTGTTAGGTAGTCAAACAACAGCTTCCAGGAGGTCACCCAAAACTCTAATCCTAATACTAGGCAAAATCTCTGAAGTTATGTACATAAAATGCTCCAGAAGAGTTGTAGGTAGAGATGGCAGGACTCCCTTTCACAGTAAGCAAAGACAAAAAAACTTAACAATGGATATAGTGAGTCAGGGTCATGAGCTGAGCACCCAAACTATAGCAACTTCCAGGGCTGAGCTAATACAAATAGACTGCTATCACTCAGCACAAGGGTTAAGAGAGTGAGAATTCAGAGTTTCAACAACAGAAGACACTTGTATTCTGTGCTTGAATTCAAATTGTGAAATCTTGGATAAAAAGTGGGTACTATATTTCCAGGTTCTTCTTTTTGAGGAAAATGGTACTTTTAAAGAGTATTGAACATTCTACTGGGCTCTTATTATGTCAGCTATAGTCTTTCCCATTCACTTCTGAGGTAAGAATTTAATTCCCTATCAATGCTAGAGATTGTTCAAACATCTGCATGTTTAGCAGGATCTTACACATCGCTGACCTTATAAAATGGGATACACTTCTTTCTTCCAGAACTGGAGGGGATTGCCTTATCTATTCTTTGTATTTTTCAGATTTGAAACTGAGACACAGGAAGGTAAAAAACCCTCACCAATGTTACCCTTGTTTGTAAAGATTGGAAAAAGAAAATGTGAAGGAATTCATACTCACAAGGAAAGGAATATGAAGCAAAGAATCACTGTCAATAATTAGAAATGTATTTATAAGATAACAAATATGACTGAACACTCATATATAAAAACATATACACACCCTTACACACATATACATATAGGCTGGAAGGATACAGGATACACTCATTCCCTCTCTTCCTCTCCACACCCACGCTTACCCACCCACACACGTTATTAAGCATGAACATGAAATACCAATATATGCAAATGCATGAAATAGCCTACTTTTTTTCTATTTTTAAAATGTTATTGGATTTGGACACATGTTCAGGGGCCTTGGCAGTTGAACCACCTTAAATATCAAAAACAAGTAAATAAATGAAGCATCCAAATATACATACCAAAGCAGCTTGAATAGTCAGTTAAAAAGTTGTAATGACAATGAACTAAATTGCAGCAATAACTGTTCGTATACTAAGGATTTTGATGTTCATTGAATTTTTATACTTGTTGACTAATGTAAGGATTACCATTTTAAAGAGACAGAAACCAAAGCTCAGTGGGGTTAATGAACCTTTTTATACAAGCAAGTTGTAGAGTAATTTTGTCTACTCTGAAACACTCTCCCTCAATATAATATGTTGCCTCCTTAACTATCCAAAGAAAATCACAATAAACTCTTGTTTTTTTCTTTTTTAATTTACTGTCTCCCTTTTTGTTCCAAATTTACCTTTTACTCTAATGGCAGCTTTACTAACTGCACTTGTCTAGAGGTTTGTTGGGGCCATTGTACTTGATCAAGGAGTCACAGTTCCCTAGATTACAATAAAGGTGCTTTAACAAACAGGGGATCGGCTGCTTTTGTGAACGAGAAACTCAGTACTCAGACTAGGGGAATTTTTTCACTAGAAAAATTTCCAAAATCCTAAAGTTCAGAAGGATAAGAAAATCTTCTTCTGCCACTTCCCTACTGATGCCCAGAGACCAAGAGTGGAAAAGGGTCTCCAGCAGTAAAATACAGTGGTGATTTAAAATGAAAATCATATTTTGAAACAGATGATCAATAACACTATGGCAGCAACCATTTCTTTCATTCATGAATCTGATATAGGCAGCTATGTGAATGTTGCTAGAATCTGGGGCAAGAGTCACAAAGTAAAAAAAAAATCCGCCTCAGTAAGACAAAATCTTCCCAACCTGGCTTTCACACAGCCCTTCTTAGGCCTGAATGAATCTTCTCAGACAATGCGCATATTTTCTCAATGAGCATCTTGAAGGAGGTTAAGTGGAGGTGGAGAAGAACTAGGACATAGCCTCCTTTCATTCAGACAGATAGAATTATTTACAGAGCACTACTGGTTAGGTGCCACATGCTGTGCCAACTCAAAAAACACAGAAAGAACCAGGCAAGGCTGCTGCACTTAAATAGCTGGCAGACTAGGTATTTTCGTGCTCCTTTTCTTATCCATATTCCAGTGGTTGAATTGACATCTGCAACGTAGGCTCAGCATTTTGAACTAGGAAAGAAATGCAGCATGGTCATTCCAAGAAAGACACAGAGGAGTCATGAACCCTTGCAAAATAAATTTCCTAGCCCAGGCATATTGACATATCAAGAACTGCACTAATAGCCAACAGCACATTTCACTACAGACATTCAACTGCCTTTCAGATACTGATAAACACTCACTGGAAGGTAGTCCATGATAGTCTTTTATCTTTATTACACAGTTGTACAAAGACTACTCCAGACGTGTAAACATTCCCAAGTTTAATTCAATCACTTCACTCACCATCAGCTTTAATTACGTCTCTAGACCAGTTGCATGGTATTTTTCATGCAAATATTCTTTATTAGAACAAAGAGTAAAACTTCAAGAACTGAACCGATTTCCTTCTCTGCCTGTAGCCTGTAGCTTTTGACTTCAGCCTGCACACGCTTCTCCATCCACATGTCACACCTCCCCCCACCATCACCATGAAATAGAATCTCTGAGCACATGAGTGTCAAAACAATGTGCTAATGTGGAATCCAGCCACCCAAGTTTGCTCTAAGCACAGCTATTGCGAAATCCAATCTATTTTATCACTCTGTCTTCGTGCTGGATTTAGCAGCTTCATAATTCCACACCTCTGTCAACGAGACCCTCATTATGCAGGCTTCTAAACATTTTACTTGGGGAAAGAATAAACAACATATTTAGTACTAATGAGGTGAGATATTGCTTTTATATTTGCATTACTGTTTAATGATGGTGATATCTCCAGCACTCTGAGCTCAGGGAGCTGGATTTGATTGATGTGGTTTCTCGGTAAGCAGCTCTTGCAGACAACCATCTAATTGTATGGTGCCATTTGTCACATGATTGGAATGTGTAGCTTCAAAACCATGGCAAAATGGAGACCTCATCTTCCACCTACCAGGAATGCTATCTAGGTAATAATGCTACTCATTTTGTTTATGTTTCAGCATAAATATTTAAAATGGAGTGTTCAACAACCAGGGAAATTTAATCAGAGCCTTTTCCCCAATATTTTTCTACCCCTTCCAATCGCTGCACAATGACTGTAAAACAATTTAAACTGTTTTCTCTGACCTTAATTCATCCTAATTCTCCCAACCTCTGTGTGTCTTTCAAAGATCATTAACTTAAATAAATGTTATTTGGTATCATCTTGTAAAATAATGTTATATACTACAAACTCATTCCCAACTAAGCATGACTGATGGCAGTAACTCTTAGTGTCTAAACAGGGAGTTTGGGAACAATAGAATAATTACAAATGAACTTCAGGATGGGTAAAATGCAAAGGCAAAATGAAAAGAATAAAACCTCTGTGGCTAGGTGGAGCTAGATTTGAATCCCATCTGTGCTATTTAGTAGCTCTATAAGCTTGAGCTGGTTAATTAACACTCAAGTTCTTTATCCATAAATGGGTATTTAAAAATACTGACTTCATTGAATTCTAAGGATTAATGAGGTAATGTATATAAAATAAAATGCCATTGTGTGGGGTCTGGTGCATAAAAGGGACTCAATACACATTTATTCTCATTGTTATTAAAACACGACAGAGGGAGGCAGGTATATAGTTAACTGATAACCCCATGTGGAAAACAGAAGTGTTGCTGGAGCTGAGAGTTCACAAGAAGACTTAGGAGCAGATTTTCTTTTTCTCCATGTTTAATTCTAGAACCTTGAAAGAAAAGGCCACTTTCCATTCAACTCAAACCCTCAGTACACCTAAGTGACATGAAAGAGTTTCCAAAATTTTCCCCTGTCAACAGAGAAAGGCTCTGACTGTCAAACAAGCAAGATGGGGTGCTTTGCAATGTGCTGAAGTTTTAATGCCTAAACCACAAGGTATTGTCCTATTACCCTCCCTGAGAGCCTTATCAAATGAAGAAATTAGTGAGTCTTCAAATTGGTCTGGGAAACTCTATAGAGATGTGCAAGGTGACCCAGTAGACCCTTCATTCAATGGGTACATTTTATGCCTTTACTTAGAATGTCAGATTTGTGGAGTCTGAAGACCTGGGAGCAAACCCTGATTTTATCAATCATCAATCACCAATCACAAAAGACAGTGCTCTCCTGTTTGCTTCAAATCTCTGTTGCAAGAATCACATGGGTTAGTTTGAGGGGGGCTGCTTCACAAATTCCAAAACACTTTGTAGGTGCTGGACAAAGCAAGATGTTATTTAAATAGTAACTCAATTTAAATGTACTTGTGATTTTATTCCACTAATAAATCTGGGTCTCAGGAGGAGTAAATATGTTTTCCTTCAATGCCAGGGGTGAGATGTCAATATTCACATCCAAAGACCGTCTCAGGATAGATGAGATCCTTAATAACAGACGCATTTACATATCTGCTGATCCCATTGGTTACATTTATTCAGAACATCTCTCAGTCTACGAAATGTAAAGTTAAAAAAAATCTAGGAATCGTATAAAAGGTAAGTTTCACGATGAACGGGGAATAAGTGGAGTTTCTGAAATATATCATTTAGTTTTTTGTTTGCTTGCTTGATTGCTTGTGTGGTGCTCAGAGCTTCACTCATGCTAGACAAGCATTCAACTACTGAGCTATATTCCCAATCCCTGAAATATTTTAAATTTTATATGAATAAGACTTGATAAGTTTGACCTTACAAAGACATCAGATTCCTTCACTCAGAAAAAAAACCCATGGTCTCTCTGTGCCTAAACAGAATAAATCATTCTATTTATTTGCAAAAGATCTATCTTCTGCTAGGCAGTGCTAAGAAACAAAATATGTTCATTGACATAGCCAGCATAGAGCTAACCCATGATCATTAAATTTTTAGTTGCTCAAAATTCTATATCATAATTTTATTTTTCAAATTTGCCTATGTAGCCATGCATAGTGGCTCAAGCCTGTGAACGCAGCAGCTGGGGAAGCTGAGGCAGGAGAATCACAAGTTCAAAGTCAAGTTCAGCATCTTAGCAAGACCCTAAGCAACTTAGTCAGACCCTGTCTCAAAACCAAAAATTGAAAACCAGCTAGGGATGTGGATCAGTGGTTAAGGGCCCCTGGGTTCAGTCCCTGGTACCAAACAAAAAAAAAAAAACAAAAAAAAAAAAATATGTAAACATATGAATCACAGTAAGGTATCATAAAACACAGTCTGATTTTATTTTTAAATCATCATTGGAAACCATTATTCTGGAGTGCAACAAGAATTTCCTATGAAAAAATATTACTTGATTTTAGAATTTCCAAAAATATGGTTAAAACTCTTCATCTGGGTGAACAGTGGCTTCATTTATTCACACACAGTCAGTGAATTCCTTCTATATTCCAGGCAATGTGCTAGGCAACAGGGCACTGATCTGAATCCAATATGGTGCTGCTCTTGTACACAGATTGGTCTGATAAGCCTGTGGCCTGGCTTGGAGGTCCTAACCCTAGCATGGGGTGTGAAGAAAAAGCAGAAAGTGTGATCATTAAGACTGGAAATTATGTGGGTGGAAGTGTTGATGGATGCCTGAGACAGAGAGAAGAAATAGGGGAGGTTTCAGACCTCCCAAATTCTCCCTGGAAAAGAATTTCAGATGTCACTCACTTTCCATAAATAACTGTTTATAGGTAAGTTTTAAATTTTTATGACTCCAAGGAAATGCCAAGTTTAATGTTTCATATTACAGAATACACAGCGAATTGCTCCATTAAAATAAGGATTGGCTAGAGATTTGAAGTTGTTAGAGTCTGTTTTCATGTCTTTATTATGTTTTGGTATGTAGTAATCATACTGCGGTGAAAATAGGGTAAAACAACCCTTTTATAAAAGGAGAATTAAATAAAAATTTGGTGCTCAAAACTATAATTACAAAGGATTAGGTGGGTATTTGAGCTTGGGCACTATGGAGAATTATTTTCATTTATGCTTGGTTAAATGCAGGCAACACTGCTGCAATTTGTTGTGATTATAACCAACATGGTTGGCATCCTTTAAGCGAGAAATATGGGTTGAAAACCACTTAACTTAAATATTAAATCTTTTCCAAATCAGTGGCAATGAGTTGCCAATTCTTATTTAAGGAAAGGGCAGGAATTAGTTGAAAGAGACTACCCACAATTCATCTGACTGTGACTGTGTTAAAAACACATCTTGGAAATTTACTCATTTTATGGAATTCACTTTCTGTCCCCTACAATGTTAATAAATAGCAGAGATAGAATCTGAGCTTTTTAAATAAAATATCACATGTATATCAAAAAGAGCATGGAAAAACCTTAAAAATCAACCTTTCTGAGAATTAATTCCTTTCAACCCCTCTAGCTTTCATGCATGGTCCTTTTATGAGCCATCTTTATGCCCCTGCCTGAGGCAGGGTCATAGAGAGTTGGTGACACTCTCATGATGAGAATAGCAGCACTGCTCTTAGGCAGAACATATTTCATCTTATACATGAATCTTGAAAATTGTGACTACTTATTGGTCTAGAGTCTCAATCATCCAACCCACTGTCCTTTCTTTTCTTTCTTTCTTTCTTTCCTTTTTTTTTTTTTTTTTCCTTCTAACTACAGTTCTCTGACCTTTATTTTTTTTTACCAACAGTGCTTACTCGGGCTTACTCAAACATGCACAAATTTGGACCAAAGTTTAAGATGCAAGCTTCTTTCTACCTCACTTTCTCTGTAATTCTCTGAATAACTGGGTTGGTATACCCAAATACATGATCTATATTGCTTTTTGGAGAAAATAGCCAAATGCCGAAAGGCTCCTAGGGAAACTAGATTCCTACAGAAGTTAAGATACAGTCTGTTTTCTGTAGATGAATAGAACTGCATAATATAAATGATGAAGGAGTTAATGGATTTGTTGGAGTCACTAACAATTTTTTCAATATACTAAATACAGCATGTATTTCCACAAGTCAATGTGATGAACTGGAAAGAGCAGTGCTATAATTTAAGAGATCAGTTTGTCCAGAGACACACAACTCATCACAAATTAGCCACGAGAAGAAAAGAGCAGTGAAACACAGAGAAAAAAAAAACATTTGTTCTAACTAAAATAGAGGTATCAGAAGGCCAATTCCATAAGAATTTCATCCTTTCCATCTTCTCACAACTTCCTGAGTCATATGTGAGTACTATTCACATGTCCTCCATTGTTTATCACAGAAATAAATATTTACGGGGGATATTCATTTCCTGCAGAATTTTTTGGGCTTAAGGAAAATGTCTATATTTAAAATGTTTCTAAAAGCTGAATATGGGTTTCTGTTTGGATTTTACTTTATTCATGACACTCAACTCCAGGTTGAATTTTAAGACTTTACATTGATCTCAGTAGATAATAGTAATAATAATTTATTGTTCTATGCTATTTTCTTATTTCTTATGTCCTTTGCCTTCCTATGTTATTCTAATGCTCTCCTGGTGTGTGAAGGTGGATGGATGATAATTAGTAGTCTTGGGTCAGCATTCATAATTGATTGGCATTGTGATTAAAGTTAGAATGGAGAATTCCTACCCTAGGAAACATGAATCTTTAAGAGTCAACCATAAACAAAAATCGCTAGGAAGTGTCCAAGTTTGAATCTTAACACGACTGAATCCAAACACTAGCAGACATAGGGGTCAAGTGAAAAATTCAGCTTCTTTTCACTGAACCAAGGGTTCATACTGGGTAAAGGGGAACCAGAGAGGCTTAAATGTTAAGACAGAATGTACATGTCTTTGGGCACATACAGATATTCTTGGCATCCCTTATCTGCTTAAACTGTAACTACTACTGCTCACAAATCATTATGTTTTTATTGTTATGATTTAGAATTGAGGTATCCCCAAAGTTCATGTGTAAGACAATGTAAGAATTTTCAGAAGTGAAATAAATTAAATTATCAGAAGCATAACCCAATGAGTGCATTAACCTACTGAAGTGTATTAACTGGGTATAAGTAGAGAGGGTGTGGCTGGAGGAATTCGGCACTGGGGATGTGACTTTGGGGTCTATATTTTGTCCCATGTGAGCTCTCTGTCTTATTTCTTGAATGTCTTTCCTCCACCACACCCTTCCATCATAATATTCTGCCTCACCTCAGTCCCAGAGTTAGGAATTCAGTGACCATGTAGTAAATCTATGAAACGCTAAGCCAAAATAAACCTTTTTCCTCATCTATACTGTTCTTCTCAGATCTTTTGGTTACAGTAACACAAAAGCTGATTAAAATCTTTATCTGTCACCAGTATATCTAGAAATCAGAACTAAAAGAATTCTTGGAATGTTCTATCTTGAATTAGAGTAGCCTAGAAGCAAAAATCTTGATGAGTTTTAAGAACATCTAATTCTCTGCATCTTAGATTCATGACAACTGTTGTGTTTGTTTGGTTTTCAAATATCCTGAATTCTGGGATCCATTCAACCCATTTAAAAGATCTGGAAGTTGGTCTCAGATATTAATATTTGTTTTAAAACTTTGTAGCTGATTTAAATGCACAAGCAAAATTGAGCCTGTTGAATTCTACCAATTCAGAAGTCAACTTAGTCTTTTGGGGAAATTGAGATAAGTCATTGACAATTTTGAAGTATAAATATTATTAGATGAAGGAAGAATAGTTAAGTTACTAATCATTGAAAATTATCCTTCATTATGTTGATTCATCCAATAAACATTTATTGAATAGCTAGTCTGTGCCAAGCATAGGTACCAAGATTTCCAACAATAGGCAAATCGAAAGAGACAGTTGGACCTCTGTCTTTTAAGGAAACACAAAACACACTACTCCTCTGTACTCATGGACCAATAAAAGACCTCATCAATAGCTCAAAGCCATTTAAAAAACTTACCTTGACTTCTTCTTTTGCTCTCATCCTGGCCTTCCATAGGTTATCTCAGCTTAAATTAAGATTTTTTGCCCTGATATTCCAATTCTGCCTCTGGGTCTTGAGTCTGGTGTTTTTTGCTTGGTTTTTTGTTGTCGTTGTCTTGCTTTTACCATCTGATTGCCGTTTTGCCCATGGTTTTCTGTGGTGCCATTGGTACTTATGATGCTCTCTGCCTCTTCCAGGTCTAGGCTGCCTTGGGTGGGTTCAATGTTCAGAGAATGATCCCTTAGTATTTCTAATTCACTATTAAAATGAGAGCATTCTAGTTCACATGTATCTATTCTTACACATCAGAAAATAAAAGTTTTCATGCATTTGAGTAATAAAACAGTATTTTCTATACACTAACAATGCAAGAGATTAGTTAATCTTGACAGGTAAAAATATGCTGAATGCTCACAAAATTGCAGGCTCTTAAGAATTGGTTCTCAAATTTTGTTGTGTATCAGAATCAAATGGTATTGGGTTGGGGGAAGGGAATAGAGTTCCTAGGTACCACTCAGAGCTACTGAATCAAAAGCTCAGGATGGGCTCAGTTGGTGGAGTGCTTGCCTTGTATGCACAAGGCCCTGGGTTTAATTCCCAGCACCACTAAAAAATGGAAAAAAAAAAAGAAAAACTCAGGATGGGAAACTGCCTTAGAGGATAGCAACATGATTCTTAAAAGCTTGTCAGATGTGATGGTGAAAAGAAACATCGTCATTTGCACCCCAGCAGAAACCCCAACATACTATATGCCTTTTCCTTCTTGTTTTTCCTTCTTCTATTTAGAGGTTACAAGGAGTTCATAAAATGAATTCCACTGGCTTGTAGCAGAGACTAGGAGGAAAATAAAACTCAGTAAAAGAACACTTGTTGTGCAAGGTAGCCACAGTGTGGGTTAGTACCTCAAAATTTTCATTTGCCACATATTTTGCTCAAGGGTTTTTAAATTTTAACAATATGCTTTTGAATGAATTAGTTTTAAAAGGTCTTATTCTGGAAAACCATAACCATAGTTTTCCCTATAAAAACCATTGCTCTTTCCAAATTTATAAGTCTTTTTGGAAAAAAAAGAAAACAAGATAGTATCAAAAACAGATAAGCAACAATCAATAATGGATCAGCACTTTTAGTTTGAAAAGAAAAATATGTGTCATCTACCTCTAAAGATTAACAGGTACCCTTTAATTTATTTTGAAAACCTGGTGACTAGTTGTATAACTCCATCACATCTCCCTAAAAGTATTTGTGTTCTTTGTGGACACAGTATGGGCTTCTCAATCTTTCTAACATCCCTCTTTAATTACACAGAGGCCACTGTGTACTTCACATTCATCCACAGGACTCCCCAACTGGTAGGACCATTGTGCTGAGCACAGTATGAGGCCTCTCCGTTTCTGCAAATAGCTTTCCCAAAGAAATTCATCTGTAGACTAATGGTTTCACTACAGATTGTCTTCCTCAAGTGGAAATACCACATTTTTGCTATTAGACTTTATCTTCGTTCCTTTACCTAAACCACAGTCCTTTCCTCTATAGAGAAATCTGTGAAAAAAAATTGCATTATTAAAGTAGTGTCCTCTCCTTGTAAGAAAAGTCTGATATGTTAATCCTTTATATATCAGAAATTCCAGATCATTTTTATTTTGATATGAAAAGTTCATATCTTATTCTTTTAATTGTTTTAATTTAAGAAATAGGAAGTCTTTTATAACTTTCCTTATTCACCCATGACTTTATATGTGGATCTGTTCAAGTTTGGAATCAAGTCTGAGTCAGTATTTTTATTGTGAAACTATAGAAGGACACATTTAAAAGAAAAGAACAATTATCGGGCTGGTCCGCATAGAAAGTAGAAACCCATTTTCAAACTTTTTTTTCAAAATCACCAAGATATGTAGACTCAATTTATTACCAGGTAAAATATTTTTATATCAGAATAATGTGCACCAATAATATTGTCTCTATTTTTCATTTCTTTCTTCCTTTTTTCATTAGTCATCAACTCTTGTAAGGATCATGCTGCAATTGCCTATATATAATAGGAATATGAGTAGAACATTGTTTTTGTCCTCAGAATTCTTGAAATTTAAATGATGTGAAAGGAATGGAAAAAGCTAATAAAGCAACACCAGAATCACTAGAGATATATAAAGTGTTTTGTGTGTTCAGAGAAAAGGGAATAAATGCATATCACTGGAGTTCGATGGACCAGGGAAATTTCTCTCTTTTCTATTAATTTAAAATCAGCATCTCCATCCTTCATGAATAGAGCAAACAAAAAACATCAGTTTCAGAAGTATTCTAAGTGTAATCCTTGCATGCTTTTTAATGAAAGAAAATTACCTTTCCTCCATAGAGGAATAAGGTAGAAAAACATGACTGCTTCCCTTCATCTCCCAGTCCCTGAGGGTAGGACATGAATGGCTCAAGGCAGCCTGCCCTCCTGGCACAGGCACACTGCCCTGAGGTAGCACCACTGATTGTCTGCCCATGTGGCAGACTGCCAGTTAACCTCACCGACTGGGAGAGAAAAGTCAAATTATTCTCATCAAAATCAAATCTCAGCTTTATTAAAAAAGTAGACAAATTTATCTTCAGAACTTCAGACTGTTCTTTCTGGTTCTTTCCAACGTTATAAAGCAAAGTAATTTCTACCTATTTGCCTCAGAAATCCTATGCCAAGTATATTCTATGGAAGTATAGTTTTAGATCCATCAAATTCACATAAAGATATAAATGAACTGATATTACATATATTTATCAATAATGCACTATCTTTGCATAGAGTATATAGTTTGCAACACATTTTTGCCTTTGTTTTCTGATTTGCCCCTCTCAACAGTTCTATAAAGTAGTCTTACATGGATTATAATCCATATTTTACTGGTAGTAAATAAAGGCAAAAGATTATGTCATTTATCAGAGCTATTCAATAAGCAAGTGCTGTTGCCAATAAACACTAAATTTTCTGATTTTAAACCTGTTACTGAACAGATAATGATGAGAGTTCAGTTACCCAGCTTGTTCTAAGAAAAATATTTGAAAACCTTTCCAGTTCTTGAGATACCATACCATAATGACAGTCATTTACTTTGCCTTCATATTTGACCAGTTCTTGTTATATTACAAGGAACATATAAGCCTTCTACTCTAACTCTACTATTTGTCATTCAGAGAGTATTAAATCAAGAAAAAACACACACACACACATAGGAAATCAACATTTAAAATTCAAGACTGGAGCATGATTTGGACAAATAAAAGATGCCAAGTGGTATCTGCTGATACCACTGCTGTCACTCAATAGCTTTCTCAGGATCCTCCTCCAGCAGCAAAAAACAAAGTGTCTAAGCTTAGCCAAAGTAGGACCAATGATGAAATGGAGTGACAGAGCTTTCAGTGCAGGGGAGACAGTTTAGCTAGTTCTTGCATTGGACTCCTATAAGACGCATATGGAGCATTCAGTCTATGAATGAAGCATGTGTGATCTTCAGGGAGAGCCGGCCAAAGCGTTAAAGTGCATGGATTTTAGATAAGTCAGTGTGAACATGTGGCGCCGTGTGAACAAAATGTGATAGTGCCTATCAGAATGAGCCTGCATCGTATTCCTACTTGACACATTAAGCAAAGCTTTCAGTTCTGGGCCTGCTGCTGATGGAATTTTGTTCACAATTGTTTTGTGATAGCTTGTACCCGAATTTTAAAACCAGAGACACTTCATCTTCCCACCAGGAAAGACTTAAAGGAAACACCAGACACTCTGGAGTGTACTCTGTATCTCCAGGATTGAGGACTCATTTGTTCCCTTCTTTAGACTGAAGACCTCAGTTTATTGAATCCTCAGCTCATATTATAGTTTACCTAGAGAGACTTTTCTTTCCACTGTCCAATCAAAAGCACTGGATGTGACCATATCCAATATTTGAGCTGCAAGACCACATTCTTAAAATGTAATTCTTTGATCAGATATAATAAGGTGTGATTATGTTCAACAATACATTTACTTATGTAAACAGAGCTAGACAAATATTTAAAGGATCATGTTTATTTATTCTAACCTTATAATTTATGTCAATATAATTCTTCACTATATTATTTATGGATCTTTTAAATTAAGAATGTCTTAGACAGGCTTTTCCAGAAGTCAGAACCAGGAACAAAGTCTTTAGAGGAAGTCATTATTAGAAACTCTGATTTGGAAAGTGCAAATGAGAAAAGGAAGAGTAAAGCAGGAAAAAGGGACATGAATAAGAAAATAACACCCTAAGTAGGTTCTGTTGTGGTGCAGTTGGGTGTTAAATCCCAGAAGACATTTTGAATGACTTATGACACAGTTAGGACTTTATGGAGGAAAAGTATCTGTGGCTCTTGTCTCCCATCAGCCAAGGGTCTGTCCTTTGGAATACTTCTAGGTTGCATTTGAGTGTACACAGTTGCCCTAACCCACCAGCTGTGTCTGCAGAGGCCTTCATTGAGGGCCTGGGGTCAAGTGTTGTCAGGATACACCTGCACAAATTGGCCCTGGCTACAGCAGAAGGGCTGGCGCCTGTGGCTGCAATGAGAACATAAGGTGGAATCTAAGTGGTGACTGAAACATGGGGTTCCCTGACTGAAGAAAAAGAGGCACTCCAGAAGTTTGTGAGTCTGTTACATGAACTTTTTCTCCATATCCTTCTCTCTGTATAAATAAATAAAAACATTTCTCAAGGTAACTCAGAGGCCCCTTTAGCTCATGTAGATAAAAATACTAACTTATTAAAGTAAAAACTTGTCTTAGAAAATACTGTTATACCTAATTCAGTAAAGATGCTATTTGGGATCTAGAAGATCCTAGGAAACTGCTACCAACAGTGTCAATCACACAAGACTGAACACTGAATTTCATTCTTGCTAGAGTCTTACTGATTATTATCAGATCACATGACTGGTAAGAGAAGAAAAAATATGAGAGCTAAGGATTGAGGGAGAGGCCTGGCAAAGGTGAGTTTCCTAAACTGCTTTTACTACCTGCATCAGAGCCCCTTTCCCTTCCTAGCATTGCCTCACATATACTCCTTCTTTCTTGTTTCTTTTCAGACTACAGTCTTTGATTCTGCAAGCCACATTCAAAAAGACATGGCATAGGGCTTCCATATCAAAATATTATGACTTAATAACGAGTTATTATTTTTATCCTTTTTAAAAAAATAATTATTGGAATAGAAAAGAATGATAAATGGTACACAATACCTAATTAGTCTTTATTTTAAACTGTCCAGTAAGACAGTTTAAAATTAAATAATGCATCTGTTTTTGTTGTGGTCAAATTTTACTATTCCTTTTCATGTTTGTGTTTGTTTTTATTTGCAGAATGAAAAAAGAAATTGAAATAAAATACCTGGGTTCACTATTTTTAAGTCCTTCTCTAAAAATACTCTGTAAGAATTCATCAGGAGGGTGCATTGTTATCTCAACAGGACAACTATCTCTTTGGGATTTTAAGGCATGCTTGATGATTAGATGAACAAGCTATAAGTGCCATAAAAAGTCGTCAAAGACAGATGTCCATGAAAATACTGGAGTAAGGATTTAGAAATATCCATCCCTTCATAAACAAACTGATAAATCTGGCCCAAACTACCAAAATCAACTTTTTCAATGCTCTGGAATATAAGCAAAACTTTCCAACAACAAGGATTAAACAATATCATAAAAACCCAGATGGATGTTGGTCAGAACAGCAAGATTTGCAGCATTGTAACTTACCACGGTTGCCATCCCCCTCTCTACATCTCAGTAGGGGCCCTCAGGAAACAGGGGGCCATTTCTAAAACAGATGCTAGTATGAGAGGCAACAGGATGGATTGCATTTACAAAGAATTATGTTGTTTTGACCTGTCTTGTGGCCTTCAGTGGAGGACCAGCTAACAGGAGCTTCTTCTGCCTTACATAACTCATCACTTTTCCAATGAATGACAAGGATACCCAAGGGCATTTGTCAAAACAAATAAGCAAACAAGAGACCAGAGACTGTATTAATTGCTCCAGTGTATAGCAATGAATTTCACACTTGGGGCAAGCAATAGATTAACTAAAATGTGGGAGGAAATCCTGGAAAATGAGATACTTTTGAGAGAAGGGCTTCAAAAGCTCTAACATATTCCTGAGAAATTATGAGTCCACATGCATAACAGGAATTGTTTGATTGCTCTGAAGAAACTCTGAAACAATGTTATGGTCTTGCTGATAGTTGATGTTGAAGCTCTCCTCAAGCAGAAAGTGAAGTCTAGAACAAAGTTGTAAACAGTCCAGCTGAGTATGGGAGTTGTACTCCAATGCATACAGAACTCATCAGCAAGGACTGGAGGATGTGGAAGTTACAATTTGTGTCCATATGCTTAAAATAATCTCTGTCCAATGATTAGCTGACAACTGACATAACAGTTTGAGTTCCCCTCCTCCAATACACAATGCAGATTCACAAAACACACAATGACACAATGACAATTACAATAGCAACAAAAATCAATGGGGTGGAGAGGAGACTCCTTTTTCTAGAGGTGCCTTTATAATACTCAAAATGTCCAGTTTTCAACTTAAAAACTATCGTATGAGGCATGCAAATAAAAAAGAATGTATGGCCAAAAATGTGCTGGGAAATATATCACACACTGGACTCCTGGATAATGACTTTAAATAATATATTTTAAATATGTTCAAGGGCTTAAAGAAGATCATGTTCAAAGATCTAAAAGAACCATCAGGAAAATGTATCACTCAAAAGGAAATGCCAATAGACAGAAATTATTAAAAGGAATCAAATAAGAATTATGGAGTTGAAAATTACTGAAATGAAAACTTCTCTAGAGAGACAAAAACACAGATTTGAATAGGAAGAAGAAAGTAAACAGTGAGCAATAAGTTAGGTAAATTGATATATTTAGTCTGAGGAAGAAAAAGGAAAAAGAATGGAGAAAACAGTCTGTGTGGCCCTGTGGGATATCATCAGTGTACTAACTAGTGCATAGTGAATGAAGTAAGGAAAGATGAAGAGAGACAGGTAAAAATTTTAATTAAAAATAAATAAATTCCCCTAGATATCAATTAGTCCACTAGCCTTGGAATGGTGAAAATAACCACTTGGTGTTCAGTCTGAGACATGGCCTGGTTAATTATTGGAAGAGCCAGGTTGGCAGACTAATATCACTTATGTGGTACAGAATGTAAGAAATCAGAGGTAGAAGGATCCAGTCATAAGAATTTGGTGATGACTTGGGAGGGATTGGTAATGAGAAAGAAGATCCAGGTGGACCCTAGGAATTTGGGGAAGTAACAGGGCAGGGTGGGGTAAGGTGGCACCAGTAATGAAAAGAAGCCATTTACTGAGTTGGTGGTCAGAAATGGCCTTACAGTTAATGACTTTGGGAATATAACTTTGAGCTTCTCACTCATCTTTTCTTTTCCCAGTACATATATTGTTTTCTTTGGTGGCAGAGAAGAAAATGCTTTGTATATGAATCTTTAATAATTTTTCCCTTGACTTTCAGAAGGAAAATAAGATAATTTTGCTCCAGTTGCTGAAGAATCACAGAAATAAAAAATTTAAATGAGACTTAAAAAAAGAATATTTGAAGAAATAATGGTGCTAAACTTCCTGAATTTGAAGGAAAATATTAATTGAAATGTTCAAGAAATCCAGTGAACTATAAACAATCTACACTGACACATTACCATAATCAAATTACTGAAAGACTCAAAGAAATCATTATGAAAGGAATAGGAGTAAAGTAACAACCTATCACTTAAAAAGAATCTTCCATATGATGATAGCTGATTTCTCATCAAAAACCATGGAAGCAAGAAAGTAGTGGAATGATGTATTCTTCAAAAAAACCCTGACAACCAAAACTCTCTCTGTCAAAAATATCTTTTAAAAAGAAAGGAGGAATTAATTAATTCTCAGATTAGCAAACTCTGAGTTTATTGCTACTAGATCTGTTGGTATAAGAAATGCCACATGGAACCTTATCAGGTACAATGAAAGCATGGTAAACAGACTCACGTTCAACACACAAAAAAAGGAAAGACACTGGTAAGTTAACTACATAGGTAAATATAAAAGTCAGTATTTATGTACTTTTTGTTTGTAATTTCATTTTTAAATATCTGATTTAACAATAAATTCATAAAACAATAATTACAGGCCTCGGTAGAGAGGCAAAATGTGTGAAGATGTAATTTGTGAAAATAAAAATAGAAACGAGAGGAATGAAACTAAATCAGAACAAAAATTGTGCATACTTCACAAATTAGGTGGTACTAACTCAAACTAGATCCTTATAAATTAAATGTTAATTGAAATCTCCAGTACTATCACTAAGAAAACAAATATATACACATATATGTATTTATGTATGTATTTACACACAACTACATAAATATATTAAAAACAAAAGAATTAAAGTAGTACAGTAGAAATATCAATTTAACACAAATGAAGACAGTAATTGATAAATTGATCCACAAAAGAGGTGGCATATAGAAAACTATTAGAAACGTGGCAAAAATAAATCTTTCCTTATAAATAATTACATTAAATGTAAGTGAATTAAACTGTTCAAATAAGAGAAAGAGACTGACAGAATGGTCCAACTCTTATGTATCTAAAAGAGAAGCATGGTAGTCTAAAAGACGCACATAGGTTGAAAGTGAAAGGATGAGAAAGAGATTCCATGCAACAGACCAAAAGAGAGCTGGGTGGTTATATTAATATTGGACAAAATAGACATTAAGACCAATATTGTTATGAGACATGAAGAAGAAATTACATAATAAAAAAGTGTCAATCCATCAAGCAGAGATAAGTTTTACAAATGTGTAGTCACCTAAATATCAAGCTTCAAAATACATGAAGCAAATACTAAGTGGGAAAATAGGGATAACTAAAAGGAAGAATAGAAACTTCAATAATAGTAGTTGTAGACTTCAGTCCATAACATCCAAAAAGGGATAGACAATGGAAAGGAAGATCTGAAAGATTAGACTAGAAGACTTGAACAACACTATAAACCAACCAGCCCTAGCAGACAATATGGAGCACTCTACCACAAAACTCATTCTTCTCAAGAGCACACTGAACACTCTCCAAGATAGAACCCAGGGGTTAAGTCACAACAAATGTCTCAATAAAGTTAGAAGATTAAAGTCACATAGCAAACTATATTCTCTGTCAACCATGGAATGTAATCAGAAATTAATAACAGAAGGAAATTCAGAGTGTTTACAACTATCTGAAAATTAAACAATATTCTCCTAAATAACAATAGGTCAAATAAGTGAATTTGAAAATACTGTGACATAAATGTAAACAATAACACAAAATGCTGGAATTATGAAATGATGTAAAAGTTGTACTCAGAGAAAAATTTATAGTTTACCCATGTTAAGAGAAAAGAAAGATCTCAAGTCAATAATGTAATTTTCCACCCTAAAAAAGAACAAATTAAACACAAAGCAAGCAGAAGGAAGGAAATAATAAACACTAGTGTAAGGATAAGCAAAATAGAGATTAGAAAATCAACAAATTATGTTCTTGAAAAAGATCAACAAAGTTGATCAACTTAGTAAACTAAAAAAAAAAGGAAAGAAGAATCAAATTACTGAAACAAGAAATAACAATGGGGACTTGACAATAGATATTACTGAGATAAAAAGATTTCTGAAATAATACAATGGATAATGATATGTCAATTATTTGATAGCCTCAATGAAATGGAGAAATTCTTGGAACTGCACAGCCTACCAAAACTGATTCAAGAAGTATAAAAAATTCTCACTAGACTTGTAACAGATAACGAGATTGAATTGGTAATCAAAAACTTCTGACAATAATAAAAATAGCAAATAACTTCACTAGTGAATTCTATACAATGATTAAAGAAGAATTAACACCAATTCTTATTAAATTCTTTCAACAAATGTAGGAGGGAATAATTGGCTATTCTATGAAGGCTGGTGTTACATTGGATAATAAAATGAGACCCCTACTTCCCCCAACCACCCCCCCCAAATAAAGGAGAAGAAGAAAAAGAAGAAGGAGAGGAAGAAGAAGAAGAAAAGAAAGAAAGCTACGGACAGCATTTTTTTATGAATATAGAAGCCCATGTTCCAAATAAAATGGTAGCAAACAGAATTCAGCAGCATATTACAAGAATAATACATAAACTATCACACTATACCTCATAATCATGTGCAATTATTACATGCTAATCAAAAAGTTTTTAAAAATATTTAATTAGATGAAAATGCTAACTGAACTAATTTGATTTTATATACCACATGTATGTGGTATCAACAGTCCTCCTGAAATTTGTAAAACTAGAACAATTATTATACATCTATAATATGCATTAGGTCTGGAAGACATAGATAAGGAAACAATTTCATGTACAATAGCATCAAAAAGAATAAAATACTGAATAAACTAAATCAAAGAAACAAAAGACTTGTGCACTGAAAACTACAACAGGTTGCTGAAAAGAGTTAAAGACCCAAGTAAATGAAAGTATCCCATGTTCATGGATTTGGAAACAACATTAAGGTGTCGATATTCCTCAAAGTAATCTACAAATTTAATACACTCCTTATCAAAATCTCAGATGCTTTTTTTTCCTGAAATGGACAAGCTCTCCTATAATTATATGCAATGTGATGAACTCTGTGTGGTCCAAACAATCTTGAGAAAGCAGAACAAAGGAGGACCCACACTTTGAATTTTCAATGCTTAGTACAAAGTTATAGTAATAGAAACAGTGTGATGATGAAATTGAGAGCCAACAATGAAATAGAATTGAATGTCTATGAATAACTCCATACATTTACTGAAGATTCAATGATTTTTAACATGATTGCCAAAACCACTCAGTGAGGAAAGGTATAGACGCTACAACAGACGATTCAGGGACAACTTTGTGTTCATGTATAAAGGCAAGAATTTGGAACACTACTTCACACAATACACAAAAATTAATCCAAAATGGATCAACAACCTAGATTTAAAAGCTGAAACTGTAAAATATGTGCACTTATAGTGGGGCAGTGGTCTCTAAAGTATGATTGTAAAGCATATGAAGAAAAAGAAAATATGGACAACTTGAGCTTCATCAAAACTAAAAACATTTTTTCCACCAAAGATTACTATCAAAATTGAAAAGACAACCCATACAGAGGAATAATCATTTGTAAACCTTATAACTAATAGAGGGCAAAGATCCAGAATAGATTTTTTTAAATTCTAAGAACTCAACAACAGAAAGATTAAAAAAGTTTAAAAATGGGCAAAGGAGTTGAACAGACACTTCTTTAGAGAAAATATAAAATGACCAGGAAGTACACGAAAAATCTGCTCAACAATAGTAGTTTTGTATTAGGGAAATGCAAATTAAAAACACAAAGAGATACCACTTCACACTTACTAGGACAGTTAGAATTTTCTTTTAGAAATCAGAAAACAAGCGTTGGCAAGGATGTAAAGAAATTGGAAACCTAAAACATGGCTAAAAGAAATGTAAAAATGTTGTAGACACTGTGGAAAACATCTGGTCACTCTTCAAAAAGTAAGAGTTACCATGCACCCAGAAACTACACTTCTAGGTATAGTCCAAAAGAAATAAAAATATACATCCATAAAAACTTGCAGATGTAAGTTCATAACAGAATTATTCATAATAACCAAGAAGTGGAATGTTCCAGGAAGAGAAATGAATAAATAAAATGTGGTATACTCATACAGTGACATTATTTGAACATAGAAAGGAAACACAATAACATTTAACCTTGAAAACATTATGCTGAGTCAAAGAAGCCAGTCACAAAGGACCACAACTTGTATGAGATTTTTTTCTTTTTTTTAATTTTATTTTAATTAAAAATCATAAATTTACATAGGGCAATGTTGTTTGATTCATTCTGTTATTTTTTCCATTCCCTCCACCCCTCCCACCCCTCTTTTCCCTCTATACAGTTCTTCCTTCCTCCATTCTTACCACCCTCCTTATCCCTAACCCTAAAACTAACCCTAGCCCTAACGCTAACCCCTCCTATCCCCCGCTTATATATGAAATGTCTGTTATGGTTTGGATCTTAAGTGTTCCCCAAAGACTTATGTGTTAAAGGCTTGGTCCCCAGCTGACACAGTGCTCGGGAGCTGGTTGACTTTGAGGAGGTAGGGCCTAGTGGAAGGAACTTAGTTCACCAGGGGCATGCCCTTGGAGGGATACTGGAAGCCAGCCCCCTCCTCTCTCTCTCTTTGCTTTCTGGCTGCCATAAGGTGAAAAAATTTCCTCTGTCTTGTCCTCCACACCATGATGTCCTGCCTCTTCACAGGCCCATAGCCATGGGGCCAACCAACCATGAACTGAAACCTCTGAGACCATGAGTCAAAATAAATCATTCTTCCTTATAAGTTGATTTATCTCAGGTATTTTGACATAGCAACGAACTCATATAATATCCATGAAAGGCAAATTCATAGAGACAGAAAATAAATGATTGCTTGCCAAGGTCTGGGAAGAAATGAAAATGGATTATAACAACTTAATGGATAGTAGGTTTCTTTGGCAGGAAGAGATGAAATTGCTCTAAAATTAGACAGGGGTATTGATTGTATAAGTTTGCACAAACACAGCACCACTAAATTGCACACTTGAAAATGATCAACGGTATGTTAAATGAATTTAATCTCCTTTTGTGTGTGTGTGTGTGTGTGTGTGTGTGTGTGTGCGTGTGTGTGCGCTAGAATCAAACCCGGGTCTCACACAGGCTAGGCAAGTGCTGTACAACTGAATGATACCCCACCTCTCATTAAAATAGCTTAAAATTTACTGAACAAAATATCAAATATGTATTTTTAAGTTCTTTTCAGAATTAAAATCATGTTGTTATAATACAATATAAAGATATATGAATTTCCAAGAGTAAAGCAAATGCTATAATTCTTAATTTTGCAGCATCTAGAATTTTTACCCATTCAAGGTTAAAACAAAAAAGGATTGTAAGATTCTGTGAAACATCCCTCTTAGGCTGCTGCAGGAAACGAAAGAAAAAGTGGGATTTGCTGTTTAGTATGGGAATGGGGCTATTCCTTTGAATTAAACAAATGTAAACATTTTTATCTCTAATCATTGGATTCTCAGGAATAATGGACTTTAACTATAGCTTCCAGTTATATTCATTTAAATTCAAATTTGTGGCTAAAATCAAAACTCTTTCAAGTAAATTAAATAGAAACACAAATTTATGTCTATATCTCTAGCACTGGAGGTAGAGCTCCTTGATGTAATTAAATCCTTCATCATTTGGAGCCGTTCTAAGAGTGCACTAATTGTGCTCACACTGAAAACTTTCAGGCAACAAATCACACGCTAGGACTCTTCCTGTGGTATCATTACAACTCCACTTCAGCACAAACACGCTTTCTCTCAGGGCTTGCCTATGCCTTCGTTGTTGCAGCATATCAAATTCCTTCCCTGCTAAACCAAAATGGAATGCACAATGCCTCCTTCACGATGTATTTATTTCAAACTGTTTAGGAGAGGCAAGATGAAGACCAATAAAATAAACACACTCTAACTGGCAGTGTCTGATATTAACTGTCTTCATCATTATTGGTCCGTTCATTCATTCACTTGATGAGCGTGTATTTAGTGATTGCTTATTCTTTAGCTGGGCACAGGTGACAAGGAAATAAAGTTTAACATTGCCTACCTTGCAGAAGACCACAGTGTCTTGGAGAACACAGAGAAAAGAGTAGAGTAAATGATAATTTAGCGTGGCAGGTAGAACAACAGAAATCTGCCTGAGTGAGAACAGAGAGTGTTATAGTATAACCTGGGTGATGGGGATGCTTCTTAGAAAGGTAAAGATCACTCCTGTGGATAAGAGGCAACTGGAGAAAGAGGAGAAAGGAAAAGAATTCTCAGCAGGCAACACAGAATTATTAAGAATACACAGGTAAGAAACAGCAAAGAATATGAGTAAGCTGTAAAATATTTTGCTTATAAAGGGCCAGATCCTAAAAGACTTTATATCCAATGTTAAGGAGGTCTTACCATATAGGCAGCAGAAATCTACTGAAGGTTTTTAAGCTGCAGCAAAGTATAGGGTGATTTGTGCTTTATGTAGCATATTTCTGAAGGGATATGGAATTTCAGGAGATTTACTAGAAAATTTTATAGTGAATACTCTGTATGGCACATATTTCATGCATAATAATAAAAAGGCTTCAAATTTGCTGCCTATCTCTGCTAAAAATGTGGAAGGACTTCCTGGCACATGGATATGAGTAGAAATTAATGAAATATGACACTTGGAAATCTAAATACTATTCATCACCAGAATTTTTTTCTGGGTCAGCAGGAGAAGCCAAACTAGTGGGTAGAAATTAAGCCCAAAATCAGGGACTGCAATTGACCATGACTCATAAAACCTGAATTATTTGAAAAACAAAAGATCAAGGAATCCTAAATCTCAAAAAACAGTTAGCAATATTGGTCTCTTGTGACACCTATGGATTCCTCAATTTCAAAACATTGCCCAATCCAGTATGAAACGTTGGATTTGGACATTTTCTAGTAATCTTGAAGGATTAAATACAAAAGCAAAACAAAACAAAACAATCAATCAGATTACCACAAAATCTAATTGACATGGTACTTTTTGTCTTGCTTGCTCTTTAGAAAGCTTTTATTGACTGTATCCGATTGACCATCAATGTAGTTATTGCAAACATTGTAAAGACCACAATGCATTGTAAAGACCACAGTGCACAACCATTTGGCAAAGCTATCAATTGCTCTGCAGTAAATCGTGAATATAGATATGGCCAGAGGACAAAGCAGAAAAGAGTTGAGACGAATCCCAGATAAAGCATAAAAGCATAGACTCCTCTTTTTTCTTCTCTCTGAAAACTTTCATCTCATAAATTGAAACAGTGTCTTATTGTCCTGAACAAAATCCCTCCTTTCAAAGGGGAAAACACCATGAAAATTAACGTCCACTAACATCAATGTTTGTTTGAAGTAAAGAGTCTATTATAACTCCATTAGAAGAGAATTGCTTGTGGCTTCAAATTACTGTGGGAAACCAGTCCATGCTCCGCCTTCCATACACACATTGCTAAGACCCCGTAGAGAATCCATTAGTGGGACCCAGAGTCACACCAGCCTATAATTTTTCTTTGCCTTAGGAAAACAGTAGCCTATAATTTTTCTTTGCCTGAGGTTTTAAAAGGGCTGTCCCTGGCTGAGGCTCACACATGCTGTCATAGTCTCAAGTCCAACTCGAATCCTAGCTACCATCTATACATCTTCTCAAGAAAAGAAGACTCAACGGAAACAGCCTTTCTTGTTTTATAGTTCATCTCATCTAGTGGGCAAGAAATTCCTTTAGTCCATGCTCTTTCTTGATTTTCCGTTGTAACTTCAAATTTAAGTTTATGAAGTGAAGAATCTCAAATATTTGGTTTTAGTTTAACATTATGTAATGCTGTTATTAAAAGTTTTCATTATGTTTTGTAAGCTTAAAAACAGTGCTATGAAAATTTAACTACGGTTAGTTAAAACTGATTCTTCATCATTGCAGAAGGCCATATTTTACTGATCATGATATAATGTTCAAATACATTATATTGAAATACCTCAGCCTGAGGTTGCTTTAAAAGGTAATTTTTATTTAGTTATAGACACAAAAGGTGTTCTCAGAGTAGGTCAAACATGGATTATATTACTCAAAGACACAATAATTTTTATTGTTCATGGAGGAAAAACAAGATGTGAATCTTAAATCTATGAGCCAATGTGTTTTAAAGGCACAATTTCAGTTATTTAAAACTTGTCTTCCTAAATCTAAGCCATGTTAAAATTCATCATTGGACTCATTTGAGTTTCCTCTAAGTTAACTCTTCTAAAGCATTAGACTAATGATAAAACAGCAATGTCATCCCAAGAAGGTCTTTTTGTTGTTATTTTTGGATACTTTATATAATGGTGTCTTTTCCCTCTCTGATGGTTCTTAAATTATTTGGAGGAAGTAGAAGTTTGGAAGAACAATGGAAATGTCACAAGACATATTGTTTTGAGTATATGAGTATAACTCATGTAAATCATATTTTGCTTCCTGAAACCTTTGATCTTTGGGTAATTGGTCCTTTTGACCATACAGTATTGTCATCCAGGATAGATGTTCTGATTATATACTGACAGGGTGTCATGGTGAACCAACTAAAAATAGACAACATTCTACAAAATTTACGGATGACCATGCATTCAGCCAATGAATAGTTAATAATCAGAAGCATTTTGTCACCATTCCACTCTCCTTGAATTACATCTTTCTAGGTTCTTATCCTTTGCTCACTTCAAGCTTTCTTCCTTGTCTCCATCATAATTTCCAACTTTTAAATGGTGGAATTCTTTAGCATTCAGTCCTGAGATCTTCTGTCATTATTTTTTGTTTTTTGGTTTTTTTATATATACCAACAGATTTTGATGGTCTCACCTCATCATTAAATACCACTTTATGCTAATGACTTTCAGGTTCATAAATTCAATCTTACCTTACCTTGAAATATACTATCTTCTCATATCCAATTCTGTTTTTGAGTCCAACTATTGAATGTCCAAAAAGTATCTCAAACTTAACTTTTCTAAAATTGAACTTTTGATGTTTTTCCCCTTGATCTTGCATTTACCCCAGTTGCCCTACATCAATAAATAGAAATTCCATTTTTCAACCGTTAAGTCCAGAAAATATATATCTTCTTTGTTTCCTCCCTTTCATCCTGCAGATATTATCCATTAACAAATCCCCTTGGTTCTATTCCAAAATACTTCCAGAATCCAACTATTTTTCAACAACATCACCACCCTCAACCCCTAACCCAAGTCACCAATGTTTTTTGCCTGAATATCACAGTAATTTGCAATTATACTTACTGCTTACTCTCTACTTTTCATACCCCACATAACACCTGAAATGATCCCTCTAAACAATAAAGCTCACATTATAACTCTTCAGCTCAAGGATTTCCCATACCATCCTATCTTGCTCAGAATAAATTCCCAAGTTTGAACATTGCTTACAAGTGCCTTCATGTTCTGGTCCCTGACCATTTCTCTGGCCTTATCTCCTACCACTCTGATGGTGCTCTCTGCCACACTACAATTGGTGTATTGTCTTTTTTGATGCTCCTTGAATATGCCAAGCACATTTCCACCTTAGGACTTTGCAATTGCTACTCCCTCTGCCTGGAGAATGATTTATAGCTAAATCTAAATATCTGTGCTTCTGTAGACAAATGAATATCATTGTATCACTTTATGAAAGTTTATACCAAATATAACCTTGAAAGAGAAGCCTTCCTTGCCCACTCTAAAATAGCACACTCCACCATTTCTCTGTCCATATTTCTTTATTTTGATTATTTAACCTGGTAGTACTTAGGGATAAAAACCCATTACGGATTTATTTGCTGCTTATCCTTTTCTCCCACCCAAATGGGAAGTGACTTTGTTCTATTCTCTGAAGAATATTCAATGGCTAAGGCATTATGCAGTAGATCCTTGAACAATATATGAATCAATGAACTCTTTTTGCCTCATTCTGGGATATATGTTATACTGGCTTCATATTAAAAGTCGTTTTAAAATTTGTCTGTTTTGAAGAAAGAGGCATCAGTGTTCCATACCATCTTAAGTTCTTGAATATCTGCTTAAAATACAAATGATTGCATAAGCTCTATAAATAAGCCTACTACTTTGGCAAAGAAGCAACCATGGCATCACTTGCTGTTAATTTACTAATGCTGATTTTCCTTTCTTCAAGTTAGTGATTCTTTTGCTGGTAAAATTATTCTCATAGAGGGCCACTCAGTCTTAAAACATTTAATTTTCTGGTCTACTATTTCAGTTATCTCTATAGATTAGTAGTTGCTTGAATGCTATTATAATAAACCTTAAATCTTCATTAAAAAGTCAGACAACTTATCAGCAATATTTATTTAAATATTATACATATATTAAATAAAAATATTGCTTCCATGAATTTTAAGAAATATCTTATTGATTTGGGCATTAAAATAGTAGATATAGGTTCTCATCCATTGTTGTGGTCCTTGGATTAAAGTTTTCAATGCACATTTATGTACTTCACTTAAGGCCAATTTAATCAGTTATTACAACCAAACAAGAAAGAACTCCCTGTGAAATACATATACTGTGAAATCCCACGTCAACTTGCAAGAACTTTCCAAATACACCAGAAAGTCAAAGAGAAGTACATTACTCTCTCACCCAACTCACCCCCCTATCACTGCCCAACACACACACCCTACAAGAAAGATTCTTCCATGCATTCTCAGATTCTCTTGTAAAGAAAGGCTAGAATTCTTTCCCAGAATATTTTTACAACTGCTCTTCTTACTTGTTGATGACAGCTTTCTAGAATTCATCACACTGATAGAATTCTATTCTCCCCATTTTTGTTAGGTGAATCCTTCTCAGGGTTCAAATAATATATTACTGTTTGTCAAATACACAGATTTTGCAGCAGTTTTTCCCCAGGTGAGTTTCAGTCAAACACAGTATATCTGTTTGTGTTATCCAACATAAGAAGAATAATACACTTGGGTTTTCATACATTTCAGATCAAACTTAATTTGTTTTTGAGCAAGTGGTGAGTGGTATATGGTCCACTTTTTTTTTTTTTTTTAACAAGACCTTTTTCTGGCAGCAGCAGTACTCAGTAAGCCTTCATATAGAATACTTCTCAATAATGACACCCTTTTGGATATTCCTGTATAGATATTCTTTTCTGGAATCATTTCTTTGGCATGCAACAGATTCATGTATAATGCATGAACATTACAACAATAATACTTCAATTTCTGCCTTCTTGCACTTTGTGTGATTCTTGTCAATAATTTTGCACTCATGTATGCTACACACCCTATTATACATTTTTACCATCTTTACTTTAATTAGGTAAATAAATTTTAATAAAATTTTAAGATGAAAAGTAATATACTTTACTACATTCCTACCATTTGAGACACTTTTGCTTCCTTCATGCAGATATGAGTTTCTATCTGAAAAAATTTTCCTTCAGCCTAAAGAATTTTCTTGAGCATACTTTTGAGTACAAGTCTCCTAGTGACAAATTAATCAGCTTTTGTTAATCTAAAAAAGTCTAATTTTACTTTTCATATTGAAATAAATAGAACTCTATATATTTGTGCCAGATTTAGAATTCCTGCTCAACTTCTTTTTTCTCCTGACTATTGAAGAATACCATTCTTTTGTCTCCTAGTTTACATTTTATGTAGTGTGGTGTCATTTGAATTTCTATGTTTCTTTATATGTAATATGTAGTTTATCTCTGAAGACTTTCTTTACATCAATGGTTTTTAGTAGTTAGACTATGATGTACCTAGACGTGATTTTATTTACATATATATCCAGTTTGAGTTTCATTAAGTTTCTTAAATAAAATATAAGGAAGCACTGAATTTCCTTGAATTGAAGAAGAAGCTTTCAACCTTATTTGTTCAAAATTATTACATGCCTTATATTCCTCTCCATCAATGATTTCAGTTATATCTGTGTCAGAGATTTTTTTAATGTCCAAAAGTCACTGCATCTCTGTTCACCTTTTATTTTTATCTCTTTTGTATATCTGCACTTCAATTTTGATAGGTTCCAGAGCTGTGATTCATTGTCATTGGGCATTCTCTTCTGTGGTGTCTAACATGCAGTTCAACTCATCCAGTGACTTTTTGTCTCAGATACTGTATTTTTCATCTTAAGAAATTCCATTTGCTTCTTTTTAGAATAGGTTTTACTTTTTCTTCTAATTACATTCATATTTTCTTTTAAATTATTGAACACCCTTAAACCTACTTTAAATATCTTTTCTGTTCATCCTACTACTCTATATAATGGCTCAGAAACTACATCTTCTGAGCAAAGAATGGTGTGTATGTTTTCAAAGTGTTGTTAAACACACTCACATGTAATTTTACAACACAACAAAACAAAGAAAAATATGTGGTAAAGATCATCTGTGGTCTTCAAAGTCTAAAGTATTTACTTTCTAGTCATTTACAGAAAAAGACTGTTGACCTTTCATTACATCATTTCTGAAGACATTTCTGCTGTCTGACTTATCTTCTGACTGTGAGCTCTTTGATCTATTTCTTCACAGGTATAGGAATTTTTGATTGGATGGAGGCTATTACAATATCACATTGTGGTTTTGATTCTGTTGTCTATTTTAAAAGAATGTTGGGTTCTATTCTGGAAGTTCTTTTTTAAAATTTGCAAACCATATTAATACTTTTCAGGCTTTTTTTTTTTTTCAGCTTATTAGACTGGATTTAGAATAGTATCCATTCTGGAATTAGTTTAGTTCTACTGCCAAGATGTGGCTTCCTGAGATCTCTCCTTAATTCCCCCACTACCAGCTTAATGAGGTCTCTCCATCCTTGATAGTCAAACAGTATATATCTCACAACCCACTGTGATCTCTGATAGTTTTTCAATTTATACTCTACTAGTTGTTCTTTGCCAGACCTCATTGGCACCAACACAGCATTTGACCAAATACTCTTCACAACTTATCCACACTTGGTACATAGCAATACACAAAAGACCATATAGATTTTATAATTCTTTGTTGATATAGCTTTCTGTTCATCCATAGCTGTTAAAATAAATCCTCTCATGTTAATATTAATAACACATTTTCATGAAAAATAACTATTGTCCAAAACTAATATCTGAAAACTCACATTTATACCCTAAGATTACTACTTTTGAAAATTCTAAAAACTATAATATGCAAAATATGTGTTATTTAACCAAAATTACAAAGACATATCACATGTATTATAGTACCTACATTTATGACAGTGAAAATGGCAAGTCATATAAAATACTAATATTTAAAATGTTTTTGATTGACACAGTATATATACACATGTATACAATGTAACATTTTGATTAAAATATACATTGAATAATAATCAACTCAGAGTAATAACATGTCCATTCCCTTAAATTTTTTTATAATTCGTTCATGTTGAGTACATTAAAAATCCTGTTTATTTTGAGATATATAAAGCATTTTAGCAGTTTTATTGAAATATAATTCACATATCACAATTTCCCCAATGAAAATGTACAATTCAATGGCCATTAGAATATTCATAAAATAGTGTATACAGTCCTACAATTTCAGGTCATTTTCATAACTCCAAGAAGAAACCTGCATCCTTTATATAACAAAGCCCAAACTCCCATCCCTTCCAGTCCAAGGTAGCTAATAATCTACTTCCTATCTCCATAGATTTACCTATTATTATTTTTAAAGGAATGATGCACTGTGTAATCTTTTGTGACTAGATTCTTTCACTTTACACAATGTTTCCAGGATTCATCCATGTTGTGGCATGTATTGGTATTTTACTCATTGTTGTGACTAAGTAATATTCTATTGTGTGGCAATACCATATTTTACCTATCCACTGTTCATTTGTTGAGGAACCTTTGGACTATTTCCAATTTGGCTGTTATAAATAGTGTTAATGTAAACATTCTTATGAAAGTTTTAGATAGATATATCATTTTATTTCTCTTGGGTATAACCTAAGAATGGAATTGCTGGGTCTTATGGTAACTGTATGTTTAACTATTTCAGGAACTAACAGACTATTTTCCATAGTGGTTATATCATTTTAAATTTTAACTAACAATGTATGAAAGTACTAATTTCTTTGAAACTTGACAATACCTGTTATTATGATCCCTCTTTTTAATTATAGTCACTCCTCTAGGTGTGAAGTGACAGCTCATTGTAGTTTTGATTTGCATTTCCATGATGGCTGATGAGCATCTTTTATGGACTTCCTGGACATTTGTATATCATCTTTGGAGAACTGTACATTCAAATTCTTTGCTCCTTTGGGTTGTCATGTTATTGTTTTAATTGTTCTATATATATTTTAGATACAAGTTCTTATCAGATACAATGTGTGTAACATTTTTCTCCTGTGCTTTGTGTTATCTTTTTCTTAATAGTGCAATTTGAAGCACTAAGGCTTTTAATTTTGATGATGTTTAGTTTATCTATTATAGTTTGTGCCTTTGGTGTCATACCTAAGAAACTGTCACTTAATCACAGCTCGTCAGGATTTATACCTGGGTTTTCTTCTAAGAAGTTTACATTTTTAGTTCTTACGTTTAGATATTTAATCCATTTTAGTTAATTTTGTCTATGACTAGGAGTAGGATTTAGTCTCATTATTTACATGTGAATATTCAACTGTTCTGGCATCTTTTATTGAAAAAAAAACCCCATTGTTCCCCTCCCATTAAATTACCTTGGCACCCTACCTAACATTGTATTTTTATTTTGGATGCAAAGAAATACGCTCAGGCACCTCATGAGTCTCCAGACAATATTTTAAGAGTGGACATATATATTTGTATTTGATATTAGAGGATCCCAGAAATCATATAAAAAGTAAGCTTCTAAGGTGCCCTGGATTCTTATCCTCTCCCAATAAAGGAGTTATATAAAGTAGCATGGCTATAATTATGCTATAATTATACAAAATTGGGTTTCTATCCTAATGAATGACTCCTGATTTCTTTAAAATATTTAAACACTTTCATCATCTATTACCCACCTCAGGCTAAGATTAGAACATATGATTTTGTGATATCTAAAACTCTTTTCATACAATTTGTTTTTTTTTTTCTTAAACAAAGTTAAAAAAGAAAGCTGTAGTATGAAATCTTCAAGTTTATGAGTTTAGGTCTCTGAGATAGAATAGACCTCCAGATTTGACATTTGTCCCCTTAATAATAATACTTTGGAGGACTTTCTGAGCCTTGCTTTCCTCAACTATACAATTAAGACAATGATAAGACCTCATATTACTGGTTTAGGGTTTAAATTAGAAGTCATAGATAAAGCACTTGTTGCCAGTTTAGAATTATAGTGAGAATTTGATACACATTAATTAATCAATATTCACTGATTATATATGCAAGATACTATGTTAGGTACAGAAAGTAATAAGATAAAATACTTTTGTTTCCAGCTTTCTTGCATATTTCCTTAAATTTTTCTTTTTAGAGTATGTTTTTATGCTCAGGTTTATCCTCTTTGATCTTTAGATGCTCAATGGCTTGTTTTTATCTATCCTCTTAAAATACAACTTCTAAAATAAAACAAAAGGTGATGAAGCACCTTAAACTCGTTCACACAAAAGTATGCATTAAAGTTCATTAAACCATTTCTTTCTTCATTTATTCATCAATCCAGTCATCAAAATTTATTGAACACTTACTATTGCCACTCACTGAGCAAGTCAGAAATATAAATAAGATGATTTCCAGACCAGAAAAAAATATATAAGCCATGAAAATGAGCAACAGGAATATAAGACTATTGGGCAATTAATAATTGTAAGCAAAAATCACAAATGGTATTTCATGGAAGATGAGGGAAAATGTACTTGAATGTATCATATCAGCACTGGATTTTGATCATCAAAAATAATTCAACAAGAATAGGTAAATAATTTCTAAGTATAGGAATCAGTAGTCCAAAGAATAGGATTTTGTTTGATGAGGAGAGAAAAAGGGGACAAGAATTTCTCCCCACTCTGGGGAAATTAATATCTTGAGAACATGATTAAGAAAAATCTCTCAGTACATTTAAGATATCTGGGGGATGCTCTAAAATGCCTCTATCTTTCCTTTCCCTTCCTTTCACTTTTCAAGTCCTCCTTTTGACTAACCCTTGCTTCATCTCAATTCGTTGCTTTAAGATATCCAAATAACAGGATTTCAGACGCTATTGTAAATGCTGCCTCTCCTTACCATCTTGTCACGACTGCTAGAGCTGGGTTCATAGATATGAGAAAGACAAGCACATAGTCATAATCTTAGACTTGTCATTCACAGCCTTAGGACCAGTTTCTGCCATCTCAGGGACTCCAGCATCGCTCTGCATAGCCAATGAGGAACCTGAAGAAGTCATTCCAGAAACTGGCAGGCTTAGGGAAATCACACACAAAAGGAGAGCAAAAGAAATGAGTAAGATGTGTGTTCAAAGTGGAATAAGATTCAGACTCATAACTGCCTGAGTGTTTGACCAGTCAAATCAACTAGGTCCTCAAAAAATAAGTATAAAGGTAATGTGCAGGCTGATGTCACATACTCATCATTATTCCAATGTATTGCTCATTCATTTAAGAAATATTTGGCCATTAAAAATTAGGCTGGCTTGTGTCTAACATAACAGGACATATTTTCCCAAATAAGACAAAACTACCCTATTCAAGACAATTTCTCTTTTGGTTTGGGTCTCCTCGTGGTTTCTCCTTTATAAACACCTCCCTCAAAGCCTGTCATAACACACCAGACATTTTAGTCACAACTACTCCAAAACTGAAAATAGAATCAAGGAGAGAAAGACACACAGATACCATTTCATATGGAGACCCATAAGTCTTGGTAGGTAGTGCATGGAGATCCACCTCTAGAATTAAGGTCTGTGTCTTTTCTCCTGTGACTCAGCATCCTGCTGCCAGGAATGAGTGAGGCAAGCTGGAGCTTCTCGGAGGTTGAGATTGGTTTAGACCCTGGTGCAAGGTCACAGGGCAGGTGTTTGTATTAAAGAATCCTGAATATGCAGAAGATTCTGGGATTCAATGTACGTGTGTATGTGCTTAAATTATCAGAGATGATAGTAATAGTGAGGATGACTAAATGCTAGTAAAAGAAGAGCTCTGTGTCCAGGCATGAAGTAAAATCATCCATTAAATTCAAGCCACTGCAGAGCTAACAAACAGAAAAGAAAATTTTAAAATTTTATATGAACTTGCTATAAATAAAACTAATTGAAGCAACTAGTTAATAACTATTCTAATTTTATACCCAATACAAAAATTATATGGTTATAATGTCAAATTAATTTCATAAATTTTTTTGATAAAAGAGTGAATCTGTGTTCATTGTTTTTCTTTTTATTTATTTATGGTGCTAGGGATTGAACCTAGGGCCTTGTGCATGCAAGGCAAGCACTCTACCAACTGAGCTATATCCCCAGCCTGTGAATCTGAGTTCAAGTATAGTTATCATGGCTTGTTTTTCATTTAAGAGGTCTTTTTACAATTTTTTTAATTAGAAGAAGCATTACCTCTTATGTTAAAATATGACCACAAAAGTAAAATGAAGTACAACTATAAAATGTTGAAAATTATTATAATTCAGAGTTGAGACTATATGCCAACCTTGACCTATTTTGTGTAATTGATCAGATTATTTTTAACTTATTTTAGTTCAATAGAACATGATTATTGCCTGAATGTTATATCTTCGAATCATTAAAATTATTTGAAAACAAATAATTCATGTCACATGAAAAGTCTACTAATTAGTTTCTGTTGATCACCAATAGGTAACTGATCACTCATATTGATTATGTTCATACAATTCAACTAGATAACTTGCAGTTTTATCCATTAACTTCTTGTAGCAAAGCCCTGTGTTTATTGTGATTTCTTCTTCAGCAAGTCTTTTATCTGTTATTCATTCTTTGAGCATAAGTTGAGTAAGGCCAAGTTGCTTCCTGAAACGAGAACTGATCCTACTTTGTCCTACGCGAATAAGAAAAAAAAAAAACCTTCAAGAATATAAATAGTTTAAAGATACTTTCTTCCCCTACTGTAAATGGCACACAGATGGTGTATAACTGTTCTCTGAATCAATTCCAAAAATGTGCAACATCCTCAATAGGGAGAACTGAAGATGGCTGAGGTTCCATGAAAATCTTTGTAACATGTAAAGGCTTTTCTAGATTTTAGATTGGAATTTTATTACCTGTAAAGTTGTTTGGAAGGGAAAAAAATTCATAGGAAATAACTTTAAATAACAGTTAACAATGTCTAATAAAATATTTTAGTTTATTTTGTACATTATTCCATGGATAGGAAGACTCTAAAAACCCAAATACTTCCGACTTCTCCCCACCCTCTGGCTAGCTTGAATGTTCACAGATGGAGCTTTTAACAATTTTATTTGGATTTCACTCTTCCTTGAAGGATTTATCATTCTGTTTCTAGAACTCTGTCTATCTACATGTTTTATTTTCTTGCATTTAATTATTCTTTCTTCTTTTTTCATATTCCTTCTCATATTTCACACCTTGTCTTTATTCTTGTCCTTGGAATGGGAAGGTAATAAAAGCAAGGGAGAAGCAGATAAATGAAAGGGGGAAAAAGAGATCCTGCAAAGGCAGGATCTGTAAACCACAAAGCTTCTTCAGAAGGTCTGGCATACACTGATGGCTCTCTCACACGAGCCCACGTCCACATCTATGAAATGACCTGTGTGGTTTGCCAGCATTTTCCACCACAAAGTCAAGGGTGACTTCAAAACAGTCCTGGAAGCTGTTGGGCTCAAGGAAACCTAAAAATGATGTCATTCAAATAAAAGTGTATTTTGTTAAAGGTTGTCCTGATTCTCAAATGAACGTGGAAAGGCTAAGTTCCCAGAATCAAATAGGGACCCATATTTCCAACTCTAAACAGTTCATGGAGATGCTGGCCAAGAGCCCGGCATAATTGATGGGTAGAACTTCTATTCATATCAGCTTGCTAAACTCTTTGAAAGAATGTTTATCTACTGGATATGTTTCCATACATATTACTATATACCTGTCCTTCTGCTGGTTTTGTTTTTTCCAAGATGAATGACACATGGCCTCTGATTGTAAGAAATCATTGGCTAACCCAGAGTGACAAAGACCTCTCTAATGCTTTCTTTAAGAGGTGTTATAGTTTTTGTTCTTATGCTTAGATACATGGTTCATAATGTTATTTTTTTAATTGTCAAGGTTTGTTTTGCTTTCTTTTTTCATATAGATTATCAAATCATATCAATACCATCTTTTGGGTAAACTTGTTTCTCCATTGAGTTAAGTTTATCTAAAGTTAATTATATGAGTACTTTTTGCACTCTTTTCTCTGACATTGATCTACATGGTGGTTCTTACGCCAATACCACGTTGTTTTAAGTAATATGGTTTTTTATGCTAAGTAAAGCTAACTACTAAATAAGCAGCTGCTAACTCGGGTACTGTAAGACCCCCACTATTTCCTTCTTTTTCTAGCTAGTATTGCTATTCTAAAATTTTTATATTTCCAAACAAATTTTAGAATAAATTTGTCAATTCCTACAAAATAATCCTGATTTGAATTTGAATGAGATTGCACTGGATCTGTAGCTCAATATGGGGAAAAATAATGCTGTAACAATATTAAGTCTTTTTAATAATAAATACTATATAGTCCTATTACTTTAGTTGTTCTTTGATTTCTCTAGAAAAGTTTTTAAAAATAATTTTTTGTGTATATGTCTTGCATGTTTTTATAAATTGATCAGAATTTCATGTTTTTGATGCTGTTGTATATGGTATAACTTTTAAATTCCCATTTATAATAATTGTTAATTACTAGTATCTAGAAAGTCAATCGATTTTTTTACATACTTTATATTTTATGACCTTGGTGGTGGCAACACTTCTTAATCTTAGTAGGCTTTTTTTTTTTTTTTTTTTTTTTTTGCAGTGCTGGGGATTGAACTTAGTAGGCTTTGATAAATATATATTTAGGATTTTCTCTATTAACGATCATGCCATCTGTGTGTGAAGAGCTCATAATACAATCAGTATGCTTTAGTTTGACTTAATGAAGTGACCATGACCTCCCACAATGTTGACTAAAAGTGGTGGTAACAGTTTTTCACCATTCATAGAAGTATGCTATTAACTGTAGGTTTTTAAAAATTTTGCCTATTTATTCTATCAATTATTGAGAAAAGAAATTGAACAACTGCAAACTATAATTATGGATTCATCTCTTTCTCCTTGCAGTTCATCAGAATTTGCTTCATGTATATAAAGTACCATCATTAGGGTATTTCATTTCTACCTTTAGGATTATTAGAATTGTTATGTTTTGCTGATAAACTGACTTTTTTCACCATGCCATTTTTTTTAAAATCTCTGTTGAGATCCTTTTTTCTATTGAAGGGTTTCTCATGTATTGACCTAGAACAAAATCAACAAAATTCATGTATTGAGTCGAGAAAAACAAAAAAATACATTTTGTTGGTGGCTAGTTACTATTGCAATTGTGGAAAACACAAAGTCAAATAATCCTTAAAAGGTGCTCCAAGGTTTTGCAAAATGGTAGCTGTAGTGTGGTTTTAAACTGCAAGAGGGCTGGGAATTGCATTACTTAAAAACTATAATCAGTGCTGGCAAAAGTCAATCTGTTTTGTAAGCAAGGGATTGGTGCAGTCTCAGTCTCTGAGTGCTAAGGGAAGGGGGTCAAAGTAATTTTCTTAAAAGTAGTATGCATTTGTGGTTTTTTAATTCAATTTGTCCATCTCTATCTTTGAATTAAATGTACTGATTGACATGGTTGGACTTAACTATATATTCTAGTTATTTCTTGTCTAGTGTCCAATCTATTCTTTGTTTCTTTTTTCATTTTTTCCTAACACTTTTGAATTACTTTAATAATTCCATTTTATCTACACTATACAATCATTACTATCTTTGTTTCATTTAGTTGTTGCTCTGCATTTTACAATATGCATTTTAATTTATCATAAGTTACCTTCAAATAATAATATACCCTCCTCCCATACTACTGGAACCTTACAACCATACCCTTCTGTTTATTCCTGCCTGCCCTTTGTGTTACTGTTGTGATATATTTTACATATGTTATTAACCTCAGAACAATTTTGTCATTGATTTTATTACAGGGCATCAGTTATCTTTTTGAAAGGTTAGACGAGTCTTTTACATTAGCACACATTTTTACCATTTCTTGCATATTCATCCTTTTATATAGACAGATTTTTCAGCTGAACTCCTATTCTTTCTTCCCATAAAACTTTCAACATTTCTGGTAGTGCAGGTATGCTGGCAAAAAATTCTCCTGGATTTTGTTTTTAATTGGGAAAGTTATTTGTTTGGACTTAAGCAGACTTTGTAGGGTATAGAATTCTGTTGACAAGTAGTTTGGTTTTGATTCTTTACTCAGTCAAGATATGACTTCATTATTTTTGGATTTCTTACTGTCTAATGAGAAATCTGTTGTTATTAGCTTTTTTCCTGTCTGTATGTTTCTTTTTTCTCTAGTTGCTTCAAGGATTTTATTTACTTTGTTTTTATTATGATATGCCTAGGTGTATTTAGCCTACTTGGGTTTTCGTTAAAATTTTAAAACTGTTCTTTGTTGATATCAATCAACTTTTGGAGAATTCTAGGCCAGTATCTCTACAGGTGTTATGAGTCTCTATATCTCATTTTTCTTATTTTGGGATGCCATTTCCAGGTTTTTTGTAGGGTTTGATAATGTCTCAAAGTTCTAGATATTCTGTTTACTTTCTCTTTGTATTTCAAGTTGCATTCCTTCAATTGACGTGGTTCATTGATTTTTTTTCCTCTTCTGTTTCATTTGCTGATAAGTACATTGTCAAAGGAATTACTGATGGCTCCAGCTTATAATAGTTCAACTTAGAATTTTCAACTTCATAATTGTGCAAAATCTATAGCAATCATTAGAAGCTATACTTCAAATTAGAAATTTTGATCTTTTGCTGGGCTTTATAATATTCTTCCACAATGCCGGGAAGCAGCAGCTCCCAGATAGCCACTCATAATAAAAACTATCATAATATTTGTAAGAATAGGAACAGATATTCCACAGTGTAGTGTATTGCTCGGGTGTGATATTCAATAGGTCGGATGCATTGAGTGCATTTTCAACCTACAATATTTTCTATTTATCATGGATTTATGGGATACAACCTCATCTACATTGCTCTTGCTATCATATTTCTCATACTAAGCATTTTTCAATTTACTCTTTCATTCTTTCCATCTTCCTACTGAAATTCCTCTTGTTAAATATGCTGACTACCTTTTTTTTACTAGATTCTTGAATATGTTACTCAGTTATTGTAAAGACTGATGAATATTTTGGGCATCTGAGATGTCTCTATTTCCATTTCTACTGGATATATATCTCTATATCTATCTATCCATCTATATTTATCTATCTGTGTGTGTGTGTGTGTGTGTGTGTGTGTGTGTGTGTGTGTGTAAAATGGATCATTTTTCTTTTCCTGAATAAATATACATATATTCAGGGAAGTGAAAACAAGAAAGAAAATAGTTATAAATGAACATCAGGTCATGTATATAAAGGAACAGTTCAGACAGATTAATGTTATTTCCACCCACAAAGTGATACATCTTTTTTTATCTAAGACAGTTTTTGTAGGGAGTTGAGTCAATCTTACCAGTGCCCCTCCAGTGATGGACTGCAGTTTCCTTGTGCTTAATGTTTTCTGATAATAGATTCCAGGTGTGGAATACATAAGATTTTCAGTGGTCCTGCTGCATTTTCAGTTTTTATCAGTACCTACTTGTGACATTGACGGGTCTTTCTTCAAACTTTGTCTTTTTCCAAAAGATAGATTACTTATGTTTGCGATTCAGTTATAATACTTTGGATATATATATATGTTATATATATATAACTTGTCATTGCATGGAGAATTAAAACTGGAATTATAAAGATTCAGTGAAGAAATTAGTTCTATAGTCATAGAGTAATGTGACTAGCCAATGAAATGTAAAGTAGATGGCTAGATTTAATTACTTAAATTAAAATGCATCACTAAAACCAGATCTGTTATTTACTAATGACAAAAACCAAACTAAGCTTATTTTTCTGGATGCATGTTAAATATTAACATGTGCTAAGTTTAGAGATTATTCTTTAAAATATTTTAATTTATCAAATGTATCAGTAGGTACTTCCATGGTAAAATTATTAAGGTATTAGATTATTTAGGTCTAGGGGAAAAAACTCAGAATTTCACATCGCATTTTGGAATATGAAATGGACTGTCTTTGGCATTTTCTGTGAAGGACAGTATGATCCCTTGAGATTTGGACAAATTCCTTGATTATAGATAGTGGCACAAGGAATATCCAAACTGGATTACTGCCAAATAGAAGGAAAATTAAGGCAGGGTGTTCTGACCGAAATGACTCCAATTTGCTTTTAGACATTTGGTGTTTTAACAAACAAAATGCCTATTAATTCAGGCCATCTGGGAAGTGCTTCTGTGCTTGGGCCATAAAGTTAAGGATTTTTCTGTCCTACTATATCTAACAGTAGTATTCAGATATTTAACATTAGACAAGATAGTCCCAACTTAAAACTTACTTTTTTTTTGATAATGGATCTTCTAAATAGTTTTTACTGGCAAATGCTGGTTTATATTTATATTAAACCCCACGTCCTCCTCCATTCTGTTTTCTTCATTTTTTTCATTTGTTCTCTGCTATAAATTTTTGCCAAACCACAGTTCTTACAATCCCACACAGGAAAGGACTATTTTTAAACTTCAGTGATTCAAGTATAACCTTCATGATACTGCTCTTTTTCACATATTTTTTTACCTAAATTCACAGTTAAATTTAAATATATATTTTTATATTATTATTTCATGGGGTTTTGTTTGTTTGTTTGTTTGCATCAGATACTTAAAACAGGGTGCTTAACAGCTGAGCCACATTCCCAGGCCTTTGTTAGTTTTTATTTTGAAACACGGCCTAAGTTGCTGAGATTGGCTTTGAACCTACTGTGCTCCTGCCTCAGCTGCCTGAGTCATTGGGATTACAGGAGCATGCCACCATCTCCAGCTATTTTCCCTTATTCTAAGCAACCCTATTCATCAAATTATTGGTTTTCAATCCTTAGCACACTGGAATCATGTAGAGATTAAAGTTCACATTTCTGGGTCTCATTCTAAAGCTAATCCAGTTTTAAGCTACGTTTCTCACAAGCTTCCAGGTGATACTGACGTGGTTGGGGAACCACATTTATATACCACTACATTAAATTGTGATTTTGTTGTGATATTTACACACACACAACCACACACAATTTTCTTATGCAGTCAAAAGTTCAATGTACAACTATTGAAATCAAAAGGTTGCTTTGTGAACCACCAAAACTTTTTCTCACCTGTTGTACTTTGTCATAGGAATTTTCTAGCAGATCCTTCTAAATCTCCTGATAAATTATTCTTATTTGGTTAGTCCTACTTCCTGATTTCTGCTTTGATTTTAAAATAGAGAATGTTATGGTTTAGATATATGATGTCTCCTAAAATCTCAAAATGGGTGAGATAATGCAAGAAGGTTTGGAGCTGAAATGATTTGGTTATGAGAGTCTTAATCAGTGAATTAATCTCCTGAAAGGGATTAACTGGGTGGTAACTGAAGGCAGACAGGATGTGGCTGGAGGAGGTGGGTGCCTAGGGGTGTGACTTTGGAGTTTATGTTTTATCCCTGGGGAGTGGAGGAGTGGAATCAGTCTCTCTCTCTCTCTCTCTCTCTCTCTCTCCACCTCCCCCCCCCCATTCTCTCCTTCCTGACATCACACATTCCTAGCTGCTCCCCATGATGTCCTGCCTCACTTCAGGTCCCAAGGAATGAAGCTGGCTGTCTACAGACTGAGACCTCTGGAACTGTAAAGCCCCAAATAAACTTTTACTCCTTTCATTGTTCTTGTGGTGTCTTTTGGTCACAGCAGAGAAAAAAAGCTGACTAAAACACTCTGAATGCCTGTGTTACTTGTGTAAGGACAAAATGTCTCTTGTCTTACTCACATATTTAGCATAAACATGTGAGGTTTTGGTGTCCTTTATTTGTTTAAACAATAGCAAAAGACATTTGTTTCAAAAATCCAGGAAAAAGTTTAAAAGTGCAGAAAAGGAGGACCAACATTCATAATACTGCTTTGCACAGCTATTCATCCTTCAACTCTGCCCCCAAATCTGGTTAAATGATGTCATTATTCTGAATCCAAAATTCTGAATCCAGTAATTCTGATTACTGAGATATCATAATGCTTATATACATCATTGTCTAATAAGCATTACTCTAGTAATGTTCTAATGAGTCAACAAGGACAAGACCTTCAAAAATCAGAAAGGAAAATGACATGAGAAATTTTCTAGAGCTACTTCTAAGCCATTTAGGTGAAAGCACTCATTATATCTTCACAAAGTGGAAATTCACACCTTGCTTACTTTCACTCTCTGGATTTCCCTCATGTTGCCCTTCTCACTGGAATGTCTTCCTTTCTCACCTCTATCAATTCAAACTTGACCTTTGCTTTAAGACTCAGCTGGAACACCACCCCTCTAACAGAGCCTTCATCAATCTTTTATCCCTTGGAATACCTAAAGCAATTACAGAATGCACAGTTTAGCACTTGTATTGTTAAATGTTTTTCAACATTGTTTAACATTATTTTTCTTTGGACCAAACAATAAGATGTCCTTTACAGACCAAGTGATTCATCTTTGATTGGGTTTGGATATTCTAGTGACTCCTAAAAAAATATTTAAATTCACCTATTTTACTCATTAACATTTAAAATTCTACTATTAATTCATTATACCATCACATATGTAAAGTTTATGTATGTATAATTTACCTAGTCTCACTAATTTCTCTTAATTCACTAGGACCGCTACAACATAATTTAATGTAAAGTTGGTAATTTTAGGTCAGTTTTCAACATGGAGTCAATTTTTAGACTGGTTGTCTAAATGAATAAATAAACTCTTAATTCTGACCACTACAAAAATATCAAGAAAATACATACTACCAATTTTATATCTATTAGGAAGAATTATAAAGTATATAATTTTATTGCTTCAGGAAAAAATACACAGCAGAATGGGGAAAAATTATATCTACAAAACTTCACATAACTAGTTTATTTGCACTTTTCTTTTGTCATAAAACTGTTTTGGCAAGGTATGGATGATGGTAGCGTCTATCCAGTGCCAAAATATTTATTGTAACAGCCAACCAAAGCGTAGGGGCAAGAAACTAAGATGATTTCTTTTGTGTACTTGAAGCAAAACTACTGAGTCAACTCATTTTTAAAATTGGAAAGTCATGTTAATCAATATTTTGAAAGAAGCTTATAGTCTAGTCTTTCAAATGTAGCTCAACGAAAGACAGGAAAAAACATGAATATACATTTTTATCTCTGCTAGATACATCTGACCTTTTTATAGAAACTCTAGAGTACTCCCTGGCTTGAGGAGACAGGTTGAACCACCATTGGGGCTGCTGAGTTGGTGGGGAAGTTCGTTATTGATTACGAAAAGAAATTGTCTCAAGAAGATTCCACCTTTACAAATAAAAGCTCAGCTGAACACAGTTGTGATGCTGCAAGCATAGTGAATTGATTCACAGAAGGAAACAGAAAACTTTTTGATCAGAAAAGACCACCATTCCACATTTTCTCTTTACTTAAAGGGACAGAAAATAGTGTTAAACTAAGCAAACTAAATAATGTTCTGCCCTAGTCTAATTGCACCATAATTTTCCCTCATATTTGATAATTCAGATTCAGAGAGTTTTCACTGAGGTGGAAGAATAATAAATTATAAGCTCTAAAACCTATTTTCCATAAAAGTACTGATGTAAAAAACATTATCTGGCTAAACGCAAATCTCGGAGCCAAAAGATGTGGATTCAAATCTCTGCTCCCTCCTTACCCAGTTCTGCTTTGACATTAGCCTATAAATGGGGTTATTTGTAATAGTCTTGTCCTTCTGTGATAGGATTAAATGAAGTAAGAGAAATGTTCTTTGTAAACCACAAAAGGCGAAAAATAAATAAAAAGTTAGCAAACTGACTTCTTTGTTGTTACTGGGATCCTCAGAGAGTAAACGGACTGCAGGGCTGCCATGTTCTTCCGCCTACTCAGCATTTCTGCAACACCTCTGTTGGTGTCCCCTGAAAACGTGGGCATTGCCAATACTTAGTGTCAACTTAGATAAAGTGCCTGCCTGTTGGAATTAGTTATTTTCTTTTGACTGTTAATGATGTATAGGCAGAAACTACATGCATGTATTTGTGTTAGCTCAATCAAAAGGGAAAAAAAAAAAATGCACAAGAAATAAAGGGTACCTAGCAAGGATGGCAATCACATTAAGGGTTAAACCAACAAATATACTTATTCCAGAGTAATACAATATGCAGCAATGAAAATGAGATTGCCAAATTCAGAGAATCCTAAATGTTGGAAGGGAGCTTGGATATCAAATCCTCCACCTCACATCTCTTGAGACAATCTTTTCCACAATTTATGTGACCAGCCGGATAATTTTTATTGCATCCCTACATTCAAGCATTCTCTCTTCTCCACTTTGCATGTCGGTGGGTCTCACAGATATACCTTAAGTGCATTACGGTCTTTCCTAAGTTCCTTTTGACCTTTTTCTGAGAGGAGTCACAAATTGTTATGTCAATTCCTAGCATTAGATACATGTTGAGTACCCCTTATTCAAAATTCTTGGGAAGAGAAGTGTTTCAGATATGAGATGTTTTTGGATTTGGGGATATTTGCATGTACATAGTGTGATATTACAAGGATGGGACCCAGGTTTAAACACAAAACTCATTTATGTTTCATGTATACTACATACACAGCCTGAAGATAATTTTATACAATATTTTAGTGTACCTATAGATTGGTTACAACCTATCACATGAGGTCAGGGCAGAATTATTCACTTGTAGTGTCATGTCAGTCTCAAAATGTTTCAGACTTTAGAGCATTTTGTATTTTCAGATAGGGATGCTCAAGCTACAGCAGAAAATCTTTTAGGAGTGGGAGGAGAGGGTGGCATAAAACAAAAATGCTTTTGCCTGCTGTTATGGTTTGGATATAAGGTGTCCTCCAAAGTTCCTTATAAATGCAGGAATATTTAGCAGAGCAATGATTTGGATTATTCAAGTTATAACCTGATCAGTCCATCCTATTTTGAATGGACCAACTGGGTGGTAACTGTAGGGCAGGTGGGGGTGACTGGAGGAGATGAGACCTGGAGGGCATGTCCTGAAAGGGTTCATCTTTTCTTTGATACTTTCCCATCTTTCTTCCTCTGCTTCCTAGTGACCGTGAGTAGAGTAGCACTCCTATGCCATGCCCTTCCGCCATGATGCTCTGCTTTATCTTGGGCCCAGAGGAATGGAATTGGCCATCCATGAACTGAGACCTCTGAAAACATGAGCCAAAATAAGCTTTTTTTCCTTTCAATTGCTCTTGTGAGGTATTTTGGTCACAGTGATGAAAAGCAGACTGAAATACATATTTGGATTACTTTTAAAGTAAATATTTTTTAAAATTATTTCAATGTAATGTAAATTTACACTAGTTCTTTGGGGATATACATTGTTGTTAACTATGGTCACCCCTCTGTGAAACAAAACAGTAACACATTTCTTCCCTCTACTTATTTATACATATATGTTAACATATGTTGAAAAATTATAAAAATGATGTATTTTCAATTTTTTGTTCTTTACATGTTCTAACATCACTGTGCTTGCTCTTGTCTCATAGGTTTTTTCCTCAAGTGGGAGCAAGGCCTTCACCAGAAAGATAAAACTATAAATGTTTCTGCCTACAGGTGGGAAATCTAACACATTTGTTTGTCAGGAACTGGATAAAGGACAAGAAAATTTGAAAAGTGAAAAACTATTCTAACGTGTATGCTCCAAGCTTCATAAGACTGTGACTTTGAAATAAAGTAGCACTTCCTTTTTTATTTGACTAATTTATTTTTGTACAGGCACTCATCCTGTTTGACTTAGGGATACTGGTCCTGTATTAGGTTCCTTCCCTGAAGTAACTCTGGGAATCCTCAGACCATTTGTTATATACTCTCAAAATCTATTCTGGTCCACACCTGTCACTTGGAAAAATAGTGAGCACCTGATGCTGGACCATGTTTTTCCAATTCTGAGTTGAGTTGCATTTCATCTCATGGTACATGGTGGTCCTTACTTCTCTGACTTTTTTTCACCACCAAACTGAATGGCAAGCCTGCTTCTCAGTTCTCTCAAGCATGACTGGACTGTATAATATCTTTTGGTACTAAAATAAATAAGAGAAAGTAACAATAGCAAACAAACTAAAAAAAAAAAAAAACAAAACTTGAAATTGTGCCTGCTTTTAGAATCTATGGCCCCAAGACACATGTCAGTCATCTTCTTACACCATTTTGTTTTTAGATTTTGACCTGCCTCACTGTGGTAAAAATCAGCCTTTCTTTTATAGAGTCCAGCTTACCTCCAGGCAAAAGGACAAAAACTTCCTAAGTATACCTCTTCTCCTATATTCTAGACCTCAACTCCCCGAGGTAAGAAACAAAATGGGTTTTCCTGCCTCCTACCTCCCCGCAAGAGTCCTCAATTTCTTGATTGATTTCTGTCTAGTTTCTGCCCTTGATACCTCTCTCCAGCTGGATTCATGAGGATCATGCATTCTTTTCAGGGAGAATTCCATCCCTTACACACAGGCACTGGTCTTACTCCAAACTCCTTTCAGGACAATTCCAAAATATAAACTACCTGCATATAATATTTCCTGAAGTATAAAATGCAAAGCACTGAAAAACTTGAATGGAGTTGAGGATGTTCAATTAGGTAGCAAAGTTTTAGATTTGTTGAGCAAGTGCTTACATAGGAAAATTCATAAGCACATACATTCCCAAAGAACAAATGAAGAAACAATGATGGTAGCAAAGGACAATCTATCAAATTCAAATTTCCACTGAGCATATTTACCACTCATCTCCAGTGTCTGCTTGTGGGTAGCTTTTCTGATTTTAACTGTGTCTCAAGAAGAAAATATAGGTATTTTTTCTGTATGTCCCAATAACATTAAAAGTTCCTCAAAGGCAGACCTTTCCAGAATAAAGAAGGGGAATCATCACAAAGGGGAAAAGATTCCACCCTAGAAATCAGAAATAGAATTCTAATAATTTCAAATGTCAGGTTCTCCAGTTTAAATAACACAAAAGATTCAATGCAGTGATCACTACCTCTACCATATTAATACCAACCACTGACAGTACTTGGTTCTCATTATTCTTCTCATTACTACTTTTTACTATTTTCAATAGTAGTAAAAACTGTCCCTTAACTTTATTTTAGTAAACTTTAGTCAACTTTATTTTAGTAAAAATTTATCTTATTAGAATGTTCCTAAAGTGACATGAACATATTTTTTTGTGAATCTACATGTATGTTACATTATAATTTACTCCAGTTCCATTAAAAATAAAGTTTAAAATTCATTTTTCACTTGTTCAGAATTTTACTAATTCCTTAAAATCATTTTCTAACTTTAAATCTTTAGAAATACTGAATTTTTATCTAACTAAACTTCCAAGTAGTCACCAACTCTATTTTAAAATAATGTTCTCCACCTACATTTTCAAGTATAAGCATAATTTCAATATCTTTGTCCTTTGTGCCTTTGTGGAAGGCGGATGTCTAGATAACACACAATGAGTAACATCCTTGTATAGTAACCTCCTTTGAGTGTGGGCAGGACCCGGAACTTGCTTCTTACTAACAGAATATGGAAAATATGAGAGAGTCACAGATTAAATTAGGTTAGATTTAAAGAAGAGTGAATGGACTTTTCAGATATAATGAAGGTCCATAACCAATTGATTTTATAACTGGCATGATCCGTTATACCAGGCATGACTGACCAGGCAAGATCTAGTCAGTTGAGTCCTTTGAAAGAGGGTCAAGGGATCAGAAACTCTCCCCTTAACTTGAAGAGGCATGTTATCAGAAATTCTGCTACTTCAAGAATTAAGTCTGCCCTTAACCACATTAGTTTTGGAACAGGACACTAAACCCCAGGTGATGATATTTTCATTGCAGGCTTGCAAGATCCTAAGCAGAGGAGCTGGCTAGAATGACCATAATCAGCATCCTGACCCATGGAAACTAAGAAACAAATATGTGCATGACTTAAGCCAATGTGTCTGTAGTAATTTTTTTATGTGCCAATAGGAAACTATTACATGTTTAATCAATAAACATTTATTGAACACTTACATGCCAGTGGTTTTTCTAGCATTTGGGATATAACATTGAAGAAAGGAAATGTCACTGCCCTCAGAAAGTTGTTGTTATTCAGAACAGAAAGTGTCAATGCGATAATCAATTTAATGCAATCACATCTTATTCCTCTGAGTGATGTCAGCTAAGTGTTTTATGTTTTATTAGGGCAACACTAGCTGTTACAACAGATAAATCCTGAAATTTCAGTGATTTAACATAATAAAAAGATAAGTTTTTCTCTTTTCCTGATAAGTCAATAAAAAATGTTTGGCATACAAGCTTGCACATGATGACTCAGGACAAAGAATCCTTCCAAATTGTGGCTCCACCAACACCTTAGAGACTCTTGGTCTTTTGCTTATAGTTGAGGGAAAGGAAAAACAAAAATTGAGAAGGTACTTCTACTTCTTTATCAATTTGACTTGGAAGTAGTACACTTCTGCTCACGTTTTGTTTACAAGAGCTAATCTCATGGCCCTAGAAGCAGGGCATGAAAATGTAATCTGCTGAGCAACAGCATCTTAGCAAATACTCTGCTTTATGTAAGAGGAGTGTGTTGATTTTTTAGATAGATGTGCCTGCCATAGTTCCCAATAGCTGGACTTTTAGCTTTGGGTAGACAAAATCTTATAGTGATTATTGAATGAATGAATGTATTTAGGTACCTGCTTATATTTTAGGGGAGCATACTACAATAATTAAGCCTTTACAAAGTATAACGAGAATCAGTTTCTTTGATTTGTGCAATGTCTTTTTATTTCTATTGGTTCTACACATTCTGTAGGGTTTGGTTGGGGCCACAAAACCCATGGCCCACCATCAACTGGAGAACACATTGACCAGTCCTACTCATTCAGAATGGACTCAGTGGTTCCTCAAATGGCAACATTTAGCTCACAAACCGATCTGAGTCAATCAGGTTTTTCCATGGTGTTCACTAGCTTGGAGGAGGTAAATATAGGGCTTCCAGCAGGTATCTGGTTCTTCATATGGAAAGTAGTTATCAGAAAGAAAGTTTCAGATACCATGGGGAAGAACTGTTCAATGCTGTTTTATTTTCCAATCTTCCTCTGTCACACATCCATCTTAGGTAAAGTTTCCCAGCTCTGATCACTGAAGAAGGCACAATGAGACAAGAAAGGAGTTGATTTAACAATAGGAACAAGTGTATGGATGATGGAGGGGAACATGTGGCAGGAGGCTGGCAGGACTGGGCAACAGGAAGTACAGGAGCTGGAGGGATGCTGTGGCTGCCCAGTGAGGTGGGGTCAAATCAGAACACATCTTTAATACTGGAAAAATTAGTGTGCAGTTTCTTCTGAGGGCAGCAGATGGACATTAAGATTTTTGGCAAAAATAGTCATGTAGAATCATAAAATAAATAAGAACTGTAAAACTTCAGAGCTGAAATGACACATAGAGATCATTTTATTAAGCATTTTATTCTCTAGATAATTAAGTTGAGGTTCAGAGTGAAAATGGGATGGGTAGCTGGAAGATAAAACTGGCACCCTTGTGGGAAAATGGGAAAATGAAAAATGGAATAGTTCAGGGTGATGTTGAAGTGGGCTTGGCAAGTGGCCCTGATGGAAAGAAGATGGCTATTAAAAGCAATCCATATGGAGGAAAAGCCACATGCACTGAGATTTCAGGTGAGGAAAAGGAGGGAGGTGATATCACTATCTGCAGCAGAGAATTGAGTGAGGATGCCAGTTCTAGGGAAAATCATAAATTCTATTTTAAATGTATTCTGAATATAGCATATCACCCAGGGAAACTTTCATATCATATCACATAACCAGAAGAAACAGATATAGGGCTTATGTTATGGGCTAAGAACTATGATTACTGATTTTCAGATACTATTGATTCAAGTCCTCACAATAGTTTTCAAGGGGTCCAATAAGATGGTGAAGGTGGCAGCTTCACCTTAAGTCCCACAACTAGAAAGGGCCAGGGCTCAGGGAAATACCAAGCTCTGCTGACTCCCAGGCTCTTCCTCTCCACACTGCCATCTCTCATTACTCTGCCTTCCTGAAGATATTTTGGAGGAGTAACCAATGCAACTCAGTGACTAACTACATATGGGGCCTGGAGGAGGTAAGAGTCATATACTTCCAAAGGAGGGGTGTACATATGGATTTTTCAAACATTCATACAGAGGTGGTTGTGGGTTCTTTGAAAACAACATTAGTCAGCTCTTGAGTTGTGATAATGTAGTGAGAAAAGATTATGGATGAAACAAGGTCTTCAGCACCCATAACCATAATAAATTCCTCCACAGGGGGAAAAAAAAAAAAAAAGCTATAACAGGACAGAAAAAGGAAATTTGGAAAAATAGAAGATTTAAATATGGCAGGTTTAAAAATATACAGTATCTTAGAAAACAAGGAGGAAGAGTTTTAAGGAAGATGGATTTGATTACTCAGGTGAAATGCAAAAGAAAGGTCAAGTAGAAATGTGAAAAAAATAGATTTGATTATTACGACCTTAGGATGACTTTAGAAGGTGAATCTTGAGCAAGTCTGTGATAGTTGGGGAGAAGTGAAGAAATAACTACAATGGGTCAAATCCAGCATTTCACCTGGATTTTCCCCACTTAGTTCTATATCATATTATCATAGCTAAATATAAATGGTATATCTACATTTGGCACTTCAATCAGAATATTCCTCTTGTTTAGTCTTTATTCCCTTGTGTGGACAGCAGTGATAGAGGATGAGAGAGCAGTGACTGAGATTGGGGGTCTCTGATGACTTCATGGCTGCGGCATGCCTGGTGCCTGGGAAAGCTTCTATGCAAGGGCACAGGATGCTTAGCTGTTGTGGCAATGCCCTGCATGAGGAGGCTCTGTGCAAGAGTTCTATCAGCTCTGACCTTGATCTCAGGCACACAGCTCCTGTGAACAGAGGAATTCTTAGCTGATGAAACCACAATGTTTCATCAGCTCCTTCTCCTCTTCCTGCCTGCTTTACAGTAACTTTAAACAATGGACTTTCTTGAGAGCTACACAAAGCTTCTAACATTGCACTTCGCAACTGTGGATTGCAACTGTGGAAAAGCTACATAGATGTCCTAGTTTCTGTAACTTGCCTGAATACAAAGAATAATGCTTGCATAGTTTTTAACCTGATAATGAGACATATATAAATAAAGATTGCTGGAATAACTCTTTAGATCTGCTTCTCCATCAGAGAGCAGAGCTCCATCTGATCCCAGTTTAATCTTTAAAATTTATGTTCATGAGTCTTTATTTTTCTAATCCCCTTTCACCCCTCACTGGAACTGAGAGTTTGGCCACGCTGGTTGTGATGCCCTTGCTGTAGGGCTTCCTCCCTTTCTCAGGTCACCCATTGGTTCACAGGCATCTACATACTGTATAAAGAACAGACATTGCTGTCTATGTTCTAAGTCACAGTGACTTGGAACAGGCAGAAATCCATTAAAGGGGGAGACAGTGGGAAAGAGCTGTGCAGCAATAAAGGAGAGAGGACACACTTGATAGAGTTTTTCAAGGAATTCTTTCCTTTGCTCACAGTAACCTGTCTGGCCACAAATCACTTCCAGACAGACGAAGCTGGGTTGCATGAGCTGACTTTCTGGCAGGGTTCAGACATGTACCACTTCTCAAAGGGGGGATAACCAGTCCTGCTGCAGAGAGAGGCAGCACTCCATCCAGATTTCAGCATGGAATTTTTATGCAGTTGTGCTCGTTCCTCTTTGGTGTTATAAAACAGTCAAGCAAGATGAATATGGCTGTTAATTTATACTAGAAACTTGCATTGGATTATACTTGGATGACTTATTAAATGAAGGATATTATCAATATTACATCTGTCATAAATGAAAAACTTCAAGTTTGAATGGATGTAATCCATTCATTGTTTTATAGACATGCTGGCCTCCAGAGAGAGTCACAAATCCAAACGATGTCTCTAAGTGATGGATTTTATGTTCTTTTCTCAAGTATGGGCTAAAAGATGTGCGAAATCCTTATGCACAATGAGGGTTCCTTTTGAACAAGCATCAAAAGAAACATGTGGAAAAGTTTCCTGAAACTACCTGGAAATGTTTCTATCCAGCTACTGTGTTAGGAAAGGCAAGGTATAACAGGCAGATGGGTAAATATGACTTCAGACAAACAGAGCTGCAGGGAATCACTCACCTTCTTTCTAGTCTCTCTGAAATAATTTGATAAAAGAACCAGAATTTGGAAATTTAAGCTTCCTCCACTTGGTGAATATTGGTCAACTCACCAACAGTGCCTCTTAATAAAGCCCAGAAAATTAAAAATGGTAACAGTCTTCTCATTTCCTTTAGCCAAATCCCCTATTATATATTTCTCTTTGATTTGTCATGCTCAATATTTCTTTGGTGAACTATAATATCTTCCATACAGGACACAATCCATTTTGTTTATCCTCAAGTCTAAAATAAAAATGGATGACAGTCATTACTCTAAGGACTTGACACACCCTCTCTTATTTAATCCAGGAGACTTCTATGACATAGGTTATACTAGTTTCCCAATTTTTGGATTAAAAAAACTGAAGAAAAGAAAGTTTTAAAAATGCCTAAAGAATATACATCAGAACTCTAGAATCATTAAATATAATTCCTCATTAAGTGCACCTGTATACAGGGACATGTGGCAGACTGAAGGTGCATTATTGTAACAATTGAAAGGGCTTATCACGTGCTCATTGCAATGGATGAAAACAAGATCTCACTGGTACACATCTTTTTGAAGTTCCACAAGTGAGGAACAGTAACTCAAAGCTCTGGAGAAAATAAACATTTCCTATGATGGCATGGACTCTAACATATAGCATTTGAACAGGAAGTATCAATGCTGGAAGTTTATAAAGAAGATTTTCAAATTTTGGAGAATAAGTAAATTCAGCCTAGAATATCATACCCAGCCAGATCCTTAATCAATAGACAATAGAATGACAATATTTCTAGATAAGTACTGTCTTTGAAAATGTACTTGCTATGTATTCTTTCTTAGGGAGATACTTAAGGGTGCATGACAGAAAAACGAAAGGTTAAGCTAACAGAAAGAAAGACATAAGATCCAGGAAAGAATTAGTGCAGCCCGTGAGGACAGCAACAGGCCATTGCAGGTTGATGCTCAGGGTGGACCTCACCACAGATCTGGAGAGCACCCAGCCAAGAGCAACAAAGAGCTTCAGAGCAAATCTGCTAAGGAAAAGGGCGACTCATGGAACATAAAAAACAGCGTGGCATGATTTTAAAGGAAAAAGATAAAAAAGGACTATTTTAAGTCACTGGCTTTGGAAATGAGAAAGAAGTGGTGTTTCAGAAAGAGGAATTAATGTTTCGATGAAGAGGACTCTAGGGAAAGAATCGAGAATGGGCAGAAGTAAGGAAAAAGGTGCTTTGAAACCACAGATAATCAGTCTAGAAATTTATTTCATTTTTCTGGCTAAGCTCCTTCCAAGGTGTCATTTTTGTGGTCACCTTTTTCTTGCAGGTGAAACAGGGTGAAGGAGGAAGAACGTTGGGAAAGCTTTCCTGCCCTGACCCCATCTCCACCCTTGGGGAGTCACCTCTGTCCCCTCAGTGGAGAAAGAGAGCCAATTTCTACATAGGATAGCCAAACTGACTCAGAGCTAGTGAAACTTTTTCTGCAATGTTCCAAATCTGTGCTATTTGGAGAAGGATTTGGGATGGAAGGAATGGGGAAAAAAGTCTTTCACAAAGGAATCAAACCTAAAGTAGGAATCAGGGCAACCGAGCAGCAGGGAAATTTTTCAGACTGAGGGAATCTCTTGGCAAGAGGTAAGGAGACTCACATTCCAGAAACTGGTAAAAAGTTCTGAGTGGCTAGATTGTAGAGGACCTCAATTCCAATTTGAAAAACATTTCAAAAAGATGGAGAACAATTCAGAAAATCTTTGCTGGAGGAATAGATATTGCAAACCTGAACTATTCAATGTGAAATAGTTGCTGATTCTGTGTCCAAATAAAAGGAATTTAGCTGTTCTAATATTAAAAACATAAGAAAATGGAACAAAAGCCATGAATGAAAAAATAAATTTATATATATAAATCCACAAATCAAGAAAAATGGCAGAAAGGAAATTTGAACATACTTTATGAAGGTAATTTCTACAGCATTCAAACCTGAGGAAAGATTAGTTGTAGATTCAGAAGCTTAAAATCACACCAGGAGCCTTTGTAAATTATTTTCTCATAATGGAAGTCATGGTTGTTGTGGGTTTAAAACCAGTCATTGTGGGATTGGTGAGCAGCAGGCTTTGGTTCCAGAAGCCATTCCATAGGGAGAATGTGCGACAGGGCTAAGTCAAGATATGAATAGCCCTTTCCACAATCGGTTCATGTCAAGGTAGCTGGTTCAGTAACCAGAGACCTGAAGAGAGGTTCACTAAACGGGAGAAGATAATTTGAGTTCTGCTCAAATTAATGACATCTTAAACTTCGTTCAAAGACAAAGACAACTATTTTCTTAAATTTGATCAGTGAGAGCCAGGAAATAAAATAAGGAATAATCTAGAACATTTTCTGATTCATACCAAGATTGCTTCAAATGAACTGATTCTTACTCTAGTGGTGGGTGAGCATGTGTGTCTTTCACATGGAGATTGTATTGCTGTGTTGTTCATATTAACTATGTTCATAAATTTTGCCTGCCTTTGTGCTCTGCTACCATTCCATAGCCATCAAGTGTGAGATTAGAGAAAACTAATCAGAGAAGCCAGCAGCTGCCCTTGCTGACAAGGTACACTCAAGTGTGGGATGGGAGTTTCTCCACCCCAAGAAGGAGACAGAGTGGGTCATGAGGTCAAAGTCCCTATCATGGGTGGTGTGGCTTTCTTTAAGAAGATGAAGCTTAGAGAAAGGAAGACTAGAAGCGACAACTTAAGGTTTAATGAGCATTAGAACCTTTTGAGAAGCACAAACAGGCAATATTTTTCACTGGGTTGAAAGCTGAACAACAAACACTAACATGAAAAATAACATGTGCATTTGTCTGTGATGCAGTTTCTGCAAAAGTTCTCTGAAAATTCCAGAGCTTAAGAATTCTGTGACTTTGGGCTTCAGTCATTTCTTTATCCTTCAGGGACATAATTAACTATTATCACTATTAAATTAAAAATTAAAACAATTAATACATACTTTTAAAGTACTCACTAGGTATCTAAATACAAAGGCTCTAGAAGAAAGCACCTCTTTTTGAAATAAAATCATAATGAAAACTAAATCAGACCAAAGAGTAGTTATTTATTAAAAAAAAAAAAAGGAAAGGCAAGCGCATGTGCATGTGCACGCGCGCGCTCACACACACACACACACACACACACACACTCTACTACTTTTCTTTTCATATTACAAATAGACTATAAATTACCTTTATAAAGTTAAAGGAGCACAGATGAACAAGATGGTATGTGGTTTAAAAAAATTGAATCATATCATACCCAGCTTTATAATTTGCTTTTTCATTTAAAGCTCACATGAATATATTTGCTTACCATTAACTAGTCTACTGCAAAATCATTTTAATAGCATACTACTCCATTCTATTCAATTACTCCTATAATTTATATTACCAATATGTCAATAGTTAGATATCTGGTTTCCTCTTGCTCCCCCCACTTATTCACTACTTTTAATAAATGAGGTTTCTGATAGCTTCTATTAGTTTTTAAAACTACTGAAGTTTCAAAATTGAGCAAGTGAAAAAATTGATCTGTATATATTAACAAAGTTGAATTAAAATAAAACCTGTCCTCTTCTTGACTAACAATTTAAACATTTAATATTCTTCTGAGAAGAAAAATAGCCATTTCTTCTGGTTGAAATGCTAACCAATATATGCAGTTATCTATTGAGAATGAATGTTCAATAAGATGACCAGTAATTTCACTCTATTTTAGATTAAGACCTATTAGCATCTACAAAGCAAAAAAGCCTGGGCATAGTATCTCCCCACAATCTCTTTTTCTATGAAACATTTAGAGTTATGCTCTAGAAACAAAATGATTACATAGGGTAGAGGAAAATACGTGATTTCAAACTTAATGTGGAGATTTTTAACTGAGAGTTTATTAGTAAACCCTTAAAAATAACTTAGTCTCATCTTGGCTTAAATAAAACATTACTTTGAAATAAAAATCTTGGATGTGAAAATTTATATGTACATGCCTTATATTCTATTAATGTATTTAAAACATATCCTAACTGCATGGTTTTATGCTCTTATGTTAGGTGAGTTATGCTGAGTTGAACAGTTGATCAGGTGGGCAACTGGGGTGTCCTGAATACGAGGTCCCCTGGGTTGCCTGGTCTATTAGCCTTCAATGCTTACATCCAGCTAATACAGCTGCCATTGCCCAAAGTAGTATGTATTACACAACTTTTTCTTTCTCATTTTACTGGAAGCTCCTTGAGGACTGGCTTCTTATATTTTATATTTCCATGTCTTTACTGCCTATCAAAATAATGGAAATAAAGTAATGTTCAATAAATATTTGCTGAGAGAATTAATCTATTCATATCAGTTCACTAAACTACTTTTTTATTAAGTTAACAGGTAAAAGTCTACAAATGTGTCTGGTAAAAAAAATACTGGCTTCTGAAAAAAGCTATTCTATGAACACTTTATTCTGTACTCTAGCACCATGCTGTTTACATGGTGGCTATGGTATTTTAGGCAATGCTGTGGACCAACTGCTGACTGAATGTCTGATGTCTTCCAAAATTCGTATCTTGAAAAGACTCCCAGAGTAATGGCATTTTGAAGTGGAGGTTTTGGAAGGTTTGGGTCTTGAGGGTGAAGCCCTCATGAGATTATGACCTTTCTAGAAGGGAGACAAGATTCTCTGTCTCCCCATCCAGCCCCTTCCCTATCACATGAGGATATAATGAGATGTTATCTATGAACCAAAAAGAGGGTCTTCACCCAGCATCAAATCTGTCAGCACTCTGATCTGGAACTTCCCACCTTCCAGCACTATCAGAATTTTCTGTTGTTTATACCACCTAGTCATATGTGGTATCTTGTTCTATCTGCCTAAACTGACTAAGACAGACAGAAAAATAGACCATGACATGAGGATGAAAGTAGTTTGAGATAAAACCGCCCTCATATTTATTCTATGTGAAATCGAATTGAGCCCTCTGTATATGATCTGATTGTTGAAAGAGAGGGGAGACTGTATATTCCCTTAATCCATTTTCTGGTGGTTTTAGAACTTAATCTTCTATACATGTGTTGATAAAGTTGGGAGGGTCAATGACTCCAAAAATGGAGTAGCAAGTAATAAGGTGGTTGTGAGATTTTATAGACTCTAATTGAAACCTTCCCTCTTTAACAGGAAAATTACTTTTGCTCACATTTTTTTCTTTAGCGCTAACCAGATTGTTGAAGTGTACTCCAAACCCTCTTTAAAAAAAAAAAAAAAAAAATATATATATATATATATATATATATATCAATACTATACACATCAGACCCTGGGCTTAGAAGGGTTGTAGTGTGCCAGCATTGAAGTTGACATGCAGGGCTGGGTTGAATATCAAACTGTGTCTCTTTGTATAGAGTATGTTAGGCTGGCTGACTCTCACATACAAAAGGAAATGATTTACTTCATTTCTGTTTATTTAAAATATCTCAGAAAACAGTTTGAGAGCGAACTGTTTTCCACTAAAAGGGAAATAGTGACATCTTGTGGAACCATGTCATTTCATCCCAGAGTCTAGTCATGAACATTCCAGTCTCTCAAAATAAGTGTTTAAAACATACATTCTCTTCCTTAAGAACAAATGTATCTTTATGATTAGAGCTGACAACTGCTGTATACCGTAATAATTTATGGTACTAATACCAGTAATTGATTCCCTATAAAAGAATGTTGAGCTTCTTCAGTGAATATCTAGAACAATTACTCCAAAAAAATAGTAATAATAATAATAATGATTATAACAATTCCAGCCTTCCACATTCCAGCATCTGAACAATGCAACCTGAAAGAAGCAACAATATACTATTTACTGAGGGGTGTGTTTCTTTGCAACTTGTGAGAATATATATCCTGTGAGGTCAGGCAACATGGAGAAAAATACAATTTAGGTTTTTTAATGTTCAAGAGGACTAGCCCCAGACCTTCATGAATTTTTAAATCCTTGAATGCCTGTGTAGCATATAATTTTTAAAATTAAATTATATATGAACATAAATAGTGAGCCACAAAATGGCCATAAATTACAGTACTGAATGGTGTTCTGGCCTGAAGCCTGCACAGCAGCCAGTGTTAATGATTCTATGATTATTAATTACACTACCTGCCCTAGAATGTGGGTCATTTGCAACTTTTGTGAACTGCAAATGTTAAGTCAAATAAAGCCCAGGGTCTCGCTTACTTACATGGAAGGAAAAATTGAGAGGTGTTCTGATCTTAGACTTGGATTTCCATAGGTCTAAAATCTGAGTTCCACCAGCTTTGTAAAATAGGACAAGTTACTGAGTTTCTCAGTATCTTAGTATATCCATCAATAGGGGTAAAAAATGCATTAGAGTTGTTATATTAATTGAATGATGTTGGCACAACATTTTAGCAGAGAGACTAGAAAATAATGCCCATTTGTTAGAGGTCTGATTATCTTATGATCCCTTCTCTGTGTCACACGTTATGAACTTTTGGTTGTGTGAAGTTTCTTGAAGAGTATTGTTTTACATAAATAAGAAAGGCCAAAACTTCACATCACTTGGGAGCCTAGAGTCCTATCAGTAACCAAATCAAATCCTGGCTCTGTCACTTACTACCTGTGTGATCTTGAAGAAGTTATTTAATTTCTCTGTGACCCAGTTTCATCATTTATAAAATGAGGATAAAACTCTATCTTCCCTCATACGGTTCTATTATGAGGATTAAATGTGTTAATGCATGTAAAGCTCTTAGAGTACTGAGTGGCACAAGGCAAAAGCCATATAAGCATTAGCTCTTAGCATTGCATTGTCTGAAATGAAACAGAAATGAAGAGTACATTTGGCCTGCTCATTAAAAAGCTCTTAGGGGGTGTGGGTGAAGAGCCGGATCTAAGTTTGACTTCCAAAGCATGAATAACCCAGAGATCATCAGTGTTTGCTTATTCTAAGGCCAATGATCACTTTGGCTTGCTTGCCTGTTTATGAATTTATATGCTCAACCAGCATATGAGATTTGTTTTCCCTTTTCACACAGATAGAATCTTACTTGAGCCTACATTAGGTACATTGCTAGGATCCAGACATGGTTAGATGTTTCTAGACAACTGGAAGCAGAGACCCAGCTTTAGTTTATTTGTATAAGGAATTGGAAAGTTCCTCTGAAAATAATGCATACTAAGAGAAAAAAAATTAATGACAGTTTTGTCAAATAACAAACCCTGGTTCTCAAAAGGGGTAGGTGAGTTTCTGTCACTGGACTTTACTACTGAGCCACTTCTTATATGACTTATGTTTGTCCTGGGAAGAAAGGGAGTCAATCAGTAATATTTTAAAGCTCCACATGGCAAAGGGTTTCAAAGAAATTCTTATTTGATAATCAATATGATAATGTTTAACACAAAGCCAGGAGAAGCTGCCCAGTCACAGATTTCAGGGTCCTTATGCTCATCCCTGTAAGAACAGTAACAAGTGATGGACCGACTTTAAAAGCAGCAGAGGCTCAAGAAAAGGACCTCCTTGAAAGAAAGGAGTGCTTGAATAAAGAAAATGGGATGTAAACAACAGAAATGAAAGCCCTGAATCACATAAACATGGAACAATCCTAGAGGTTTCTAAATAAGTGAAACTTTGAGAAAGACTGGAGATCTGTAAGAGGCAAATGGAGTCAGAGTCAAAGAAATGGAATACACAGGTACATTTTTCAAATTTACCAAATGGACAATACTAATAACTGTTGAATGAAGTTAAAAAAGAAAGAGAAAACAAAAGAGGGAAAAGGGAAACGGGGACTGGCCATCCCACTCATAAAAATGTGAGTAGGAGGCTAAGTAAGCTGTTTGGTCAAAAGAATATTTTAACGGAAAGTTAAACCCCTTTTTGTATTTCTAACTTTGTCACTCATCAGCTCCATGTCATGGGTTAAGTTGTTTGAACATTCCAAACTCATCACTTACGCATTTGTTCATGCTTAATTCACTCTTTCTTGAACTTTTACCACCCTTCAAGCACTGTTCTGGGCACAAAATTGCATATGACATGTTCCCTATGTTCAAGGTACTTAGGGTCTAGTGGAGAAATTACTGAAGGGAAGCAACTAAACCAGACTAAGGGCACACACTAAGGGAAGGTGGTGTGTAGAAGACCCTTGGGCTAAATTTTTGAAGAATGAATACAAGCTTAACAAAATAGAAGAGAAGAGCCCTCCAGGTGTGAGCAGCATGGGATGGGTCATTGAGGCATGAAATACCATGCTATGCATGAAGAACTGCTGGGGATTCCGCATAAATGAATCTTAGGGCATATTGGGGGAATGGAGATAGATCCAGAGTGGTGGATAGAAGCCAATTCAAAAAGGCCTCAAGTAGTAAGCCTATCTATCAAATGAGGAAGTTGTACCACATGACTCCTGTTGTCCAATTTTCATGTAGCATTCTTATGGATGCAAAGCCTTTTCTCCTACTTGGGAATCATAGATGCTCAGGATTGGATGAAACTGGCTCCTAATTCTAATTTGAGATGAGAATCCTGTCAATATTCCTCTGGAGGGATTGTCCGCTCTGCTTGAACACTCCCAGAGATGGAGAATTCATCACTCCTTGAGACAGAATGTTCTTCCTTTCAGAAAGTAATGACTAGAAGTTAAAGTCGAACACAGAAAGTTAAAAATCCATTTATCTCCTCTCTTTAACTCCAAAGTCCAAGTAAAACAAGTAAAGAATTATTATTATTAAAAATCTTCCAAGAATGTCAAGCATATTTTGGAAATTGATTTGACAGAATAGAAAAATCTTAAACATAAAGCCTACTAGGGAGAGGGTAAATCACAGCAAGGTGCAGGTATACCTGAAACCAGGTGGGATTGAAAATGACAGCCCTTACTGAAAAATGTATAAGAAGAGTCAGACAACCAGATTACCTTCCCCAAAGCCAGGAGACTCTTTTCCATCCAGGCAGAAGCATGTTGGTTTACTTTATAAAGATGTTGAACCACGAGATTGTCAACACCCAGACACCAGGCACAATGCCTGGTGGAAATGCCAAGGGAAGCATCTCCTGAAAACAAAGGTGTTAAATGTAAGATGCACAAAATGGACTACAACACGTGATTGCCTGAGGGCTGGTTTTAACCATATTCCCATTCATCCTCTCTTTTTCCCCCTTGGGTGTTGATTCAAGGGACTTCCCAGTATACTCAATGCACAAAGTCTATTTCCCAGGGGATCCAATAGTATGAGCTTGCTGTAGAATAGGAAAAGATGCTGTAGTTTTATTTATTTTTTTAAGAAAGCCGCTGACATGAAAGACTGGGTCCAAATCAAAGCATGGGGAAGGCAGGGAAGGAAACCGAATGACGACACATAATGCATAAAATATTAATAGTAATTATTTAAAGAGATAAAAATACTATTTTCATAAAATTAGAAACAGAATACTATCAGAAAATTACTTTCAAAGAACAAGGAAGAGCTCTTGGGAACTAAAAATAAAAGTAATGAAAATAAAAAATTTCATAAAATAATTGACATAAAATTGTACAACCTTGCAGAATATAGAACAAAATACAAAGAGATGGAGAATATGAAAGTCAACATGAGAAAATTGGAAGCTCAGGAGGTACATTTGATGAAGAGCAGAAAGGGAACAAAAAAGTGGACAGACCAAATTTCTTTCAAAACATAGTATTAAAGAACATGAGAAACTTTCTCAGAATGTAAGCCAAGAGTTTCCAAAACGTTCTGCAAAATGAATAAAGAAGTTCCACACCAGTACAAATCATTATGAAATTTCTGGCTAACAGGAAAAGAAAGAAGTTAAGGAAAGCTTCCCCGAAAGAAAACAAACAAATGGAGCAAATGCAAAGGATTGGGCTTCTTAACACAACCTGGAAGTGAGGGAAAAATAGTTTGTTCAACGCCTTCAAAACCTGGAGTGTAATTTCCAATCAAGAATTCTAAGGATTCTCAAATTTAGGGAAGAATAGATAGTGCTGTAAGTCAGATCTTGAATGGCCCCCCTAAAGGCTCCTGTGTTAAAGGATTGTTTACCAGCTGCTGGTGTTATTGGGAGGGGGCACAGAGTGAGAGAAAGTTAGGTCACTGGGGCCATGCCCTGAAGGGTATACTTGGAACTGTGGCTCCAGCTTCTCTTTGCTTCCTGGCTGCAATGGAGGTACACAGCTTTGCTCCACCACATGCTGTGCACCATACAGATAACTGAGTCAAGCAATCATGAACTGAAACCTCTGAAAGCATGAACCTTTCTTCTTTAAAGTTGATTATCTCAGGAATTTTGTCACAGAGATGGAAAGCTGGTGGGAACACAGAAAGTCAGCCTTCGATTTTTTTTTACATATATTTCTCATACATCCTTTTTGAGGAAGCTATTGGTGAAAAGAAAATATTTCATCACAACAGGGAAAAGGAAAGAGAATACTATAATTTCAGGAAACAAACAAACATATTTGCAAGGACTATAGCATATCAATATGGGAACCAGCAAGCTGAGGACTTCACAGAGAAATTTGCTAAGAAAAAGTGGTGTTGAGAGATTGACCAATGTTATTTTATTGTATTGATCAAAGTCTTGTAGCTCTTTTGGAGAGTCTGGGGATAAATAAACAAAAAGTTCCTAGGGGTATAAAAACAAAAATAGGACAATTTTTATTTCTAGGGAAGACAAAACATTGTGTAACACAGAAAATATAATCAGAGTACTTTATGTGACCCAATCATAATCTATTTCCAGAAAGTACATCCTGAATATGTATTTAACTATAAACAGTCTCTTAAATTGGTAGAATGGAAGAAGGGAAAGGGAGGATGATACAACACTAAACGTCCATGTTCTACAAATTAAATCTACATAAAATTTAATTTTTTAACAAGTTGAGAATGCATATTCATAAAATAGAAGGAAATATCAAAAGAATGATTGAAAATATTCTCTAGAGGTTGCCTCCAAGAACAAAGATTAGGGTGGGGAGGGAAAATATAATTGTAATTTTTAACAAGTTTTCCAGTATAGTATTTGCCTATGTATACATACATATAATATGCATATACACAATATACCAGTAAATTTTTTGTAGAGAAATAATTTTTCTTTTGCTAACCTAACATCTAAAATTTGTATTCTAACTTATACTCTTAATTATATTCTCCAGGGATGTATATACAAAACCCAAACAAAATGATAGTTTCTCTTCCCTATGAACATCCCTCAGGCATTTTAAATCAGAACTCATGTTCTTCCCTTAGTTTGTGTAAGGGCTAAAACCTTCCAGTTCACTCAACCACACCATTGAGAAATCTTTCCATTCTCCCACCTGGTGACTTTTCCCTTCTACTTAATAGAGTGGTGTCCACGAACTGATGGTGATGCTTTAGATACATTTTGACTAATTTATAGCAACATTATTGCTTTTCTCACTCTGATTATGAGAATTCATTAAAAGCAACAAAGATTACCTTAACTTCCTTAGAAACTAAATCACATTAATATTTCACGTTATAACCAAGTCTTTCCCATATATGTGATTTTCAAATCATCCATCCTAGAGATGGGATTTGGTTTGGGGGTCATTTGTTTTTCATGGTGGTGGAGGGTCTTCCATTTATCTCTGTTAAATTATGGTTTATTAAAGTAACCTTACTGTCAAATTGAAAGGAAAATATATTTGGCTTTTGATTTATTCACAGAAGGCATTAGCTATATCTTCCAAACTTGTTTCACTCAAATTTGATAACTATACTTTCATTCAGGTCTTGAATAAAAACAGGGAACAACACCAAGTCTAGCAAGGCCAAGCCCTTCAGCCACCAGAACACATGTTCAAGTTAACAACCATCTGTTAGTCAGCTCCGAGTCACAAGTTGTTCAACCATTATAAGTTCCTTGAATCTGGCCCTGATACACTTACTGGATGACAGTTCTCTCTTCAAACCATTTTTTACTCAAGTCATTAAAAAGATACTTGATATAATTAAACCTATTGCTTTCTTTTGTAATATAAATTTTTATAAAACTAATAGCTGTTACCCTTCTTCCTTCACTAGATATTCAAAGTAATGTCATTTGACTGGTCATTTGACTTATATTGACAGATCTAGGATACAAATTTTGATCTGGGCTCCTGACTTCTGTTTTCCAGAAGTAGGTCAGTGTCTTGGACTATATTATTTTTATTATTGTTGTTATTATCTCAATGTGAGGTTGCAAATCATTGATTTTTCGCCTTATTTGCCTGCTCTGTAATCTCACCAGGATATGGGATAGCTCAGTCCTGGAGGTCATGCCAGAGATTTTTAAATTGCAATGGGCAAACCCTGCCCTCCCCAGGCCCAGCTATTCCCATTGCTTTCTGACAACTGACTGAGGATACAGCTTTAAGCCTTTGATATTCCTAGGCAAAGAGTCTGTGCTTTGACATTTGCATTTATCTCATTATGTTTGATTGGCATATTGAGATCCATAAGCTTGTGGTTAATATATTGCCAAGGATTCTTAATTAAGCTGGTTGTGCAAAAAAGGCATCAGAGTCTCAGGAGAAATGTATAATCTTTGCCAGTCGTTCACTTTGAATTTGCCTTGCTACCCTGGTGGCATAGAAGCCTACAGTGCCACAGAGACTGTTGGGGGCTTGACATAACAACCAAAGGCTTCTATAACCTGGTCCTGCCATTTGAATTGGAGGGAAAGGGAGACTGTTACATTAGAGGGAAGAAAAGAGCAGAATATCTAAGTCCATATTCCCCACGGCCAAACAAGACAGAAGAACAAAATATATGACAGGTAAAGCTGCCAATTACCATACTCCAAGGAATTATTAAGCATTAATGTTTATTTTCTACTTATTTTTCCCTATTAGCCTTTTCAATAAATTAAGAGGCTGAGACAAAAATAAACAAATAAGAATAAAGAGAAACCAAATCTCCACTGAGCTGAAGTTGCCTATAAACACACCCTAAGTCCTGTGTACCATGAAGCAATTGTGAAATTTGTTGTCCAAACCAGCAGCATTTATATTACCTATGATTTTGACAGAAATACAAATGCCCAAGCCCCACACTAGACCTATTTAATCAGAAACTTCAGGAACGGAGCAGAAATTTCTGTTATATTAAGCTTTTCAGATATCGCCATGCACCTAAGTTTCAGCGTCATTGCTAGAAAGGAACCAACTGAGATTTTCAAAGATGGAAATCTCTCGAGGGACTCCCTGAGCAACTCAAAGCAAGGCAAAGACAACTCAAAAAAACCAGTGAACATGATCCGCGGCTCTCTTTTCTCCTTTTCGGCCAGCTTGGCAGTCACTGTACTGGTATCACCTGTGAAGCAAGGGCCACAAGGCCCCCAGTGTGCATAAGATATCTTCAGGAATTTCTCCAGGAATCAGCTTTCCTTTAGGAGAACCATGATGCTGTGCTGTGCTCTGCCCCCGTGGCTCACTACGTGCGAAGGTAACGTCTACCTTTGCTTTCTCTTTCTTTACTTTGCCCCATGACCAGATGCCTTAGGAGAACATGAATTTTGTTGACTCCAGACACTGTGCACTCATCTCTGTCCCACCTCCCCCGTCCTGTTCAGGATTCCTGCAGGCATCCCTTTACAGCCCGACTTCAGCAGGATGCTTCTGTTTAAATGTGGGTCATGCGATGAGTAGTGTGCTGCTGGGAACGATGTTGCTCTGCTTTCCTTGTACCCCGTTGATTTCAAATGATCCTGCTCTCAGTTTTGTTCCAAACCTCTAGGTAATGCTTCCCTGGCACACGATGGCTGAGACATCTCAACTATCCCATGCCTACTGAGAATCCGTTAAATTCAGAGAATGCATATTGGGCATTAGTCCAAGAAGGGTTTGGTGACATTTCCCTTATTTGTCATGGATACAAAATATCACTATAACACATACCCCTGCATGGTAATTGCTCTACTAGGAGACATTTGGGTACTTGCTGTAACAAATGCATTTAAATCTTTTTGATCTGTGGAATCCTAGGTTGGTTCCCTTTTGCTATACATTCAGTGTGCCTAACCTTTGCCAAACAACTGCAGAGCTCTGTCCTGGCCCCAGGTTTTATTTGCTGCCTTTAGTCATTTTCAGTTTCTTAGTAGAAGCAAGTACAAGGGTAAAAGTCAATGGAAAGCAGGTTTAGGTAAGCTCCGTTCAGTCCATGCATATTGCCAAGAATCCCCGTGTGTACTTGAGGCAAGGAAGGAGTTTCTGTTCTGATTTGGAACACCATAAATCAAATAACTACGGTTCAGCCACCCCTAAGACTGCTGACATGGTCCCCTCCCAATATTTACTGCCAAGCGTAAGAGCTTACAAATACCAACATGACTACGCTGCCTGCACCTGGCAAAATGTTTCTGGTTTGTCAGAAAATCCAGCTGCTGCCTTTGTTTGATGTTAGCATTATTCAGTTATCGTCCCAGTGCCATTTGCATAACAATCGTCTCATAGCATATCCCACCAGGAAGGGTGGGGATCAGCTGGAGAAGTCATGGACCTCAGAGTACCTGCTTCTCTTCTCCATGAATGCCACTGACAAGCCTCTCTTCTTATGTGCCAACCTTTAAACATTTTGTAAATCCTAAATGAGAAGAGGTGAGTGGGGAGGTATTTGCATGGGTATCTTCTACAGTTAATTGAGTTATTCACATGGATGAGAAAATGATGCATCGAATGACTAGTTAGTGAGCTGGCACTGAGAGGCACTGGAGGTACTGCAAACACCAACCTGCCCTCAGGGAGTTTATGCCCTCCAGCACCATTCAGGAATAATAAAGGGAGGAATCTCTGATTCTTCTGTCTCATTCCAGGCATCAAAATGGATTTCTCGCTGCTTATTTTCAAACACACTTATGTGCAATTGACCTCCATATCTGTGGGTTCCAATCTGTGAATTAAACCTACTGTAGATGGGAAATAATCAGAAGAAAACAAATTACATCTAAACATGTACAGACTATTTTTTCACATCATTATTCCCTATACAATGTAGTCTAACAACTATTTACAAAGCATTTACATTGTATTAGGTATTATGAGTAATCTACAGATGATTTGAAGGAGGATGCACATAAATTATATGTGAATACTGTCATATTATGACAGAATATAAGGACATTGAGCACCCACAAATCTTGGTGTCTCCTAGAAAGTCCTGGAACCAATCTTCAAACATACCAAGGGACACGTGTACTCAGAGATAAATGAGCTGTTCTTGGCTGCTCTATTTGGCATTGATAAGGACCCCAGAACTCTTCATTGATAATGTCTAATGGTATCATTAAAATTAACTAGAACTGGGCCTGGTGGCATATGCTTGTAATCCCAGCAGCTCAGGAGGCTGAGGCAGGAGGATCGAAAGTTCAAAGCCAGACTCAGCAAAGGCAAGGGGTTAAGTCAGTCAGTGAAACTCTGTTTCTAAATAAAATACAAAATAGGGCTGGGGATGTGGCTCAGTGATCAAGTGCCCCTGAGTTCAATCCCTGTGCCCAACTCCAAAATTAACTAGAAATACTTTCAGAAGACTAAGATTTTTCCTAAAAGTCTTATAACAGTAGAGCATCAATTTTAAACGTCACAAATATTAATGTAATCTCAATCCTTAGAAAATAGCTGTTGCTATTTTTGTATAACTCTGTGCACAAATTTTTATAAACATGAAATATGACTGACAATGGTTATACAGTTTGAATTTGTTTTCTTTTTTTATCTAAGTATTTTTGATGTCATTAAATTTATAATGGTTGTATAATATTCCATGATTTGGGCATGCCATTACTTTTTTAACCATTCTCCTATTGTGAGACATTTAATCTTGTTCTATTTTATCAATTTTAATGTTCATTTGACTAGTGTTATCACATATAATGTTTGTCTTCATCTCTGATTATTTCTTCAGTTAAACACCTAGAAGCAAAAAAAATCATGTCAAATATCAGACTCACACATGCCAAGATGTTTTCCAGAAATATTTTACCAATTTAAATTTTCCTCAGAAATTTTTAAGAGCATCTAAAGAATTTTTTTCAAAATTTTGCATGAAACGTTAAAACATTTCACAAGTTAAAGAATATATGGGCTTTCTAAGCAATCTTCCTCCAAACCAACTTTTTCACAGTATTGTGTGTGTGTTCATGTAAAGAATACATTATATATGGGACGCACTACAATCGTTTTCCAGTGTAGTGATCTTGACCCCATAATGACCTGTGGAAGTGTGATTTTAGGCCTCACTGCATTCCTCAGATTCCCCTTGTTTGCTTTCTGGTCCTCTGCTTTCCTTTTGGAGAATAACCTATTGTATTCTTTCCGTTCCATTGACCTCCAGATCTCTGGGTTCCAATCTGAGTGGGCTTTCATTTAAACAATTTTACCTTCCAAAACAGAGAGAAGTAGAGAACATGGTTTATGACTGACCATTTCTATATGGTCATGTGATCTTAAGACAACCAATCAGAACATTTTCTAAGATTTCACTGGAGGTAACAGGGACACCAAGAGAATGTGTCTGAGCTGTGGGAAGCACATGGAGACAGTCTGCCTACAGAATATGGTTAAGTAGAGATCAGCATAACCATGACAGAGAACCCTAATGAAAATGAGTATATGATTTCCAGGAATCAACTGCACTTGAAGTTGGCTTAATTCCAAAAGTTCTAATTGTCATAAGAAAATAATTACTTTATAATTCAAATTGGCCTTATGGGTTTTTTTTAACACCTTTAAGCAAAAGATCCCATTTGAACATACAACTCCAAACTATATTACCAAGTGAGAAATATAAAATCTTGAGCCAAATAAGAACCATGTAATTAGACCATGGTTCAGGGGAATGATAGAAGAAGATATCCATCCAAACAGAACTATATATCTCAAAAATGGAACAATACTCAGGTTAAAGAAAATGAAAGGCCATGTAGAAATGCGGTCAGTAGGTCTTGCACACTTCTCGCCTACTTTGCATAGGCATGAAGTAAAGAAACTCTTATTCATAACCCATATCTTGTTAGTCACTGAGGAAGGAAGGATGAAGTAAATGGAAAATAAAGTCCTCGTATAAAAGAGTTATAATTTAGCTTGATAATTTCTTTATGCAAGTTTCTTGTTTGATTTTAAAGTCTGAAAAAGAAAATATGCACCTCTGAGCACGTTCCAAAAGGACTTTTAAGAATGCAAATTACCTATGGGACTACAGCCTCAGTATGTTTTTCCCACTTAAACTACAGTTCAAGCTAGGATGGATTCTTTGAAGATAGGTAATAAGTAAAATATCGTAGACTAATAGAAATAATTAAGAACTTAAATTCAGGAGACCTCATGTGACCTTAGACTGACCATTTACTTTTATGGGTTCCATTTTATTCACACATACAATAGGAGATTTAAACTTCATAGGCTCTTGTACAAACAAATATTTGTCCATTCAAAATGAATATTTCAGAATAAGGAAATAGAGTTTTCCCCAGAACTACTCTTCTTTAACATTCGGTTCATGTCAACACTTTGGGGAATCCCCTGAGCTCTCTAGACAGGATATAACACACAACCATCAAAATGGTTGAAAAATGGGAAAGGAGAAAGATATTCTAGGCAAACAACAGGATACTGGTGTAGCATTCATAACATTATTGAACATATGTGTACATAGTTCACATGTGTACATGTGAACAAGTTACCTGCACACCCCATACCCCATGTCCCAGATCAGGAAGGCGAATTATGCAGCCCCTATCAGACCCCATCTGAAACACACTGTGTGTCTTACTGGCCAAGGTGCCTCCCCCAGCACCCTGAGATATGACAATGACTTTATGGCAAGTATATTCCTATTATATAAATTTGCCAACATAGTTTTTAACTTTCTATAAAATGCAATCACGGTATAAACATTCTTCTGTGATTTGTTTCTTTAAAATTACATTATATTTGAAAGACGCTGCGAACAACTGCAATGTCTTTACTTATATCACATAGCATTCCTCATGTGGCAGTAATTGATTTATTGTTCTTCTCCTTCCTTGTCCTAGTTTTATAGTTCTATAACTGGACCTTGCACATATTTCTTCTTCCCCAGTTAGCACTGCGAGGCTTCGTCAAGAAAGCAAACTGGAAGGAAACTGCAAGAAGGGGCTTTTCTTCTTGGCTCCAGTTGTTTCTTCTTGCTTCTGTGGTTTACAGCTGCTGCAGGAACACAACAGTGACGCCATCCTTAATGAATTTCTCTTGGGAGTTTCAAAGCATTGGGCAGGTAGTTTCCGGTGAGTTTCAGGGACACCTAACAGGTGATTTTTCCTTTGTCAGTCCTGGCCTGGGGCACCTCAGCAAACTTCTCTGACACGCAGGGTCCACAGCCACACCCTCTTCATGGGGGCCGATTTCCTCATCCTTGATGGGACCTTCTTACAAGCTTCTTCCTTTCTTGGGTGTTTCCCCTTTTTCAAGTTTACCCCTATATCTGTCATTCCTTTACTGGAATATAGAGTTCCAATGCAGAGGTCTCTTTACCTCCTTAAGAACCTTTTATTACCTAATAATCCCTTGCTACTACCTAATAATCTTTCATATTACATTTTTTAATTAATGGTGTGGTTTCTACCTCCTGGTTGGACCTTGACTGATGTGGATTTTATAATTTCCAGTTACTAATCAATTGTATTTTTTTTTCAATGAGCCAACTCTTGGTTTTGTTCATCTTCATCATTTAATATATATATATATATATATATAATATATATATATAAAACTATTTCTGATCTTTATTGCACCTATTTTCCTGCTTTGTTTGGGTTTCTTTTGCTACTCCTTTCATAGCTTTTTAGACAGAGGATTATGTTGCTAATTTCTTTAAACCTTTTTTATTTTCTGGTGTACCTATTTAAGGCTATAAATTGCACCATAAGTATAATTATAATTCCATTGTGTATATTCTATATGTAATATTCTGCTATCATTCAGTCCAAAAATCACCCTTTTATTTTTTTTTTTCTCGTGGGAGATTTATTTTCCAAGTACTTGATCATTTTTAGTTTTTTTTTTATATTGATTTTTTGCCTTTTAATCAGATAACACAATAATGTCAATTCTTTGAAATTTTTTAGCTTTTATTGCTCAACAAATGGACAAATTTGTTTTATATATCTTGAAACTTTATTAAAAGCATACAAATTTTAAATTCATATATTTTATTGGTGAACTTAATTCTTCCATTCATATGAAGTGATCTACTTCATCTTCTCCAATATTTTAGTCTAAAATTTAATTTGTTTATTGTTTATATAGCCACTAAAGTTTCCTGAGGTTTAATGTGTTTCTAGTAAATCTTTCTCATTTCCACATTTTCAACTTTTCAATATCCTTAGATTTAGATGTTTCTCTTTTAAATATAATAACTGAATTTTTAAAAAGTTCATTCAGAAAATTTTTAGCTTTTCATTCAAAGTTTTCATTGCTGTGAATGCTGATATTTTTGAGTTCAAATATATCATCTATTTATTCTGTTGGTTAATGTTCTATTTTTCTTCTTTGATGCTTACTTTTATATGCATAATACTTTTAGCATTTTTCCCCTATTCTGGCTCCATTATTTTAGTGGTTATTCTAAAAATCCAAACATGTATAGTTAATAGAAGTAATGAAACATTTACCCTCCTCACAGATTACAAAAGGGACTGAGAATACATTAACTCCACTTTATTCTTCCTCTTGGCTTACATTTTGTATTTTTCCAGGTATTTTGATTCAATAAATTTAACTCCATTAGACTATGGAACTGTTTTATATGATTAATATATCTTTACATTTCCCACATAATTGCATTTTCCCCTCCTAATTCCTTTGCCATTTCTCAACCTCCATCTGGGATCACTTTCATTCTTCTTCAACAACTTTAGAATATCCTTGAGAGATTGCTATTAATAAATCTTTGTCTTTTAACATAGAAGTCACAGTTGTTTTAGAACCTTTAGATTAGATAATTTTTATATCTGAAATCTGTTTCTGCTGTTTATTATCTCTGTTTCTTCACTAATTTCCTAAATTGCCTTGGTTCTTTCATGCCTGCTTACCTTTGGCAGACTGATGATATGATATATATATATATATATAAATATATATAATATATATGTATATTTTAATGACCTATGGATTTTCTAAGATATATACCTATGGATTCACTAAGGCCAAGGATGAATTTACCCTCCACCAGAGATATCTGATGGCACAACTGATTAGAGATAACCTCAAACGTGGGGAAAATAAATGAAGGGAATATTGATCTCCTGCCATAAATATTTAGATGTATTTCCCCCTTTTCTTTATGTCCTCCTACTTCACTGTCCCTTACGGCATATTTTTCTACATTAGGAAGAAAAACCAAGATAGCTTCAGTTATAGCTTGCCCTGATCTCAGGGTGAGGCCCTTTCAAGTCCTCGTTGAATGTGGGAGAGAATCTCTTAGAAACTATAGAGACTTTTTTTTTAATTTAAAAAGAGAAAGAAAGGAAGGAAGACAGACTTTGACTTCTGCTTTCCTTGCCCCAAGAGGCCCCAGGGTGTGTCACTTTCATGCCTCTTCAGCACAACACAAAGAGCTTTAGTGTTCTAGTATTCTATTTGTTCTGCTTATTTCTTTAAGTTTTGACTTTTCCAAAAATATTTAGTATTTGATGTGGTAATGTCATAAACACATGCATGCACCCACAGATTCAGCTATATTTTCCTGTTTTCAGCAAGAGGCAGTTATCTAAATAATCTAACATGCGATTCCCAGATACAAAATTCTTTCATACCAATTTTTTTAAAAAACTGAACTCATAGAGGTGAAAGGATTGTGCTCTGCTTTCTTGGGTCCTGGCAATATGATCAAAGACTCTAGGTAAGTGACCACCACTCTGTAAACCTCACGCTATCCCATAGTCCAGGTTTAGAGAGAACAAGAAGACTCTCAGGTTTATTTGCTTGCAGATCTATAGACATATTCTTCAATCAGATTTATCTGCTAAGGTTTATATTTGATCCCAGCTCTCTCTTTCCTATATCTTGTTTCCCAATTGCTTTCCAAACTTGGATAAAAAAAGAATCATCACCAGGAACGGTGGCACATACCCCATAATCCCAGCAGCTCAGGAGACTGAGGCAGGAGGATGGCAAGTTCAAAGCCAGCCTCAGCAAAAGCGAGGTGCTGAGCAACTCAGTGAGACCCTGTCTCTAAGTAAAATACAAAATAGGGCTGGGGATGTGGCTCAGTAGTTGACTGCCCCTGAGTTCAATCCCCAGTAACATCCCTGCAAAAAGAAAAACACAATGTATATATTTTTTAAACTACTTTTCCTTTTAGTTCTTGGTTAAATATATGAGAAATACATTTATATATTCATATATTTATGTAAATATATGAGAAATTATGAAAAGACAGATAACAGTGGAGGAAAACATGAAGGGTCCTGCCTGTTAGTTGAGGTAGTTGAGATGAACAGAAAATTTAAAAAAATAAAATAAAATAAACAAACAACCACTGAAGAAATAACTAAGGACATCTCAAAAAGGTAAAATAAGAATGAAAAGAAAATTGCTTAGTCCATAAATATATCTAAAGTTATTAGTTACAGAATCTCTGCTCTCTGTACACTTTTCAAATCATCCTGGTTTCTGGTGCCTGGGACAGGCTGCATTGCACGAGCCGCCACTGTAACTCAATTACCAGTCCATTCGTATCAGTTATGCAGCTCGAGACAGCATCATATTGGATGACTAAAGAGTCTGTGCTGGAGTGTAAAAAAGTTAAAAGGTCAGAAAGGTAAACAGAATCGGGGCCATTGAGAGCTTTATAGGTCATTAAAAGGATTTTAAAAGCCATATGCTGTCTTAGAGGCAGCCAAGATAGAGATTGTAAGATGGGGGAAATATGATCCGTAGATCAAGTCCTAGTAACAACGCTGGCAGCGGCAGCATTCAAAACCATCTGTAGCCAGTTTAGCAAACAATCTGGAACGCCACCAGGAACAAATTAAAATAGTCAATCCTGGAAGAAAGGAAAGCCTAGCATGGATGAGTGAAATGTCGCTTGCTAGAGAATGTACAGCCCGTAATCTTACAATATTCTCTAAACCCTAAAAAGAATTTTTCACCACCAATGTAATATGAAGATTTAAAGTTAAATTGAGGATCATAAAGAGAAACATGCAGAACAAAACGGCAACTCCGAGGCAATGAACATGAATCCCAGTCCCAGGGGTCTTGCTGGCACAAAGTGCAACTCAACCAGGAAAGGAATGAGTGTAACTCTGCAGTAATCTGGAAGGGACTCTGCTCACCTGGCCAGCCCTTGAAGAAAAATAACCTCAAGGACAATCATCAGTTTGGAGAAAACAATCAAAATAATACCCCTTGATAATAAGTGAAGTAGACACTTAGATCAGAAATTTATGGAGAACCTTATTTGTTGATGCTTGTTGAGAATGAATTCACATCATTCAGTAAACTTATATTGTTTCTTAAATAGTAATCAAAATTAGAAAGAAACGAATACGATCATTAGCATTTACTAAATGCTTATTATGTTCCAGCACAGCCCCATGTGCTTTACAGACAGTCTAAGGTACTTCTGATGCCACGAAGCACTATTATTATCATGTTTTCTTTCAGCCAAGTGCAAGCTCTCCTGTAACCTCACTTCTTAATCTTTAGTTAATAATGCTCAGAGAAGAAAGGCCATGCCCTCTCCTTTGCAATCACCTGCAATTTCTAAGAGCATGGGAATTTTAGCATAGCATTACAGGTGTAGAAATGGAAGGGATCAAATATCTCTCATGATATAGAATCTTAATAGTGAATTAATGTTATCATCCCCAAGAAAGTTAAGGCCCCCATGAACTTTAATAGCTTATATTTTACTAGGGTGGTAGAGCCAAAACTTGCACTGTGCTGCTTTAAAAATATATAAAGCCTAACCACAGAGTGGTTCTGGATTTAACCTCAGAATCCTAGTCCCATCTTATTCTGGCAATGATAAAACTCTCGGGTCAGAGTAGCTGAGAGAATTTACCTGTTCTGAGTTTGCCTAGGTCTTCTCTTTAATCAGATTCTATACTACTCACTGAATACTTCCTAGCCTACTCTGTGCCAAACCTCCTCCCTCCTCCCATTATTCACTGTATCACTATAAATTCAGAAGCCAGAGATGTACTTCAGTATCTATCTGAAATTGCTCACAATTCAAAACTAATAAGGACTGTCCTCTACAGCAAAATTTAGCATCTCCAGCTCTCCATCCTAGCTATTTCTGCATTACCAGAACGCCAATGTTCATTGTGAGAAGTAGCCTGTCCAATGGCTTGAAAAGAGCAGATGATGGCCGTGTTTCTCTTGGTAACACCATTGAGAATTTAGGAAGAAAAGTTACAAGGCAAATTTTGCCAAAATAGTATTCTATTTAAACTTGTCTTCCAAAGGCTGTCCCACATTGCACTGGCTTTCTTAAAGTTCTATAGGTACTTTCTGTTTATACTGGTAAAATTTATCCCCCATGCATCAGTAGTTACAGTTGACCAGCAGCAGCATCCTATTTGATTCTTCATACTGTGGGCTCTACTTGCAAGCTCTAAAAGAAGATCAACTACAAACCATGGAGAATTGGAAATATGCTTAAACCTCTTCAGAAATAACACCCACTCAAACATGGACAAACAGAGACACATTGACTACACAGCAGAGGTATTTGATTAAACTACATAGCAGCTAATGGAAAGAAAGGTTAGATGACTATTTGAAAGTTTCTGTTTTTTCTTTTTTCAGTTTTTGTCTTGCTCTTTGGGGGTCATGATTTTCTCAAGGGGAATAGCAACAGGAATAATCCACATTTAAGGAGGCCAGATTTTTATATGGGAATTTTGATAATGACTTAGAAATCATAGAGTTCTTAGGTATAACTTTGAATTATTTTTTCATAGGATGGTACTTTTCCATGTTGCTCTAAAATGTAGTAAAAGATTGCTTTAATTTCAAAGAGCACTATTAGAACTGCCTTTTGAGAGGTTTTGTAATTTATGAACATGGAAGAATATTCTGATATTCTCAAAAACACAAAGAATTAAATTTATATAGAGATATTATGATTGTTATTGATAGCAATTTATCCTTGAAATAAAGTTTACTACAAGCATGAAGTTATTTTTTTATCTTTATTGTTTCTATACCCATCAGACATAATAAGAACTAGAATTAAGTATTTTAATAGCTAATTCAACAGAATGCCTTTGATGATTATTTCTTTAAAACTGAATGCCAACTGCTGGTTTCCTAATTTATACAAAGTTTCATAGCAGTGGAAGAAACTCAGAATGAGAATAAAATATACAGAAGGATAAAAGTATATGTCCTGTATTCAACGTTTAATAGTTTCTAGGCATGTCCTAAATAATTTACACTCAGAATTCATTACCTGACCCCTCCCACTTACCCCTTTAGAGATGAGGACTAGAGCCAGTGGGCACATGAAATCCCCAGTTGAAACATCAGGGTAAGATCTATAAATGTTTGAGTTAATGCTTCAGTATTCAGAACTCTGGCATATGCTGTAGATAACATTGTTTGGGGCTCATGGAATATCTAAATATTTATTTCAGTAATTTTTTCATGTGATATTTTCACACTTTAATAAAAACTAGACATTTCCTATATAAATATATGCTCACAGATCATATGTATACAAGAGTAAAACTACGCATATATATAATCTGAACATAATTTGTATTTATTTTCACCATGTAAAATGTTGGGAAAATTTGGAAAAAAAAATTCTTTTCCAAAGTCCAATACTTTCACTCTAGCCATTCATACACTCCAAAGGAATAAAGACATATATGTTCACAAAAAATTCAAAATACACATGTTCACAGTAGCATTATTCATAATAGCAGAGAAATGGAAGTAACTCAAAGACCTATTAACTGATAAGAGGTATATAAAATAAAGTGTGTCCATATAATAGAATATTCTTTGGCAATAAAAAATTGATGTACTGATACATGCTTCCACATAAATTAAGATGAGTGAAAGATGCCAGTCACAAAAGACAATGCTGTATGGTCCTACCTCTATATAATGTATAGAGGCAAATTCATGGAGACAGACAGGAGGTTAGTGATTCCAGACACAAGGAAGTGACTGATAATAGGTCTGAGAGTGATAAAATGTCCCAAAATTAAATAGTGCTGATGGCCATATAACTGTGGGAATGTAGTACAGACCTTTGAATTGTACACTTTAAAAAAGGCAAATCATACAGCATTTGAATTATATTCCAGTAAAGCAATCATGAGACAGGTAACCATATCACAGTTAGAATATCATAATTTTTTGAATTCATGAAAATAATGTGCATCATCAAGGGAAAACCATTGTCTGAAGACATGTTACAAATGAAATCAATACAATCGCAAGGCATATTCGGTTTAAAATGTTATTAATTTTAAGGGTAGATAGTTGCCTGCCAGAAAAGAAAATATTATATAATCACATCAGTTTTCATAAGCAAATGATATGCCAATCTAGCTTGAAATTTGATAGTTATTTTAGTAAGCCATTTTTTTTTTTTTTTTTTTTTTTTTTTTTTTTTTTTTTTTTTTTGCTGCTGTGACCTAAAGACCTGATAAAAGGAGTTAGAGGAGGAAACATTTATTTGGGAGTTTACGGTTTCAGAGATCTCAGTCCAGATCTGGTGTCTGGGCTTGAGATGAGGCAGAAAGAATATCATGGCAGAAAAGAATGGTGGAGGGAAATGGCTCAGGACATGAAAACAAAAAGCAGAGAAAGAGAGAGCCCTGCTCACCAAGAACAAAATATATCCCCCAAAGGCGTGCCCTGCCCCATGACCTGCCTCCTCCACCCACAACCTACATGCCTACAGTTTCCACCCAGTTAATCTAATCGCTATTAGGTGATTAATGCGCCAATTAGTTTAAAACTCTCCTAACACAATCATTTCACCCGTAAACTTTCTTGCATTATCTCACGTATGAACTTTGGGGGACCTCTAATATCTGAACCATAACATACTGTGTTATTTGACTTTCATATTCACCCGGCAAAAGAAATACTGTCATTATCTCCAGTTTGCTGCTGAGTAAAGAGAAGGTTCAGAGAGTTTTCTGGAGTTGAGCAAAAGAGTTGAGTGGTAGAATGGAACTTAAGCCCAGGTCTTCCGGTATAAATTTTCATTCTTCTTTTTTTTTTTTTGAAATCCTTTCCTATCATGCTTGAGAAGGATCAAACTAAAAGCAAATAGTGGTGTAGCAAAAATTTTTTTGCCAAGAATTAAGGGATTCCCTTTTCTTCTTTGCTCATTATTTCCCTTAAGGCCATAACAAAAGAAAACAATTAACATTTTCATTACCAAATTTAGAACTCTGTAAAATGAACAAATTTAAGTAATCTTCAAATTAGTTCCTTTCAGTTTGAATATTCTCAGTGTGTGTCATGCCCATAAAAATCATGAATATTCAATATTATTGTGAGAGCTGTCACTGACTATGAAGACAGGAGAGCTTAAGGGAAGTTTTTGTTTTAAAAGTGAATTAGCTGGAACTAAAAACTAAGAAGAAATTAAATTCAAAGCTAGCAGAAGGAAAATAATAAATATTGAAACAGAGATAAAAGGAAAAGGTTATTATTTTGTATAGGAAAACAATAGAGAAAAAGCAATTGAACCCAGAGTTGACTCTTCAAAAAGATCAACAAAATCAACAAGTTTTAAGGTTAAGGAAAAAATAGCATACTCAAAAAACTAAATCATAAATGAAATCAGGGACATTATTACTGGTTTTACAGAAATAAGAAAAACTATAAAACTATCATTTATACTTGCATGCCAACAATTTGTATGATCTGAACGAAATGAACGAATTCCTAGAAACATTCAACGGGCTAAGACTGAATCATGAAGATGTAGAAAACCTACTCAGAATGGTAACTAGTAATGTGATTGAATAATCAAAAAAATCCAACAGTGAAAAAACCCATAACCAGGAAGCTTCACTGGTGAATTGTATCAAACATTTTAAGAATTAACAATATTTCTCAAACTCTTCCAAAAACTTGAAGAGGAGGGATCCCTTCCCAACTCATTTTTTGAGACAAGCAATACCCCAATGTCAAAGTGACAAAGAGACAAGAAAGCAAAACTACAGACCAGTGATGCATAATTCTCCAAAAAAAAAATACTAGCCAACAGTTCATCAGAATATTAATAGAACTATAGCTGGTGAATAAGTAGGAGATTTATTCTCAGAATGCATGTGTGGTTCCATATTGAAGAATTAGTTGATGTAAATGCATTTCATGGACATAAGGCATGATGATCTCAATTGATGCAGAAAAGCATTTAAAAATTCTACAAATTTTGAAATGACTACACTCAACAAACCATAAATAAAGAAAATTACCAACAAGATGTATCCCATTTGTTTAAAATAAAAATAAATTTAAAAAAAATGTTAATATGAAAAAAAAAATTCCAACCAACAATATATCTGTGTATTCAGATTCCCCTAATCTGTACCAGTGTTCATTCTTATGTGTATAATAGGACATTTGGATGTTTAGCATTCTAATAAAATAATGTTACACACACACATTAAAAAAAGAAAATTACCTCAACATAATAAAGGCCATATATCCAAAGTCCTCAGCTAACATCATACTCAATGACAAGAAGCTGAACACATTATCTTCAAGATTATGAATGAGCAAAGAGGACCTCTTTGGCCACCTCTCTTCAACAACATACTAGCAACCAAAGTCAGAACAATGATACAAAGAAAACAATTTAAAATCTGGAAAGGAATTAAAATGATCTATTTGCAAATGACATTTTCTTCTTCTTTCTAAGGACCCCTGAAAATTCTTTGTCTCATAAGTCTGAACTAATAAGTAAATTCAGTGAACTTGTAGGACACAAAGTTAATATGCAAAAATCATTTGTTTTTATACAATAACAATGAACAATCCCAAAAGGCAATCTAGAAAGCAATTCCACTTATAATAACATCAAGAAGAATAAAGTTCTTAGAAATAACTTACCCAAGAAGGCAGAATATTTATGTGCTGGAAACTATAAAGCCCAAAAGAAATTAAAGAAGACACAGATAGAAGGAAAAGCCATTCATGAGTTGAGTCTTAACACTGTTAAGGTACTACCCAAAGTGGCCTCCAAATTCAAGTGTAATCCCTATCAAAATCCCAATCACCATTTGGGTAGAAATAGAAAAGTCCATCCTAAATTTCACTTGGAATGGTAAAGAGCCCTGAATCTTCAAACTGAAACAAACTTAAGAAAGGACAAAGTGGAAAATATGACATTTCTTGATTCAGAACTTACCACAAAGCTATGGTAATCAAAACAGTGTGGTACTGGTGTAAAGAGAGACATGTACTAATGGAATAGACTTGGGAGTTCAGAATTACATGATCAAATGATCTTTTTTTCAATTTTAAAATTACTAAATTAGTTCTTTCTTTTTAAAATAACTTTTATTATTATATTTTGTAATAATTCTCTTGTTAAATTATTTTTAATTTTTTACAGACTGCATTTTGATTACTGTACACAAATGGCATACAGCATTTCATTTCTGTGGTTGTACATGATATAGATTCATACCATTCGTGTAATCATACATGTACATAGGATAATGATGTCTGTCTCATTCCACCATCTTTCATACCCCCCTCACTCTCATTTCCCTCTACATAATCTAAAGTTTCTCCATTCTTCTCTCACCTGCACTCCCCATCCCCCATTATATATCATTATCCACTTATCAGGGAAAACTTTTGACTTTTGGTTTTTTGGGATTGGCTTATTTCACTTAGCATGATATTCTCCAATTCCATCTATTTATCTGCAAATGCCGTAATATTATTCTTCTTTATGGCTGAATAATATTCCATTGTGTATATATACCACAGTTTCTTTATCCATTCACCTGTTGAAGGGTATCTAGGTTGGTTACATAATGTAGCTATTGTGAATTGAGCCACTATAAACATTGATGTACCTGCATTACTGTAGTATTCTAATTTTAAGTCCTTTGGGTATCAACCAAGGAAGGGGATAACTGGGTCAAAATGTGGGTACATTCCAAGTTTTCTGAGGATTCTCCACACTGCTTTCCAGATTGGCTGCACCAATTTGCAACTCCACCAGCAATGTACAACTGTGCCTTTCTACTCATAAGTGATGATTTCTCTGAAAGAGAAATTAGGAAAACCACTCCATTCACAATAGCCTAAAAAAAAAAAAATTTGGGAATCAATCTAACAAAAGAGGTGAAAGACCTCTACAGTGAAAACTACAGAACACTAAAGAAAGAAATTGAAGAAAACCTTATGAAAAGATCTCCCATGTTCATAGATAGGCAGATGAATATTGTCAAAATGACCATTCCACCAAAGGCACTCTAAAGATTCAATGCAATTCCAATTAAATCCCAATGACATTCCTCATAGAAATAGAGAAAGCAATCATGAACTTCATCTGGAAGAAGAAGAGACCTGAAATAGCCAAAACCATCCTGAGCAGGAAGAGTGAAGCAGGAGGTATCATCATACCAGACCTTAAACTATACTACAGAGCAATCGTAACAAAAGCAGAATGGTATTGGCACCAAAATAGACAGGCAGACCAATAGTACAGAATAGAAGACACAGAGATGAACCCACATAAATACAGCTACCTCATACTAGACAAAAGAGCCAAAAACATACAATGGAGAAAAGGTAGCCTGTTCAACAAATGGTGCTAGGAAAACTGGAAATTCATTCTTTTTTTAATCTTTAATTTTTATTTTTACAGACTGCATTTTGATTCATTGTACACAAATGGGGTACAACTTTTTGTTTCTATGGTTGTGCACATTATAGATTCAACCATTCATGTAACCATACATGTACATAGGGTAATAATGTCTGTCTCAGTTCATTATCTTTCCTTCCCCTACCCCCTGCTGCATCAAATGATTTTTGATCAGAGTGTCAAGACCATTCTAATGATGAATAAGGAAAGTCTTTTACATAAATGGCTCTGGGGAAACTGGATTTCTGCATGCAAAAGAGTGAAGGCAAACCCTTATCTTAGATCATATATGAAAATTAATTCAAAATGGACATAGAACTAAAAGACCTAAAACTATAAACATTTTATCATAAAACATTGGGGGAAAGCTTCATTACACTGGATTTGGCGACAATTTCTTGGCTATCTCATGAAAAATTCAGGTGACACAAAAAATAGATATATTAGACGATTTTAAACTTAAAAACTTGTGTTCAAGAGAGGAAATAATCAGCAAAGTGAAAAGATGATCTACAGAATGGGAGAGAATATTTGCAAATCTTATATCTGAGGTTAATATACAGAATACATGAATACTCACACGATTCATCAAGAATCAGATTGAAAACTGGTCAAAGGATATGAATCCTCCAAAGAAGATATACATGTGACCTATAAGTATATGACAGGATGATCACCATCACTAATAGTTCAGGAAATGCAAATCAAAACCACAATGAGACACCATTTCATACCTATTAAAATGACTATCGGGGCTGGGGAGATAGCTCAGCTGGTAGAATGCTTCTTTCTTCGTTCTTAGACTTTTCTCTGTGCCTACACACTCCTAGTCTCTCTCTTTTTCTTAGGCAGACACCTGTCCTACTGGAATAGGGTCCCATCCTTATGAACTCACATAACCTTAATTAGCATCCTAAAGGCCTTGTCTCCAAATACAGTTACAAGGGGTTGGGACTACAACACAGTGAATTTGGTGGGGACAAAATTTAGTCCATAACAGACCTCTATGCACTTTTACAAGTCACTCCACAGCACCATCATCATAAACAAGTGCTGACCAAATTCCAAAAATCCTTACACAATCAATCTCACAAAATTCTCATTTGATAGTAAGTCGTGATTGTGCTGCCAAGTGGATAGAAATTTTTAAAGAAAGTAAATTAGTCGAAAATGCAGCCTACAGTTGTTCTCTGGGGAAAAATGAAAGCTCAATTATTCAATAGGAAAGCACAGAGCATTGCGCCTTTGCATCGGGCCACATCCATCAGACGCGATAACTGCAACTTCATCCATCATAAGGTACAGTAGGAATAAAAGTGCTGGAACAGAACGCCAGTGGAGGCTGCTTCTGAAATAAGACGCTTCGTTTCAGTAAATGTCCTGGCTGCTCCCGGGGTTCCATCTCACAGGGCAATAACATCATCTGGTCCACATACTATCCCTCTAAGATTTTCTTTCTTTCTTTTTTTTTTTTTTTTTTTTTTTTTTTTTTACATCTAAATATGCTGAATTTATTCATCCCATCTCTTCTTTTTGGGGGGGATTGAACTCAGGGGTGCTTAACCACTGAGCCACATCCCCAGCCTCCCTTCTTTTTTTTTTATTGTAAACAAATGGAATACATGTTGTTTCTCTGTTTGTACATGGAGTAAAGGCATACCATTTGTGTAATCATAAATTTACATAGGGTAATGGTGTTTGATTCATTCTGTTACTTTTTCCCTTCCCCCCGCCCCTCCCACCCCTCTTTTTTTCTCTTAATTAAGGCTTAAGTACATTTGATTGAACAGACAAAACAAAAGCTTCTTCAAAACTATGAATAAGCACATGTTTAGCCATTTTCATTTAAAAAAAAACAAACTTTTTTTTTTGTTTTTCCAAAATGGGTTGGTTGATAATTTGCTGGTTATTCTGTGCCTCTCTTGAAGCACATGGACTTGAGATCTCTAGACATTGACTTGCTCTTGTCCCTTGGCACCTGTCCAGTTTTTTTTTTTGTTTTTTTTTTTTTTTGTTTTTTTTTTTTCAGTGTTTCAAGTATTTAAAGACCCTAATGCTAGCATACACCTTATTCAGCATCACAATATCCTAACAATCAGGATTTTCCAGTTGAGGATGGCCAGTTATTCATATTAAGAAAGCAAAGCTTTGTGGATTTATGTAATCTTTGAAGGAAGGATTATGATATAGAAAATGCTGCCATTCCTAATTGACTTCTATTTGCAAACTGAAAATATTTCTTTCTAACTGATGAAGTATCTTAGAGAAAATTTTTAATGTTTTAAATTTGTGCATCTCATTTAAAATGGATCCATTCTGAACTGGGTACAGTGTGCATGCCAGTAATCTCAGAGACTAGTGAGGCTCAGGCAGGAGGATCACAAGTTCAAAGCCAGCCTCAGCAATTTGGCCAGGCCCTAACCAACTTAGCAAGATCCTGTCTCAAAATAAAAAATAAAAACAGTCTTGGGATATAGCTCAGTGGTTAAGCACCCCTGGGTTCAATCCCTATTACCAAAATAAATAAATAAAGTAAAAATAAAATGGGTCTATTTTGTAAACAAGGTGGACATAACCAAAATAGCATCCTTTTTTTATCAGATTTTTAGAATATTAATAGAAGATGTTTGATGACCAAATAGTTGATTCATTTGGTTCCTAAGAAATTAATTGAGCTTTTTGGAAAGTTATCTTATTACAGGGAAATACCTACTATCATGTGTATATTGCAATGGCAAGCAAATTGAAGATATTCAATTGATAGTAACAGTTATAACAAAATAATTAATATTATATTGTTGATTAATTAATTTTTCTCTGAGATTAAGACTCAAATAAAATATTTTTTCATATAAAATGAGTACAATTCCTGTCTTCAGTCAGATATCTTTCCATAAATCACTGAATACCTGTAAAGTGCAATTCTCAGCAATCTTCTCTCAGGATGAATTAGTGCTTTAAGCAACAGTTTTGAAATGGTTAGTACAAAGCAAGGCTTCTTGTTTCTGTTTATAGAGTGTTTGGAACCCTTTTTTTCCCCATACAGCATAACCAATATTCATGACTCTCAACCATTGTATTTTGGGTGTTTTTTTTTTTTTTTTTCCTTCTTCAGTGTTCCATGACCACCACTAATACCAAATTATTACTAATATTTCTTCCTCATGTGGTTTTATCACGGCTGGAAAAAATTAAAGACAGAAAGAGATCTGACTTTGGTTTCTCCTGAAGGAGTGATAAATTTGGCCCAGATTCTCATCTAGCCCTCCAAAACTTCCTTAGAGGGAAGGCGGTTGGCCAAAGGTTAGAAAGCAGTTGTGCTCACCTAAATCTTTTTAACTTTCTGGCATTTCACACACATCGAGAAATTTAAAAAAGGGGGTGGGGGGGGATAAGAAGAAGAAGAGAGAAAGCAAAGAAAAAAACCGATTTCTCTGAACTATAGCCACTCAGTTTAAAAGTATAAAAGTTATAGTTTTTTCTCTGTTATTGTTTTTCTTTAAGAAATTACACTTTAAAAACAGAAAATCAGAAGAAAGTCTACCTTCAACATTACTTTTTGTGAAGGATTTTCCCTAAGATTTTCACCATTCATGTAGGAAATAATTAGAGTTCTTTGATTCAGATGGTCATCTTTGCCTACAGGATTAAAATCAGATGGTCATAGATCCTTGTCTTGGCTGAAAGCTCCAAAAGAAGAGGGAAGAAACGTGTTGATGGTTTGATGGTTGACTACAGATGAAAACAAGCACTGGTTTGATCCAAGGCTTTCCTGCAGTCAATGAAGAAAAGTTTCTATTATAATTCTAGCAAATTCAGCCCTGTATTATATTACCACAAATTTCTTCAGGCATACTTAAAAATACAAAAAAGAAAATGTTGCTGTTATTAAAATAAACACTGTTTACAATTATTTGATCCCTATATAGTTGAATACACACACACACACACACACACACACACACACACAAACACACATTAATCAGTTGGGAGATAAATGGATCTCAAATATAATAATAATGTTAAAGAAATAAAACTATTTATTTGGCTCAATTTCAAAGAACAAGATAACAGTTTTTTTTGTTTTGTTTTGTTTTTTTAATGACAGTCTTGCTAAAGTGGTTAAATCCTAAGTCGCTGAGGCTGGTCTCAAACTTGTGATCCTCCTGCCTCAGCCTCCAGAGTCTCTGGGATTCCAGGTGTGTACCACAACAGAATTTGGAAGTGAAATGCAGAGATTGTTATGCAGATTGACTTAGAGTTCTGTTCTGAACATTAGGAAACTGATTTAAATTGGGGAAGATACAGATTTTTTTTGAACAATCATGTATAAGTAAATGAATTTATCATTGTTAATATTTGACAAAAAAGAATGAGAAGTTTAATTTTTAGACAATGACACATACCAAATTTGGTTTTATAATCACAAGGGTAGTTACTCAAAAAACTTTGCCTCAAGACTTGGCTCAGTCCCTACTGAGCTCCATGCTATTGACATTCTCATTTCACACAGCCAAGTCCTAAAGAAGACCTCCTCTCAGTTTTCTTACCATCTCTTTTGTTGACTTACATTTTTTAAAAAATGGTATAGGCTGACTTCTTTATGCCTTCTATAAGATAGAAATAATAATATTTATGCTTCTCTTTGTTCATGGCAGGTAAAAATGTAACTATAATAAGCACAGTTCCAGAGAGTATTCTAATAATTCATAAGTATAACTCCCCTTTGTGCACAAACATCATCCTCAAAAATTACTAAGCATCAATGGTAAGATCATTAAAAATTGCATATATTAATCTTTTTCCTATGTTGGACATTGTTACTGTTGAAATACACAAAATGAATAAGGTAGGGTCCTTTTTCTCAAAAATTTTACTGCATAAATAAATACAAAGTGGCAAATTCTATAGGCGTATTATGACCCCAAAAGTATAATGACCAGCTTAACTTGTATATCTAGAAAGAACTTGGTTAAAAGTGATACTTGCATACTGTTATTAAAGATGAGTCTCCTAGACTGCAGATAAAGCTCACTGGTAAAGCACTTACCGAGCATACACAAGGCCCTGAGCTCAATCCTCAGCACTGCAAAAAGAAGATAATTCTCGACCTCGTCCAAAAAAAAATCATGGAGAAGACTGTACAAAATGTAGTGTGACATGGTCAAACAGTGAATGGGACGTGGGATGTATGGAGACTGAGTCAGTATTGCTTTGGTTGTAAAAGACAGAAATACAGCTCAGGTGACTGAAGTATGCAAAGCAAATCTGTTGATTTAAATACCAACCGACAAGCCAGGCACGGTGGTGCACACCCGTAATTCCAGCAACTCGGGAGGATGAGGTAGGAGGATGGCAAGTTCAAAACCAGTCTCAGCAAAAGTGAGGTGCTAAGCAACTCAGTGAGACCCTGTTGCTACATAAAACACAAAATAGAGCTGGGGATGTGGCTCAGTGATCAAGTATCCCCGAGTTCAATACCCAGTACTCAAAAAATAAAAATAAAAAAACCTGTAATGAAGCACAGGTGACCTTTTGAATAATGAAATTTGATATAGTTTGGATCTTAAATGTCTCTTGCTTGTTCCCTTGGACGGTGCTATTGGGAAGTGGTGGAATCTTTAAGAGATGGAGCCTAATGGAGGAGGTCTTGGGTCATTTGGAGTGTGGGACTCTGGCTACCACCGTCCAGCAGTGATAATAACGACTTGACTCCTCTTTTGGGTGCAGCACTTCTCTCTTTATTCCGGAAGTATACAAGCTTATATAGAGCACATCGGCCAATCAGGAGACAAAAAAAAAAAAAAAAAAAAAAAAAAAAAACACGTGCAATGCATGGGCAGTAAATTGAGACTATTGGGAACACGCAGGCTTCACGAGCTGTCCACGAGTCAGGAGGGGAGGCATCAACTAATTGGGAGTATTTCTTGAAACAAGCCGTTTACCACTGTAGCTGTCCTGGCAGCCTGCCAAGCGGCCATCTTAGGAGTACTGGGTTAGGGCCGTCCACCTCCGTGGGCCCCCAGAACTGAGCGCCCCCAACATCTGGCCTCTTCTTCCTCTCTTTCACTTCCTGACCATGAGGTGAGCAATTTTGCTCCACCAATTGATCCACCATAATTTAATCCCTTTCCTACAGCAACAAGGTCATTTATTTATTGAAAGTTCTGTGTGCCAAAATAAACTTTTTTTCTCTTTACAAGTTGATTATTTCAAGATTTTATTATAGTAACAAACGGCTGATGAACACAGGATCCAAGAACAGAGCTTTTATTAAGACTCTATTTCTCCATCTTTGTCTTTCTCTAATCTCTCCTTTGTGTTACATCATATAGTTTTCTTTTTCACTATACAGGGGACAGAACATACCATGGGGAGTTAGAGGACCACATCCTCACTTATTTGCCTGTGGCCCACATAGAAATTTGGTCTATTTATTTATTTATTTATTTTTCTTTTTTATTTTTACAGACTGCATTTTGATTCATTGTACACAAATGGGGTACATCATTTCACTTCTATGGTTGTACATAATGCAGATTCATACCCCTCATGTAGTCATATGGTGCATAGGGTACTGATGTCTGTCTCATTGCACCATCTTTCATGATCCCACCCCTTCCTCCTTCTCATTTCCCGCTAAGTAATCTAAAGTTCCTCCATTCTTCTCTCACCCCCCCACCCCCAACCCCATTATATATCATCATCCACTTATCAGGGAAAATATTCAGAATTTGTTTTTTGGGGATTAGCTTATTGCACTTAGCACAATATTCTCCAATTCCATCCATTTCTCTGCAAATGCCATAATATTATTCTTCTTTATCACTGAATACTATTCCATTGTGTATATATACCACAGTTTCTTTATCCATTCATCCCATCATGTTGAAGGGCATCTAGGTTAGTTTTACAACCTAGCTATTGTGAATTGAGCTGCTATAAACATTGATGTGCCTATGTTACTGTAGTATGCTGATTTTAAGCCCTTCAGGTATAAACCAAGGAGTGGGATAACTGGGTCAAATGGTACATCCATTCCAAGTTTTCTGAGGAATCTCCACACTGCTTTCCAAAGTGGCTATACCAATTTGCAACTCCACCAGCAATGTAAAAGTGTGCCTTTTTCCCCACATCCACACCAACATCTATTATTGTTTGGGTTCTTGATAATTGGAGTAAGATGAAATCTTAAAGAGTTGTTTTAATTAGCATTTCTCTAATTATTAGAGATGTTGAACACTTTCTCATGTATTTATTAATCCCCTGTATATCTTCTTCTGTAAAGTGTCTGTCCAGTTCCTTGGCCCATTTATTGATTGGGCTCTTTGCATTTTTGGTGTAAAGTTTTGGAGATTAGTGCTCTGAAGTGCGTGTGGAAAAGAATTTCTCCCACTGTGTAGCCTCTCTTTTCACGTTATTGATTGTATCTTTTGTTGAGAAAAATCTTTTTAGTTTGAATCGATCCCATTTATTGATTCTTGCTTTGATTTCTTGTGCTTTGGGAGTCTTGTTAAAGAGGTCTGATCCTAAGCCAATATGATGAAGATTCAGACCTACTTTTTCTTCTATTTGGTGCAGGGTCTCTGGTCTAACTCCTAGGTCCTAGATCCATTTTAAGTTGAGTTTTGTGCAGGGTAAGAGGTAGAGGTTTAATTTCATTTTGCTGCATATGAATTTCCAGCTTTCCCAGCATCATTTGTTGAAGAGGCTATCTTTTCTCCATGTATGTTTTTGGCTCCTTTGTCTAGTATGAGGTAGTTGTATTTATGTGGGTTTGTGTCTTGTGTCTTCTATTCTGTACCATTGGTCTGCCTATTTTGGTGCCAATACCATGCCTTTTTGCTACTATTACTTGATAGTATATTTGAAGCTCTTGTATTGTGATACCTCCTGTTTCACTCTTTCTGTTCAGAGTTGTTTTGGCTATTCCAGGTCTCTTATTTTTTTAGATGAAGTTCATAATTGTTTTCTCTATTTCTATGAGGAATATCATTGGGATTTTAATTGGAATTGCATTGAATCTGTAGAGTGCCTTTGGTAGAATGGTCATTTTGACAATATTAATTCTGCCTGTCCATGAATATGGGAGATCTTTCCATCTTCTAAAGATCTTCTTCAATTTCTTTCTTTAGTGCGATGTTGAATAGAAGTGGTAAAAGAGGGCAAAAACCCTGTCTTGTTCCAGTTTTTGAGGGAATACTTTCAGTTTTTCTCCATTTAGAATTATGCTGGCCATGGGCTTAACATAGATAGCCTTTACAATGTTGAGGTATGTTCCCACTATCCTTATTTTTTCTAGTTTTTTAAGCATAAAGGGTGCTGTATTTTATCAAATGCTTTCTCAGCATCTATTGAAATAATCATATGATTCTTAACTTTAAGTCTGTTGATGTGATGAATTACACATTCATTTCCAGATGTTGAACCAACCTTGCATCCCTCGGATAAACCCTACTTGATCGTGGTGCACTATCTTTTTAATATGTTTCTGTATGCAATTTGCCAGAATTTTGTTAAGGAGTTTTGCATCTATGTTTATCAGGGATATTGGTCTAAAGTTTTCTTTCCTTAATGTGTCTTTTTCTGGCTTTGGTATCAGAGTGATAGTAGCTTCATAGAATGGAAGGGTTCCCTCCTTTTCTATCATCTGGAATACTTTGAGGAGTATTGGTATTAGTTTTTCTTTAAAGCTGTTGTAGAATTCCACTGAGAATCTATCTGGTCCTGGGCTTTTCTTTGTTGGTAGGCTTTTGATGACTTCTATTTTGGTATTTGAAATTGATCTGTTTAAATTGTGTATGTCTTCCTGATTCAGTTTGGGAGGATATGTCTCTAAAAATTTGTCAATGACATCAATATTTTCTATATTGTTGGAGTCTAGATTTTCAAAGGAACTTCTAATTATGCTATATATTTCAATGGTGTCTGTCATGATCTTTACTTTTCATCAAAAATTCTAGTAATTTGAGTTATTGTTCTCCTCTTCATTAGTGTGGCTAAGAGTTTTTCAATTTTGTTTAATTTTTCTAAGAATGAACTTTTAGTTTTGTCAATTTATGAATTTTTTCTCTTGTTTCAATTTCATTGATTTCAGCTCTGATTTTAGTTATTTCCTGTCTTCTACTACTTTTCATGTTGATCTGTTCTTCTTTTTCTAGAGCTTTGAGATGTAATGTTAGGTCATTCAGTTGTTGACTTTTTACTTTTTTAATGTATGAGCTCAATGCAATGAACTTTCCTCTTAGTAGTGCTTTCAGAAGTCCCAGAGATTTTGATATGCTGTGTGGATGTTCTCACTTACCTCTAAGAATATTTTTATTTCCACCCTGATGCCTTCTGTTATCATTGCATCATTCAATAGCATATTATTTAGTATCCAATCATAGGAGTAGGTTTTGTTTTTCTTCTATCATTGATTTCTAATTGCATTCCATTATGGTCTGATAGAATACAAGGTAGTATCTCTATTTTTTTTTGTATTTACTAATGGTTTCTTTATGGCATAGCATATGATCTATTTTGGAGAAGGATCCATGGGCTGCTCAGAAGAAAGTGTATTCGCTCCATGATGGATGAAATACTCTATACATGTTCCTTAAGCCTATATTGTTGATTTATTATTTAGTTCTATAGTTTCTTTGTTCAGTTTTGGTTTGGAGGATCTATCCAGTGGTGAGAGTGATATGTTAAAGTCCCCCACTATTACTGTGTTTTGGATTTTTTTTTTTGTCACAATGTTTCTTTTTATTTTTTTAAATTTATTTTTATTTTACACAAATGGGATACATATTGTTTCTCTGTTTGTACATGAAGTAAGGCATACCATTTGTGTAGTCATACATTTACATAAGGTAATAGTGTTTGATTCATTCTGTTATTTTTTCCTTCCCCCCACCCCTCCCACCCCTCTTTTCCCTCTATACAGTCCCTCCTTCCTCCATCCTTGCCCTCCCAACTCCCCACTATGTATCATCATCCACTTATCAGCAAGATCATTCGTCCTTTGGTTTTTTGAGATTGGCTTATCTCACTTAGCATGATATTCTCCAATTCCATCCATTTGCCTGCAAATGTCATAATTTTATTATTCTTCATGGCTGAGTAATATTTCATTGTATATATATACCACAGTTTCTTTATCCACTCATCAATTGAAGGGCATCTAGGTTGGTTCCACAATCTGGCTATTGTCAATTGAGCAGCTAGGAATATTGATGTGACAGCATCTCTGTAATATGCTGATTTTAAGTCCTTTGGGTATAGGCCAAGGATTGGATAGCTGGGTCAAATGGTAAGTCCATTCCAAGTTTTCTAAGGAATCTCCACACTGCTTTCCAGAGTGGCTGCACTAATTGACAACCCCACCAGCTATGTATGAGTGTACCTTTTCCCCCACATCCTCTCCAACACCTATTGTTGCTTGTGTTATTGATAATTGCCATTCTAATTGGGGTAAAATGTAATCTTAGGGTAGTTTTGATTTGCATTTTGCTTATTACTAGAGATGTTGAACATTTTTTCATATATCTGTTGATTGCTGGTAGATCTTCTTCTGTGAAGTGTCTATTCATTTCCTTAGCCCATTTGTGGATTGGATTATTTGTATTCTTGGTGTAGAGTTTTTTGAGTTCTTTATATATTCTGGAAATTAGTGCTCTATCTGAAGTAAGAGTGGCAAAGATTTTTGCCCACTCTGTAGGCTCTCTCTTCACATTGCTGATAGTTTCCTTTGCTGAGAGAAAGCTTTTTAATTTGAAACTATCCCAATTATTGACTCCTGCTTTTATTTCTTGTGCTATGGGAGTCCTGCTATAAAATAAATAAATAAAAATAAACTATGAAATATCAAAAAAAAAAAAAAGGAAGTCTGATTCTACGCTGATATGTTGAAGATTTGGACCTACTTTTTCTTCTATAAGATGCAGGGTCTCTGGTCTGATTCCAAGGTCCTTGATCCATTTTGGATTGAGTTTTGTGCAGGGTGAGAGATAGGGGTGTAGTTTCATTCTGCTGCATATGGATTTCCAGTTTTCCCAGCACCATTTGTTGAAGACGCTATCTTTTCTCCATTGCATATTTTTCGCACCTTTATCTAGTATGAGAAAATTGTATTTATTTGGGTTTGTATCCATGTCCTCTATTCTGTACCATTGATCTACCTGTCTATTTTGTATCAATACCATGCCATTTTTGTTACTATTGCTTTGTAGTATACTTGAAGTTCTGGTATTGTGATAACCCCTGCTTCACTCTTCCTGCTAAGGATTGCTTTAGTTATTCTGGGTTTCTTATTCGTCCAAATGAATTTCATGATTGTTTGTTCTATATCTCTGAGGTACATCATTGGGATTTTAATTGGAATTGCATTGAATCTGTATGGCACTTTTGGTAGTATGGCCATTTTGACAGTATTAATTCTGTCTATCCGAGAACATGGGAAATCTTTCCATCTTCTAAGGTTTTCTTTCATTTCTTTCTTTAGTGTTCTGTAGTTCTCATTGTAGAGGTCTTTCACCTCTTTTGTTAGATTGATTCCCAACTATTTTATTTTTTTCAAGGTTATTTTGAATGGGGTAGATTTTCTAATTTCTCTTTCTGAAGATTCATCACTTATATATAAAAATGCATTAGATTTATGACCATTGTTCTTATATCCTGCTACTTTACTAAATTCATTTATGAGTTCTAAAAGTTTTCTGGTGCAATTTCTCGGTTCCTCTAAATATATAATCATGTCATCAGCAAATAGGGATAGTTTGAGTTCTTCTTTTCCTATTTGTATCCCTTTAATTTCCTTGGTCTGTCTAATTGCACTGTCTAGAGTTTCAAGGACGATGTTGAATAGAAGTGGTGAAAGAGGGCATCCCTGCCTTGTTCCAGTTTTTAGGGGGAATGCTTTCAGTTTTTCACCATTTAGAATGATATTGGCCATGGGCTTAGCATAGATGGGCTTTACAATGTTAAGGAATATTCCCTCTATCCCTATTTTTTCTACTGTTTTGAGAATGAAGAGATGCTGTGTTTTATCAAATGCTTTTTCTGCATCTATTGAAATAATCATGTGATTCTTGACTTTTAGTCTATTGATATGGTGAATTACATTTATTGATTTCCGAATGTTGAACCAACCTTGCATCTCTTGGATAAAACCCACTTGATCATGGTGCACTATCTTTTTAATATATTTTTGTATGCAATTTGCTAAGATTTTGTTGAGAATTTTTGCATCAATATTCATTAAGGATATTGGTATGAAATTTTCTTTCCTGGATGTGTCTCTGTCTGGTTTAGGTATCAGTGTGATATTGGCTTCATAGAATGAGTTTGGGAGGGTTCCCTCCTCTTCTATTTCATGGAATACTTTGAGAAGTATTGGAATGAGCTCTACTTTAACGATTTTGTAGAATTTGGCTGAGAACCCATCCAGTCCTGAACTTTTCTTTGTTGGTAGGCTTTTGATGACTTCTTCTATTTCATTACTTGAAATTGGTCTATTTAAATTGTGTATGTCCTCCTGCTTCAGTTCAGGTAATTCAAATGTCTCTAGAAACCTATTGCTGTCTTCAAGATTTTCTATTTTGTTGGAGTATAGATTTTCAAAATAACTTCTAATTATGTTTTGTATTTCACTCATGTCTGTTGTGATATTTCCTTGTTCATTTCAAATTTTAGTAATTTGAGTTTTCTCTCGTCTTCTCTTTGCTAGTGTGGCTAAGGGTTTATCAATTTTGTTTATTTTTTCAAAGAACCAATTATCTATTTTGTCAATTTTTTTATATCATTTCTTTTTTTCAATTTCATTGATTCCAGCTCTGATTTTAACTATTTCCTGTCTTCTACTACTTTTGGTGTTGCTTTGTTCTTTATCTAGGGCTTTGAGCTGTAGTGTTAGGTCATTTATTTGTTGATTTTTTCTTCTTTTATTGAATGCACTCCATGAAATAAATTTTCCTCTAAGTACTGCTTTCATAGTGCTCCAGAGATTTTTGGTATAATGTATCTTTGTTCTCATTTACCTCTAAGAATTTTTTAACTTCCCTCCTGATGTCTTCTGTTATCCATTCATCATACAATAGCATATTATTTAATCTCCAGGTGTTGGAGTAGTTTCTGTTTTTTACTCTTTCATTTATTTCTAATTTCAATCCATTATGATCTGATAGAATACAAGGTAGTATCTCTATCTTCTTGTATTTGCTAACATGAACTTTGTGGCATAATATACGGTCTAATTTTAGAGAAGGATCTATGTGCTGCTGAGAAGAAAGTGTATTCACTCTTTGCTGGATGGTATATTCTATAAATGTCCATTAAGTCTAAATTATTGATTGTGTTACTGAGATCTATGGTTTCTTTGTTCAATTTTTGTTTGGAGGATCTGTCCAGTGATGAGAGAGGTGTGTTAAAATCACCTAGTATTATTACGTTGTGGTCTATTTGATTTCAGGAATTGAGAAGGATTTGTTTGACGTACATGGATGGGCCACTATTTGGGACATAGATATTTATGATGGTTATATCTTGCTGATTATGCTTCCCTTGAGCAGTATGAAATGTCCTTCTTTATCCCTTCTGACTATCTTTGGCTTGAAGTCCACATTATGTGATATGAGGATGGATACTCTGTCTTTTTTGCTGCGTCCATGTGCATGGTATGTTTTTCCCATCCTTTCACCTTTACTCTGTGAGTATCTCTTTCTATGAGATGAGTCTCTTGCAGGCATCATATTGTTGGATCTTTCTTTTTAATCCAATCTTCCAGACTATGTTTTTGATTGATGAGTTCAGGCCATTGACATTCAGGGTTATTATTGAGATATAATTTGTATTCCCAGTCATTTGGCTCATTTTTATTTTTGATACAACTTGGTTTCTCCTTTTTTTGGCTATTCCTTTATGATACTTCCTCCCTTTGCTGATTTGCATCATTTTTTTTTTATCTCTTCCTCATGAAATATTTTGTTGTGAATGTTCAGTAATTCTGGCTTTCTTTTTGTATGTGCTTTTAGCTTTTGTTTATCATGGAAGGATTTTATTTCGTCATCAAATCTGAAGGTAAGTGTTGCTGGGTATAAGATTCTTGGTTGGCATTCATTTTCTTTCAGGGCTTGAAAAATGTTGTTCTAGGCCCTTCTAGCTTTTAGGGTCTGGATGGAAAAACTGCTGATATCCGTATTGGTTTCCCCCTGAATGTAATCTGATTCTTTTCTCTCACAGCCTTTAAAATTCTGTCTTTATTTTGTATGTTAGGTATTTTCATTATAATGTGCCTTAGTGTGGGTCTGTTGTAATTTTGTGTATTTGGAGTCCTATAAGCCTCTTGTACTTGATTTTCCATTTCATTTTTCAGATTTGGGAAATTGTCTGATATTATTTCATTGAATAGATGTTGATTCCTTTGGTTTGTTTCTCTAGACCTTCCTCAATCCCAATAATTCTTAAATTTGGTCTTTTCATGATATCCCATCGTTCTTGTAGATTCTGTTCATGATTTTTTACCATCTTCTCTGTTTGGTCATTTTTGTTTTCAAGGTTAAATATTTTGTCTTCAATGTCTGAGGTTCTGAGTTCCAGGTGTTCTATACTATTGGTTATGCTTTCTATGGAGTTTTTAACTTGGTTTATTGTTTCCTTCATGTCAAGGATTTGTTTGTTTTTTTTCAATATCTCTAACTCTTTATTGAAATGATCTTTTGCTTCCTGTATTTGCTCTTTTAACTGTTGATTGGTGCAATCATTCAATGCGTGCATTTGCTCTTTCATCTCATCGTTTGCTTCCCTGATCATTTTAATTATGTACATTCTGAACTCCCTTTCTGACATTTCTTCTGCCATGCTATCATTGGATTTTATTGATGTAATATCTAGATTTGTTTGGGACATTTTCTTCCCTTGTTTTCTCATATGGTTAGGTATCAGTGGACCGCTAAGATATTGCAGATTTCATCTATTGACTTATAATGTCCCTGAAGATTTCTAGTATATCCCCTTTTAGCCTTCAGTAGCCTGAAGTCTTGGAGGAAGTTGATAATGCAGTGCTCCACAAGGAAGCTGCCTCTCTAGTGGTGGTGGCCTTCAGGTGGGGTATATTCCCTGCTAGTGGGCAGAGGTGCCTCCACTTGTTGACTGATGGTCAGCCAAAGGGGAACTAGATTGCAGACTGGGGCAAGGCCTGTTTGCACCTGTGTCTCTTGTTCTACCACCTTGTGGGAAAGCCTTGCCCAGCAGGACGACTCACCTGGTGGAGATGTCTCACGCATCAGCTCCCCTCCTAGAAGTTCCCCTTGATCCAGAACTACCACCTGGGCTGGGCAGCCCTCCCCTGCAATGCTCCCAGGGGCCTGGTCCTATCTCCTGGGCCCTGGACCCTCCCCCTGCCCAAAAGCATCTCGCTGGGTGGCCCCTCCTCCGAGAAGCTGCTTGTGGTACTGGAACCGTCACTCTGCCCCTAAACGTGTGGCTAGGCGGCTCCTCCTCCAAGCATCCAGGGCATTCGATCTGAGTCCAAGCGTCTCACTGGGCGGCTTCTCCTCTGAGAAACCACCTAAGGTCCTGGGGCTTTTGCTCTCCACCTGAGCATCTTGCTGAGCAGCCCTCCTCTACAATGCTCCCAGTTGTCTGAGTTCACCGCTCCAGTGGGTGGGGGGGTCTCCTTGGGCAACTCTACTTTATAAAGTTCCCTGTGTTCCAGGACTACCGCCCCACCCAGGGTGCCTCCCCAATGGGAGAGACTCACCCGGCTGCTCTGAGTTGGTTCTGAGTCTCTCAAAAGCTCATCTTCTTGAATCCTGAGTCCTGGAGCGATGTGTAACGTAGTCACCCTCTAGTTCGCCATCTTGAAAACCCTGGATTATTTGATTCTTAAAATTGAGAAGGGTTTGCTTGATGTACATAGATGCTCCATTGTTTGGGCATAAATATTTAAAATCATTATGTTTGCTTGTTTATGTTTCCATGAAGCAGTATGAAATGTCCTTCTTTATCCCTTCTGACTAACTTAGGTTTGAATTCTACTTTATCTAATATGAGGATGGGGACCCCTGCTTTCTTACTGAGTCCATGTGCATGGTGTGTTTTTCCCCATCCTTTCACCTGTAGGTATCTTTTTCTATGACATGAGTCTCTTAAAGGCAGCATATTGTTGGATCTTTCTTTTTAATCCAATCTGCCAGTCTATGTCTTTTGATTGATGATTTCAGGCCATTAACATTCAGGGTTATTATTGGGATATGATTTGCATTACCAGTCATTTTGGCTTATTTTTGGTTTTTAACTTGACTTGTTTTTTTTTTTTTTTCTTTTTTTGGCTATTCCTTTAGGGTAGCTCCTCCCTTTGCTGACTTGTATTGTTGTTTTTCACTTCCTCCTCATGAAATATTTTGCTGAGAATGATCTGTAGTGCAGGCTTTCTATTTTTAAATTCTTTTATCATGGAAAGATTTTATTTCATCATCAAATCTGAAGGTTAGTTTTGCTGGGTATAGACTCTAGGTTGGCATCCATGTTCTTTCAGAACTTGAAATATATTGTTCCAGGCCCTTCTTACTTTTAGAGTCTGGGCTGAGAAATCTGCTGATATCCATATTGGTTTCCCCTTATATGTAATCTGACGCTTTTCTCTCGCAGGCTTTAAATCCAACTTTTATTTTGTATGTGAGGTATTTTTATTATAATGTGCCTTGGTGTGAATCTGTTGTAATTTTGTGAATTTGGTGTTCTGCAAGCCTCTTATATTTGATTTTCCATTTCATTCTTCAGGATTGGGAAGTTTTCTGATATTATTTCATTGAACAGGTTGTTTATTGCTTTAATTTGTATCTCTGTGCCTTCCTCAATCCCAATAATTCCTAAATTTGATCTTTTCATGATATCTCATAAATCGTAGATGTTTTGTTCATGATTTCGTACCATCTTCTCAGTTTGGTCAACTTCATTTCCAAGATTAAATATTTTGTCATCATTGTCTCAGATTCTGTCGTCCATGAGATCTGTTCTGTTGGTGATGCTTTCTATTGAGTTTTTAATTTGATTTATTGCTGCTTTCATTTCAAATATTTCTTTTGTTTTGTTTGTTTCTTTTTTTCCAGAATCTCTATCTCTTTACTGAAATGTTCTTTTGCTTCCTGCATTTACTCTTTTAACTGTATTGGAGTGATCGTTCATTGCCTGCATTTTCTCTCTTATCTCATCTTTTGCTTCACAGATTGTTTTATTAATTTTTTTATTAATTTATTTTATTTTATTTTATTTTATTGTAAACAAATGGGATACATGTTGTTTCTCTGTTTGTACATGGCATAAAGGCATACCATTTGTGTAATCATAAATTTACATAGAGTAATGTTGTTTGATTCATTCTGTTATTTTTTCCCTTCCCCCCACCCCTCCCACCCCTCTTTTCCCTCTATACAGTGCTTCCTTCCTCCATACTTGCCCCCCCTCCCTAACCCTAACTCTAACCCTAACACTAACCCTTCCCTCCCCCCATTATGAGCATCATCCACTTATTAGCGATATCATTCGTCCTTTGGCTTTTTGAGATTGGCTTACCTCACTTAGAAGGATATTCTCCAATTTCATCCATTTGCCTGCAAATGCCATAATTTTATCATTCTTTATGGCTGAGTAATATTCCATTGTATATATATACCACAGCTTCTTTATCCACTCATCAATTGAAGGGCATCTAGGTTGGTTCCACAGTCTGGCTATTGTGAATTCAGCAGCTATGAACATTGATGTGGCTGTATCTCTGTAGTATGCTGATTTTAAGTCCTTTGGGTATGGGCCAAGGAGTGGGATACCTGGGTCAAATGGAGGGTCCATTCCAAGTTTTCTAAGGAATCTCCACACTGCTTTCCAGAGTGGCTGCACTAATTTGCAGCCCCACCAGCAATGTATGAGTGTACCTTTCTCCCCACATCCTCACCAACACCTGTTGTTGCTTGTGTTCTTGATAATCGCCATTCTAATTGGGGTGAGATGGAATCTTAGGGTAGTTTTGATTTGCATTTCTCTTATTACTAGAGATGTTGAACATTTTTCCATATGTTTGTTGATTGCTTGTATATCTTCTTCTGTGAAGTGTTTATTCATTTCCTTAGCCCATTTGTCGACTGGATTATTTGAATTCTTGGAGTAGAGTTTTTTGAGTTCTTTATAGATTCTGGAGATTAGTGCTCTATCTGCAGTATGATTGGCAAAGATATTCCCCCACTCTGTAGGCTCTCTCTTCACATTGCTGATAGTTTCCTTTGCTGAGAGAAAGCTTTTTAGTTTGAATCTATCCCAGTGGTTGATTCTTGCTTTTATTTCTTGTGCTATGGGAGTCCTGTTAAGGAAGTCTGGTCCTAAGCCGACATGTTGAAGATCTGGACCTACTTTTTCTTCTATAATCTGCAGGGTCTCTGGTCTGATTCCAAGGTCCTTAATCCATTTTGAGTTTAGTTTTGTGCATGGTGAGAGATATGGGTTTAGTTTCATTCTATTGCATATGGATTTCCAATTCTCCCAGCACCATTTGTTGAAGAGGCTATCTTTTCTCCATTGCATATTTTTGGCCCCTTTGTCTAGTATGAGAAAATTGTATTTATTTGGGTTTGTGTCCATGTCCTCTATTCTGTACCATTGATCTACCTTTTTATTTTGGTACCAATACCATGCCGTTTTGGTTACTATTGCTTTGTAGTAGAGTTGAAGATCTGGTATTGCAGTACCCCCTGTTTCACTCTTCCTGCTAAGGATTGCTTTAGCTATTCTGGGTTTCTTATTCTTCCAGATGAATTTCATAATTGCTTACTCTATTTCTGTAAGGTACATCACTGGGATTTTAATTGGAATTGCATTGAATTTGTATAGCACTTTAGATAGTATGGCCATTTTGACAATATTAATTCTTCCTATCCAAGAACATGGAAGATCTTTCCATCTTCTAAGGTGTTCTTTCATTTCTTTCTTTAGTGTTGTATAGTTCTCATTCTAGAGGTCTTTCACCTCTTTTGTAAGATTGATTCCCAAGTATTTTATTTTTTTCGATGCTATTGTGAATGGGGTAGTTTTCCTAATTTCTCGTTCTGAAGATTCATCACTTATGCATAAAAATGCATTGGATTTATGTGCATTGATCTTGTAACCTGCTACTTTACTAAATTCACTTATGAGTTCTAAGAGTTTTCTGGTGGAATTTCCAGGTTCCTCTAAATATATAATCATGTCATCAGCGAACAGGGATAGTTTGAGTTCTTCTTTTCCAATTTGTATCCCTTTAATTTCTTTGGTTTGTCTAATTGCTCTGGCTAGAGTCTCAAGAACGATGTTGAATAGAAGTGGTGAAAGAGGGCATCCCTGTCTTGGTCCAGTTTTTAGGGGGAATGCTTTCAGTTTTTTACCATTTAGAATGATATTAGCCATGGGCTCAGCATAAATGGCCTTTACAATGTTAAGGAATGTTCCCACTATCCCTATTATTTCTAGTGTTTTGAGCATGAAGGGGTGCTGTATTTTATCAAATGCTTTTTCTGCATCTATTGAAATAATCATGTGATTCTTGACTTTAAGTCTATTGATATGGTGAATTACATTTATTGATTTCCTGCTGTTGAACCAACCTTGCATCACTGGGATGAAACCCACTTGATCATGGTGCACTATCTTTTTAATATGTTTTTGTATGTGATTTGCTAAAATTTTGTTGAGAATTTTTGCGTCGATGTTCATTAAGGATATTGGTCTGAAATTTTCTTTCCTTGATGAGTGTCTGTCTGGTTTAGGTATCAGTGTGATATTGGCTTCATAGAATGAGTTTCAGAGGGGTTCCTCCTCTTCTATTTTATGAAATACTTTGAGAAGTATTGGAATGAGCTCTTCCTTAAAGGTTTTGTAGAATTCGGCTGAGAACCCATCTGGTCCCGGACTTTTCTTTGTTGGTAGGCTTTTGATGACTTCTTCTATTTCAGTACTTGGAATTGGTCTATTTAAATTGTGTATGTCCTCCTCGTTCAGTTTAGGCAATTCATATGTCTCTAGAAACCTGTTGATGTTTCGAAATTTTCTATTTTGTTGGAGTATAGATTTTCAAAATAGCTTCTAATTATGTTTTGTATTTCAATCCTGTCTGTTGTGATATTTCCTTGTTCATTCCAAATTTTAGTGATTTGGATTTTCTCTCATCTTCTCTTTGTTAGTGTGGCTAAGGGTTTATCAATTTTGTTTATTTTTTCGAAGAACCAAATATTTATTTTGTCAATTTTTTCTATTGTTTCTTTTGTTTCAATTTCATTGATTTCGGCTCTGAGTTTAACTATTTCCTGTCTTCTACTACTTTTGGTGCTGGTCTGTTCTTCTTTTTCTAGGGCTTTGAGCTGTAGTGTTAGGTCATTTATTTGTTGAGTTTTACTTCTTTTATTAAATGTGCTCCATGAAATAAATTTCCCTCTAAGTACTGCTTTCATAGTGTCCCAGAGATTTTGATATGATGTTTCTTTGTTCTCCTTTACCTCTAAGAATTTTTTAATTTCCTTCCTAATATCTTCTGTTATCCATCATCATATAATAGCATATTGTTTAATCTCCAGATGTTGGAGTAGTTTCTGTGTTTTACTTTCATTTATTCTAACTTCAATCCATTATGATCTGATAGAATACATGGTAGTGTCTCTATCTTCTTGTATTTGCTAACATTAGCTTTGTGGCATAACATATGGTCTATTTAAGAGAAGGATCCATGTGCTGCTGAGAAGAAAGTGTATTCGCTCTTGGTTGGATGGTATATTCTATAAATGTCCGTTAAGTCTAAATTATTGATTGTGTTATTGAGATCTATGGTTTCTTTGTTCAATTTTTGTCTGGAAAATCTGTCCAGTGATGAGAGAGGTGTGTTAAAATCACCTAGTATTATTGTGTTATGGTCTATTTGGTTTCTGAAATTGAGAAGGATTTGTTTGACATACATGGATGAGCCACTGTTTGGAGCATAGATGTTTATGATTGTTATATCTTGCTGATTTATGCTTCCCTTAAGCAGTATGAAATGACCTTCTTTATCCCTTCTGACTAACTTTGACTTGAAGACCACATTATCTGAAATGAGGATGGATACTCCAGTTTTTTTGCTGAGTCCATGTGCATGGTATGTTTTTCCCCTCCTTTCACCTTTAGTCTATGGGTATCTTTTTCTATGAGGTGAGTCTCTTGTAAGGAACATATTGTTGGATCTTTCTTTTTAATCCAATCTGCCAGTCTATGTCTTTTGATTGATGAATTCAGGCCATTACCATTCAGGGTTATTATTGAGATATGATTTGGTTTCCCGGTCATTTGGTTCATTTTTTAAATTTTATTTATTTATTTGTATGACACATCTTGGTTTCTCCCTTATTTGACAATTCCTTTAGGATAATTCCTCCCTTTGCTGATTTGCTTCTTTGTTTTTCATCTCTTCCTCATGGAATATTTTGTTGTGAATGTTCTGTAATGCTGGCTTTCTTTTTGTAAATTCTTTTAGCTTTTGTTTATCATGGAAGGATTTTATTTCATCGTCAAATTTGAAGGTAAGTTCTGCTGGGTATAAGATTCTTGGTTGGCATCCATTTTCTTTCAGGGCTTGAAAAATGTTGTTCTAGGTCCTTCTAGCTTTTAGGGTCAGGATTGAAAAACTGCTGATATCCGTATTGGTTTCCCCCTGAATGGAATTTGGTTCTTTTCTCCCACAGCCTTTAAAATTCTGTCTTTATTTTGTATGCTAGGCATTTTCATTATAATGTGCCTTGGTGTGGGTCTGTTGTAATTTTGTGTATTTGGAGTCCTATAAGCCCCTTGAACTTGATTTTCCATTTCATTCTTCAGATTTGGGAAATTTTCTATATTATTTCATTGAATAGATTGTTCATTCCTTTGGCTTGTTTCTCTAGGCCTTCCTCAATCCCAATAATTCTTAAATTTGGCCTTTTCATGATATCCCATCGTTCTTGTAGATTCTGTTCATAATTTCTTACCATCTTCTCTGTTTGTTCAACTTTGGTTTTTCAAGGTTAAATATTTTGTCTTCAATGTCTGAGGTTCTGTCTTCCAGGTGTTCTATCCTACTGGATATTCTTTCTATGGAGTTCTTAATTTGATTTATTGTTTCCTTTATGTCAAGGATTTCTGTTTGGTTTTTTTTCAATATCTCTAACTCTTTATTGAAATGATCTTTTGCTTCCTGTATTTGCTCTTTTAACTGTTGATTAGTGCGATCATTCAATGCCTGCATTTCCTCTTTCATCTCATCGTTTCCTTTTCTGATCATTTTAATTATGTACATTCTGAACTCCTTTTCTGTCATTTCTTCTGCCATGCTGTCATTGGGTTTTATTGATGCAACATCTAGCTTTGTTTGCAGCATTTTCTTTCCTTGTTTTCTCATATTGTTCAGGTATCAGTGGACCACTGAGATATTGCAGATTTCCTCTATTGACTTACAATGTCCCTGAAGAGTTCTATATATCCCCTCTTAACCTTCAGTAGGCTGAAGTCTTGGAGGAAGTTGATAATGCAGTGCTCCACAAGGAAGCTGCCTCTCTAGGAGTGGTGGACTTCAGGTGGGGTATAATCCCTGCTAGTGGGCAGAGGTGCCTCCACTTGTTGACCAATGGTTATCCAAAGGGGAACTAGGCTGCGGGCTGAGGCAAGGCCTGTTTGGGCCTGTGTCTCTGGTTTTACCGTCCTTGTGGGGAAACCTCACCCGGCAGGGAAGACTCACCCAGTGGGGAGGTCTCGCTGGTCAGTTCCCTCCTAGAGGTTCCCCTCCATTTACAGTTACCGCCTGGGCTGTGCTGCCTTCCTCTACAAAGTTCCCAGGGGCTCGGCCCTACCTCCTTGGCCTGGGAGCCTCACCCTTTGCAGATGAATCTCCTTAGGCTGCCCCTCCTCAGAGAATCTGCCTGCAGTCCTGGAACCTTCGCTCCGCCCCTAAGCGTGTCTCTCTGGGCCTCTTCCACCAAGAAGCCTCCTAGATCTTGGGACCCTTCTCTGCACCTAATTGCCTGGCTATGCGGCCCCTCCTCTGAGCAGCCACCTGGGGCCCCGTACAATTGCTGTGAGTCCCAGAGACCCGCCACACGCCTCTTCCTCCAGACAGCCACCCAGTATTCCAGTGCGGTCACTAGGAGTCCAAGAAACTCACTGTGTGCCTCCTCCTCCCACCAACCACCCGTAGCCCTGGGCAATCAATCACTCCGAGTCAAAATGACCCTCCCCGTTCCTCCTCCTCCTCCAGGTAACCCCCCGGGAGTTCAGGAGCGGTTGCTCTGAGTGGCTCTGAATCCACGTGACCCGCTGCACACATCCTCTGGGCAACCGCCCAGAGCTCTGGTGCGACCACTCGAGACCAAGCGAGCCACCGCGCTCCTCCTCCAGGCAGCCCCCCTGTGTTCAGGAGCAGTCGCTTTAAGTCCAAACAACTCACCAATCGCCTCCTACTCTGAGCAGCCACCTGGAGCTCTAATGCAGTCGCTGCGAGTCCAAACGACCCGCTGCACTCCTCCTCCTCCTCCTCCTCCTCCTTCTCCTCCTCCTCCTCAGGACAGGCCCCGGTGTTCAGAAGCGTCGCTCTAAGTCCAAACAGCTCACCGCGCAGACCCTCCTCTGGCAACTGCCTCTAGCTCTGGTATAGTCACTCCGAATCCAGCAGCCACGCTCCTCCTCCTCCTCCTCAGGGCAGGCCCTGGTGTTCTGAGTCCACACAGCTCTCCTCGCTGCTCCTCCCCTGGGCAGCCACCGGAGCCCCAGTGGTTGCTCCGAGTCCCAGCGCCGCGCTGAGCGGCCTCCTTTACGGCGCTCCCAGTTGTCCGAGTTCACTGCTCCAGCGGGGGGAGGGGTGTCTCTCCGGCAGCTCTACTTCACAAAGTTCCCGGAACGCAGGGAACTGCGTTCCGCCCCTTCCGGGACACCTTCCCAACGGGAGAGACTCACCTGGCTGCTTTGAGTTGGTCCCAAGTCTCTCAATATCTCCTCTTTTGAATCCTGAGTCCTGGAGCAACATGAAATGCAGCCACCCTCTTGGCTGCTATCTTGAAACTCCCACAGATTGTTTTAATTATATAGATTCTAAACTCCTTTTCTGTCATTTGTACTGCCATGTTGTCTTTATATTCTATCAATTGTATCATTATATTATATCATTTTATTCTATTCTTTTAATCAGAGGAATAATGGAAAATATTTACATACTTGGAGTCCATAGAGAATAATGGGTGAGAGTGGTAATTAGAAGTTGATGTCATGATCTAAGCATGAGATGATATCAGCTTGGACCAAATGATTGCAGTGGTGATGTGGGATAAATAGAATAAACAGGAATTAGCATTCACTGATCATTGGTGCTTGAGAGGGAAAATTATACATAATAACAAGATTTCTCATTCTCATTCTAGGTAAATAACACATTACCATTACACAGAATGAAAACTATATATAAAAGACAGAAAGGACCTCATTTTTTGGGAGGGTCATGTGAAATATTTAGGTGATGTCCCACAATTAGTTGTGTATTTGTCTCTGGTTCAGAAGAGAGTGAGCTGAGCAGCATATGTAGGGTTAGACTCCCACACAGTGATGGAAGTTGAAGTCATGAGGGAGCTGAGGAGGTCAGAAGAATTATGCAAGATGAGAAAAGAAGAGAGCAAAATACAGATCTCAAATAGACTCAGTGACTGTGTCTTAGTGGGCAGGACTATCACAACATCCTTTTTTTACCCCTTGGATTTGTCTTCAGTCTCCCTGACTCTTTGACCAGGTACGTGTAGGTGTTGAGCCTAGGCTTCATGAATGGTAGACTTCCCAAGCTTCTTCAGGACATGTTCATCACCAAAGTAAGAGGAAATATTAATAAATATGTTGCAGTTCATCCTGGGAGAGTTCCAGTTCTTGCTCTTAGGGTTTGAGTTTGCTATGTTCTTCCCTTCCTGACAGTCTGACTTTGGGTTCCAGTATAAGACATGAAAATTGATTAGCCCTTGCATGTGTGTGTGTGTGTGTATGTGTGTGTGTGTGTGTGTGTGTGTGTGTGTGTGTAAATATATATAAACAAATACACAGTATATAAATCTCTTGCTGGATCTTTGGTTGAATGCTGAGGGCCAAGAAAGAGTAGATTTAACAACAGACTTGGAGGGGATTCTGGTCAGTGATGGAGTGTGTGGAGACATCCTTATCTAGCAGAATCAGATGAGGGTGAGCCATGGGACACAGAGGCCTGACTTCTAGGAACTGGCTACCATAGAGGACTGTCCAAGATTTCCAGGAAGTATGTGGTGCTAAGTGGAACTGGTTGACTGTTTGGTTCTGTGATAGTTTCCCTGAGAAAATGGCTCCCCTAACTCCACCCCATCTGTCCATTCTGGGTCCCCTTATCTGTGTGTTATAAATAAAAGAGAGTTGGGGTACTCCATGTTGTTAGAGACCAGATCTGGTATGGCCCAACCCATCATGCCCCTTCTCATTTAAAAAGAGAATTGACTCTTGTGTGTTTATTGATTAGATGAGTTTCTGGGTAATTGATTAATTTATAGCCAACATCATCCTCAGGCAGTTAACCCTTTTCTCATTCATGTGGGACATGGCTGAGAAACCACCACAATGAAGGGGTCATGCCAAATGCTGCAGAGAAATCCAGTAAGTAAAATTTGAAGGTTTTCCACTGGATTTAACAGTTATGAAAATGGGCAATATTTTGTCAAATGAAGTCAGAATAATAATTGGGAAGAAATCCTGTTAAAAATGGTTTAAATATGTCATTGGAATTTGACATGGGATTGCATTGAATCTGCATAACACTTTTGATAGTATGGCCATATTGACAATATTAATTCTGCCTATTGAAGCACATGGGAGAACTTTCCATCATCTAAAATTTTCTTTCATTTCTTTCTTTAGTGTTCTATAGTTTTCATTGTAGAGGTCTTTTGCCTCTTTCATCACTTTGATTCCCAAGTTTTGTTTTTTTTTTTTTTTTTTTTTTTTTGTTGTTTTTTGTTTTTGTTTTTGTTTTGAGGTTATTGTGAATGGGGTAGTTTTCCTAGTTTCTCTTTCAGAGGATTCATTACTTATGAATAGAAATGCATTAGATTTATGAGTGTTGATTTTCTATCCTGCTAATTTGCTGAATTCATTTATTAGTTCTAGAAGTTTTCTGGTGGAAGTTTTTGGATCCTCTAAATATAGAATTATGTCATCAACAAATAGTCGATACTACAGAGCAAAAGTAACAAAAATGGCATGATACTGGCACCAAAATAGACAGGTAGACCAATGGTACAGAACAGAGGACACAGAGACAAACCCATATAAATACAGTTGTCTCATACTTGACAAAGGTACCAAAGACATACAACAGAGAAAAGATAGCCTTTTCAACAAATGGTGTTGGGGAAACTGGAAATGCATATGTAGCAAAATGAAATTAAATCCCTATTTCTTGTCCTGCACAAAACTCAACTTAAAATGAATCAAGGACCTAAGAATTAGACCACAGACCCTGCACCAAATAGAAGACAAAGTAGGCCTAAAACTTCATCATGTCAGCTTAGGACCAGACTTCCTTAACAAGACTCCCAAAACACAATAAATAAAAGCAAAAGTCAATAATTGGGATGGATTCAAACTAAAAAGTTTTTTCTCCACAAGGGAAACAATCAACAATGGGAAAAGAGAGCCTACAGACTGGGAGAAAATCTTTACCATATGCACTTCAGACAGAGCACTAATCTCCAGAATTAATAAAGAACTCAAAAAATTTTACACCAAGAATACAAATAACCTAATCAATAAATATGCTAAGGATCTGAGCAGACGCTTAACAGAAGAAGATACACAAGTGATCAACAGATATACGAAAAAATGTTCAACATCTCTAGTAATAAGAGAAATGCAAGTCAAAACTACCCTAAGAGTTCATCTGGCCCCAATTAGAATGGCGATTATCAAGAATGCAAGCAACAGGAGAGACTAAGACGGCGGACTAGAGGGTGACTGCATCTCATGTTGCTCCAGAACCCACGATTCAAGAAGAAGAGGGACCAACTCAGAGCAGCTGGGTTAGTCTCTCCCACTGGGCGAGGCTCGGCTGGGGCGGCAGGCCCTGACCTCAGGTGGCTTCTCAGAGCAGGACCACCCAGTGAGAGGCTTTCATGCACAGCCAGCCCCTACCCGCCCCCGCCCCCGACCCAGCGGTGGGCCCCGACCACAGGCAGCTTCTCGGAGTAGGGCTGGGCCAGAGAGGCTACCATGAACAGCCAGGCTCCCCCTTCTGCGCACAGCCAGGCTCCCAGCAACCCCAGTGGCAAGCCTGGTCAGCAGGCGGCTTCTGGGAGCAGGGCCAGCCAGCAAGAGGCTTCCACCCAAAACTAGGCTCCCCTGGCCTGGGTGGCAGGCTGAACAGGCCCAGACCAGCCATGCCCCAGCCCACAGTCTAGTTCCCCTTTGGCAGACCACTGGTCAACAAGTGGAGGCACCTCTGCCCGCTAGCAGGGAATATACCCCACCTGAAGGCCACCACCCCTAGAGGGGCAGCTTTCTTCTGGAGCACTGCATTATCAAGTTCCTCCAAGACTTCAGGCTACTGAAGGCTAGGAGGTGATACATTGGAAATCTACATTGGAAATCTATAGGTCAATAGAGGAAATCTGCAATATCTCAGCGTTCCACTGATAAAACTGACCGATTTGAGAAAACAAGGGGAGAAAATGTCCCAAACAAACCTAGATGCTATATCAATAGAATTCAATGACAGCATGGCAGAAGAAATGTCAGAAAGGGAGTTCAGAATGTATATACTTAAAACAATCAGGGAAGCAAACGAGGAGATGAAAGAGCAAATGCAGGCATTGAATGATGAGATGAAAGAGCAAATGCAGGCATTGAATGATCACACCAATCAACAGTTAAAAGAGCAAATACAGGAAGCAAAAGATCATTTCAATAAAGAGTTAGAGATACTGAAAAAAATCCAAACAGAAAGAATACAGGCAACAATAGGTGTGGCAAAGATGTGGGGGAAAAGGTACACTCATACATTGCTGGTGGGATTGCAAATTGGTCACTCTGGAAAGCAGTATGGAGATTCCTCAGAAAACTTGAAATGGACCCACCATTTGACCCAGCTATCCCAGTCCTCGGCCTATACCCAAAGGACTTAAAATCAACATACTATAGTGACACAGCCACATCAATGTTATAGCTGCTTAATTCACAATAGCTAGATTGTGGAACCAACCTAGATGCCCTTCAATAGATGAGAATGGATAAAGAATCTGTGGTATATATACCCAATGGAATATTACTTAGACATAAAGAAGAATAAAATTATGGCATTTGCAAGTAAGTAAATGGAGTTGGAGAATATCATGCTAATCCCAAAAAACCAAAGGTTTAATGCTTTCTCTGATAAATGGATGATGATACATAACAGGGGCAGGGAGAGGGTAAGGGAAGAATGGAGGAAAGTTGGATTGTGTAGAGGAAAATGAGGGGTCAGGAGGTGACAATGGGAAGGAAACATAATGGAAAAAGACAAACATCATTACCCTATGAACATGTATGATTACACAAATGGTGTGACTCAACATCTTGTACAACCAGAGAAATCAGAAGTTGTACTCCATTTGTGTATAATGAATCAAAAAAATTAAATTAATTTTTTAAAAAATGGCTTAAATATACACTAATCTCCCAAACAGTTCTATTTTGAAAAAAGGCTAGATTAAGTAGTTTCAGGTTGACATTATGGTTTTCTTTTGTTTGTTTTTCTTGGGATCAAAAACATCTATTTTTTTTCTAAGTGTTTATGTTTTTGATGTCACATCACTGCCTAGACAAATGTCTTGAAGGTTTTACATTTAGGTCTTTAGTTCATTTGGGGCTAATTTTTGTACCTGGGTTTACCATAAGACCCAATTTCATCATTTTTCATGTAGATGTCTAGTTTTCCCAGCACCACTTGTTGAAGAGATCATCTTTTCCTCATTTTGCGGCCTTGGCACCTTGTGAAAATCATTTGACCAAATATGTGTAGGCTTATTTCTGGAATTTTTATTTTGTTCTATTGGCCTATATTTCTGATTTTATGCCAGCTGATTTTATGAGAGCTGTAGCTTTATAATACAGTAACATAACTTATAGAAACAATAGTAATAAAGCAAGAATTGGAGAGTGGTCTCCTAATATTACTCAAGAGAATGAGACCTGATTCCGTGAGATAAGACTCCAGGTCTCTGTACAGAATTTGATGGTGTAAGGCAAAGGATGAAATGGTTTTAAAAATAGTGGTTTTATTTGTTCATATTATTTGCTTTTCATGCACTGTTTTGAATATAGTTTAACATCATAAATAGGTTATGTTGTTTTAAGGGAGAATGCACTATCCAAATGATGAAGACTCAGATCTTGCATTTTGGGTTTCTCAATGCCTATTAATTCATATATTAGAACTTTGGTTTATATGTAGATCTAATTAGTTTGTCCTCTAGAGTAAAATTATCTCAGAGTTCACTGACAAGTAGAACCCCTGGGCTTATAAAACCAAGATCCTGACAATAATCCACCATCACTATATTGCCCTGGGAGACCCTTTCTTAGTGACAATCTGTGAATTCTTTGAAAGTGTCTTTCCTTCTTTTAACTAACTTAGTTATTGATCGATTTTTATAAATACATGAATGAATGGGTGATTAACTAGAATTTTACTAGATCATTCTATAGCCCAATTTAATAATATGGATTATATTTGAAGGTTTGGACATTTTTTGATGGAAGCATTATTTGAAACATAGGTAATGGGTCAAAAAAATGTTAATCCCTTTAGTATCTTGGAAATAATTTTCTGATAGCTTGCTTATTTTATGAAGAAAATTCTCACAAAAATTCAGGTTCCAATAATCCTCTTGCCTTGCTACATTGTTCTCAGAAGGTGGCAATGAAGAAGATGTTTTGGTTATTGTAGACCATGATGGCACCTTCTCCAAATTCTGAGGACTTCAATCCCTTGTGGGTTTATTAGAGAGAGCCATGAAATTATGTGTGAAAATATCTTTTACAGATATTTTCTTAAGCTTAGATGTTGTGGGAGTTCATTAATTTCCAACAAAAAAAAAAAACTTACTCTTATAATTTTCATCCTACATAAATAATATTGATTGCCAATTATTTGGTCAAAATGTGCCTCCAAAATACATAACCTAAATGGTCACTGCATTTCAGAATAATAGTAGGTCACATAAAAGAGTAAATGATGACCTGCTTAATGAATGAGATTCCTTATATTCCAGAACCAATGAATGATTTTTGAAAACTTAACCTTTAAAAGAAACAATAGGAAACAGTGGTTTCATGGTGCTGTAGTTTATTTAATATTCTTCATCTTCAATACAAAACTGTTATTAACTAGGATTATGGATGGATTTTCCAGTTCTTTGGAAAAAATTCAAGTATACACATATTTTAGAAAACTTGGTCTTCTTGAATTAAAGGAAGTGTAGAGATCAGGCTTTCTAAATTTCTCTGGTTTACTGAGTATATGCAAAGTAAGTTGGTGCAGCTGAATTAATCACAAGCTCCAGCTAATTCTTTTTGCATCCTTATTAATCAGGTTAGGGTTTCTGTTCTATTAATGTAAACAGAGAAAGGTCAACAATTTCACTAGGGGCATCTTCCAGGGCATGGGAATTAAGTGAAAAGTCATCCTTCATTCCCTTGCTGGACTGAAAACAGCCTCAGTCCTCAATTCTGAGTTTTAGATAATGTGGAATGTGCTGTACTCACAGAGCCTGTAGTTCCTAAACAACAATGAAGGTCATTTATTACAGGATTGTCAGCCAAACCCGCAATGATTCTTTGATTAGCGAAAAGTGATTTTGCATGTTATGCCTTGGGATGTTTCTTAACTATTTTTTTTCCCTTCAAGAGTAATTTTTGCATTGTACTAATGCTCCACATGAGATTTTTTTTAACCTGAGGTTTGCTACATGATGTGCCAAAGGCGATCAACAATAAAGGAGATACCTTAACTTAGAAAGCTTGTGTTTTTCTAAGAGAGGAAATGTCATACTACTATAGAACTTCTCCTGTAAGCAACCAAGGAAGTAGCATAGAGCAAAAATCTTCATTCTCAAGGTTTATAAATCTAACAATTTTGAAAAAAAAATAGCAAGATAATAGGTAAGTTTTTTGCTTTTCAACGTCTGCTGATCCAATACCCATGTACTACAAATCCATTCTGCTGTCTCACACACATTCAAACATCAGTTATTGCTTCTTCATTATGGGAAGCACAAGGCTTTGTAGGATCAACCAAAAGGATTTCAAGTGAGCACATTCCTCAGCTTCATATCTCTGCAATAGCTCTAGAAATTCTATCTTATCAGATCTAATAATTAAATGTGTCAACTAAGAAATATTATTTGCCTTTTGAACTAAGATGCAATTTCCTTCTAATTTCTGAAACTGTGTTGTTATCCAACTTTCAGATATTCTGGATATTCAGCAGACCCCAGATAGGAAAACTGCTTAAAGCTACCCAGGGCATTTGAAGACCAGGGTTCTCATTTGTTCACTTTTTTATTTGTTCAGGCATTGAACCAATTTTATCAGATGACTTTATCAAACTAGTCACTGTGTTAGATATTTGAGATAGGGCTATAGATTCAGAGAATAAGCTAGGCATCATCCCTATCCTCTTGAAACTTGTAAATAGCAGGTTTTCACATGGATGTATCCTCCCAAATGCTTTTGGAATGCTATTCTCCAGGAGGGGCTAGTAGTTTAGCTCAGTCACTGCCATCACCTACCACCTTCCTGCTCTATGGCCTCTCACATAGCCAGATTTAGAGCTTGTCCTTCCCACTTGCCATTCTCATAGTTCAACTGATGATTGGGATTTAGACAATTTATTCCAGGGTTCTGTAGGAGAGCACATCTGATTTTTAAAACTTTGACATTCTTTCGGACAATACAGAGTACATGAACCCATGTGCAACTTCAAACTGACCGGTAGACCTGGCATTAAGCACCTGGGTAACTGGGTCACTTATTTACTACCCACTTTCAGCCAGGTTTAGTACTAGGAATTCAGCATTCATTAGGACTAATTTTTACACACACACACACACATACACACACACACACACGCACACGCACACGCACACACACAAAAGAAAAAGAAAAAAAAATTCTCTCCAGTGTAGGTTCAAAGAAACTTTGTTTGCCCAAGAAAACAAATCTAAGATTCCAACCCATCTCAGTTTTCCAATTATAACAGAGACCCTGATGAGGATGATATTCTATTCAAAAATCAGTTCATTTGGTCGGGACTGGTCTAATTTGCCTGGTTCTTACTAATTCCTATCATGACACTGAAAACCGTCCCAATATTCCAAGACATTCTCAAAGAACCGATTTTTGTTTCAACAGGCTTTATGAACCCTGACTCTGCAGTTTACCTAGCTGAAGATTTCACCACCACCTGGAAACTACTGCTGGCTCCATCTCTCAGCTCTAACTTCTTGGATGATGATGACGGAAATAATATTGATGAGAGTCACCAGTTGCGAAAGCCTGCTAAGTCTCAGAATTTACACTATGGTTTTTAAATTTAGTAGGCAATTTATTCTTCACAAAAATTCTCTGATATAAGCATTGTTGTCTTTAGTTTATGAATGAGGAAAATGAGACTCAGGAATGTTAAACCATTTACTTCTGATCTCTGGCCAAAGCTAGGTTCCAACTTAGTTTAGCTTACTCCAAAGTCCATGCTCTCACCTCTAACAAATAGGGGGATATAAGACTTCCAAATTCTAGCAAAGAAGTTAGAAATTATTTGAGGCAAATTGCAAAGTGTCCTTATTGGTTCAAAAGAGTCCACCTCTGCTATGCTCCACAGTACTTTTTTTTTTATCATTTAGCATGGTTTTTTTTTATTTTAAAATTCTTTTTAGATATACATGACAATAGAGTATATTTTGACATATTGCACATACATGGAGTATAACTTATTCTAATTAATCCCATTCTTGTGGTTGTACATGATATGGAGTTTCATGAGTCTTTATTCATATCATATATAAACATAGGAAAGTTATATCCTATTCATTCTACTGTCTTTCCTCTTCCCACCCCCATCCCTTCCTTTCCTTCCCCTTTGTCTAATCCAATGAACTTCTGTTCATCTCTACCTGCCCCCTTATTGTGTGTTAGCATTCACATATCAGAATGAATATTTGGCCTTCGGGTTTTGGGGATTGGTTTATTTTACTTAGCATGATAGTCTCCACTTCCATCCGCTTACCTGGCAAATGCCATAATTTTGGTCTTCTTTATGGCTAATATTTCATTCTGTATAAATACTGTATTTTCCATTCATCTTTTGAAGGGCACCTAGGTGGTTTCATAGCTTAGCTATTGTGAATTTAGCTGCTATAAACATTAATGGGACTGTGTCACTGTTACATACTTATTTTAAGTCCTTTGGGCATACATCGAGGAGTGGGATAACAGTCCCACTCCAAGTTTTCTGGATACATTCTAAGTATTCTGAGGAATCTCCACACTGCTTTCCAGAGTGGTTGCACCAATTTGCACTCATACAGCAACGTATGAGTGTACCTTTTCCCCCACATCCTCTCCAACATTTATTGTTAATTGCCATTCTGACTGGAGATGAAATCTCAGTGTGGTTTTATTTTGAGTTTCTCAAATTGCTAGAGATGTTGAATATTTTTTCACATATGTTGACCATTCATATTTCTTCTGTGAAGTGTCTGTTCAGTTCCTTTTCTCATTTATTGATTGGGTTATTCGGGGGGGGGGGGTGTTGAGTTAAATTTTTTGAGTTCTTTATATATTCTGCAGATTAATGTTCTGTCTGAGGTTCAGGTGGCAAAACTTTTCTCCCATTCCAAAGGCTCTCTCTTCATGTTCTTGATTGTTTCCTTTGCTGTGAAGAAGCTTTTTAGTTGGGTGCCATCCCATTTATAGATTCTTGATTTTACTTCTTGTGCTTTAGGAGTCTTGTTGAGGAAGTCGGTTCCTAAGCCAACATGATGGAGAGTTGGGCCTACTTTTTCTTCTAGTAGGCACAGGGTCTCTGATCTAATGCCTAGGTCCTTGATTCACTTTGAGTTGAGTTTTGTGCAAGGTAAGAGATAGGTAGGGGTTCAATTTCATTCTTCTATCTATGAATTTCCAGTTTTCACAGCACCATTTATTTACAAAGCTATCTTTTCTCCAATGTATGTTGATGGTTCCTTTGTCTAGAATGAGATAGCTGTATTTATGTGGGTATGTATCTGTGTCTTCTGTTCTGTTCCCTTGGTCTTCATGTCTCCACAGTACATTGCAGAATCTGTTTTTGCTTTGTTAAGTTTTAGCATAATACTAGAGAAGCCCAATAGATGTTCAACTATGTATTATTTCCATTTATTTAGAAGATTTGATGGTAAATAAATTTTTATAAATTTAATCAGACTTACTTCATAGATTCAGCTGCTTAGCTGGTTTTACCTTAGTTATTGTTTTTATGTTACTGCATTAAAAAAAAAAAAATACTAAACCTAGGATATCAAATACACACAACCAAGACTATTCTTTTCCACCCACCTCAGGCCATCTGGTCCTTCTGGTAGCCTAAATTCTACTTATTTATCTGTAGTATCAAGGGATCTTGCAATACTAGGTTTTATTTTATATAAAAAATGAAGCACATGAGATACACCATGAATGGGTTTATTTAAAATAATTTCAACTGTTTTTAAAAGCTGTCTAGTAATTTACTGGTGTCAGCAATCAAATTTATTTGAAACATCTTACTTTATTTATGAGAAACAGACCAGATTCCATGACATTTAAGCTAGGTTCAAATTATGACCAAATTTGGAGGGTTTTTTTTCCAAATGAATGACTTATAATTTCACAATGATGTGGTTGTAGAATAAAAAGGGTAGAAGACCCATACCTAGAGGTGGTATACTGTAAATTGAGGAATAAATGTTTTAACATATAACATTTATATCAGAAATAAAGGTAATCTTTGAAATATTTGAAGCAAGCATTGGTCTAAAGCAGATCAGTGTAGACACTGAGGGTACCGAATTTGGATTCAGACAGACCTGGGTTCAAAAGTCATCCGACATGAGCAAATTATTAAACCAACTGAGTATAATTTTCCCTTTGTATAAAACAGCATAATGCTGGCTCACAAGACTATTGAGACCATAAACAAGAAAAACGTATTTAATAGGCATCAATAAATGGAATTAATTTTAATGTTTTCTAATTAAAAGTTAGACAACACTTTTAAAAAAGAGTGATGTGTATATTGCTACTGCATAAAATACATCCCATTGCTCATTATACTTTGTTTGCTAATATACAATTTTTAAATGATTAAATCAAAATAAAATTTTGGAAGATCTTTCAAAATGTTTATGTTGAGGAACTCCAACCTTATCAAAGAAGGAAAGAATAAATTGCAACCACTCTGTGGATGCCATGTGTACTGACATACAGAAATTTGCTAGAACCTCAGCCTAGTGGTGCTAAATCCTAGCCTTCCATGTCCCACAGGGGCCACTGTGGCCCAGGTGGATGTGGCTTGTACTGCAGTGGGGAACCCAGAGCGAAGAGCCCAGCAACGATTGTACAAGAAGCAAACAGTTACATGGTAGTCGATCAGGATCACGATGACCTATATAGGCGCTCCTGTGACTACCTAGGAGGATGACCCAGCATCAGAAGACAGACACACCTTGCAATTTATATACTGGGCAAGAATGTGCAGACATGCTCATGACAGTTTTCTTCGACAATGTTTAAACAAAAAATCTTGCTTTTTGAGGATAAACAGTAAATGCCCCTGTTATTATTCACATACTCTGATTCTAATTCTGATTCAATGTATCTTAACCATCTTCAATATCTACAATGCCTGCATGACCAGTGTGATACTACAATATGTATAATCAGAAAAATGACAGATTATACTTCATTTATGTGTGATCCACCAAAATGTATAAATGCATTCTACTGTCATGTACAACTAATTAGAACAAATTAAAAAATTAAAACAAATTTAAAAAACTAGAATGCTCCATCTCTTTCCAAATTAATTTCTGAAATGAAGAAATTAGTTTATTCCCTTACTACTACTATTCAGAGGTTTGGAGCTAATTAGCCTTTATAATTTAGTGCAATATTTCAATCTGGAACAGAATTTCATAAAATACTTGTGATACAACCAAACATTTTATTTTAGCTCTGTAAATCTTTCACATTTACATAATTTTTTTCCAGGTCAGTTTCTGCCTCTCTCTTACTCAGACATAGGAGGACATACTAACAGATAATACAAAATTACAGAAACAATCAACAGTTCAAAAACTAGTAGCTGATTTTTAGGCATTTTCATTATCCCATGCCTTACTAAGTTGTTAACAACCAGAAAAGACATTATTTTTTCCTGTAAAGTTACAGTAAAACTCAGTACCATTTCTAACTTCTATAAAGCAAAAGATAAAAAGAGTACATAGGATTATGCTAAACACCATTTAACACCATAGATTTTCAAAAGATCAACTGCCTGATATGACGTTAAATATAGTTGAATGTGGTCCCACATCTCTGTGCCACTTTGCCAAGTTTCCGTCGGATGCAATTTACAACAAGCAACATAATAAAACCCCATAAATAGTCATTATAATGTAAACATTGAGCGCTCCTTATTGTAGCAGTGAAAGCAGCCTCTCCAAAATGTATAAAATAGAAAACAAATCCTTGAATTTCATCTCAGGGCAGAAGGTGGATTAGAATTTGAAGACATGCCAAATGGTAATTTGGGGCACAAATATTTCAAACAAAGCTGATCTATTATGAGTAATAACAGCATATGTTAGTTTCTAAATCAGTTTGCATATGTCACAGGAAGCACACCCAATTAGTATGTGAGGCCATTTACACTTCAGCAAAGTTATTAACAGTAAATCATAATAAAGTAGGTGTGCTCAAATGGTACATACGGTATGAAATATACATGAAAACCTGACACAAAAGCAGAAAAATAGAGTCAAATAGACTCCTAAATGAATTAAATCAGCAAATTAGCTCCTTTTTTTTTTTCTTTTCTTTCCTGTTATCATTACTATTGTTGTTGTTTTCTTTTCACAGATGCAACTGCTATGGTTCTTGACAGTTTCCTTTTAGCTAGCAAGCCTGGAAGGATTAAAGAAGACATTTGGCCTTTATGGTTTTCTGTGTCTGAATGTGTATGTCCTCAGGAAAAAAGGAACTGTGCAAGAAGCCATTAAGCACCAATGAGCGAGCACGGAGCTGGAACGTCTGAGTTATGTTCACTGGAACAGATGTTGTGTCCCAGAATTCCCTGAGCTGCCTCCGGCTTTTGCTGGTGTCAACCCTGTGGTAAATGGGTTTTCATAATGAATTTACTGTTAATTCTCACACACATACAAACCATTAGAATCACATTAAAGGGCTCACTAAATGCCACTGAGGCTCAGAGCATGACTATCTTTTGTTCATTTGGAAAAATCTCTGAAGATTCCAGAAACTAAAATCAATCATTCATGATGGTTGGGGAGAATAATAGGCCTCCCTTTGGTTAGAGAAGGGCTGACACTTTTGGGAGCTCCTGAACCCCACTTATTAGAGCAGGACTTCTGTGTTTTGCCAGGTAAGTATAGTAAAGATTATTGCTTCCAATACCAAATAAGGGGTATTTTATTTAACTAATCGAATTTTGAAGTTAGTTTGTTTCTCTTTAAAATGAAATGTTTTCCTAAATAAAACAAAAACATTTCACTGGAATAAATTATGTAAATGTATTAAGGAAACAAATATTCCAAATGAGCCACCCGGCATGTACGGAATATCTAGAGAATACCCAACTTGGTACCAATTCTCCAAAGATAAGAGTGAGAGGAGGCCGTGAAGATGGTAACAGAAACATAAAGCAGTAGAGCTTGATCAAAAGGAGATAGTTAGTCCAAGGGTCACCTGTTTTTCAGAAAAGAGCAATACTACTAGTACTGCAAAAATCATAGCAAACACCAGAGTACATACTATTAGTTGAGCTCCCATCATGCTTCAAGCACTAGTCTAAATGTTTTAAACATGATCTGCTTTCTTCCTTACGAAAGTCTTTTCCTCTTCTTGATATCCAAAAATAATCGTTGCTGTCATTTGCTACACTTCTGCATAACAAACCCTGCTCTTGTCCTGTATGGACCACTCTAAGCTATGCTTGGAGTCCTTTCAGTATTTGAACACCTGGACTCTTTCCTGCCTCTGAGATCTCATGGAGGAAATTACCTTCCCTGGAGTCTCTTCCTCCTCCCCACTTCACCTTCGCTTTTTGTTTGGGTATCTTCCTCTGATCTGAATATCTCACTTTAAAATTCTCTCCTCTAAGAGGTCTTCCTGAGTATCTTGCCCAGAATTGTTTCCTAACTGTCTCACCCAATCTCTCTTCTACTTCCTTTGGCTATTCTTTACCATGATGGTGCTTATCTGTTCAGGGAACTTTCTACATTTGTAAGTATTTATTTGCATGTATAATTACCTTATTTTTATCTCTTCCTCCCTAGAGTAAAACATTAATTACTCACTCTATCAGAAAGATTCTAGGTCCTTTCCACTTGCCAGTCTCTACCCAGCACATAGCAAGGCACCTGGCACACAGTAGGTACACAGTGAATATGCATTGAGTAAAAGAATGTGCTAAGTGCCTTGCATAGATCCTCTCATTTCATGAATAACCTTCCTGTGAGTGGCTGAGGAATATCATGGCCACGTAGCTAGTCAATGCCTACGGTAAGATTCAGAACTAATTCAGTAGGACGTCTAAGCCATGCTTTCAACCATTCTGCTCCCATTTCACAGCAATCACAGAGGGTGATTTTTCCACCTTTTTAAATTGGTGCATTATAATTATACATAATAATGAGATTCATTATTTCATTCTCATAATGTAGTCAATCTCACTCCCTGGTCAGACTCTTCATATTAGTTCAAGATAGACTTTTGGGATTTGGGTGGGGGAGCAGGATTTCTTTTCAAAAACCCCTCACAATCTTGGCCAAGGCATAATCGTTTGTGTTGCTTTAGTGCTTAGGGGGGCTTCTGCTTCAGGTGTCCATGAGCTCCTGTCAGCTTCGCTAATACTCCAGCAACTTGCAGGCAAGTAGGTCAAGAAAGAAAAGGCAAAAGTCCTCCTACTACATGTACGACTCTTGTGCTATGAAAACCTGGGGAATAATAATCTTACCCCATTCTAACACTCCTGGACATATTAGAGCCATGTGAGTGATGAGTCCTTGGTTACAGCCTAAAAGGAATCATTATTCCATTTTACTGGGGCTTCTAATTTTCCACTATGATATATGGTTTAAAAGAAAGAAAAAAAAAACAAGATAGTTTCCTTTGCCGAGAGTAAAACCTCATAGGATGGGCTCATTAGGGATTTTTTTTCCATGGCCTCACTTCTTTGTGACTTTGATTCGTGACCTTATGGTACCATCTTCTTCTAGTTATCAGTGTTTGGGATGCTGGAAAAATTTAAAGGATCAGAGAGACCACTTGCATATTAACTTTTAGATACTTGTCTGGTGGAATGTATCCTGTGCCAGGGGAACCAAGCATATTTCCTTTATAGGAGGAAATTACAAGCTTTTGCCACTTGCCTGTAATCCCAGCCGCTGGGGAGGCTGAGGCAGAAGGATCATGACCTGAAAGCCAGCCTCAGCAATTTAACAAGGCCCTAAGCAACTGAGTGAGACCCTATCTCTAAATAAAATATAAAAGGACTGGGAATGTGGCTCAGGGGTTAAGCGACTCTGGGTTCAATCTGCAGTACTGAAAAAAAGAAAGAAAGAAATTACAATTTTTCACAAAACTTTTGAAGTACCGTAATATTATTTTACCTCTGACTTTTCTCCCAACTTCCTTTAGATTTCACTACCATAAGAAAATCAAGCAGAAGGAGAGATTCCTAATACATATTTGATTCTGCTGATAATCCAAGATTTTTACCTCTGAATTTGTCATGTTTTAGAAACCCAGAATGTCTAGCTTTATAAATGCATGACTTAAAATATTTGATCTTGTGGTAAACCAATTATATGGAGAGGAAAAAACGCAGACTTGACTTGACTTTAGTAAACTTGTTTATAAATTTAGCTATTTTGCTAACAGAATAAATAGGTACCTACAGAGATAAAAGTATAGAAGAAAGAAATTTTTCCTGAAAAGTTCACGTAAGCATGTTCACATTCATGGACATCTTAAGTGTGTTGAAGATGAACTCTGAGTTTGACTTCCTACCTTATAGAGTGACTTTAAGCACTACATTATTTAACTTGTAAAGTATGTAAAAGAGTGTGGACACAGTATATAATCAAGAAATTTTAATTTATTATATTTCACTTGGAAATATTTCATGTACTCTCCTATATAATGCATCAACTAGATGTGTCTAATAACCTAGAAATAAATCCACTTCATTATGTCTCCATTATTTGTCACTTTCAATATTTCTTTTCCACCTTTTGAAGTTTGTCAAGGTACAGAAAAAAATAGTCTCTGGTCTAGTTACATTACCTGTATTCCAGTAGCCCATAGTTAACTAGGTTTTTGGTGTGGTATGGTGTGTGTGTGTGTGTGTGTGTGTTTCCTTAATGTAACTCTTAATTCATTATCATGGAAAGGATGGAATGCAGTATAGCCAAAGATGTTCTGAACAAAGATTTTTGCTAAGACATTTGTGAGATTGGGCAGACATAGTTGTTTAAGTCACAGTTTGGGAAGTAGGAGTTCCCAGGTAGGGAAGGAAGAAAAGGAGGCTTCCAGGTCATTGGTGGTTCATCTTTTCATACTTGCCTCTCTTCCAGGTTTGTGATTGTTCCTATTTCTGTCTACCCTGAAATGATCTTTGTGGCTAAGATGGGCTGAAATAAGAGGTACATGTTTGAGTTCAGCTGGATGCCTGGGATTTCTGACTCTACATGTACATTAATCGCCCTTTCAATAAACATGAATGATAAACTGTTATGTGCCACAAATTACTGTTCTAAAAACTTGCAATAATGCATTGAGCAAAGCAGATTGCTTTCCTAGAACTCTCTTTTGGGTATGGAAGACAAATGATAAACAAAGAAAACAAAAGTGAGATAACAGAGAGAAAAGAAAGAGAGAGACAAATTATGGATGGATGGATGGATGGATGGATGGATGGATGGATGGATGGATGGACGGATAGATGAATAGGTAGAGAGTCATGAGCTATGTCAATAATATCACATAGCATAACCATTCTGAAATATGTCATCAGGAAAATGGTTAGAGAGAGCCCAAATTATGATTTTAGCTATTGATTATGATTTTGGTTATAGAGTTGTTGGTGAAGCCTTCTTGGAGGTGACACAAGAAACCCAACTGAAGTGGGGGAGCAAGCCATATAACTTGGGGGATTAGCTGCCACACAACCACATTTTTTCTGGGGCAGGAGGGTGGACTGTCTTTTATTTACAACTAAACCTATTCCTAACTAAAAGTGTTAAGGGACGCAACTTAAGAACAGACCGATCACCACTGAGAAGTCCAAATTTGAGAGTCTTTATTAAGCTGGCAGGCTGACTGTCTCACAAAATGCCCCAAAAAATGGCTATTGGGAGAACAGCCCCAACCATAGGGCTGTAGAGGTTCTTATATCAAAAATAGCATCAATTATAAGAGTCTGTTGCTATGATTCAAAATTACAAACTAACATCATAAGATCATCGACAGAGTGAGAAGTGGGTCAAAATAACCCTTACCTAGGTACAAACTAAAGAATGGTTACTAACATTCACACAATCACTGTTCACAGGGTACATTGTTTAGGAGCAATAGGAATCAAAAGAAAGCAATTTTTCTTTACATAGGAATTGTCATTGTGTATTGTTAAACATGTCACATTAGGTAACTGATGATGGGCACAGAGGAGGGATGTTCCCATGGGAGAAGCTTATTTCCTACATAACATGGAGTCTCAGAGAAAAATGGAGTCTGTTTAGTTATTTCCCTTAGAGTCTGGCTTATAACGTTCTCATAGAGTCAGATCTGTCAGCCCATCACAAAAGAAAATTTCCTTCTAAACTTGAATCTTGATTGAGACTGTTAAATAGTCCTAATCTTCACCCATCCTAATTTGTATATCCCTATAAAAAAGAACCTTGCCATTCTTATCAACCAGAGGGGTGCATCCTGAGCAACTGAGTTAACATGTGACTTGCTTTGACCAGTAGAATGTGGCAGGGGCAAGAGAAGAATGGAGGAACTTTGGATGGTGTAGAGGAAAATGGGACAGGAGGAGATGGAGGAAGGAAAGATAGTGGAATGAGACAGACAGTATTACCATATGTACATGTATGATTACATGAATGGTGTGAATCTACATTGTGTACAACCATAGAAATGAAAAATCGTACCCCATTTGTGTACAATGAATCAAAATACAGTCTGTAAAAATAAAAATTAAGAAAAAAAAAAAAAAAGAAGGTGGCAGGGGTTGCCTTGTCTGAGGGCCAGAGAGTGGGCCTCGAGATGCTTGTCAGTTTCTCCCCTTGCTCTCTTGTGGTGAAAAAACCTGGGATAAAAGGCCACAGGCAGAGAAAATTCCAGCAATCTTAGCCATTCGAGCTGAACCTCTCCAGCCAATCTCGCAAAAGTGTATAGCTACACAAATGAGACTCGCAGACCCACTCCACTAATCTAAAGAATTTTGAAAGATAATAAATCATACTCTCCCAAGCTACTGGGTTTGGGGTGGTTTATTACAAGGCAGAAGATACGGAAAACTACCACTTCTTAGCCTGGGTTGCTTTAAGCGGCTAGCGCCGCTTCTTGCTCTTGGCCCGACCAGTGAAACAAAAGATACGTACTCTTCTGAAGTTCATGAAGCAGCTTCCCCTTTATTCACATAACACACCCTCAATATATAAGCAGTCTCATGCATAAGCAATTGTAACCAGATATGTCCGTCCAATCCTGTTAAAGATCAAGCAATCACTCGCTCAAGCATACATGTAAAGTATATCTGTCCACGCGCTAGGCGGCTGAACTGATTATCATACAGCCAATTGTAAATGCTTTCTGCCTTTCTCCAGGCATAATCAGGGCACCGTTTGCTCTCTGCCAGTCGCCATTTTTAGATGCACATGGCGTAACCCTGGGCCCCGGGTCTCGCCCGCCACAAGAAGATAAGTGATATATAACTGGGTAGAGGTGTAGGGAGCTGATGTAACTGAAGACCACAGCCTTGGTTTTGCTCTTGGCAGACAAAGGCTGGAGGAGCCATGAGGAAGTGCTGTTGAAGATGAACAGGCAGCTGAGATGTACAGTGGCAGAACAGTAGTGAAAGCATCACCTGCAGCAGGTGATATTGTGATATAGAAAATGAATTTGTGGATCAGGCTAAAGAGGGGATCAGGCAGTGTCAAAAGTGCCATTGGGTTGCTTTTTGTTTGTTTGCTGCATCTGTTAAACTGAGGAAAAAGAAAGATAAGGTGAATAAAGAACTGCTCAGTTTGAAGGCAAATTTAAAAGAAATACAGAAGAACTAGAAATTTATTGTACTGAAAATAATTTATTCACATTTCCATCATGTGTGTAGAATATTCTCAATGTAAGAGATGATCTCAGGAGAGATACTGAAGTATGGGATCACAAAACCCAAGATCTAGGAAAGACTTGAAGTGGTAGATTAAAAAGAAGCTTCCAAGAATCAATTGTGTGTGGTTTTCCCCACCAATGTTACATGTACCCAACGTAGAGAGAGGACATCCTGAAAAGAATTATGTCACTTTGGGGACCTGGCGTCAACCCAGTAAGTTTCACAACAAGGGAGAAGGGTACTGATACAAGTACTGCCCCTTTGTACCAAGAGGAATGGAAAAAACAAGGCCTGTGGGTCTTTCTACGGAAAAGAAGCAGCTGAGACTCAGCCAAAACACAAGGCATCTCTGATCAAAATGTGAAGACATCCTGGAGGGCAATAGGACCAATGCATGATATATGCATGTATGGAAAGGTCACGGTCAGGCCCATAATTTGTACAACTAATATATGTTAATTATTATAAGAAAAAAAGATCCAAGGACAAGGATTCAAGAATCATTCCGAGGTTGCAAAACCAGACCCAATTAAGGAACATCCCTTGCCCTCGAGGAGGGGAAACTACAGACATTTGTGCTTCTGCTTTTGAGAAACGCCACAAAAAATAAAAATAAAAAGACTGCAGTGTGCATCTCATTTTTACTCTTTTGTTATTTAATTCTCTTTGTTTCACAGTAGTTTAACATTTACTGAAAAGTTGCAAAAATAATACAGAGAATTCTCCTAAGCTCCTCATCCGGTTTTCCCTATTAACATTGTCTATAACCATGAAGTTTTGTTGCAACTAAGGAACTGACACTGTACTTTATCCTCAGCTAAACTCCAGTTGCTCAGACTTCACTATACTTTTCCTATGGTCTTTTTCCTGTTTGAGGATGCCCTGTAGGATATCACAGTACATTGAGTCATGGTTATGTCTTTTCAGCCTCTTCTGGTCTATGACAGTATCTTATTTTTGTTTTGTTGTTGTTGTTGTTTAGGGTTTTGAGGGTTTTTTCTTGGGGTGGGGTTTTTTTTTGGGTTTTTTTTGTTTTGAATTTGATGATCTTGTCAGTTTGGAAGTGTAATGATCAAATATTTTAAAGACATAATGCACATATTTGTGTCTCAGTTCGTTATTTCTAATTTTTTTAATTTTTTTATGGTTAAATTGCTCCTGATCTAGCATCAGCCATTTCTCCAAAGAATCCTGGTTCCTTCTATTGAATGAAAGTTTTAGAAGCCAAGATCTGGATGCTGGATGTGCTTCTTGTGCCAGTTTTACTTTGTTTGAAGGGAGTGTCTAAGGTTTTTCTGTCCCTTTCTCACCAGTGTACATTGACTACATAACTACAAGATCACTCATGTTTTTATGTCATATTATCAAATGAGATCACTCATATTCATCTGTCTCATTATAAAAAGAAGCTGCCCCCAAGGAGCATCTCCCATGTCCACATAGGTTCTAACCATGAGATCCTGCACTCAAAGCCTATTGAAGTTCCGAGACAGGAGAGGAGTATGTTAGGCATATTGAGGGATGACCAAAGGTGGCCTCTGATAGATTGTTTGATGGTAACAACATTATGTGCATGCCTTTGCAAAGTGACTCTGCTCTCCCCCAGTCAGAAATGGAGTCTTTTTTTCTACATCCTTAAATATTGTAGTGGAGGACAAATGGTGGAAGTAACATTTCTTGAGTTTTTGAATGCAGGTCTCAAGAGACCCCACAGCTTCTGCTTCATTCACTCAGAATCCTGACTGCCAAGCTTGTGAAGAAGCACAGATGAAGACTCTGTGGAAAGGCAGCTTCCGCATCTGGGCTCTTGCACGTGAGCCTAGTGCCCAGCTAATTCTCCCACTGAATGCAGCAGCAAAGTGAGCCCAGGGAGACCAGAGAACCCAGTCAATCTCAGAATTGTGAGAAATAATAAATCACTGAATTTTAGAGTAATTTGTTAAAAACAAATGGATAATTAAAGAGCATCATTGACTGCTATGAAGATGGTCTTCCTATTGATCCAAATACACTTTTCAATAAATTCTATTTAATCATGTCAGAGTTCTTGGTAGGCAATAATACACGATAAATTATAATGGCAAGTTGATTGGTTGGCTTTCTTTGATCATATTATCACATTTTTACTGAAGATGTAGAATTAATGCTTTGACCAGAAGAGAAATTTATCTGTAAAGATTTTGAGAACTGTCACTAATTGGCAAGATATTCAGAGAATCGATGCTCCTTATTTCTCCTTAGATGGTGTATTAGAAATGACTTCTTTCTCCATATGAAAACAGAGATTAGTTCTCTAGGACTCCAGGTTAGGAAAGCACAGTATAGTTGTGTTGTTCAAAAAGAACAGCAGATTTTTCATAAGAAAAGTACTCTTTGCCTCTTCAGTTTTCCCTCAAGTCACTGATCTCTTTCACTCTGTCCCAACCACACTGGCTTCCTGAGTCCTTTGCAGATGCCAATCTCAGCCAAGTGTGGAGAATGTGCCTGTAGTCCTAGCCACCCAGGAGTCTGAGGCAGGAGAATCACTTGAACCGAAGAGTTTTCAAGATCAGCCTGAACAAACAGCAAAACCACATACCCCAATCAAAAAAAAAAAAAAAAAAAAAAAATTCACTTCTTTTCCTTAGTTGATTCCTAGGATTTTAGTGTCTTCATATAGTTTTAATATTATTATCAATTGATACTTTCATTTATCCCTTCAACAAAACATAATAATAAACATTTAATGAGCCACACACACAACAATGATCACTACACAGTCCATGCCTTTAGAAGCATGCAAATGAATAATTATTGTGAAATATGGTCAGTGTGACTTTAGAAAATTACAGAACACTAAAGAAAGAAATTGAAGAAGACCATAGAAGATGGAAAGATCTCCCATGTTCCTGGATAGGCAGAATTAACATTGTCAAAATGGCCATACTACCAAAAGCACTATGCATATTCAATGCAATTCCTATTAAGTTTCCAATGATGTTCTTCATAGAAAGAGAAAAAGTGAGAGGAAGAAAAGGTACTAAACTGATAAACAAGGTCAGGGGGAATTCCAGGTAGCAGATTTTACCATGATTAGAAGAAAGGAAAATTCAACCAAAAACTCATGCTCAAATAAAACAAGTTGCAGTAGGAATTTCAATAGAAATTTGAGACATAAAATGTTCCCTGAAGATACAGGCAAGTTTATTTATGGAAGACCATTGAAAACAGGTTGGGAGGTGGAGAGATGTAAGTATGTGATTGAGGCTTAGAATACTAGAAAATGGGAGAGTCATGGAGCACAGAGAAGGGAAAACATTGACAGACAGCACTGAAGGTCTACTTTGGGCCAAATGCCAGGGATTTTCAGTCACCAATCTGCAGAAATGATGATCTGCATTGAATACCAAACAATCTGGAGTCTGTATATACCACAAGATTTGGGATCCAGAATCTAATAACCAAAAACATCAGATTCTTCTCCATTTACATTCATGCTGCAAGTAATTTTCCTAATTATTAGGTCCCATTTTACTTTTTTCTGTCTCTCCTTCACAATACTGTTAACCTGGATGGTTTCCCCAGCATAAATGTGATATGAGAAGCTGCACGAGAAGATCCCCTCACAGTTCCTCGAGACTTGAACTGCAGAACACCATTACATAATATTCACTTTAGGATGATTTCTAATTTCATTTTATGGATTGTGAGATGGAACCCAATATATATTTTATTAATGTGTGACTTTTCTGGACATTTAATGCAATTGAATCCTTTATACATAGAAAGAGAATCACTTAAAAAGTAGATAAGGAAAATACTATAGTAAGCATGTTCCAGAAAATGAAACCTGAAGCCACATTCAAACATCTGGCAGTGATTCATAATCGAATATCATTTTCTCTCTAGTTATGATAGTTTACATCAGCCTCAATCTCCAAACTGAAAGTAGCTGAGTAATAATGCTGCCACCATCTCTTTATTCCACCTCCATATGTGCAGAATAAAAGGTTTAACTATAATTCACTGTGGTAGCATTACACGGGGAATTTCAATGAAGGTATTGAAAGAAAATAATTGCACGTGTAGCCTTAGGCTAGAAGGGAAATATCTCTTTTTTACGATGTGCTTCTAATGGATATGTGTGAGAAGAAACCTGAAGGAGGGGATCATTATCTTATATGATGGCATCAATATCTGTTGGGAACAGTATAAATTTGTGAAACAAGGAGGAGATTTGAATTTCCCATGTTGAAAAATATTAAATACAAACTAAAGTTTTAGGAAAACGATTGAAATTCACCAAAGAAAGACTATATAAATAGAGATAATATATTTCAGGTACTTTTTGACCCTAACAGACTCATATCTGGCAAAACTATGATGAATTTGACATGGTCCTTTGCAATGCACACCTGGCAGTTCTTGTTATCTAAGAATAGCACTTTGGACACACTGTATTATGCTATTACCAGTTACATTGTAACCGGTGCACAAATCAAAATAGCAACTGATAAAAATGTAGGTGCTTAATAATAAAAGTACAGGGCTCCTTTCAAATATCAGACTTTTGTGACTCTGCTCCTAAAACTTTACAGTACAAAACCTAAGGACCTGATTGCTTTGAAATCTATTTTCCCAAACCTACCCCAAAGAAATCTGATTCACTAGATCCCATACAGCCTGCGTGAATCTGCATATTTAGTGAATATCCATGGTGATTCTGGTGCAGATATTATAAGAATCACATTTCAAAAAGATTAAGAAGAAAGGGGCACCATCAACTGATTAATTTTAATTCATAAGATTTTGCTCTGTTAGGCTAGACCCTTGACTATTCAATATTTTCATTGACAGTGTGAAAGGGGCAACTGAAAAAAAAAGGTTACATTAGACAAGAGCATATGTTAATCTCATTTGGCGGTCATACTGCTATTCTCAAATTTTCATTTCAGAGCCAAAGCATAAGTCCAAGCTCCAGGAAAAGTTATTCTGCGGGAAGACTCCGTGTTGGCTTTACGAACCCTGTTCTGCCATGTCTGTCAACTAGCATGGTGCAGAAGAGAGGAGAGAACCTGGTCTTCTAGGAAACGCTGAAGACGACATGCTCAGCCTGTTTTCCTCTCCACCCCTCATTCTCCGTCACCACCCAACCTGCTCCCAGCACCACAAGCCACTCCCAACCCTATCTTTAGCAGTACCCTAGACATTTTTACATCCTTCCTCACCAAAAAGTGTGTGCTTTGTCATTGTCATTGTCATTGGTGACAATGTCCTGTAGTCTGCTTGAATAAACCCAATTCCTTATAACACCAATATGATGTGTCACAATGGTTTCAATGTGTGTGTCCTTTAGTAGTATTTACTCTAGCTCAAACAAATGTCTAATGATGAGAACTTCAGGCCCCTCCAGAGTGCTGCAGGAGGCATTTGAACTCAAGGAACATTTGGATTCCCTTGAAAGTGTACCAGCATGGGGTCAATCATACCAACCAACTTCCTCCTGAAATGCCCTCTGTAATCTTGTCCATGTCCTCAGGCTTGTTTCTCCCCTCAAAGTCCAGTCAGTACCCAGGAGTTATATTCACATACTTCCCTTCCCCAAAGTCTCCTAGGCTTCACTACCCTAAATAAAGGCATCTTTATTTAAACAATGGTCTTTACTCCTCATTCAAGAAAATAAGGAACACAGAAGCTTGGAAAACCTACAGGATATAAACCAAGGGATAAGGAAGTGTGCTGTTGAACATGCTGGGTACAGAAGTTGATTTGGAAGACACAGGACAGCCTAAAAGAAGCCCTATCTTTCTTCTCTTTCCTAGTCTCATGAAGCCAGAAATTTCTCAAAAACCAAGAAATTAAGAAAAGCAACTCTGGCAAGAAATAAAATAAAATTCTAGTTTTATTTTTTTATTTCATTATTGAAGCATTTTTTAAAAAATGGATCAACTGTTTTTGTCAAGTAGGAATTGTTACAGGACCTACTAACTAGCCAATTTTGAGTGTGAAAAATAAAAGGCTCTAAATTGACATTTAAAAGACAGAAACGTTTCATAAACTTACTCTAGAGAATAGTTTTTATTACTTAAGATACAAAGGAGATGAGTTTGACTAACATGAACTTCCTATTGCTGAATCAAAAGAAAGTGAGTAAGGTTTTTAAATAATAAGAACTCTGAAATACATTGTTTCAGAGAATTTAACCATTTTGTAGTAACCCAGCCTTCTTACCTTCTAAAAAACAAAGTAAAACAAAAACAAAAACCAAAAGTAGAAAGTTAGCAACAGGGCTCTGCTCTGTAGCTGTCTTTATAAATGGCAAAATTAAGCATGTCTATGTCACTATTTGTTAAAACAATATAAGAGCTAAAAGAAAACTATCTAATTCAGTACTATCTTTGCTAACCAGACAACCAATCATTAGGAACTGTCACCAAAATATAACATGTCTTGCTTCAGAATGGCCAGTGGTGCATTATTAACCCATTCCTAACAACTTCATCTTTTTCATGGCTTAACCTCTTCTGAGTATCCAGGTATAGCTAGTCATGTCTATGCTAACCTACTGTGTCTAGTAGCAGAATGTTTTAACCTAAGCATTCACAATCATTTATCATGTTTGTAATGCAAAAATATGACATATAGATGTGATAAATTCTAACAAGTCTATTTTTCAGGCATAAAAATGGACAATTTTGAATGTTTAGGAAATTCATAATTCCCTGCTATGGAATGAGTTGTGTGCCTACAGGATTCATATGTTGAAACCCTAACCTCCAGTGAGACTATATTTGGAGCTAGAACTGACAAAGTGATAAACAGCAATGAATGAGGCCAAATGGGTGATCCCATAGGATTAGTGTCCTTTTAGGACAGAGAATTCATTCTTTCTCAGAAAGAATGAAAGACAGAAAAACAGAAAGAAAACACCTACCAAAAAGCCAGGAATAGACTGCTTCACCAGAAATTAAATTGGCCAGCACTTTGATTGTGTGCTTCTAACCTCAGAACTGTGAGAAATAAGTTTCTGTTGTTTAAACAATTTCATCTATGGCATTTTGTTATCGCAGCCCAAAGAGACTAAGACAGATTTTGGCATTAAGAAGTGGAATGCCACTATATAACAAATATTTTTAAATGTGGAAGCAGCCTTGGAACTGAATAACTGGTGAAGGTTGCAAGAGATTGAGATGCATGCTAAAAAACCTGTGTTGCTGTTAAGAGACTGATGGTAGAAATATGGATGTTAAAGGCGATTCTGATGAGGACTCGGAAACAAAAGAGGAAGAGAAAGTCTCCATCTTTCAGAGAAAAAATAATCATAGTAGAGTGTTGATAGGAATATAGCCATGAGAAACCATGCAGGGGAGGTCTCAGACAGACAGAAAGGAAGAACATATTATTGGAAACGGAGGAAAGGCAATCTTTGTTATAAAATGTCAGAGAATTTGGCTAACTGTGTACTAGTGTTTTGCGGAAGGTGGAAATTGCAAGTGATGAAATGTAGATATTTAACTGAGGATATTTCTAAGGAAAGCATAGAAGGAGTGGTTTGGTTCCTTTTGACTCTTACAGCAAAACATGAACAGAGAGAAAGAAATTGAAAAGGAATTATTAAACAAAAAGGAACATGATTTTGAAGATTTGGAAAATTCTCAGCCAATCCATGTTGCATAGACTGGGAACCTTGCTCTGAAGAGAATTGAGATCGAGCAACCATTTGGTAAGATTAGAGTGGGTGAGAACCAGGAAGTCAACCAAACACCTCCTCGCAAGCCAGATGAATACTATCAGCAGCAGCACTACCAGTTTAAACTGAGGAGGACAGAGATAGATCAAAATGAAGGAGGATGGATGGTCAGACTTCTTCAGTCATACAGGACTGGACCATAAAGGTAATATGCTGTGAATGTGTCCTATTCTTCGAGCAAAGGGGAGATGACACCAAGTCAACTCAGAGATTATCAAATCTGCCCCATCAGTTTCAGAGAAAGGGGATATCACCTCAGATTCAATAGGCAAGACAGTTTCCAACCAAAGCTTTGCAGTGGGACCATCCTGCAGAGCCATGGAGGTGGAACCACCCAGTGAAACCTTGGATGCGGGACTATTATACCCGTGGGTCCAAAAGATAGGGTAAAATTCAATCAAAGAAGATTATTTTCAAGGCTTAAGAGTTGACAAATCTGACATAATTTTCTATGTACATATATGAATACACCACAGTGAATCTCACTATCATGCAAGGAATTAATTTAAACTTCATCATGTCAGCTTAGGACCAGACTTCCTTAACAAGACTCCCAAAACACAATAAATAAAAGCAAAAGTCAATAATTGGGATGGATTCAAACTAAAAAGTTTTTTCTCCACAAGGGAAACAATCAACAATGGGAAAAGAGAGCCTACAGACTGGGAGAAAATCTTTACCATATGCACTTCAGACAGAGCACTAATCTCCAGAATTAATAAAGAACTCAAAAAATTTTACACCAAGAATACAAATAACCTAATCAATAAATATGCTAAGGATCTGAGCAGACGCTTAACAGAAGAAGATACACAAGTGATCAACAGATATACGAAAAAATGTTCAACATCTCTAGTAATAAGAGAAATGCAAGTCAAAACTACCCTAAGAGTTCATCTGGCCCCAATTAGAATGGCGATTATCAAGAATGCAAGCAACAGGAGAGACTAAGACGGGGACTAGAGGGTGACTGCATCTCATGTTGCTCCAGAACCCACGATTCAAGAAGAAGAGGGACCAACTCAGAGCGCTGGGTTAGTCTCCCACTGGGCGAGGCTCGGCTGGGGCGGCAGGCCCTGACCTCAGGTGGCTTCTCAGAGCAGGACCACCCAGTGAGAGGCTTTCATGCACAGCCAGCCCCTACCCGCCCCCGCCCCCGACCCAGCGGTGGGCCCCGACCACAGGCAGCTTCTCGGAGTAGGGCTGGGCCAGAGAGGCTACCATGAACAGCCAGGCTCCCCCTTCTGCGCACAGCCAGGCTCCCAGCAACCCCAGTGGCAAGCCTGGTCAGCAGGCGGCTTCTGGGAGCAGGGCCAGCCAGCAAGAGGCTTCCACCCAAAACTAGGCTCCCCTGGCCTGGGTGGCAGGCTGAACAGGCCCAGACCAGCCATGCCCCAGCCCACAGTCTAGTTCCCCTTTGGCAGACCACTGGTCAACAAGTGGAGGCACCTCTGCCCGCTAGCAGGGAATATACCCCACCTGAAGGCCACCACCCCTAGAGGGGCAGCTTTCTTCTGGAGCACTGCATTATCAAGTTCCTCCAAGACTTCAGGCTACTGAAGGCTAGGAGGTGATACATTGGAAATCTACATTGGAAATCTATAGGTCAATAGAGGAAATCTGCAATATCTCAGCGTTCCACTGATAAAACTGACCGATTTGAGAAAACAAGGGGAGAAAATGTCCCAAACAAACCTAGATGCTATATCAATAGAATTCAATGACAGCATGGCAGAAGAAATGTCAGAAAGGGAGTTCAGAATGTATATACTTAAAACAATCAGGGAAGCAAACGAGGAGATGAAAGAGCAAATGCAGGCATTGAATGATGAGATGAAAGAGCAAATGCAGGCATTGAATGATCACACCAATCAACAGTTAAAAGAGCAAATACAGGAAGCAAAAGATCATTTCAATAAAGAGTTAGAGATACTGAAAAAAATCCAAACAGAAAGAATACAGGCAACAATAGGTGTGGCAAAGATGTGGGGGAAAAGGTACACTCATACATTGCTGGTGGGATTGCAAATTGGTCACTCTGGAAAGCAGTATGGAGATTCCTCAGAAAACTTGAAATGGACCCACCATTTGACCAGCTATCCCAGTCCTCGGCCTATACCCAAAGGACTTAAAATCAACATACTATAGTGACACAGCCACATCAATGTTATAGCTGCTTAATTCACAATAGCTAGATTGTGGAACCAACCTAGATGCCCTTCAATAGATGAGAATGGATAAAGAATCTGTGGTATATATACCCAATGGAATATTACTTAGACATAAAGAAGAATAAAATTATGGCATTTGCAAGTAAGTAAATGGAGTTGGAGAATATCATGCTAATCCCAAAAAACCAAAGGTTTAATGCTTTCTCTGATAAATGGATGATGATACATAACAGGGGCAGGGAGAGGGTAAGGGAAGAATGGAGGAAAGTTGGATTGTGTAGAGGAAAATGAGGGGTCAGGAGGTGACAATGGGAAGGAAACATAATGGAAAAAGACAAACATCATTACCCTATGAACATGTATGATTACACAAATGGTGTGACTCAACATCTTGTACAACCAGAGAAATCAGAAGTTGTACTCCATTTGTGTATAATGAATCAAAAAATTAAATTAATTTTTTAAAAAATGGCTTAAATATACACTAATCTCCCAAACAGTTCTATTTTGAAAAAAGGCTAGATTAAGTAGTTTCAGGTTGACATTATGGTTTTCTTTTGTTTGTTTTTCTTGGGATCAAAAACATCTTTTTTTTCTAAGTGTTTATTTTTGATGTCACATCACTGCCTAGACAAATGTCTTGAAGGTTTTACATTTAGGTCTTTAGTTCATTTGGGGCTAATTTTTGTACCTGGGTTTACCATAAGACCCAATTTCATCATTTTTCATGTAGATGTCTAGTTTTCCCAGCACCACTTGTTGAAGAGATCATCTTTTCCTCATTTTGCGGCCTTGGCACCTTGTGAAAATCATTTGACCAAATATGTGTAGGCTTATTTCTGGAATTTTTATTTTGTTCTATTGGCCTATCTTTCTGATTTTATGCCAGCTGATTTTATGAGAGCTGTAGCTTTATAATACAGTAACATAACTTATAGAAACAATAGTAATAAAGCAAGAATTGGAGAGTGGTCTCCTAATATTACTCAAGAGAATGAGACCTGATTCCGTGAGATAAGACTCCAGGTCTCTGTACAGAATTTGATGGTGTAAGGCAAAGGATGAAATGGTTTTAAAAATAGTGGTTTTATTTGTTCATATTATTTGCTTTCATGCACTGTTTTGAATATAGTTTAACATCATAAATAGGTTATGTTGTTTTAAGGGAGAATGCACTATCCAAATGATGAAGACTCAGATCTTGCATTTTGGGTTTCTCAATGCCTATTAATTCATATATTAGAACTTTGGTTTATATGTAGATCTAATTAGTTTGTCCTCTAGAGTAAAATTATCTCAGAGTTCACTGACAAGTAGAACCCCTGGGCTTATAAAACCAAGATCCTGACAATAATCCACCATCACTATATTGCCCTGGGAGACCCTTTCTTAGTGACAATCTGTGAATTCTTTGAAAGTGTCTTTCCTTCTTTTAACTAACTTAGTTATTGATCGATTTTTATAAATACATGAATGAATGGGTGATTAACTAGAATTTTACTAGATCATTCTATAGCCCAATTTAATAATATGGATTATATTTGAAGGTTTGGACATTTTTTGATGGAAGCATTATTTGAAACATAGGTAATGGGTCAAAAAAATGTTAATCCCTTTAGTATCTTGGAAATAATTTTCTGATAGCTTGCTTATTTTATGAAGAAAATTCTCACAAAAATTCAGGTTCCAATAACTCTTGCCTTGCTACATTGTTCTCAGAAGGTGGCAATGAAGAAGATGTTTTGGTTATTGTAGACCATGATGGCACCTTCTCCAAATTCTGAGGACTTCAATCCCTTGTGGGTTTATTAGAGAGAGCCATGAAATTATGTGTGAAAATATCTTTTACAGATATTTTCTTAAGCTTAGATGTTGTGGGAGTTCATTAATTTCCAACAAAAAAAAAACTTACTCTTATAATTTTCATCCTACATAAATAATATTGATTGCCAATTATTTGGTCAAAATGTGCCTCCAAAATACATAACCTAAATGGTCACTGCATTTCAGAATAATAGTAGGTCACATAAAAGAGTAAATGATGACCTGCTTAATGAATGAGATTCCTTATATTCCAGAACCAATGAATGATTTTTGAAAACTTAACCTTTAAAAGAAACAATAGGAAACAGTGGTTTCATGGTGCTAGTTTATTTAATATTCTTCATCTTCAATACAAAACTGTTATTAACTAGGATTATGGATGGATTTTCCAGTTCTTTGGAAAAAATTCAAGTATACACATATTTTAGAAAACTTGGTCTTCTTGAATTAAAGGAAGTGTAGAGATCAGGCTTTCTAAATTTCTCTGGTTTACTGAGTATATGCAAAGTAAGTTGGTGCAGCTGAATTAATCACAAGCTCCAGCTAATTCTTTTTGCATCCTTATTAATCAGGTTAGGGTTTCTGTTCTATTAATGTAAACAGAGAAAGGTCAACAATTTCACTAGGGGCATCTTCCAGGGCATGGGAATTAAGTGAAAAGTCATCCTTCATTCCCTTGCTGGACTGAAAACAGCCTCAGTCCTCAATTCTGAGTTTTAGATAATGTGGAATGTGCTGTACTCACAGAGCCTGTAGTTCCTAAACAACAATGAAGGTCATTTATTACAGCTTGTCAGCCAAACCCGCAATGATTCTTTGATTAGCGAAAAGTGATTTGCATGTTATGGCCTTGGGATGTTTCTTAATCTATTTTTTTTTCCCTTCAAGAGTAATTTTTTGCATTGTACTAATGCTCCACATGAGATTTTTTTTTAACCTGAGGTTTGCTACATGATGTGCCAAAGGCGATCAACATAAAGGAGATACCTTACTGAGAAGCTTGTGTTTTTCTAAGAGAGGATAATGTCATACTCCTATAGAACTCTCCTGTAAGCAACCAAGGAAGTAGCATAGAGCAAAATCTTCATTCTCAAGGTTTATAAATCTAACAATTTTGAAAAAAAATAGCAAGATAATAGGTAAGTTTTTTGCTTTTCAACGTCTGCTGATCCAATACCCATGTACTACAAATCCATTCTGCTGTCTCACACACATTCAAACATCAGTTATTGCTTCTTCATTATGGGAAGCACAAGGCTTTGTAGGATCAACCAAAAGGATTTCAAGTGAGCACATTCCTCAGCTTCATATCTCTGCAATAGCTCTAGAATTCTATCTTATCAGATCTAATAATTAAATGTGTCAACTAAGAAATATTATTTGCCTTTTGAACTAAGATGCAATTTCCTTCTAATTTCTGAAACTGTGTTGTTATCCAACTTTCAGATATTCTGGATATTCAGCAGACCCCAGATAGGAAAACTGCTTAAAGCTACCCAGGGCATTTGAAGACAGGGTTCTCATTTGTTCACTTTTTTATTTGTTCAGGCATTGAACCAATTTTATCAGATGACTTTATCAAACTAGTCACTGTGTTAGATATTTGAGATAGGGCTATAGATTCAGAGAATAAGCTAGCATCATCCCTATCCTCTTGGAAACTTGTAAATAGCAGGTTTTCACATGGGATGTATCCTCCCAAATGCTTTTGGAATGCTATTCTCCAGGAGGGGCTAGTAGTTTACTCAGTCACTGCCATCACCTACCACCATTCCTGCTCTATGGGCCTCTCACATAGCCAGATTTAGAGCTTGTCCTTCCCACTTGCCATTCTCATAGTTCAACTGATGATTGGGATTTAGACAATTTATTCCAGGGTTCTGTAGGAGAGCACATCTGATTTTTAAACTTGACATTCTTTCGGACAATACAGAGTACATGAACCCATGTGCAACTTCAAACTGACCGGTAGACCTGGCATTAAGCACCTGGGTAACTGGGTCACTTATTTACTACACACTTTCAGCCAGGTTTAGTACTAGGAATTCAGCATTCATATTAGGACTAATTTTTACACACACACACACATACACACACACACACACGCACACGCAAAGCACACGCACACACACAAAGAAAAAGAAAAAAAAATTCTCTCCAGTGTAGGTTCAAAGAAACTTTGTTTGCCCAAGAAAACAATCTAAGATTCCAACCCATCTCAGTTTCCAATTATAACAGAGACCCTGATGAGGATGATATTCTATTCAAAAATCAGTTTCATTTGGTCGGGACTGGTCTAATTGGCCTGGTTCTTACTAATTCCTATCATGACACTGAAAACCGTCCCAATATTCCAAGACATTCTCAAAGAACCAGATTTTGTTTCAACAGGCCTTTATGAACCCTGACTCTGCAGTTTACCTAGCTGAAGATTCACCACCACCTGGAAACTACTGCTGGCTCCATCTCTCAGCTCTAACTTCTTGGATGATGATGACGGAAATAATATTGATGAGAGTCAACCAGTTGCGAAAGCCTGCTAAGTCTCAGAATTTACACTATGGTTTTTAAATTTAGTAGGCAATTTATTCTTCACAAAAATTCTCTGATATAAGCATTGTTGTCTTTAGTTTATGAATGAGGAAATGAGACTCAGGAATGTTAAACCATTACTTCTGATCTCTGGCCAAAGCTAGGTTCCAACTTAGTTTAGCTTACTCCAAAGTCCCATGCTCTCACCTCTAACAAATAGGGGGATATAAGACTTCCAAATTCTAGCAAAGAAGTTAGAAATTATTGAGGCAAATTGCAAAGTGTCCTTATTGGTTCAAAAGAGTCCACCTCTGCTATGCTCCACAGTACTTTTTTTTATCATTTAGCATGGTTTTGTTTTTATTTTAAAATTCTTTTAGATATACATGACAATAGAGTATATTTTGACATATTGCACATACATGGAGTATAACTTATTCTAATTAATCCCATTCTTGGGTTGTACATGATATGGCGTTTCATGAGTCTTTATTCATATCATATATAAACATAGGAAAAGTTATATCCTATTCATTCTACTGTCTTCCTCTTCCCACCCCCATCCTTCCTTTCCTTCCCCTTTGTCTAATCCATGAACTTCTGTTCATCTCTACCTGCCCCCTTATTGTGTGTTAGCATTCACATATCAGAATGAATATTTGGCCTTCGGGTTTTGGGGATTGGTTTATTTTACTTAGCATGATAGTCTCCACTTCCATCCGCTTACCTGGCAAATGCCATAATTTTGGTCTTCTTATGGCTAATATTTCATTCTGTATAAATACTGTATTTTCCATTCATCTTTTGAAGGCACCTAGGTGGTTTCATAGCTTACCTATTGTGAATTTAGCTGCTATAAACATTAATGGGACTGTGTCACTGTTACATGCTTATTTTAAGTCCTTTGGGCATACATCGAGGAGTGGGATAACAGTCCCACTCCAAGTTTCTGGATACATTCTAAGTATTCTGAGGAATCTCCACACTGCTTTCCAGAGTGGTTGCACCAATTTGGCACTCATACAGCAACGTATGAGTGTACCTTTTCCCCCACATCCTCTCCAACATTATTGTTAATTGCCATTCTGACTAGGAGATGAAATCTCAGTGTGGTTTTATTTTGAGTTTCTCAAATTGCTAGAGATGTTGAATATTTTTTCACATATGTTGGACCATTCATATTTCTTCTGTGAAGTGTCTGTTCAGTTCCTTTTCTCATTTATTGATTGGGTTATTCGGGGGGGGGGGTGTTGAGTTAAATTTTTTGAGTTCTTTATATATTCTGCAGATTAATGTTCTGTCTGAGGTTCAGGTGGCAAAACTTTCTCCCATTCCAAAGGCTCTCTCTTCATGTTCTTGATTGTTTCCTTTGCTGTGAAGAAGCTTTTTAGTTGGGTGCCATCCCCATTTATAGATTCTTGATTTACTTCTTGTGCTTTAGGAGGTCTTGTTGAGGAAGTCGGTTCCTAAGCCAACATGATGGAGAGTTGGGCCTACTTTTTCTTCTAGTAGGCACAGGGTCTCTGATCTAATGCCTAGGTCCTTGATTCACTTTGAGTTGAGTTTTGTGCAAGGTAAGAGATAGGTAGGGTTCAATTTCATTCTTCTATCTATGAATTTCCAGTTTTCACAGCACCATTTATTTACAAAGCTATCTTTTCTCCAATGTATGTTGATGGCTTCCTTTGTCTAGAATGAGATAGCTGTATTTATGTGGGTATGTATCTGTGTCTTCTGTTCTGTTCCCTTGGTCTTCATGTCTCCACAGTACATTGCAGAATCTGTTTTTGCTTTGTTAAGTTTTAGCATAATACTAGAGAAGCCCAATAGATGTTCAACTATGTATTATTTCCATTTATTTAGAAGATTTGATGGTAAATAAATTTTTATAAATTTAATCAGACTTACTTCATAGATTCAGCTGCTTAGCTGGTTTTACCTTAGTTATTGTTTTTATGTTACTGCATTAAAAAAAAAAATACTAAACCTAGGATATCAAATACACACAACCAAGACTATTCTTTTCCACCCACCTCAGGCCATCTGGTCCTTCTGGTAGCCTAAATTCTACTTATTTATCTGTAGTATCAAGGGATCTTGCAATACTAGGTTTTATTTTATATAAAAAATGAAGCACATGAGATACACCATGAATGGGTTTATTTAAAATAATTTCAACTGTTTTTAAAAGCTGTCTAGTAATTTACTGGTGTCAGCAAGTCAAATTTATTTGAAACATCTTACGTTTATTATGAGAAACAGACCAGATTCCATGACATTTAAGCTAGGTTCAAATTATGACCAAATTTGGAGGGTTTTTTTTCCAAATGATGACTTATAATTTCACAATGATGTGGTTTGTAGAATAAAAAGGGTAGAAGACCCATACCTAGAGGTGGTATACTGTAAATTGAGGAATAAATGTTTTAACATATAACATTTATATCAGAAATAAAGGTAATCTTTGAAATATTTGAAGCAAGCATGGGTCTAAAGCAGATCAGTGTAGACACCGAGGGTACCGAATTTGGATTCAGACAGACCTGGGTTTCAAAAGTCATCCGACATGACAAATTATTAAACCAACTGGAGTATAATTTTCCCTTTGTATACAACAGCATAATGCTGGCTCACAAGACTATTGAGACCATAAACAAGAAAAACGTATTTAATAGGCATCAATAAATGGAATTAATTTTAATGTTTTCTAATTAAAAGTTAGACAACACTTTAAAAAAGAGTGATGTGTATATTGCTACTGCATAAAATACATCCCATTGCTCATTATACTTTGTTTGCTAATATACAATTTTTAAATGATTAATCAAATAAAATTTTGGAAGATCTTTCAAAATGTTTATGTTGAGGAACTCCAACCTTTATCAAAGAAGGAAAGAATAAATTGCAACCACTCTGTGGATGCCATGTGTATGACGATGACAGAAATTTGCTAGAACCTCAGCCTAGTGGATGCTAAATCCTAGCCTTCCATGTCCCACAGGGGCCACTGTGGCCCAGGTGATGTGCTTGTACTGCAGTGGGAACCCAGAGCGAAGAGCCCAGCAACGATTGTACAAGAAGCAAACAGTTACATGGTAGTCGATCAGGATCACGATGACCTATATAGGCGCTCCTGTGACTACCTAGGAGGATGACCCAGCATCAGAAGACAGACACACCTTGCAATTTATATACTGGGCAAGAATGTGCAGACATGCTCATGACAGTTTTCTTCGACAATGTTTAAACAAAAAAATCTTGCTTTTTGAGGATAAACAGTAAATGCCCCTGTTATTATTCACATACTCTGATTCTAATTCTGATTCAATGTATCTTAACCATCTTCAATATCTACAATGCCTGCATGACCAGTGTGATACTAAAATATGTATAATCAGAAAAATGACAGATTATACTTCATTATGTGTGATCCACCAAAATGTATAAATGCATTCTACTGTCATGTACAACTAATTAGAACAAATTAAAAAATTAAAACAAATTTTAAAAAATCTAGAATGCTCCATCTCTTTCCAAATTAATTTCTGAAATGAAGAAATTAGTTTATTCCCTTACTACTACTATTCAGAGGTTTGGAGCTAATTAGCCTTTATAATTTAGTGCAATATTTCAATCTGGAACAGAATTTCATAAATACTTGTGATACAACCAAACATTTTATTTTAGCTCTGTAAATCTTTCACATTTACATAATTTTTTTCCAGGTCAGTTTCTGCCTCTCTCTTACTCAGACATAGGAGGACATACTAACAGATAATACAAAATTACAGAAACAATCAACAGTTCAAAAACTAGTAGCTGATTTTTAGGCATTTTCATTATCCCATGCCTTACTAAGTTGTTAACAACCAGAAAAGACATTATTTTTTCCTGTAAAGTTACAGTAAAACTCAGTACCATTTCTAACTTCTATAAAGCAAAAGATAAAAAGAGTACATAGGATTATGCTAAACACCATTTAACACCATAGATTTTCAAAGATCAACTGCCTGATATGACGTTAATATAGTTGAATGTGGTCCCACATCTCTGTGCCACTTTGCCAAGTTTCCGTCGGATGCAATTTACAACAAGCAACATAATAAAACCCCATAAATAGTCATATAATGTAAACATTGAGCGCTCCTTATTGTAGCAGTGAAAGCAGCCTCTCCAAAATGTATAAAATAGAAACAAATCCTTGAATTTCATCTCAGGGCAGAAGGTGGATTAGAATTTGAAGACATGCCAAATGGTAATTTGGGGCACAAATATTTCAAACAAAGCTGATCTATTATGAGTAATAACAGCATATGTTAGTTTCTAAATCAGTTTGCATATGTCACAGGAAGCACACCCAATTAGTATGTGAGGCCATTTACACTTCAGCAAAGTTATTAACAGTAAATCATAATAAAGTAGGTGTGCTCAAATGGTACATACGGTATGAAATATAACATGAAAACCTGACACAAAAGCAGAAAAATAGAGTCAAATAGACTCCTAAATGAATTAAATCAGCAAATTAGCTCCTTTTTTTTTTCTTTTCTTTCCTGTTATCATTACTATTGTTGTTGTTTTCTTTTCACAGATGCAACTGCTATGGTTCTTGACAGTTTCCTTTAGCTAGCAAGCCTGGAAGGATTACAGAAGACATTTGGCCTTTATGGTTTTCTGTGTCTGAATGTGTATGTCCTCAGGAAAAAAGGAACTGTGCAAGAAGCCATTAAGCACCAATGAGCGAGCACGGAGCTGGAACGTCTGAGTTATGTTCACTGGAACAGTGTTGTGTCCCAGAATTCCCTGAGCTGCCTCCGGCTTTTGCTGGTGTCAACCCTGTGGTAAATGGGTTTTCATAATGAATTTACTGTTAATTCTCCACACACATACAAACCATTAGAATCACATTAAAGGGCTCACTAAATGCCACTGAGGCTCAGAGCATGACTATCTTTTGTTCATTTGGAAAAATCTCTGAAGATTCCAGAAACTAAAATCATCATTCATGATGGTTGGGGAGAATAATAGGGCCTCCCTTTGGTTAGAGAAGGGCTGACACTTTGGGAGCTCCTGAACCCCACTTATTAGAGCAGGACTTCTGTGTTTTGCCAGGTAAGTATAGTAAAGATTATTGCTTCCAATACCAAATAAGGGGTATTTTATTTAACTAATCGAATTTTGAAGTTAGTTTGTTTCTCTTTAAAATGAAATGTTTTCCTAAATAAAACAAAAACATTTCACTGGAATAAATTATGTAAATGTATTAAGGAAACAAATATTCCAAATGAGCCACCCGGCATGTACGGAATATCTAGAGAATACCCAACTTGGTACCAATTCTCCAAAATAAGAGTGAGAGGAGGCCGTGAAGATGGTAACAGAAACATAAAGCAGTAGAGCTTGATCAAAAGGAGATAGTTAGTCCAAGGGTCACCTGTTTTTCAGAAAAGAGCAATACTACTAGTACTGCAAAAATCATAGCAAACACCAGAGTACATACTATTAGTTGAGCTCCCATCATGCTTCAAGCACTAGTCTAAATGTTTTAAACATGATCTGCTTTCTTCCTTACGAAAGTCTTTTCCTCTTCTTGATATCCAAAAATAACCGTTGCTGTCAGTTGCTACACTTCTGCATAACAAACCCTGCTCTTGTCCTGTATGGACCACTCTAAGCTATGCTTGGAGTCCTTTCAGTATTTGAACACCTGGACTCTTTCCTGCCTCTGAGATCTCATGGAGGAAATTACCTTCCCTGGAGTCTCTTCCTCCTCCCCACTTCACCTTCGCTTTTTGTTTGGGTATCTTCCTCTGATCTGAATATCTCACTTTAAAATTCTCTCCTCTAAGAGGTCTTCCTGAGTATCTTGCCCAGAATTGTTTCCTAACTGTCTCACCCAATCTCTCTTCTACTTCCTTTGGCTATTCTTACCATGATGGTGCTTATCTGTTCAGGGAACTTTCTACATTTGTAAGTATTATTTGCATGTATAATTACCTTATTTTATCTCTTCCTCCCTAGAGTAAAACATTAATTACTCACTCTATCAGAAAGATTCTAGGTCCTTTCCACTTGCCAGTCTCTACCCAGCACATAGCAAGGCACCTGGCACACAGTAGGTACACAGTGAATATGCATTGAGTAAAAGAATGTGCTAAGTGCCTTGCATAGATCCTCTCATTTCATGAATAACCTTCCTGTGAGTGGCTGAGGAATATCATGGCCACGTAGCTAGTCAATGCCTACGGTAAGATTCAGAACTAATTCAGTAGGACGTCTAAGCCATGCTTTCAACCATTCTGCTCCCATTTCACAGCAATCACAGAGGGTGATTTTTCCACCTTTTTAAATTGGTGCATTATAATTATACATAATAATGAGATTCATTATTTCATTCTCATAATGTAGTCAATCTCACTCCCTGGTCAGACTCTTCATATTAGTTCAAGATAGACTTTTGGGATTTGGGTGGGGGAGCAGGATTTCTTTTCAAAAACCCCTCACAATCTTGGCCAAGGCATAATCGTTTGTGTTGCTTTAGTGCTTAGGGGGGCTTCTGCTTCAGGTGTCCATGAGCTCCTGTCAGCTTCGCTAATACTCAGCAACTTGCAGGCAAGTAGGTCAAGAAAGAAAAGGCAAAAGTCCTCCTACTACATGTACGACTCTTGTGCTATGAAAACCTGGGGAATAATAATCTTACCCCATTCTAACACTCCTGGACATATTAGAGCCATGTGAGTGATGAGTCCTTGGTTACAGCCTAAAAGGAATCATTATTCCATTTTACTGGGGCTTCTAATTTTCCACTATGATATATGGTTTAAAAGAAAGAAAAAAAAAACAAGATAGTTTCCTTTGCCGAGAGTAAAACCTCATAGGATGGGCTCATTAGGGATTTTTTTTCCATGGCCTCACTTCTTTGTGACTTTGATTCGTGACCTTATGGTACCATCTTCTTCTAGTTATCAGTGTTTGGGATGCTGGAAAATTTAAAGGATCAGAGAGACCACTTGCATATTAACTTTAGATACTTGTCTGGTGGAATGTATCCTGTGCCAGGGGAACCAAGCATATTTCCTTTATAGGAGGAAATTACAAGCTTTTGCCACTTGCCTGTAATCCCAGCCGCTGGGGAGGCTGAGGCAGAAGGATCATGACCTGAAAGCCAGCCTCAGCAATTTAACAAGGCCCTAAGCAACTGAGTGAGACCCTATCTCTAAATAAAATATAAAGGACTGGGAATGTGGCTCAGGGGTTAAGCGACTCTGGGTTCAATCTGCAGTACTGAAAAAAAGAAAGAAAGAAATTACAATTTTTCACAAACTTTTGAAGTACCGTAATATTATTTTACCTCTGACTTTTCTCCCAACTTCCTTTAGATTTCACTACCATAAGAAAATCAAGCAGAAGGAGAGATTCCTAATACATATTTGATTCTGCTGATAATCCAAGATTTTTACCTCTGAATTTGTCATGTTTTAGAAACCCAGAATGTCTAGCTTTATAAATGCATGACTTAAAATATTTGATCTTGTGGTAAACCAATTATATGGAGAGGAAAAAACGCAGACTTGACTTGACTTTAGTAAACTTGTTTATAAATTTAGCTATTTTGCTAACAGAATAAATAGGTACCTACAGAGATAAAAGTATAGAAGAAAGAAATTTTTCCTGAAAAGTTCACGTAAGCATGTTCACATTCATGGACATCTTAAGTGTGTTGAAGATGAACTCTGAGTTCGACTTCCTACCTTATAGAGTGACTTTAAGCACTATATTATTTAACTTGTAAAGTACGTAAAAGAGTGTGGACACAGTATATAATCAAGAAATTTTAATTTATTATATTTCACTTGGAAATATTTCATGTACTCTCCTATATAATGCATCAACTAGATGTGTCTAATAACCTAGAAATAAATCCACTTCATTATGTCTCCATTATTTGTCACTTTCAATATTTCTTTTCCACCTTTTGAAGTTTGTCAAGGTACAGAAAAAAATAGTCTCTGGTCTAGTTACATTACCTGTATTCCAGTAGCCCATAGTTAACTAGGTTTTTGGTGTGGTATGGTGTGTGTGTGTGTGTGTGTGTTTCCTTAATGTAACTCTTAATTCATTATCATGGAAAGGATGGAATGCAGTATAGCCAAAGATGTTCTGAACAAAGATTTTTGCTAAGACATTTGTGAGATTGGGCAGACATAGTTGTTTAAGTCACAGTTTGGGAAGTAGGAGTTCCCAGGTAGGGAAGGAAGAAAAGGAGGCTTCCAGGTCATTGGTGGTTCATCTTTTCATACTTGCCTCTCTTCCAGGTTTGTGATTGTTCCTATTTCTGTCTACCCTGAAATGATCTTTGTGGCTAAGATGGGCTGAAATAAGAGGTACATGTTTGAGTTCAGCTGGATGCCTGGGATTTCTGACTCTACATGTACATTAATCGCCCTTTCAATAAACATGAATGATAAACTGTTATGTGCCACAAATTACTGTTCTAAAAACTTGCAATAATGCATTGAGCAAAGCAGATTGCTTTCCTAGAACTCTCTTTTGGGTATGGAAGACAAATGATAAACAAAGAAAACAAAAGTGAGATAACAGAGAGAAAAGAAAGAGAGAGACAAATTATGGATGGATGGATGGATGGATGGATGGATGGATGGATGGATGGATGACGGATAGATGAATAGGTAGAGAGTCATGAGCTATGTCAATAATATCACATAGCATAACCATTCTGAAATATGTCATCAGGAAAATGGTTAGAGAGAGCCCAAATTATGATTTTAGCTATTGATTATGATTTTGGTTATAGAGTTGTTGGTGAAGCCTTCTTGGAGGTGACACAAGAAACCCAACTGAAGTGGGGGAGCAAGCCATATAACTTGGGGGATTAGCTGCCACACAACCACATTTTTTCTGGGGCAGGAGGGTGGACTGTCTTTTATTTACAACTAAACCTATTCCTAACTAAAAGTGTTAAGGGACGCAACTTAAGAACAGACCGATCACCACTGAGAAGTCCAAATTTGAGAGTCTTTATTAAGCTGGCAGGCTGACTGTCTCACAAAATGCCCCAAAAATGGCTATTGGGAGAACAGCCCCAACCATAGGGCTGTAGAGGTTCTTATATCAAAAATAGCATCAATTATAAGAGTCTGTTGCTATGATTCAAAATTACAAACTAACATCATAAGATCATCGACAGAGTGAGAAGTGGGTCAAAATAACCCTTACCTAGGTACAAACTAAAGAATGGTTACTAACATTCACACAATCACTGTTCACAGGGTACATTGTTTAGGAGCAATAGAATCAAAAGAAAGCAATTTTTCTTTACATAGGAATTGTCATTGTGTATTGTTAAACATGTCACATTAGGTAACTGATGATGGGCACAGAGGAGGGATGTTCCCATGGGAGAAGCTTATTTCCTACATAACATGGAGTCTCAGAGAAAAATGGAGTCTGTTTAGTTATTTCCCTTAGAGTCTGGCTTATAACGTTCTCATAGAGTCAGATCTGTCAGCCCATCACAAAAGAAAATTTCCTTCTAAACTTGAATCTTGATTGAGACTGTTAAATAGTCCTAATCTTCACCCATCCTAATTTGTATATCCCTATAAAAAAGAACCTTGCCATTCTTATCAACCAGAGGGGTGCATCCTGAGCAACTGAGTTAACATGTGACTTGCTTTGACCAGTAGAATGTGGCAGGGGCAAGAGAAGAATGGAGGAACTTTGGATGGTGTAGAGGAAAATGGGACAGGAGGAGATGGAGGAAGGAAAGATAGTGGAATGAGACAGACAGTATTACCATATGTACATGTATGATTACATGAATGGTGTGAATCTACATTGTGTACAACCATAGAAATGAAAAATCGTACCCCATTTGTGTACAATGAATCAAAATACAGTCTGTAAAAATAAAAATTAAGAAAAAAAAAAAAAAGAAGGTGGCAGGGGTTGCCTTGTCTGAGGGCCAGAGAGTGGGCCTCGAGATGCTTGTCAGTTTCTCCCCTTGCTCTCTTGTGGTGAAAAAACCTGGGATAAAAGGCCACAGGCAGAGAAAATTCCAGCAATCTTAGCCATTCGAGCTGAACCTCTCCAGCCAATCTCGCAAAAGTGTATAGCTACACAAATGAGACTCGCAGACCCACTCCACTAATCTAAAGAATTTTGAAAGATAATAAATCATACTCTCCCAAGCTACTGGGTTTGGGGTGGTTTATTACAAGGCAGAAGATACGGAAAACTACCACTTCTTAGCCTGGGTTGCTTTAAGCGGCTAGCGCCGCTTCTTGCTCTTGGCCCGACCAGTGAAACAAAAGATACGTACTCTTCTGAAGTTCATGAAGCAGCTTCCCCTTTATTCACATAACACACCCTCAATATATAAGCAGTCTCATGCATAAGCAATTGTAACCAGATATGTCCGTCCAATCCTGTTAAAGATCAAGCAATCACTCGCTCAAGCATACATGTAAAGTATATCTGTCCACGCGCTAGGCGGCTGAACTGATTATCATACAGCCAATTGTAAATGCTTTCTGCCTTTCTCCAGGCATAATCAGGGCACCGTTTGCTCTCTGCCAGTCGCCATTTTTAGATGCACATGGCGTAACCCTGGGCCCCGGGTCTCGCCCGCCACAAGAAGATAAGTGATATATAACTGGGTAGAGGTGTAGGGAGCTGATGTAACTGAAGACCACAGCCTTGGTTTTGCTCTTGGCAGACAAAGGCTGGAGGAGCCATGAGGAAGTGCTGTTGAAGATGAACAGGCAGCTGAGATGTACAGTGGCAGAACAGTAGTGAAAGCATCACCTGCAGCAGGTGATATTGTGATATAGAAAATGAATTTGTGGATCAGGCTAAAGAGGGGATCAGGCAGTGTCAAAAGTGCCATTGGGTTGCTTTTTGTTTGTTTGCTGCATCTGTTAAACTGAGGAAAAAGAAAGATAAGGTGAATAAAGAACTGCTCAGTTTGAAGGCAAAATTTAAAAGAAATACAGAAGAACTAGAAATTTATTGTACTGAAAATAATTTATTCACATTTCCATCATGTGTGTAGAATATTCTCAATGTAAGAGATGATCTCAGGAGAGATACTGAAGTATGGGATCACAAAACCCAAGATCTAGGAAAGACTTGAAGTGGTAGATTAAAAAGAAGCTTCCAAGAATCAATTGTGTGTGGTTTTCCCCACCAATGTTACATGTACCCAACGTAGAGAGAGGACATCCTGAAAAGAATTATGTCACTTTGGGGACCTTGGCGTCAACCCAGTAAGTTTCACAACAAGGGAGAAGGGTACTGATACAAGTACTGCCCCTTTGTACCAAGAGGAATGGAAAAAACAAGGCCTGTGGGTCTTTCTACGGAAAAGAAGCAGCTGAGACTCAGCCAAAACACAAGGCATCTCTGATCAAAATGTGAAGACATCCTGGAGGGCAATAGGACCAATGCATGATATATGCATGTATGGAAAGGTCACGGTCAGGCCCATAATTTGTACAACTAATATATGTTAATTATTATAAGAAAAAAAGATCCAAGGACAAGGATTCAAGAATCATTCCGAGGTTGCAAACCAGACCCAATTAAGGAACATCCCTTGCCCTCGAGGAGGGGAAACTACAGACATTTGTGCTTCTGCTTTTGAGAAACGCCACAAAAAATAAAAATAAAAAGACTGCAGTGTGCATCTCATTTTTACTCTTTTGTTATTTAATTCTCTTTGTTTCACAGTAGTTTAACATTTACTGAAAAGTTGCAAAAATAATACAGAGAATTCTCCTAAGCTCCTCATCCGGTTTTCCCTATTAACATTGTCTATAACCATGAAGTTTTGTTGCAACTAAGGAACTGACACTGTACTTTATCCTCAGCTAAACTCCAGTTTGCTCAGACTTCACTATACTTTTCCTATGGTCTTTTTCCTGTTTGAGGATGCCCTGTAGGATATCACAGTACATTGAGTCATGGTTATGTCTTTTCAGCCTCTTCTGGTCTATGACAGTATCTTATTTTTGTTTTGTTGTTGTTGTTGTTTAGGGTTTTGAGGGTTTTTTCTTGGGGTGGGGTTTTTTTTGGGTTTTTTTTGTTTTGAATTTGATGATCTTGTCAGTTTGGAAGTGTAATGATCAAATATTTTAAAGACATAATGCACATATTTGTGTCTCAGTTCGTTATTTCTAATTTTTTAATTTTTTTATGGTTAAATTGCTCCTGATCTAGCATCAGCCATTTCTCCAAAGAATCCTGGTTCCTTCTATTGAATGAAAGTTTTAGAAGCCAAGATCTGGATGCTGGATGTGCTTCTTGTGCCAGTTTTACTTTGTTTGAAGGGAGTGTCTAAGGTTTTTCTGTCCCTTTCTCACCAGTGTACATTGACTACATAACTACAAGATCACTCATGTTTTTATGTCATATTATCAAATGAGATCACTCATATTCATCTGTCTCATTATAAAAAGAAGCTGCCCCCAAGGAGCATCTCCCATGTCCACATAGGTTCTAACCATGAGATCCTGCACTCAAAGCCTATTGAAGTTCCGAGACAGGAGAGGAGTATGTTAGGCATATTGAGGGATGACCAAAGGTGGCCTCTGATAGATTGTTTGATGGTAACAACATTATGTGCATGCCTTTGCAAAGTGACTCTGCTCTCCCCCAGTCAGAAATGGAGTCTTTTTTTCTACATCCTTAAATATTGTAGTGGAGGACAAATGGTGGAAGTAACATTTCTTGAGTTTTTGAATGCAGGTCTCAAGAGACCCCACAGCTTCTGCTTCATTCACTCAGAATCCTGACTGCCAAGCTTGTGAAGAAGCACAGATGAAGACTCTGTGGAAAGGCAGCTTCCGCATCTGGGCTCTTGCACGTGAGCCTAGTGCCCAGCTAATTCTCCCACTGAATGCAGCAGCAAAGTGAGCCCAGGGAGACCAGAGAACCCAGTCAATCTCAGAATTGTGAGAAATAATAAATCACTGAATTTTAGAGTAATTTGTTAAAAACAAATGGATAATTAAAGAGCATCATTGACTGCTATGAAGATGGTCTTCCTATTGATCCAAATACACTTTTCAATAAATTCTATTTAATCATGTCAGAGTTCTTGGTAGGCAATAATACACTGATAAATTATAATGGCAAGTTGATTGGTTGGCTTTCTTTGATCATATTATCACATTTTTACTGAAGATGTAGAATTAATGCTTTGACCAGAAGAGAAATTTATCTGTAAAGATTTTGAGAACTGTCACTAATTGGCAAGATATTCAGAGAATCGATGCTCCTTATTTCTCCTTAGATGGTGTATTAGAAATGACTTCTTTCTCCATATGAAAACAGAGATTAGTTCTCTAGGACTCCAGGTTAGGAAAGCACAGTATAGTTGTGTTGTTCAAAAAGAACAGCAGATTTTTCATAAGAAAAGTACTCTTTGCCTCTTCAGTTTTCCCTCAAGTCACTGATCTCTTTCACTCTGTCCCAACCACACTGGCTTCCTGAGTCCTTTGCAGATGCCAATCTCAGCCAAGTGTGGAGAATGTGCCTGTAGTCCTAGCCACCCAGGAGTCTGAGGCAGGAGAATCACTTGAACCGAAGAGTTTCAAGATCAGCCTGAACAAACAGCAAAACCACATACCCCAATCAAAAAAAAAAAAAAAAAAAAAAAAAAATTCACTTCTTTTCCTTAGTTGATTCCTAGGATTTTAGTGTCTTCATATAGTTTTAATATTATTATCAATTGATACTTTCATTTATCCCTTCAACAAAACATAATAATAAACATTTAATGAGCCACACACACAACAATGATCACTACACAGTCCATGCCTTTAGAAGCATGCAAATGAATAATTATTGTGAAATATGGTCAGTGTGACTTTAGAAAATTACAGAACACTAAAGAAAAAAATTGAAGAAGACCATAGAAGATGGAAAGATCTCCCATGTTCCTGGATAGGCAGAATTAACATTGTCAAAATGGCCATACTACCAAAAGCACTATGCATATTCAATGCAATTCCTATTAAGTTTCCAATGATGTTCTTCATAGAAAGAGAAAAAGTGAGAGGAAGAAAAGGTACTAAACTGATAAACAAGGTCAGGGGGAATTCCAGGTAGCAGATTTTACCATGATTAGAAGAAAGGAAAATTCAACCAAAAACTCATGCTCAAATAAAACAAGTTGCAGTAGGAATTTCAATAGAAATTTGAGACATAAAATGTTCCCTGAAGATACAGGCAAGTTTATTTATGGAAGACCATTGAAAACAGGTTGGGAGGTGGAGAGATGTAAGTATGTGATTGAGGCTTAGAATACTAGAAAATGGGAGAGTCATGGAGCACAGAGAAGGGAAAACATTGACAGACAGCACTGAAGGTCTACTTTGGGCCAAATGCCAGGGATTTTCAGTCACCAATCTGCAGAAATGATGATCTGCATTGAATACCAAACAATCTGGAGTCTGTATATACCACAAGATTTGGGATCCAGAATCTAATAACCAAAAACATCAGATTCTTCTCCATTTACATTCATGCTGCAAGTAATTTTCCTAATTATTAGGTCCCATTTTACTTTTTTCTGTCTCTCCTTCACAATACTGTTAACCTGGATGGTTTCCCCAGCATAAATGTGATATGAGAAGCTGCACGAGAAGATCCCCTCACAGTTCCTCGAGACTTGAACTGCAGAACACCATTACATAATATTCACTTTAGGATGATTTCTAATTTCATTTTATGGATTGTGAGATGGAACCCAAATATATATTTTATTAATGTGTGACTTTTCTGGACATTTAATGCAATTGAATCCTTTATACATAGAAAGAGAATCACTTAAAAAGTAGATAAGGAAAATACTATAGTAAGCATGTTCCAGAAAATGAAACCTGAAGCCACATTCAAACATCTGGCAGTGATTCATAATCGAATATCATTTTCTCTCTAGTTATGATAGTTTACATCAGCCTCAATCTCCAAACTGAAAGTAGCTGAGTAATAATGCTGCCACCATCTCTTTATTCCACCTCCATATGTGCAGAATAAAAGGTTTAACTATAATTCACTGTGGTAGCATTACACGGGGAATTTCAATGAAGGTATTGAAAGAAAATAATTGCACGTGTAGCCTTAGGCTAGAAGGGAAATATCTCTTTTTTACGATGTGCTTCTAATGGATATGTGTGAGAAGAAACCTGAAGGAGGGGATCATTATCTTATATGATGGCATCAATATCTGTTGGGAACAGTATAAATTTGTGAAACAAGGAGGAGATTTGAATTTCCCATGTTGAAAAATATTAAATACAAACTAAAGTTTTAGGAAAACGATTGAAATTCACCAAAGAAAGACTATATAAATAGAGATAATATATTTCAGGTACTTTTTGACCCTAACAGACTCATATCTGGCAAAACTATGATGAATTTGACATGGTCCTTTGCAATGCACACCTGGCAGTTCTTGTTATCTAAGAATAGCACTTTGGACACACTGTATTATGCTATTACCAGTTACATTGTAACCGGTGCACAAATCAAAATAGCAACTGATAAAAATGTAGGTGCTTAATAATAAAAGTACAGGGCTCCTTTCAAATATCAGACTTTTGTGACTCTGCTCCTAAAACTTTACAGTACAAAACCTAAGGACCTGATTGCTTTGAAATCTATTTTCCCAAACCTACCCCAAAGAAATCTGATTCACTAGATCCCATACAGCCTGCGTGAATCTGCATATTTAGTGAATATCCATGGTGATTCTGGTGCAGATATTATAAGAATCACATTTCAAAAAGATTTAAGAAGAAAGGGGCACCATCAACTGATTAATTTTAATTCATAAGATTTTTGCTCTGTTAGGCTAGACCCTTGACTATTTCAATATTTTCATTGACAGTGTGAAAGGGGCAACTGGAAAAAAAAAGGTTACATTAGACAAGAGTCATATGTTAATCTCATTTTGGCGGTCATACTGCTATTCTCAAATTTTCATTTCAGAGCCAAAGCATAAGTCCAAGCTCCAGGAAAAGTTATTCTGCGGGAAGAATCGTGTTTGGCTTTACGAACCCTGTTCTGCCATGTCTGTCCACTAGCATGGTGCAGGAAGAGAGGAGAGAACCTGGTCTTCTAGGAACGCTGAAGACACATGCTCAGCCTGTTTTCCTCTCCACCCCTCATTCTCCGTCACCACCCAACCTGCTCCCAGCACCACAAGCCACTCCCAACCCTATCTTTAGCAGTACCCTAGACATTTTTACCATCCTTCCTCACCAAAAAGTGTGTGCTTTGTCATTGTCATTGTCATTGGTGACAATGTCCTGTAGTCTGATTGAATAAACCAATTCCTTATAACACCAATATGATGTGTCACAATGGTTTCAATGTGTGTGTCCTTTAGTATAGTATTTACTCTAGCTCAAACAAATGTCTAATGATGAGAACTTCAGGCCCCTCCAGAGTGCTGCAGGAGGCATTTGAACTCAAGGAACATTTGGATTCCCTTGAAAGTGTACCAGCATGGGGTCAATCATACCAACCAACTTCCTCCTGAAATGCCCTCTGTAATCTTGTCCATGTCCTCAGGCTTGTTTCTCCCCTCAAAGTCCAGTCAGTACCCAGGAGTTATATTCACATACTTCCCTTCCCCAAAGTCTCCTAGGCTTCACTACCCTAAATAAAGGCATCTTTATTTAAACAATGGTCTTTACTCCTCATTCAAGAAAATAAGGAACACAGAAGCTTGGAAAACCTACAGGATATAAACCAAGGGATAAGGAAGTGTGCTGTTGAACATGCTGGGTACAGAAGTTGATTTGGAAGACACAGGACAGCCTAAAAGAAGCCCTATCTTTCTTCTCTTTCCTAGTCTCATGAAGCCAGAAATTTCTCAAAAACCAAGAAATTAAGAAAAGCAACTCTGGCAAGAAATAAAATAAAATTCTAGTTTTATTTTTATTTATTTCATTATTGAAGCATTTTTTAAAAAATGGATCAACTGTTTTTGTCAAGTAGGAATTGTTACAGGACCTACTAACTAGCCAATTTTGAGTGTGAAAAAATAAAAGGCTCTAAATTGACATTTAAAAGACAGAAACGTTTCATAAACTTACTCTAGAGAATAGTTTTTATTACTTAAGATACAAAGGAGATGAGTTTGACTAACATGAACTTCCTATTGCTGAATCAAAAGAAAGTGAGTAAGGTTTTTAAATAATAAGAACTCTGAAATACATTGTTTCAGAGAATTTAACCATTTTGTAGTAACCCAGCCTTCTTACCTTCTAAAAAACAAAGTAAAACAAAAACAAAAACCAAAAGTAGAAAGTTAGCAACAGGGCTCTGCTCTGTAGCTATCTTTATAAATGGCAAAATTAAGCATGTCTATGTCACTATATTTGTTAAAACAATATAAGAGCTAAAAGAAAACTATCTAATTCAGTACTATCTTTGCTAACCAGACAACCAATCATTAGGAACTGTCACCAAAATATAACATGTCTTGCTTCAGAATGGCCAGTGGTGCATTATTAACCCATTCCTAACAACTTTATCTTTTTCATGGCTTAACCTCTTCTGAGTATCCAGGTATAGCTAGTCATGTCTATGCTAACCTACTGTGTCTAGTAGCAGAATGTTTTAACCTAAGCATTCACAATCATTTATCATGTTTGTAATGCAAAAATATGACATATAGATGTGATAAAATTCTAACAAGTCTATTTTTCAGGCATAAAAATGGACAATTTTTGAATGTTTAGGAAATTCATAATTCCCTGCTATGGAATGAGTTGTGTGCCTACAGGATTCATATGTTGAAACCCTAACCTCCAGTGAGACTATATTTGGAGCTAGAACTGACAAAGTGATAAACAGCAATGAATGAGGCCAAATGGGTGATCCCATAGGATTAGTGTCCTTTTAGGACAGAGAATTCATTCTTTCTCAGAAAGAATGAAAACAGACAGAAAACACAGAAAGAAAACACCTACCAAAAAGCCAGGAATAGACTGCTTCACCAGAAATTAAATTGGCCAGCACTTTGATTGTGTGCTTCTAACCTCAGAACTGTGAGAAATAAGTTTCTGTTGTTTAAACAATTTCATCTATGGCATTTTGTTATCGCAGCCCAAAGAGACTAAGACAGATTTTGGCATTAAGAAGTGGAATGCCACTATATAACAAATATTTTTAAATGTGGAAGCAGCCTTGGAACTGAATAACTGGTGAAGGTTGCAAGAGATTTGAGATGCATGCTAAAAAAAACCTGTGTTGCTGTTAAGAGACTGATGGTAGAAATATGGATGTTAAAGGCGATTCTGATGAGGACTCGGAAACAAAAGAGGAAGAGAAAGTCTCCATCTTTCAGAGAAAAAATAATCATAAGTAGAGTGTTGATAGGAATATAGCCATGAGAAACCATGCAGGGGAGGTCTCAGACAGACAGAAAGGAAGAACATATTATTGGAAACTGGAGGAAAGGCAATCTTTGTTATAAAATGTCAGAGAATTTGGCTAACTGTGTACTAGTGTTTTGCGGAAGGTGGAAATTGCAAGTGATGAAATGTAGATATTTAACTGAGGATATTTCTAAGGAAAGCATAGAAGGAGTGGTTTGGTTCCTTTTGACTCTTACAGCAAAACATGAACAGAGAGAAAGAAATTGAAAAGGAATTATTAAACAAAAAGGAACATGATTTTGAAGATTTGGAAAATTCTCAGCCAATCCATGTTGCATAGAATGGGAACCTTGCTCTGAAGAGAATTGAGATCGAGCAACCATTTGGTAAGATTAGAGTGGGTGAGAACCAGGAAGTCAACCAAACACCTCCTCGCAAGCCAGGATGAATACTATCAGCAGCAGCACTACCAGTTTAAACTGAGGAGGACAGAGATAGATCAAAATGAAGGAGGATGGATGGTCAGACTTCTTCAGTCATACAGGACTGGACCATAAAGGTAATATGCTGTGAATGTGTCCTATTCTTCGAGCAAAGGGGAGATGACACCAAGTCAACTCAGAGATTATCAAATCTGCCCCATCAGTTTCAGAGAAAGGGGATATCACCTCAGATTCAATAGGCAAGACAGTTTCCAACCAAAGCTTTGCAGTGGGACCATCCTGCAGAGCCATGGAGGTGGAACCACCCAGTGAAACCTTGGATGCGGGACTATTATACCCGTGGGTCCAAAAGATAGGGTAAAATTCAATCAAAGAAGATTATTTTCAAGGCTTAAGAGTTGACAAATCTGACATAATTTTCTATGTACATATATGAATACACCACAGTGAATCTATCATGCAAGGAATTAATTTAAAAAACAGCAACTATGGGTAAATGGCAGAAAGATCAATAGAGGGAAGAAAGCAGGGGGTGAGGGGATAGAAGGGGAAGGATAAATATGGGAGTCTGAATTAGAATATGATATATTCCATGCTTACATGATTATGTCAAAATGGATTTGGTGGTTATGTATAACTAAAAAGTACCAATTGTAAAAAGTGAAAACTCATTACATTTTTCTTTTAGAACATTAAAAAAAAAAAAAAAAAAAGATTCAATGGATCTAATGGAATCTTCCCCTCTAGGTTTTAGACTTCACTGGGACCCCTCACTCCTTTCTTTTCTGGTTTACACTTTTGGAATGGGCATACTTTTCCTTTGCCTGTCCTACCATTGCATTTTGGAGGTATGTTGCTTGTCTGGTTTCATAGGTTCACAGGTGAAGAGAAATTTTGCCTAGGAATGAATCATACCTCTCTTCTCACCCATAGATGACTTAGATGAGCTGTAGATGAGATTTTGGATGTTAGACTTCAGAGTTGATGTTGGACCAAGTTAAGACCTTTTGGAATCTTGGAACGTGATGAACGTATTTTTGCATGTGATAAGGACATGAATTTTGGGATGGTCAGAGACAGAATGCAATGAACTGAATCATATGCCCCACTCAATGTGACTGGATTTGGAGGTAGAATCTGCAAGAAGATAATTGTTAAATGAGATCATAAGGTTCATAGAAGACTAGTGTCCTTATAAGAAGAGATACCAAAGTTCTCTCTCATCCCATGTGAGGACAGAGTAAGAGAGTGCCAACTACCAGCCACAAAGAAAACCCTTGCCAGAGACTGAATTGGTCAGCACCTTCATCTTGGACTTCCCATCCTCCAAAACTCTGAGAATACTTTTCCACATATTTAAACCAACTACACTGTGGTATTTTCTGTAGGCAGCCTGAGCTAAAATTCTACCGTTAGTAACCTTCCTGCCACCCTATCTAGGGATGCAACTCACCCTTTGCCATATTTTCTTTAATTTATTCATCTTCTTCATGCATATTATCATCTAACTTGCAATAAATGTATTTAAATTTATCCTGATTATTTTCTGTCTTTCTTGGTTACAACATAATCTCCATGAGGGCAGAAAATTTTTTCTGTTTTATTCACTGCTGTGTCTCTTAACACCTGAATACAGTCTTACCTTGTTGTCTTTGTAGCAACAATCTTTAACATGCTAAGGAATATTGAACTTGTCATAGGAACTCAGAAAAGACAGACAAAAGAATATAATGAACCCAGAAGAGAACAAACAAAAAATAAAAATTTACACATTAACTAAAATTAGAAGAAAAATGATGCAAACCTGGTGAAAGAGGATTATATAAATGTAGTCTTGTAGCAAAATGTATCTTTATCAGCAGTCTAAAACTCAGTTCTTTTTCATTTCATAAGAACAAATTACTAGGAAAAAGCAGTACTTCCAGGAATTTGCAACACATATTACTCTGCGTCAGTCCAAGAAAGTAATATGTATTATTTGCTTTGCAGGAGAATAAATACTGTGAAATAATGGACACAAATCCATTTAAGCATAATAGTTATCATATTTCAATTTATTTCCATATAAATTGGTTGTTACATGCTGAGTTAGTACAAAGAATTATAAAAAAGATAATTAAATGCATTGGAAAATATGAAAAATAAGTGCAGCATATTAGCTTACATGATTTTTAACTAAAAATCTTTGGATTATGAAAGCACCACTTAACTCCCTATTTGAAATCTGGTGACAAATTCACTGCCAAAAAGCATGTCCTATATTGAATTAGATCATCATTTCACAGAATACAGAATGTGCATTTCTAAGGCATATCTATGTTCAACAACATACCAACATATTTTGGTACCACTAAATGTCAAACATTGTTCATATGGAGTATTAACAGATTAATGTTTTCATTAAAAAAGAAAGATCTCTTTTCTCATTACATTATGCATTTATAGAATAGAGATCTGTCAAATAAATTACTGCAAAGTAGTTTAAGCTAAACCTTATAACACTTGAATTATATAATTGGGGGCAAATAACCTTTAAAGTGAAAGACAAATGGAAAAATTTAAGGGCATTTAATTTGCATAAATGTAATGTTAACAGTCTTTTTCTGGTTACATATTTTATACTTAATTTATATATGTCACTGTAGTAGGTCCTTAACACTTTTATAGGTCAGTTTTAATTTTTTCCAATTTTATTGTACCATAATAAGTAATATGGAAGTAGTTTATCATATATAAAAATAAGATGATCCCATAAAAGTAATTCAGTGTAATTCTAGAAACATTCTACCATTGGGACCATATTATAGTCCTTGTGTTGTCAGTTCCTGCTTTTAAATAGACATTTATGTTTCAGAATTCTCATGTGTCTAAAACTCATGTTCAGCTCTCAGACTCTCGGACCTTAATTTAAGGGACTTTCTCCAGGTTAACAGCCATTGGGGACTTGGTATGAGGGAGAAATCATAGAGCAAAGGGACTTTATGCAGTTCATCGTCTCGTCTTCCTATTCTTTGAATTTGATACCCAAGATACTGACTTTAAAGTTTTATCCATTAAACTTCTACCATAAACATTGAAATGCATTCAAATGCAATTGTTCAGACAATACTGTGTCAGCATTAACAATAAGATGGAACAACTATCCATCCATTAGCATAATGATTTTAATGTCATCCATGGTCCATAATCTCTAACAAATTAGAAAATGCTTCCAGTGCATGAATTCAATTATAGGCCAAAGTTGCATAGCAAAATATCAATTTATATGTAGTAAAATGTATTTTCTTTTCTTGACTTTGCTTGACTCATGTTTATCTGCCAGTGACCAATGGATTAGAAATGGTGAATATTACTACCATCCACCATGGGAATTATTTAATTGGCTAAAGCAGAGTAAAATTCCTTTCAATAAAGAATTTTTACCTCCAATTACTGTCTCCACCTTTCTCTGGAACAATGTTTGATGGGAATGTGAGTTAACCTTGTTTATTTCAACTAAAACTAGTAACAAAGGACTTGAGTGTCTTTGGGGGACCAAGACTATTCTTTGTAGATCATTCAATAAAAATTAAAATGGCTTGGACACAAATGAGAATTAAAACATTTATTGTTCTTCTTTCATTTTATTATGCTACTCTACCTAAGAGTTATGTTAAAACTAGGGGTCATATGAACATTGTTAGAGATCATTACAACCCATCTATTGACAGGAGCTAGAATTTACTCTTATAGAAGCCCATGAAAGTACCTACATGACCAGTCTTTTCATTTTATTTCAACCTGCTTCTCAAATTTGTTGTAAAGTATTTGGCTTTTTCTTACACTGGTAGTTTCTAGAATAGTTAAAACACCATTAAGACTAAAGCATGATTGCATATCTATGCCTATTTTTGAAACTGAGATTTCTTCCTACATAAATCAGTTAGATTAAAATGTGAAATTGTGTGCTTGCATGCAATTGAAAATATATGTACAAGCATGAAAACATTAATTTATACAGTTTAGTCTGGCAATCAGTATTTGCCAGTTACCTGGTTGGTTTGGTGGGTTTATAGATAAGCACATCCAAGTTCTTCTCTAACAAAAGAAGAAAAACATATTATGGAACCCCTATCCATCTACCTATCTATTTTGATATGGATCGATAAACATATTTTATTGACTGTTTCTTTGAAATAAGTCAGAACTACAACAGTTAATCTTACACTGGAAGAGTACAAGGCAATCCTACTGGTGGAATTTTCTCATCTAAACATCGTACTTGTGAAAAAAATTATGATGCTTCCACATTCCCTCACTCCAATAAAACTAAAGCAGAAAACAGAGCCTCTTGTGGGGTGGAAATATGGAATTTGGAGCATTCGTTGTGACGATCTTAAGCATTTCCAAAACTCAAGGCGAAACAGACTAATGTCAAGATTTTGATTTTATTTGGATGCCAGTTTTCTTCCAAATATGAAGACATTCTTGAATACTACAGAGGCAAATGCATTGAAGGATATAGAGATCAATTACTTCAATTTGTCATTTGCTTGTCAATTGTTTCCGAGTACTTTATTTCTGTGCATTTCATATCTTATTGTATAGAGTAATATTTACTCCTACTGATGTTTAAATGGCTTTTGTGGGTACAGGTTCAGGAAAATGACATATTTGCCAAGCTCTTTTTGTGTATTAGTTACAAATGATCTGAACTTGTAAATGACTTGTAAGGATTCCAAGTTTCTCAGTTTTAAAGATTACCTTACAGCAAAATAGAAGTAAAACCACACAAAATACTGTGATATAAGTAAATAAAATCATGTTTACCCTTCATACACTAAAGTTAAATGCAGAGTGATTTTTTACATAAAATAACTAAGTGCATTTCCTTAGTAACAAAGATTAGGAGAAAAAAAAAAACTTTTAGCAAATCTTGACCAATGTTACACAGTTACAAAGTCACATCAACTTATTAGAGTGGAGGTCACATGCAGGATCAATACAATATAAAAAAAAAGTGTGCAAAATGCTAGTGCATGGCTTCTTCAGGGAAGTTGCTAGAGACAAAATCTGACTGCAATGAATGGGGCTCAGACTTCACTGTGGTCACCAAGTTTGCTGAAGTTCTGAAACAGAAGAGGAAAAAGTAAACACACACTGCTTATTCAACTCTTAAATCAGTACCTTGTAAAAGAGCAGTAGAAACAGAAGCCAGCTACCTGGACACACTAAGAAAATGGACATTCTATGAGGAAGGCGAGTATGGAGTTTACAGCTCCAGACCCAAGGTCCGACTGCTGACTCTGAAACCAGCTCTTCCGCTTACAAATGGCATAATGTCCTTGGCCCTCAGTTTCCCCATTTTGAAAAATGTTAAACAAAAGTATCTACCTCTAAAGTTGTAACAAGCTTAATTAATGTAGTTGAAGCCTTTAGAATATTCCTGAAAGATGGCAAGCACTCAATACAGTGTTATATATATAACAAGGATAACAATAAATATTATTATTATTTTGTAAATACATACTGTTCTGACTGAATATAATAAGGATGATCTGGTAGGAACCAAATAGTGTTCTAGGGAGGAGGGAAGGCAAATGATTCAAAAGTCACAGAAAAATTGCAGGAAATCATAGTTCTGAGAACAGTTATAAAACGAAACCACAAAGTCCAATATTGGAAGGTAACTTTCATACTTCAGATCATGGGAGCACTAGACACTGCAAATAATATTACCAAAGATGGCCATCAGAATAAGCTTGGAGGAGGATATCAGAGCAGAAAGATCTGGAAAGCTATATTTAGAGTTTGTACATTTGTGAGAGGTAGATTCAAACTTCAGGGACAGTGGATATCAAAAGAAGCATTAAAGCAAGCAGTTTGCAATTGATAGGTAAGGTCAAATCCTCTAAGTAGTGACATTATTGTAAGATGCAAATTATTAAATAATCATTCATAACTGACCCCAAAAGATGAATGGAAACATTACTTTACTTGTAGCAGATACCCAGAGATGGAGATTGGAGTGATTTTAATAGATTTGAGATGTTGGTGGGGTAAAAAACTAATACAAAAAATGAAAGTCTTTTATTTTATATTCTATTTTTTAAAACTCTTGCAAGCTCATGTTATCAACTTACCTTATTTGAATAGATGTTACTTATTGCAGCAGATACTGATTCAAAAAAAACTGGTTTCTCTGAGTCTAAGTTTCCATAGTACTTCATGGCTTTTATCAAGGAAGCTACAAGAAAGAAAGGAAATACCAAGATATATGAAGCAATAGATGGATCATGATCAATATTAGCCAAGGACACCCTCCTACCTGTGCAATTGGCTAACAATACATCCACATTCTGATCTTTGCAGTCCATGTAAACCTGGAAGAATTAAAATAGTATATCTATAATTAATTCAGAATAGCTAGCAAGAAGGAATAAAACAGGAATCAAGAGTTTCTTGTTCAAAAAAATCTGAAGTCAACCACCAGAGGGAGACATTGCTATACAGTCAGTCAAACTGGCAAGCATCTAAAAGACTAGTAGATTGAGGCATCTACCTTTGCTACAATTAATTCTGGCTGCTAATATTTTCCACTTGATTGAATAAAAATCAAAACATAACCTTTCCTTTTCTGTAAGAATAATATAAAACTGTTCTCAACAACTTTTACTAGAAGTCAAGAACCCACTTGTGAAAGTGATGAAGATTGATGACCTGCGGCATACTTTAATATTTTGCAATAATTAAGCATATTCATGTACTGGATAAATTCCACCCATGGGTGGCAAATTGACAATATCACTGTGATCCAACACAATTTTGATTTTTCCACTTCCTTTTTTATTTTTTATTTTTTGGCATAGGGGATTGAACTACTACTTAGCTACAGCTCCAGTTCTTTTTGATTTATTTATTTATTTATTTATTTATTTATTTATTTATTTATTTATTTATACCAGGGATTGAACTCAGGGGCACTCAACCACTGAGCCACATCCCCAGCCCTATTTTGTATTTTTTTTCAAGTTAGAAACAGGGTCTCACTGAGTTCGATTTTGCTGAGACTGGCTTTGAACTCTTCATCCTCCGGCCTTAGCTTCCCAAGTTGCTGGGTTTACAGATGTACACCACTGTGCCTGGCCTTTTTCTAAATTTTGAGACAGAGTCTCACTAAGGTTTTTAGGCCTTATTTGCTGAAGTTGGCCTGGAACTTTCAATCTTCTGCTTCAGCCTTCCCAGTCTCTGAGATTATAGACCCAGTCCACTGCACCCAATTGGACTACCATTTTTAAAGGTCTATCAACATGAGAGATCCTTACTAATTTTCTTGGCATCCTTTTTTTTTTTTTTTATCTTGCCTCTTAAGTTCCAGAAAATCTCAAGAAGAAACAATTTGTGAAAAGCTCTGATCTTAAAATTCATCCAGAACAAAATCAACAATGAAATGTAATGAAAGTAAATCTAGACATCTTAGTTTGAGGAGAATGGATTTAGTTATATAATAGTTATATATCTTACATGAAAAGTGTAAAAAGCTACATTTGCAATTCATCCTAATGGTATATGTGATACATCCCAAATTTCTCTAATATTCTTTCAACAGTAAGCAATTTTCTCTGTGCAAGAATAACTGTGAAATAACGTTTGTATTACTTTGGGTAAAAATGAATAAACAAAAAATAAAATAAAATATGGACTGAGACTTTGACATTGAGTAAATGGCTCCTGCTTGAATTAAAATAATTAATTCAAGGTGACCTCTCAGTATTTGACTTTTTCTTCAGCTCAATGGAGCACAAACACATTGCTATGGGTGGTTTGCTGATGCTGATAAACATAATCTCCAGTTCACTGACCTCTCCAGTGTCCCAAGTAAAAGAATAAATAGAAGTCACCCCACTTTCTTCAACCTACAACTCCCATGGAAATATTCCTTATGCTAGAGTAATGGAAAAAAGAATCCAGAGAGTATTGACATCTATGGTCAAATAGGCCCTGTGGGCTCTTTGCTGTGGATTATCTTCCAGGGTAGCCAGAACTAAGAAATGATATTAGTTGAAATGATATTATTTGTACATTGAGAAATGACTTGTTAGAATTAAACAATGAAAAGCATTAAACTTGTTAGAATTAAATAATTAAACAATGATAATGAAACAATTATCAAAAATGATAATTATTGAGTACTTACCAACGGGGTAAGTTGAGACAGGGTTTTGCTAAATTGTCCAGGCTGGTCTCTAACTTGAGATCCTCCTGCATAAACCTCCTGAGTTGCTGGGATTACAGGCATGAGCCAATGCCTCCAGCTTTTAAGTGCTATATATGCAATATATCCATTTTAAGTCTCATGACTTGATGACATGGATACTTCTACCACTGGTTTATAGAAATACAAACAAATGCTTGGTCCTAGCCATGATAATATTTAGACCCAGAAGTTGCCTATTCTTAAAACCTATGTTCTTAATGTATATAATAATGCCATTTTACCCATGATGAAATAAACCAAATAGTAACAAGGAATTTTTTTAAAAACAGAATACTAATATAAAACTACTGGGTTTGTATATACAGATGAAAAACACTTAGCCAAAGGCAAATGTCATTTTCTGCTCATGGGTCAAGTACTTTCGTAGCATGAATGATAACCTGGATCCAATCCCCAGTACCATAAAAATAAATAAATACAATTAAATAAATAGATTGCATCTGTTGACTTACTCTGCCATTCCATGGTACAGAATTTTAAAACTATTAATAAGATAGAAAAACAAAAAACAAGTTATCTTTCATCATGCCCAGTGCCTAGATTGTTTGAATTCCTCTGAATTGTCAACCTTAGATCCTAAGCTCAATGGGAGAAGGTAACCACTTTCTCTTCTTTACTAATCCTGCATTGTTTTCAAATGTCTAGAGAGGGCAGCTAATAATTTCAGAACAAATTTAAAATGCAATTGATCAAAATTATACATACTCACTTTTCCCAGTAAAAGAACAATTTTAGTCTAGTGTTTCTCAAAATAAGATCCTTGGGCTACCTAGAATCACCCAGGTTGTTTAAATGAATATTCTGAACCAGAACCAGTACTCAGAGGACAGCATTTTAAAAGAGCACCCAGATGACCTTGAAGCATACAAGTTGAAGAGCTCTCTTCTAGACCTTGGAAATACAAAGTAAATAAAAAATGCTGAATACAAGAAGCCCTCCAGTGGAGAATGGCTTTGTGTTTGCAATCCAGGTTTAGTTGCAAGAAAATACAAAGTATTCAGTATAATGTGCAAAGCTTTTATATTTACAAAAAAAGAAAGAAAGAAAAGAAAGAAAGAAAGAAAGAAAGAAAGAAAGAAAGAAAGAAAGAAAGAAAGAAAGAAAGAAAGAAAGAAAGAGTAGCCAATAGATTTAAGGCCTGAAATAGATAAACTTCAATTGTTTAGTATTTTTTATCCAAAATCAAAATTACCACCTCATCTCTACAAAGGAATCAACTTAGATCCAGGCAGGGGACATGATTACTGACAACTCAGTGTGTACGGCAAAGCCAGTGTTTTCCCTCCACATGCTCCTCCCTAAGAAAGTGACATTACAGTTGACCTCTGTACTTCCTTGACTTTGTAATGTTGGACATTTCAAGGTAAATTGAAAATACAAATGAATAGAGACTTGAGTTTGCAATCTCACAAGAAAACAATTAAAATTCACAATGTGAGAAAATATCAAAGCTACAAGTCCAAACACTTTAAAAATCAATGTCTGATTTCCACTTTTAGTCGTAATGAATAACTAATGAGAGACCAACCCATCTTCCACAAATAAGGAGACAATTGGACAACAATATATAAACAACTCTATTTAAACAACAGGCCTCCAGCAGTGCAGGACAGAGTTCCTCAAAAGCAGCCCCACAAAAGAGGCAAGCCCTCCAGAGCTCAGCTTTTTGAGACAAAGCAGTTTCTGGGCTTCAGTGTTGATGGGGGTTGATTCAAGTAAAATGCAATTGCTTATCTGGATTGAGAAGACAGGAGTTCAGGGAGGCTTGTGGGGTGAGAGGGTGGAGAGAATATAGAAAACAGAAAGATGTGCAGAGAAATTTTTCTAGAAATTTTCATAGTATTCTGAGTAAGGCTTTGACTTAATACTAAGCCACTCAGGGGGAGTCTATAGAAAGCCAGGATAACCAGCATCTGAAGGCCAGCCGCGCTGGTCATGCGCAGACATTGGTGAAGACTAGAACAGATGTTTCCCTACCCTTAATCTGTTGTCCCAGCCCAATTCTCAATTTAAGATATTGAAGGGGAGAACAGAAGGAAAAAAGAAAGGGGGAAAGTTCTTGTTGACTTAGTGAAAAAAAAAAGAAAGAAAGAGAAAAAATGCCAGAAGCATCTTTCTTTTCCTTGAATTCACAAAATCAAGCATTCTTCCACCTGTGGAATTGAGGTTTTTGTGAGCTACGTGGGTTTTAAAGAATGGAGTTTTATTTTTTGCACATCTGGGTCATGCAGAACCCATGGAAATCATAGGATAGAGAAGTCACCATCGCCCAAGAGAACAGAGAAAAGTCCCTAAGGGGGGCACTTCTTGAGAGACCAGGAATGGTACTGGGTCACCAAGTGAGAGATCAAGGCCACTCGATCATGCAGCCTGTGTCCTGGAGGGGACTTTTCCTCTTCTTTTGGAAACCTTATAAACTGACTAGATGCTATGCCCACCACTTCTCAAGGCTGTGTTTTATAACTACCCAGTAAATACCCCATCCCTGATCCTCACACATACCTACAAGTTTGATGGGATCTCCCGAAAGCAAATCTACAGTGGTGTGAGGCACAGGGTCTTGTGTCCCTTAAAGGGAAGGAGTATCAGACTCTGGAGCTGAGAGAGTGTCTGATAAAAACCCTCATTACTCAAATTATGTTATATGCATATACCAATATGCCACAATGAAACTCACCATTCTGTAAAATTAATATGCACCAATAATTTTTTAAAGACCCTGTTACTAAAGAGAAGGGAAAGAATCAATCCAGACTGTAAATACCTCAACAAGCATGGAGACTCCAGAATAGTCAAAAAAGGTCAAGCCACTGCAATCCAGGATTAATGCAGACTTGTCGTTATAGCAACACTGTGCAGTTTCTTCTGTAGGAGAAACAGAGACTTCAGTTAGGGAATATTCACAGATGTTTCTGCTGCTGTCTTCATTGAATGGTGGCAAGACAGTAGTAACCTCACGTTTAACAATCATATTCCAAAAACCTCTTAATTTTTACATTTTCAGTTAATTACTAATTATTTCCAAACTTTGATATTTTATTATTAGGATGTTATGTAAGGTAATTATCACACAGCTCAGAGAGGAAGACAGGGTAGTTTAATTACCAGTATCATTTCACAGATAGACAAATGGGGTAGGAGAGTTTACATGATTTTGAAAGGAGAGCTAGCAAGTTTGAGCTAAAGGAGACTAGAACAGAGGCCTCTAGGGATATGCTTTCCACAATTTCACAGGTTTCCTTGATGGGTGTGCCCAGAGGAACAGCCCTGTTTTCTGATGCTTGAGGTTTACACAATCTGGGATTCACACTTTAAATCAAAGATCCATTGCTTGGGCTTGTCATACAACTTTTGAAGGGACCTGTATGACAGACCCTGAAAATTAAGCTTCAGTTGGTTCATAGTAAAACTGCCTGAATCTGCCTCTGAATGTACCTGGTGGGAAAGAAAGAAAAGATGCTACTTGAGAGTTCATGACCTCTTTTTGATTGACATTCTCAAGGCCACGGCTTACTCATGTGAGATGACATTTCTAAATGGTGACAGGCCCCATTTGGGATCCCTCTGAACAGTAACATGGCTCTCAGAGAAGACCCTGTAGGCTTAATATATCCCCAGCATTAACAAAGTTTATGAGATAAATTCCAATTCTTTATCATGAAATTCTCTGAAAAAATTAATTCTTCATTAGAATAATTTTGCTGGTAAAAATTCTCAAGGTTTTTCCTTTATCACTGCAGAAAAATGTGAATATGATTGTTTCTCAATTTGTAGAAAATATGAGTGCTTTAAACAAAACTGCTGCTTAGAGATAAAAACAGATGAACAGAAAATATAAAACAGACATGAAAAATTTTATATGGCAGTAACTGTTAGAAAAAGGAGAAATGATACAAGGTAAATTACAACATATTCAAAAGGTGGTATTCAGGCATGTGATTTGTTTTTAAGTTTCACCTTTGGATGTATATTCATATTTATTAGTTGATCAGTAACAACAAAGTATGTAGTATGTTGAGGACATTTTAAAATACAGTGGGTAATAACAAATATGGGTGATACCCTACTTTTTTCTTCAAGGAACTTATAATATCCTTGAGGGACAAGGATAGGATTGGTACAGAGTGACATACAATTAAAAATGATAAAACAAAAAAGAATGAGAATTTACAAAAGGAGAAGTCTCACTGGAGTGATTGGGGAATGCTTCATGCAAAAAGCAGCCTTCAAGGAAATGATGCAGAGATGTAAGCATTCCAACCATATGGACAGCTTTAATTAAACACTAATGACAGCTTCAGATCTCAGACTCCTCCTGCTCCCATTCAACCAGCATAACTGAGGGGCAACTCTGGGCCAGGCACTGAGGTACTGCCTTCTGTTGCCCTGTTTCTCCTGTAGGAAAGGGCTAAGCAGTTACTACGGATTCAGGCTATCCTTCTACAGGTCTAAAATGATAAATTAGAACCTCAAACAAAATCGAAAGTCACCACAACTTCACTCATCCACTGACCATGCGGTGACATTGTGAGCCTTCACCATTTGTCTCAATAAACACAGGACTTACCTCTACTGGTGCAGGGGGCCTGCTTATACTGTTGGGTATAATGTGCCCCTGCTCATTATCAGACAGGAAAAAAACTGAGATGCAGCAAAAAGAAAAATACTTGCTCTAAGGAAAGAATACTCAACAGAGGAGTGTTGGTCAGGTTACAAATACATTTTTATGTAATTTAGAAACATTTCATTACATTTGCAGAATATAAAATACCTCTCAAACAATAGGTAAGGAGAGAACATCAAATTCATATGATATACACATAAACATATATGTAATGGAATTAGAGCTTGCAAAGTTAGATACAAAAAATTAATAAGACTAATCACATTGGGATTAAGTATTTGCAGGTTTTCTATGTAGATCTTTTTTGAACATAATTATTTTAAAAATAAAATTTAGATGGCTTCGTGGCTTATACCAATCATGGACACATCTTCCCTACTCCATGTTCAGTGAAAGCACGTTGGTAGCTTGAGATTAGTGATGATAATGGAAGTTATATTTTCATCATAGAAATGTTGGCAAATGCTACAAATAAGTGCTTCTGCACAGGACCACCCCATGCTTCAAAAATTGTTTCTTAAAGATTTATCAGCACACCACTGCTTGGAGGTGGCATGCATGCTTCTTAAACACTTTTTTTAAAAAATCAGCAGTTTAAAAAAATATCCTTGATTAAATAAATGACTTAGATCACTGACCTATATGGCAATAGATCTTAAATTGACAATAATGTCACAATTTGATATCAAAATTTGTCCTTATATCTTCTACTTGTTATAGTATCATTCTTATCAAATAACAAAATAATACATATTTCAAAATAAGCTACAATCTAAAACTCTTTGTCCAAAAATTCCTGTAAGAAAATAGCATTCATAATTAAACCTAAAAAAATAGTTAGTGAATAACAAACTTTTCTGACATGTTATTTTATGTACTAGAAAACATAATAGTAATATTTATAAGAGAGGGTTAGCAAAAATAAACTGTAATTGAAAGAATATTAGTCCTGTTTGATTTTTTAAAAAGGTCAGCACATTTTCTTGAAAGAAACTACAAATACTATTGTTTATACACATGGGCATAAGTTCTATCACCCTATCCCACAGCAGGCAGATGACATTATCTGATCATTGTACCTTTTTCCACCCAGGTCAAACAAGACCTAAGAATTTTATCAACTCAGCGTTTTGAAAAACCACTACTAATTGACCAAAAATTTGTCATTCTGAACTTAAAATACTACAGTGAAAAAAAAAATCTGTGTATTTATCTAGAGATTTATAACTGTATCTAAGTGACTAGAAAATGGTGATTAAAAGGTATTGAAAATATTTTTTAAAACAAGTTTTTTCTTTCTATCTTACCACATTTATCTCACTTCTAAATTGTACTTGGCATTCTCTATTTTCTTATATTTATTCCATAATTTAAGTGGTGATGGGTTATGAACCATGAAAACCTTTGGACTTTATCAGTAGTGATATAAAACTTTCCCTTCCATTGTCTCAGAGTGTGCTCATGCCATTACTTGCTTTATCTTTTAGTTTTATATCCGAGTTTCTCCTTTGTGATTCTTTTAATCAAAACATGTATATATTCTTCAGGCCATCCAAAACAAAACAAAAAAATAAAGCAAAACAAAAGACTCATGCTATATAGTTGTGGATAAGTATTTGCTATTTTAAAAGAAGCAATTCATGATGTCTTTTCTAAATAAAAAAGATATCCTAATGGTGAAGTTGCCAATTCACTCAAATGAAAATTTAAATACAGTGGACATTTCTAAAATCTTCTCAAAAATAAGCAAAGTTTCCTCTCACACAATATCCTCTGGGTTCTGCAATTGTGCTGATTTTATGGCTATAACCTTGTGTTGTAAGCTTCTAAGTAAATCAACTAGCACAATAAAAATCACATCATCCTAGAAAAGAGTAAAGTGAATGCACAGCTAATATCCTGCCTTAAGCAAAATGAGGTAAGCTTGGAGCATGTGCAAAGGAGACAACTAATCCATACCCATGTGGGATGTGGTAAATGATAGGCTTTATCTACAAAAAACAACATTTCAGAAAGAAATTAACCATCAGGTGTGGGTGGGCAATTAACTCCAGACTGTGGAAGCCAGCTCTTTCCTGTGGAATATTCATTAAGTCTTTTAATTAAAAAGTATTCATAGTTGCATAATTTAGAAGTGCTTTTCATATACTTCAAAAGATTCTTGACAGTCTGTGAGTCACTCATAATTTTTTAAAAGTTAAGTATTTTCTGTTGATATCAATTAACTATTGAGAAGCGGATTTCCCGAAAATCTCTAATTTTCTCAAGAAATAAGGGGACAGGAAACATTTAGGACAAACAACAACTCTACTTTTGGAAAACATGCACATTTCATTGAGCATTTCATTCATTCATTCACTTGTTCATTCAAGCAGTCACTTAGTATAGATGCTCTGGAGTTCTTACTCTGAGCACCATCTTAGGAGATGATGGTCTCTACCTTCAGTAGACTTACAAATGGGGAAACTAGTCAGATGAACTCATAATTCTAAGATTGAAGAAAGTACTAAGGAAGCACAGGAGATCTGATGTGGTAGATAGAACAACCCACCCCACTCCACCCAAAGATCTTCACATCTAATCTTCAGGAACTGTGAGTAGGTTACCTTGTATGGCAAGAACAACTTCACAAGTTTAAGGCTGTTGGGATTTAAGATTATCCTATATAGTCCAGGTGGATCTAAGGAGGCAAGAGGTTCAGTCAGAGTAGCTGTTATGACAGTAGAAGAGGTCAGAGAGATTTGAAGATTCCACACAGCTGGCTTGAAAATGGTGGGTGGGGCATGCACCAAGGAATATAGATGCCCCTCTAGAAGATGGAAAGGACAAGAAAATGGAGTCTACTCTAGAATCTCTAAAAGGAATATAACCATGCCAAAACCTTGATTTTATGTCCTTAAGATTCATTTCAGACTTCTGTGACACAAAACTGTAAAATAATAAATTGTTCTATTTTAAGCCACTAGATTCAACAATTTACTACAACAGCAATAGGAAATTTATACACAAGGGCTGTTGATTTGGGTGCTGTTATAGATTGGTTAAGAGATTTCCCCCAAAAGCTCATGTGTGAGGAAACTCAGGAATGTTTAGAGGTAAAATGATTTGATGAGAAGAGCTGTAACCACCCATTTGAATAAATTAATGGGTGGTAATTGCAGGCAGGTAGGGCATGGCTGGAGGAAGTAGGTCACTGAGATGTGCTCTTGAGGATTATATTATTCCTGGCTCCTTCCACCCAAGCTCTTTCTACTTCCTGGCTCTCATGAATGGGACAACTTTCCTCTGCCATGACCTCCTGCCATGATGTTCTCTCTCACCATAGTCCCAGAACTATGGAATTGACCAATCATGGACTGAATCTCTGAAACCATGAGCCAAAATAAACTTTCCTCAAGTTTTTCTTGTCAGGCTTTTGGTCACAGTAATGAAAAACTGAGTAACACAGGGAGTAGGAAGAGGGTGGGGGAGGGAGCATGTTTAGACTTCAGGGTCCACACAAAGAAACCATGTCTTCTTTCTTCATCCTTGAATATGCAGGACCTATTACTGCATCCAAGATTTACTAGGTGTTCAATAAATATGAGAAATATTTGCTGAATGAACAATGATAGGAATTAATAAGGGAATGGAAGAATTGGAAGTGTGAGCTAAGACCTGGAGGATGACTAGAATTTAGTAGATGAGCAGAAGCTGGAGGCTAACCTGGCAAATCCTAATGCTAATGGAGACCTCAAAAGAGTACATCTTAGGCCAGTATAAGATGACTAAAATGTTGTGGGGACCCAAACCACTAAACATAGTAATAGAAGATTTTTCCATAGATGAGCAACCTTTATTTTCATTCAGAGAACTACACAATATAATATATGAGACTTGTTTCATATCTTTTGATTATTCTATCATCTGCTCAACTATGATTTGTCTGAGAAGATTGTTGGGGAGAGGAACATCTTTAGTTCCCTTCTACTTTGCCCATTGCCACATTCAGTTTATGCCTCCCCCAGCTTTGGTCACTTCCAGATATTTTCTGTATTCTCCAAAACCCACAGATGACCTGCCATGAACTCTAAACAAAACACAGCTACTCTGCAGCTACCCTCCTGGGTTCCTTATCACTCCCAACTAGAATACTTCAAAGTTTCAGAATCATCATTTTTTTTTTCACAGCAGAAAAAAATATGTGAAATTTATACTTATTCTTTCTGAACTTAATTAAGTACAGAATCAGAATCATAAAACTGAAAACACAAAAGTAATGAAACCTAGATTTACAGGTTTTAGTGATTAAACCCACATTGTTTCTTCATCCCAGATGTAGACAGCCTATAAAAACTTACATTGGACAATGAATATGCCACTTGTGGCAACTTTGAGATAATTATTATGTTTTTAAAGGTGTGTTCTTTTGAGAAAAGTATTAGGTAAATTATTACAATACTTAAATATGAATATGTATGTATATATACATATATTTGAAAATGCATAAAGAATATGTAAGCTCTAGATTATGATTTCCAACCTACTTTAATGGATTGTGTTGATTCTGTTGAAATAATTACAGAATTGAAAACTTGGGACTTACTGGATTAAATTGAGAGGGGAAATCAAGAACAAGAGCAATAAATCTAGCTTTGGCATTTAAAGTAGAACAAGAGAGAAGAAGACTGGACTTTTTGGAGTGTCAAAAGAGGGGAGAGAATGAGGATGGCAGAGGAATATTCTCAACAACTACTTCTAATCAATATAAAGGGCCACTGGGTGCCAGGGTTTCAACAGGATACAGCAAAGTGACTTTATCATCAGCTACTGTTCTGTGCAATAGGTATTGAGGGACAGAGATGAGATCTTCCTGAAAAGTTTTCACTTTAGCAGGAAAGTAAACCATTCAAGAAGCCATCATTAAATAAGCACTATATCAATATTTCATAAGAGTTCTTTGAGAAAACAGGCAGGAAGATGCAAACTTGCCATGAGAATTTAAGAAAGACCAAAGAAGCTGATACTTAAACTGCATCCAAGTTGATATGAGTTGATGCAATTGATTCATATATTTCTTTTCTGTTCTATTCTATTCTGTACTTACAATATATAATATACTTTAATACAATAGATACTTAATATGTATTTAATCAATTATATAAGCATTCTATATTTTATTTATCCATTGTACTGTTGATGAATATTTTTCGTTTCCAGTTTTTTTGCAGGATAATAAACAGTGTCATTATGACAAATCTTGCACTGTATTTCCCCATTAGTAGAATTCACTGGTAAAGATGCTGAGGTAAGAGATTTTCTTTATGTGAAGATTTTGAAGTAATGATTTAATTTATTTAATAATTACAGAAAAATTATGGGAATTTATTTAAGTTTTTTAATCAGTTTTGTAAAATTATAGGTTACTAAGAATTTGCCCATATCATCTAAATTTCCATTTAGATCAGGATACCAATAACACTTTCAATTTTCATACATCCATAGAATCTGAAGTTACAACCTTTTTAAAATGTTATTCCTATTATTGCTACTTGTGACTTTTTCAAAAAGTTTTGTTTGATGTGTAATAATCTTGTTATTCTACTCAAAGGGCCAAACTGAATTTTTTTATTCTTGCGATTTTGTTTTCCATTTCGTTAATTTCTATCTTTATTATTTCTTCCTTTTTTCTTTCTTTGGTTTCATTTTGAATTTTAAAAATTCTTGGTGTACATGATTAAATTATCAATTTTATTTTTCTTTCCTAATACATGCAGCTCAATATATAAATTTTCCTTTGGTGCTGCTTTATCTGTACCCCATACATTTTGATATGCATTTCCTTTATAAAATAATTAGCTTTTTTCCTCTAATTCTATGAGTTCCTATTTGAACAAGAAATAATTGCAAAGGGTGATAATTTTCAAATATAAAAAATTTTTTGAGTTATCTTTTTGCTATAAATTTTCTTCTACTAAATATTTACAGTTTATTTCCTGCTGGCCAAATAAAAAACTCCTGCATGTACAATTTTCATTATTTTAGATGTGTTGAAATTTACATTATGATCCCAGTGTGTGGTCATCAGAAAAACAGAAACTCTTTCATTCTGTCCCAGTTATCTACCTGAGAGAGAATATAACATGCCAATCCTGGCACTTAGCTGGATCCTCAGTTACAGACAAGAATGCTAATTGGGTCATTCAGAATAATTTCCCCTATTCCCAGACCTGCCACATGAGCTTTCTGAATCATGCTCACATTCGATGCAATAGATATTTCAAATTTTCCTCTTTGTTTTTTCTCTCTTACCAAATTGTGAAAGGTATTGTTTAAGTCCCAACAAACCTGATAGAGATTTAACCCTGTGGTTTAAAATAATGTTTTGGATTCTATCCATGCAACCTTTTTTTTTCTCCTGGTTTCCCTCCCTTGCTTTCATCTTTCATTCCATTTATTTATCAGTTGACCATCTAATCACTTTTTGTCTCTGGTGATAAAGCCATAACCAAAACATATGCCAAATTTATTTGGGGGGGAATCATTTACAACTATACTTTACAAAAATAATCACAAAAGGTAATTAAAAAATACTGAGTTTTTATCTTGAGTTTTTAGCATTGACTTATTTACTCAATTTTATGACCAAATAACAAAAACAAGTATGGTGCTATTTTATTCTTTGATAAATCATGTTATTTCTTTAACTTCATGATTAAAAAAAAAAAGTACTTATTTTGGAGTACATACTTAAAAAATAGATGCCATTACAGTTTTTTAAAATCTAATAAATTTGGAACTAAAATTATTGCCAAAATTTCAAAAAGAGTAAAACAGATATTTCTCAAAATTTTCCAATAAATATAACTTTCCATTTAGTTAAGAGGAATTAGCAAATACTATACAATATAAATTTTTTTCAAGTTTAGTATATTTATATTACATAAAAGTCACAATGGTGGATAATTAACTATTTCTGATGTTTTAATCTTATTAAATATTGAATGAAAAGATAAATAAGCAAGTTTTTCTCTAATTCAATTCTGTCTTGTCATTCAACTGTAATACATAGTGCTTTTCATTCCTACTTCATAGTAGCATATGACTTTCTTCTGTGTCTTTATTTTCTCTATAATGATTCAAAGTCATCAGTTCATGAGTTTTCTAAAAAATAAACATTGACCTGGATAACTTAACAAGTAGCCACAGCAAAATACTTATTGTTGTTACCTGATTATTTTTCAGGTAAACATGAAGATGAAATTGCTTTAATTTGCTGATTAAATTAGCTGATTATTTGGAGTAAAAATCAAAAATATATTCAAAGAGATGATATTTGGAGAAAAGACTGATCTGTATTACAACTGTAAAAATACTATAAATTTAAAACTGTGGCTCAATCATTTACTTGGAATAAATAAAAAGAAGACAGAAGAGGAAGAGAATGAAGAAGGAAAAGAGAGGAAGAAGGGAAGGAGGAAGTAGAGATAGAAGGAGAAGAAGGAAAAGATGGAGGAGAAAAAGAGAAGACAGGAAAGAGGGAAGAAGATAAAGAACAGGGGAGAGAAAAGAGAAGGAGAAGAGAAAGGGAAAAGGGAAGAAGAACAGGACCAGGTAGAGAGTAGAGGAAGAAGAAGGAGAGAGAGGAAGGAGGAGGGAAGGAAAGTAGAGGGAGGAGGAAGAGGAGAAGAAAGCACAGCAGAGAGGAAGAGAGAAGAGATTTCATTCTGTGTTCTAATGCAAGTCAACAACTTAACATTGCTCTTTCCTTAAAACTCACTCACCATTGCAGTTGCCATTGGATAGAGAATTGAGCAACGTGTTTTGTTCACACTGAAATGAAAACAAATGCAAAGACAAATATTGTAAAAAAAAAAAAAATGCTGCCCATGAAAAACAAATACATCATTTCTTTCTTCACAGTGAATACCAAAAAAATTCTCCAGAAAATATGCTTTACTAGCTTTGTTTTCAGAAAGCTGCATACAATAAACTTAGAAATTATAAGATGAAAATGACTTCTAAGGATATTAGCTCAGTGGATCATTGATTTATCAAGTCAGACATCTTCTTCAGTTTGCTTCCATGTTGAGTCAGAAATTAAATATATGCTTGAGTTTATCATGTAGCATACTTAACAGAAATTGACCTCATTAACACAGCATTCTCAGAAGGAGAGCCACTGGTCAGATATTTCCTATTACACAAAAGTTAACTCCATGAATATGTCTGAGAAACATTCCTGATTTATGGAGATGCTGGAGAAGGAGAATGAAAATGGCTCTGTATCATTCAGTTAAGCCTCTCTGAAAATATTTGATGCACCTTATGAGATCACATGCTATGTTGTTATTCTCATTAATGAGGATAAAAGCAACTGGAATTTTTTCAGTACTTACTGTACATGGAGGACCTGACATTGATCATCTCATCCTCTAAACAATCTTATGATTGTTCTAATCTCATTTTCCACATGAGGAAGTCAAAGACAAGGGAACTTATGACACTTGATTAAATTCACAAAAGCTGGTAAGAGCTGGACTAAACTTAAAGCCTATGCCTTTCCAGTTCCAAATGAGGCTACCAAACATTGCTTTATGCTGTTGCTATTGTGAAATCTTTTTGCACTTTTATTTTCCCTTCTGAATACCCAATGGTACAGCTAACATATTTTGAGTATTACTTTGATAGATATCAGCAGTACACTTTCTACCAGCTTATTTCACATTTCTGAGTCTGTTATGATTTAGCTACGAGGTGTCTCCCAAAAGCTCCTGTGTTAATGCAGGAACATTCACAGGTGAAATGATTGAATTATGAGAGTTGTAACCTAATCAGTCCATCCTAGTTTGAATGGACTGACTACGCAGCAACTGTAGGCAGGTATAGCATGACTGGAGGAGGTAGGTCACTGGGGACATGCCCAAAAAAGGTCATCTTTACTACAGTCCCTTCTCCTATCCCTGATTCTCTGCTGCCTGAGGGAGCAGCTTCCCTTCACCATGACCTTCCCCCATAATGTGCTGCCTCACCCAGGGCCCTTAGTAATGGAGTTGGCCATCTATGAACTGAACCTCTGAAACCATGAGCCCCAAATAAACTTTCCCTTTTCTAAGTTTTTTTCTTTTCAGGTGTTTTGGTCACAGCAACACAGTGCTGACTGAAACAATCTCCAGCAGGCTGAAACATAGTCTGAACCTTCCTTTTATGTAGAATTCAGGTAATGTCACTTATATGTTGTGACTGGTGATGATAAAGATAATGCAATTAAGGAAATTGACCCCAAATGACATTCAACAAGTGTGACTTTCCTTCCTCTTAAAACTACCTTGTCTACACTATTCTGTGCAGAATTTCAAATAATTTACATAGATACTCCACCTTCAAAGAGGTGGATCCTAACTCCACATTTCTTACCTGAGATCTACAACCAGTGACTTCCTCCCCAGATACAGCATAGAAAGGGTGAAAATAGAGTGACCTTACAGAGGAGAAATTCAGGCAAACACTATCTCATTCAGGTGATCAAGTTTAATATCAGTAGCAAATAATGTTGACTTTATGTGCTTTTGATAAGATGCAGTAACACACTTTGAGGCTATCGATTTCCTCCCCAAAATGCATAATCTCAGTCTTATTCTGAGAAAAACACTGGAAAAATTCTAATAGGAGGGTATTTTATAAACTACTTGGCCAATATTACTCAAACTTTCAAGGTATTTTAAAAAGCAACAGACAAGATGAGCCTAAGGAAGTATGACAACTAAATATAACATGGTATCCCTGATGGAATTCTATAACAACAACAAAAGAAGGATATTAAGTAAACAAAGAAGATGTAAATAAAACATGGACTTTGGCTATTTTATCAATTATATCAGTCAATTATACCAATTTTGTTTTTTTCAATAATAATCAATATGTCATAGTAATGCCAAATGTTAATAATAAGGAAAATCATGTATGGTGTGGAGTACCTGGATGACTGAGAGACAATACAAACTCAAGGACATAAGAGAAAGAAGATATCATTGTAGTCTTGAGTAGTCAAGAGAAGCTTCGTGAAAAGTACAGTCAACCAAACTGAAAATAGTAGCTAAGAGTGTAAAGTTTTGAGTAGGCCAAGCACTATTCTAAGTGCTTTGCATATTTAATTATCTTGCTTACAGATGAGGAACCCGAAGTACAAAGATTCAGTAACTTGGTTAAAGTTCAACAGCTAGTTAGTGGGAAATCCAGGAAGTTTGGTTTCAAAGTCCAGGCTCTTAATATTGCAGAGAACTTCAGGACTCATATGATGACAGATAGCTTATTTACATTAAATCATACCAATGCACATTTGATTCAATATCTCTGATAAATGACATTACTTATGGAGATAAAGAGAACTGAATTTTATAATAATGTTATCATAGTAATGGCAGTAGTTTTTGCTTCTCTGGTCATTTATCATATTATCTCTTTAAGAGTTAGATCTAATGAAAGGTATTTTTGTTAGGACCTTAGTAAAAAAGGTCCTTTGAACTAAGTGACTTGTCTTACTTATTCTTGGGATTATAGTATCTGGCACATGTATTCATTAGACATGCACTGAGTAAATGAATGAAAAGACAAGAGAGTGATTACCTGAAGGTTAACTATAAGAACCATCTGAAAAGAATACCATGATATTCGGTTTTGCTGAGGGAGAGGGTTGAAAACACTTTTATAATGTACTATTTTATATGAGATGTATTTTAGTGCCATGAGGTACACTTACCTATAGTATGACTGTTCCTACCTACCTTACTGATATCATCAAGTGGCTGGTTGTTGGCATTCCCTTTTGTATTATGTTTATTAGATCCATATGAAATTTCTTCACATTCAGAAAAACAAGTGGATTGTTTATTGAGATAATTTTCACCTGCTGCAGGGTTTCCTTTAAAGAAGAAAAAGGTTCAGAACGCTGAAGTAAATAAAGTAGAATAACTATACCCAATATGTCTAAATCTTTATCTCCAAATGTCACTCAATTGTAGAAGCAATCTACAAAGTAGATTATGCAAAGAATGCCAAGAAGACCCATCTTCCCAAATTACCGCTTCCATTCAATCCATCATTAAAAATTAATGTACTTAATCATAGAGATTTTTCAAAAATGAAAATGTGTTCTAAATGGTCCACTGTCAATCCTTTGTCTCATAATAACATGAACTTTCCTTTACCTGAAATGTAACTTTATAAGTAATAATCCTAATTGGAAGGAAGAGATAGGGAGTTATTGTCCATCTATAGATTAGCTTTGGGCAGCCTTAGGTTACACTGCATTGCCAGGATGTAGCCAAAAGATGCAGAATGGAAGAAGGAAAAGTTTTGACACAAAAGATGTCTGTTTTGGCCATCTGTCCAGGTATAACTGGCCGCATTCAGTGATGAGCAACTGAAACTGTCCTCTCTGTGACTCTGAGAAAAATGTCTGATTGACAGGATGGTCAATTCTGTGTCATGATAACTCCTTACCAACTAAGCAAAGAATACTCCTTCAGGCTTTAGTGTTCACATGGAAGAGAAGATGCAGAAATTGATCATGCATGCAGGTGGAAGAGAGATGAAAGAGAAAAGATTAGATATATTCATTTGGACCATTCATTTAACCTCTTTACATTCCTTATTTTTAAAATTAGATCCATGTTTAAACTAAATAATCTCAAAAGTTTCTAAACAATATGATTTAACGCTAGCTAATTGAGGAGATTTGCAATAGATAAGTCAAGAAAACTTTAAAACCGCCAAACTAACTTTTAATCAAGTCAACCTCTTAGAAACCAAAAATAAACATGAATTCTTAGATTTGTCATAGTTAGTCACCTCACTTCACATGTGATTGTGTCAGTATATTATTTTAAGATAAGATGAAAAAAAATATGCATTTGTTAAAGAATGGAGATACTCATTGTCCCAGGAAAGAAATTCTCAATGAAGTTGAATTCACTGAGTCAGAAGAGGTTTCCCAAATCAGGAACCGGTGTTTCACAGGAAGAAAGGTTGGAAAGTGCATGAATGGAACAGGAATAACAGATCATTTTTATTTTAAGTTAGCTATTCCATCCACAGCTCATATTCAAATTTTGCTCAGATTTAGTTTTTTCCCCTCTTTGTATATAAAACATTAAGTAACCAGTGAGGGCATAATATTTAAATTAAATCAAAATTTCCATGTGGTACAGTTATTATTCAGTTGTATGATGAAATTCAAAACAACCAAGGTTTAAGGACATGGAGAAATTTCTAGCATTTTAGTCTTTCTTGCAAATCCCTTCATTCACTTCCCCATATGGTTAACCCTTAAAGAGGTAAAGCTAAGACAGTTTATTAACCAGTGACTTTCAAGTTGAAAAATAGTCATTCCAATGTTGAATTCTATCTCAAAGCCTAGGACATCAATGCAATTACACATGTAAGGTTGATACACCAAGGACTTCAGGGGTCAGAGTGTTAGAATAGGACTTTGCACAAGCAGTGAATTCTCATGGCCAACTCAAGGGAATAAAAGACAGAGATGATGGAAAAGTTACATCTGGAACACCCTTAAAGGTTCTAAACTCAAATAGTTCTCTGTGAGGCAAATCTTTCCATACTTTGAAAAGCACAAGCCATTTCCCTCCCAGTCTACTTGGAAATACTATGACATGGGTCCTTCTGGCGGGAGGTCTGTTCTCTTTGTTTCCAGAGGAATCATGAGGCACTGAATGAACAAGTGAATGTAAGAAATAAAAGAGAACACGGGGTCATAAGGAGAACAATTTTTAAAAATTGGCAAAAGTAATTCAAGTCAACATTTTCCCCCTTTAAATTGTTTTGTCATTTCTTAAAGCAAAATACTAGCATTCAAACACTAACAATTAATCCTCCTAAGCATAGGCAGGGCAAAAACATTATGTAGTTTGTTTCTTTAAAAAGGTGTTGCCGGGTGTGGTAGTACAGGCCTGTAATCCCAGTGGCTCTGGAGATTGAGACAGGAGAATAGAGAATTCCAAGCCAGCCTCAGCAAAAGCAAGGCAATTTAGTGAGACCTTGTCTCTAAAAAAATACAAAATAGAGCTGGGGATGTGTCTCAGTGGTCAAGTGTCCTTGAGTTCAATCCCCAGTTCCTCTCTACACACACACACACACACACACACACACACACACACCAAAAAAGTACTGCACAAAACCCCAACCCTATTGGCATTCAGAACCATTAGGCTTAATATTCTTCTACTAACAATGCAATCTCATTGACTAGATTTTTAAAAAGCAATACCATGAACCAATTTTGACTTATTCCTATTCCCTTTCTTCCTCTGTCATTTAATCGAGAAAAACTGAGTTTGGTCTGATTACTTTATGGAAAAGAGGTTTCCAAATACCTGAACTAATCTGGGCCATTATCCAACTGTGCATTGTAACTATATGAAATGGCATGATCTTATCTGAATGCTAATCCAAAGAAATTTTCTTTTGTTCTATTGATTTGTTGCATATCTACTACCACATATGTGGTGGTCAACATATGTACCATTGGAAGTTCACAAAAAATAAAAGTAGAATTATCATGTTTTCAAATGTCAAAATTTTTCACCTTATTATGATGTATTAAAACTATTGAACCCACAAATGTAATAATTTCACAAAGGAAAAAGGAAACTAAACTTACATCATCTGTTTCTGTCTTCACTTTAAATTCCATTTCTTTCATGTTTTTTATACTTAAAGTCTTTGCTCTAAAGTTAAGGCAGATAGAAATACAAGTCATTTCCTGACCACTGCATTAACAATGAAGAAGCAAAAGGATGTCATCTATCTTTACAATTATAATGGTTTGGGATCCTATAACCCATCTTTTCATAAGACAATGGTAAATCTATGTATCTCTGGGATATTCAGGAATAGAGAGTAACAACAGAGGCCATCTAACTAGAGATTAATAAATAAAATTTACCTCATTTGGGTTCCCAGAGCCCCATATCTCCAAGCTGTAAGAGGTGGATTGGTAAAGAATTATAAAGAGAAAAGGCTAGAAAGCATGCAGTATTGATAAAATCTTGCTTTTGAAGGAAAGGAAGAAAAGGGGGAATCAATGGCAAAACAGGTCAGATAATAATGAATTGTAGCTACAGATTCTATAAAGATGAAGTCTACAGAGAATCTATTAACACATTTTTAGGAATATAATATTATACACATTTCAGAAGAAGGGTGAGAAGTGAGTAGAAGCATTTTCAGATAGCTACTGAGAAATCAGAAAAGGGAATTAATCAAAATAGAGGAAATGATTTATAGATGTTTAAGCAGATATGCAAAAAGAGAGTGTGTTCCTCAACAAATTATCCAGAAATTTATAGTTACTTAATTTACTTAATTTTACAAATGATTACTGTTGCTTTGTGGTTTGTGTCTCACTGGACATTATGTTTCTTCACATAATTAAAAAAAAATCTCAAATGAGAGGTGGGGAGGGGTGGGGAGAAGGAAAGATAATGGAATGAAACAACATCATTACCCTATGTACATGTATGATTACACAAAGAGTGTGACTCTACATCATGTACACCAGAGAAATGAAAAGTTGTATCCCATTTGTGTACAATAAATAAAAAATAAATAAATTTTAAAATCTCTATGAGACAGTATATGGCTAAGGGACTTATTTATTTAATATATTTTATGTCTTTGCTATAATTTGGATCTGAAATGTCCGCCAAAGGCTCATGTATTAAATAAAGGCTTGGTTATCAGCCTGTATCACTATTAGGAGGTGGTGGAAACTTTAAGAGTAGGGTGAAGTTAGGTCATTGGGAGTATGTCCTCAAAGTGGATATTGGGCCAGGCGTGGTGGTACATGCCTGTAATCCGAGTGACTTGGGAGATTGAGGCAGGAAGACCACAACTACAAACCCAGCCTCAGCGACTTAGTGAGGTCCTAAAAGCAACTCAGCAATGCCCTGTCTCTAAATAAAAATATTTTAAAAGAGGGTTGGGGATGTGGCTCACTGGTTAAGCACCACTGGGTTCAATCCCTGGTACCGAAAAAAGAGGGGGGCATGAGGGATATTGGACTCCAATCACTTTCTCTCTATCTTTCCTTTCTAGTCACCATAAAATGTGCAGTTTTGCTCCACCATATTTCCTCCACTGTGATATTCTACTTTCTACAGGTTCAAAGCATAGGACCAATCAACCATAGATTGAAACCTTTGAAACCATGAGCCAAAATAAACTTCTTCTCCCTTTAATTCATTTAATCCTGGGTATTTGTTATAGCAATGGAGAGTTCACTAACACATTCTAGTTTATAATGTTGGTATTTTTCTTCACTAACACTATTATATATCATATGTGTGTGTATATATATATATATATATATACATTTATCAACATAAAACATGTTCTTATCTCTTTGTCTCTAGTTCTCTTGTAACAAGTAAAACATGAGATTGTAGTACTGATGATATACAAAAATAAACGTAACAGATAACGCCACATACTTTGCTGCATTTAAATAAGATCTTACCTTGGGAAGCGTCCTATCACTACAGCTATGTACAGACACACCAAACAGCAGTCCACATTGGCAGCAAAGCATATCGTAAAGACATATGTACTGACCCATATGCCCTGAAGAGCAACAGAAACAGAAGATGTAGGTTCTTTGGTATTCTCATCTTTTGCATGATTTCTAAATCCCTCTCAATCTTAATCTACAATATTCCTGTGGCCAAATCTCTCTAAAAATATATATCATTATGAAGTGGTAGACAGAAGCCCAGGAACACAGAAGCAAATTCTGGCTCCACCAGACTCTCAGCAGACTCTTCTTTTCTTTCCAGGCACTCCCAACCCTTAGTTCAATCTCCAAGAATCACTGTATTTAAGATCTCTAAATAGTTGACTGATGCATATGTGGTTAGAAGCATGCAATGATTTCCCATTGCTTCCTCCTTTACTGTAACAATATCACAAGCAACTGTCTGCAGATTTTGTCATTCTCAACAATATGTTTTCAAGGATTTCTATAAAAATTACCAATGTAGTTTATTATCACATAAGACTTTCAAAGCCTAGTGTTTAAATGGTTGAATCAAGCAACACTGCCAATGCTACTTTTAGACCAACCACTATAAAGATCATTATGATTTTATCTATAAGGGGCCACTTGTTGTAAAAGCTAAAAAAAAAAAAAAAAAAAAATAGGGTCAACATAGTTCTTGGGAATATTTCAAAACATTGCAGAAACTAATTCTCTTTTAGATGGAATTTCAAAGTATTATACCTTTGTCCACAGTTCAAAATTATAATTGCAAGAAGATATTGTCATATATTTGGCTTTTCTAAACTTAGTGCTGGAAAAAAAGTTTAAATCTTTAAAGAAGAATAATTTGTGAAATCGAGAAAGTCATATTTCTAAATAAAAAATCCTGCATCTATAAATTCATAAACTACAAAATTTTCACTCTCTTTAGCCCAAATAACCTCTATCACTTGATTATACATACAATTTTAATTTGATTTCCTTCTATCCCATTGTTCACCTTCAAAAGTTCTACAAAACATAAATTAATTCCAACCACAAATGAAATAGGTAGAAACTACTTTGTAATCTGAAATAGCATAAGATCTTGGGAGAAGGAAGTATAGGTTTTTTTTCCCAGAAAAAAAATTTGAAACAACCTTTTCTGAAGGTAATTTTTACTTGAATGATTTTCCTTTGTCTATATTATTTATCCACACTGAGCTTGAACGATTTCAAAATAGACTGTTTGAAAAGCTAACCCTCTGGAAGCAAAATGGAGGGATTGTTATCTATAAAATTCCTTTTACTATTAAAGGACACAAGCATTAGTCCAGAGTAAGAAAAAATACATTATAAGATGATTCTCACATTAAACTCCGTCTCCTATCCATGACAATGCTGAGTTATGATTTAGTTCATTGGCAACCTGTCATCTCATAGGTTAGTACACTGAGATGATCTTCCTTTATTCAGATGAATCGGCAGTAATTTGAGTCTTCTATTTGCGTACTGGTTTTTTTTTTTTTTTCCTTCCTAATGTATTACATTGTACTCAATCATATAACAAAACAAGACTGTAAGCGTTTGATCATTCTTCAACTTCCTGTGAGGACTCTGAGTCTTACTCATCCTTGAAATGCTAACTGAACCTGAGTGTGACAGAACAAGACCTCACCAAGACTAAGGAATCCAGTTCCCCCTGGCTAAACTCCAGGATTCAAAACAGCATAGGGAACTAAGGATGCTGGTCCCTGCCACTTAAAAACCACAGAGCCTGGAGGCCAGGACTCATCAGAGCAACCCAAAAATTGTGGTGCCATCTGGTTCTGTTTTTAAAGCATATTTACCCTCCCACAACACCATCTATTATGAGTCAGGCTCTTCGAATGCTCCTTTTTTTCCCAGGGCTACATTTACAACTTTGAAAATGTTAACACATGGAAATTAATAACATAAATCAGTAAATAGTTCTACTGGAATCTGTCTCAACAGTTTTCTGTAACACTTCCTGTTTAAGACTCAAATGTTGATTATCACAGTTATTATATATTGATTAGCTCTTGGGCCCCTATTTTTTTAAATCATTTGAAAAAAATAATCTGACACTCACAACCTCAAACACAAACAAACCCCCAGGTTAAGCTTAAATAGAGAAGGCATAAAATCATGCTCTAATAGAAAATCCATTAGTGTAAAGCACAGTTTAACAGTGAATGGATCAACTCACCTTTCCCTGACCTGTTTTATTATCTGTTTTGGTGACAAATCCATACCATTAACTTTCTATAGAACTGTTCAGTTATTCCAAACTCTGTTCTGAGCCCCTGAGTAAAAACCTCCATTTTAGTCTTTATTACTTCAAAAAGGGTTCTGGACCTACAACCAAAATAGAATCAATATTTTAAAAATTGAAGAAATAAAAATGTTTTTGATTTTTCTGTGATGACTATTTACCTGATTTTTAGCCTTTAAACCTTCAAATTATTTTACACACATACACACACACACATACACACACACACACACACAAACACACACATACACAGAGAAAGAGAGAGACAATCTTTGGTAATTTTTCTTCCATGATAGTGTAGGCATTGTCTATTTATTGAATAATCTAGATATGTTATGTTTACTGAGTAATACAGCCTATATCCACAAAAGTCTAGGCAATATTTTTTTGCTCCAAATATTATATCAACCTTATATCCCAATAATCCATGACTTTCTGCTGCTGAATTCCTTAGCAGCTAAGAAATATTCATCTATTATCAAGTTAGCCTAGTGTCCCATTGAATCATCATGTGCCTGTTATATACACGTCAACTTTCTCAATTTCACTCCTTGCCCATACCACATGTCCTCACTCTAACTTTTCAATAATAATGTCCAAGCAGTAGATTACCAACTTCAAGCTCTTAAACCATTTTCCAAATTATTATAAAACACCTTTAAAGACAGCATATTCAAATGCAAATGCATTAACTTCATCTCCAAATCTACCCTTCCTCCAATTTCTCCTTCAGTTAGAACAGTAATATTCTTCAATAGACTCTCTTCTTTCATTTACTGGTTAAATCATTTCCCAAGTCCTATCAATTATCAATCAAAATATCTGAAACCACACCCTTTTTCAGTCATTGATGATACCTGGTTTTTATACCTTACCTGTGCTTTCCCTAGACCGTCTGACAACTCCAATTATCCTTCTGTTTTGCATACTGCTGCCAAATTACCTAAATACAGATTTGGATATCATATTTAGATAGTATATTAAAGATTTCTGTACTCTACTCCCTTATATTAAATAAAGAAAAAAGAACATAAATGGATATATGAAGGAAAACATCACCTTCAATGAAAAAAGAATATGCTCACAATCCTTAACAACAAAATAAGACACAGATCTACCAAATATTGTGAAACTGGATGATAATCACTGAGGACATAGAAGGCAACATTTTTTTTCTGAGTTCAACCAATTTTACATTTTTGTCTAATCACTGGAATCCTGAGAATCCTATACAATAATCTTGATAAGAGCTTCAAGAAGTAAGAGCATCTAAGCTCTGCAGTGAAGGTTGAGCCACCAGAGAAGCAGGAAGTGTACCCATGAAGATTTGTGTGATACTGTAAAAAACTGCATTGGAAGAATCACAATCTAGCCATTGTATCACAACCTAGCTTCCTGATCAAAGAAAACTATTAGAGATGAAGCAACATGGAAAATGAATAGAAGATAAGTGTCAGGTCACAAGAGAACCTGTGTTTTCTGAGACTTGCTTCAACTGGGGGACACATATTGAGATGACATGCCTAAAATTATAACTCTCAAATTGCTTCAGCTCACTTCCTATCTCCTGCCATCCCCAGATTACTTTTCAGTAAATAGTTAAGTTCACTAAAAAAAAAAAAAAAAAAAAAAAAAAAAAAAAAAAAAAAATTCTTAAGCCTAATCAAGGGACTCTACTTATAGAAGAGAAATGAAAAATAGAAACACAAAATGGAGACAAAGGATAGGTTTGGACATGTAATCTGAATCTCAGGAAGAAACCTTCAAAAGGATATGAAATATTAAAGAAATACTTTATTTAACAAAGAGAAAAATTGAAGGAGATTAAAAAAAAAAGCAAGCCAGAAGAATTTAGAAAGAAGAGTTGAGTAGAAATAAAAAAAAAATTACCAAATAAAAATATTTTAAAACCTAGAAAACATAATAATCACAACTAAAAACTCATAATCAGAATACAAAAAATAAAGAAATCAAATCAGGGAAAAAAAAAAAAACCAAAGTGTCATGGGAAAATACAGAGACATTAAAAAAAGTCAAAGCAAAATTAACAAATACAAATTTGTTAATTGGGCAGAACAAATAAATTTGAAAAAAAATATTCAAAGATACATTAAAGAAAAGCTTTATAATAACTTCATTCTGAGATCAAAAAGATACATAATGCTCATAGAAATTTGAGATTCCTTTTTGATTCTGAGATCAAAAAATATGTGGTGCTCCTAGAAATGTGATAACTGGAGCATTAACCACAGAAATATTCTGATAACATCACCAAATTTTGTGAGCAGGAATGAATGAACTGCATTGTGCATTCATTTAGAAAAACAAAGTTGCATAAAATAACAAAATATCATGTTTACTTCTGATTTCTCTACCTTATCCTTCAGTGTCTAAAGATAATGCCATGTCTAAAACGTTCTGAAAGAAAACATTTTAGACTCAGCCAAAACTACATTTTAGTATTTTTTTAAAAAGGTCAGTATTTTCAAATGAAATAACTTAGAATATAAAACACATGAGCCCTTTTTAGAAACTACTTAGTGATGACATACAGAAATAAAGAGATGAAATGAATAACTCGAAAATAAGAACCTATATTTTTAAAAGACAAAAGATAACCAATACATGCTTTTAAACAATAAATTCTATGTTTTCTATAACTCAATCAATGATGTCTTCTTCCATTGATGTTCCTAACCAGAGACTTAGATGTCATTCTGGACAGATCTACTTTATAGGATGAATTGGTGGTAAAGAATAACTATTCGATCTCTTAAATATTTTCAAACCTATTTTGTCCTCTTGAATTTCACTGTGTCAGCCTTGGTCTAGGCCTTCCTCCTTTGCCTCTGAATTACTAGAGCAGTGCTCTAATTGTGATATACTCCTTCAGTTTGATCTCATCTTCCTAAAATTACTCAAGAGATCTCTTCTAATACATAAATCTTATTAATCTTATTCTACTTTGCCTTTCTGTGATGCTTAACTGTCTCTAGAATGAAATTAATCTTTTCAAAAGTGGTCTTTCACAATCCAACTCATTCTTAACGTTTCTGACCTCATCTGTCACTACATGCATCTTCATACTGTATGTTCCACCTATGCTGAACATCTTGGTACTGAGAGCCCAAACATGTCACAGTGTTTGTATCTTGCATAGATTTATTCTCTTCCTCTTCCCCAGATAAATGGATTCATTCTTCAATTTCCCACCTAGAAATCACTTCTGAAAAGAAGTCTTCTCTGATATCTCCCCTCTCCTGACAAGTCCCCTTCTAAGTGATTAATAAGCTCCTTAAAAATACCTTTCTCACAGGGTTATTCAAGTAGCTTGTTGAATAAGTTTGCATCTTCTTATTTATTTTTTCCCCATGAGTTATTTCACATAAACCACCTTTTAAAAAAAGAAGTCATCAGATAGAGCACTAATTTCCAGAATATATAAAGAACTCAAAAAACTCTACACCAAGAATACAAATAACCCAATCAACAAATGGGCTAAGGAAATGAACAGACACTTCACAGAAGATCTACAAACAATCAACAGATAAATGAAAAAATGTTCGACATCTCTAGTAATAAGAGAAATGCAAATCAAAACTACCCTAAGATTCCATCTCACCCCAATTAGAATGGTGATTATCAAGAATACAAGCAACAATACGTGTTGGCGAGGATGTGGGGAGAAAGGTACACTCATACATTGCTGGTGGGGTTTGCAAATTAGTGCAGCCACTCTGGAAAGCAGTGTGGAGATTCCTTAGAGAGCTTAGAATGGAACCACCATTTGACCCAGCTATCCCACTCCTTGGCCTATACCCAAAGGACTTAAAATCAGCATACTACAGTGATGAAGCCACATCAATGTTCATAGCTGTTCAATTCACCATAGCCAGATTGTGGAACCAACCTAGATGTCCTTCAATTGAACGAATGGATAAAGAAACTGTGGTGTGTATATATATATATATATATATATATATATATATATATGGAATATTACTCGGCCATAAAGAATAATAAAATTATGGCATTTGCAGGCAAATGGATGAAATTGGAGAATATCATACTAAGTGAGATAAGCTAATCTCAAAAAAACAAAGGACGAATGATCTCTCTGATAAGTGGATGATGATACATAATGGGGGGTGGGAGGGAGGCAAGAATGGAGGAAGGAGGAAATGTATAGAGGGAAAAGAGGGGTGGGAGGGGTGGGGGGAAGGAAAAAATAATAGAATGAATCAAACACCATTACCTTATGTAAATGTATGATTACACAAATGGTATGCCTCTACTTCATGTAGAGAGAAACAAGATGTATCCCATTTGTTTACAATAAAAATAAATTTTAAAAAAAAGTCACGATCCTCCCTCAGCCTGGTTAATTGTTTTCTTGGCCTATAGTCTCCATTCATATTTCAGCTCTAATGTGAGAGTCTTTCATATTAACCAGCACAAATGAATGCTTCTGCCTCTACTTTTCCCCTGCAACAAGCTTTCACAGATGTTTCTGTGTCTCCTTCCTGAACAATAAGCATCTAGAAAAGACAGGTAGTTCCTTACTCATTCAGGTACATTGCTCATGGCACTCAGCATCAAACTTTGGTAGAATGTCAGCAATACTGAGCCTCAGGAGGTGTATTATGAAAGTAGGTAAGAGAAAAATCAATCCCCAAGACTCACAGAACAAAAAAACTGAAGGAGAGGATATACATAGATTATTACTTTTCAATATGATCAATACTGTAATAGAGCTAAACAGAAGAGTGCTCATGAATTACTTCACCAATAGGGAGAGGATTTGGATGCTCATATACAGACAGGTTTTCTCTAGAACGTAAGCATGCTAAATACTTCTGTAGTAGAAAACCATCCTTGGTCACTCTTCAGAATAAGTTAATCTGTTCTCAGCAGTACCCTATTAGCTTAACACTCCCCTCATTGTAACTCATTCAGGATATTCATGTATTTAGAATGAATGTGATCACCATAAAGCCATTTGTCCTACATCCACATAGCATACATTCATAGCAATTAATGCTGGTTTTACGTACACATTATAAACCATCATATTTCTATTGGTGTGTACTTTCTTGATGAGCCTACTTTCCAGAATCAATTCATAAAGTAAACTGGACATCCCCAATCCACTCAAATTAGTTAGCATTTCTTTAAAAGTTCACAGACTACACACAGATCTGACAAAATTCCATTTCTATCTCTTATGAAACAATTTATATTTAGTGCTTTTATAAGGTTTTGAAAACAATAACTGGTAGTTTATAAAGTACACAAGTCTTAAAAGCCTAAATCTGTTTTCTGCAAATAAAACTATTAAAGCTTATTTGATAATGTGCTTAAACCAAACAGGAAACTCAGGGTCAAATTTCTACTTACCCAATCGATTTTATCCACATTCCAATATTTTTTAAATCCCGGAACTGTATTAGCATTCCCTTCCGCCCCACAACAATAATGCTTGCAAGAACACACTGCAAACAAAAATAAGCCGGTACAAACAAGAAAAAGATTTTAATCAGAAATTAAAAAGCACCATAGTATTTTTCTTTGTTTTTAAAAGAATACCCTATAGAGAAACAGTCACCAATTAAAAGACTAAAGTAATGTTTGTTTTGTTTAGAACTAACGTATTATTATGCTTTAGAAATATAATATTAATTCTAGGAAATCACAGGACAAACACTTCTGAAATTCCAAATCTAAGATAGAAAAGAAGGAAGGAAAAGCAGTTGAATGACAGGGTGAATAGTACATCCCCTTACAATTATACATTGTCTTTTGTTTGAAATGTGTTTGTTGCAAAAATATTACATATTTGTATTATTCGTTTCTTGACAATTGTATTGAATCTCAATTATTTGATTTTGCCAGAGGATGTTTATAACTTCATTAAAAAGGGAACTTGATTATTGGAAGATCATTCCATGGAAACGATAATGAAGAATTAGAGCAACAAAAGGGTGAAGACTGGCTCTTTTTAGCCCAGTTTCTTAACTTGAGTCACTTTGGTGCCTCAGGCTTATAAAGAGCAAGATGAACGACTGGTTCTAATGTTCTGAGCCACTTAGTATAAAGGATGTATTAAGGGTGGAAGGATGTTTTCTATATCCTTCTTCCTTGCCCCAGCACACATATTTTTTAACAAATTTCTTATAAAATTCTCCCAAAGTCTACTTTTTTACAACAGAGTATTTCTAGTTCCACCCTCCAGAAAAGAACAAAAGAACTAGTTCCAGAGTGCCATTTTCATACGTGAGCCAAAGATGATCATGGCCTTGGTACCACCCTGCCTTGTCAAATGTGGTGTCTTTCCACCCCTCCCCACCATTTAACCTTTACTTATGTGAGATGATTTTCAGACTTAGGATATTGATTTTATTCTTCCAAGAAATTTTATTCACAGTGATTCTCATTAAAAGTAAAAGGTAGAGAGTGAAAAAACACTACGGTACCATGGGCAGCCAGTACAACAAAGGTCCAATCGCATAGATGACTATGAGGATGAAAATGCAAGATATTAGACAGGCTACCTGTAAAACACAAGACAGAAAAGAAAAGAAATTCTTGAACTGTTTTTTTTTTTATTATTCCAAAGTTGGGGGGTGGAGGGGTGGGGGTGGCAAATTCTTAGTTCATCTTGATTAGAAGACACAAAATGTTGGCCCATCACTGTTTAAATTGCGTAGACTGTCATTATCTATGTTTTGCAGCCGAAGGAAGCCAAACATGACAGCTGACAAACTGGTGCAATCAAATTAAGTCAGTGATGAGAGAAAAGCAATTCCACACAAAGAAATAGGACACCATCAACATTTATCGCTCATCACAGCAGTGGCTTGTCGCTGTGGAATAGCAAAAGTGACATTCCAGAAAAAGACCTTTAGCCCACTGTTGTTTAGCTCGACTCCCCTCCTTACTTCATAGAGGGTTGTGTGGATAACTACTGAACATGCAGCTTAGGGTTTTTCTGTGCTGATGACAGATTTCCACTGAAGCACTTTCTCTCTGGAGTTCTTGGTCAGTAGGTTTCTAGTTATTAAGTGGCTGTGAGAGATTATAGGAGCAGTGAAACAGACCGAATTTTACTAATCCTGAAATGTCAACAGTATCATATTCTAACCCATCCAGCCTGCTGACAAAAGGCAATTCAGAGCACCTGAGTCCCAGAACTGAGCTCTGTTGGAGGGAGAACCTGACTTCACAAGGGTAGGTGTTCATGACTTCCTAAAAACACTTGGCCACACTGTCATGCTAACAGGATCAGAGACTCTCGCAGAGCACAGAGATGTCTAGAACATCATTATGGAGACATCAAGGGAATTTGGACTTATCAGAATGGCTTAAATTAAAAATAATTGATTTCAAGAGCTGGCAGGGACTTAGAGCCACTGGAGATCTCCGGCATTGCTGGTGGAGTGCAATATGATACAGTCACTTTGAAAGCAGTTTGGCAGTTCCTTATGACCTTATGCATATGCATAACCATAGACCCAAGGCTGCTTAAGAGAAATGAAAGCATATGCCCACATGAATGTCCATATATAAATATTTATAGAAGCCTTGCTCATAAACACCATAATATGTAAACAACTGCAATATCCACCTTTGATGAAATTGTGGCATCCATATGATGGGGTACTACTTAGTACTAAAAAGAACATGAATGAGATTCAAAACCATTAAGCTAGAGAAAGAAGTTAGACATAAAAGACGATAAGATATATGCATATATGATAATGTCACAGTGAAACCCACTAATTTGTATAATTAATATGTTCTAATGATTATAATAATAAAAAACTTAATGTTAAGTAAATAACAAAAAGGCTATAAGATTCTATATCTAGGACATTCTGCAGAAAAGAAAAATTATAGAATGCCAAGGTGGGTGGAAGCAGAGAATTACTATAAAAGGACTTGAGAAAATTCTTTGGAGTGATGAAAGTATTACATATCTTGATTGTATTTGTGGTTATACAACATATTTTTCTAAATGAAATGAGCTTTACAACTAAAAAGGATGAATTTTATTATGCCTAAGTGTACCTATAAACCTGATTTGGAGAAGAGATCTGTAATAACTTCTTGCACACACCGTGTGCACACCCAGAGTTGGTAGAACCTCAGTTCTGCCTGAACCTGATGCTATTAAAGGGTATATGTGGTGGGGCATAAGGGGGTGGGGGTGGGAGCACCTCCAATTATCAGCTAAGCAATCACTCAAACAGACCTTAGAACAGGCCTGCTCTCCATGGTGGCAGAGGCTGAGGAAGTTTGTCCCATCATATTAACAGAACTCCTCACTAACATCACAGTTGGTGTGAAGGGGAAAAATAATAATTCTTACATGGTTTGAAAATATCATTAGGCTTTAAATTATTGTCCATAAAGAGATTATATATAGTATACCAAATTGACCATTTAGGAATAATTGGTGGTTTTATGTGGTAAGAATTTCTTAAACAATAAATATGATGCCTTGTAATTCCTCTGGCCTGGAAAGATCTAGGTGTTAAACTGCAGACCACGAGATCCATTCAGAAAGCAGTTAAATGATTGAGTAAATCCTCAATGATCGACTAACTACTAAGGTTGTTTCAAGACGCAAAACAAGGACATGAATCCTTTTTGTCGGACTTTTTACTCATACGCTTACCATGTACCTGAAAGCAAAACCTTCATTCTTAGGAGTTGGAATGAACTTAAGCTGGAGTCAAATTCCTTGGAGGATATGAAGCAGAAGGGCAACAAGACTTTCCAAAGGTCATAGAGATAGGGAGTTAAAGAAGCCCATGGGCAATGTAAATGTTTATGAATTGGGTCCCTAAAAGCTGACTGCTTTTTTTTTTAACCCCCTTGGGACTAGCTTTTTTACTCCAACATATACACATTAATGACCAACAATAAAATATATATAAGTAATTATTTATACAAGATTAATTTCCTCATTTTCAAGTGATGGCCTAATTTAGCACAACCCTACATATTGGGAATTTTTCTGTCTCCTGCCAATAAGAGTTGATGATGGGACTCTGTTCAGTGGGAAGGTGGGGACACTGCCCAGCACAAAATGGGATTGAGATTAAAAGACTTTAGAATATGGGCAAAATCATTTTTTCCCCTCTCTCTCCTTAAAAAAATAACATGCCAGTTCAAAAACAGAAGGTTAGGTGACAATCTTATTTTTAATAGTTTTAAATGTTGATAATAATCCTAATTCTATCAACACACACAAGCATCAAGTGATTTCTAAAGATTTGTCTACTTTTGTGTTTTGCTTTACTATATTAATAGCTTGCTTTGTCTCCTTGAATCAAAGTAGGACATGCAGCATAGTGCTAATTTTAAACATTGGATCTGATTATAAAGTGGTGCATTTGACTCCCAGCATTAATAATAGAGAGTTTGCAAACACATAGTGGCCTGCAGCTTTATGCAGTGGTGTTCAAATTGATGCAGCAGTTCTCTCAAGTTTCTGCTTTTAACAACAAGCTAAGATTTGCAAACCCACACTGTCGAGTAAAAACCCAAATGTATTATATATTTTATACATGTATATATTTATACTACAATATACTAAACTTTTATAGAACTTACAACCTAAATAATTCTACTTAAAAACAATGAAACACAACTACATTTAAGTTCTTCTCTAAATAATATTTAACTTTCTCATTATTTTAATCTTCAAAAGCAAACAAAACCTAAGTAGTACCTTCTTAATAAGTTTCAAATAGACCCAGATTGTAATTAGTAAAGATAAGCATTCACACCCTTAGTTATCCAACCAATGTCCAGGTATTACTCTTCCACTCTCCATGTCATACTAAATGTCCAAAGATTTTTTTGTTTTAAAATTATTACTAGTCATATTTAAGAGTTAATTCTGCATAGAAGTTAGTGAAATAAAATCTCTATCTTCTTTTCATTCTTAAATAACATATATGTTACTTACAAAGAAAACTCTATAAGCATTAGCATTATCCTTAAACATACATAAATTTGGCAGGAGGAAGAGGACAGTCCAGTAGTTAAACAATACAAATAGGTGGAGAGCTCACTGCATGCACGGTTTTTCGGGAAAATAATGGAATGCGAAAGAGACAGGGAAAAAAAGGATGGCAGAAAGAAAGAAAAGGCAGGACATTGGGTAACGAAGGCTAGATTAAGAAGGCGATCAAGAAGATGCAAGCAATGAGCCAAATTTTGAAAGAATAAAGGAATATCGTTTGGCAAATTAGAACCCAGAGGCAATCCCAGCGTTGCAGAACAACACGCCAGCTGTTGTTTTCAGTTGTGGCTGCACTGCCTCTGCAGCAGATGCTGTCTGGCATCCCTCGTGGTTCCGCTATGCCTCCCAAAGTCCCTGAAGAGCACTCGTGTATCTCTTCTGTTGGAAGTGAAGAGAAGCGTGCAGGGGGAGAGCCAGGGGACGCTGAGCCCCCTCCATAGTTAGCATTCTTCAGAGGAAAGGAGGGGAGGAAGAAATGTAGCATTCATTTGTGCTATTAGTTCACGCAGTACCAAGATTTTCTTATTCTGCTAATGGCCTTTCTTAGATGCACATGCTTTGGATGTCACATCTAAAGAAGATCACTTTAAAAAGGGTTTCTACATGTGGGGAATAAAAATGTGTCCAGGCCTTTAACCACAGCACTTGGTATTAAATGATCAGCATGTTTTGTTATTCCTATTCAAACTTTTAAATTTGACTTTCTAAAGCATTAAAAGTTTTCCCCTCTACTTATTTGGATATAAGGGCCTGAATTCCCTGACCAATGGAACTCTTGAACATTTAAAATTAAGATATGCTGCAAAGGTAAAATACATGCCAGACTCCTAAGCCTTAGTACAGAAGGAAAAGAATATAAAAATATTGTTAATAATTTCTAGATTACTATTATTATTATAGGTTATTATTATAGAGTCTAGGTTAAATTATATTTTTACTTGACTGGGTAAATTAAGTTATAGTATTAATATTTTAAATTTCATCAGCTTCTTATACTTTTTAATGCGTGACTGCTAGGTAATTTAAATTACCTAAATAACTCATATGTTTCTAATGAAGAAGAGTACTTCTCTAAAATATATGACTTGCATTTAAAAACATATGCATAGCCTTTTCTGCATTCTAAGCAAGAAGCAATATGATCATATTTGCATTTTAAAAAGATGACTGAAATGTTTCTGAATAAAATCAGTTAGTAAATCAATTGACAAATATAACATGGCTATCACTAGTTATCATTAGCCTAAAAGTTGAAAGGCATTAAAGTCTTCTAGGATAGTTTACTGTTTACAAATCTAGTCCCTAAGAGAGTCACAGCCAACTAAAGGGCTATTTTGTGAGATCATGTCACAAAGAAAAATGTTTCCACAAATAGCCTATTTTGAACTAAACTTTTTAAGATTTGGCTTGTCTAGAGCTTTCTTAAAAACATGTCAGTTATCAGTCATACCCACATAAACTTAACAGTTGCAATGTTAAAGGTCTGAAATGACGGCCATGGAAAGCATTCTCAATTTGGATATACACATTAAATCATATTCTTTCCCTATGCAATTTAATGGGAATTATTAAAAAGATCAGTGACAATCTCACAAGGAGAGAATCATAAAAAATATTCTACTAATAAGCTTTGTTTCCCTTGAACTGGTGTTTCGTTATTTTTTTTTTTTTTCTTTTGAAGTTTGATGTATACCACGTGCGGGGGGGGGAAATCTCTATTAAATAAAAATTGCTTAGAAAGGTTCTGTTTTCTAATCATTCAAATATGTGGCCTCAAGAACAGAGAAGAGAAAGGGCATCTTTCTATCCCTGCCCTATTAATCAAATTTATGCCCAATTCCTATTTGAAAATAAGTACAAACTTTCCCAGAGTACTCTTCTTCTTAGACATTTGATGTTGAAAGTTACAAAGATTAATCAGAGGGTTTTCTGGTTACTAAAATAGTAATTAGAAAAGTATGGTAAATGCCTAAGGAGATCCCAGAGAGGACACACATTCAAGGTGGAAATACCCCTGGGGTTCTATTTCAACCTTTTCTGTTCATGTGACAAATGAGAATGCTAACTTGGTCAAGATCCCTCAGCCAGCTGAAGGGGCAACTAAGGTCAGAAAAGCATCTTGTTGCATCCCAACCAAACCAGGACATTTTTATATTTAATATTAAGTTTAAAAAAATGTTCTGAAAATCTCATTACTTTAAAAATAATAAAATTGGTGATAATCATTGACACTTAAAGAGCATTTATTTTATTTGGTGCTTGGGCATTGCACTAACTAAGCATATGCTAACTCATTTAATCTTTATAATATTGCAATTTTATTTCAACAGATGAGACCAAGTAAGCAAGAGAAGTTGAGTTACTTGTGCAAAGTCACCCAACGGTGTGTGGTGGAGCCAGGCTACAAGTCCAAGCTCTGGAACTCATGTCTTAACCACTCATGATGTTTATTGATCCTGAACATAAAAAAAAGAAACAATATACTCACATTCAATATTCAGTCCTTGGAGTAAAGGATGACTTTTAAGTACACTACAAAGTTAAGCATTCAAATTTAGATCACAAATATTTGAGAGTACAGTTTGCAAAAATATTAGTGCCAACATACAATAAAATTATACTTGAAATTGTTGTGTAAAATCCATCGAATGGCCAGGCACGGTGGTACACGCCTGTAATCCCAGTGGCTCCGGAGCAGGGGCAGGCAAATCAAGAGTTCAAAGGCAGCCTCAGCAACAGCGAGGCGCTAAGCAACTCAGTGAGATAGTCTCTAATTAAAAAATACAAAATAGGACTGGAGGCGTGGTCAAGTGTCTGTGAGTTCAATCCCCATTACCCAAAACAAACAAATAACAACAAAAACCCATCAAATGACTTGATATCATGCAAACCAAGCTTGCATGAGGAGTTCACTTCTTAGCTGATGAATTGTGGCAATTATTTGTCAACTGAATGAATGCATTCAGAACTGGTTGCTGCTTCCCATCTGCTCCAAAGAATGTTTTATTAGTTTTACGTCATGTTTTAATATCTGTCATGTATCTATTTCTTGTCACTTTGCTTCAAGGTCAAGAACCACATGCTTTTCAAATTTGTTGTTCTACAATCTAAAGAAAGTATTCAATGTAGAACAGACCTCCAAAAACTGAATTACCAATGAATTATTTTATAAAACCTCATTCAATTCCTATTTCAAACACCAAGAGTTTTATTAATGATTAACTGTTGTTATTGATGTCTTATATTAAAATACACATGAATTTTCTTGTATGAAACAGTGGTTAAGACAACAAGGCGTGGAGTGTTCAAATCCCTGCTCTGCCACTCACTAACTGTGAGCAGGGTAAATTACTTCAATCCTCCTTTCCTCAACATTCTCATTTAGAAACTGAGAACAATAGTTACACCTCCTTCATAGGATTGCCTAAAGGATTAAAATGAGTCCATTTACATAAAACATGACATGCAATGCCTGGCACACAACCCTTTACTGTTTCCACCAACACCATTATCAGTGACAACTGCATCACCTTCCTCATCATCATCATCCTCTTGCCAGCACCCAGCAGATGCCTGGTATATGCTAGGCTCCTGATAAATGTCAAACTGCTTTAAGTTAAAAAAAAAAAAAAAAAAAAGTAACAATCCATTATCTTAAAGTATTCACAGACTTCCGTGCCACATTTAAACGCTTGTGTATCTCTACACATAGAAATTCCAGCATCAAAGCATTTGTTTTGCTGTAATGGATTAATGGATTAGATTTTAGATTTTATTTAAAGGAAGTGAACAATATTAAAAAAAAAAAAAAAAAAAAAAAAAAGTCACCTCACCTTTTTACATGGAAGGGAAAAGAAAATCAGAGGGACCGCTAGAGGGAGCTTTGGTTTCACAGGTTGCTAACAACAAAGCTGCCATTTGTCCCGAGTTTTTCAGTTTATTTATTGAAGTGCTTAGCCTCGGGAAAGGCTGGTCGTAGAAAAAAAGGAGAGAAAGACTTTCCTGAGGTCAATTAGAAAAAACTGAAGAAGTGGAAGTACTCTCAGGACTTTACGGAGACTTTCATTACCACTCTCTAAGGATGGAAGTGGAGACCCAGCAGATCCGTGGTTGCTGTTCTTTTGTTCTTTGGTCCCTGGTGACTGGTGACCTTACCTGTGTCTTTGCCCCTGTGCTGTACAGGCCAGCAGTTCTCCCCATGGCAGCAGCGCTTGGTATGCAGAAGAAAAATGAAGGAATCACATTGCTGAGGCCATGGGCCAAAAATTCCTGCAAGATTGAAAACGGGAGAACGTGTGCGCTCTTAATCAAATGGACTTGTAGAGACCACGGGTACAATCGTCAGAGAATGAAGTCTGTTAGTATTCAATTTCTATTGTCCCCACAAGTTGGGATTTAACAATTATAATAAAAATAGCTAACATTTATTGAGTGCTTACAATGAGCCAGAAACTGTTCTAAGCACTTTACTCATTCAATCCCATAACAACCCTATAAGGAAACACTATTTATTCTCTCTGTTGCCAGCTTCTCCTCTTTTAAGTCACTACAATGGGGCTTTTATTCCTACCAGTTCACCAGTGACCTCCATAATGCTAAACCCAATGGTTAATTTTTACCTTACTTGGAATAAACTTGAGCATTTGATACAGTTACTAGCTTCTTCCTCCTTAAAGCACTTTTACTTAGCTTCTAGGACCTTATGCTTTCTGATTTCCTCCTACCTCTCTGGCCATTCCTTCTCAATTTTCATTGTGGTCCCTCCTATCTAACCAACTGCAAATACTGGATCATTTCATTTCTATTCTCTTCAGCTTTATCTTAGCTAAAAAAGAAAAGAGAAGAAAAGAAAGAACAAAAGGAAGGAAGGAAGGAAGGAAGGAAGGAAGGAAGGAAGGAAGGAAGGAAGGAAGGAAGGAAGGAAGGAAGGAAAAAAGGAAGAAAACACTACACAATGGCAATTCCCAAATTTAGACCTTCAATCACTCTTCTGAACTTCAGATTTCTATAGCCAAATGGCTTGCTATTCAGCATCACCATATAATGACTAACAAGTTTATCAACCTTACTAACTAGAGGACAGACTTCTGCCACCTCAACTAGATCCTCCCAAGTTCTTCCCCATCTTAAATTTGAAATGCTTAGTCCCAAAGCTTTGGAGTTATTCGAGACTCTCCACGCCACTTCTTTCCCCAGATGGCGTGTGGATGCCATTGAAAATCCTTACACTTTCATTTCCTTCATCATTACATCCTGGTCTGAGTCATCACATCTCACCTGGATCATTACAAAGGCCTCCTAACACTTGACCTGCATGTTTTTGTTGTCAGTAAATGCAGACAAATATTCCTGCCTTCAAGGATCTGTGGTTCTACTGAGGGAATGCTAACAGCAAACAAGACAAATATGGAAAGTCAAGCGGTGGAGACCATGGGAAATTTGGAGTTTAAGAGTTCAGATGACCAAAGGAGCCTTCCTTAAGACAGAAGCATTAGGATAAAGGAGTTGTGGCAGATATCTGGAGAAATAACATTCCTGAAAAAGGGAAGACATATGCAAATGTTCTAAACTGGAAGTTTGGCCAGAGGGTTCAAGGAAAATGTAGATGGTTATCTGTGGCTAGAACATAGTATAAAAGAGGCATGAGAGCAGAGAGAATATGAGATAGTATCAGATCACGTACCACTGTGTATGCCATGGTAAGAAGGCTTTTACCCAAGCATCATGGGAAGTCATAGGGAAATTCCAAGTAGAGGAAAGACATGTCTATGTTGTCTGCCAAAGTATCCCTCACACCTAGACCAGTACCTGGCACAGAGCTGGGTCAAGATACAACAGTAGAATGAATACATCTACTTTTCTAAACATTAGAAACCTGGGACACAGGAGTAAGATCACCTAATGTCAGAAGTGGGATTTATACACAGGTAGTCCAGATTCCATAACCACTACACCCCAATTCTTTTCTGATCTGTGCAGCTCTGTAGGGCCACAAGGCTTGAAGCAATTCATTGTCAGAAATATAACCAACCTTCATCCTTTGGTACTCTTAGAAAAGACCCTCGCATCTTCACTCTTTTACCAAAACAATACCAGTGTTGGACTTTGAAATTCAATTCTTAAAAGTTAATAGACAGTGATAAATACACTTGGATTCTCTGCTAAAATCAAATGATAGAGATAGAGAACATCAAGGTGTCTTTCTCTCTTCAAAAAAGTATTTGTAAGTCAGTCAGAGTGGTACACACCTGTAAACTCTGCAACACGGGAGACTGAGACTAGAGGATAACAAGTTTATCGAGGCTCTCAACAGCTTAAAAAAGTGAAACCCCATCTCAAAAAGTGCCCCTGGATTCAATCCTCAGTATATAAAATATATAAATACATATATATATATATAAATATGTATATTTAACCATGAAAGTCAGATTTTCAGCTTTCTATGATTGACAGATTATTCTTCCTTTTCCTACCATTCATGTTATACATTTTGGGAGGTTATATTTCTCATAAGTTCAACATTTGCAGGATATGAGAGTGCATAGAACAATGGTACAATAGGGCTGGGGATATACTCCACCTGATTGTCATCAACTGAATATTTGAATTTTTTGGCAGATCCTTGAGCTAGGGCCAGTGAGGCCGCATAGCCTACAAGTGCCACTCCAAAAGCTTCAGTGATCACTGCAGAGAAGATGTTCATTGGAGGAACTCTAGGTGGAGGAATTCTGTGGAAAGAAAGTGCAAATTGAAGCCATCAACCTTCATGTAATTTCTGTATCAACTTGCAATGAATGCAACTGCAGTCATGACTGAAGTTGACATAAAATAAGTGAAATATCCATGAGAAAACCAAGTAATCTCACCCTTAGAAGCCCTTGCTTTCAACATTATTCATTATTTAGTAGAAAAGCAAAATTGTTATGAATACCACAGGGTCAGTTCCATGCATCTAACTGGCATTTACACCCAAAGAATTCAGGTTACACCACAGAAACTAACTCAACAAAAATTTCCCGTATCAGAAACAAAAGCAATTCTGGAATGTTCTTTCATCCAAACCTTTCCAAATATTTATTTGACTGGCTTGGAGACTGTATTTCCTCCCTTGAATACTCCAGTGTTGTATGCAAACACTAGTTTATTGCAAACTACGATTCTTGGGTTAATTCCTGAATTTGCCATTGAGTTAATTATCTTAAATATATTTTTAACTCAATCCTTTCACAACACTTCACTATAGCTTACATATGTTAAGAAAATATGTAGAAAGATTCTATCCAGTTCATTGCCAAATATAAGACCATTTTTAATTATTCTCTCAAAGAACTGTTTAAAATGTTTCTCAAATAATACTCAGCTTGGGTATTTGAAAATGTTTTCAAATAATACTTTGAAAATCACTTAAGTCAAAGTATTATCATTTATGAGACTTACAGAAAAAAACTCTAGGTCACTTAAAATAGGAGAATGAGAGGGATGGAGGAGAGGTGTACCTAATTCCACAACTTCCTAATGCTTACCCTCCAGACAATTTGATTTGTATGATTATGGTCCTCAGATATGTACTATACAAAACTATTACTATGACAAAATATGAGAATTTTTATTTCATGAAAATTGAATGTACCCAATGAATAACAACAAACTGACCTAAAAAGAAAGAATAAATTGACTTTCAAAAGTAGAAAGGCAGAGAAATCTTTGGAAAATTCAAGTAAATTCAAATAATCACCCTTAAGCTTTATCTACATAGACTATTAAAGAGAGAGATTTTTTAAATTGTCTTTTTAATCACAAGAATTTTTCTACTGTTCCTGATTTTAGTGTAGTTAGAAACCAAAATTGGGGGCTGGAAGATAAAAACTTAAAGGACCCAACAAATATAACTTGGTCCCTTATTTGTATATTTAGCCCATTAAAAGAGAAAGTCTACTAGACCCTTTTCCCAATATGCCTTCTTTTCTTTCAGCCTATTTTTGGAATGACCTTCTTCCCTTCTGGGGTGTTCAACTTCTCTGTAGTTCAAAGTTCTCTTAGGGCAGGTAGGAATCCCTCTTTTCCTCCTCTGCCCTCCCTCACTATTTGAGTCTACCAAGGCCCATGGGCTTGCTATTTCAGATGATATTTTAACATGTATATCATGATTTGGAAAAAAATATATATTGATAAGAATATGCGTGTGGGAGTAATAGGGTAGACTAAATCCCAGAGCATGACTCTGATTTGCAAATTCAATACCCTCCATTTTTTTGAGTAATACCTTTCTAAGTTTCATCTGAATATTTTATCTGAAATAATGCTATATAAGGCAATTACCAACTGACTTAGTAACATGTGAACTTACAGTTGGAGTACTGTTTCCCTTCACACTCAATATTTGTTTCTATTATTTTATAATAGACCTTAATTAGAATTTTGCCCCTTAGCATGCACAAAAGGAAATGCTTACCTATCCCCCCCCCCCGTCCCTTCCCCTATCAACAAACAAACAAACAAGCAGACAAACAATATATTTTTAGAAGACTACATTACCCTTTTGGGATATGACCAACTACTTCTAATCCATATGTGCTTTCCATATTGGTACAATAACAAGCAAAAGATGCAGCAACAATCTGTGTGGTTCCATGTAGAAAAAAAGGAAAAATACATTACTGGCCTTTTAAAACCCTTAAAATTTTTATTTAAAGTGAACATTGAATGTCCTGTGATTGCCAAGAGCACATCAGCAATGACATATATTTTTAAAATTAGTAAAATATTACAAGTCCAAAGTTCAGGAGACTAGAGAGAGGATGGTTAGTAGGTAACAGGTGAACAGTACAGGGGCAGTTAGACAGGAGGCCTGACTTCTGATGGTGAAGAGCTCAGGAGGATAACCATGTTCAAATGTGTCTAATACAAAGAAATGATAAACCTCTGGGATGGTGGATATGTCCATTGCCCTGCTCTGATACTTACGCATTATATACAAGTGTTGAAATGTCACATTGTACCCTACAAATACGTACAATTACTATGGATCAATTAAAAATACATTTAGAAAGATTCAAATGTCATTCTGAATTTTGAAAGTACATAATTTATAGTCTCAAAATTAGATAGTATCTCTGTAATATGACTTTTCTAATTACTTTTATATCAACCCAGTTGTGTCCAGTTTGGAAGGGAAGCAACATAGAGAATATAGGGATGTGTGTGTGTGTGTGTGTGTGTGTGTACACACAGACACAGCAGTCCACCCTAAATACCTGTCTGTCGAGACACAAAGGGATGTTTTGTAAAACATATGTTTTCCCTCCATGAAGATCACCTCTCAAGAGTTTGAAGTCTGCATTAATTTCACTAATCTATGTTCATAACCAGTGACGATTTATAGTCCCTCGAACGTTTTTGAATTTTGAACCTAAACTGTTCCTTGAAGTAAAACATGTTGGTTCACAGCCTATTGGACCAATGCTTTTTAAATGCCCCCTGTGGAGCCTCAGACACCCTCTCCTGCTGTTACTGAGACATGCCACGCAGGGTCACCTGTTCTCTGACTACACCCATCATCATCTTTAACCCACATGTCACAGCCAGTTTTTGCCTGTGTTTTACAGCCATGCCAACTGACTATTTCCCCTCCATTTTCACATTCCCTGTTTATTTGTAGGATAATAGATACTGAGAATCTCACATGGTTATGTTATTGGTTTAGAAATGGTTATCTTGCTAAAAGAGATAAGCCAACTATATACTTAAAGTACAAATTATCATATGCATGTACAGAAACAAAGTATAGCATTGTTACACTAATGAAATAAGGAATATCTAACAATCAATGCCTACTAACACCATTTTGTAGGTTTTTCCCCCATCTGTACATTTCTGTTGATATGTAACTGAATTTGCAAAAGTTTCTCAAGTATCAAATGGGCTTAAAAAGCAGAACATTTTGAGGACTTTAATACAGAGAAAAAAGTCATAAAACTGCTTAACAGATTATACTGTTAAACTTTTAAATATTGTGATATAATAGTAATATTTTAAGTCATTGAATTAGCCTTTCAGACAGTGTCTAACTTCCTGGCTGTATTTCTTTAACATAATTAAATTTCCCTCATGGTCTTTGGTCTCTCTTCAGTATCATTTAATATCATCTGTGTATATAAGGTCAGTACCTCCCTTACAGTACCTCCTTATTAGGGAATCCTGCCCCAAGTGGGTCCGGTGTTTTAAGGATTCCAATTTGGCTCTCCTCTATCTCTAGCCTACTCCATAGATGGGAGCTCTGTAAGGGCAGGAGGAGGATGTGCCCAATTAGACCCGCACCTCTCTTTTCAATCTACACTATGGAACTTGGGAATATATCATTTCTTGCCCAAATGGCCCTCAGTCCACGTGCAGAGCATTTCGCTAGGACTATCTTAGTAGGGTAGCCCAAGGAAGGCCAAGGCAGGGTTGCCGTGTGGAGTGAGGTATTGTTTGGAGTTTGGACACTGGGGCAGGAATGTACGTACATAGTCAGGTGAATACCCTCACGGGTGGGATAAAGCTGGAATGGCAAGATAAGAAGTGAGCCAAGAGGCTGTCTCTTCTCAGACCACCACATTCTAACAGACCTCAAAGCAGTAGGAGAATTCTCCACCCTAACCTGGTTTTCAAGGTCATTACTAGGGTACGTTAGTCAAGGTAGAAAACCAAACCTGTTTTGTCTAACATTTTGATCTATAATTTTTAAATAGTTGAGCTTTCACCACTACTTCCGCCATGGGTCTTGTAAATGTCACACTGTATATGGAGTATCTTTTATTTTAAGAATAATTCTTACTAGTTTTTCCAGAAATTTGCAACTTCCTTATTACAAACTTAAGAGTTTTCCCCCCATGGTTATTTTCAATTTTTGATTTTATGAAAACATATTGTATAGGTTGTCAAAAGATAGGCATTTCTCAATATCTGCAGGACTTAGAGAAATGATGGTATATTTCAGAATTGTTGCTATGAAAGCTAATAATCATAGTACCCTGCGCTTGATGGCTCATTTTAAATATACACACATGTGTAGCTCGCCTATGTTAATGTGTATCTCACCAAAGTGTCAAGGGTATAGTATCATAAGTGGCTTCTATCTCAGTTCTGTAGAAATGAGTTGTGTCCTGCAGAGGCAGTTTCCAATGTTCTGGTCTTATATGTTCATAAACCTACACTAGTTCAACAGTATAAAGGGATATTTTTTAAGTAATTGAGGTTATTTAGATACTATTTGAATATATATGTATGTAATATATAACTCAAATATCGTAAAGCCAGTGAATAAGTTAGTAGATTTATTAGTAGTGGTTGTGTTAATATTTCAATTTGACACTTTGTTTAGTTAAGAGATCCCATTAAAGGTTCTTAAATTTTCAAAACATATATTTTAGTGCCACAAGCCTTGGAAGCAAAATAAATATATTGTATTGCTTTGCCAGGTGCGACAACAACAAAAAAATTTTTAAAGAGCCTGCCCTACCAATGAAAAATCATGTGCATCTTTTCGGTAAGGCAAAATTAAGTTGGTAACAAGTATAAACAAACTAATAATCATTAGTAGAAAAATTTTAGTTGACAGTATTTCTCTGTATATCATTCAGATGTTGTATCAATAGGATGTGGAATCACATTTTTGCTTTATATAGGATCATGACAGAGATCTATTGAGTCTCTCCCTTAAAAGCTCTCCTTGAGATCCTAGGCTATATGTTCTCTTATTTATATAAAAAAATTAAGAGCATATGAGAAATGCTGTATAAATTGAGAACATGTGTGCCTCCTTTTTTACATTATTGACTCAAAATGTTTCCTGTTCTTACATTAATGTATAGCCACGCAAATTAGCCCTACTTTAATGAGACCCAGGAGTAGTTATGGGTTACTGTAGACAATATAGTAAGCATCTGGAGATTACCCCAACCACGGGCAAACTCTGGATAGCAGAAAGCTAAATGTTGATTTCATACTTACCAAAACTAAATCGACAGGAAGAACAACTTTAATTTTCCTTTTAAATTGTTCATTCAGCTCTTTAACAAGAACAAGAACCACGATGCTCAGCAAGGACAAGAGTAGTGCTTCCAGTCGGACAGACTTGATGTTTTCAAAGACATACGCATAAATCTACAGGAATGAGAAAAAAACATAAACAAAATTCAGGGTCTCCTACAATATACCAGCATGGAAATCTGGCTCCATATAAATTCAGTGCTGTTTTATAAAAAGGTCTTAACGATTAGGGGGTGGGAACATAGGAGACGTAGATAGAGCAAAGCTATATGTTTATTCACATGTACAAAATTGCCTTGCCCTTGATTCTTCCATCAGACTCAAGGTTTGCTCCCACCTACAAAAGGACACTACTGGAAAGAACAACTCTTCAGGCTTCTTCCCTAGTACTTACGGGGCAGAAGTGCCATGACTCTTTAGTTTTATGTAGATTCAGCACTAAGAGCAGCAAGGAGCCTATAGATGCTCAACCTTTGACCCCACCCCTCCTCAAAGGCCAGAAACAAACACACAAATAAGTCACACCTAAATGAGTTAGGAACTGATATTTAATTGACAGCTGATGGCTCCATGTAAAATATTATCATGTTTTCAGTCACTCAGCATTTATTTACTTGTCTATTGCCACACATTTGTGCCAAGCACTATATCAGTGCTAGGTCTACAGTGAGGAACAACTCATATGCAGCCTTAGTATCCACAGAGCCTGTAGTCCAGTGTAGGAATTGCTAATTAAAGTGATAAACTAGCGCAATATGATGCTCTAGATATGGAAGGGGTATCTGAAGTGTAGAACTTGGAGATGAACCCTTCCCAAACAAGGTAAGTGGGAATTAACCAGGTTAACGGAGGTGGGTGAGAAGGAATCTGGACAAAATGTTTTGCTGAAATGTCATGTATAACTCAGGCATAGAATATGGAGAGAGGAGTATAAGATTTCCCCCAAAAAAAGGCCAGAAACCAATATAATTTTGTCTTTAAAGGCAGGTTTATTTGAAACCATGCTGTCATTAAAGAATGAGCTTTCAATTAGAGAGAAGATATAATATACTAACATCAGACAGTTGATCTTGGTAACTTGGGATAATCTGACTCAGTAAATAAGTTAAATAAACATAAGAATAAGTCGAGGAAAAGAAAAACATAAAGCTGTTCCTAAAATTAAAAGTTTACATTTATTCAACTAAGTGTCAATAATATTTTGCTCAACAACTTAGGGTCCTGTTGATAATTATATAAGCAACTTATCTAGCAGTATTAAAAAGATGGGGCAAGATTTTAAAGAATTCTAAAACTAAGTGCAAGGGGGGGAAATAACTAACCTAAATCAAATCATCTCTCTACATAAACATTTCATATTAAGAAACCCAACTTGAATTTTGCGAATTGGAAAATTAACACAATTCTCAAATTCATATAGAGTACTAAATGCACAAGAAAAAGAAAATTTTGAAGAAAAATATTTGTGGGTTTATACTATCAAACAAAAACATAAGTATGATAAGTGAAAATTTGATAGTAGTATTAAAATTTGGGGGAAAAAGGAGGAAACATATGAGAGCCCAGAAACATAATTGCATTATAGAACAGATTATCCAATAACCCATGTTTGAACCAAAATTAAATAAAATAAAATAAATTCTATATAAAAAGTATTAAATAAAAAATTGAAGTCATAGAAAAAGTAGGCATTAATATGGGCAGAAGACATAACTAACAAAAGAGAGGACCAATAAGCATATAAATAAAAAACTAAAATACACTAGTCATCAAAGAAACATAAATCCAAACAATAAAAATCATATTTTTTCTTGTATCAAATTATTAGTGATTTTTAAGTAATAATACTTAATGTTGGTAAAATTTGGAGGAAGAAATGAGAAATCTTCTACACTAACGATATGAGTGTAAATTGGTATACTCTAAGTGGTCTGATAAGCATATAAAAAACTTGAAATATTCTATTTTTGCCCCAGCAGCTCCACTTCAAGCCTATCTACATAATTAGACTTGTGTGAAAAGACCTTATTACAAGGAAAGGCCTTCCTGTTCTGATGATGAATGGAAAAAGCAACTGGCAGATAAGTGTGTATGGGTTGATAAGTGCTATGTACTAAACTGTGTTCTTCCCCAAAGTAATGTCAAGTTCATATTTTAAGGTCCCACAACAGCTCAGACTGTATTTGGAGACAGTAACTTTAAAGCAATAATTAAGTTAAAATGAGGTCATATGGGTGGATCTTAATTCAATATAACTGGTATCATTAAAAGAAGATGTTAGGACCTAGATGTGCATATACACACACAAAAATCATATGATATATGAATATAGCACAATCCCACTTGTATATGTAATTGTAATGCACTAATTAAAATAGTAATAATAATAATTAATAATAATAATAATAGAAGGGAGATCAGTAGAGTACAGCAAGTCAATCGGGAGGGAGGAGGGGAGAGCAATAAGAGCAATCAAATTATGTGCATGTATGAACCTGGTATAATGAATTCCACTATTATGTATAATTATAATGCACCAACAAAAATGTGAGAATGCCAACAAAAAGTCAGCAATCTGCAAGCCAACTAGAGGTCTCAGAAGAAATCAATCTCCCAAAAGCTTTATTTTAGACTTCTAACCTCTAAGTCTGTAAAAAAATACTTTGTTGCTCTTGTTTAAGTTGCCCAATTGGAGACACTGGTTATGGTAGTCCTACAAATTAATAACATATATTTTATAAAATGAAATTTATGCTTTAAATATCTATGGATATTTCTAGAATAGTAATGGGTCTGCATGAGATGTTTGTGCTTGTCTGTATCTTCCATATTATCTCTTATGAGTATGAATCACCTATAATTTTAAAGGTATTAAATAAGCCTTAAGTGCTTATGTTCAACATTTTTTTCCTCTTCTTTCTCTTGGAAATATTGAATGTGGTTCTCATAATTTCATTTCTATTTGTCCACAGATTTCTCAAGTCTCCTTTGAGGTGATATGAAAACTAGTTTTCATTTTATTATGCAAGTTATTCTTATACTAGTGTAACTTATTGGTGTTCTTTGCCCTTTATGCTTAGCATCTCAAACATATGTTAACCACAACCCAAAATATTAGATAAAAATATTATGTAGACCATGGGTAAAATAACCTAGACAACATTCATTAGTATCTCTTAAAATTTGCTTACTAGTTTACTAATTAAAGAACTAAGCCTTCCTGGTCCAGGGATGAGGAAGAACACCTTCTGTAAAGGGGGTGTATCAGGCTATCCAAGATGAATTCTGTCTATTGAACATGCTTATTAACTTTCTAACAATTTCAAACAAAGAAAATGTACTCTATTAAAAATGAAGTCCCACTGGGTGAAAAAGACCAGGGTAATGAGTAGTTATACAAACCCTACTTGTCCACACCGTTAACAACAACAAACTATCAGTCCTATATTCAGACATTAAGAATTGAACCAGAAGATGGAAAGATTTCCCATGTTCTTGGATAGGCAGAATTAATATTGTCAAAATGGCCATACTACCAAAAGTGCTAATCAAATTCAATGCAATTCCAATTAAAATCCCAAGGACGTATCTCATAGAAACAGAGAAAGAAATCATAAAACTCATTTGGAAGAAAAAGAGACCAGAATAACTAAAGCAATCCTTATCAGGAAGAGTGAAGTAGGGGGTATCACAATACCAGAACTTCAACTATACTACAGAGCAATAGTAACAAAAACGGCATGGTATCGGCACCAAAATAGACAGATAAATTAGAGGTACAGAATAGAGGACACAGAGACAAATCCACATAAATGCAGTTTTCTCATACTAGACAAAGCTGCCAAAAACATACAATGGAGAAAAGATAGCCTCTCCAACAAATGGTGCTGGGAAAACTGGAAATCCATTTGCAGTAAAATGAAATTAAACCTCTATCTCTCACCCTGCACAAAACTCAACTTGAAATGAATCAAGGACCTCAGAATCAGACCAGAGACCCTGCATTTTATAGAAGAAAAAGTAGATTCAAATCTTCATCATCTTGGCTTAGGATCAGACTTCCTTAACATGACTCCTAAAGCACAAGAAATAAAAGCAAGAATCAATAATTGGGATAGATTCAAACTAAAAAGTTTTTTCTCAGCAAAGGAAACTATCAGCAATGTGAAGAGAGAGCCTACAGAGTGGGAGAAAATCTTTGCCACACATACTTCAGATAGAGCACTAATCTCCAGAATCTATAAAGAACTCAAAAACTTTACAAATACAAATAACCCAATCAATAAATGGGCTAAGGAAATGAGCAGACACTCCACAGAAGATCTACAAACAATCAACAGATATATGAAAAAATGTTCAACATCTCTAGTAATAAGAGAAATGCAAATCAAAACTACCCTAAGATTCCATCTCACCCCAATTAGAATGGCGATTATCAAGAATACAAGCAACAATATGTGTTGATGAGGATGTGGGAAAAAAGTACACTCATACATTGCTGGTGGGGTTGCAAATTAGTGCAGCCACTCTGGAAAGCAGTATGGAGATTTCTTAGAAAACTTAGAATGGAACCACCATTTGACCCAGCTATCCCACTCCTTGGCCTACACCCAAAGGACTTAAAATCAGCATACTACAGTGATGCAGCCACCTCAATGTTCATAGCTGCTCAATTCACAATAGCCAGATTGTGGAACCAACCTAGATGCCCTTCAATTAATGAATGGATAAAGAAACTGAGCAATGTAATATTGCTCAGTCATAAAGAATAATAAAATTAAGGCATTTGCAGGCAAATGGATGAAATTAGAGAATATCATCTAAGTGAGATAAACCAATCCCAAAAAAAAACAAAGAACAAATGATCTCTCTGATAAGTAGATGATAATACATAATGGGGGTGGGAGGGAGGCAAGAATGGAGGAAGGATGGATTGTATAGAGGAAAAAGAGGGGTGGGAGGAGTGGGGGAAAGGAAAAATAACAGAATGAGACAAACATCATTATGTACATATATGATTACACAAATGGTGCAACTCTACTTCGTGTACAACCAGAGAAACAACAGTTGTACCCCATTTGTGTACAATGAATCAAAATAAATTAAAAAAAAGAAATGAACCAGAGGCCAAGTAGTTATACTTATTGTTTCCAAAGTATTCTACTTTATTCCATACCACTTAGAAGGAAAATGCAACACTATAACATCAAAGTTATCTGAGATGCAGATAATATTTTGCCTATCACTCTACATTTTGAATAATTATTTACAGCATTACTACAATTGAAGTAACAGGGTCTCTTTCTTGTAGTTACTCGTAGCCCATACTCAGTGAAATATAACCCATATTTTATGGGATAAAGAGTGATGTCAAAATGATTTTGTCAAAATACATAACTTTCTGATGGTTTATCATGATCTGAGGATAAAATTGAGACAATTATTCAGATGACTTGTCAAAAGAAGCCAAACATTTAAAGTTTTAAGGCACTTAAAGAACTCTTCTTTATGTTTTCTCCCATGGTATTAAAAGTATGCTATGAGAGTGCCTATATAAGAAAGTGGGGAAATAGGCAAAATTCCCAAGCCATACCAAATTTGCTGTAATGTGCATTTCAAGAACATGTGTTTGCAGTAATAAAAATGGCCACCCCAAAATGAAAGGAATGAAAAAAAAAAAAAAAACAGTTTTTATTGTCTGTCTGGATTAAACCATAGCTCATCCAGCAAAGCATGTCTTACATGATGCTCCAGAAGAACGTGATGGGGGTGAATACTCCAGAAGAACGTGATGGGGGTGGGCAAGGGCTCCTCACAATCAGCGTGAAGAACACAAAAGAAAGCAGACTGATGAGGAGTGCAGTTCTAATGACTGTCATGTGGACCCTCAGAGAGAAGTCTCAAGCAGACCGGCTGGTAGGAGATGGGTGGCATATAGAGATGGAGACAGGGCAGACACACTCACACACACACTGCCTTACAGACCCTCACTTAGTACAGTTATCCTAAGCACATTATGAACTTCTCCTTTCCAGTCGTCCAAGTATGTTATCATGCACTGAGCTCCAGTAAATAAGAACTCTTATCGAGGATCTTCATTTGCTTTCCAGATCTCTGAGAAGCAAAGGTAATGTGTAAATCTATTTGGATAAATAAGAAAGCTATTATATCAAAAACCTGAATGACCTATTTAATAAAATAGGAGTTTGGCTCATTTCGAGATTATCATACCAGGTTATTAAATGGACCATTTATTATAAAGACATAGAATGGAAAAATATTGGTATACATAAAGAGATTCATTTTGAGATATTTTAAAAAGATACTTAAAAAAAATTTTAAATACCCATAGTACAGGTATTGATTCATTTTTATTGGATCTTTTTAGTTATACATAACAATAGGATTCATTTTGACATAATTATAAAAGCATTGAATATAATTTGTTCTAATTTAGTCCCCAGTACTTCCTCTTTGCCTGCCCTCCTCCCTCCCCCTGTTCCCTTCCCTATGCACTACTGATCATTCTATTTACTTTTAGTTTTTTTTTTTTTTAATTAGTGTCTTGTGAATGTACATGATGGGGAGATTCACTGTGCATATTCATATATGTACATGGGAAAGTTCCATTGTCTTTCCCTATCCCAACCCTTCCCTCCCTTCCCTACATTCTGCTTTGTCTACTCCACTGATTTTTCTTTTATTCTTTTTTTATCCCCCTCCCCTTATTTTTAATTAACTTATTATTTACTATGATTATTTTCTTTAGAGGTGAGACTTTTCTGAGGCATTTAGTGGGAAGTTCCACACATACATAAGCACACACACATATACACAGAACATTTACATAATGTGTTTTTATCTGATTTGGACAGTCTTTATAAGGTTTTTTTTTTTTTTTTTTTTCACTGATAGAGTCTCAATTCCTGGAACAATGTCTAAAATAAAGTTCAATAAATATTCAACATTGGATATTCAATACAAGATTCAATAAATATTGTTGAATGAATGAGTATTCTGGCCAAAGATCGTAAGAGTAACAATAAATCTCTCAATAGGGTAGATTTTATCCTGAATAAGCAAAATAACTAGTAGAGAAAGGACTGAGCTTCTTTTCTCACTATCAATACATATTAGGGGAATTTGTATCTATCATGTGCTCATTCATTTCATATGTTTATTGAGGTTCTATTTTGTGCAAGACATTGAGCTAAATACTAAAGATAACATTATAGTAAATTTATAGTAATCCATACATTTGGTAAAGTTTTTTTGACCCAATTAATTTTAATGTTTTATAATCTAATAAAAGTTAATATTTAAAAACTTAAGTTTTATAAAAATTAAACAAATTGCTGAAAAAGTTCATATGCAATACTTTATTAAGAAAAAATAAAGTTCTCCCTGAGGTCACATGTATTCAATCTGTTTTTATTGCATAACTATTACTGAGGTTCTAAATAAGGTCCAGTATAGAAACACCTGCGGAGGAAGAGAAATCTAAAGTGTGTCCACTGTGTTAAACTGAATGATACAAAGAGAAAGATTTTATATGTTTAGAAAATACCGAGTGTTATAAACTTAATGGACTTTCTGCTCATCACTCCTTAATACTCAGCTAACCCCAAAATCCCATTGACCAAAATCCCATTGACAAAAATCCCATCCCCAGCATTCTGGTTGCTGCAATAATTTTTTTTTTCTTATAAGGAAACATTTTGAAGTCTAATTGTATCATTGATAATAATTCTTCAGCAGTAATGATGAACTACCTATAGAGGGACCACAAATAATATTCAAATGTATTATTTCTATATTAAAAAAAGACACATCAAATCCTTTGATATTTTTACTTATTAGTCCTTTGTTATTTTTTATTAAGGATCTGTCATGCTTCAGTCAGTTTTTTCACTGTTGTAACCAAAAGTCTTGACAAGAACAATTAGAGGAGGAAAAGTTTTTTGGGGGGCTCATGGTTTCAGAGGTCTCAGTTGATAGATGGCTGACTCTGTTGCTCTGGGCCAGAGATGAGGAAGAACATCATGGTGGAAAATCATGGGTTAGAACATCGCACCAGGAAGCAGAAAGAGAGTTCCCCTACCGAGAACAAACTATAAACCCCAATGGCAGGCCCTCAATGTCCTATCTCCTCCACTCCACACTGTCTCCCTACTATTACCACCCGGTTAGTCTCTATCAGGGGATGATGCACTGATTAGGTTTAAACTCTCATAACCCAATCATTTCACCACTAAGGTCTTGCATTGTCCCACTCATGAGTTTTTGGAAGACCTCATGTCTAAACTATGACATGTCATAATAAGTTTGTGTTTCACTAGAGAAACCACAGAGTGTTAATAAAATCAGAAAGCTGTCACAATGCCAGCACACTACTATACTAGTAGGTATGAACAACTAACCTACAACCTTACCAGTCCAAGTTCTCAATGTATGATTTTGAATCAGTCATCAACCAAAAAGTCAAGACTATTTCCAGAATATAAATTGTAATATCCATATATATTTGCTATCATACATGCACACTTCAAGTGTGAAAATATGTTTGGCTTAATCCAAGTACAGACACACATCTAAACATATAATTTTTTATTAGAGCATTGTATTTATACATTGTAGTTGAGTTCATTTTGACAAAATCATATATGCATACAGTTTGATTTAAATCCCTGTCTCCCATTGCCCTCCCTTCCTCCCTCCCCCTGTTCTTCTTCCTCCATTTTATTGATTTTCCTTTCTCTCATTTATTTATTCATTTTTTATTGGTACCTTCTATGTATACATAAAGGCAAAATTTCATATATGAGTGTAACATGATTTTGTCAAAATTTATTACAGTATGGACATTTTTTGTCTTGGAGTATCTTTTTAAATGAGACAAAATTAGTAGCACTAAATAAATAATTTTACTCATCATAACTGCTATCACATCCTATGATGAATAAAGTTTATTACATAATCCATCCAGTTACATATTGCAATATCCGGTGAAAGTCAATTTCTGTCTACACAGTGTGTTTCCCTAATTTCTCTCTGCCCTGAACGGAAAGAAATTTTCATGTTCTCTGCACCACAGCAGGCATGGGAAGGGCAGATTCTGGAAGAAAGAATGGAGGAATTACCACATCTCGGCACTGGGCTGTTCATCTGATATTCAGTGACTCATAATTTCTCAAGATGAGCATTATTACGTCCATGTAATATGAGGAAAAAAGGACTCAGAGCTTAGGTCAATTTCTTATAGACATGCAAAAATTAAAACAGTGAACCTGGAAAGTAGTTCTTGGTCACTCTCCCTATCAACACTTTGTTCTGCTGGCTACATATGTAAAACAAGAGTAAGGTCTTCTCTCATAGCCAGACTACAGGATTTGATGGAAGAGAATCACAGAATTGCTGAAATTCCATGGGAAAGGATTTTAATACTAAAATCATTCCGTCTGTCCATCCAACATATCAAATTTGCATTTATCTCAGGAGCTTCACATTTCCTGTTCCCTCCATCTAGAACACTCAGTCCAAACCCCTTTCACTGCTGGGCTTCTCACCTTTCTGGCCTCCACTCAAACTCTCTCTCCCAGAATGGGCTTCTCTCACCTCCTTATCTAAGCAGTCCCATCGCCTTCACTCTATCACACGGCCTTCCATCAATCACAACATTGTTTCCTTCAATAACACTATAAGTGAGCATCTTGCTCACCAATTTGTCTCTTTGTACCTTAGTTCGTATCTTTCCTCAGTATTTCAATAAAATTTCATGAGAATAAGGATATTATTTCTCACTGCATCCTCAATGACTATGAATTGGTCAATGAGTATTTATTGAATAATTCTTTTAGTGGTTCTTGAATCAAGAATGCATGCTTTTCTCTTCCTTATTTGTGTAGTCTATTAAATCTCCCCCATTATCTTGTTGAATATTTAAGGTAGCTTCTACTTCCTTGGTGCCTTTAAACCTGAGCCACAATTGCCCATGTATGCCTTCTCCTAACCCCCAACTTGCTTTTAAGTTGATTATATTTGAATTTGAACTTTACATACCTGCTCCCAGATCCCTAAAACCATCTCTGAACTTCCCCAAATTGATGTTTGTACAAGTTTTCCCTGTTCATAAGATTTTCATGTCCCCTATCAACTTGGTCTACCTATCATTACAACTGTAAATATTTTACGGATGGGCATTGATAAGATTAAACTTCCTGAATCCCTCCCCCTCCCAAGTTAGTGAACACAAATAAAAAGAAATATTAAGTTGAATATCAACCCTAAGCAGGATTTTCTTTAGTACAAATCAAATCCCAAAAGAAAGCAGGGGTGGGGGGGACAACATTCTATAAGTTTTTATATCATTATATCCAAATTTCTGACCAATAACTGTATCTCATACTGGGAATAGATTCATTTTGCTATTGCTTCGAGGGATAAATAAGTCTCATACCAGAACACAGTCTGAGGGAAGCATGGTATGTTAAATAGCTAAAGACAACATGGGTACACAAAACTGACTTGGACCAAACATAAAATCAAGCGTGCCAAGGCCTAGGTGGCATCCAGCCAATGCTTGTTTAGAAAAATAAGTTTAATTTGAATTACTTGCGCATTGGGTTTTGTGGTGATGCATTTTTTCAGTGAAGAGTGGGGGATGGAAAGAGCTAAGCCCAAATCGTCAAGTTGCAAAAATATTTGCTTTCTGAGTTATAATTTGAAAGTAACCTTTGTCATAAATTTCCATATAACTGTTCCATATCCAAATTAAACCTCTCCCATTTTCTATCCCCAGCATCCCTGACTGAATCAAGTTGCAGATGAACATTTTCTTTTTCTTTCTTTCAACTTATTATGTCCATTTTTCACATCTTGCACATCCCTGCAAGTCACAATAGGAATGTCAAATGTGGGATTTCATAAAGAAAATGTGGGATTTCATAAAGCACCAAAGCGAGTTCTTGACTCAGAAAATCCCAAAGGACCTATATCTTCAAAGAAGATTTGTTCTCCACACAGAAACCTCATTTGTACATATTTAATTGTGATCTCATTCTCTATAAAAGAAACTGCTTCATCGGCTCTGATTTCCTTCTGATGTTTCAATTCCACTTTATGAACATTCTTGGTTCCTGCTTTGCAGTCTTAGCAGTCCAAACTCAAAAAGTGCTTTGCTTGTGCTGCAGGGGTGTGGGTGGAAATGAAACTGTTTTCCAGTTCTGAAACTCCCCGTTTTTAAGGAGGGAAATAAAACTTCCAAGAAGGGTAATTGAGTATATTGCCAAGCTTGCCTTTTGCTCTTAGTTTTAATGCACAGAACTGTGCATAATTACTTAGAAGGTACTCCTATAAAGCCATGCCAGTGACCAGCTCTGCCAAATTTATCATAGACTGCTACAGGCTGAGACACTGGCGCCATCTCAGAGAAATCCACATGTGCTAATATGAGCTAGGAATTTTTATAATTTTTATTGTGCCTCTTGGGAAAAGCATCCTTTCTAATAAAAAGATACTTTATTATCTCTTGATTAGATTTTTTATTCTAAAGAATTAAATTTTTCCCTCTTATTTGTGTAGAGAACCAAGTTGTCAGTCAAATATTTGTATCTTAAGGACAATAAAAATAGAATGATTTAAACATCAAGTCAGGATTCCAAGACACAGCCACCCTTGTAACTTTGTTTCTGCTTATTCTTAAATATATTATAGCATTGTTTATGTGTTTTATATGGCATTATAACTGCTGAAGGAACTTTCAGCTGAATCAGTGGAAATATTTATAAACAAAAATAACAGCATTTCTGCAATTCTGATAAGCACCCCTCATTAAGAGCAGAAATATTTCTAAGTGTTATAAATGTTCAGGTTACTTTGATATTTAAGTTTCAAAGACTCATATAACCTCATGTTTATTGTTTTATTTTGTCTAATTAAGAGTCATCTGTAGTGGAGAAGTATTAGTATTTATAACTTAAATGGCACTTTTAAAATCTGAAATTTGTTATATCCAACTCTTCACTGCTAGTAAAAAGCCAATGGCTTTCATTTAACATTCCAGGCATTTCATTTTGAGAATGAACATCATCAGGTATACTTATCATCAGTTTACAGAACAGGCAACCAGAAGTTAAAAACTCTTGATCATTGGCTCTGGTCATGACGAGAGCTGTGATCTGAGTCTGGGCTTCTCTTCTTTAAAGTTCTTTCTTCTGTCCCCACGTTCTAGGGGAGGGGAATTACTGATCAACTGGTGTCTGATTGTCTAGTAAAATCATCAGAGCTAAAAGTTAACTCATAGAAAAAGTTAATCTTTACTCAAAATATAACTGAAGAAGAACGTATTGAAATGTTCCTCAAAGTCACTAGGAAAAAAACAATTTTTAAAAAAAGATAGTTTAGGTTTTCAAGATGGCGGCGTAGAGGGTGGCTGCATTTCATGTTGCTCCAGGACTCAGGATTCAAAAGAGGAGATATTGAGACACTTGGGCCCAACTCAAAGCAGCCGGGTGACTCTCTCCCGTTGGGGAGGCATCCCGGATGGGGCGGTAGTCCCGGAACGCAGGGAACTTTGTGAAGTAGAGCTGCCGGCGAGACACCCCCCCACTGCTGGAGCAGTGAACGTGGACAACTGGGAGCGTCGTAGAGGAGGCCGCTCAGCACAGCGCTGGGATTCGGAGCAACCACTGGGGCTCCGGTGGCTGCCAAGGGGAGGAGCGGCGAGGAGAACTGTGTGGACTCAGGACACCGGGGCCTGCCCTGAAGAGGAGGAGGAGGAGCGTGGCCACTTGGATTCGGAGTGACTGCACCAGAGCTACAGGCGGTTACCAGAGGAGGAGCGGCGCGGCGAGCTGTTTGCACTTAGAGCGACACTTCTGAACACCGGGGCCTGCCCTGAGGATGAGGGGGAGGAGGAGGAGCAAGGCCACTTGGATTCGGAGTGGCTATACCAGAGCTACAGGCGGTTGCCAGAGGAGGGGCTGCGTGGTGAGCTGTTTGGACTCAGACCACCTCTGAACACCGGGGCCTGCCCGGAGGAGTAGGAGGAGGAGGAGGAGGACTGCGGCGGGTCGTTTGGACCCGCAGGGACTGCATTAGAGCTCCAGGCAGCTGCTCAGAGGAGGAGGCAATTGGTGAGTTGTTTGGACTTAGGGCCACAGCTCCTGAACACAGGGGGGCTGCCTGGAGGAGAAGCGCGGTGGGTCGCTTGGTTTCGAGTGGCCGCACCAGAGCTCCGGGCGGTTGCCCAGAGGATGCATGCAGCGGGTCACGTGGATTCAGAGCCACTTGGAGCGACCGCTGCTGAACACCCGGGGGGGTTACCTGGAGGTGGAGGAGGAACGGGGAACTTGGACTCAGAGTGATTGATTGCCCAGGGCTATGGGTGGTTGGTGGGAGGAGGAGGCACGCAGTGAATTTCTTGGACTCCTAGTGACCGCACCAGAATACTGGGCGGCTGTCTGGAGGAAGAGGCGCGTGGCGGGTCTCTGGGACTCACAGCAATTGTACGGGGCCCCAGGTGGCTGCTCAGAGGAGGGGCCGCATAGCCAGGCGATTAGGTGCAGAGCAGGGTCCCAGGATCTAGGAGGCTTCTTGGTGGAAGAGCCGCACAGAGACACACTTAGGGGCAGAGTGAAGGTTCCAGGACTGCGGGCAGATTCTCTGAGGAGGGGCAGCCTAAGGAGATTCATCTGCGAAGGGTGAGGCTCCCAGGCCCAGGAGGTAGGGCTGAGCCCCTGGGAACTTTGCAGAGGAAGGCAACCCAGCCCAGGCGGTAGCTGTAAATTGAGGGGAACCTCTAGGAGGGAACTGACCAGCAAGACCTCCCCTCCGGGTGAGTCTTCCCTGCCTGGTGAGGTTTCCCCACAAGGACGGGAAAACCAGAGACACAGGCCCAAACAGGCCTTGCCTCAGCCCGCAGCCTAGTTCCCCTTTGGATGACCATTGGTCAACAAGTGGAGGCACCTCTGCCCACTAGCAGGGATTATACCCCACCTGAAGGCCACCACTCCTAGAGAGGCAGCTTCCTTGTGGAACACCGCATTATCAACTTCCTCCAAGACTTCAGCCTACTGAAGGCTAAGACGGGATATATATAGAAATCTTCAGGGACATTGTAAGTCAATAGAGGAAATCTGCAATATCTCAGCGGTCCACTGATACCTGAACAATATGAGAAAACAAGGAAAGAAAATGCTGCAAAGAAATCTAGATGTTATAGCAATAAAACCCAATGACAGCATGGCAGAAGAAATGACAGAAAAGGAGTTCAGAATGTACATAATTAAAATGATCAGTGAAGCAAATGATGAGATGAAAGAGCAAATGCAGGCACTGAATGATCGCACCAATCGACAGTTAAAAGAGCAAATACAGGAAGCAAAAGATCATTTCAATAAAGAGTTAGAGATATTGAAAAAAACCAAACAGAAATCCTTGAAATGAAGGAAACAATAAACCAAATTAAGAACTCCATAGAAAGCATATCCAGTAGGATAGAACACCTGGAAGACAGAACCTCAGACATTGAAGACAAAATATTTAACCTTGAAAACAAAGTTGAACAAACAGAGAAGATGGTAAGAAATCATGAACAGAACCTACAAGAACTATGGGATATCATGAAAAAGGCCAAATTTAAGAATAATTGGGCTTGAGGAAGGCCTAGAGAAACAAACCAAAGGAATGAACAATTTATTCAATGAAATAATATCAGAAAATTTCCCAAATCTGAAGAATGAAATGGAAAATCAAGTTCAAGAGGCTTATAGGACTCCAAATACACAAAATTACAACAGACCCACACCAAGGCACATTATAATGAAAATGCCTAACATACAAAATAAAGACAGAATTTTAAAGGCTGCGAGAGAAAAGAACCAAATTACATTCAGGGGGAAACCAATACGGATATCAGCAGATTTTTCAATTCACACCCTAAAAGCTAGAAGGGCCTGGAACAACATTTTTCAAGCCCTGAAAGAAAATGGATGCCAACCAAGAATCTTATACCCAGGAAAACTTACCTTCAAATTTGACGATGAAATAAAATCCTTCCATGATAAACAAAAGCTAAAAGAACTTACAAAAAGAAAGCCAGCATTACAGAACATTCTCAGCAAAATATTCCATGAGGAAGAGATGAAAAACAAAGAAGCAAATCAGCAAAGGGAGGAATTATCCTAAAGGAATTGTCAAATAAAGGAGGAACCAAGTTGTGTCAAACAAATAAATAAATAAAATTTAGAAAATGAACCAAATGACTGGGAAACCAAATCATATCTCAATAATAACCCTGAATGGTAATGGCCTGAATTCATCAATCAAAAGACATAGACTGGCAGATTGGATTAAAAAGAAAGATCCAACAATATGTTGCCTACAAGAGACTCACCTCATAGAAAAAGATACCCATAGACTAAAAGTGAAAGGATGGGGAAAAACATACCATGCACATGGACTCAGAAAAAAGCTGGAGTATCCATCCTCATTTCAGATAATGTGGACTTCAAGCCAAAGTTAATCAGAAGGGATAAAGAAGGTCATTTCATACTGCTTAAGGGAAGCATAAATCAGCAAGATATAACAATCATAAACATCTATGCCCCAAACAGTGGCTCATCCATGTATGTCAAACAAATCCTTCTCAATTTCAGAAACCAAATAAACCATAACACAATAATACTAGGTGATTTTAACACGCCTCTCTCACCACTGGACAGATCTTCCAGACAAAAATTGAACAAAGAAACCATAGATCTCAATAACACAATCAATAATTTAGACTTAATGGACATTTATAGAATATACCATCCAACCAAGAGCGAATACACTTTCTTCTCAGCAGCACATCGATCCTTCTCTAAAATAGACCATATATTATGCCACAAAGCTAATGTTAGCAAATACAAGAAGATAGAGACACTACCATGTATTCTACCAGATCATAATGGATTGAAGTTAGAAATAAATGAAAGAGTAAAACACAGAAACTACTCCAACATTTGGAGATTAAACAATATGCTATTATATGATGATGGATAACAGAAGATATTAGGAAGGAAATTAAAAAATTCTTAGAGGTAAAGGAGAACAAAGAAACATCATATCAAAATCTCTGGGACACTATGAAAGCAGTACTTAGAGGGAAATTTATTTCATGGAGTACATTTAATAAAAGAAGTAAAACTCAACAAATAAACGGCCTAACACTACAGCTCAAAGCCCTAGAAAAAGAAGAACAGACCAGCAGGAAATAGTTAAACTCAGAGCCGAAATCAATGAAATTGAAACAAAAGAAACAATACAAAAAATTGACAAAATAAATAGTTGGTTCTTCGAAAAAATAAACAAAATTGATAAACCTTTAGCCACACTAACAAAGAGAAGACGAGAGAAAACCCAAATCACTAAAATTTGGAATGAACAAGGAAATATCACAACAGACAGGATTGAAATACAAAACATAATTTGAAGCTATTTTGAAAATCTATACTCCAACAAAATAGAAAATTTCGAAGACATCAACAGGTTTCTAGAGACATATGAATTGCCTAAACTGAACGAGGAGGACATAAACAATTTAAATAGACCAATTTCAAGTACTGAAATAGAAGAAGTCATCAAAAGCCTACCAACAAAGAAAAGTCCGGGACCAGATGGGTTCTCAGCCAAGTTCCTCAAAACCTTTAAAGAAGAGCTCATTCCAATACTTCTCAAAGTATTCCATAAAATAGAAGAGGAGGGAACCCTCCCAAACTCATTCTATGAAGCCAATATCACACTGATACCTGAACCAGACAGAGCCTCATCAAGGAAAGAAAATTTCAGACCAATATCCTTAATGAACATCGACGCAAAAATTCTCAACAAAATTTTAGCAAATCGCATACAAAAACATATTAAAAAGATAGTGCACCATGATCAAGTGGGTTTCATCCCAGGGATGCAAGGTTGGTTCAACATCAGGAAATCAATAAACGTAATTCACCATATCAATAGACTTAAAGTCAAGAATCACATGATTATTTCAGTCGATGCAGAAAAAGCATTTGATAAAATACAGTACCCCTTCATGCTCAAAACACTAGAAAAAATAGGGATAGTGGGAACATTCCTTAACATTGTAAAGGCCATCTATGCTAAGCCCATGGCTAATATCATTCCAAATGGTGAAAACTGAAAGCATTCCCCCTAAAAACTGGAACAAGGCAGGGATGCCCTCTTTCACCACTTCTATTCAACATCCTTCTTGAGACTCTAGCCAGAGCAATTAGACAAACCAAAGAAATTAAAGGGATACGAATTGGAAAAGAAGAACTCAAACTATCCCTTTTCGCTGATGACATGTTTATATATTTAGAGGAACCTGGAAATTCCACCAGAAAACTCTTAGAAGTCATAAGTGAAGTAGAACTCATCAGTAAAGTAGCAGGTTACAAGATCAATGCCCATAAATCCAACGCATTTTTATACATAAGTGATGAATCTTCAGAAAGAGAAATTAGGAAAACTACCCCATTCACAATAGCCTCGAAAAAAATAAAATACTTGGGAATCAATCTCACAAAAGAGGTGGAAGACCTCTACAATGAGAACTATACAACAGTAAAGAAAGAAATTAAAGAACACCTTAGAAGATGGAAAGATCTTCCATGTTCTTGGATAGGAAGAATTAATATTGTCAAAATGGCCATACTACCTAAAGTGCTATACAAATTCAATGCAATTCCAATTAAAACCCCAATGACAAACCTTACAGAAATAGAGCAAGCAATTATGAAATTCATCTAGAAGAATAAGAAACCCAGAATAGCTAAAGCAATCCTTAGCAGGAAGAGTGAAACAGGGGGTATTGCAATACCAGAACTTCAACTTTACTACAAAGCAACAGTAACAAAAACGGCATGGTATTGGCACCAAAATAGAAAGGTAGATCAATGGTGCAGAATAGAGGACACAGACACAAACCCAAATAAATACAATTTTCTCATACTAGACAAAGGGGCCAAAAATATGCAATGGAGAAAAGATAGCCTCTTCAACAAATGGTGCTGGGAGAATTGGAAATCCATATGCAACAGAATGAAACTAAGCCCATATTCTCACCTATGCACGAAACTAAACTCAAAATGGATTAAGGACCTCGGAATCAGACCAGAGACCCTGCAGATTATAGAAGAAAAAGTAGGTCCAGATCTTCAACATGTCGGCTTAGGACCAGACTTCCTTAACAGGACTCCCATAGCACAAGAAATAAAAGCAAGAATCAATAACTGGGATAGATTCAAACTAAAAAGCTTTCTCTCAGCAAAGGAAACTATCAGCAATGTGTAGAGAGAGCCTACAGAGTGGGGGAATATCTTTGCCAATCATACTGCAGATAGAGCACTAATCTCCAGAATCTATAAAGAACTCAAAAAACTCTACACCAAGAATACAAATAATCCAATCAACAAATGGGCTGAGAATATGAACAGACACTTCACAGAAGAAGATCTACAAGCAATCAACAGATATATGGAAAAATGTTCACCATCTCTAGTAATAAGAGAAATGCAAATCAAAACCACCCTAAGATTCCATCTCACCCCAATTAGAATGGCGATTATCAAGAATACGAGCAACAACAGGTGTTGGCGAGGATGTGGGGAGAAAGGTACACTCATACATTGCTGGTGGGGCTGCAAATTAGTGCAGCCACTCTGGAAAGCAGTGTGGAGATTCCTTAGAAAACTTGGAATGGACCCTCCATTTGACCCAGCTATCCCACTCCTTGGCCTATACCCAAAGGTCTTAAAATCAGCATACTACAGAGATACAGCCACATCAATGTTCATAGCTGCTCAATTCACAATAGCCAGACTGTGGAACCAACCTAGATGCCCTTCAATTGATGAGTGGATAAAGAAACTGTGGTATATATATACAATGGAATATTACTCAGCCATAAAGAATGATAAAATTATGGCATTTGCAGGCAAATGGGTGAAATTGGAGAATATCATGCTAAGTGAGATAAGCCAATCTCAAAAAGCCAAAGGACGAATGATATCGCTAATAAGTAGATGATGACACATAATGGGGGGGAGGGAAGGGTTAGTGTTAGGGTTAGAGTTAGGGTTAGGGAGGGGGGCAAGTATGGAGGAAGGAACTACTGTTTAGAGGGTAAAGAGGGGTGGGAGGGGTGGGGGGAAGGGAAAAAATAACAGAATGAATCAAACAACATTACTCTATGTAAATTTATGATTACACAAATGGTATGCCTTTATGCCATGTACAAACAGAGAAACAACATGTATCCCATTTGTTTACAATAATTAAAAAAAAAAAAACAAAAAAAAGAAAAAGTATTTTATAACTGAAAAATGAAAAAATAAAACCAAAAAAACAAAAAAAAGATAGTTTCCAAATTTAGAGGAAAATTTAGAGGAAAAAAAATCTTGAAGAACAGAGGGAAAAGTAGAACTAAGGCTAAAGGAAGAGAGAAAAGCTAAAAAAAAAACAGTCTACTAGGCCTAATTACATCCACTCTTTAGGGACATAGGATGGTCATGACAGATATTCCAGAGGCTTATTTTGAATATGTAGACCTTTGAAATTTCTGAAGGGCCCTCCAAGTACCAAGGGAAAGCCTCAGCAGGGTTTAAGATTCCTGAAGAACACCTCACCTGGGGACACTGATTGACAGCAAGAAGAGAAAAGAACTTAGTTGGAGTTGTGATGCGTGCTTGTGTTAGTCGGTTTTCTCATTACTGTAGCAAACACCTGAGATAATCAACTTTTAAAGAGAAAAGGTACTTTGGCTCACAATTTTAGATATTTCCTTCTATTATCAGTTGACCACTTTGCTTGTGGCTTGTGGTGAGACAGCACAGCGTGTCAGGGAGTACATGGCAGAGCAAAGATGCTCACCTCATGACCAGAAACAGAGTGTGTGGTGAGACAGAGAGAGAGAGAGAGAGAGAGAGAGAGAGAGAGAGAGAGAGAGACAAGGAGAGAGAGAGAGAGAGAGAGAGAGAGAGAGAGAGAGAGAGAGAGAGAGGAAGAGACTGGAGCCCTGTGATACCCTTTGTAGATGCAGCCCCAATGACCAGAAGATCTCCCATTCAGTTCCACCTGCTAAAGGTTTTACCACCTCCTAGAGCACCATGGACTGGTGACCAGACCTTTAACACATGGACCTCTGGAGACACTCCAGATCCAAATGCTAGCATGTAGAAAAGGGGAAGATATTACACCATCTCAAACCCTCAAGCTATTAGATGCCTGGTCTATACCTAAAAGGGTAGAACTGAGAGTACACCGCTTCCTGTATCTGATTTAAATTGCTCCTTAAAAAATGTTTCACTGAGGCAAGCACACCTGTCAGCCCAGAACACTCAAATGGATGGAAATTTTACACATTCAAAGCAAAGAACTGAATTCTCTTCATAGCCCAGAATCAGGCATCTCTAGAAAGAAGACACTCTGGAAACCATCACAGAAGGCAGAGATCCCAACCTGCCAGGCCCCAACTAACAACAGAAGGAAGGCAGAGAGTCGTGTTTTCTCTGTGTTGACAGCATGATGGCTGCCACCAGAATTGATTAATGAACTCTTTGATTGGCAGAACCTGGATTCTTTTGACAAAGATGACTGTCCCACCAAGGTTACTAAGATTTGTAACAGGCTCATTGTGCAAGAGTCTTACATATTCTAGATAGTAATTTATGTTCCAAGGAATATCACTTATATGCTCTTTATCCCTCAGTGGCCTGAACAGCTTTTTTTATTGTTTATTCTAATTAGTCATACATGACAGCAGAATGCAGTTAGATTCATTGTTCATGAATGGAGTACAACTTTTCATTTCTCTGGTTGTACATGATGTAGAGTCACACCATTCATGCAATCATACATGTACGTAGGGTCATGATGTTTGTCTCATTCCACCATCTCTGAATAGCTTTTAGAAGGGATATAATAGTGGTCAAATTGCAGAAGCAAGATGCATCATATAAAAAAAGGTAAAATTTCCCCAAATATGTAAATTCATTCTGCTCTAGGTTCTTTGATCTGATGTTCAAGAGCTCTATGCTGTCCGCTGCCTTGTATCTACATGCTGAGTTAACTCTACTCCTTTAGGTACCACCTAAACTCTCCAGGGCAAAGCCTGGGTTTACTGATAATGTAACTATACCAAAGCTCATTTTTCAAATATCACAGTGTAAAACTATTCATGATATAAAATTTGTTTTTCAATCTAAAGGCTACCACAATTTTTGACATTGAAATATCAGCATTCATTGACACAGTGGCAAAAAGCAGAGCCCCATTCCTATATAACTGCTGAACAGCGCAGAGCTCTGCAACTAAAAAGAAGGGGCAACGTTTTTACATTTTTCAGCAACACAAAGCATAGTCACTTACACAAACAGCAATGTGAATTTAAAGGCAGGAGTGTAAAATTATTCTTAAATCTGATTCAGTTTCAGTGTGAAGTCATGCAAAAGACTTCCCAAAGTCCCATGACATTGGACCCATAAAATCAAGCTAAAATAGCTTCCAGTTTACTTCACTGGTAAACAAAATGGATAAAGAAAATCTCACACAAAACATCTTCATCTACCATTTATATAGTGTCACAATAGAAATAAGCTAAAACACCAATGTCATTTCCATGTCAGGCTACCTTGCTTCTTTAACACTACTTGTGAAAAGAAAAATCACTCTCTATACATATGACTAAAGGGACCAAGCTATAACCTACAGGCATTTTCTATAATGCATGCACACAGATGAATACATTGTTTCCAGACAGGTCAAGACAGAATCTTCGCCAACTTTCTTGGGTCTCATACAAATGGTGTCAGTTAAAGTCTTAACTCTCAGTCAGTCACCTGACAGCTTACAGCTACTTTGGTCTGTTTTTGTTTGAGCTGAAGCTTGAAATTATGCTGCTTCCAGGCCCTGTTCCAATTTCCTTGTTTTGGTTTTAAGCTTTCTTATTATGAATGAATCATTGATCCAGATATTACCTAAGTCACAAAATTTCATAATTGGCTTCCAGTTCTGTGTTGCCAGTTACTATCATTCTTAACTATTTAACCACCTAATCAGTTGACATCATTTTTTCACATATCAAAACGGGAAATTTTTAAAAATCTAAGTAGCCAGAGTTAAAAATAATAAAGTCAGAGTAAATTAACAATCTATACAACTTTTCAGATTGAAATTTAGCAAAAATATTATTCCCTTTTAATCTGGTAACTCCATAAGGAGGAATTTATCCTAATGATTAGTAAAGCAGAAAATAATATACAAATAAATAGAACCCTCCTAGAACCATGTATAATAGTGGAACACCAAAAAGCGCCTCAATAACATGTACGTAGGATCATGATGTTTGTCTCATTCCACCATCTCTGAATAGCTTTTAGAAGGGATATAATAGTGGTCAAACTGCAGAAGCAAGATGCATCATATAAAAAAAGTTAAAATTCCCCCAAATATGTAAATTCATTCTTCTCTAGGTTCTTTGATCTGATGTTCAAGAGCTCTATGCTGTCCGCTGCCCTGTATCTACATGCTGAGTTAACTCTACTCCTTTAGGTACCACCTAAACTCTCCAGGGCAAAGCCTGGGTTTACTGATAATGTAACTATACCAAAGCTCATTTTTCAAATATCACAGTGTAAAACTATTCATGAAATAAAATTTGTTTGCTACAATATCAGTATACTGTTGTACTTCCGTGTATTGAGCTACTATTCAGCAACAAAGATTTAAGACATTTAAGGATGGCAACCTTTCATTATAAAACATGAATGTTATTTAGTTTACAGCAATGCATAAAGTTAAGGAAAACGAAGTTTGCTCACCATGAAGTTAATCATCGGGACTTTTTTTTTTTTTAATAAAACTTCAATTGGATGCAAGGAATCACAGATTTTAGGTGAATATTAAAAAGAAGAGCAATAGAGAATTGTTATGGAAATGTGTTGAAACTAGGCAGATGTTCTCTCTCAGGTTCAGATGGCTTTGAACAGCTGGTTGTTTGCTATAAGGTCTACAGTCACCAGTTTTGACCAGGCCTCTGTTTTGATCCCTACTGGGGGTGGGGTCACAGTCCTGAGAGACTTTGGTAGAGTGCACTGTTGCTAAACTAGGCCACAAACCCAGAAGATGGCTTCCATTAGAAGTTGCCAGCATATCCAGCATATCTGGTTCACACACAAGTGCAAAAAAAAAAAAAAAATTCAAGCTACTTTTTCTTATCAAGCCCCCAAATTATATCACATTCAATTGTTTCCAAAACTGGTAGATATTAGTTTAAAGTACTTTCACACAATAAATCATACTTAAAATATTCTGCAAGATTTTATTTAAACCCATGTTACTGTAACAGAAAATTTTCAGTATTGTAATCAACTAAATTCTACTGTGTGAAACATGCACACTCAAAACACATGAAAAGAGACATTTGGAAAACTCACATAGAAGAATCCAAGTGGTCCAGATATATATGGCATTTTTATTCCCAAGAGATACTTGACTTGCGAAGTCACGACATGGGTGGCAGCCCCAGTTGTCATCGCACTGATCACTGGCTCCGTAAGCAGGAATGTGACACTACCCAGCTGTAACACAAACATGGCCACCTAAGAAGATAAAGGAACAGTCAGAGGATAGTTTCAGTGAAAGTTCTCAAGGTGCCTAGAGGGATGAATATCTGACACATTCATTTTCATTTTCATTTTATGTAGAATTGACATGTAACAAGTTTCTTAAATTTTATATGTTCAATATATTGGGTTCTCTTGAGAACATTACTAGGTTCCAAGCCTTTCCAAATGTTATTGGGTGCAGTGTGCATACTGTAATTAAAATCAGCACAATATTGTTTTCTGAATATTGACTCTTTCTTTTTCCTCTTTTTCTAATCCTGCATGTTAAAAAAGTGTGTGTGTTCAGAGGGAGCATGCTCAAACCATTTTGTATGTAGATTCCTGTGGAAGAAAAATAAAATTTGCACTACCCTATCTATAATTTTTTTTTTTTTAAATCAAAAGAACGTGCATGATTCACTGTTTGAGACCTAGTGGACTCAAAACTTGGAAAGCACTGAAGAGAGAATGTGATTTTTTTAGTTTCTGCCAGGGTCTGAAAAATGGGAACATACTGCTTGATCAGATACTCTACCAGGCAGCTCTAAGGGACTAATATTCAGTAAGAAGATTCCAGGATTGATTTGCCTATGGGGAAGCCCAAAAGACAGAGATAGAGACAAGGGTTAGGTCTTAAGAAGCCTAAAAATTTATTTAAATCATTGTCCTTAGATATTTTCTTACTTCTCTCACTATCAACTTCCATCCCAAAACTATTTCATAACCAGACAAAATCATCTGAGCAGAAGATATGCATTGAGCTCTGCAGGGCAAAAGGCAACAGGAAGAATCAAAACCCTCTAAAACTTAGCACTTCAATGACCAGTGTTCTTCCTCTGCAAAAAGAGCTTTCAGAAGATCCACCCTTTGACTTACAACTATGTAAATGCAGCCAAAGAAACTACACAAAATAACATTTACTGTTGTGAAAGTAACATTAAATTACATTATGAGCATCAACATTGGAAAAGGGAAACAAAGTGGGTCAGGTGTTAATTATAATATTTAGGTCAGGTCTTAAAATTCCTGCTGGAAAATGAGATTAAGTATTAAGGAAATCAAAGGAAGGGACAGCAATGAGATCTTTTTCTATCTAGAGGTTACAGTGATAAAAAGGAGAACATAAAATGCCATTAAGTACCACCCAAGAATAAATTGCAAAATATATAATTTCTATATTGTGATTGTAATACAGTACTCCCTGGCCAAAAGCAGCAATGCTCGGAACTTAAATGAAAGTGGAGTTTCCTGGGCTGAATCTGAAGGTCTAGATTCAGAGCCTGATTTCACATGTTCAAGTTTTGTGACTTTAGAAAACCTACTAAAATTCTCCAAACCTTATCATTATCATTAGAGTGCTGTCTACCCTTTTTTTATCTTGTAAAGTAGTGGTAAAATGAATGTGGAATAATATGCAAAAGGGTTTAAAACCTATAAAATGCGCAATATGAAAGATGCAGCAAGAATATTACAAGTTACCATACTATTTACCTGATATGCAAAACAAGTCTTCAGCTTTGAAAATGTAGAAAAGACCACACCCCATTTTTCAATTCTGGAAAACTTAGAAGGATTTATCAGTGCAGAAAGAAATGTATTTGAATTGTTTGCAGTTTAGCAGCCACTTTTTACTCAATATGTAATAAAGTAAAAACTATGAGTTATCAGTGTAAAAATCAAGCAATCTGCTGCAGTCAATACAGGAAGCCAAGGCTGCAGCTTCTGCTACTAACATTTTTTCAGTAACTATGTTCCAGTTGTCAAAGTAGAAACGTTTTGAGGGAAATATCCAAGAAACCAAACCTATGGATACAAATGAAACAGTGGTCTTTTTGGCATCTCTTGATTCATAGTCTGTTGATTTTTACTCTGAAAACACAATCAGTTAAGAAAGACATTGAATCAGTTATTCTCAGGTATCTCTCTCCCCATAAGTTTCTTCTGATTTATGGTATTAACTCTTATAGGCTTGGAGGATGATATTAACACATTATTAGGGCATAATGAATACCAAAGTGGGATTTTTATTCAGCAAAATACAGTATACATGTAGTCCACATCTTTGAAATTGCAAACACCATTTGCATATATCAAATTTTATGCCTATATGGAATCTATATGGGATGTTGGAAAGTTCTTACCTAAATGCAAAATAATCTTATCATCACAATTTTGAGAACTAAACTCCTGGAAGGTTTTATATAAACCATCACCATTTTCCTTCTGTGTTTTATTTGTTTCCTAAGTTGCAGTGGCTACTCAGAGGCATTAACGTATCACCATTGCCTGAGAAACCTGAAGTGGTCACCACCCCCTACTACTAACTAAACCATTATCTTCTAGTAGCAGCTCATTTTCTCAACCTAAAAGTTCCAAATGGAAAGGTCCAGAAAAAGCACAAGACATAAAAAGAGTTGAAATGTAGAAGAGTTGAAATGTTTTAAAGAAGTGAACTTCCAATATTTTTTACAAACAAGTGTAGAAAACATGGGAACCTACCTTATAATATAAATGAAAAAAAATATGGAATGTTCTCATTTAAAACACTAAAATGTCCAAGTATTTTTGTCATATTCTTCTTGAACCATTTTATACTTTTAGAAAATCCTTCCAGCAAGGATAAATATCTAAAATGGAGAATTCCCAACCAAAAGGCCCACAAGTCTCTTAAGACCTCATTTCTGACACAGATCATTGGGCATGTGAAAGAGGATCGCAAATGTGAGATTTAACTGGGAGAAATCACTCTCTTCTGTATCACGACCTTCTCTGTAACCTAAAACAACCGCAGATATTATAGGAAGGAGGAGGAAGAAGAGAAGAAGAAGGTAAAAAAGGAGAGGAGGGGAGATTTAAGAACTATCCATTTCCCCACCATCCATATTTCAGGTTTATGCACAATGAAATAGGGACCTGGTGTACAAAGGCTGATGTGTAGTTTGAAGTTTGCAGGTAGTCAAGTAACACAGACTTTGCAAGAGGTACCCACAAATTGAACCATGTTTATCTTTGAACTTAAGGATATGAAATGGGGGTCCTCTATAACATTTTGCTTGGATCCCAGTATTTAAATGTTATACTAATAATAAGAATTTTTTAAGTGAATCACTTAATAAACAACTGTATCAGATCCTCTTACTAATAATTTGCATGATGATGTTTCTACTCTGGCTAGCCAACTCCACAATCCTGACCATGCAACATTTTATGAGGAAATAAATTTCATACAATATATTTCAGCTGTGTGTAGTAAAGCTGATGTTCTGGGCTAATGCCGAAAACCTCTGACATACATTATTAAGGTTCACTAGCATAGTACTATTTGGAAATGCTTGTATAAACACCATGTGTTCTACATAAATTGAATGCATCTCAGATTTCAGGCATTTTTTTTTTAAGAAGTGACCTTCAAATATGTTTTAAAAACAAGTGAGAGCATAGGAAAGAAATATACATCCAAGTGAATGGAATATAGCATTGACTATAGTGTGTATTTCAAGTTATGTTGGTCTGTCTGCAACCCAGCTCTCACATCACACTACATTGACTATTTATCCATTCAAATAGTATTTATTGATTATCTACCAGGGGATAGGCCCAGTATTGCCATAGAATACAGAGATGAAGATACAATTAAGTCATACATCAAAAGACTGTACAAAGAGAAGTGAAATGATGTATTGGATTGTTAACTGGAACCATAAAGAAGACTAAGACAGGCATTTGTAAGGTAAAGTATGAAAAATTATTTGGGTGGAACCTGAAATACTAAAAAAGCCCTGTTGTGTTTGTTGCTCAGTGTGTGCAGGTTAGGGGAGAGAACTAAATTGCTCATGACATTAAGAAAACAACTGAATGCTATATAGTAAGAGCTGAGAAAGGCTCTGTGTGCCAGATGACCTGAGAGAGAATGGTATCAGAAGGGGAGGCGTGAAGCGATGGGTTGTGGATCTCAGAACAGAAAGTCCTCCTCCATACTGTTGTCAGCTAAAAAAGCAACAAGCATGACCAAAAGGGCAAAGATAGGGATGAGTCTTGAATTCATATTGTAAGAAAAAACAGATAGTCAGAAAAGGCTACATGCTGCATGAGTCCATTTAGGTGACTTAAAAAAGGGCAAAACTATTGAGACAGCACGCAAATCAGTAGTTTTCAGGGATTTGAGAATAGAGGAACATGTTTGAAGTGAAATGTGGTATTTTTAGGACAATGAAACTATTCTCTGTGATGCTATCGTAGTGGACATATGACACTATGCACTGTTAAAACCTGTGGATCTTAATAGCACAAGTGTGAAACTTCATATGTATAAATGTAAAACAAATTATTTTGGAAGGATTCTCTGAGTGACCTCGAAGAGACAAAGCTATCTTGGAAAAGAAGAACAAATGTGAAGGACTCATGATTCCTGATTTTAAGGCTTACTACAAAGCAATAGTAATCAAAATAGTGTGGCACTGACATTAAAATAGACACATGGAGAAATGGAAAAGCTACGAATGCAAAAGAATGAAGTTGGACCTTTACCTAACACCATATATAAAAGCTAACTGAAAGTCGATAAAGGATCTACACATAAAACCTAAACAGTAAAACTCTTAGAAGAAAACAAAGGATAGAAGTTTTGTAAAATTGAATGTGGCAATTATTTCCTAGATATGACACAAAAGGCACAGGAAACTAAAGAAAAAATAGACAAACTGCTTCGTGGAAAGTTTTAAAAACTGTGCATCAAAAGACACTATGAACAATATAAAAAGGCAACCCACAGAATGAATGGAAATGTTTCCAATTGATATATCTGATAAAGGAATACATACAGAATGTGTAGACAGCCCTTAAAACTCAACAATATGTAAACCATCTGATTTTAAATGGGTAAAGAACTTAGGTAGATCTTCCTCCAAAAAGATATGTGAATGGCCAAGAAGCACATAAACATTTAACATCACTAATCACTAGGGAAATGCAAATCAAAGCCACAGTAAGATCCACCTTATGTTCATTAAGATCACTATTACCAAAAAAAAAAAAACATGGACAATGGCTAGTTTTGGCTAGCAAATTAGAATATTTGTACAATGTCTATAGAAAGTAAAATGGTACAACAACTATGAAAAAGTATGGGAGTTCTTCAGAAAGTTAAAAATAGAATTACTACATGATCTAGCATTTTATTTCAGGGTATGAATCCCAAAGAATTGAAAGCAGGATCACAAAGATATGTTTATATATCCATGTTTATAGAAGTACTACTTACGATAGCCAAAAGGGAGACACAACCCAAGCATCCATCAACAAAAAAAAAAAATGGATAAGTGACATGTGGTATATAAGTGACACAATGGAATATTATACAGCCCTTAAAAGGAAGAAAATTCTGACATACAAGATGATATGGATGAACCTAGGGGATATTGTATTAAGTGAAATAAATCAGTCACATGAACATACATGTCATATGATTCTACTTATACAAAATACTTAATCAAAATCAGAGAGACAGAAAGAATTTCCAGGGGCTAGAGGTGTTAGAAGTGGGGAGTTATTGTTTAATGGCATAAAATTTTACTTCGTGAGATGAAAAGGGTTGCAGAGCTTAATTGGTTAGACAGTATTAGAAATGCACTTAATACCATTTAACTGTAGACTTAGAGTTAAAATGGTGAATTTGTAACAATATTTTATAGTATATCATAAAATCATACATATATATATACAACTTAGGTCAGGAAATCCCAGAATGGAACACAGACTGTGACAAAGAATCTCATAGCTGCTGAGATGTTGACTCTCTCTATAGTCTCCATAAGTTCTGCCTTTTCCAGAGTGTCATTTCACATAATATCTACACTTTTCGGACTGGTTGAGCATCTGAAACATGCACCAATGTAAATAACTTTGGAAATGAGTAGTCTGTTTAAAGGCAAAAAAAAAAAAAAAAAAAGGTATACTGTAGTCTAGTTGATAGAGTTGTTTCCCATGGGGGTAGAGGTTCATGATCCTGACCCTACTACACACATAGACTGGAACTGGAAAAGGAAGTTACCAGATGGTGGACAGTGAGAGTCAGACTCCCACTTTTGTAGTGGAGGTTACAACCCAGCAAGGGTAATGGTAAAGGGTTAGAGTTGGAGATTTCAGCAGGAACTCATGTCTACCTTAATATAAACATAAATACATACAGGAAATATATGTGCAGAGGTTAATATACACACAAATATTCCCTTGCTATATCAGCTGAAAGTCTCCAGAAGCAACACAACCCCGTAGCAATGAGTGTATCCAGCACTCCAATCTTGATTTCTGTTATGGTTTGGATCTAAAAAAATCTCCTGAAGAGCTCATGTTCTGAAAGCAAGAGCCCCCAGTACAGTAAGGTTCAAAAGTGGGCTTTTAGGCAGTGAATAGGGATGTATTATCAACAGTGGATGCAGCATTTGATGGATTATAATTTGAATGACTAGCGGGTGGTAACTGCAGGTAGGTATACGTGGCTAGAGGAGGTAGGTCATACAACATTTGGACTTTAGTTAACAATCAAGTATGAATCTGGTTAATTAATTGTGACAAGTTTACCATGCTAATGTAAGATGTTAATAACAGAGAAACTTCTGGGGGTATATGGCAACTTTATGTAGTATCTTTGCAACTTTTCTACACATTTAAAATTACCCTATAAAAGTTAGTTTCACAGAATACACCTTCTCCGTTTCTCCCACAAAAATCTTCAGGTGAATCTACATTTCTCATCGGTGTGAGTACTGTGCACAAGAAGTTCCTTAGTCCTGCACACAAGGACATAAGGAAAAAAGGACTCTAAAAGGAACACCGACAGAGGGGTTCGGAGGTATGATGTCTGTACACATAACCACACCAAGACAAAGATCTGAACCACATACACAGAAAAAAGCAAAAGAAAACGTGCCACTGAGGTCTTAGGGCTGAGGTTCAGTGGTAGAGCCTAGAATGGTCTTCATTGCCTAGAATGCAGGAGGACCTGGGCTTGATCTCCAGCCACACAAAACAGAAAAGAATATGTTACTGGATTCCTCAGGAAGACAGGTTAACTCTGTGCCTTGACGCTTAAGGAAGAATTCAAGAGAAAAAGTATTAGAAAGCATTCCAGGAAGAGGGAAGAGGATGCATGTGAAGCAGGGACGTGTCCAGAGCACACAGAGCTGCTGGTTTAGAAGGAGCAAAACTAGCCAATAGGGAGCAATAGAAAATAAGACATGAACACTGAAGTCAGAATACAGAGCTATGTAAAAGAGAGTTCTGCAGGAGCGAGTGACATCACTCCTCTACACCTTTATTAAACACCTAACTGTGCCAAGAAATACGCTGCACACTGGCTCGCACATCAGAGCCATGCTTTGGTAGGATTGGTCTGTTGACAGAAAGTGGGATGAATGGCCATTTAAAAGGCTAGCATAAGAATAGTGAGAGCAAACAGGACTAAGTCACTGAAACCAGAGAGCAGGAAAGGGGAGTGGAGATGGACATGATCACACCGTAGGCAAACCTAGGATATGTTTTGGAAACAAGCATAATTTGGGGTTTTTGTTTATTGTAGAATATACCAGAAATTCACTAGCCTTAAGAATTGTTTTCATTTGTAATTACCTACATGGCTGAAGGGGACACCATGATCTTTTCTGTTCTTGGACTCTTCAAGACACTACTAGGCTCTGAAGGAAGCAATGGTAAAATAATCAGAAGCACCAGGAAGGCATGATGTCACTCTTCTGCCTGCCTTCCTGCCCCAAATGAAGAAAACTACATCGTTGTAAAGTGGGATGTTTGGCGCCTGATCCGTAAAGACACAGGGGAGTTGGCAGTTGAAGGAATAGGGTAGCTGTAGTTTTACTTTCCATCAGTGTAGGAATAACTGAGAAGGATTGAAAGATTTCACTGACTAATTCACTACATTTGAGCAAGATGAAACTAACAGGATACACAACCAAGGAGCAAATTATAAATTTTATTATTCCTTTTTATTGAGTTGTTACAATTTTTTAAAAAAATGGACATACACATTCCCTATCTTCTGATGAAGAATGGAGGGAGAGAGTGGTATATCTGAAAAGGTAGAAAAAAAAAATCTTGATTTTGGTATTTAACATAGTGCTGCCACTAACATTTAATTGATCTTTTTCCTCTTTAATTTCTTCAACTTATATTTATTAAGCACCAGCTATTCCATAGAGACTCACAGTGTTGAAAGAGAGGCAAATATGTAAAAAAATATTTTCTGGTAGATTGAGAAGCCCTACAATGTAGGACATTTGGGAGTTTGGAGATATCAGGGAAGCTTCTCCAAGATGAGTATATTTGAGCTGAAACTTGAATGACAAGGAGGAGTCACACAAGTGGCCTGAGAAAGAAAAAGCCTTGCAGCCAGAAACCTCATCTGCCTGGCCCTACAAAGTGGTGGATTAAGTTTCTTTGCTTCCTTTCTTAGTACTAGTTTAGAAAGTTTTGCAGCATAGCAGTTTTGAGAGTGTACTAGAATCTAATTCCTACTCCTCAATTCCTAACTATAAGATTCTTAATAATCCACTTTACCTTTCATATCTTCACCTGCACAATGGAGAAAATAACTTACCTGTTCTATAAGATGATAGTAAAGACTGACTATATGAATACATGCAGGAAGCTTAGAACAGAGCTTGGCACATGATAGGATAATAAATATTATTTTTAACATGAAGAATTTTTAGTTTTATAAATTTTGAAGAATATTGCAATTCTCATTTTATGAAGCTTTTTTTTTTTTCTTAGTTTTGCCAGGTATAAACCCAGCTGGAAAGATTTAGATTAAACGAATGACTTCCTGACTGAAATGGTTGTGAAATAATGAAATATTATTATAGAAATTTTACATAGTCCTCCTCCTGCATTACAAAAGAATGACATTGACAATTTTTCTGGAAAAAAATAAATGTCTCATGTGTGTAAGTGTGATGGGCAGGTTAAACTTGAGCATCTTTGGCTCTTCCTATACCATTAATCTTATTTAATACAGTTAAAAATATAGTTTAGTATGAAAACAAAAATACATGGAGAATCTCTTATTTAGGTCTGCAGTTTATTTATCATCCCTGGAGGTGCAAGACCATGTTTTTCCCAAACGCAGTGGTACGATAATCCAAGACTCTTACACTGAACACCCCACCTCGTGTCACCCAATGCTGATGCAACTTTCGAACAAAGGAGCCATGTATCCCCTATCCTCCAGGGCAGAAATCTCGTCCTGTGGTTGCTTCAGAAAAGTAGAGCTTGGGGAAATTTCCAGAAGTAAATGGGCAGAGGACAATTCCAGACCTCTCTCAGTTCTTGGAAAAAGGAATGGGCAAAGTGCCCATTGTAGAGAGAATAGTAAAAGCTACAGGGAGAAGAAACAATGGTTTTAAAAGTGCACTGACTTTTATTGAGTGTTTGTTTCCCTACCAGAAATGTTTATTGATACTGACATTTCAAAAGGCTCCACCTTGATTTGATGTTAACACCTCATTGTTGTGAGTGTGCAAGCAATCTCTCCTTTCTTGGCTGCTACTGTCTTTTGGCTAGAAAACTTGTCTTTTTTCCATTTTTTTCTTTCTCTAAGGTAATACCAACAATGCAAAATTGCATCAGTTACACCGAAAAGACTTTCTTTGCAAATGAGACATTTAATGTGTCTTAGAAATAGATGGTAGGAACGGGAACCAAAAAGATTACATCCCAATCTGTCACTGTATGATCCACAATCAGAAATTACACAAGTTCTAACCACTGAAGCCACTGCATAAACTAGACAATTGTTACGGATTAGATATGTCTTATGTGTGAGATAATGCAAGAACGTTTCAGAGGTGAAAAGATTAGATTATGCAAAGTATAAGCTAATCAGGGGTTTACTCCAGCAATGTGGATTAACTAGATGGTAACCTTAGGCACCTGGAGATGGTAGGTTGCTGGAAGCGAACCTTTGGAGTATATACTTTGTTCCTGGTAAATGGAGTTTCTCTGCTTCCTGGTGCAATGTCCTGAGCTGCTTTTTTCCACGGCACCCTTCCAGCATGTTCTTCTATCTCACCTTGGATCCAGAACAATGGAGTTGGCCATATATAGAGTGAGACCTCTGAAACTGTGAACCCAAAAAATCTTTGCCTCCTCTACATTGTCCTTGTCAGGTTTTTTGATCACAGCAACAAAAATGCTGATTAAAACAGAAATCAACAACAAAAAAGTTATGCCGAGTGGAAAGAAAAAAAACAACAGACCTAATTTTAAAAAAAAAAGTGGGGGGAGTGAATTTATTTTTATAAAATTCTAGAAAATGCAAATTAATCTACAGTGACAGAAAGCAAATGTGGTTGCCAAAGAGTCAGGGTGTGGTCAATAGGAATGAAAAGAAAGATTACAGATGGCTCAGGAAAAATGGGGATGGGGGATGACAACTCTCACTATCTTGATGATGATTCCATGGCCATATAAATGTGTCAACCTTGATCAAATCATACATTCTGAATATGTGGAACTTATTAAATGGCAATTAGATCTCATTACAACTAGTTTTAAAAGGCCCATCATCTAATGTACAATACAGATACATATCACATTACATCGTTGTGGTTGTAGAAGTGCCCTTTACTTATACTAGCAATATAAATACAGTGTTTAGGGAGAATAGAGATGGGTATAATTTATTGTGCCTGAATGACAATGAAAGAGACACATTTGGATGCATTTATGTTTAGGACATCCACATATACCACATACCTAAATGGTAATCAAACAACTACAAAATCACTGTTCTGGTGAAGGGAGTCTACAATAATGAATGCACCATTCTCAGTGCAAAAACAATCAGATTTTCAAGCACCAAATAATCATAATCAAATCTATCATCTGCCATTTGCCTGCCTCTCGCCTGTCCATCGCCTGCCTTACTCCTATCCATCACCCAATGCTTGAGGTTCACCTCCCGATCATCCGACAACAATCAGCAAACTGATCGCCAACCGTCAGTGGAGCACCAGCTGCTTGCTGCTGTCTGGAAGTTCACTGTTATAATACCTGCAGGTTAGATTACACGTGGCTGCCGCCATTTTGAGACAACAGCCAGGCCCCGTAGGACCCCTGGCCGGACTGACTGAGCCCCGTCTCCAGGATCCCTCAGCCCAACCGATCACTCCCTGCCTCTGGGGCCCTCACATCAACTGACTGCTCCCTGCTGCCAGGACCCCCAGACCAACTGCGCCCTATCACCGGGACCCCAGATGACTGATTGCACCCAGCCTCCAGGATCCCACAACCACACCAATCACACCGGACCTCCAGGACCCCTGCCGGACCAACCGCATCCCGTCTCCAAGACCTCCAGCTGACCATGTCCACCCCTGAGCTGCAGCTCCCCATTTGCCAACACATTTCGAAGCCAGAGAGACCATCTTGGATAATCCTGGAAGCCATAGCTCCGATCTTTGGGTGGGGCAAATCCCATCCTGAGATGCCTGTGGGAGGCTTGAAGCTCATTGTCAGGTACCTCTCATGCATCAGGCTACTGAACACTGGGAGGTTTCATTAGTATATGACTGTTATACAGTAGATTTTCTTTTTTCTCCTTTAAAAAAATTTAAGTTTTTATTTCTTTACTTTTCTTGCTCTCTTTTCCTTTTGTTTACCTGTTCCCTCAGAGTCTCTTTCTCCCTTTTTTGCATGCTAACATCCGATTTCTTTTGATTACACTCTCACCCTTTCTATTTACTAGAACTTCTGTATATTCTTTTCTTATTCCATTAACAGCCACATTCTACATCCCTCTGCATCCTCTTTGTCCTCCATTAGAAACTGCAGACCTTATTGCAAACCTGTTTGTTTAACCGAAGATAATATTTGAACTCATTTTGTTTATTATGACAATTTTGTTATTGTCCCCATAGGGGCTATTTGGTCTAGGATTGCATAGTGTCTGATTTGGGCACTGCTAATATTGATCTCCCCCTAAAGAAAGGGTTTTGGAAACCTATAGGGCGACTATAAGCCTATAGGGGGAAATCTGCAATACCCCAGATCTGCACTGCTAGAGGGGAAGATACATGAACAACATGAAAAAACAAGGGAAGAAAATGATCCAAACAAATCTAGATTCTATAGTAATAGAATCCAATGACAGTATGGTAGAAGAAATGTCAGAAAAGGACTTCAGATTATACATGATTAAGAAGATTCGTGAAGCAAAGGATGAACTAAGAGAGCAAATGCAGGCAATGAATGATAATACCAAAAAGCTGGAAAAGCACCTGCAAGAAGCAAAATATCATTTCAACAAAGAGATAGAGATTCTCAAAAAAAAAAACCAAACGGAAATCCTTGAAATGAAGGAAACAATAAACCAAATAAAAAACTCAATGGAAAGCATCACCAACAGACTAGACCACATGGAAGACAAAAACTCAGACAATGAAGACAAAATATTTAATCTTGAAAATAAAATTGCCCAAACAGAGAAGATGGTAAGAAATCATGAACAGAATCTACAAGAACTATGGGACATCATGAAAAGACCAAATTTAAGAATTATTGGGATTGGGGAAGGCACAGAGATACAAACCAAAGGAAAGAACAACCTATTCAATGAAATAATATCAGAAAATTTCCCAAACCTGAAGAATGAAATGGAAAATCAAATACAAGAGGCTTACAGAACACCAAATGCACAAAATCACAACAGGTCCACACCAAGTCACATTATAATGAAAATGCCTAACATTCAAAATAAAGATAGGATTTTGAAGGCTGCGAGAGAAAAGCATCAGATTACATATAGGGGGAGACCAATACAGATAGCAGCCGACTTCCCAACCCTGACTCTAAAAGCTAGAAGGGTCTGGACCAACGTATTTCAAGCTCTGAAAGAAGATGGTTACCAACCAAGAATCCTATACCCAGCAAAACTAACCTTCAGATTTGAAGATGAAATAAAATCCTTCCATGATAAACAAACGTTAAAAGAATTTACAAATAGAAAGCCTGTGCTACAGAATGTTCTCAACAAAATATTCCATGAGGAGGAAATGCAAAACAACAATGTAGGTCAGCACAGGGAAGAACTACCTTAGAGAAAAACCACTCAAAGGTGAAACCAAGCCAACTTAAAAACCAAAAATAAGCCAAATGACTGGAAATACAAATCATATCTCAATAATAACTCTGAACGTTAATGGCCTAAACTCATCAATCAAAAGACATAGTCTGGCAGAATGGAATACAAAGAAAGACCCAACAACATGCTGCCTGCAAGAGACTCATCTCATAGAAAAAGACATCCACAGACTAAAGGTGAAAGGATGGGAAAAAACCTACCATGCACATGGACTCAGTAAAAAAGCAGGGGTTTCCATCCTTATATCAGATAAACTGGACTTCAAGCCAAAGTTAGTCAGAAGGGATAAAGAAGGACATTTCATACTACTTAAGGGAACCATAAATCAGGAAGACATAATGATAGTAAATATTTATGCCCCAAACAATGGTGCATCCCTGTACATCAAACAAATCCTTCTCAATTTCAGGAATCACATAGACCACAACACAATAATTCTGGGCGACTTTAACGCACCACTGTCACCACTAGATAGATCTTCCAAACAAAATCCAACCAAAGAAACCATAGAACTCAATAACACAATCAATAACCTAGACTTAACAGACATATATAGAATATTCCATCCATCAACGAGCGGATTCACTTTCTTCTCAGCAGCACATGGAACCGTCTCGAAAATAGACCATGTGTTATGCCACAAAGCAGCCCTTAGGAAATGCAAAAAATTAGAGATACTGCCTTGTGTTCTATCAGATCATAATGGACTGAGAGTAGAAATCAATGACAAAATAAAAAAGGAAAATTACTCCAACACTTGGAGACTAAATAATATGCTATTGAATGAAACATGGATAACAAAAAACATGAGGGAGGAGATTAAAAAATTCTTAGAGGTCAATGAGAATGATGAATCAACATGTTAAAATCTATGGGACACTATGTAAGCAGTACTAAGAGGAAAATTCATTGCATGGAGTGCATTCCAGAAAAGAATGAAAAGTCAACAACTAAATGACCTAACATTACAGCTCAAAGCCCTAGAAAAAGAAGAACAGAATAACAGCAAAAGTAGTAGAAGATAGGAAATAATTAAAATCAGAGCTGAAATCAATGAAACTCAAACAAAAGAAATTATTCAAAAAATTGACAAAACAAAAAGTTGGTTCTTTGAGAAAGTAAACAAAATAGACAAACCCTTAGCCACACTAACAAAGAGAAGGAGAGAGAAGACTCAAATTACTAAAACACATGATGCAAAAGAAAATATCACGACAGACACCACTGAGATACAGAACATAATGAGAACCTACTTTGAAAATCTGTATTCCAACAAAATAGAAACTACCGAAGACATTGACAAATTTCTAGAGACATATGCTCCTCCCAAACTGAACCAGGAGGACATACACGATTTAAACACATCAATATCAAGCAATGAAATAGAAGAAGCCATTAAAAATCTACCATCCAAGAAAAGCCCAGGACCAGACGGATTCTCAGCCGAGTTCTACAAGACCTTCAAAGAACTCATTCCAATACTTCTCAAAGTATTCCAGGAAATAGAAGAGGGGGGTACCCTACCGAACTCATTCTATGAAGCTAATATCTCCCTCATACCCAAACCAAGAAAAGACACATCAAGGAAAGAAAATTTTAGACCAATATCCTTGATGAATATAGATGCAAAGATCCTTAACAAAATATTGGCAAACCGTATCCAAAAACATTAAGAAAATTGTGCACCACAATCAAGTGGGGTTCATCCCTGGAATGCAAGTATGGTTCAACATTTGTAAATTAATAAATGTAATCCATCATGTCGATAGACTTAAGGATAAGAATCATATGGTTATTTCAATTGACACAGAAAAAGCGTTCGACAAAATACAACACCCCTTCATGCTCAAAATACTAGAAAAAATAGGGATAGTAGGAATATACCTGAACATTGTAAAGGCTATTTATGCTAAGCCCATGGCCAACATCATTCTCAATGGAGAAAAACTGAAAACATTCCCTTTAAAAATGGGAACAAGACAGGGATGTCCTCTTTCACCACTTCTATTCAACATTGTCCTCGAAACTCTAGCCAGAGCAATTAGGCAGACTAAAGAAATTAAAGGGATATGAATAGGAAAAGAGGAACTTAATCTGTCACTATTTGTGGATGACATGATTCTAGATTTAGAGGATCCAAAAACCTCCTCCAGAAAACTTCTAGACCTCATCAATGAATTCAGCAAAATAGCAGGCTATAAATTCAACACGCATAAATCTAAAGCATTTTTATATGCAAGCGACGAAACAGCTGAAAGGGAAATGAGGAAAACAACTCCATTTGCAATAGCCTCAAAAAAAATAAAATACTTGGGAATCAATCTAACCAAAGAGGTGAAAGACCTCTACAATGAGAACTACAGAACACTAAAGAAAGAAATTAAAGAAAACCTTAGAAGATGGAAAGATCTCCCATGTTCTTGGATAGGCAGAATTAATATTGTCAAAATGGCCATACTACCAAAAGTGCTATACAGATTCAATGCAATTCCAATTAAAATCCCAATGACGCACCTTACAAAAATAGAGCAAGCAATTATGAAATTCATCTAGAAGAATAAGAAACTCAGAATAGCTAAAGCAATCCTTAGCAGGAAGAATCAAACAGGGGGTATTGCAATACCAGAACTTCAACTCTACTACAAAGCAATAGTAACAAAAACAGCATGGTATTGGCACCAAAATAGACAGGTAGATCAATGGTACAGAATAGAGGACATGGACACAAACCCAAATAAATACAATTTTCTCATACTAGACAAAGGGGCCAAAAATATGCAATGGAGAAAAGATAGCCTCTTCAACAAATGGTGCTGGGAAAACTGGAAATCCATATGCAACAGAATGAAACTAAACCCCTATCTCTCACCCTGCACAAAACTCAACTCAAAATGGATCAAGGACCTCGGAATCAGACCAGAGACCCTGCATTTTATAGAAGAAAAAGTAGGTCCAAATCTTCAACTTGTTGGCTTAGGATCAGACTTCCTTAACAGGACTCCCATAGCACAAGAAATAAAAGCAAGAATCAATAACTGGGATAGATTCAAACTAAATAGTTTTCTCTCAGCAAAGGAAACTATCAGCAATGCGAAGAGAGAGCCTACAGAGTGGGAGAATATCTTTGCCACTCATACTTCAGATAGAGCGCTAATTTCCAGAATCTATAAAGAACTCAAAAAACTCTACACTAAGAATACAAATAACCCAATTAACAAATGGTCTAAGGATATGAACAGACACTTCACAGAAGAAGATGTACAAGCAATCAATAGAATATGAAAAAATGTTCACCATCTTCAGTAATAAGAGAAATGCAAATCGAAACTACACTAAGATTCCATCTCACCCCAATTAGAATGGCAATTATCAAGAATACAAGCAACAACAGGTGTTGGAGAGGATGTAGGGAAAAAGGTACACTCATACATTGCTGGTGGGACTGCAAATTAGTGCAGCCACTCTGGAAAGCAGTGTGGAGATTCCTTAGAAAACTTGGAATGGACCTACCATTTGACCCAACTATCCCACTCCTTGGCCTATACCCAAAGGACTTAAAATCAGCATACTACAGAGATACAGCCACATCAATGTTCATAGCTGCTCAATTCACAATAGCCAGACTATGGAACCAACCTAGATGCCCTTCAATTGATGAGTGGATAAAGAAACTGTGGTATATATATACAATGGAATATTACTCAGCTATAAAGAATAATAAAATTATGGCATTTGCAGGCAAATGGATGAAATTGGAGAATATCATGTTAAGTAAGATAAGCCAATCTCAAAAATCGAAAAGACGAATGATCTCACTGATAAGTGGATGATGACACATAATGGGGGTGGGAGGAGGCAAGAATGGAGGAAGGAGGGACTGTATAGAGGGAAAAGAGAGTTGGGAGGGGTGGGGGGGAGGAAAAAAATAACAGAATGAATCAAACATCGTTACTCTATGTAAATGTATGAATATGCAAGTGGTATGCTGTTACTCCATGTACAAACAGAAACAACATGTATCCCATTTGTTTACAATAAAAATAAATTTAGAAATAAATAAATAAAAGAAATTTAAAAATAATCATAATCAATAAAGGAAAAAAAAAAAAAAAGCTATACATTGATCTTTAGCCTGAAACTATCTATACTTTATTTTACCCAGGTGCTCATGAAACTTCTTTCTCAAAAACTAACCATAATGAAAATATGAGGAAATTAGATTATCAGAAAATATTCTAAACCACACTCCCTGATCATGGGCAATAGCATGAGAAATAATTGACAAAACTGAAAAGGAAGAAGGACCATCCACATAAAAATTAAAAACTATTCTTTTAGAATATCGTTCGGTTAAGGGGAAATACAAAATTAAATCACAGATTTTTTTTATTTCCAAAAAACACTGAAAGCAAAAACACTATATATTGGAATCTACACAATACATTTGAAACAATGAAAATTCATAACAGTAAATGTTTTTATTAATAAAATTTTGTTAGATTAATAATTTAATTCTAAGTTAAAAAGTAGAAAATGAACAATATATAACTTACCAAAATTATTAAAAGAGAGCAAATAATAAAATTTAAAAATTAAGGCAGAGGTAGAGACGGAATAAAAGTTTACCTACTATTTCAAAATTCTAGTTTTAAAAAAATTAACAAAATAAAACATTACTAACCAACCTGATCAAGATAAAAAGGGAAAAACACAAATACAACATAGGAAATATCAAAGGGCAAAAACATTAAAATAAATTTTTAAAAAATCATAGTAAAGATTTATACACAAATTAATTTTAAAAGTGAGATAAAAATGCCTTTTCTAAGAACTATGAAATATCCACACTTTTGAATACTGCATAGCAGTGTAAAAAAAAGCATGGGGAATATTTCTATGAACATGTCATGATTTCCAAGATGTATCATTAAGTGAAGAGAGTCAAATACTGCTTTCTATGCAAGAAAGAGGGCGAATATGGAAATATACAGGTATCTTCTCATTTTGCAAAGGAAATACAGGAAGTATAAGCCAGTGATAAATGAGACAGGTTATCCATAGGGGTGGGTAAGAAAAGAACAGAAAGGATGGGAAAACAAAGTGAGAAAAGGGGAGACAGATCGCTGAGTATGTCTCTGTGATTTTTACAGTCTCCTTCTGTTATAATAATGTAAAAAAAAATTAGACTTGACTTTTTTAAATCATAAAATTATTACATAAAATGTTGTCTGTTAATTTTTGGTTTTCAGATTCCTGAGTAGACAATTTATTTTTTTAGTACAAGTTTTCAGAGAATCTAGCAGGTACAGAATGATATGCAAAATGCAAGGAAGACTTTAATTGGTTTAAAATATTATAATTACCTCAAGAAATTTGTTCTCTAGTTAATGTTTTGCATAGAAAAGACAAAAAAGAAAAATATCTTGGACAAAAAGCATAAAAATGGTAAATTTCATAAGAAAATCAGATATGTTATATATTTTGCTATAATTACACATCTTAATTTTATTCCAATTCCTTTATAATTTTATGCCATTGCTTTCTTCCAAAATTATACATGGCTAGCGAAAATTAAAGAGGTATACATATTGGAATCATTCCAATGATAGTAAAGAATATAAGCACAGTAAAAACGTAGAGAGAGTTGTGAGGGGAAAAATGGATCAATGAAAGCTACGATGGGGGGAGGGTCTTGTGAATCAAAAGAAGAGAAGGCAGCAAAGAAAATGCACAGAGCCCTTATTACCAATAAAAGAAAGAAAATAAGATCATCACTTCAATGTGTTGCCAGATGAAGCCCCTCAAAACCCTGCTTCTGTGACTGACTTCCTAGAATACCAAATGCAATCCGTTTTTTTTTTTTTTCATTTGTTTTTATTTTTACAGAGTGCATTTTGATTCATTGTACACAAATGGGGTACAACTTTTCATTTCTATGTTTGTGCACGATGTAGATTCATACCATTCGTGTAATCATACATGTACATAGGGTGATACTGTCTGTCTCATTCCACCATCTTTCATACCCATGTCTCCTCCTCCCTCTCATTTCCCTCTATGTAATCTAAAGTTTCTAATTCTTCTACCCTCAACCCCCCAGCTCCCATTATATATCATTCTTCACTTATCAGAGAAAACATTCAGCCTTTGGTTTGGGCCTTGGCTTATTTCACTTAGCATGATATTATCCAACTTGCAATCTATGTCTTTATGACATAGCAGCTTGAGAGCAGGCTGTGGGTTATTCGCAGCCGAGAGCATTTCTAGCCTACACACTTTAGAAACCAGATCAGATGTGATTGTTAGAGACATCTTAACCATATATTTTTTATTGACCTAAATTATTTCATCTAATGGGTCTTCAGAGGGGAAAAATGTCCTGAAAACAAATAATGTACAAGAACAACAGCACACAAATAAGTAAAACAAAGCAAATAAGCAAACACCTCCAGTGTTTACAGAACTCAGGTACAAAGTCACTTTCCTCATAGTCGGTGGATTTCAAATGTGCAGGAGAAGGAAAAATGACTAAGGAGCTGGATCCAAGAGATCCAAAAGACCCTAAGGGTCTGGATGACAATGGACAGATAAGTTTGGAGGTCAAATAAAGTCCAGCCATCTGTTAGAAAATTGGCTAAAACGTAGGTCACATATCCAGGACCAGAGCTACAAGGGAAGAAAAGCAGATGTTTGATGAAGTTATAAGAGAAAGCATGCAACTATCTGGATCCGATTTTACATGTAGTAAAAGGCCATGAAAATGAAATTATTTTTATTATCTTTAATAATATCCTGGTTTACTCTTATAATTCTAGGGAGTTTCAGTCTGGGAAATGGAATTTACTTTTTATATCAGAATCCTGGCTTCTACTTTTATATTTTCTCATTTAAATCCTTACCCCAAATATGCTATAAAATAATAAAACACCTGATAATTGTTTTGGACTTATGAAAAATGGTTAAAATGAGACTAAGCAGATCATTCCTGGTCTTCTTGCTGATAGTGTATTCTCTTAGATATTTAAGATTCTAATATGCACCTCAAACTATTTGTTCCATGTTGTATAGAATAAAAGAAATTGAAACTTAGCAAAAATCATAAATTTAATGGGAAACATGAATGGAAAGCAATGGAACAAGGAAAAGAAATATTGTCTTTGCTGTATTAGTACAAACATTTTTATTTTAAATGTACAGAAATTAAGGGAAATCTATATGCAATCCATGCAGTACATCCATGTTTCAATCACCAGCTCACATGGTTGATTATTTCTGAAATAGAGACAGATGAAAGTATTTCACTGCCTCACACAGACCAAATGAAGAGGAAAGGGACATTCAGCCAGCCTGTGATGTCCCGGAACACACTGATATCACCCATGATTGAAAAAACAAAGAGAGGGTCACAGAACACCCAGGCAACTAGACGTAAACTATGGGAAATACCAACTGGTCATCTCTTTGACAAAGATGCTACTCAGATGGTCTGCTTTTCTCATAACTGTGAAGACTTGAATTCTTATTTTCATTTCATCTCACATCTTCAGTCTTTTTTACACATTTAGAAAGCAATGTAATTCTATGAGTTTTATTCTTCTTTCTTCTAGGTCACCTCTTTTCTTCCTTCCTTCCAATTCCAAACAATAATCAACTATTTTTCTCCCTTCTTGGCCTTTACTTAATCTTCAACCTTGTAATAATATGGCACTGTAAAATAGAGCCCCACCAACCCAGAACACAGCCATCTGGGAAGTTCATGTACATAAAATTCAGTTTACAGTGAGGGAGTAAGCAAAAAAGTCTATGAAATAGACAATTCCATGTCTAATATTCAATGTCTGCCTATATTTATTTTATAGTCACATCTGAGTTACCTAATTTTGATTAGAAATGGCAAATTACATCCTCTAATATTTTGAATAAAATAGACTGCAACAAACTTGGCAGCAACACACATGCCTGATTTGGAAAGGGGCAAAGACTAGTTCAGATCTGAATCTGACGATCTCAGACCAGCGAGTGAGCCTATGATACAAGCTAAGTACCATTTGTAACTGATGTAGACAGTATAATCACAAAGTGTTGGGAAGGAGTCTCAAAGTCTAATTGCAACTCCTTCCCATTGTAGGAAATTCACTCGCAACATTCCCTTCCAGGGACAATCTGCTCACTGTGTGAAAACAAGGGCGGTCTCACTACCTTACAAGGAAGCCCATTCCCTTTTTCAAAACATCTTTTAGAAAGTTCATTTTAAAAAGCCAGCAACTGCTATCCCCTAACTTCATTTTCTTGATTCTAGCTCATTCACTCAACCAACATTTTCACAGTAATTACTTCAGTAGTTAGACAATATACAAGATAAAACACATTTGCCCTTTATCCACCTGGAGAGATTCATGAAGAAGAAGAAAAATAAAGTACCAATTGCCTTTTCCTTGCCACTGGGTCCCTTTCTGCATTCTCCAGTCTCAGTATTACTTACCTGAATCACACCTCCCAAGAAGGAAACGGCTGCAGCAACTCCAATCCTTTGTACCTCAAAGTCAGACAAGCCCAGCACATTGGAGTTGCTCTGCATGGTGAGGTTCTGGCTGCTTTGAGGGACTAGCCTTTCCACAGCATTGGCTGATATTAAGGATGTCAAGGCAAAGGTGCCTGAAAAGAGGTGGAGGGAACCTTCTATTAGTAACTCAAGAAAAAGATTCAATCAAAATTGTTGGATTCTACCATTAAGGTTGATGCCACATCACAAAGCCAAACATCTGTTAGAAACAATTTCTGTACCCCCACTTTTACCGTACCATATAAAAGAAGCAGATACCTCTCTACACACACATTCATTAACAGGCAATCATACCCATCTACATGCTATTTCTCTTCCTCTCTCCACACTGGCATGGAAAATGTCCTCGGAGCAGTGAATAAGATTATAGCCTGGATTTAAATCCAATACCTCAATTTATCAATAATGTGACCTAAAGTACATTACTCTATGTCCAAATTGGCTCATCCACTGACTGGAGCAACGAATTATACCTGTTTTTCAGGGTTTGGGGGAAATTTAAGGGAGGTATGCTTAAAGACTTCAGTAAACTCAGTGATTACATTTGAACTCTGATTGAAATTCTTGCTTCTCCAACCTACCTGTGCAGACCCTAGTTGTCTTTCAAGGTCTGGCTGATATTCCATATTCACAAGAATCTATCTCAGTTACTCCTGACCAGGTTTAAATCTTTCTCCCCACTGTGATCTTTATTATAGTATAACAACATCCTGTGATCCACAAGATGATTAAATATACATCTACTGCTTCTAGAAAAGGCTAACAATATTTACAAAGAATTGCCTTGCCTTCTATATGCCTGGGACCATGTTCAGTGAGTTCCCTTTTCCTGTCAAGAGTTCCAATGCGGGCTGGGGAGATAGCTCAGTCGGTAGAGTGCTTGCCTTGCATGCACAAGGCCCTGGGTTTGATCCCCAGCATCGCAAAAAAAAAAAAAAAAAAAAAAAAGAGTTCCAGTGCCTGTCATCTTGGCACAGCCTGCCTGAGAATTCTGCCACATGGATAGGGAAATGCTGATTCCCACAGAGAGGCTCAGAAAACTTGGGTTAAAGAAACACTGCTGCAGTGTGCAAACATCCCCCCGTGACTCATTACTCAAGATCTTTCTTTGCTCCAGATCAAACTTGCACAGCCTGTGCAAGATGCCGATAGAACGCAAAGTATGCAGCAGCATAGGCAAGTGAGGCAGCAGTCCAGCAGAAATGGGTCTCAATGGAACACACACACACACACAAAATCTTCTAGGCTCAATGAATAAGAAGCTTCTTCTAGGCTCAATGAATAAGAAATAAGAAGGGCAAGTTGTGCTGTGGATTTAGAATAATGTGGTGATTATAGATTCTAATGAAGGTGGCCTTAAGTCCCAGAACTGTCTCCTTATCTGCAAACATATGGCATTCCTCATCCAATGGTGTTGTTATAAAGTTAAAATGGGATAATAAAATTCAGCATATGTCAAATAGCAAACATCTAATGGCATGTGGTTAAACTCCTAATAAATGTTAGCTATTCAGACAATTCTTAGTAAGATTAAGATCAGAATGCTCTCTTATGGTCTGTTATTCTTTGCTCTTCTCTTAGAATTGGTGGTCCATAAACATATGGAAAAGTAAAGAGTCCTCTCAGTGAGCTAAGTCATTCTCAATAAATCATGAGTAGATATTAACCATCTTGCTTATTGTCCTCCTCAATAAAACTAAATTAAGAATACATCAAGCAATGAATATATCTGATCATCAGAGACAAGATTCTGGCACCCAGGATAGGGACTACTAAGTAAGGAACATTGCTGTAGAATGTTATCTTGATAAGGCATATTTTTCAGGATGTGTTATGGCAGGATAGTCCTGAGATCAAGTCAGATATTCCTGAAAGTAAAAAAATGTGTCTTTGGTCCTTAAATCTCCTAGACCACAGAACAAAATGTACTACAGAGAAACCCTGAACAAATGACTATAAAACTGAGAACATTTCAAAGAGTTAATTTTTGAGTTTAGTCCTATCTTTCTGGGATTTGGAGGAAGACAATACAGACTTAAAGGGTAGAACAGAAAGGGTCATCTACATGGTTTTATTGGGAGAAGAAAAATGAGCCTCACCTGGATAGGAGTCCCTTTAACAAGGCTGCAACTTGGCTATTTCTGAGATAGTGGAGGACTACCAAGGAGCTGGGGCTGCTGCAATGTAAGGATCTAGTAGATGATGATCTACCTTCTCTGTCTATGGGCCTCACCCTCATTTTTATCTCCTTCCCATTACTTCTCTCTTCCCTTATTTTCTCAACTGTTTACCCCAGTCAGGCTTTAAATCCACTACTGGAAGCAACCCTTAAACACCACTAACCCATTTGGTCACTTAATAGCACTGAGGGTAGCAGGGTCTAGTAGGAAGTATGAGTCCCAGCCTTGGACAGATTGAAATTCAGATCGTATTCCACTGAATGTCAGCTTGTGATCTTGGTCACTTCACCTAACCTCTCCCAATTTCTATATTTGTAATATGTTGACAAAACATCTAGTTATAAAATTGGGGTAGAGAATAAATGAGATTTTTATATATAAAACATTTATCACATTGTAGACTTTCAGTAAATAATTGTTTATTTTTGTTTCTTCTAAAGAGTCTCATACTATCTTTCTAAGTTTCTTCTGGGTTGCTCGTTTTTCTTCTCCCAACAAGCCCATTTAGATGGCCCTTCTTCACCTATCAAAATTTTTTTTTAATTTAGAAGATGAGTAAATCCTCTGAATTGTCACATATTGGTTATCTTCCATGGTTCTGTTTCCACTGGATTCTAACCCAGGTTTCCATCTTTTCCTTTTCTAACCAATGAATTAAATTGATTATTTCTTGTCACAGAAATAATATCTATTATTTAACCACAAGTTTCCCACAGCTGTTAATAATTTATTAAATAATTTGTTAGTTGCAGGGTCTTATATAAATGGTAATTTCAAAGCTACTCAACCAATAAATGTTTACAGTGATTACCTAGATAATAAAACAGTTTATGTAAATGTATGTGTATACATTATCAAATTGTGCAATTTTTACTTCTTTTTTTAATTTTTTTTTTTAGTTGGACACAATACCTTCTTTTTATTTATGTGGTGCTGAGTATCAAACCCAGGGCTTCATGCATGCCAGGCAAGCGCTCTACCACCAAGCCACAACCCTAGCCCCATTTTTGACTTCTTAATGTAATTATGGTCTATTCATAAAGTTTGTTTTACCTTTTGCTTTTATCTTGTGTTAAACAGAGGGAATGCCATGGGGTCTGTTCTAAGACAATCATCCAAATTTTTCTTGCTAAGAACAGATGAAAATGTTTCCAAAAAATGAAAATAATCTCTTATGAAGTTAGAAAGCAGAATAATTAAAAAATAATAAGCTTTAAGAATTTCTATTTCTTTATTGTGCTCTTCTTTTGCCTTAACCAAAAGAAAAACTCATTCTAAAACATTACATTGTCCAGAAAAAAAAAAAAAGAAAAAAGCTTAGGCTTTATATTTGGCCACCTCTGAGCTGTAAACCATGCATCTCTGACTTTAATTTGTGCTCTCATAGGAAGTTTTCTGAATTTCAGGGTTTGTGGTTATTTTTATTTTCTTTTTAACCCAAAATATGCAGATAATTATGCCCACTTAATAGGCTAGGGATAGGGCAAAATAGCATATGTAATGCTCTTAATAAAGTACATAATGAATGGTATATAAATAGTTCTGAAACATATACATAAATATACACATATATGCATATAATATAAATATACACATATAATGTTTATGTCTTATATATAGGCATGTATGCCTGAATAACAGAAATGCATTGTAAACAATTTCCCTGTTGAGCAAATATCATCATTCGTTAAGTATACTTACTCAAACTAAGACAGATGTGGCATCACTAGGCTATGTAATCTTATGGGATAATGTTCTTACATGTCATTTGTTGTTGACTGAAATGTCATTATGTGGCTCTCAATGTGTATATGTGTATATAAAACTTAGAGATTTTGTGAAAATGCCGACTGTATTTCAGCAGGTCTGAGGTAGAAACCAAGGTTTTGCATTTCTAACAAGCTCCCATGTAATGCTGATTCATGGAGCACAGTTTAGGTAGCAGTGCTTTAAACGACTGTTTACTGTCAATCTTTCCCCCATGACAAAGTTATAGATACAAAAAAACAAAAACTACACACAAAAAATTACTTTATGAGAAATTTTATGTGTCAATGTAGTAGGCAAAATTATGTCCCCCAAATATATCTACATGCAAATCCCTAGAACCTGCGAACATACTATGCTCCATGGCAAGGAATAATGTATGTTGCAGATGAACTAAAGTTTGATAATCAGTTGACCTTAATGTGAGAAGATTTTCCTGGATTGTCCAGGCATTTCCAATATAATCACAAGGTTCTTTAAATACGGAAGGTGGAGCAAAAGATGAGAGTCAGAGAGAGATTTGAAGATGCTACACTGCTGCCTTGAAGATGTAGGAAACCTCTGGAAGACAGAAAAGTTAATCATGTGCATTCCCTGCTAGAGCTTCCAGAAAGGAATGAAGCACTGCTGATACAGTGTTAGTCCTGTGAATCTCATTTCAGATTACTGACTTCCAGAACTGAACAATAACATTTTCTTATTTTAAGTCACTAAACTCATGCTAATTTGTTAGAGCAGCATCCAAAAACTAATATAATCAATAACACAAAGTGACCCCTGGAGAAATGGTTGCAAAATGATTAGACAATGAGATCTGACATACACAAAGTAAACAGAAATGTGTATATATTTCCATTTTAAAGTACTTTATTATTATTTAAGATTAAAGTATCATTTTTAATATTAGCTTTATTAAGCCTTATGAAGCAAGTACTAAATTAGACACCTTTCATCAATTATCTAGTTCTTGGTATGATTATATGTAATTCAGCAAGAGGGCATCTTACTATCATAGAAGAAACAAATAGAGCCAGCTTTAAAACTTTGTACAGGTCATGTAGATAGAAAACAGCAAATGAGACATATGCCCAGGTTTAACTAACACAAGGCCAGCCAGCTGTAGTATCAGAATAATTGTGGCTGCTCATCTTTTAAGGCAAGATACATCCCAATTAAAGGGTCTTACAGAATCTAGCCTGGAAGAAATCTAGAAGATCATTTACCCAAATATCAAACACATATAAAACATTTTTCAGTATTTAAATTACTAAATTTTATAGTCTTTTTTGTTTTCTTTCTTGTTCTTACTTCCTCTTATCTCATTGTAAACTCTGCCCACTTTCATTTTTTTTATTTTTTAATTGATACTGGGAATTGAACCCAGAGGTCCTTAAGCACTGAGCCACATCCTCAGACCTTTTCCTTATTTTTTTTTATTTTGAGACAGGGTCTTGCTAAATTGCTCAGGGCTTCACTAAGTTACTGAAGTTGGCTTTTAATTTGCAATCCTCCTGCCTCAACCTCCTGAACCTCTGGGATTACAGACATGCACCACCATACTCGGCTCCTTTCACCGTCTTTTTACAACTGAAAAGTGCAAAGAATCCTTAGCAATAACCTTGGTTACACAGTAAGATAGCAATAAATCATAGTGTACATTGGCTATCCAAATCACAGAAATGTATAGAAGCAATATTTGCTGAGATTTTCCAACAGTGAAGTTAGAATTGTATGGGAAATATAATCAGTAAGGAACAATCACTTTGAGTCTCTTTTATTATTAACATGAGAAGCATAACCATGGGTAGGAATTATTACCTGTGGCAACATGTCGTCCCATTCCAAATATGGCATAAATGATGGCAGGAAACAGAGACCCATATAAACCAAATACTGGGTGCACAGATGAGAGAATAGCAAAGGCCAACCCTGTGAAGAAGACCAAAACAATCAGGACCATCTTATAACACCAAGATACCATTACATAATAGAATGGTTGATTTACTTAAGGCCAAAATAAAATAATTTAATTGTTCTATTTATTCAACTAAAGAATCTAGTATTATTTTCCTAAATGGGAGAAAATTACCCATTAGCTCATGTTTATGTTCAATTAATGTTACAGTGACTTGGCTAATTCATGAACATATCCACTTCCCAATATAATTTCTTAGAGCAGTAAAAAAAAAAAAAAAAAATCAAGGGTGCTTCTTCAATGATCAAGTAAGGAATAACTTATAACTATTAGTTCCTCATAGATATTTCTGCCTATATAGTTTTTATGTTATATGCACATAGAAAATTTTTATAGATATGTCTAAATGACCACTGGTGGTTTGAATATGACCAAAACATGAATTAGAACAGGTTCATTAATGTGATCTCATCTGTAGTTGGTCCTTGGCATTAAGCAAGGACCTACCATGTTAGGTTCTGAAAAATCCATTTGAGTCTATCAATTTAATGTTGGACATGTGACTTGGTGTGAAGTACTTTATAAGTTACAAAGAGGAAGGAGGTGGCAATAGAATCTGAAATGCCTACACTTGAGGACAGATCATTATTCACATTATGGGACCTAATAGTCTAGTTCCAATATCATTCATTTTTACTGTTGAACTTTTACATTTTAAATTAAATTAAATTGAATTATATTTTTAAAATAACCTTTGTAGTTATATATCAACTATTACTGTATACTATATACTATTTTCCAAGTAGTATAACATTTTAGTAATGATTAAAATGGATGAGAATTCTACCAAGGATCTTTTTCAAAAACCATCTCAATTGCTTGTTTATTGGTAGTGTATTTCTTAGTCTGAATGCAATAAAAGTGATTTCAAAGGAGTCAGTGGCAGAGGCTGCTCTAGAATCTCATATAGGCATGGTGAGAGTCACCAATCAGTTTTGTAGGGGACAGCATTAAGGGCAGGTCTTGGAACCAGGTTAGCACTAAAAGGTTGAATATCCCCCACCCCTTCATATTTTTATAACTTTGTAAAAAAAAAATTAAAAAGTACTGTATTTAGCCCAGAATTGCTAACACAGAAGTACTTCAAAGTTCTCATTCCAAGAAATAAGGCCAAGTGCCAGTAATTCCATGAGAGAAAGAGTTTGGAATTTGAAGAAAATACTAACAATAAGGCGCAATGAAAGGAAATTAAAGATTCAGTCCTGTGCTATTCCTTAATGGTCAACTTACGGTCCAAAGAAAAGTAGAACTGGAGGCACTGTTCTAGGTTAGCAATTAGAAAGTAGGGAGAGCTATCTAGTCAAATATGAAAGTGTTACACAATTTGTTCTCCCTCTTCCTCTTTCCCATCCTCTTCCCCTTCCCCTTCCCCTCCCACTCTGCTCCTCCTCCTCCTCCTTGTTTCCTCCTCCTCCTCCTCCTCCTCCTCCTCCTCCTCTTCCTCCTCCTCCTCCTCCTTCTTCTTCTTCTCTCTCTCTCTCTCTCTCTCTCTCTCTCTCTCTCTCTCTCTCTCTCTCTCTCTCTCTTTCTTTCTCTCCCTCCCCCAAAACTTGTCTTTCTCTTTTTATTTTTCAGTTTATCTCAATTATGCTCTCATTAAAAAAGAGTCGGTGGAAATATCTGGAATCCCTTAACATTTGGCAGTGGGAAGATAGGAATCTTGAGTCACTCCAAATGGCCCATCAGCTGCACATTTCATTTCCTCTTTGACATTCCGATCTTACCTCAGAACTTTTCATTTATAAAACCAATTAATTCCCTTCTTAGTTGTGCTACATCAGATTGTATTTTCTATCACAATACAAGAAGACATTTCCAAATGACAGCCTTCTAAAATTTTCCTTACACAAAATTTCTAGAATGTTTTTGCCTCATGTTTATGGTTTTATGGAAATACAAATAACATTTATTTGTAGTTGCTGCTACAAAAGATAACCAAACCTTAAGATGGGGAATGAATGATTGAATTCCAAAGATTTCCAAGAACAGAAAATGGTGAGTAATACATGGGCAAAAATGCATGAGGAATGGATGTTTGAGGAGTGAAGCTGAGGAGACCATTTTAGGTTGTGGGACCTGTTCAAAGGCACAGAGTTCTAAAAAAAACTTGCTTAGTTCTGGAATAGGGAGTCATTTGGTGCACTCACAAAAGGGATTCATGTGAGACAGTGCCAAGAGATGGTAAAACATACATTAGATAGTAATGTATTTTATATACTAAGTGATTAGGAATTTAACCTGTGATTCAGGATGGTGGACATTTGAAACTTTAGGACCTCCTCTCACCCAGCTTCTTCTCTGTTCTGATAATCCATCAGATTAGAGAAGAAATGGCTGGGCCAAGAAGGAGAAACTCCAGTCAAAGTTCATTCCAGGTGCTTAACTGTATTCTCTGATGCCAAATGAGATGCAACACACCAAACAAGAGAGGAATTGACTCACTTTTACTCAAGAGCTGGAGGGAAAACTAGGATTTCACCACTGCTTGAGGAGGAAAAGGATGGCATCGAAAACATGAGGTTCCTCAGAGAATGGCAGTCCAATTGACCTGCCAGACTTCTGAGAAGGCCTGCATCCTGTGGCTTAGAGAGGAACCACTGCAGGACATAGAACTTATTCATGACCAGGAGAAGATGTTTGCTCAGTACTGTCCTGAAAGAATCGCTGTGCCTTCTACAGCTTCTTGTTGGTCTCTGCTTGAAAGATCCTAGTAACCAGATCTGTGTAGATAGCAAGAGAATTTAGATCCTAACAAAGACTAACTTCAGGGTTCTCAAACTGACCCAAGAAAGGCCAAACAACATAAAAGCTAACTCTACCTGAAGAAAAAAATGATGGCCTCAGTGCTGTGAGAGGCACATCTCACATGCAAATTTTAATTTTTTGATTTATGTAATGATGTGAAATTTTTACCTCAGTAAAGTGACCTTTGTTTAAAAAAAAAAAAAAAAAAAAGAAGCAAGAACTCTCAAAGATATGTTAGAAAAATAACAAAAATTTCAACTTTCATGAGCCCATAAGTGTTACATACGTGATTAAAAAGTAAATCAGAAGGCTGGGGTTGTGGCTCAATGGTAGAGCGCTTGCCTAGCATGTGTGAAGCACTGGGTTCAATTCTCAGTACCACATACAAATAAATAAAGTCCATTGACAACTAAAAAAAAAAAAAAATCAAATCAATTGTGTTGCTTGGGTTCAACCACTGAACTACCACATGTCACAAGGCTAACAGTGGCTGACTGGATGTGAGCAGGAAGGACAGCAATGGTAAAAAAAAAAAAAAAAAAAAAAAAAAAAAAAAAAAAAAATACAGCAAAATCCCTGGAGTAGGTCCTGAAGAGACTGGCCAAATGAGCCAAAGTCTGAAAACCCAGTCAACACCAAAATTTAAGCGGTGAAGGAACTGCCTGCACAGAGAGAAAAGTACATAAGAAAAGTATATAAGGAAGCTAAGGCCAAGAGTATATGGTGATTCCACAGAAATGGCATTCCTAACTAAGGCCAAAAGTGTCCCTTGACTCTGACAACAGAGAGGCTGCTGGTGAAATCAGAAAGAGCACTTCCTAGGGGAACAGTGGATGTGGGAATCAAGTAGGAGCAGGTAGGGCATGCCTGTGAGTGGAAGGAGAACAGGCAGGAAACATGAACCAGACTTGAAAAACTTCCATTTTTAAAGAGAAGAAAAACAGAGCCAAATGGGGACATTGAAGCAAAAGAAGTTGAATTATTTTATTAGTTTGAAGATAAAATAAGCCTTATACTGGGGGCAGTTTCAGGTTTCATGAGTCCTAAATTTTATACATTTTGAGAGACTTTCTAGGAAAAGATTAGTTACTTAATTACTTACCTTACACAAAATAACCTTAAACATAAGATTTGAAGTTCTAAAAGTAATAGAAGAAAACACAAGGGAAAAACTCTGTGATATTGGTCTGAGTCACAAAGTCTTTGTTTTTTCTTTTTTCTTTTTTATCATTATTTTTTATTTTTTATAGACTGCATTTTGATTCATTGTATACAAATGGGGTACCTCATTTCACTTCTATGGCTGTCCACAATGTAGATTCATACCATTCATGTAATCATACATGTACATAGGGTGATGTCTTTGAATGTAACCCCAACTGTAGACAATAAAAGCAAAAACAGACAAAACATATTATACCAAACTAAAGCATTTTATACAGACAAGGAAATGATTAACAGATAGAAGAGAAAAATCTATAGAGTGGGAGAAAATATTTTCAAATCAGACCTCTGATTAGGGGTTAATATCCAAAATATATAAAGAACTCAAGCAACTTCACAGCAAGAAAGCAATACAATAAAATACTATGTAAAGGATCTGAAGAGAAATTTCTTAAAAGAAGACATACAGAGGACAATTGATACATGAAAAAAAAATTCTCAGCGTCACTAATCACCAGGGAAATGCATGAGATATCATCTCACACCTGTTAGAATGGCTAACATCAAAAGATACAAGATAATAAGTGTTAGTGAGGATGTGAAGAATAGACAATCCTTGTGCATTGTTGGTGAAAAAGTAAACTAGTGCAACCATTATGGAAATTTGTATGAAAGTTCCTCCAAAAACTAGAAATAGAGCCAGGTGTGGTGGTGCATGCCTGTAATCTCAGCAGCTCCAGAGGTTGAGACAGGAGGATCATGAATTCCAAGCCAGCAACAGCAACTTAGCAACTAAGCCCTAAGCAACTCAGTGAGATCTTGTTTCTAAATAAAATATGGGGATGTGGCTCAGTAGTAAAGCACTCCTGCTCCTGGGTTCAATACCCGGTTTGTAAAAAAAAAAAAAAAAAAAAAAAAAAAGGTAAAACTCCCATAAAAATCCACCAACCTAAGTACTGAGTATACATCCAAAGAAAATGAAATCAGTCAATCGAAAGCATATATGTCCTCTATAAGGGGGGGTAGGAGGGGTTAGGGTTAGGGTTAGGGTTAGGTTTAGGATTAGGGAATGGAGGAAGGAAGGACTGTATAGAGGGAAAAGAGGGGTGGGAGGGATGGGGGGGAAGGGAAAAAAATAACAGAATGAATCAAACAACATTGCCCTATGTAAATTTATGATTTTTAATTAAAATAAATAAAAAATAAATAAATAAATGTAGGGTCAATATCCATGTATAAGTGCAAGTAAATTAAATTTAACTTTTAATTAATAAAAAAAAAAAGAAAGCATATATATGTCCTCCCATGTTCATGGAGCATTATTTAACAATAGTAAAGGGATTAACCAGAGTGTCCACTAATAAATGAACAAATTTTTTAAAATGTGTTATAGGTTTGTGGGTATAGTATATATGTGTGTGTGTACATGTGTATAAATACACACACATACACATACAAACAGTGCAATACTACTCAGCCTTAAGAAAGAAGGAAATCCTGTCATTTACAACCACATGGATTAACCTTGAGGACATTACACTAAATGAAATAAGCGAAGCACAGAAAGACAAACACCACATGATCTTATTTATATGTGGAATCTAAAAATGTCAAACTCATAAAGTTTGAAGGCTGGAGGTGGCAGGATTATAGATGTTGGTCAAAGGATACATAGTTTCAGTTAGACAAGAGAGATAAATTCAAGAGCTCTACTGTGCATCATAATGATTATAATAAATAATAACATACTCTTGAAATTTCTAAGACAGTAGATATCAAGAATTCTCATTACAGAAAAGGTAATACATGTGCTAATTAACTTGGTTTATCCATGCTACACTATATACATATACCAAAAATTATTTGGCACTCTATAAACATACATAATTTTTAAGTTTGTTTTATAATATTTATACACTATAAATTATGTTATTTATAACCAGCTAATAATATCACATTGTTTAAACTGTTGAATTAAGAAACTCCCTATTGGGTTGGTGATATAGCTCAGTTGGTAGAGTGCTTGCTTTGCAGGTTCAAATCCCCAGCACTGCAAAAAAAAAAAAAAAAAAAAAAAAAAGAAAGTCCCTATTAAAATTCTTGATATTTTCAGGATTTTAGGGCATTTCAGGTTTTCTTGTGCAGAAACTTAAATATTTAAATTACAGAATTAACTCGCCAGTGTCTTGATGATGTCTTTGTTATAGATCCATATCAGAAGTTTTATTTTATCTCTGTTAATTTCAGTATTTTGTGGCAACTTCCTCTTAACCAAATCTCACAAAGACTCTCCAGCCTCTCCAGTATCACTGTACATAAGGAACTGGACCCCAGGGAAATTGGGCTGGGAAGAAATAGTGTTCTTAATCAATTTCTGTTAGAATATTTTACTTTCAAACATTTATGACTATGTGAAAACATTGACCGTGGAAGGGGCAGATGCAAATGGGGATGTAATATTGAACAAGATCAATATTAAGCAGATATATGCAAGTGTAATGAGTTCTGTACATGAATTACCAGGACAGTGGGAGAATGATTACTTTCCAATGAGACAGTCTTTAGGAACTAATGCCCCATATTGAGAGATCCAGGTTCTAAGACAGACCAACAAGTAGAATGTTTTGTGAACATTGTTGGAAGTATAAAATGTATTTCCTATGAAAAAGGGATTCTTGAGGGTGCTTAGGAAAACTGGTCATGTAGATATCACTCAAAGTTCAAGCAAGAAAGGAGGATACATGTCACGAATGAGAAACCAGAAGGGAAAGGAAAGATGATTGAGAAAGGGTTCAATTTCACATGGTTCCCAAGGCTGACAGGAGCCTTATGCAGGTAAAAACTTAAATATGCAGGAAAAAATGCCATTTCTTTGCTTTTTCTTACCATTTTTTCTTTGGAACCTGAAAATACCTGATTAGAAAGAGCAATGGCAGTCCCTGTTTCCCATGTCTGGATATGACATGGAAGAAAACCACGAGTCTGTGGTGCATGAAAGGAAGTGGACGATAAGATAGAGTGCATTAAAAACATCAGCAATTCAAGGCTTTGGCTGAGAGCCTTAAATAGATTGTTGGTAAAAGAACTATTTCTGCTTCAGTAAAGTTTAATCCAAGTGGAAAGAACGACAGTCAACTGTGAGTCCTAATAAGAATTCTAGCATAACTTCTAATCCAGGAAGCACAGCTCTTGGAGGGGAGAGAAATGGTCAGTCAGAACCACTGGTAAATCCAGAAGAAAGAAGACATCTTGACTATGAGAAGGCCTGATCTGGGGGAGAATGTTGATGAGCACTGCTTCCTGCTCCTGATATCTCCGGTAGTCAAGAATCCAGACTTTATGAATGGGGCCCACAGCACCATATTAAGGATTGATTCTTTGAAAAAGTAAAAAATGTCATATGAATGCAAGCTAACAGTAATAAAATGCACTAATGCAGCGAATTTTTTTTCTCAAACTGCACTTGGAAACTCCATGAATGATTTTTTTTCAAGATCGTTAATAAAAATGGCAAGGTTTTCTTCTTGTCACATCTATTTTAGTATTTTTAGTAAAAGGATATTACATAACAATATTCAACATTGTAATTTTAGGAGGGAGAGGAAGTATATCTTAGCTTATAGTGATAGTATTATATAAGTAAACATCAGATAGTACATGTGAGATAGTAACACTTTTCAGAATATGAGGATTTAACTTACTTTGAAACAAGATTGTAACAGCCAATTTTCTCTGAAAAGGTTGTTACTGCTTGAAGATAATCACATACTACCATTAGTTAGCTCATGGGCTTCAAGTGGATAAGAATGCAATACCATATACTAATGCTCACATGAAAATGAGGAAATACCAAACAGGGGAAAAGGTGCACTTTACTAATCTCTGACTCTCACCAAGACTCAGCAGCAACTGTCTGGTCAGACCAGAGCATAAGCTGGCACCCAGACCAGCACTCCCTTCTTACACAATTCAGTTCAAGAGCAGAAGAAAGCAATAATGATGCTTCTCACTGCACACTGCCATTATCCAGCAATATCCCAGACAGTTTGTGCACAATAAATTAAATGAAAATGATATTGGACCCACAGGACACAAAGAGTTGTTAAAATATTCTTTTACCCAGTCATGGACATAAGTGCTGGCTTGCCTGCCTAGCGACCCAAATACAATGACACAAGTAGCATAAAATGCTAATTAGGTGATTTGCCATCTCTTTGTTGTCTCTTTTGGATTATTTTGTTCCTGGTTCTGTTTTTTAACTGGGTAGGCTGAGGGGGACATGGAGAGCAAGAAGTGGAATAGAGACAGAATATGTACACATTCATACGTAGAGGACCTGCGGATGCTAAAGGATATCTTCCTAGTAATTGATCTCAGTAATTGAAATAAGTTTGAAGTACCCATTTGCTGAAAAATTGGTGAGGGTATCCTTAAAATTTTGTATGATGCCTAGAACTTCTCTAACTTATTTTGGAAGATTTCTTGCAAAGCTGAAGATCTCCATCTTCTCACCTTCAAGTAGCAGTGCTAAAACATACAAGTAAGAAAACATCTGCCTAGAATTAAGCACCTACTATGTGCTAGAAAAGGTGATATATCAATTAGCAACCCAGATAAAGATCTATGCCTTTGTAGGGTTTCTATTTATAATCTGCACTTATTGGTTTATGCTCTCATAGGGAACAGTTGATGATAATCATAGCATTTATCAAACATCTCAGTTATACTAGATTCTGCCATGAGTACTTTATCTTCTCTCATTTTTCCTCAAAGCAACTCTGTATACTAGGTATTATTATCCCTATTTTGCATATTTTATAGCAGCTAAAGAACTTGCCTAAGTAATATAGGCAGAGTCCAAAACTGAGGTCTCTTTGATGGTTGTTCCACAAGTACTTATAAAGCTCTTACTATGTACCCCAATACATAATACTTTCTATCTCCATAGGAGATACAAAGAAGTGGAAACAACCTAAGTATCCATTAGCCAATGAATGCATAAAGAAAATGTGGCATGTATATGCAGTGGAGTGCTATTCAGCCAAAGAGAAAGAATGAAATCCTGTCATGTTCAACAGCATGGATGGAACTAGAGATCATTATGTCAGGTGAAGTAAGCAAGTCATGCACGGAAGGACAAGCACTGTATGATCTCGCTCATATTGCAATGTGAAAAGTTTATCTCATAGAAACTGAGAGTAGAACTGTGATTACTAGAGGCTGGGAAGGGGAGCAGAGTGGATATAAGGAAGGGGAAATGTTACTCTTAACTACATTGCAGTTAAGAGTAAGAAGGGCTGATGTTGTTTACTCCTAAGACTTGAGGAAGAAACCTTGCAAAGGTTATAGGAAGAGAAGGAAAAAAATATTCTAGGAAAAATCCTGAAAGGAAGAGACCCCATGACCCCACATGGTGCTGACACAAAGAAAGAGTTAAATAGACGACTGGCATTTTTGTAGCACTTAGATGTTGTCAATATCCTCTCTAGAAGGTGTCCTCAAGGCTTTGATACCATACTAAAGGGAAAAATTTATACTCGTAGTTGATTTGGTCAAGAAGAGCTTTCTTTCAAAGTAAGAGACAAATGAAACCCTCCATCCAAGTATATTTTTTGTGTGTAAAAAGATAGCCCCAGTATAATCTTGGAAGTATATGAATCTGTGATGAAAGTAAAGAATCAAGGCCATAAAGTCAAAATGGTACAATACAGTGGTCAAGGCAGCAGAAAGGTTGATCACAGATTTCTGATCTCTGCCTGAAGCTTATCATCTTTTTTAAATTTTTTTTTTATTTTTACAGACTGCATTTTGAATCATTGTACACAAATGGGGTACATCTTTTTGTTTCTATGCTTGTACACGATGTAGATTCATACAATTTGTATAATCATACATGTACATAGGGTAATGATGTCTATCTCATATCATCATTTTTCATACCCCACCTCCCTCTCATTTCCCCATGTAATCTAAATTTCCTCCATTCTTTTACTCAAAGTACAGAACATCTGATATAATACCTTTTGGTTAGTAGGCCAATAGTATAGATGTTATTGAGACCAGACAATTATCCTTAAAAGTCAGTTTTCCTTTCTGTCACATGGAATTCTATAATTATCATTGATCACTTTACTAGGATTCAAAAATAGCTAGTTTGGATGCAAATAATATTTATAAATTAGGTTCTCAACACTCAAGGTAAGTTTCTATATGTAGGTAGACCCATTCTTTAATAACACAAATTATTTAAATATATCCCAAAGTAATGGATCACTTATCAAATGCTAAAATATTAATTATATGGTTAATAATTGTGCTAAAATAGTAATCAGAGTAGGCAGTATATTCAACACCCTTCAAGACTTAGATTGCATTATATCCTATAGCACACAAATTTTTAATAATGAGGTCATATTTAAAGTCGATGTCAGCAAAACTCCCCATTGTCTTCAAAGTTGAGAGGCACTAATGGGCTGAGATTTTGCTAACCATTGGATTCTCCACATTTAGTTGAAAAAGAAAATGTCAAATAACTTCACCAATGGTCCTAGGATAATCCACAGGTAGGCCAAGAGACCAACCTGCTGTTTTAACATGAGGATGGGGACATCAACACATAACCTTCAATGACAGCTGCTACCCCCTGCTCATATATTAGGTAGAACTTAAAGAAGACTCAGAGTTATCATTGCTGCTAGGTCCCTAGACTGTAACTCAGACCTCTTTCTACCAAGAATCTTGGACCCACATTCTAATTCTGACTTGCTCCTACGCTTTACATAAGATTTCAACACTATATTCCCTAGTTTTACCTTTTTGGTCCTGGTCCCACAGGTTGACATTCAGACACTAAACTTTCATTCACCAGGCTGTTTGCATGTGTTAGCTAGCCTCCCTGAGCTTGACCCCAATCCCAGGTCAGGATTCTATGTCTCTCCATACGTGGTGTCACAACTCAATTCAGTCTGTAGAGAAGAAGTTGTCCAACCCCTTTCTTTCCACTACCTTCCACCTCCCCACCCAAGAGAAGGGCTGCTAATGATAAGGATCAAATTTGAACACTCCGAAGAGAACACACATTTCCTGGTGGAAGAAGGCCATGTCCAAGAGTTTATGTTTTTCTCTCTTCTACTATTTCTTAATCCATGCTATTGGCATGATAAAAGGATCAGGGCCTGCCTCAAAGTAAGCTCTGATATGTTTCTCTTTCTCTTTCCACAAGCACATTTAAACCTTAGCTTTAAAAACCTTAGATATCTGTTCTGCACTGTTTTTCTGCACTCTGTTGTTGCTAGAGCTAACTTTGCACACTAATTCAGCAAATAAAGTGGGACACTGGGTGCCATTTCCTAAATGTTACCTGTGTATATAGTTCCCTAGAGATCTCCTCTAGGGAAAGAGGAATGAGTAGGATTTGGTTTCTTAAAATGATAAATATAATGATAAAGATAATACCAATACCTATAGCTAATCGAATTTTGCTAGCTTTTTTAAGACCACTACTTTGTCCTCCATATCTATCCAATTTTTACCACCAAACATTCATTTCATGTTATACTATATAGAAGGAACTGTACTAGTCTTCATATTCCTAAATAAAAGCAGAATTCTTTGGCAGTTCCTTGGGTTATGCAACCTACTCAAGGCAAAAAATGGCTGAAACCAATACTCTGTAAACTTTCATTAAGAAAATGTTCCCACCCTTACATACGCTCACCAGAGTGATATCTTCAAGGTTGAAATAACAAGATCATATTCTCATACACTTTTGTACGCATATCTGAGGAAAGAAAAAATAATAAGCGCCTTGTGGGCTAGATTGTTGTCTTATACTTTTCTGTCTCTTTCTAAGAACATAATAAAAGACTATATTTTGTCCAATATTTTTTAACAGAAATGAACAAAGACCCTAGTAAGACAGATTTCAATATTCTTGAAAACAAAATAATTAGGTAGTGGTAGGCACTTCCAAGAATTACACATACAAAATCAAACCCAAACTGTGTGGGTAATGATGAAAGTTATTTCCATCTGGTAACTGGTTTGTGGTGGTCTTAGCATTGTTATTAGCAAACCACAGTATAGCCAGCTGTCTGGTTCACACTATCAGCAGGCTCAGGGTTAAGCAATATTACAAGTGGGTCTCCCAGGGTAAATTTACATATATTCAAGAACCACTACTGCGTGAAAACAAAATTCCTATCAGTACATGTTCTTTTGGCTCACAGGCAATTATTAATCAAAGGTCAGTGGCTATAATCACTAGAAGGGGTAAGGTAAATTACACTAGGCTTTCATGCTTTAAATGGCTATCCACGGAGATCTCACAAGCATAAAAAGAATTATCCTGATCTGGAAGAGATCTAAGAAATTGAGTCTTAGAAACAGGAATAGATAGTAAGTTTCTCTGCTGCCTGACCAAATTTATTTTTATTAAAGTTTTACATAGATAATAGAGGGACAAAACTATAAATGAGTAGATACCTTAACTGACTAGCAATGAATTTTGATGCCTCTTAATTAGAAGCATGGATTTTGAAGTCAGAAAGACTTGCATTTAAACATTCCCTCTGTCATATTGAAATGTATTGCCTTAGAAAATTAATCAGTCTTCCTTCATCTGTAAAACATAGGTAATAACAGCATCAAACTCTTAAGGTGTTTATAAAGGCTAATATAATACACAATGAATGCTTATCACAGCATATGGCAAATTTAGGTATTTAGCAAATGTAGTTATATGTATTACTATCTGGGAAGTTGCCACAAAGACAATGGGCATCAGACTGTCTCTGAGAGATGTTCAGACAGACGAATTTATAGAACATGACTAATAGAATATGGCTCTTAAAAGGAAAGGGCAATAAGGATCATTCCCAGATTTCTAGCATGACAACTGGATAGATAGGGGGGTAACTTCCATGATAATAAAGATAGAGGATAAGGACTGGTTTTAGGAAAGAAAATGAAATGTTTGGTTTTAAATGCATCCTTGGGAGACATTCTGATGATGTCCACTAGGCAGATGAATATTTCTATCTAGAACTGGAAAGAGAAAATTGGGCTGGAAATATATTTCTACAATTCGCCAGTAGAAAATTGGCAGTTGAAGCCATGGAAATGGATTAGCTCTTGAAAAGAAAAATGTATAGAGAGAAAAGAAAAGACGACCAAGCATTTACACTGAAATGAGAAAAAAAATGCCATTGTGTTTTTTATTGAGAGAAATGATATTCAGATGAGATGAAACTGTGCTGCTAAAGCTCTAGTGAATGGGGATAGAGTCTTTCCTGGTGGGCAGACATCTCCGGTGTTACAAAGCTTAGGAGAGCTCAAGCTGGGTCTTGCTCTGTTGGAACTCAGAATGGGAGATAATAAATGTCTGCAATGGTGCCCCAGACTGCAGATGGGCAGGGTGAGAGGTGGCATCTATATGGATAGAGGAGATCAAAGATGAGACAAAAGAGCCAAACCAGTTGAAGTTTCAGGTTCATGATACTAGTTATAAGTTCTATGTCATAGGAATTTCCTAGTACTGGTTACAGATTCCATGGTACTCTGTCCCTTTTATTGTCCCTTTGTCTTTATTAAATTCTCAAACATTTTATCTTATGTCATCTCTGCTACATGGTAAAACATTGTTCACTGATGCTTAAACCAGTATTAAAGCACATCTCCCCTCCCTCTCTCATCCTAACCAACTCTGGCAGGGGGCCATTATCAACCCTAAAGGAAAAGAGCAATACCTCCATGTGTAAGTGTTCTTCCTGCCATCTGAGCTCTCTTCAGGATTCAACCTGGGTTTTAATTTATCAAGGAAGGTGACATGTCACCATGTAAAAGGGCTGCTGACGGTTGATGTGAAGGGAGGCCCAGAGTCAGCCGCAGGCCCACCCAGGTAATGTCTGCCATGCTAGAAACATCCAGGGCAACAGAAGGCAGCCAGAGAGACTGAGGCTTGGAAAGTCAATGTTTGAATCTGTCTTAGCCAGTACTAAAATTGGGGGCAATTCACCTAATGTTCTGAACCTCAAACTCCTCTCTCATGAAAATATAAAATACAATAATATTTATCTTACTGGGTTTCATAAGATGTGCAGTATATTCAGGGAGTAATAGCACTCAAATGTGTCATTAAAGTGATTAGCAGAAACCCAACTTAAACCTACTTAAACAAAGGGAAAAGCTATATGTACATGCAGGTGAAGTCATGGCTGTTTCAGTTGTCATCAGGACTATTCCTCTCTGCTATGACCTATCTTGGAGGTCCTGGGAAGCCACTAAGGTGCATCATCAGCTCCAGCACAAAGGAGAAAGCTGTCTCCTCCCAAAAGTTTCAACACGTGTGTTGGGATCTAGACTGACTGGACCACATTTCATTACCATTTTTAAATAATAAATTACTAATCTGTTTTATAATAAACCCATACACTTGTGCCTAGAGTGCAAATCCTATTTCAGAATCAGTCACTGGCCAGAAGTATGGAATTGTGCCAGTTATCACACTTCGGGCCCCACACCTTCACCTGAACCAATAACTGTCTGGATCCAGCTCTCAACACCAATACACATTAGAATCAGGAAAGACTACAAGAAGAAGTGAAAAAGAAGAAAAGATGCCTAGGTCTGATCAAACCCTCCAGAAAAATCTGATTTAATTATTCAAGGTGGGACCCAGGAACTACTGTTTTATGAGCCCCAGTTAGTACCAAAGGGCTCTCAAAATTGAAGGTCCTGGTTTAGAAGAATTCAGTTCACTGATCAGCCTGGATAGACTCCATCACTAGAGCCAGAAGTAGAACCACACTTAAACCATGTACTATAAATGGAAGAGGCATTCTTCCTTGTTTAAGTCAGCTACTTTGTCACTGTGACCAAAAGGCCTGACAAGTACATTGTGGAGGAGGAAAAGTTTATTTGAGGCTTATGGTTTCAGAGGGTTCAGTTGGCAGAACACCATGGTGGAAGGACATGGTGGAGGAAAGCAGCTCAGGACATGACCACTGGGAAGCACAGAGAGCAATACTTCCCAGGGGCAAAATATAAGCCCCAGTGACTTATTTTCTCCAACCACACCCTATGTGGCTACATTTACCACCCAGTTAATCCATCAATGGATTAATCCACTAAATTACACCTCTCATAATCATTTCACCTCTAAATGTTCTTACATTGTCTCCCAAATGAGCATCTGAGGGAAACCTCATATATAAACCATAATATTACCCAAAACAAATCTGAGTCACAGCTACTAAAGACAACAGGGATGGAATGTAGCTGTCAAACACAGAAGTCTACTATTCTATAGGTCACACACCTCATCCTCACTGCTATTATTACAAAACTTCAAGTTCTTAACACCCTAAAAAGGAAGATCATAGCTTTTCCATGTGGACAACTCAGAATATTAAAGGGGGCATCATCCCAATAAATGTGCTTTTGATATCTGAGTCATCATTCTTCTACATTGATGACAAAGAAAATCAGAAGTGCCGAATGCAGGCTGAAGCAATAGTGAGGTCATGGGATGAGGAGAAATGGAGCCAAAGGGAAAAAATTGCTAAGTGTCACTAGTGCCTATGCACATTTCATGGGGGTCATGGAAAGTATATTTTAGATGTACATAAGAATATTTAGCTGCCTTTGTTCCTGGAGAAAAGTCACTAGCAGGAAGATGCAGTGATTTAGGGGGTTGGATTAGAGATACAGTATTAGTATTCTGTATCCTCAAGGCTGAGCGCATGCAGGGAAGAATTCCCAGACAAGCCTTTAATCTTCTCAGTGCAGTATGCTTCAGGAATTTCCACTTATTGTTCCACATGTCACTAAGCTGCCCTCAGGAGTGCAATGAAGCTCAGCTTCCACACATATGTTTTGGTGCCAGTAATGCCACACATTCTGCATAATTATAAGGAACATCCATCGTTTGTCTGTGGCCCAAAACTTTGTGGTTTGAACATCAGGCAACCCTATGGCAGTTTAAAAATTTCATGGTTTTGGAACAAAAATTCTAGGTGATCCCTTGGAATGCAAGGCAAAACACTCTCATATTCCTCCCCAGGAGATCCGGTTCTTATATGGCAAGTCATGCATTTTAGTTTCCACCCTGTCTCAGTGCTTGAGTTTTCAGGTTGGAACACAGTAACTCCCAAGTGGTTGTGTTGGCTAGAATGTGAACTAAGCAGTCTACACACCAGTCTGATGCTGGCTAACTTGCCAACCATGTTGGTAACATATTTTGTGTGGATGACATTCTCTACAAATGTTTGCTCATCTTCAAAATACAATCAGTAGTGAGGACCTTCAAGACATCAGCTAAAGCACATTATGGCAGAAGACACCTATAGCAAATGTCTCTTACCTGGTGATAGTAATAAAGGCTCCTCAATGTTTTAAAGACTTTTTAAATGCAAATGGTTTCTGAGAAACATTTGAAAACAAAATGATCTGTGATTTCTTTTACCCTTCTTTCTTTGCAATGAATGTACCTATTTACATTTATTTACTTTGTGGAGGAACAATCACAGTTCTGGAAGTCTTGGTAAAGCCCTATTGACTCTCCCAGAATATTTTTTTAAAACAAGTAACAAAAAAATGCATAGACTTCTGAAGAAATTTTGAATATTGAAATAATACATTAGTCCAAGTTCATTGGACTGAAAGTTCTGCAGATCCAGTTTAAGAACCTAATCTAAAATAATCTCTCCATAAATGTTTTATTTAAGTGAGTTCAAAGCATCTCAATAAACACATTAGCTCAGGCTAAACTTATAATGAGAACACTAGCAAGAAGGGTGGCAGAGGACCAGGGAGTGGCAGGGACTGTGGCAGGATGTGCAGTGCATGCCCTGCCTGAAGCGGGAAGCCTCTGATGAGACCAGCAGATTTCTGCCACATGGGAATGTGGGCATTGTGTGGCCATGTCTTCCTCTTTTTTAAGAGAAGCAAAGTATTTGGATTTTTGTATAAAACATCCTATTTGTCAATGTTGGTTGAAAAAATTAACATTATTTGGAACAAAGAAGATGCACCTTTTACCAGATTTGTCTAGAGGGCTACAAGTTTGTAACTTCAAGAAAGAGAAATTGGAAGGAACCAATTACTCATATTTTAATGTATATTTTTTCACTATCAGTATCCTTAGAAGGGTTATTTTTAAAACATAGGAATTCATTTAAATTCACCTTCCTTCCTATGGTGACAGTCTATGCAACAGAACACTCAGTGGCTTACAGAAAGGCTTAGCTCTTCCAGAGTTTATTGAAAACCTACTTCTTTGTGCAGGGTAACAAAAGTTAGTAAGAATATAAAAGTGAAGGCATTGTCGCTGTTTCCAGCATTTGCAGACCAGTCTAGAAAGAGTTGCATCAAAGCTTATGATACAATATGTTAAATAAAGACTATCAAAGAGATAAGTCAAAAGTACAAAGGGTGCCGGGGGAAGAAAACAAGTCTTCCCAGGAGATAAATAAGTGTTCTCAGAGGAGAGATCTCTTTGAGTAGCGTTTTATATAAGGAGGCCCAGATTATTCATCATCTGAGAGTATATGCTGAAGAATTGGACTTTTATCTGAGAAGAAATAGAGGACTTTTTAAGTGTTCTGAACAGGGAAGCAGTATGTTCAAATCTTTTCTTATTCTGTCTGCAGTATGGAATGCTGTCTACAGGCGGAGACAGAGCAGAGAATGAAGACTCAGGATGGGGATTTCAGTGGTTCAAAGGATGCATTAGGGTAGCAGCAGAGGCATGAAGCAAGGCTACCTGGTTGAAAAGATACTTAAAGGATGGAAATGAAAGAACCTGGTGTCTGATTGTATGATAGTGGCCAGGGCAGCAAAAAGAACAAAGAATTGAGAATGACTCACAAGACTTTCTACAAGAGAAAGTCTAGCAAAAACTGTGAGCATAATCCTAAAGCCAGACAACCTGAGTCCAAATGTATGTGATTTCTTTCCATTTGCTGTGTGACTTTAGGTAAGTTATTTATCCTCTCTGGATATATTTATATATATATACATGATATATATATATATATATATATATATATACACACACACATACATATATATAAATATATATCCAGAGAATATATATTTAAAACAGTACTTACATTTATCCTTTTTTAATATCATCATTAACTATTATAAATTTGGTTAGGATGGCAGTGCCAGTCCATTTGTTTTAGAAGACTAAATGGAACAGCTGATGTGCTTTCAGAACACACTAGGTTTGCAGAGTAGATATGGATCTCGGTTTGAGAGCCTAGCATGGTAATGATAGTGAGAGTCTTTTATGCAGATGAAATTGTCTGAGATGTTTTTTGAGAAGGCCAGGGTTTGAGTCTCCAAGGACACTAGTGTTGAATGGGAAAAGTAGAATGGAAAGAGCAAAACTTGTAGAGGTTCTTTAGAAGAGTAGTTCAGACAGAGAGTGGAAAAAAAAAATGAAAGATTAGTGTCTTGAAACCAAGAGAAGAAAGGTGTCTAGAAAGAGTACTGCCAATACAGAAAATATTATAAAGGAGTCAGATATATTGATAAATGAAAAGTATCTATAGTCTACAATTAGGAAATCTTTAATAATGTAATTAAAAATGACTTCTTGTCATTGATATATAAAAACACTCAAATGCTAGTTTCCATTATACTTCTTAATTTTAAATTTATTTCTAGAGATAGAATGAAAAACAGTAACTAGATGGATTCCTAGACTTTTTATATTTACAGTGAAAAACATTGAATTCAATAATTCTATATAATTCTACTATGCTGAGTCAATGAAAAGCTGCTTTGAAATTCTGTAAAGTTTTAAAAGGATATTTGTTTTTTGTTTCCATTATGAAACCCTTCTGGTTTTCCTAAAGAAATGGAGCTGATGATAATCATCAGTATCATATTAACACAAATAGGAGATGATGATATCTAAATGCCTTTATTTCTCTGCATCCTACTGTAGTTATTTTTCTTGTCACTTCGCCTTTGGGGTCTAAAAACTACAAGGATGAAAAGTGAATGTAAAAGTAATTTGAAGGGAAAGATACTTGTACCTTTCCAAAAGAATGTCTCCTATTACTAATAACATTGGTATTATGAAAAGTCTGGTTGTTTTGGCAGTGTAGAATATAAAGTGAAAATGTTAAGAGTGTTGGCTTTGGAATCATATCCTGACTCTACCACTTATCAGGTATGAGGTCCAGGGGAAATTCCTTATTCTTTAAACCTGCCTTTCCTGATATGTAAAATGGAGAGGAGATCGCTGTCACTGAGGATGGGGGTGGTGATATACATGAGGGGTTAGCACAGTACCTCTTAAAACAAATGATAACTTCATGATATTTCATTTTTTAACTGTCCATTGTAGATGATCATGAAAAAGTTTGAGTGAGAATTGTATTTAAAAAAATAGGTGCTTTTAGAAAGATTAGTCTTTTCATATACCAGCAAAAACCTTTAAATTCTTCTTAGCAGTGTGACTTGTCCCTTCACTGGTAGACTTCCAAAAGAATCAGCCAGATCTGTACTTTCCCATGGCACAAAGGCAGAGTAAGTTTTGTGCTGTTCACCAGTTGGGGACTGACCAATGTGTTTCTTCATAGTCAATGAAATACATAACTCATAAAACAAAATCCCTCAAAATCTATACCCAAATAAAAGCCATGCAGTTAACTACCAAAGACTTATAAACAAAACTTGCATCATGAAACTCAATCATATCTCAAAATGTTCTAATTAACCTGATATATCCCAAACATGAAAGACAAATTATTAGTAAAAACATAATTCTCTTCATTTTACATTAAGTTAAAGCATATGTTGAACTATAACATATGCTGAAACTATCTGATGAAAAAGTCCTTTTCTAGTTCATCACCTAAGTTTTTAAACTCCACAGTGGGGTCTCATTTTGAATTTTAAATCAAATATTTATTTACTTTGCATTTTTCTGAAAGATCACTATGCTTTGCTATTGGCAAAATGGTCATTAAAAATGTAATAGAAAACTATGTAATGAAATGGAATCCCATAAAGTATGATAGTGTTATGGATCTTAAAGTAAAGCCACCAGTGCAGATGTTCCTAATCACACTAAAAACACAAATACACAAACCAGTTTGTTCCAGCTACAGAATAATTTAATTAAAAGAGTGCTTATAATTTAACAATATAAATAAGAGTTAGAGCCAGGGAGGTAGTGAAATAGCAAGGAAATATAAACCTACAGAGTCTATGCCAAGAAAACCGTTCCAAATCCTCAAGGCTGAGAAAGCAGTGCCTTTCCTTGCTACAGGTAGAAAATCACTACCTGAATTATCCAAAAACTGATTAATGTACCTTTAGAGAAAGCACACACACACATGTGCACACTAGTTAACTAGTTTAATGAAGAGAAACACCTATCTAAACCCAAAATATCATTTAGAATCTGCTTTGGAACAGTTAAAATCAGACTTCTCACCAGTTTAGATTTCTTATTAAGATATAGATGCAGTAGGTAATGGGACACAAAAGTAAATGTGCATACACAGTAAAACGTAAGCTCTAAAAACATACAGTATTCTTTTGGCAAATAATGATCTTGGCAAAGAGCCTCCTTTTGTGCAGAAAGCTTTGTTCATTGCTTATAACTGCTCTAAAGTCAACAACAGGTAGTTGTGTGCTACTAATTAGGTTGAAAGACAATTATATTCAAACCAGGAGATATTTTATAGATTGATTCAGTGAAGGCAGGAAATTATATCTGCAAGAGCAAGTTATAAAAGTTCATTTTCCCATAATTACTGATCTTTTACTCTAAAACTGTATGAACTTAAACCGTACAACTGTGTAATGTCATTCAAAAGTGGGGTCAATGCTTAATTGCTAGCAAAAGATAACACAGAAATGAAAAGACAATTAGGAAAACTCTTAATAAAGATATCCACACTGCTTATTTTCCCAGTTAATAATGGTTTCGTTAAATTTCCATTTTGTTCACTAAATTGTCCATCCCAGGTCATAATACCTTCCAAGAAGAAAAACGACATCCACTCTGCAGAAAAATGGAAAACCAAATGCAGTACGTTACCTTGTGTCACCTGTTGAACTGCCAACATTATCCCAGACACGGCGTCTGGAAGCAGGTTTTCTTTCAGATTGTAATGTGGTGCCCATTCCAAAATAGGTAGCCGCCTTCTGCACCACCGTTTAATGTCCTCATAATGTGGGGGATGCATCTTGCTCCAGAGCATGCTTTTCTTTTTCCTCTTCGCCCCTGTCATTTTTCAGATTCCCTGTTGTAGAAGTCAACTTCTTTAGACAAGGGGGGGGGAAAAAAACGTTGCAGAACACCTCTTTTCAATGCCAGACTCCAATTCGTCTGTGGTTAACAATGTCAAAGCTACCCAGAAAATAAGTAAGAGAACAGAGGGAGACAGGGAGACGGGGGGGAGAGGGGGAGAGAGAGAGAGAGAGAGAAAGAGAGAGAGAGAGATTAAAAGCACTTAAATAGATGCAGCTGGGCTATATGTCTTATGATGCAGCTAATTATTGTAAATAAAAAATATAGATGAAAACCTTGAATTCTTATCTGAATGAGGAGTGGTTCCTCTTAGTGTAATATATTTCTGATCTTGGAAAAGCAATGGGTTCGGTGGTAAGTTAGTCTACAGCTTTCTTGCCAGTAATTCCCTTTATATTCACTGTAGTCTTATGTGTTTGGCTGCAATCCCAATGGTTAATGAGGTAGTTCTGGGCGTGTGTTGGAAGTAGGCTGGGCTATGCTAATGAAACCAGAAAACATCCTGCCAGTCCAGTTTCTCCCTTCAAGCTACGCAAAATTATAAATCTGCCAGAGGGGTCTGTTGTGCGAAATATGTTCAAAGGATCCCCCATACTTTGGTGGGAGGTACATATTTTGAACATATCCTATAACTGCCAGTTGTACAAAATTCAGAAACGTGACAGGGTCCTGTAAAAGTCCTCAGTGTGTTTGATTCCCTGGTAGAAGAGATTTTCATTCATACAGATCCATAGGCACTGCACAGCTTGGGAAAAGACTAGCTAGTACTCATGAACAACTGAAATTTCATCTCATGGGCTTAGAAAATAAGCAACGGTGAACAAATAATTGTGGCTTGAGTTCTCTCTCTCTCTGAAGCTGTTCATTCAGTTTCCTCTGACAGTTTCTCTAAGTCATATAATTCACACACTTATACCATTGTAAGTGAAATTTATTGAGGAATAACCCAGTGTTTATACTATTGTTTGAAGTGTTCCTAACTTTTTGTTTGTGCAGTGTTTCCCTGTGTTCACATAACTTTGGGGGTGGGGGTTGTTACATTTTATAATACAACAGACAGACTGTCAAAGCTTTTTATTTTATGATTGTTTCCCTCAGACCCCAGAAGAAAAAAGCCTGCATTTATGAGCTGTGTCATTGGAATTAAACCAAAAAGCCAATATACTAGCTAAAATTGTGAAGCCAAGAAAAAGAATACCATGTATACAGTTTGCTGCAGTGCCTTTTAATGCCCATTTGTCCAGAGAATACAAATCTGATTTCTGGAAGCTTTTAGAATAATAAAGGGCTTGGATCCCTTGACTACTTCCCTGTAAGTACCTTCTTGTATTGTTTTTAAAATGAAAGTGAAGAGCTACTTTTTCAGCCTCAAAGATGACACTTCTTGCTTTGTATTTAGTGCAATGATATTTTTCCCCCAATTCAATGAATTCTAAATAAATGGAGGGAAGGAAGAGAGAGAGAGAGAGAGCGAGAGAGAGAGAGAGATTTTACTTCTATCTGCAAAAGAGTTTGATTAGTATTTGTCTAATTATTGACATTATATTAAATTTCCAAACTATTTTATATTCAGGTTTGAGACCTACAGAGAGCTTCATTTAGAAACTAAGTTGTAGTATTTTAATCCTATTCTCTTGGCATAAAGAGTGGAATCACCAGATAAATGTAAACCCACTCTTAATAGAGAGGTGATATTACTTTTCCTTTACAAATACTACCTTTAACTTTAAATATTCCGTTCAGTATATTCAAAAACAAATTTAGAAGCTATATATGTACTGATTATATGAATTTCATAATAAAAATGAACACTGAAGATATTTTTTCCCAAACATATATGGGTCATAAATTCACATCTATGCTGCAAAATGAGAAAAATAATTGGAAGCTTGACTGAAATGATTAGTCAACACCTAATACATTCAGTATTTGTATAATTTCAATCACTTTAAAATTCATGTTGTCTTTATAACAAAGAGTTCACATGAAAAGAACTTTCAGAATTGAAGGTGAATCTGCCTACATGTACCCTAAATCACATCAGGGCTAGTGATTGTTCTAAAATATATCAAGACTGGGAGGGAGGAGAAATTACTATAATAAAATAGTTCTGAAGTCTCTCAATCAAAATATTCCTAAAAAATTGAATATTACTCCGCCATGAAGAATGATAAAATTATGGCATTTGCAGGCAAATGGATGAAATTGGAGCATATCATGCTAAGTGAGATAAGCCAACCTCAAAAAACTAAAGGACAAATGATCTCGCTGATAAGCAGATGAGGACATATAATGGGGGGTAGGAGGGGTTAGCGTTAGGGTTAGGGTTAGGTTTAGGGTTAGGGATAAGGAGGGCGGTAAGAATGGAGGAAGGAAGGACTGTATAGAGGGAAAAGAGGGGTGGGAGGGGTGGGGGGAAGGGAAAACAAATAACAGAATGAATCAAACAATATTGCCCTATGTAAATTTATGACTTTTAATTTTAAAAAAAGGTAAAAAAAAAAATTGGAATAAATGTTTCTTAAAATTTTTTTCTAAAATTTAAGTCTAGAATTCCAGTTCCAATTTTTTCCAATTCTTTATGCAGATACATTATTTAAAACTTGCCCACATCTCACTCCAGAACATGATATATCATTCCTATTTAGAATCAGTAATATCAAATAAAGAAAATCTTGTGAAAGAATTTCTTCATGCATATGAAATAAGTGGTTTGTCTGACCTATACAATTCAAGAAGGCTAAATATATGTATTAAAAGTTTTAGTAACTAAAGGCAGTTTAAATATTAATACTACATACCCTCCGTAGGGGGCACACCTTTCTAAATGTCCAGGATAACACCTAACAAACAAAAAGACAAACTTACTATCTTCCATCTCACACATGAACTGAAGGTAAAGTTCTGAAAACATCATTGGTGTGTTTGAATTTCTGTTATCTTCAAACTCAAACTTAAACCCTTTAGGAAAAATCACGTGACCCTTCTCTCTTCCCCTACCCCACTGACAAGCTTCTGATCAATCCTACTTAACAAAGCATGATTTTTTTTTTTTTTTTTGAACCAGTGATGATTTGCTAGCCTCTGTGTTGAGGAGCTAGAGAGGAGGAGGGACAGGAAGAAGATACTGTTTCTATATTTGAGGAGCTATCGTTTAATGAAGAAAATAGAAAACTAAATGACTAATTCAAGGCAGAATGGAATAAAGTGATAATCAAGTCACATAATAAATGATAGGGGAGGGGCTGGGGTTGTGGCTCAATGGTAGAGCAAGACTTCCTAGCATATGTGAGGCACTGGGTTTGATCCTTAGCACCACATATAAATAAATGAATAAAATATAGGTCCATCAACAACTAAAAAAATTTTTTTTAAATGATAGGGGAGCTTAGAAGAGAAAGAATAGCATTCCCACTGAGAAAACAAAGGGAAGGGGTTTTTCATTCTGCCTATATTTTCTAAATATTTATTCAGTATTTACCCTTCCATGAAACCTTCCAGGTTTTCCAGAGTTCTGCCCCTGGTGTATAATCAACATTCAAGGAATCCTCAGGCTATTCAGAGTGTAGTGCTGTAGCTATTTTCAGTTCATTGATTTTCTTCGTTTAAATCTATTTCATGTGATTTTATTCAGTGTGGCTCATAAGATTGTAAATTCCTTATGAGAAGGGATTAGTCACATACTTTGCTTTGTCTCTTTCCTTAGGATCTAGAAGGAACTTCAACCAAGGATCCACTCAATAAGTATGAACATACAATGTTCCTACTACTGAAGTACCCAAGAATCACTTCGTCTGTCTCGGTCTGATTTCCAGGCTGTGCTATTAAGCTGTCAGGAAAATAGATGAAGAGAACAAGAATTAGATACAGTAGGGGGAAAACAAAGAGAGACTTTATCTTCGATTGCTCAATTTCTCCCTGTTCTTTCCCAATCTAAAGAAAGTTCTTTCAACATAGGTCTGTCTCCTTATATGATAGAATCTGGGGAGAGGAAAAACTAAACGGGAAGTGCAGGAGAGAGGAAGGAAGCATGAGAGAGGTAGAAAATCTCCTGAATTGAGGCTACAGAGTTTTGGGGAGTTGACCTGTGGGAGCCCCTGGAGCAATCATGAAGTGTAAGGGATTGGGCCAGGCCTGAGTGAGTAAGTCTTTCGAGAAATGTGCAGGATTATAAATTGGATCACATTTAATGGTTTTGAGAGACACATGTAAAAGATTGACATTCTTTTGATTTTAGCATAATACTTCACCTGAGCAGAGACTGGAACACTTAGAGCATTGATTTATACCCAATTTACTTGGAAATAAAGGCTAATAAACCTTGGATGGCATCGATTTTTAATTCATATCTATTACTTCAGGACCTTGATCTGTGGCACATCTAATAAGAGGACAGTGCAAAAGGCTCCCATCTGAAGGGGAAAGTGGATGCTGAAAGCCACTTCTATTCACTAAGCCAGGGTGCACCCATACAGAGAGAGCGGCTTTATTATTAAGTCTGTCAGACAGAGTACCTTCTCCTAATTTACCCAAAGTTTCATATAGATTGGCATAGACCTGAATTCAACCTCCATTTAAATTTTTCTGATGACTGAAATTAACAGACTTAGAAAAACAGCCCATTCCAACTTTCAGACATTCTGATTATTAGAACATTGTTTTCCTAATTATTGAGCCAAGATCTGTTATTCAGATGTCTACTCTTCAGTCATTATCCTATTTTCATTACAAACTCTTCAGCTCCAGGTCTGATTAGTTCAGTGCTAACAAAAAAAATAATAATAATAATAATAATTTTATTTGGTGCTGTTCACTTCATAAATAACTGTCAGATTTAGGTATGGATGCACACTTATAAATCAGTTTTAGTCCAGAATGGTACAGTTAATATTTTTCTTATGACAGGCCAACCAGTACGATACATTGAGAAAAATTTATGCTCTCAAAAATAATTGTTAATGGACTTTATTTTTCTTTCTTTAGGTTAAATAGAACTTTCCATTTCTGTTTCTTTACCATGTTTTTTTTTTTTTAATTCTTCTTCCATTGTTTTATATTCTGTACTTTTTAGGGAAAACATACACACACACATACACACACACACACACAGACATACACATGCATAGGTAACTATACTGTACTTTTTGACTCATGATAGGGACCAAAGGGAGATAACACTATTAAAGTTAAAAAAAAAAAAAAAAAAAAAGCCTAGCAAAACAATCACTCATACACTCAAATACATATTTTAAAATGAACATCAGATATTTTCAAAGATATACAGACTGAAAAAAGGGAAGGAGAAGAAAAGACTGAGAAAGAGGGAAGAGAGCAATAAAAATTAGCATTTTATTAAGTATTAGAAAAAGGCTTTCTCATTTCTGACCAAAAATTATAAACAGCAAGTTAAGTAAACTATGACTGGGAACCCATCACAACCTAAGAAGCTTTTAAGAGGTATTTTTCCAGTAAAATGTTGGAAATTTACCTTCATTAAGTACTGCATGATTGTGGGCCTGAAACTGCTGCTTTAGTCGTTCTATATTTAGGAACCTTAACCCTCATGCTAAAGGAAAAATGTGTATAATGGAAGATTGTGATAGTCCTTTTGTGTATTCTCATTTTCCAGCTACATATCCCATGTCTCTTTAGTTGTTCCATATTCTTTTTTCATCTTTTTACTTTTGTCCTATTTGCATCTTTATAGTTAAAGCAGATTTTTTGTAAATTGCTTATATTGAGTCTTCCTTTTTTAATCCGACTCAACAAACTCTGCCTTACTTAGGCCATTTACATTTAATGTAATTATTAACATGATTGAGTTTAAATCTAACATCTTACTTATAAGATTTTTTACTCTGGCTAATGGAAACTCTGTGAGCTCCTAAGATCACTTCTTCTAATTATTTCCTCAGTGTCTGTAGCATTCTCATATTCATGCACTGATCTTTACTTAGTAAGACATTCTGCATATGCAGATTTACTCATACACTCTCACAGAGTGTATCTGTGAGAAATACACTCTCACCCAATCTATCTTCTGTCCCCACCCTCTGGTTTTCTTCTCTGTGAAATCTACCTGCTATGTCCTCTCCAGATCTTAACTCCTTCTCTTCAACTTCTAAAGACTGCCAACTTCCAGGCTCCTCCTGGTTCCTCCTCTACCCCCATATTCTGCTACACATGGCCGGGGAAACTTCCTAACAGAAGTCAGGATAATTGTAAGACTTGTTTTGTTTACTTCTTAGAATCTTAGAAATCTCTCTAAGATTTCTGTCCACCATTGGCTGATGTCAAGAATATTGACACCATTGTTCCATATATTGTGACAGTTTATTTTATTAGTTTCAGGTAGGAAGCTATATCTATAGTCCATATTACTCAAAACTGACAGGACACAAAGGTTATTCCTTTTATAATATGAGACGGTCCCATGATCACCTTGCCCATGACTTGCATCAGCTTATCAACTTTCCTTTCATGTGTGACACCAAAATTTAACAAAACACTTAGCTGTATTCTGACTTTTAAAATGTAAATAGAGGCTGGGGAGATAGCTCAGCTGGTAGAATGCTTGCCTCGCAAGCACAAGGCCCTGAGTTGGATCCCCAGCACCGCAAAATAAATAAATAAAATTTTTTTAAAAATAAAATGTAAATAGCACCACAAGGTTAAATTCTAACTTTTCCCAAATACACTTCTGTTAAGCGATATATTCTCTGATTTTTTTTCTACATTTTTTATTTGTGTATTATAGTTGTACATAATGGTGGGATTTTTTGTTACATACTCATACATGCACACAATATAGCAATATAATTTGGCCAAAATCATTTCCCAATATTTTCCCTCCCATTCTTCTTTATGAAGGAGTTTTTATACAAATCTGAGCATTGCATTTTGTATTAAACCTCTTCTGATACCTCGCAATTGGGGGTTACAGCTTCAACATATGAATTTTGAAAAAAAAAAAAAAACAATCAGTTCATAGGATTACCCCAAAAAGTATTAAGTATCCTTATATAACTGTAAATAAGAAAAACAGACATACCTTTTAGTCTTTATACTTCAGATTGAAATTCATTTTTTAATAGGAATTATTTGGGAATAGGCAGGTATTTAGAACTTTTTTCCATTGTGTCCAAAAGTTATCTTAAGAGCTCTTATAAAACTTATTTCTTATTTGATTTCTTAATCAAAAATAAGTCATATAACTTATTGAGTCATATAACTTTTTGATCTAGTGTTTCTATTTTCAAAGGATATTTGAGTTTGTCTAATAACTTCATTAGACTTGCACCTGGATAGAGTCCCCATCCAGAAAGAATGATAATAGCAAAACACTAGATTATATAGAACCATTGGGTTAGAAGAAAAATGAATAAAATATTCCATATAGCCCTTTTTTCTATAAGAATTAGTCTCCAAAAACAAATTTTCCAACATCACAGGAAATGAACTTATGAAATTACTGTTTTGGGAAATTTCAAGTTAATGTGCATCTTGTGTGTTGGTCTCATTCTCACTTAGAGATGGTATCTAGCGGTCACCCCTAATTTCAAAAACTTAAGCAATGTAGAAATTATTTACATAGCATATATGAGAGATGGTCATTTTGATTTTTATGCACAAAGTAGAATACTCATATAACATTTAGAACTTGTGATTACTTTTAGGGTTCTCACTTACTTGCAACAGAGTATTTTTATCAAAAGGCAGCTGAGGTATAAATAGAATGATAAACTCACAAAACAAAACCAAACTGCTCTCATGTGTGTTCTTTAAATTTTTAAAAATTTAGAAGTTTCTACTCATACACTGCTTTCATTTTAAAGCTCCCTAGCTTTGTATTATGTCAGTATGAACAGGGCAAAATGCAAAGTGCTCACAATCAGATGTGATGTATTTTTGCCAATAGTTTCTTCATTTCTGGCTATTAAGCAATCAAATTACTATTATAAAATAGAAGATTTTGAAGAATATAGGAAAGTGTTGAAGAAAAAGAAAAATATGTCTCACAATCACTATTGCTATTCTAGTTTTTTTTCTATGGAATGTTTTTCTCTACATTGTTTAGGCATTACTGTATACATAAATGTTTTCACCCAGTATATCAAAAGCCTTTGCCAAATCATTCAAAATCCTTAGAGAACACTATTTTTAAATGATTGTACCAAATTCCTTTATGAAAAAGTACCCAAGTATATATACCCATTTCCCAAGAAGTAGACACTTTGGTTGCTTCCAATTCTTTTATTATTATAGATAACACTAAGGAAAAGTCTTGGAATAAATCTTCATATAGATTTATGACTATTTTTTAGAAGCAGAATTATTAGAGTTCCAATGTCAAAGAATGATTCCTAATTATATCATTTTATTGGTAGATATTTTCCCATGCTCCAAGGAGGGTTTTCTGGATCAACAGGAGCCCAGATCTATAATAAACTCATGTTTGAGTGGTCTTACTCAAGACTGTCACTGTCACGTGCTGACTTCCATAGCACCTCATGATTTCTGGCTTTGTGGATTAATTGACCCTCCAGTAAAAATTCACAGTACTCATGCTTAGACTTTCCTGGGACCATAAAGTCACGGAATATTTTCAGGTTGTTTTGACTTGCTGATTTGCATTCTGCAACTGACAATGTAATTCAAATATGAGCTTCTGCTAATGTCTTGGCCCCCTACAACACACAACAACATCCAGAATTTCTCAGTGCTCTGTCTTATTTGTCTTGGGAAATCAAATTGGGTGGCTAAGTATAACTCAGACAGTGGGATCAAAGCAGTAGGAAAAGAGACGGTGAATGATTACAGATTTATCATTTATCAGAAGACGTAGATAAGTTCTCAAGTCACTTTAGTTTATTGGAAGTTCAATGTTAAGGGACTTTTTATACAAAGTGTTTCTTTCACTCCAAGAAGTAGCATATAGGGAATAGCACCAGGGTTTTCATTCTCCTCATTAATAAATGGCATAACTAAAATTTACTCTGGAAGTGTCAGGAGTTACATTATAAAGAGATTGCAATGATATTTAGAACTATATTACCTATACTACCCATAGGAAAAATATACATATACTAGAGCAGATAAATCAACCCCAAGAAACATTATTTGTATTCACATCAGAAGGAGCATAGCAGAAAGGACATATTTGAAGTGTTATATACTATGGAGACAGACGAGCAACCAGCACATTGGCAAGCAAAACTGAAACTTAATGCCAACTTTTCAAGGTCTTTGAGGGAAGGACTTAGATAAGAAGAGTACCAAGGACATTGCTTGGCATATTGGAGAGGTATTGATAAATATTAGTTGTTAGCTCCCATAAATTGCTTCCATTAGTTGCTAAGAAAATTTGGATAACGTTCGAGTCTCTTGAGAGTTTTAAGTTGAGCTTTAAATATGACTTTATACATATGAAAAGCATAAAGAAATAACCCTATAAGTCTTACTTCCCATCGTTATTCAATTTGAATGGAATATTTTCTTTTTCTCCTGGGATGGACAATCTTACCTAGTTTGTAATTTTCTGCAAACTTATTTCCTTAATTCAATCTGTAAAATGAATAATGACCAAATCTGTTTCTATCTATGTCAATCCTGTGTCAATCCAGTTGAAATAGTTCTTGTGTTGAAATACCAAAATACATGACATAATGAGGAATTCTGAAGTAGTGCCTCGTGTTCAGTAAGAAAATCTGCATAGACCTATTAGTAACATCTGCCATGGGCATTAGTGGGAATGACCACAAAAACTGTGAATTTACCATTACTACTCTAGGAGCTTTTAATCTAACACAATTTTCTTACGAAAATGCCTTAACAGAAATATTCTCTCATATTTTTTTTCAATTGGTCACTTAACAAATTGACCACGAATCTCAATCTAATCAGTAGAAATAAGGTTTCATTACACTTAGGAACTTAAAAGTAGCACCAAAGAGTAGAGCAATGATCATGCTCAGTGGCACATAGTTCCTTACACCTGTCAATCCTTTTGGCTGTCTATACAGAAGGAATTATTTTATGGGCTATCTACCAATCTGTAATTAAGTGAAAAGCTCCATCTAATTAAATATCTATTGCTGAGGTCTTCTATCCTATGAACATTCTTATCATTTGGAGTCATTTTTCCAATAGGTTGCTTTAACACTTAGTATGATCTGAATGTTTTCTGATATATCTCTCTGAATTACCCATATTCAAGGAAGTCCTAAGAATGAGGGAGAGTTATAGTTCAAGAGTTTTAGCATGATTGGAATTGTAAGACTCTTTCAAACCAAAGACCATATACTTAAGAGTTCAAGGTCTGGACTGCCCTTCTGCAACTGGTCATTGAAATTAGGAATAAGGCAGATTTAACCTATGATCTTTTCCACATACTAGTGAACATCTTGAGCAGATAATGGTCCAAAACATGAATATAATGAGAGTAGTTATACCATATTTATCAATCAAGCAGTTTCTGAACTTATTGACCCACTTGAGCATAGGATAAGAAAAGCATTGCTCTGCCCCACCTCCACACTCACAAGCACCATGAAAGAGCAACCAGTTGAAGGCAGAGAGTTACCAACTTAATCATAAGTCCTGAAGAATAAAAAATTCTATCACAGGAATATGACTTATTTCTACAAAACCCAGTGGGATCATCAGTTAAGGAGACTGAGGTAGGGAAGTGAAAATACCATTCCTTTTCTGTTTATCTTAATTTTTTAAGAATTCTCTTCCTTTTGTCAATAATGCAATTGGATTATAAATCAAGAGAGAGATGCAAAAATAGAGGTGAAGCCATGTATAGCAAAGTACTTGAGACCAAAGAATGTCAAAGAGGAATGTTTTCTTGTGGTTTGGTATGTGATGATAATATTATTACAACAGAGGTCAAGATTGGGAACCTTGGACTCTCCTGCAAAAAGGTGATTAAGTCATGGGAAATAATACCAAGAGTGAAATAAGGGATTAGAGACAGAACACATCAAATAGAAAGAAAATGAACAGAAAGATGAGGGCTTAGAAAAGCATGGAATTTAGCAATTAGAGAGTTGCTGAGAGACCCGTGGGAGAGAGGCTCTATTATAGTAAAGAGTGGAGGAATCAGACTTTGCAGTTGACTGAAGAGGGAACAAGTGATAGGAAAACAGGGTCTGCTCCTGAAAAGAGGATGTGCTCTTCCAGAAGTATAATCAAACAGGATGCGGAGGAAGCCAGAGGGTTTTCAAGGCAGAAATCTCTAATCATTTTCGTAGATGTGAAAAAGACATGGTGGACACAAAAAGAGTAAAAATGAGGCAAACATGATGGTACCAGAAGGAGCAAGTTGTTCCAAAGGACATGATTTCAGGAGCACCACTAAGAGGACAAGTGTATATTCCTCAGACAGGAGTGGAAGGAGAAATACAGAGAAGGGAAGAGTCTGAGTCAGAGAGGAAAGAAATTATGTGAATTTTGTTAAACTGGCTCAAATTAGAGTTAATCTGGTGTTTACAGGAATCCTGTAAAAATACAGGACCTAGTTAAATTGAAATTTTAGATAAAGGATAAACACACACACACACACACACACACACACACACACACACTTACACACACATCCATATAGTTTTGGAATGTCCCATGCAATTATGGGATAAACTTAAATGAAATTTAATGGCATTGTTTATCTGAAATTCAAATTTTTGTAAAATTCTGCATATGGGGTTTTTTAAAGTCACTTATCAACTGGATGTGGTGGCACACGCCTGAAATCCCAGCAGCTCAGGAGGTTGAGGCAGGAAGATCAGGTGTTCAAAGTCAGCCTCAGCAAAAGCAAGGCACTAAGCAAGTCAGTGAGACCCTGTCCCTAAATAAAATACAAAACAGAGCTGGGGATGTGGCTCAGGGGTTGAGTGCCCCTGAGTTCAATTTCCAGTACCCCCCCCCAAGAAAAAAAAATAGTCACTTATCAAAAACACAAATTTAAATGAGCATTCTGTGTATCATTGCAGAGTGAACTGGGTATGTAATACCATTGCAGAGTTCAGATCATGTTCTCCCCCTGGCCGTGAGCATCTGTCAATAAAAGAGCCATACTACCAGTCAGGGTTTTGCCACTAGTTTTGCTGCTTTTTGGCTTTGTCACTGACAGCAAATTTGGCTGATCAAAGAATTTAATGAAATAATTTGCTAAAGTACAAAGAACATGCATTGTTACAGAGCAAGCCATTGATAAATATCAGACATCAGTGCAGTGGTGAATGATTCTTAGAGGCAGCAGTAGTTTGTTTTATTCTAAGCATCTGTACATTTTACATAGTAGAAAGTGTTGTCAGAATTGTTTGTAATAATAGTGACAATAAGTAATCGTTTGATTTCAGACTGACAAATCAGATTCATATTGAAACTAAACAATATATTTATAACAAATAGAAACAAGAGTGCTTCCTGTGTGACTTTGGTAAGGGTAGTGGTGCTTCCTGCACTAACTCTTGAAGCAACAGTGTCACCTAGTGGTTATGAAGTCAATAACAGTAAGAACACCTGGATAAAGGTTTCTAGGCTACATCTGCCCAGAACTCTGTGATGAATACTGATGGTAGGTAATAGTCTCCATCACATTAGATCAACTCATTTCCCTTCGCCTTATTAAAGTGACTCATATTCCACCAACATGAGGGCCTGGTACCTGCTGCCCTTACCTCACCTTCTGTGGTAGTCTAACTGACTGTGAAAGAAACCTACTCATGCTGCTGGGAAAGTTTAATTATGAAATTACTCAGATGGATTTGTGACTTCTGGTAGCTTCTCCCAACTCTTACTCCCTGAAAACTTTGGCAGAGGGGTGAGGGAAGTGGTCAGAGCTGGGACTATGAAGCTTGAGGCTTTCTCAACTACCAGTTTCAATTTTTTTTTCCTTCTATTTAGGTTAGAGGTTTCTATTTTCTCTCTCAAGCAGTCAAAAGGATGTAGGATTTTCTTTTGAAAAAGGAAGGAAACTTTCTTAAAACCCAAATTAAGATATAAAAATCTATTACCAGTTTTGTTTCTGTATTAATCGGGGACCAGTGTCTATTAGAAGAGATGTGTAGCTTATAGGGTTATTCATGAAAGTAAAATTTTCAAAAAAGGAATGAATCAGTCAGTTTTTGTTCCTTTCCACAAATATCAAGAGAAATTAAGAATCCCAAGTAGCCTCTGGGGGAGGTTTTACTCTGGGCCTATTTAATCTTCTTCTTCCATGAGAATATTATGGAAGTCCCAAGCTAGAATCCCAGGGCCTAGTGGTCAGCAGATGGTTAAATTGAGTAAACTTGGCATTAAAACAAGTAATTTATCAACTCAGATATGGCTTGAGAGCTATTAATCAGTGACTGCTAGCAGCACTTCCTGAGTTGTGAGAAATATATATATATATATATATATATATATATATATATATATATATATAACATAAGTTAGGAATGAGTCCTTTTAAAGAACCACTATATATATATATATATATATATTAAATCCCCAGACGACGATTTTCAACTACCCAGTATTTCTGTGACTCCCAGACCTTTCACAGTTTTTTCCTCCCCCAAATTCCCCTTCACCCAAAATCTTTCATAAATATTTCACAGCTGACACTGTTTCACAATGTCCCTAGACTGGTGGGAATTCTGATTTTCTCTTTTTCTCTTGATAGGAGTGAGTGAAGATATGAACATGAATAATTCATTAGAAAGGGCATGCTGGAGTTTCTAAAGCCCGTTCTAAACATGAGTAAGAGTACATCTCCTGCAATATTTCTTTACATCTCCTGTAAGTCTTTTCCTCAGGGTGCTTATATTTGGGGCTTTAGGGGCTGCACTTAATGACCAGAGGTAGACAGCTTGAGCACAATCCTGCCCCACAGAAATCCCAGGTCTAACAATGGAGCCAGAGCACTTAATCCCCCAAAGAGCTCCAACTACTTACTGCACACCTGGGAAACCAGCTGGCCAGTTCATCTCATATCTGTCTGCAGGGTCTCAGTGACCACTATGGTAAGGAAAGGGGCAGGTGTAATGACAGGGGACATGGAGCAGTCCTCCAGAACTCACTTATAAGTCAGATGAGGAGAGGGATGACATCCTTGTCTTTGGTTGTACTTCCTAGCTGAACATGTCAGAAAACCAAGCAGCAATGCAATCAGAGCTTAGCGATAACAGCATGTCAGCTCATTGAACGGGAAGACTATTTGCAACCATGATCATTTTCCATCTAAGAATAACAATCTAGGATTCAGGTTTGACTGTTTCATTTAAGAGCATTAAATACTCATCATTTAATTTCTCAGTGATTTCATAAGACTTAAGAATGTACCAGGCAGTTAATGAAGCTGAGAAGAAGGTACACAGGTGCCCTTTGCTGTCAAGTCTCTCTGCAACACTTTCATAGAATGTAACAGAAGTGCCACCCAACAGTAATATGTGCAATATTATGGCTTTCTTAATTGCCAATTTCAACATTTTAGTACATGTGAACTTTCTGTAATTGTTTGGTGGTAAGCAGTCACTCTGTTTTCTAATAGAACTCAAAGAGTTTCAAAAACCACAAACAAACCAGTTTACTGAAGCCTTGCAGAGACCACCCTAGAAAATAATGAATTTGACCCTGTGAGCAAAAATTAAAAAGAAGTTTGTAATATAACCAACAGATTTGGTTAAATCCAATTAAGTTATAGAGCTAGTGACTCCAAAATATGTTCCTGACCAATACTCACACCCAGAGGGACCAGTAGTCTTGCTTTGCAGAGCAAGAGAAGAATAGGTATCAGAACATTCAGAGAATTGAGGATTATACCAGTCAGAAAGAAAGTAAACTAAGTATGCAAATGAATTCAGGATTTGCCACAAATCAGCAATAAATCTATCTTCTTATTGTCCCAGTCTCCTGCTTCTGCCATCTGATCTATTCTGAATAGGCAGATGTTACTGAAAACTCGAATTTAGAATGTCATACTTAAGAGTGTTGGAGAAGACATGTGGAAGCTAGAGAGAAATGGGAATTAAAAAAGGGATCTCATGAAAATAGAAGGGAGATCAATGGAGAAGAAGCAGGGGACCAAGGGTGAGAGAAAAGGGGAGGCAAAGGGGAAGAAGTGGAGAATTGAAATGACCCCATTACACTATGTGCATGCATGACTGTATCCCAGTGCATTCCAATTTTATATGGAAGTATGATGCAAGAATTAAAAACTAAATAAACAGAAAGAAGACCAATTGAGGAGAGAAAGGGGATCAAAGGAAGGAAGGAGAAGAGGGAAAGGGATAGTACTGGGGATTTAAATGGAGAAAACATATTCATTTATGAATATGCAAAATAGATTCAATTATTATGTATAAGTATAATGCACTGATTTTTTAAATTTTTTAATTACAGATTTTAAAAAGGATGTTGGAGAAAAGAAAAGCTTGAGGACAAAGTAAAGGAGAGCCAAAGCTCTGTTCTTTGACAGGGTTGGGGGCAGTAAAGATATCGTGTCTAAGGAGTAGTACTTGTGACAGGAGCAGTGGTACATGCCTGTAATCCCAGGCGCTCAGGAGGCTGAGGCAGGAGGATCAAGGCCAGCCTCAGAAACTTAGTAAGGCTGTAAACAACTCTGTGAGACCCTGTCTCCAAATAAAATATTTAAAAATGGGCTAGGGATGTGGGCCAGTGGTTAAGCACCCTTGGGTTCAATTCCCTGTATCCAAAATAAAATAAAATAAAATAAAAAGAGTAGCACTTGCGTAGCAACAAGGAAGCTAAACAGAGATAGTGTAGAACTCTGGCTCTGAGGACTCTGTGAGGAAGAGGGCACAGGTCACTCGAAATGAAACACATCCAAATAAGCCAGGAACTCAGCTCTATGCTTTGCAGCTGACTGTATAGTTTTGAACAAGTTGCTTCACCCCTTTGGGTTTCAGGAACACATTCACCTGAAGAGGGAGGTGAGGTCGGTTAGAAGTCCCTCTCCCACATATTATATGGAAAGTCCGCCTGCTGTCCTTTCACACAGCCTCTGCAGAGGCCAACTCCCTCGCTGCTTTTTTCTTTCCTGTTTTCTCTTTTCCCCTCTGGGCTCGTCCTGTTTTGGATTATTGCAAAAATTGAACTAATGAATCTTAACTAGGCTAAAATAAATTACTGTTGGAGGGTTTCTTTGTCATCAGGGTCCCACAAGGATACCCAAAAAAGCACAGTTTAAATATAATCAGGCCAGCTGATAGAAGCATCTTGCAAACCCAGGGTATTCACCAGCTTGGAAATATTCCCATTCTACTTCAGTTCTCCCGATGAACATTAAGCAGCTTTCTTGGCTACAACTGTCAAGCCTTAATCTGTTGGTAATCACCGGCTTTCAGAAATGCATAGCCTTTCTTGGAATCACAGGACTAAAAGGAGCCCCAAGAGATCACTTCATTCGGTCATCAGTATTCTCTGAATGTTTTTTTCCTAGAAAAATCAACGTTTTGTTTAGATTGAAGCTTCATAGAGATATATTATAAGCCTTCTAGGCATAGGCGGTACCTGATTCCCTTACAATACTTAGAGCCTTGGGGATATTCTGGCAACAAGTACTAGCCCCACAAAATAGGCCCCTTTAGGGTGTTTGGCAACATAGTCACTAGGCCTCCCTCCTTATCACCTACTCAGGCATTCTGGAACTCTGAGTTCCAAATCAAGTCACTTTGACTTCCTTAGATTCTCCTGAAACCCAGCAAAGAATGTTCAACCAAAAAACCAACTGGAGTATATTGTTATAATTTGTGCATATGTAAATATGTAACAATGAATTCCACTACTATGCATTATTGCAATGCACCAATAACAAAAGAAAGAAAAAGAGAAAAAAGAATACAGTGAACTAATTATGGAACACGTGTCCTGGAAAATCTATCAGTACTAAGCAACTGGGAATATCCACAGTACTGTAAGAAATGTAGCATAGTGGAAAAGTACTTTTCTAAAAACAAATAATCCTTTTATGAAAAGGGAAATTTAGAATTAACAGTAAAATACCTGGTATCTCTTCCATAGCATATTCTCTGTTTCTCTAAATATCTCTCTTAAAACATTGTATCAGAACTTGGGTTCATTACACTGACCCTCATACAAAGGAAAATACAAATGACAAATGAACAGATTCATTTGGTTAGAAATAAATAACCTTGAAAAGCATTTCATTCCATAAATATTTGCATCAGAATGGTGACCCTTTACTTGTTGACCATGTACTTTAAAATGCTTTTGGAGAAAACAAATTAACCTCAGATCAATTTCATTTTTCTTAATGAGCAATTCTATTTCTCAAAGAACTCAGCTTGGAAATACAGAATCATTTATGTTACATTTTACTCTAACAAAGTTATACAACAAAGTAGATGAAGATTACATATACCTAATTTTCTAAAAGATGACATAAAGCCCCAGCATTATATGTGGAAAATTTTCATTAGAGAAGATGAAGACCATGATAGTCAGGTATTTCTCTGTTAAGTTCCTGCCTATCAGTGGAAATGAATCAAAACATGGAATTAAGACAATGTGTGTGCATACATACACACACACATGCACACACACACAATTCCCTGCATCATACATACTTGCCTCTTGACTGGAAATCAGGAAACTAATGACTACCTACTGGTTCCAAGTTTTTTCTTACAGTTTCAGGATTCAAAATAATTTACTCTAAGCTGCAAATAGGAACCGTGATTCAAAGTGCCAGAGTCTTAATCCTTCAGAAAAGAAGAAAAGGAAAAGGAAAAGAAAGGCTTTTCATGGCAGAGATAGCCCAACCTTATGAAGTGGTCCCCTGCAGACAATGCTGCTTCTGACTTAAACAAGTTCCTCATGTGTCTTTGGCCTTCTCCCCAGTAATAGGTCCACCTGTATGTCTGCTGTCTGAGGCTACAGCATGTGAGGAAAAGGGTTAAATTTTCACTTGTTAGAATCCCAGTCAGGACAAGGCCAAAAGAGGATTTAGAATTGTGGGAGAGATCAAAGCATAGCATTATCTAAACTATAACAAGAAAAGCACTGCAGTTATCTTCTCCCCCTTGGAAACATAGACATGGGATAATAGAACAAAGTAATTCATTCCTTGTTAGAATCCATGCCTTTGATTATATTTTCCTTTCCAAAGGCCTGCTAGACATTTCCACCCATGCTCAGTTAGCACATCTTAGTTTCCCACATCTCTAATCAAACTCCATCTCCCTTCACATCCAGCTCTTCTTGACTTCCTTACCTTGCACTTGGCACTCCAGATCTCTCCAGATCTCTAGGACACAAAGCTGACAGACATCTATGGTCCCCACACTGTGCTGAATCAGGTATACCATTAACTCAGCTCTCATTTGGTGCATGCATGTAGACTAATGCTATGAACCCTGATCTGCATTTTTCCTCTTCGCTTGCTTCCCCTTAATTCATCTTCCACACCATTGCTGTTATCTTCAATCATTCTCTGTTCTTTAGTATATAATATATGTCAATTTGAATACATTTCTAGAAATTCAAAGTTCTCCATACCATTATTTTTTTAATATATTTTTAAGATGTTGATAGACCTTTATTTTATTCATTTACTTATATGTGGTGCTGAGAATCAAACCCAGGGCCTCATACATGCTAGGCAAGTGCTCTACCACAGAGCCACACCCCCAGTCCTCCATACCATTATTTACAAGCATTGGCTGGACTCTCACCATGATGCCAGGCTAAATGTTTTCCATGTACTAATCTATTTAATCCTCATGACCACCCCCTGAGAAGGGAACTTTTACTCAATGTTATAGATAGAGAAGTTAGGTCAGAGGCCCAGAGAGGCTAGAAAACTTGCCTCCAGTCACACTTCAATAACTAGAGAAGTGTGAGCAGGAACAAGCAGTTTCAGTTAGGAACCAGTAAGAGAGTTCCAGTTAGGGGGATGTGCATATAGTATGTGCAAGGTGGAAATAGCACAGAAGCTTCAGGGCCCCAAAAGGAAGATGACTAGAGAAAAGGTAGCTCAAGCAAAGAGTGACAAGAGGTAAGACCTGGGAAGAGGTAAGAAAAGCTAAATTCCAAAATGCCTACAAAGCATGTGGCATATGTCTAGAACTTTATCGACAGTCATCAGACATTTCTAAGTATGCTTTGTTCTTAACAGCTTATTTATAACATACAAAAACTGGGGGTGGAGGAACCAAGATGGAGAAAGAATGGATAAACTGTATTACAGCTACACTGTGGAATACAACTCAGTAATAAAAAAGAACAAACTTGTGATATATGCAACAATATAGATGAATCTCAAAAAACACTATGCTGAAAGAAAAGTCTTACAGAAAAGAATACATATTGTATGATCCTTTTATATGATACTCTAAAACAGGCAAAATCTATAATAGAAAATCAGAAGTATGGTTGACTACAGAAAGTGGGTAGAAGTTTACTACATACAGTATGGGTTTCCAGATAAAATGCAGGATTCTCAGTTAAATTTGAATTTAGGATCAACAACAAAAAAAATTTTAGTATAAATATGTTCCATGCATTTTTACCTATAAAATCTATAAATCCTATGAGAAAGGGACATGAGTAAATTTTCTAGGGTGGTGGTAATGCTCCACATCTTGATAGAGCGTTAGGAATGTATGTGCCAGAACTGTGTAAGTTTGTGCATGGAAACATATGTAAGAAGAATAAAGAAGTAAAACAACTGTTAGACTCTGCTTAGTGATATTCCTATTGAAACATTAGAAGGAAAATTTACTGATGTTACTGATGTGCTGAAAGTGACTTCAACATCAAAAGGAAGATGGATTGATGACTGAATAGATGAATGAATTGATACACAGTAAGGCCAATATAATAAGTTGTTAATTATAGAAATTCATTAATGAACACATGGTGCAAAAATTTTCTGACTTTTCTGTAGGTTTGAGAAATTTTATAATAAAACAGAAGAAAAAAATATCTGCTCTGCCCTCTTGGAGTTATATATTATAACAGAGAATAATATACAACAAACAAAACCAGTAAGCAAATTATAGATTGAAGTGGAAGATGATGAGGATTGGGAGAAACAGAAAGGACATTTGTGCATGCTGGATGGGACTCAAAATATTCAGTAGAGAATCATCTGAGAGGGACTTCCTGAAGAATGTGGGGAAAGTAGCCTGCAGACCAGAGGGAGGAAACAGAGATGTGAGACCACAACATCATCACATTGTGTACCCCATAAGGGTGTACAATTATCAAGAAAGAAAACGGTGAGAGTGATGATGGGAGATGTCATGTCGGATTTTGAGCAGAGAAGAGCTTGATCTGACTAATCTTAAAGGACTCCCTCTCTGGTCACGGTCTAAGAGATGATAGCTCATCCACTCTAAGTTCAGATAATGTCTTCCTTGTGGTAGGTGTTGAAAAATACTTGTTGGATGAACAATTGTAAGCACAAGATGAAAGTCAGAGGAATATAGATTTTCTTTTAAGTGCTTACTTTTTCAAACCAGAATCATTTACTTGATGGGGGCATTTTAATTGATCAGTTTAAAAATATAGTAAATGTACATTGTGGTCCTCTCAATGAAAAGATAAAATAATAGGCCACATACATAGCCCCTGATTTCCTCAATTACAACAAAGAAACTATAAGCTCTTGTTATAATTGAAGTGACTAGGAGAGTGACAGCCAAGGTCCAGGTCTACCACTCACCAATACAGATACCATCTTCCTCTCTCCAAGCATTGTCAGCCAACTCAAGGGAATAAAAGGCTGTGATTTTCCATTAGGTGGCCCTTGTGAAACTCCTGCCCCAAGGAGCCTCTGCATGGTGCTCTATGCCTGCAGCCCATGATCCAGGGTCATCCTCAGTGTGAGTCTACAGTGATACTGACTGGCCTGGTCCCATCTCTCCCCTTGAGACCCAGTCTTGCCTTTGAAGGTGCCAGATCTCTCGTTGCCATTGGATAGTGTGACTCTATGAAATTATAGATCCTTTTGCTTCCCCAGCTAAAAGACTTTCTAGGTAGCTTTGCTCTTCTAGCATTTATCCATTTATCGCTCATTCACTCACCTATCGAAAGCCCCCAAGTTTACATCAGTAAACCATCTTCACTCACTCCATCCCCGCACGGGCATCCTGGATTCCTTCACCTCAGTTGACTCCTCCGGTCCCTCAGCATACCCACTCTAGTGGGATGAGAACTATTAAGAAGTCTCCTTATAATCCCAGTGTGCATGGTCACTCTCTGAGTCTCAGGGTTACTTTTGAACCTCTGGTCAGAAGTTATCATGCAATTTGGAGCCCTTTTGCCTGCAGAAGGCCCCCAAAGTTCCAGTAGTGGATTTGCAAATTAAGCTGTCCTAGAACTTTCTGTGGCAGGAGACAAAAAAATTCTTTATCAAGAGCAAGTGCTGACTTCCAGCTATTTATTTATTTATTTATTTATTTTTTACTACTGCAGTCAGAAAATAACCCAGACAACAAAGTTTTGGTATTTTCAGATGTTTTATCAAGTGCAAAAAAAAAAAAAAAATGTCTACTATCTTCATTTAAAACTTTTTCAATTTTAAGTGAAATATACATTAATAAATATTAATAAGTTAATATAAATATAAAATGTGCATTAAAAGTTTTTTAACATAAAAATCAAAAAAGCATATATCTTTAATTACTTATTGCTTAGATTATAGAAAATAGTGTCAGTTCTTTAGTCATACCAATTGACTCTTTATCCTCAGGATTCAATTAATAACTTTCTGAAAGAGTGTTAGAAATTTGAAGCAACTAAATGGGAAAAATTCATCTTAGATCATGTATTCACATAAACATAGAGAATTAGAAGCCACATTTGAATTAGGCATAATAACTAGGGACATAAATAGATTTCATTAATGATCCTAAAATAATAGTCTTCTATTTGAAAATACTTTCCCATGGGTGATAAGAGTTTATAACAGTAAGAGACACATGAGTTTCTCATTTTTTATTCTCCTTAAGAGGCAAATGTGAGTGAAAATGAAAATTCCCAAGAATACTCACAGGAGTGACCAACAGGGAGAAAAAAAATGAATGTATATAATTCACAAAGAGTTAATGTCCTAGTTGCTTCAGTTTCACCTAAATAAAGGTTGGTTGTAATTGTTGGATAATAAAAATATTTTGTTCCAGACCCCAACAGCAGCATTTCAAATGGATTACAGTTTCACATCCATGTGGAATAAGATATTATTTCTGATTTAATTAACCAATGATTCAGGACACAGGGTAGCCCTATAGGGTAAAGGCAGATATGTATCCTTCCCTAGTATGATTCCCATTGGAGACACATGATACTGACCATGCAGCCAGCAATGCTAAACTTTCTGACATCAGAATCATGGTTTTTCCTTCAGTACACTTTCAGTTATTTGATGCTTTCTGATATCAACCTAACTTTTAGCCTTTCAATTACTTTTACTATGGAAATTTCAGATCTCTGATCAAATATTGCCTTATCAAACCTAGACCACCCTACATAAAGAGTATCCCATCATTCTCTACTCCTGAATCCTATTTTATTTCTCTTCAAAATTCTTATCACCATATTATTTGTCTATTGTTTATCATTCACCTCCCTCCATTAGGAAGCAAACTCCATGACAGCTGGGCGCTTGTCAGTCTTCTTCATTGTTGTATCTTTACAACAGAGAATGGTGCTCAGTGATAGTAGCCCCTCAATAAATATTTGTCTAATAAATGAATAGATGGAAAATTAACAATTTAGTAGAAGACATTCTGTTCTATTTTAGATAGATTAGAATTAGAAGCTAGGAAAGAAACATGGGTCAAAAATGGAGAAGGAGATTGAAGAGTTGCCAATTCAGGTGTGGTAAATGATACTGAATAAAACTGGTGGAGTAGATGAATTCATTCACTAAAGAAACAGTGCTAAGAGAAGAAAATGAGTAGAGAATCTCACAGAACACCAGTTTTTTTTTCTTTTTTTAAAAAAAAAAAAAGGTACAAAAGAGAAGTAGGGAGGAGAAATGAACCTAAGGCACGAAGCTTCAAGGAGACCACTGATAATCATGCCAACCTGCAATGAGTACCAGCTATATTAAGAGCAGGTAGATAGGAAGTCACTGACGACCTATGAAAGGCCAGTTGTAGTAGAATGCTGGATCAGAGACCAGGCTGCAGTACCTTCAGAGATAAAGAAAATCAGGATAGAAAGGGAGCAAGCCAGGATCCTCTCTCACATCACCAGAGCTTCAAGGAAATATTTGTTGAACAATTAAGTATATACATGGTTGGATAGATAGAATTTTTTCTTCGGAACCAAAATGGCACATAAGTTCTGACTGAGGTCATGGGTTTAATATGGTGAACAAACCATTTTTTAATAGCATAGGTTGTATTAAAATATTTCCCTAATCAAAATCAACTTAGAGTTTTTCCTCAATAAACACAGTGTTTATTTCTGCAACTCATTATTAATGAGCTCTGGTCTTTCATTTTGATTCTGTTTTTAATTTTTGTTTAAAATGCATTGATGGACTAGGGCCTGAACCTTGCTCTTTGGAATGGAGAGCTTCTCTGCTTTATGCCATGGATTTACCTTCTCAGTTATGCCAGAGGCAACTCTAATACATAAAGAAGCATGTCCTGAACTGAACTCCCAAAGGCCTAGCTGTGAAGGTAACATGATAATAAATGCATGGAAGAAGAGACTGTGCTTTCCACTAGAAGAACCAAAAAATAATTACATGGAGAAATATATTTCCAGTGGAGTTTAAATATAAAATTATGATTAAATTTCTTGCTTTTCTGAATACACAGCAAACCAGACTAAACTGTGGTTCTCAAACTAGGGCATACAAAGAAATCACCCAGAGGGTTGTTGAAACAGAGATTGCTGGGCCACACTCCCAGAGTTTCTGATTCAGTAGTTCTGAGGTAGAGCCAAATCATTTGCATTTATAACAAGTTCTCAAGTGTTGTGTATGATGGTGGAAAAAACACACTCCCAAGAACCACTGGTCTATGCAAAATATACCATGCATTTGCATAACTTCTTTTCCTAGTTTTATGTTTTCTCTCAAAGAAAGCACTACTGTCCTGGCTTTCCTAAGTTTTCTTGTTGAAAAATTTTTTTAAAAATTGAAACTATAAATAGTAACAAAGTGATGTTAGGAGTTAGCATATCTGAGATCCAACCTTAAACTCATTTTTGGGTGGAATGAAAGTTTGATCTTAGTCAATAGATGTTAGCACCTCAAATGAAATCACACAAACATAATGCAAGTATCTAGCACTAAAAAGTGATTATCTTTCAAATGCAAAACATGCATCACATAAACACTTCTCCCCATCAAAGTCTCTTAATACTTTTCTAGAAAAGGGGAGTTGGTGGTAATAAAGTGACGGAAAAAAAAAAAAAACTCTATGCCACACAGATTTTTTTCCATTTTGTATTTATTCATTTATTCTTTTGAGCCAAAGAGAAGAAAAAAAAAAAAAAGCACACCTAAAGGTGTAATACTTAAATTGGGATCTTTGTAATTGAATTATTTGTCTTCCTTTGATTAATGTATTGATAAAGAGACCCGGTGCATCCTAAGCAAGGCATGAGCAGCCTGTGTGCAGAGCTGATAGAGCTGTCTAGTGAGGTTCTGAAAGAACGTCTCACCTGCTCTACACTTGAGCAATTCCAAAGAGGTCAGGGTCACGCCGATTAAAACATTTGTAAGAACAAATTAATACCTGGAGAGGTACCAGCTGTAGATTTCTGCTTATCTTCCATTTCTAAAAAGTAAAGATTAAAAATTAAATTAAGGCAGGACCCAATAAATATTTTTGATTAAAATAAGTATGCATTCTCTCAGAGGTTTCAGAACATTGACTTCTAAAGGACACACTCTTTCCTTTATGCTTGATTTGCTCTTTTCCCATACACAAATAAACAAACTTAACTAGCTAAGAAAGGCATACTTGATACCAAACAAAATTCAAATGATAAAGGGTTATATGTGCTTTTATCTATATTTCAGCATACAGTACAAGCATAAAGTGTTGGATGAAGGTGAAAATAGTGCATAAACCTGACTCCTGTTGGATGGAGCATCAAGTTTGTCAATTAGCAAACACTGACTGAACTTCCCTCTGGGCATCTCAGTTTTGCCTGTCCAGTAACCATTCCCTATGGAAATTAACCATCCTAATATTCTTTGTTCACTATCTACAATGTTCATTAAGAACTTCTCTGGCTGGATTTCCAGCAAGCTATTCAATGCATGACTTAAGTTTTTACACTTCAACAACCTCCATTTTTACTTCTCAATGTACAAAATAGGTAGTCAAAGCACTGCTACCCCGAATACTCAGGATATCCTGAATGCCCTTTATCCTGAATACTCATGTTTGAAATAATTGTAACAAAGCCCTGGGTTTGATTCCCAGCACTGCCAAAAGGAAAAAGAAAAAGAAATATTCACAACCTCAAAGGCTTACCATTTACATGCTTTGTATTCAATTTCTGAAGTCGACATAGCTCTCAGTGAACAACTCCAAAACAGAGACATAGAACCATCACCTTAGTCAGTTAACAATGCTAGGTTGCTTTACCATGAAACAATTTGGCCAATATCACAAACCACAATATTGGTTGTGATTACTATTCTGTTCACTCTTCTGCAAAAGAACTTTGAGATCCTATTCAGAAGTTTGAACACATAAGCTTAGTTATTAATCCAGCCTTCTTAAAACTGGTGAACTTTCAGTGAGAAACCAAAACCATAAGGCACATCACCTTCACACCCACCTCCAGAAAGGACTGTGAAACACTATCTTAACCACAAAATTATTTTCGGTGAAGATAAAAAGATAGAATATCTGCAAACCTGACTTGTTCTTACAAAGATGTTTAGCTGATCCATTAGCAAACATTTACTGAACTCCCCAGTGGGCATCTTGGTTTTGTCTGTTCAGGGCCCACTGCCCATTCTGCTAGCACAAAAGGTCACTCTTTTCTTTCAAGAACCATTCATCTTCCAATTCCAGTGCCTGTGTTGAGTAGTGACAGGGCCACTGATCCTAATCCCTGACCCAAGAAATGACCACATAACTCAGACTCAGCCAATGACTCAATCACTTCCTTCTGACAACATGATTAGTCTCAGTAATCTCATGATCTAAAATAACCCAATAAAGTCAAGGAGCATCAACACTAGGACTTTTTTCTAGATCTATTGAGAGAGGAAAGCTCTCTTTCTATTCCATGGGGCACAATTTAGGGAACTCCTATCTAAAAATGAAGCAAAGACAATAAGCAAAAAAAAAAAAAAAAAAAAAGGACAGATTTCAGATGATAAATTTGGAAACCGGATCTAGCTATGACTAAATAATCAGCCAGACCCACCCCTGGCCTTCTTTAGTTGAGTCAATGTGTTCGTTGGGTTTCTTTCACACACAACCAAGAGTCCTGATCAATTATAAGTAACCTAAAATCTGCAAGACATTAGGCAATGTGCCATGAATTCAAAAATATGGAGCAAATAATCTCTCCCTCCAAGAATCTTTTTAGCAGTTGGAAAGACAATAACTAAACACAATAAATAACTAGAAACATATGGCTAGTTCTATAGTCATAAGTTCTATATGGATGCAGAGAAGGGAGAGATCACCATAGGCTGTACCTTAGGTAAGATTTCATAATATAAGAAAAAGGCAACTGGATTTGGAAGGAAGGTGACTAGATGTGGCTGCCTATAGAGGAGGCCAAAGGACATTTTTAAAAGGGTAAACTTGAGAGCAGAAATTCAAGAATGCACTTAGAGTATTGGGAAAACAATACAGTACAATTGATAAATACACCATAAAATGTTAAATCATGGGATGTCAACAATAAATACATTAGTCCAGGAGTAAACAGAATTTGTAAGTATTTTTGTAATGAGAGACATGATATGTATCATATTTTGAATGTACTCTAAATGAGATAATATTGATTACTTAACTATAACTGCTAAGTGTTGAAATTGTGCTTGGAGAACTAATGGCAAAAATCAAAACGGAATGTAGTCTTTCCACAGTAGACAGCCCTCTCATCTAAACAGCTCTCCTGCCCACTTCTGTAACTTATCTCAGCTAGAACTACAGGACTATTGAAAATAAACAATGCCACATCAATTTTACTCAGTTCCCATTTAAGAAACCAGAACAAACAACAGAGCCATGAACCAAGAGGGGCAGTTTAGAGAAAGAAGCAAAAATAAACCAAGGGAGCAAGTGGGGCCACACTGTTATCCAATGTGCTTTGTCCGAGTTTCTTCATGAGATGAAAAGTTTATAATAGAAAGTATTAAAGGCATTTTCTATTTCCACTGTGGTTTTAGCCATCTCCCTTGTGTCATTTAGAAATTGCGAGGGCAGAGTTTGGGTTGGCTCCTTGTTGCAAGCAGGAATGCAAAGTGTCTGTGCCCTCTTTCCTCTTCTGGGGAAGATTATTATTTAGTTAATGGAACGAAATGTTTGTTTCAATTTTTATTTTGCACAAGGCCATTATCACTTTTGTAGTGAACATGTAACTTTGCAGGTTATTAATCTCTAAATTAATAACTTTTGTTTGTGGTATAATATTTCTCGGGTCTATGGACTGTTTCCTGGAAATTTTACTGAATAAAAAGTATCCAACATAACTCCTGAAAACACAGGACTCTTCATCCTCAGTAATGTCTGCACTTTTGTATGCTCAAATTTCTATTTTCACTTGTGGTATTGCCTCACTTGTTTCTACTGGAACAACATATGTCCATTTGAAATGAGCATGTTACAAAGGAGAAGTGATACTCTCTCCTTGGAAGACCACTCTTCACAAACCTCAATTAATAAATCCTCATGACTATCAGAGATAGTTACTACTTTGTTTACAGACAGAAATTAAAACACAGAGCAAAATATCCTTTTTGCCAAGCCAAAGTCAGAGAAAAGAGTTTATAGGCATGCTTTTGTTTCGAAAGGATATCATTTAGTAAAAGAGCTTTAAAAAGTGAAATGCTATACTTGTTTAATTTCTCACTCTTCAACTATTTTTATTATTTCTTAAGGCAAATAAACTCAATTATATCCTCTTTTTACTTTATGAAAAAGTAGTTTTCCACTTAAAATTTAAATATGCATGTTTTCTAAGTTTTATGTTTGTTGAATGATAGTACTGGGATACTTTTTAGTCACTCAACATATGGCTTGATGACAATGACTTCCACATTTTAAATGTTGAGAAATTAAAAATTTTTGAAACATATATGTATAGCACACAGTGTAAAGTTCAGATAAGATTTCAATATTATGTGAAGCATAAGAAATAGAATGAAGAGTAAAATAACTCCCTGTTTTCTCAGGAAAAGATATCACGGTAGATGAAACAATAACCCCATCCCAACCCTAGCAAAGATATCCACGTCCTAAATTCATAGAGCCTATAAATATGCATGTCACCTTACATGGCAAAAAAAGAATTTTGCTGATGTGATTAAGTTAAGGACCTTGAGATAGGTAGGTTATCCTGAACTACCCAGGTGGACCCAAAGTAAACATAAGCATTGTTAAAAGTAGAAGAGGAATGGAGCTGGAGAATATCATCTAAGTGAAATAAGCCAAGACCAAAAACCAAAGGCCCAATGTTTTCTCTGATAGGTGGATGATGATACATAACAGGGGGCAGGGGGCGTGGAGAAGAATGGAGGAACTTTGGATGGTGTAGAGGAAAACAGGGTGGGAGGTGGGTGGGGGACGGAAAGATAGTAGACTGAGACAGACATCATTAACCTATGTACATGTATGATTACATGAATGGTGTGAATCTACATCATGTACAACCTTAGAAATGAAAAAAGTTGTACCCCATTTGTGTACAGTGAATCAAAATGCAGTCTGTAAAAATAAAATTTTTTAAGAAAGAAGAGGGAGGCAGAAGAGAAGGTTTAAATGATATGATATGATATGAGAAGGGCTAAATCTACCACGAATGACTTTGAAGACAGAGCAAGAAGACTGTGCCTCAAGGAATGGTGGACAACCCTAGAAGCTGTACAATGCAAGACAGTGAATTCTCTCCCATAGCTTACAGAAGGCAACTCAGCCAGCTGATATAATGCCTTCATTTTAGCCCAGTGAAACTGTCATTGGATTTCTGACCCACTGGACTATAAGATGATGAATTTCTGTTGTTAAGTGCCAAGTTCATGGCAATTCATTACAGCATGAATAGATAACAAATAGTGGCATCATGTTCCAAATGAGCAGGATTTGTTACAAAGGAAGAGAGACACTCTCCTTGAAGGACCACACATGAGGAAGGCAGCTTCCTTTCCCCTATGGAATCAAGGTACCTGCAATTTAGAAGAGACTTTGGTCTATTCCCTTCATTGTCCAGATGAGGAAACTAGGTGAGATGCAGCAAGAAAGTAGATGACCTACCTCTGGCCTCACGGTTCAAGACAGAGATGGGACTAGAATCTAAGATCACAAGACTCTCTTAATCATAGTGTGTCTCCCAGCCCTTTTACTAATGAACAGTTCTGAATGCAGTGGAATAACATTGCAGAACAGTTTGATAGAATGACCCATCGTTGGAAAGTGTGTGTTTTCAAATAATGTCCAGGAGAAAGAAACTACTCTATGGTTCCTGCCTCCAGTAAATGATTTCACATGTTCACTTGAATCATCCAGCATCACTTGAAACTCCACATGTCAAAGATGAAATGGAGGTCCTACCTCAAAACCAGCTCCCCTTTGGATCGTCTTTCCCCTCCCCTCCCCTCAGAGGTGGCACATTCTGTCATCTTCCTTCCTTCATGGCGCCTCCCTTTGGTGCCCTTCCACTGCTATACCTTTTCCCCACACGAGACAACCATTCTAACATTCCTTCAGCTTCTCTTCAGCCTTCAAGCACACTACTGCCAAATGACTCTAAATCACACATTTTTTTTATCATTGACTTGCACCCACACACTCAGTGGACTCCACTCAAAATTGGGTCAATTTCAAACTTCTTAGTCTATTCTGTAATAGGTTTGTAGAATTTTACCCCAGCTTTTTTTTAAAGTCTGTTTCTTCTTCCCACTCCCGTACACAAGCCAACTTTATTGTTCACTGCCCTGTGAGAATGATCTGTACTCCATGCTGTTCTCCTCTCCTAACAGGTCCTCTCAGCTTCCTTCTCCATCTGTCTAAAATCTGCCTCTTTAAAGGTCTGGTGTGTAAGTCCTGACACGTTTCTGGGTACTTCCCAAGCCAGACAACCTGCAGTGATCTCATATTCCACTTGGAAGCCCTAAATCAATTGGTTTCTATTACTTGTTTAGCAGTTAGCTTTGACTGCTAATGTCTTTTACTTTTTTAGACCTTAAACTCAGATGTTTAAACTGCTGGGGAATGAGTGGGTCCTCTGCTTATTTACATTGTACTTACCACCCAGAGTTTCCTGCTTGAAGTCGGCCCTCAGATATTTATGGAGAAGCTAAAAGCAATTTTTTAAATCCAAGATGGAGATTCCTCTGAGACAACTCCTCTGAGACTTCAGTGACAGTGCCAGCAACGAGCACCACTCTACAGTTACTGCTCCATTTAGGAAGGGTTGCCATACATTTGGAGGCACCCAGGACAGCCCTGGTTTCTTGCTATCTTTCCAGTTATTAATAATGTTCACTTTTACTCCCCAAAGCATCTTGGCTTAAATGACAAATTACATGATCATTCTGCCCTCAGAGCATTTTGGACTGTGGTAAAGGCAGAAAATAGAAAGAAAATCCCATCCATGTCCCAACCATCCATTCAATTAAGTGGCATTCTCTTTCCTGCAGACTGGTCCTGCTCAGGGCTACTACCCCTTGCAAAATCAGTGACCTTTGAATTTCACATAGGAGGTTCAAACATTTTGATTATGCACAGCTTCAGATAAATGTACTTAAGGTGAATACATTTTTAAGATTCTTTAGAAGGAAAGAATCATAGATGCTGCATATAACTATGACTCTATCTAGTAGTTTAAGAACAAAAGGGAGAAATTTCTAAAGGGAAAAGAGGATTCAGGGAGTTCTCATAAGAATAGAAGTAATCAAAACACAGCGTGTGAGTTCATTTATACTATAATTGTCTTTTGCTATTTTCTGAATAAAATAAGGAGAGTATAATACCATTTCAATTTTTCTGAACAATAAATACATATTACTTTCACAGCCACTTAGTATTCAAAAAGTGATGCCTTCTGATCTTCTTAGTGTCTAATGTACATTAAATTGACTAACTGCTGCATAAATGTTTTAAAACCTACATTCATTTTCACAGTTGACTGGTTGAAATGATCAGTTTCATAAATGAATGTCAGTGGTATCTTAACAGTAATAACTTTTTACTGCAAAGTAAGATTTTACTCTGTAAGTAATGAGTAAAATTATTAAATGTAATCTTATATTATGTTTCATTACTGGCAGCTTGTCATAAAAAAGGGATTAAGGTTACAAATTTCATAAAGTAGATGAACGTATTCACTCATTTGTAGTGAGACCTATTCAGTCTAATCTCTTTTGAGGGTAGTTTTAATTACATTACATCACTCAATACAGGGTTGAGAGTTCATGTCCAAACTGTTCCCTCCCTAAACTCTTCAACTTTAAAGGAATCTGGGGAAATGTTAAGTTCAACTAATGAAAACTATAAGAAATGAAAACTATCAAATGCATATCTTGGGCACAGGATCACTCAAGTGTTTGGAAAGGATTTTATGAAACTATTTAGGTTACTAGTCCAAATGTGGCCCAAGTTAGTAGTAACTAAAAAGGATTAATTTTTGTTGCCATTTTAAAGATGTACATCCTTAGTAGTTAATACTGAAATACCAATTACATTAGAATTATTGATAATTCTTTAATTGCTAAGGGCTAAGAACTCGGATGGCAGGATTATAATATCTGGAAAAAGACAAGAGCACCAGATGAATTATAGTAATGGTTAATAGTGGAGACTAAGTGACATTTTTCACCGTGTGTTTTCCAATCATCACGCTACTCTTACAGAAAGCAAGAATGATATAATTTCATATTCGCCTGACTATAAGCTGTTCCAGTTGTTACCTGGTTGTTTCAGTGTTTTATGTCAAGAATTAATGCCCCTCTATCACCCACATTCTCCCTTCTTTGAATGCAATCACTCGCTGTTAGAGGCAGAACATTCTGTAAAGCACAGGGCAGTGAGATGCTGAGATTATCAAGTGGGTTCTCCCTTCCTGATAAAGTATTTACTGTAAAGGTCAGCATTCCCTACGTTTAGTTCCTGAAGGGATAATCAAGAAGTTGATTTTTTTTTTTTTTTTTTTTTTTAGGGAGGCTTCTAGGCAAACTAATGTTTGTATAATGTCTATCTTGTTAAGTGGAAAAGCAGCATAAAACACTAAAACAGATAAAAGTGACTATTTACCAACATGATGGCTAATTGATTATCATTCCCAGATATTCTGTGCATGTTTTCACTCTGTAAACAAAGAACTAAGCATTACAAACGCATGTTTCAGTGGCTTCTCACCTGGTGATACACATTCAAATCTCTTCATCAAGTTTTAATAGTTTCAAATATCCTTAAATTTGCTTGTAATAAGTTCTATTATTTGATAGATTTGATACTAAATACTCCAATTTCTTTGCCATACTTTTGCACTATCATATACTAATTAAATATTACCAGTTTAACTTTATAGATATTAATAGCGTTAGAATCTATGGTTATTTCAAAGCAAAACAATTTTCCTTTTCACAATTTTTCTTCTCATAATTGTCTTACACTCCAATGTCTTTTGCCAATCAACTTATCTAGCCTTTTAAGTCTATATTTTTTAGTTATTTTCCCTTTGTGCTTTGAAGATATTATTCCATTCTTTATAGTTTCTATTACTGCTAGTGAGAAATTTGCTTTCTATCCACTGTAATTTCTTCATAAGTGAACAATATATTTTTAAAACATTTTATCCTTAGCTCATAATAGTCTATCTTTGGTGGTATGCAGTTTTACCAAAATGTGCTTACATATGGATTTGTACTTATTTATTGTACTTGACATTCATCATGTTTTTTCAATATGAGAGATCATGTCTTTCTTCAATATATTCTGCCATTAACTGGAATCTACACCCAGGTGTCTGGCTTATTTATTTTAACTACCAAGTTAACTAGTCATGCTATATCTTCATGCACTCTGTTGTTGTTTTTATAGTGCCCTCAGACATATTTAAGTAATAAAAAAAGAATTCTAACTTCTCTCTTAATTTTAAAAATAAAGTTATTGGATACCAAGAAGTCTCTTTATTCTCCTATTTTTCTTTCTTCCATCTTTATTGATTCTTCAGTGATAGTATTTACCACTCCACTGTGTGTGTTTAAAGTTTTGTAACAAAATTCTTCCATCTACCTTTTCTGACCTGTATACCTGTAGTTCTATGTTCCTGTCCACAAATTAGTAGAAGAAAAGTTTTATCTCTCTTTTATATGATGGTCTTTCAACTGCATGAAGGTAGCTACTGAAAACAACTATATCACCATCAATTGATGAATTTATTTGCATAGTCTCCTGTGGTTCAAAATAAAAATGTGTATGCCACAGTGTGGTAAAAAGAAATCTGAAGGTGATATCATAAGGAATCACATAAGCTTAAGTTCTAATTCTGTTATTTGATAGATTTGAAACTCGTAAAAAAAAACTACTAGATTTTGTTTAGCCTTAGTTAGTTTTCTCATCTGTGACTAGAAACAATGAAAACCACAACAAAAAGTTAATATGAGGATGGGGAACTCAATTTACTCAAATGTTACCTCCTGTGGAAAATTTCCTTTAAACTTCCTACATAGATAGATGTTCACTGTCTGTGATTCCATAGCATGCCTTATGATAACGCTTATAACATTGCATCTAAAATAAACAGTCTGTGATCTGCTCAGTGGAGTGGGCTGTGTCTGGGATCTGAAGAGCCCAACACTGCACCTTGAAAACAGTATTGAAAAAAACAAAAAGTAAAATTATTTTTAAGTACTACCACTGGTCATTTTCTAGCTATATAAAAACTTTGAAATCTCCTCTTCAGTGTATTCAATTCCTTAATGTAATAGAATATCCAAGGTCACCAAATTCTAGCCCTATTTATTCCTAAATGCATTAGGATACAATCAAAACATTAAAATCTTACTGAAATGATTTCAAGCTTCACCTTCTACTAGTTCCTTCCACAGCCTATACTCATGCACATATTCCCTCATCTCAAAGTCTTTCCTCAAACCTTCCCCACTCTCCAGGAAACACACTGTAGCTCTCCTGCCTTTTACCTCCATATTTGAGGGAGTTTAGTGAAGATTTGTATCCTTTGGGCTTCTGGTTAATGCAGCCTACTTCCAACCTTGCCACTTAGTGACACAAACGGACACCATGGTCCTCCTCCAATTGTCCATCATTTTCATCTCTCACCTTAGCACATTTAATAATCTCATTGTGACAGGTTGACATGTTTGACTCCATGGAAATATTATAGGCCAGGCTATATGGACAATGACTAAACAGACCCCATTTTACCCTGAGACTCCATGTTATGTAGGAAATGTTTCTCCTGTGGGAAAACCCCACCTCTGTACTCATCAACAGTTGCTTAGCATAGCATGTTTGGCAAGACAAAATGTCAATTCTTATATAATATAAAATCATTCTCTTTTTGATTCCTATTTTTCTTAGGCAATGTACCATGTCAACAGTGATTGTCTAGATGTTAGTAACCATTCTTTAACTTGTACCCAAGAAGGTCATTTTAACCTGCTTCCCCCTTCTGCTTATGATTTTAGATCTCATGATGTTAGTTTGTAGTTTTGAATCATAGCAACAGCTACTTATGATTGATGTACTGCAACCTTATGGTCAGGGCTGTGTGAGACAGTCAGACAGTTAACAGAGGCGCTCAAATTTGGACTTCTCAATGGTGATCGGCCTGTTCTTAGGTTGTGCCCCACAACATCACGTTTGAGCCTATGTTGGAGTAAAGAAAAATGCTCTCTTGTTCAAAGCATAACATGGACATGGTTGAAAGATGACCATCAACGGGACTTCAATGTCAGAACAAGAAGACGTAGGGAAACTGATTGAGAGACAGACATCAATGGGAGCAGACACCATCATGGAGCTATGACCATACTCAGGGTCTAGATAGGATGATCATACACCTCAAGGGATACCCACAAAGGACACTGGCAGAAAATTCTGCTTCCACATTCTAATGCCATGACACTATTTAAGAGCTCCAAAAGATAATACAGGAAGAAAGGGAAGGGAAGGAAATTGTAAATGATCAAAATTAAACCTGAAATAACTAATAACATCCTAAAATCAGCACATAAGCCTGGAATTAACTAGAACAAATTTTCCAGTAGAATGGGAATCCAAATAGGAGGAGAAAAAGAAAGTCCTATTCCTTACACATCTGCATTTTAAAGGTGGACAATTAGTACACTCTCTACTGGTTTATGTGCTTCCGCCCTTGTCTTTTCTTTCTCCGTCTCCTTTGCTAACTTTTCCCACCTTTTAAAAATCGCTGTCCTCAATAGTCCTTTTTTCTTGGTGTCTCTCCTTATTGGGTAAGTCTCCTTGGGCAATCTTCATTTCCATGACTTTAATAAGTGGTTTACTTACATGAAACAATCTGAAATCCACATCACCAGATTTGATCTCTTTTCGTCAAACAATTTTTTTTGCTACAGCACCTATAACTACAGGCAGTTGTTAGGGACTAAAACTATGTCACCCAAAAATCAATATGTTGAAGTTTTAACCCCCAGTGGTTCTCAAAGAAACTGTATTTAGAGATAGGGTCTTTAAAGTGATAATAAGGTTAAAATTAACTCAATTATGGTGGGTTCTAATAAAATATTACTAATATCCTTATAATTATGAAGAGGAAATTTGTACACACGCATATACAGAGAGAAGACCATGTCAAAACAAGGGGAAAAGTCATCTGCTACAAGTGAGGGAAAAAGGCCACCAAGAAGTCAAGCCTTCCAACACCATGGCCTTGAATTTTCAGGCTTCAGAATTCTGAGAAATAGATTTCTGTTTCTGAAGGCCCCAAATCTGTGGTAGTCTGTTGTGGTATCCCTAGCAAACTAAGGTAGTAGCTTTCAAGAGTTAAGTTCCAACTTGACACACAAGAGCCCACCCCCTCAGCCTGCTTGTGTTTCCAACCTCATCCCCTTTACCTCACCTTCAGCGAGTTCCAGTTCTCCTGGTACAATTTATCAGCACAAGGTTAGCTTTGTGCAAGCAGTTGCTTCGCCCAAAATGACCATCTGCTGGCCCATGATCTACTCTAATGCCTCCCTATGCTTCAAAACACATTTCCAAGAAATGCCTCTTAAAATAAGTTTAAACCATTATTGTGTATCCTCCATGTACTATATATAATCACTACACTAGGTCCCAGGTATAGAATAAGGAACATCACATTTAGTTGAGGTGCTTTCTTCTCATAGTACCTTGTGCACCTCCACATCTACTTATTACAAGAATGTCATCATCCTTTCCTGTTGAAGGCCTTTGATTTAAAAAAAAAAAAAACTCCCCTTATGAAGCATTTACTGTGTTACCATTATTAAGACTCTGCTATGCTAAGTATTGTCTATACCTTACCCCACATATCCCTCACCACATCCCTGTGAGGTGGACCCTATTATTATTATTATTATTGTCATTCGACGGTTGAAGAAGCTTTGCCTCAAAGAGGAAATTAAGATTTCACTGCTAGCAGCATTGGGGCTGTCCTTCAAGCCTAAATTGTCAGATTCCAATCACTTTATTCTAATTCCACTTCTCCTAGGAAGATGAATTTTTCAAGGGCAAGGGTTCTGCATTCCCATCTGCCTGTCAAAGAACCTGACTCATAATAGGAAAAGGTAAATGAGTCTTAGTGAATAAATAAATAATGATGGCAGGCTCTTCAACATAAATGTCTTAAATTTGGTTGAAGTAGATGAGGAATAACTGGGTTGCAAAACTATGAAAGGTGACCCAAATCATCTGGTTGAGAACACGAAGTCATACACCTGAGTTTCCTCCTTAAGAGTCTTTACCCAGCAACTTTGAAGTTGGGAAAATTTCTTGATTTCTCTGTACTTGGAATTTCTCATTAGTGTCCTTGGTTGGTTGGACACTAGTGCTAAGTGTTAGCTGTCATTATTTTTATGAGGTTGCAATTTCTATAAAGGAGATTTGAAATGAGACTAGCAATTTATCAGATGGTTTTGAGATGGAATCTGTTAGAGTAAAAATGAATAGGGCAACTTGTCCAAGGTGTTCAGAACATGGCCAGTGGAAAGCAGGGTTTTGGACAACTTTTGCCAAGTAATTTGACATGTTGTAATCATTAAATGATTCTTGACTACAATAATCCATACCAGATGGTAATGTGAACAATTCACAGATAAGTTACACATGTGCTCAGGATTACATATTTACTCCCATCTTGAGGACTAACATTAATTTCTATCTTTACTTTCTCACTGATGCTTTCTCTTTACTCTTGCTATTTAATTCCAGCTGGTTTTAAATTTCTCCTAACGCATTATTTCAATGTCCTCTTTGGCAATACGGTTAGTTCTGGGTCCAGGTTTTTTTAAACCTTGACATTAGCCCTCACTGGTAGTAGCTCTGCCAGATTGTGCTCTATGATGCATTTGATGGAATACATCAATAACCTAATAAAAAGAAAAAGAGGAGCTGGTATTCAAATCCAGATCTTCTGATTCATCACTCATTTAGTAGAAACCAAATATGTATAAGGCTCTGTGCAAAGTTTTCTACACATGAAGACGGGACTGAAATGGTCCCTGAATTTCTAGAGCTTAGGTTCATTGTAGACAGAGTCATTGAACACCAAGGAAATAAATGAATTCAACTTTTCTAAGTGCCATGAAGACTTCAAAACTTTTAGTATAAACGTTGACTTAACTTGGACAAAGACATTTCCATAGCAAGAGGATCAAAGTATTAAAAGACTGAACAATTGAAATGGAAGTTTCTTGTTCAAAAAGAACTTCTGTAGGCACAGAATCATTAAAAGAGAGATCTATATACATGTCGCTGGTTTGAGGATGCTTTCTTTGATTAAATGTTTCCTCTTCTCAAATTTGTTTCTCTCAGCACAAGTAGATATGTCTAATACAGACATGATTTTTTTTTCATAACTGGATTAAAGGAGGGGGGTACTTAGCCTTTCTTTTAAGCTCCCAATTCCTCAAGCAAGTATTTTGCATATCTCTTGCCAACATGGATTATGGTGATGGTACAAATATCTTAAAATGATTTATATGAGGAATGAGACCTATACGCTTTCTTAATTATTTTAGCATCATTTATTTGTAATGAGTGAAAGCTCACATTTTTTTTTCTCTTTTGGATTAGTAGTCTTTGTTTCCTTTATTTATTTTTATTGGTACATTATAATTATACATGACAGTGGGATTCATTTTGTGATATTCATATATGCACATAATTGGATCAATCTTGTACCATTCTTTTCTTTCCCCTCCCCCCTCTTCTCCCTCCCCATCCAGATTCTGTTTGATCTACTCCACTGATCTCCTTTCTATTATTTCTATTGTTATGTTCATCTATGTATTATACTATATACATGAAATTCATTGTGGTATATTAGCACATAGACATAGGAGAATTTTGTAGATTTTATTCCCCAGTACTTCTCCATGCCCTCCCCCATCCCTCCCTCTCTACTCTATTTGTGTTCCTCCTATTTTTGAGAGATTTCCCCTGCCTTTTTATATAACATGTGTAACATTTAAAAATATTTGCTTGAATCAAAAAAATATGGCAAAAGACATTGTGACAAAAATTTTAGAAGGTCTGTACCACAACCATAGCTGGATTAGATCTATTATTCATTACTTGCTCTGGGATCCTGTAGCCTGCTAGACAGCTTTCCAGAGTAAACACCTAACATCAGGTAATCTGAACTGCAATGACAGTCCCCTGATTTCATTCTACAGAATTATAAATGACCTACTTGAAGTGGTTCTTGTAAAATCTGTGTTCTGGGGCTCAGGTTGTGCTTGCCTAGCACATGTGAGGCCCTGGGTTCAATTATTAGTACTGTACATAAGTAAAATAAAGGTCCATTGGCAACTAAAAAATAAAATAAAATGAAATAAAATCTCTGTTTTGCTTCTTAGAGGTGAACAATTAGTACTGGGAACCTCCACAGCCTATTCACAGGTTACTACAGTTAAAATAACCTACATATTTTCTGGAGGTTATTTTACCATCATCTGGAGTTACTTTTGATAAAAGCTCTCTACTTGATATGAAGCACAGATACTTATTTATTTTCCTTTCTTTGAATCAAAATCTTTTCTTTTTATCCGAGAGAGTAATACAATCTCTCTAGGTAAGACCTTTTCTTGGTTTTGTCATCCAATTTTTTCTAGACCAGATGAATTTTAAAGGCAAAATATAAATGAAGAAACCCATGAAACAAAATGCTGAAAATCGATGACTTAGATTTAGAGTATAAAAAATGTCTACTGTATTATTCACTCAAGTTTCGTGCTACTTTCAAATTCTTCAAAATGAAAAGTTGGTGGGAAAAAGTAGTTGTCCTTACTAGACTTCATCATGAACAGCACACACAGTTAATTTTATAAAAGAAATTCCCACAATTAACAGTTTTGAGACAGCTAATATAGCTCTGAAATATAAGTAGTGATGATCTCATCCAGCAGTTAGAAATGTAAACCTATGAAACAGCAACTAATAACACTAGTGAAAATATATTATCAGCATCCACATAAGCTCCCCAACTGTCCTTGGGGAAGCAACAGCTGTGAGAGGCCTAATCCTGGCTCCACAGACACTCAGGAACACAGAACTCTGCTTCAGGAGCCTTTGTTCTGCTTCCAACAGGATAAATGAAAAGTCGTTCAGCATGACTTCCAAGAAACAGACAGATGGAGAGAAAACTCTACAATGCGCTCTCAAGCTGCCTTCCTGGGGACTTACCCAGGTTCCCAGGTGGAGGCCATATGAAAGTATGTGTTTGTGGCCCGTACACACAGTGGATTTACCCCTTCACCATATCCCTCCTTTTCTTTTTTACTATTATTTGTATCTCACCCTAGTCACTATAGATCATTCATTAATTCATACATTCAACCAATGAGTCTTCCTCTTAGCTATGTATAAGGCACTGAGGAGTCCTTGCTCACTAAAGAAAGACAGGTCCTTACTTAGTGCAGGAAGAGCTCTAAACAGGTAGGACAGAGATTCCCAGCCCTAACTGAACATGAAAATCAACAGAAACACTTGATAAAATTGCATATGGTCAGGGCTCTACCGCCACAGATTCTTATTTAGTAGCTATGGAGTGGGATGCCTCTATTCTTTAAAAGTCTCATAGGTAAATTTGGTAAGTGACTAGTGATAAGATCCACTGAGACAGATGTAAGCAGATTCAACTGAGATCCTTTATTGGCACAAAGACTACTTGAGTTGAATGACACTTTCAGTCACTAACACTACAAAGTTTAGAATCAGATGCTGTAGAAATGGTATAAAAGGTCATGTATCTAGCTCTGTACCAAACTCTGCCTCCCACTCCCCAACATAGACACTCACACTCCCCAACACAGACACTCAAACTCACAAATGCACAACACTGGATTCCCAACACACTGAATCAGTCTATAGCTTCATGTTGCTCATGGTCCCTGGCTGTAGGAATTTCACACTTCCCACACCCAAAGAGAACTTGTATCTCTCCCTAACAAACCTGTTTCTCCCTTAGTCATCCCTATATCAACAAAAAGTCATCTGCATTCATGTAGTGATATAGGCCAGAAAACTGGAAGTCTAATTACTTCTTCCTACAAATATATATCAGATCCATCTGTTTCCAGGGTCACCACCATTATCATCCCTCACCCAGTTTGGTACAATAGCCTTCTGCCTAATATCCTCCCCACCTTCTAATCCATCCTCCACTCAGAAGTTACCTTTTTAAAATAAAATCAGGATATGTCACTCTTATGAAAATACTTCAGCTAAGTTTCATTGCATATTGAATAAAAGTCTAATTTTTTAATGAGGACTGTTTGATATTCTGTGAAACAACTCTTGCCTACCTCAACATCCCCATCAACTAATACTCTCGGGCTGGGGAGATAGATCAGTCGGTAGAGTGCTTGCCTTGCAAGCACAAGACTGTGGATTCAACCCCCAGCACAGGGAGAAAAAAAAAAAAACTAATACTCTCCAGTCAGACTGAACTGTTTTTCAGTTCCTCAAATCAGAAGTGATCTCCCTCCTCAAAGTCTTAACACACACTGTTCCCACTCGCTAGCCGGACATGTTCTTCTCCACCTCTTTACTGGACCAACTCCTTGTCCTTTGCAAACGTGGTCAAGTTAAAATGAGGTCATTAGGCTGGGGATGTAGCTCAGTGATAGAGCATTTGCCTACCATGCTCAGGCCCTCAGTTCAATCCCCGGTACCACAGGGGGAAAAAAAAAAAAAAAAAAAGGTCATTAGTGTGGGCCCTAATCTAATATGACAGATGTGAGAAGGAGAAATTTGAACACAGATATACATAGAAGGAAGACAACGTGACAAGACATTGAATGAAGAGAGCCACTTATAGGTCATGAAGAGAGGCCTAGAACGGACTATGCCTCACAATTCTCAGAAGGAAAAAAAAACAGCCAATAAATTGACATTGAACTTCAAGTCTCCAGAACAGTGAAAGAATGAATTTCTTAAGCCACCCAGTTTACAGTACTCTCACATCAGCCTTAAAAAACTAATATGCTGGTGATCCAAGATGGCGGACTAGAGGGTGACTGAATCTCCAGTTGCTCCAGAACCCAGGATTCAAGAAGGGGAGGCATTGAGAGACTTGGACTAAAATAGAGCCACGGGGTGAGTCCCCCCACCAGGTAAAGCTCGGCCTGGGTGGCAGGGCTGGATAGGGGTGGATTATCACAGTAGGGCAGGGTAGCTAGAGACTTCCCCAGGCAGCCCTGCGGTGGGCTCCTCCCACACAGCCAGCTTCTCCAGCTTCTCGGAGCAGGTCCCCGCTGAGAGCTTTTCTGAACAGAACCAGCTCCAAGTCTCTGAGCCAGCATGGCGAGCTCCGGCCCACAGGCATCTTCAGGGACCACGATAGGGCAGCCAGGGACTTCCCCAAGCAGCCCAGCTTCCTCCGGGGGGAGGTGCCTTTCAAGGTTAGCTTCTTGGAGCAGACCGCCCAGTGAAAGCCTTTCTACACAGAGCTAGCCACAAGTACCCAAGCCAGTGGAGAGCTCCGACCTGCAAGCAGCCTCTGGGACCAGGGCAGGGCAGCCAGAGACTTCTCCAGGCAGCCCTGCCCCCTCCAGCCACAGGCTCTTTCCACGGGGGGATCCAAGATGGCGGACAAGAAGGTGACTGAATCTCCAGTCACTCCAGAACCCAGGATTCAAGAAGGGGAGGCATTGAGAGACTCAGACTAAAATAGAGCCATGGGGTGAGTCTCCCCGACCGGGTGAAGTTCAGCCTGGATGGCAAGCCCGGATAGGGGCAGGTTATCAGAGTAAGGTAGGGCAGCTAGAGTCTTCCCCAGGCAGCCCTGCATACTCCGGCAGTGGGTTCCTCCCACACAGCCAGCTTCTCAGAGCAGGCCCTCCAGTGAGAGCCTTTCCACACAGAACCAGCTCCAAGCCCTGGAACCAGTAGCGGGCTAGGGGAAGCTTTCTTCAGAAGCACTGCATTATCAAGTTACTCCAACACTTCAGGCTACTAAAGGCTGGGAGGTGATATACTGGAAATGTACAGGGACACTATAAGCCAATAGAGGAAATCTGCAATATCTCAGAGTCCCACTGACATCTGACCAATATGAGAAAACAAGGGAAGAAAATGTCCCAAGCAAACCTAGATAATATATCAATAAAACCCAATGATAGCACAGCAGAAGAAATGTCAGAAAGGGAGTTCAGAATGTACATAATTAAATCAATCAGGGAAGCAAATGAGGAGATAAAAGAGCAAATGCAGGCATTAAATGATCTCACCAATCAACAGTTAAAAGAGCAAATACGGGAAGCAAGAGATCATTTCAATAAAGTGTTAGAAATACTGAAAAAAAAAACAAACAGAAATCCTTGAAATGAAGGAAACAATAAACCAAGTTGAAAACTCCTTAGAAAGCATAACCAATAGGATAGAACACCTGGAAGACAGAACCTCAGACATTGAAGACAAAATATTTAATCGTGAAAATAAAGTTGACCAAACAGAGAAGATGGTAAGAAATCATGAACAGAATCTACAAGAATTATGAGATATCATGAAAAGGCCAAATTTAAGAATTATTGGGATTGAGGAAGGCTTAGAGAAACAAACCAGAGGAATAAACAATCTATTCAATGAAATAATATCAGAAAATTTCCCAAATCTGAGGAATGAAATGGAAAATCAAGTACGAGAGACTTATAGGATTCCAAATACACAAATTTAAAACAGACCCACACCAAGGCACATTATTATGAAAATACCTAACATACAAAATAAAGACAGAATTTTAAAGGCCGCGAGAGAAAAGAATCAAATTACATTCAGGGGGAAACCAATAAGAATATCAGCAGATTTTTCAATCCAGACCCTAAAAGCTAGACGGGCCTGGAACAACATTTACCAAGCCCCAAGAAAACGGATGCCAACCAAGAATCTTATACCCAGGAAAACGTACTTTCAGATTTGACAACAAAATAAGATCCTTCCATGATAAAAACTAAAGGAATTTACAAAAAGAAAGCCAGCATTACAGAACATTCTCAGCAAAATATTCCATGAGGAAGAGATGAAAAACAATGATGCAAATCAGCAATGGGAGGAAATAGCCTAAAGGAATAACCAAAAAAAGGAGAAACCAAATCATGTCAAAAAACAAAAATGAGTCAAATGACTGAGAATACAAATCATATCACAATAATAACCCTGAATGTTAATGGCCTGAACTCATCAATCAAAAGACATAGACTGGCAGATTGGATTAAAAAGAAAGATTCAACAATATGCTGCCTGCAAGAGACTCAACTCAATGAAAGAGATACCCATAGACTAAAGGTGAAAGGATGGGAAAAAACATACCATGCACACGGACACAGCAAAAAAGCTGGAGTATCCATCCTCATTTCAGATAATGTGGACTTCAAGCCAAAACTAGTCAGAAGGGATAAAGAAGAACATTACATACTGCTTAAGGGAAGCATAAATCAGCAAGACATAACAATCATAAATATCTATGCCCCGAACATTGGCTCATCCATGTATGTCAAACAAATCCTTCTCAATTCCAGAAATCAAATAGAACACAACACAATAATACTATGCGATTTTAACACACCTCTCTCACCACTGAATAGATCTTCCAAACAAAAATTGAATAAAGAAACCATAGATCTCAATAACACAATCAACAATTTAGACTTAACCAACATATATAGAATATACCATCCAACAAAGAACGAATACACTTTCTTCTCAGCAGCACATGGATCCTTCTCTAAAATAGACCATGTTTTATGCCACAAAGCTACTGTTAGCAAATACAAGAAGATAGAGATACTACCTTGTACTCTATCAGATCATAATGGATTGAAATTAGAAATAAATGACAGAATAAAAAACAGAAACTTCTCCAATAACTGGAGATTAAATAATACACTTTTATATGATGAATGGATAACAGAAGACATCAGGAGGGAAATAAAAAAATTCTTAGAAGTAAACGAGAACAAAGACACATCATATCAAAATCTCTGGGACACTATGAAAGCAGTACTTAGAGGAAGATTTATTTCATGGGGCACATTCAACAAAAGAAATAGAAATCAACAAATAAACAACTTAACACTACGGCTCAAAGCCCTAGAAAAAGAAGAGCAGACCAACACCAAGAGTAGTAGAAGACAGGAAATAGTTAAAATCAGAGCCAAAATCAACGAAATTGAAACAAAAGAAACAATTGGAAAAATTAAAAAAAATAAATAGTTGGTTCTTTGAAAAAATAAACAAAATTGATAAACCATTAGCCACACTAACAAAGAGAAAGAGGGAGAAAACTCAAATTACTAAAATTCGGAATGAACAAGGAAATATCACAACAGACACGAGTGAAATACAAAACATAATTAGAAGCAATTATAATACAAAACATAATTTTGAAAATCTATACTCCAACAAAACAGAAAACCTCAAAGACATCAACAAGTTTCTAGAGACATATGAATTACGTAAACTGAACGAGGAGGACATATACAACTTAAATAAATCAATTTCAAGCAATGAAATAGAAGAGGTCATCAAAAGCCTACCAACAAAGAAAAGTCCGGGACCAGATGGGTTCTCAGCCAAGTTCTACAAAACCTTTAAAGAAGAGCTCATTCCAATACTCCTCAAAGTATTCCATGAAATAGAAGAGGAGGGAACCCTCCCAAACTCATTCTATGAAGCCAATATCACCCTGATACCTAAACCAGACAGAGACACATCGAGGAGAGAAAATTTCAGACCAATATCCTTAATGAACATCAATGCAAAAATTCTCAACAAAATTTTAGCAAATCGCATACAAAAATATATTAAAAAGATAGTGCACCACGATCAAGTGGGTTTTATCCCAGGGATGGGAGGTTGGTTCAACATCCGGAAATCAATAAATGTCATTCACCATATCAACAGACTTAAAGTTAAGAATCACACGATTATTTCAATAGATGCAGAAAAAGCATTTGATAAAATACAGCATCCCTTCATGCTCAAAACACTAGAAAAAATTGGGGTAGTGGGAACATTCCTTAACATAGTAAAGGGCATCTACGCTAAGCCCATGGCCAATATCATTCTAAATGGTGAAAAACTGAAAGCATTCCCCCTAAAAACTGGAACAAGGCAGGGATGTCCTCTTTCACCACTTCTATTCAACATCATCCTTGAGACTCTAGCCAGAGCAATTAGACAAACCAAAGAAATTAAAGGGATACGAATTGGAAAAGAAGAACTCAAACTATCCCTGCTCGCTGATGACATGATTATATATTTAGAGGAACCTGGAAATTCCACCAGAAAACTCTTAGAACTCATAAGTGAATTCAGTAAAGTAGCAGGTTACAAGATCAAAGCTCATAAATCCAATGCATTTTTATACATAAGTGATGAATCTTCAGAAAGAGAAATTAGGAAAACTATCCCATTCACAATAGCATCGACAAAAATAAAATACTTGGGAATCAATCTCACAAAAGAGGTGGAAGACCTCTACAATGAAAACTACAGAACACTAAAGAAAGAAATTAAAGAAAACTTTAGAAGATGGAAAGATCTCCCATGTTCTTGGATAGGCAGAATTAATATTGTCAAAATGGCCATACTACCTAAAGTGCTATACAGATTCAATGCAATTCCAATTAAAATACCAATGATGTACCTTATAGAAATAGAGCAAGCAATTATGAAATTCATATGGAGGAATAAAAAACCCAGAATAGCTAAAGCAATCCTCACTAGAAAGAGCGAAGCAGGGGGTATCACAATACCAGATCTTCAACTCTATTACAAAGCAATAGTAACAAAAATGGCATGGTATTGGTTCCAAAATAGACAGGTAGACCAATGGTACAGAATAGAGGACACGAACACAAACCCAAATAAATACAATTTTCTCATACTAGACAAAGGGGCCAAAAATATGCAATGGAGAAAAGATAGCCTCTTCAACAAATAGTGCTGGGAAAACTGGAAACCCATATGCAACAGAATGAAATTAAACCCCTATCTCTCACCCTGCACAAAACTCAACTCAAAATGGATCAAGGACCTCGGAATCAGACCAGAGACCCTGCATTTTGTAGAAGAAAAAGTAGGTCCAAACCTTCAACTTATTGGCTTAGGATCAGACTTCCTTAACAGGACTCCCATAGCACAAGAAATAAAAGCAAAAATCAACAACTGGGATAGATTCAAACTAAAAAGCTTTCTTTCATCAAAGGAAACTATCAGTAATGTGAAGAGAGAGCCTACAGAGTGGGAGAATATCTTTGCCACTCATACTTCAGATAGAGCGCTAATTTCCAGAATCTATAAAGAACTCAAAAAACTCTACATCAAGAATGCAAATAATCCAATCAACAAATAGGCTAAGGAAATGAACAGGCACTTCCCAGAAGAAGATGTACAAACAATCAACAGATATATCAAAAAATGTTCAACATCTTTAGTAATAAGAGAAATGCAAATCAAAACTACCCTGAGATTCCATCTCACCCCAATTAGAATGGTGATTATCAAGAACACAAGCAACAATAGGTGTTGGCGAGGATGTGGGAAAAAAGGTACACTAATACATTGTTGGTGGGGTTGCAAATTAGTGCAGCCACTCTGGAAAGCAGTATGGAGATTCCTCAGAAAACTTGGAATGGAACCACCATTTGACCCAGCTATCCCACTCCTTGGCCTATACCTAAAGGACTTAAAATCAGCATACTACAGAGATACAGCCACATCAATGTTCATAGCTGCTCGATTCACCATGGCCAGATTGTGGAACCAACCTAGATGCCCTTCAGTTGATGAATGGATAAGGAAACTGTGGCATATATATACAATGGAATATTACTCCGCCACGAAGAATGGTAAAATTATGGCATTTGCAGGCAAATGGATGAAATTGGAGAATATCATTGCTAAGTGAGATAAGCCAATCTCAAAAAACTAAAGGACGAATGATCTCGCTGATAAGCAGATGAGGACATATAATGGGGGGTAGGAGGGGTTAGCGTTAGGGTTAGGGTTAGGTTTAGGGTTAGGTTTAGGGATAAGGAGGGTGGTAAGAATGGAGGAAGGAAGGACTGTATAGAGGGAAAAGAGGGGTGGGAGGGGTGGGGGGGAAGGGCAAAAAATAACAGAATGAATCAAACAACATTACCCTACGTAAATTTATGATTACACAAATGGTATGCCTTGACTCCATGTACAAATAGAGAAACAACATGTATCCCATTTGTTTAAATAATAAAAACTAATATACTAATATATTAAAAAACTAATATACTACTCCTCCATGTAACAATATGTGTCACGATTTTTAAAATTACATGCGTGTTCACTTGTTTAATGTTGGCCTCTTTCACCAGATGATGATCTTCAGAATGACAGAACTGCATCTGTGTTTGCTCAGTTATTTAACATTATCACCAACCATTGCACTATGTGCTGTCCCAAGAAAGGCCAGTGTTCACCAAAAGCGGAGAGGAAATTATGACATCAAGAACAAATGCTGGATGGCCTAGAACATAGGAAAACTACAGTCCCCAGTCCAAATCTGGCCTACATTCTGTTTCCATAAGACACATGAGCTGGAGTTTTCACATTTTTACACAATTAGGGAAAAAAATATTTAATGATATGTGAACATTATATGAAATTAAAAAATTAGGTTCATATATAAAGTTATATGGGAACATAAACATGTTTAATTACACATTGTCTACAGATGCCTTCATGCTACTAAGCATGAAGTTATGTAATTGTGATGAGAACCACATTGCCTAAAATTTTTACTATCTGGTTACTTATAGAAAAAGAAGCCTACTGAACACTGGTCTAGAACCTGAGTTATGAGCTATAAACTGGCCAGGGATCTCAATCAACTTCCAGGTGACATAATGCTGTAGCTCACATCCTGGCATACTTGGTGTTCTATAACATCATTATGACAAAGAGTAACTTGTTTTCCATCCAAATGGCAATACAGACTACTGAAAAATTCTTCTCCCTGAGAAAACATAGTTTAGGTTTTATTAACCAGGTTGATGAACAAAAGGGATTTACTGATAAAAATTTTTCAATTTCCATGGAAATTTGATAGAATGTATGTGATCTCATAGAGAGTTTAAATGTAAATGGAATAGGACATGATGATCGTTGCAGATATCCAAATTTGTCTACCCCAAATTAACATTATAATATCATAGAAGTCAATTCTTAGATATAAATCTATTTAGTAGAGGTTAACTTCAATAAGGACAAAACAGAATGGTGGATCGATCTTATGCTTATGTTTACACACAAGTACCATTTACCTTTGGTGGAGGAACAAACCGAACACATTCCAGCCATATGGATAAAAAAAATTTTCCACATATTGGACATTTTTTTGCCTGAGAAATTAAGTTCCTGACCTCTGGATAATGTTCTATGGCACGCGTTAGAAAAGGATGTTTTCCTGCTAGCTGATTCATGACATATCTTGATGTTATTTCCTAAGTTAAAAAAGAAGAACATGGTTTCTAAAATTGTTTTTGTTAATTTTACATTACATTGATTCCTATTTTACTAACTCAAATTTCTATCTTATTCCTTAGTTTTTGTTAAATGAAGATTCTTCAGTATAACGAATTATGTTGTAAATGACTGGCATTGTAAATATGTTTGGTTTTAAGTAACATAAGTAAGCTGCTTCCATGGTAATATATTTATGTCTCTCACATATAAGGAATTAAAGTCACAATAAATTTGCATTACCTGTTTTATAAAGTAATATATAGTTTAGGTTCAAATTGGTTATATTTTATTACAGTAAGCAGGACTGCACAAACATTCTAACTAAAATAAAAAATTGAGTGTGTCACATTCTCTAAGGTCTAAATCATTTTTATAATTATGGCTTACAAGTCAGTATCATCTGCTTCACCTGGCAGCTTATCAGGAAAGAAGAATCCTGGCTATATCCCAGTTCTGCTGAATCAAAATCTCAACAAAGTCCCCAAATAATCTCTCTGTGTGCATGTTAAAGTTTAAAAAGGGTTGGTTTAAGTGATTAGCTATATTAAGTACCTGAACAATGCCACCTTGTTCAAGAGCAATAACCTCCATGAACTAAATCTCTGCATTCAACCTGTTTTAGACCTAGTTACACAGTTGTTCAGAAAATTGATTTGTGTAATCATAATATAATAATATTAAATAATAATAGAGGCAAAGGAAATGGAAGCTACCTTTAACCAGGACCATCAGCAACGTATCATCATCCTAAAGTAAAAATGTATAATATGTAACATTGAATCTTCACTGACTGAGCAAAGAACAAAAATATTTGCCTCACTCCCTAAATGCTGCCCATTGTCTATGCCAGTAGGATGGAAGTCCTGTATAAATGTTACACAAACACTGCTTGAAATGCCAATAGTACATGGGGACACTTTTTTTCCTGGCCGAACTGAAAGATTTCCCAGGGGGATCAGAATGGGCTCTGATCAGGCTCTGATGGGAATCTTTGGGAATATATGCATACATACATGCATACATACATACATATTCTTTCACTCATTAACCCCAACTAAAATCTTTAAACTTTTTAAAATAAAAACAAAATTCTACAAATTGCTACAGGCCTGTTCCCTGTTACCTTATCCCTCCCAGTTAACAAGAGTCTAGGGAACTACTTTTATGCTGCAAACAACCCTGAGTGTGTGTTCCTTAAATGTCCGATCCTTCAACAGCACAACCTTTTACCCGCTTCAGCTCATTCTCCTGGATGGTTACAGAACTGAGGTCAGCTGGAAGGATAAATTTGAAATCACTAATATTACCAGGACTTCTTAACTCAGATGTACAATGCCACCCTTTCTTAAACCATTTAAGCAGAGCATAGCTGGGGATTCTAAATAAAATACTCACTTTAGAGTTACATTGTTAGCTACATGAATTCAGGGGCTAGGTCTCACTATAAAGCTGCAGAAAATTCATGGACAAGTATTCACTACCCCCAAATAGAATTTGTTGAAATGCAGGGGACCTATAAATAGGTTTATATAGATCACTTTTCCCGTTTACGATTGCTGGACCCAAACTTGTTTGTTGCACTTGGTATATCTTGACAATTTTGACATCAGCCTTTATTTATGTTCTTCTATTTACTGCCAATGTGTTACTTTGGAAAAATAAATGTATACCATTAAAATACAAAGTAAAGTTATTACCTGGAAATGCAAGTATATGTAAAGTAAAATACTGTTTACCTGAACAATAGTATCTTTTAGAATACCTCTTAGAGATACATTCAATGAATTTTGGGGGCAATAAACAATTTAATAATGAGTCAATTACCAGGTTATTAAAAATTAGGAAATCTTATACAGGCAAATAAATTGTTCATTTTGAACAGCTTACATGTTATTGTTAGAATATTTGTAAGCTAACTATATGCAGGTCAGTTATTCCTATTTCTAATCCATCATAAATTGGAATTATTTTCATGGGAACTTTTTTTTTTGCAGTGCTGGGGATCGAACCCAGGGCCGTGTGCTTGTAAGGCAAGCACTCTACCGACTGAGCTATCTCCCCAACCCACCCATGGGAATTATTTTATTTTTTTCTCAACATGTTGATTATTTCATTTTTGTTATGAAATTTCACATCTGTGAATTGCATTTATATAAGGATAAAAAATTTTAAATGTAGAAACAAATATGAAATCTTAGAGGGAATGATAGGCTTTGTAACTATTGTAAAAAAGCTGTCACTCTGTGTATGACGGGCATTAAGGCATTCAAAAAACATTTAGTGTCAGACTCAGACAAATACAGAGGTTCAAGTCCTGACTCTAGGATTTATAAGCTATGCAATCCTGTTTAGACAAGTCTTTAACTTCTCCAATCTTGAATCCCTCCTTTAGAAAATAAAGATTTTTTTTAATACCATCACATAGAGTTTTAAGAACCAATTAACTAACACTGGTACAACAACCTGGCTGCTACTAATGAAATATATTCTGGTTAATATATAATCTAGTTATGAACATTCAATTTTAGTTTACATATCTCTGAGGTGAAGAAGTTATTAAAAATTCTCTACCAATTCATAGACTATTTCAAAACTCTATAATTCTTTCACACCCAAAGGCATTTGTTTAATCAATAACAGTAACCAAATACCTAGTTATAGTGACTGTGACTTTAAGTACAAATATAAAATGTATAATCAATTTAAGTCACCTTTCTAAGAAAAATTCTTGGAGATACTTTTTAAAGTACCCAAGTAATTTATATATTGTAAGAACATAGTAATTTCTTATAAATATAAGCATATATATATATATATAATATGTGATACTTGTGTGCATATAAAATTAGCTCTTGTGCTTCTGGACCTTATAGTTTTGAAAATTAGAGAAAAAAATATTGCTGTGTCACCTTGAGTGTTAGAAACATTCTTCCCCTTGAGGCTCTCCCAGAGATTACTGTTACATTGGGTTACCTGATGATCAAGCCTTCTCCACAAACCAGAATATCCTCCAACCCAGAAATACCCAGTATCCGATTCGCTCACCTTTTCATCCAATCTGAGGCAATATTGCAGTAGAAGTTTAAAGTTCAATCGCTTAAGTTGATATCACTGTCCCAACACTATTTCTGTGAACTTGAATAGGTTATATACCCTTTCCGGGTCTGTTTCTCTATAAAAAAGGGACCATAATGATACCTACCTTTCTAGTATTAATGAAGAACTGCATTATCCATTCCTGCTAAATACTTAGGACAGTACCTTGCTCACAGGAAGCTTAAATAAATATTAGTTGCTGATACTACTCAGAAATACTTGATACAGGAGGAAAAATCAGTTATAAGGAATTAAACAAATTGAATACTACAGTTTTTTAATGATTTATTAAAAGGGTATTTTTTTCCACACCAAAGTATGAACTAACGCTTTGCTTTTTTATGTAAACATTTTCTGTAAGGGCATTTGAAAAAAACAAATATGTAGAAGAAACCAAATCTTCACCACACCAATTTTATTCATGGAGATAATGTGGACATAAGCTAGACATTTACTCTGAGTATGGTCATTATAGCCTTGTCTATGAAGACCAAAAAACCAAAAATTAATAACTCGAATGAGGAAAAGTTAAAATTATATGATAGGACAGAATATCATATTTCCATCAAAAAAGATGTCTTAGTCTCTTTTTTCCTAACTGGAAAGAAATTCACAATATTTTGAGTGAAAAAACAAGTCTCTAATGTGTAGAGTTTGAATTCATTTTTAATTTAAAACTCATTCTACATGCATAGGAAGTTCTAAAACAATAATGTCACAGAGAAGAGTGGTTATATCTCTGCATGCCAGAATTCTGAGTATTTTTATCAATTTCTAATTTCTCTACTCATGGTAAGAATCTTTTCCTAAAGCAGCATATTATTACTAATTTTTATTTTCTTCTTTGTCCATCTGTTATTTTCTAGTTTTCAGTAATAAGCATGCATGACTTATGCAAAAACTGGGAAAATGTATTTTAAAATAAATTAAGCCACTGAAAAAGGTTGTTTGTTTCCTACAGCAGAAAATGTGAATCCTATACAATTCCTGAAAGTCTTATGATGATCTTGCATGCTCAGCTACAGACCCAAATTGATCTGGGGGAAGTTCAAATTCATGATGCCCAAATATGAGAGCATTTGCAATCCATAATTTGTCAATTATGAATGCAATGCTCTACTATGCTTTACTATTTCTTCTTTTACTATCACCAACATGGAGCTGGGTATGGTGGCACAAGCCTGTAATCCCAGCAACTCAAGAGGCTGAGGCAGAAAGATTGCAAGCTCAAAGCCAGCCTCCGCAGTTCAGTGAGGCCCTCCACAACTTAGCAAGACCCTGTTTCAAAAAATAAGAATGACTGGGTATGTGGCTCAGTGGTTAAGCCCCCTCTCCCTCTGCCCCCAGGTTCACTCCCAAGTGCCAAAAGGAAGAAAAGAAAAGAAAAGAAAAGAAAAGAAAAGAAAAGAAAAGAAAAGAAAAGAAAAGAAAAGAAAAGAAAAGAAAAGAAAACTAAAGTAAACATGAGTTCTGGATCACATTCATTCATTCATCAGGAATGGGGACGGATGAAAAGAGATGAAGACTCCACTAAAACAAATCAAATGCATCTTTAAATGGTACAGAAAAAGTAGTTAGAAGGTCAAAGTAAAACTAAAGTCCACTCTTTTCTTTTCATTGAACAAAATATTTCCATTTCTCTGTGTTTAGTCACTCTAGAAATCAGATAGGATTACACTGGATTTTGAAAGCAAGTCAAAAAATTATGTGTAGGATCCACATTGCCAATGGTCTTGGGTTACATTAATCATTTTCTGGCTTGGCCATAATGCTTTAAAAGAAAAGCCTTTTAAACTTTAAAACCATGGATTTAGTTCGAAGACTTATGTGAATGAGGTAAACCCTCACCTGTAGACTCCAGATGTCCTCCTGCTGCAGAGCAACAGTTGGCTGCTTCAGGAAAAGTGGGTTTTCCTCACAATAGAATTCCGTCAGCTTCAGATTGTGAAACTTTTAAAACAAAATAAAGAACAAAATGACAGATTTCGTCTCCAAAGCTACATCTTCAATAACATTAGACTAAAATTATTTAATATATTCTGAATTAACATTTTTAAAATGGGACATATTCTAGTCATTAGAAGCATAAGAATTTTAATGCTGGCATGAATGGGCAGGATCTTAAAGGTCACTGGTCATATCTCAGGCTGAGTGGCTGAGAACACTTGATGGAGGTCACAGAACTGGTGAGTGCTAGAACAGGTTTAATAACTCAAATGCTGAGAACATTTTGGAAATATATGTTAGAAAACCAAAACATGAAGAAAAATATTCTGAAATACACCATACTCCAAATTTCAAAGATTATCTTATCATCCATTTATGTTCAGTGAGGAGCCCAAGAACTTATGTGGTTTTTAAAGTTAAACTCATTCAGGGAGTTACATTTCTGAACCTGAATCTCAAATGTAAAATGAGGACAATAAGAATCTATCTTCAGTGTGCTTCTGGTCAACCAGTTCCCTGAGAGAAAGAAAGGTTAAATAGGGGAGGGAGAGGAGGAAAGAAGAGAAGAAGGAAGGGAGGAAGGGAGGAAGAGAGACCCTGAAGGCAGAGTTGGAAAGACGTGTGCAAAATCTACTCTTGCGAGCCAGGATAAGCTGGCTCCGTCACAACACAGCATCTCACAAAATTTATGGGAGAATTAGATTTCTGTGATTTCAGCCCAGGATTTGAAAGATAGGGAGCACTCAACAAATTACAAATAATTGATTTAAAACATCTTTCCAGGGCACCATGTCATTAGGTTTCAAAAGTTACAGTAAAGCTTGTACAACACAGAAAAACTACTAAATAAAATATCCAGCTCAAGTCCTCTTTGGTATCACATTTAATCCTAGTTTCGCCACGAGCATTCTGGTGTTCTTAATGCAGTCTTGCATGTTATCCTGCTTAAGGGAACAATCTAGAGAGTTGAATCCAATGGCAGTCATACATAAACGCTGGTTGCTGAAATTAAAAGGGGTACTTCCTGCACTTAATGTTCTACAAGACCATTTTTCCCTCTCTGTCTTAATTAGTATCATTCCATGACTTGTACCTAAACTCACAGTCCTTTTAAAAAACAAAGATTAAAAAATGAGCATCCTGGATATGTGAACAGCATTAATATATGTAAACTTCATTCAAAATTGACCACATTTCAGAGGACATGCATTTCTCTTCAGGGTCATGTTTCTCTTCCTTCAGGTCCTGCCACTATTCCATCAAGCATAGTGAAAAGAATTCTCCATCTTGTTCCACAGTACAAATAATATCTGAAAGAGTTTACCTTAATGGAAAGAAAAGTCAACAGTACATGTCGTGCCGCAGATATGCTTCAATAACCTAAAGTCACACTGTTATGAATTAGATGGGAGGTGTTCCCTACAAACTCACACGTGACAAAAGGCAAGAAAATTTAAAGATAAAATGATTGGATTATAAAAGGGTTAACCTAATTAGTGCATAAATTCCCTGATAGGGATTAACTGTGTGGTAACTGGAGGAGGTAGGGTGTGACTGGAGGAGGTGGTCATTAGGGGTGTGCCTTTGGGGTTTATATTTTGTCCTTGTTGAGCAGAGTGTCTCCCCCACTTTCTTTTTCTCTCTCCTTCCTCTAGGGATGTCCTCAGGTGATTTCCTCCACCACACTCTTCCACCAGGATGTTCTGCCTCACCTCCAGCCCTGAGGAACGGAGCTGGCTATCTATGAACTAAGACCCCTGAAACCATTGGCTCCCAAATAAACTTTTCCTCCTCTAATTGCTCTTGTCAGGTCTTTTAGTCACAGTGGCAAAAAAGTTGACTAAAACCCACACAGGTTTCTTGATGTCCACTCTAAATATTCCCCAGAGTAACATCTTTCACATCTTCTTTCTTTATAACTACTGGGCTTCCCATCAGCATAGCTTCTGAAGAAAACAAAATCATTTGCTATCATGGTCACTCTAGTAGTAAAATCAGCTACGTTCTCCCCCGATTAAAAATATATATATATATATTCCTAAGGGTTGTTCAGAGTCTCAGTGCATGCCTATTTAAACAGCCAGTGTTCTCAGTTTAGTTTCAATTGACACAATTTTGCAGACACACACCTGGCAGTGTCTATAGACATTTTGGTTGTCACAACTGGTAGGAGAAGTGCTAGTGGCATGTAGTTGGTAAGACCAGGGATGCTGTTAACCATTCTTCAGTACACAGTGCCCCAACAAGGTATTATGAAGCCCAAAATATCAACAGTGTTAAAGTTGTGAAATTTGGTTTAAAGGCAGAAGAGCATAAGACACTGACCCATTGGATCTGCAGAAGGGATTGGCAACTGGAGGATGCAACTGAGGGTTTTCATTTTTTTTAAGAAGTCTTGAGCATGGAGAAGGTAAGCTTTGTTGTTTAGGTATGAGGAATCCCTCGAGAGCCCCTGTGTCAGTGCAAGAATATTCGAAGGTAAAATGATTAGACTGTGAAAGATGTAACCTAATCAGTCCATCTTAGTTCGAATGGACTGACTGGGTCATAACTGCAGGTAGGTGAGATGTGACTGGAGAAGGTGGGTCACTGTGGGTTTGCCCTGTAAGGGTGCATCTTCCCTTCAACCTCTACCCCTCTCCTTCCTTCCAGACCACAATGAGGTGCCTCTGACATGCCTTTCTTCCATGATGTTCTGCCTCATCTCAGGCCCAGAGCAATGGACTCTGCAAATCATGAGTGCACCTCTGAAACCATAAGCCAAAATAACCTTTTCCTCCTCTACACTGTTCTTGTCAAGTACTTCAGTCACAGCAAATGCAAAACTGAGAGTAAATGACAATATAGATAGATTGATGTAGAAGAGAAAGAAGGAATCATTGAAAGAGAAATGATCAGGAAGAGAACACAGATTGATCTTTGAATATTAACATCCTTAGTTATGTTCTTCTCTGTGGCCAGAGGAAAGAAAGTGTAAGGGCTCCCACGGATACATTTCAAGGTGTGGTATTGTATGGTTGAAGGAGTTCGACATTCCTTCTATTTTGTCTTTGAAATGGAAAGACTGTTAGTCAAGTTTTGCAGCATGGTATCAATGTGGGAAGAGTAGGAAGAAAGTGGTGAAGGTTTGGAACATGCCACAGATTCAGAAGAGGAATCTAGTTAGGGTAGATGGATATATGTAGAAATTTTACACAGAATTGCTGAGGAACCCACTGAATCCACACATTAGAGGTGGCCCCTGTCAGCATAATCGTCACTTCCCTTTAGCACCCAGTATCCCAGATCAAACACTTAGAATTTGCAGAATGGGTTTATCAGAAAATAAGGGAATTAGAATATTATATGTTCTGAACAATAAAGGGTAGGACTGCTGTTTTATGGTCTAGACTAGATAGAGAAAGAAATAACACTACAAAGCTCTACTGGACAAAGTTAAAAAAAAAAAAAAAGTAGAGGAACATTAAATCTTAATGACCTAAATGAAAAGACATGACTATAAAGTAGTTACAGAGCTTGAACATAGGAAGAACTGGTGGTCAGATTGCCATTGGACTTTAATTCCTCAAATTTAGATCAGGTGAAGAGGATGTCAAGATTTACACATGACTATAGATATAGTTTGGGGAAGTGAAGACTGAGGAAGCTCATTGAAATCAAGAATTCAAGGGGCTAAGGGTATAGCTCAGTAGTAGAGCATTTGCTTGGCATGCATGAGGACTTGGGTTCCATACCAGCACCATGGGAAAGGAGGGAGAGAGAGAGAGAGAGAGAGAGAGAACATCAAAGATTTAAGGAACCTTAAGATTAAGATGTTTATCTCAATACCTTTCTGTATTAATTGTCTCCAATCTTTGGCTATCTGCTGGGAATCTGTAGCTAGAAGTCCCACGTGCACTTGAAATTCTAACATTTAAAAACTGAACTCATCTTTCTCCCAAATTTTACTATTTTCTTTTCCTTGTCACTCACATGAAATCTCTCACTCTGTCCTGTCAATTGACCCTTCTTAAAACTTTGAAAACCTATGGAAGACACAGAGACAAACCCACATAAATATAGTTATCTCATACTACACAAAGGTGTGCCATAAACATACATTGGAGAAAAGATGGTACTGAGAAAACTGGAAATCCACATGTAACAAAATGAAATTAAATCCCTATCTCTCACCCTCCACAAAATTTAACTCAACATGGATCAAGAACTTAGGCATTAGGCGAGAGACCCTGTGCCTACTAGAAGAAAAAGTAGGACCAACTCTGCATCATGAACCAAATTCCTCAAGACTCCTAAAGCACAAGAAGTAAAATCAATAATCAATAAATGGGATGGTATCAAACTAAAAGCTTCTTCACAGCAAAGGAAATAATCAAGATGTGATGAGAAATCCTACAGAATGGGAGAAAGTCTTTGCCATCTGCACCTCAGAGCATTAATCTTCAGAATATATAAAGAATTCAAAAAACTTAATGCCAAAAAAAAAAAAAAATCCCAATCAATAAATGGAGAAAGGAACTGAACAGATGCTTCAGAAGAAATATGATCGGGCAAAAAATATATGAAAAAATGTTCAACATCTCTAGCAATCACAGAAATACAAATTAAAACTACAGTGAGATGGCGATTATCAAGAATACAACTAACAAGTGTTGGTGAGGATGTGGGGAAAAAGGCACCCTCATACTTTGTTGGTAGAAGTGCAAATTGATGCAACCACTCTTAAAAGCAGTATGGAGATTCCTCAGAAAACTTGGAATGGAACCACCATTTACCCAGTTATCCCACTCCTTGGTATACACCCAAAGGATTTAAAATAAGCATGCTAGAGCGATACAGCCATATCAATGTTTATAGCAACTCAATTCACAATAGCAATACTATGGAACCAACCTAGATGCCCTTCAACAGATGAATGGATAAGGAAAATGTGGCATATATACACAATGAAATATTACTCAGCCTTAAAGAAGAATCAAATTATGGCATTTGCAGGTAAATGGATGAAAATGGAGAATATCATGCTGTGTAAAATAAATCAATCCCAAAAAACCAAAGGCTGAATGTTTTCTCTGATAAATTGATGCCAATCCATAGTTGGGGATGGGTAGGGAAGAACAAAGGAACTATGGATTATACTGAGAGAAGTGAGGAGAGGGGTGGGGCAGGTGGAGATGGGAAGAATGGTAGATTGAGACAGACATTATTACTCTGTATATACATATATGAAAAGAATTTTTTAAAAAATTTATCACAAAGATACCTTTTATACATCAAAATAAATAAATAAGTTAAAAAAAAGAAAAATGTAAAATTAAAAAAGAATATACCCATTTAAAAAAAGAAATCTTAATGGATATTAAAAAATAAATAAATATAGCTCTATACTGTTAAAAAAAAAAAAACTTCCAGAATCTATCCTTTCTTCCCATCCCCCATCCCACCCACATCCCCACCATGTTGCACAGTCTCATTCTACTCTTTGCCCCAGGTCCTCCCCACCTTTATCAAGGACTTTCTATTAAGTGAGTGACTGTGTAGTACTCTGGGTTCAGTGCAACTGTCTGCAATCCTTTAAAATAAAAATACAGTCATAATGCAACCCAGCTTAGAGCAGTTCATGGCTCCCCTTTGCCCACTATCTCTTTGACCCCAGCTCTTATGGCATACCTGGCTCTCTCCTACATATGACCTGGTAGGCCCCACCCATACTGAAGTATGTAGAGAGCTCACAATAGGTCTGTGTCTAATGGCACAATTATTTCTCATGCTGTATCCTTTTACTTCACTCCAAGCCTGGATCCTCTCCTTAGAACTAAAATACCATACCTCTGAATTTTTCCAGCCTCCACCAAATGTCTTCTTGTCTCCTCATTGATCCTTGTGTATAAATTAATCACAACTCCTATAAACATGTGAGATATTCATTGTTGAAAAGTCTGTCTTCATCTGATAGGCTTTGGTGGCTTTAAGAATTAAGTCTTAAGTGACTACAACATGTCCGTACCAAGTATAGAGCTGAGGGCCAATTGATAATTGATATATGAATTAACATCTTCTCAGAAAATCCTGCAAAAGACAGCTCTCCTTGGGCACTCAATATTTGCAAAGGCCTTCTTCTCTAGACGTGGTAAATTACGATGACTATTGCCCAAGGCCTCAGGAACTATATACACAGCCATCATACTTCAGACTAACCTAAAATCATGGAGGAGGTCAAAAGAGAGAGAGTTTAGAAAGAGCATTTTTTATGTAAACAGGTGGGAAAGAGGCTGAGATTTCACATGGACTCAAAAATGAAGTTTATAAGTACGTTACATCAAATGACTACACACTATTCAAACCATCTCAAAGCTCACAGGGTTACCCTTCAGGGAGAATTGGGATTTGTAAATAGGCTGATGGTTGAGTTGCAAGGAGGATAAGATTTAAGTGCAGGGAGTATGGCATCCAAAGTACAGATTTAAATAAGAATTCTAAAAAAAGCATATGAATAAGATTTATGGCCAATGGAAGATTAAAGATGCTGAATGATAAACTTGATATCTAATCAGAATTGTGGAATGATTACACTGATGACATCATTTGAACATAAGAAAGCCAAAAACTCTGTATTTGGAACCCCTCTCTCACACACCCTGCATGAGTAGGAGAGAAAATAGGCAGAAAGTGAGTTAGAGACACAATCCTTCAGTATCAGCCAGATACTTGTCCCAAGAGAAGATCCTCAGAGGGAGTTACAACGCAGAGGCTCAGAGCCAAGCCTGGGAGGAACGAAATAACTGGACTCCTGGGCTGTAAACACACACACACACACACACACACACACACACACACACACACACACACTTTCCTTGTTCTAGTCATGAAGCAGCAGCTGAAAGCTCCCAAGCCCGGGCAACTACCCTGCCTTCAACATCCTGGGTCTTGAAGTTGAAGGGACAAACCTCCAGCATCCTCTTTGGGCTTCTCAGCTTACACATCATTGTAGAAAGAACAGACCTGGAAGGGTTTATTTGTATCATGTCATAGTCCTCAGTCTATACCTGCTTCAGACCCACCTCTGTCCTTGAACTACTGGAGAATTAGTATCCAGAAGAGGCTTCTGCTTCTACTCTGCCCTGTATATGCCTCTCCAGCAGTGTGAGCTCTTTAAAGTCAGATCACATCACTCTTCTGTTTAAAATCATCCACAGGTTTCTCATCTCACTCAAAATAGAATGCAAATTCCTCACCCTGGTTTCAGGGCTCTGTTATATTTGGATGCTGTACTATCTCTTTGACCTCATCTCCTAGCATTTACTCTCTCACTTTCCCTCTATCTCCCTCTCCCTGCTCAGGTAAGACTGGCTTTCTTCCCAAGCATTCTCTACTTTGGGACCTTTGCATTATCCTCTTCTTAGAACACTTTGGACTCAGATTTGTCGAAAAAGTCAGAATATAATGTATTGGTTTGCAAGAAGTGCTTATGACTCCGAAACTCAATAACCAGATGAGGTTTCATTACTCTGTAAAAGCAACAGGAAGGGCTTCTCATATGTCCATGAGATATGTATCTTAACCAAAGAAAATTTATCAAGACACACAGTAGCCCCAAAAGAAAATAACAACTATAAGAATTTAAAGGATACATCCTTTTTGCTTGTCAAAATGCAAAGAATGAAAATGAGAACACCCACTACCCCACTGCAAACAAAATTAGGGAAATTTCTTTGGAAACAAATTGGCAATGTCATTAAAAACCCTTTTGAATGTTGTTCTTGCTGTTTGAGTAATTCCAGGAATTTATCCAAAAGAAATAGTGGAAATGGGAACAAATATTTCCGCATAAAATGTATCTCTCAGAATTGTTTAATTTTTTTAAAAGTATTTTTCTATTATTAACAATTTTATGCTACATTATGTTTTGTGCCTGAATCCTGGGATCCTCTGCCTTTCACTCCACATACCTTGAAAACAATCCTGGGTCGGCCCTGCCATCAGCTTTCTCTGCATTTGCACCCAACTAAACAAGTGCCGTTTGCAGTCACTCCTCAAGGCACAAAGTCTCACCGTAAATTCATGGTCACCAACTTCGAGTATGCCTTCAGTGGTCACTGGCAACTCTAATGTAGCCAGTCTGTCTCCTAACAGCATTTTCTTTGCTGACTCACAATTCTTTACCCAGGCATGAAATAGTGCTTCCCAGAGACTAGCGGACTCTATTTACACTTTATCTTCTTTCCTAGGGGCAATTTTTATCTATATCTACATCTATCTCTTTGACAATGACTTTGGTCAACTGCTACCCTATAGCCAACTGTGTAATCAAAATCTTCATTTAGATGTCTTAAATACACACCAAAATCACAGTGGCTCAGGAGGTGGATGCAGGAGGATGGGGAGTTCAAAGCCAGCCTCAGCAAAAACAAGGCGCTAAGCAACTCAGTGAGGCCCTGTCTCTAAATGTGGCTCAGTGGTCGAGTGTCCCTGAGTTCAATCCCCAGTACCACAAAAAAAAAAAAAAAAATACACACCAAAATCATTGAGTACAAGATTAAACTCATGATTTGCCTTCCTAGTTTTGGTCTTTTCTAGTGTTTTCTATCTCAGCCCATAGAAAGCTTATGAACCCATCACCATTCCAAATTTATCTCTGAAATAGCCATTGAATTTACTTAGGTCTTTCCACCCCCTATTACCTCACTTTAGACCAAATTACCATCGTTTCTTACTTGGCTTCAGCAAAAATCTACCCAGAATTCCACCCACATGCCCTTTGGCCTCCATCCAGCATATGGACCACAACGCACAGGGAAAGAACTTTACAAAATTCAAATCTGATTATATCAACCCCTACCTAAAACACTGAGATTTCTATGGACCTTAAAGATCAAAATCCTTAGCACACCCTACCTTCCTTTGCCCCAGTCCCCTCCCATCTGATCTCTGAATTCCTATTGGCCCCTTAAAATCCATTTCCTCCCACCCTCGTGTTTTCCATGTGTTCACTCTACACAGAATGATCACCTGATTCGTCATTACTTATTCTTCAGGTCTCAGTCTGCATCACCTCCTCCAGGAAGGTTTCCCCAAGCTGTTTAGTCGGGCGTCTATCATCTTTCACGGACCCATGACCCTGTCTTTGAGTATATTGATTTCAGTTTGTAATTACAAATTCATGATGTCAATTCCTTGGTTAATATCTATTTCCCTGTCTGTATAGCTTTGAGGGTGTGGAGACCCTTGCTGTTTCCTCACCTTATGGCCCCAATACCCAGTGGCAGGGCTTAGCATATGTTACAAAATGTAGGGGCTTAGGAAGATGGATTTGGGAGTCAAATTGCCTTTTTTTAATCCCAGGTCCATACTTACTAGCTGTGAGAACCTGAACCATATTACCAAACCTCTTCAAATAAAATGGGAATAATAATGATAGCTTAATCATCTGGTCAATGTGATTATTAAAGGATATAGGCTCTGTAATGAATTAGAACAATGCCTCTGATAGAGTAAATAGTTAATATTGGTCATTATCATATCAGGTAGTCAACAAATAATTTTAACCAATTAATACTTTGAACATCTATTATTTAGTTTACACTTTTATTATAGTAAGTTTTAGTAAATGTTTAGATTTACACTCACATATACACTCAAATTCTATTCAAAATTAAAAACTAATTAATGACAAAAATTTTCATTATAAATATTCAGTAAAGTAAGCAATATGCAAAATTGCTCTAAAAAGATATATCAAATATTAACACAAAGCATTGAAGTACTGAAATATTAGTAATTGTCATTGAAGGGAAGACTTTTTATGCACTTTTACATTTTCCTGTATTTTCCAATTTTTTCTATAGAAAACTACTTTACAATCAAAAGAAATAATGGAAGAGCCTTTCTTCATTTAAATATTGACAAATAGACCAAAAATTGGCCTCCTAATGTGAAATAAAAACTCTGTCAATTTTCTAGTAGTCTTTTAATTTTTTCACCTTTTGTGGAAAAGATGATCATTAATTTTCTCTGTTCTTGGTTAAGACAAAATCTCCGTTTTGGGTCACCACTGAGTTTCTTTAAAGTCTGTGCTCAGCCTTTTACAACCCCTGGGCATCCTTATTTTACATAGCACTCCTTTCTCATGAGGACTATCATGGCCAGCTTAGCATAGAGCTGATTCATTCACCTGGTTCTTTCTCCTATTGGTGTTCCTAAGTTATACCTCTGTTTACTTTTTGTATTATCTAAAGTCTGCAATGCCTTTCTTCACACAGAACTGATAAAATCTTGCCAGTTTATTTTTATGGGTTTTGACTCTTCAACCTCTAAATATTATCTTGGTCACACTTTATATTATTTTTCTCTCTGTAATTGTGCTGACCTACAAAACTAAAGCAATACATCCATCTTATCACTTAGTTTACATGTACTTTATGTTAGCTGTACATCTGATTGTATCCCTGATATCTAAACATGACACAAAATATAATGAAATTGCTCTGTATCTGCACTTTATGAAAGCAAACGACATCAGTGGTTTTATTTACCCCCTAAGTAATTCATGGGGGAGTAAGGCAATGTCATTTTAACCCTTGGTTTCATTATACATTTATTTTCTCTTTCTCATAGCTAAATCTGTTTATAATTTGACCAGCAATAATTGTAGTGATACAATTAATTGTTCTGTCTCTTATAACTATTTTATTTCTGAATAATTCATATAAAGAACTTATGGCAATTCTTAGATTTTTTTTCAGAGATTTATTTTAAAAATCATATCGACTTTGCTCTTAAATCTTTATTCATTCTGTTCACCACTGATACCTTAATCACTACAAAAATGTCTAACGTAGTCATACTGAGATACTGTACAACAAAGACTTAAAAAATAGTCCCTTTGCACACTCCCAATAAACTTGTTTGTTCATAACTGGTCAATAAATTGGTTCTACACCCTTTTTGTTATTGTTGTTATTATTCTTTTAGATATACATGACAGTACAATGTGTTTTGACATATTATACCTACATGAAGTTTAACTTATTCTAATTAGGATCCCATTCTTCTGGTTGTACATGATGTGGAGTTTCACAGATGGTGTATTCATATATGAACATAGGAAAGTTATGTCTGATTCATTCTACTGCATTTTCTATTCCCATCCCTCCTCCCTTCCCTTCCATCCCCTTTGTTTAATTCAATGAACTTCTATTCTTCCCTCCCCACTTCCTTGTTGTGTGTTAGCATTCACATATCAGAAAGAACATTCAATCTCTGTTTTTTGAGACTGGCTTATTTATTTAGTATGATAGTCTCCAGATCCATCCATTTGCCAACAAAAGTCATAGTTATTCCTTTTTATGGCTGAGTAATATTCTGTTGTGTATATATACCACACTTTCTTTATCCATTCATTGTTGAAGGGCATCTAGGTTGGTTCCATAGTATTGCTATTGTGAATTGAGTTGCTATAAACATTGATATGGCTGTATCACTGTAGCATGCTGATTTTAAATCCTTTGGGTATAGGCCAAGGAGTGGGATAACTGGGTCAAATGGTGGTTCCATTCCAAGTTTTCTGAGGAATCTCCATACTGCTTTCAAGAGTGGTTGCATCAATTTGCACTTCCACCAGCAATGCATAAGGGTGCTTTTCCCCCACATCCTCACCAACACTTATTGTTAGTTGTATTCTTGATAATTGTCATTCTGAGTGGAGTGAGATGGAATCTCAGTGTAGTTTTAATTTGCATTTCTGTGATTGCTAGAGATGTTGAACATTTTCTCATATATTTCTTGGTCATTCTCTACAGCCTTTTCCTCGAGTTATTTTCTTTCCTTCTCTTGCCCTTCTACTTTTTACACAATTATTCTAAGAATATCACTTGCTTTTTCTCCTTTTCCTCTCAGTGATTTCTCTTTGTTCTCCAGTCTTTCCTTACTGCCATCCTTCATTATCATTCTCTTTTGCTTCCTTCTTATGTTTACCTAAGACCATCAGCACAAAATATCTCCAGGCTGTGGACATTCTTGCCCTATGCCAGACTCTTGTTTCCTCTAAACCCTTGTGCATTTTTACAATTCCTCTATCTTTGTTTTCCCAGTCTTCAGGATTTTATACATTTTCTGAAGTTCTGCTCTTAATCTACAAATTTCAAGAAGAAAAATATGACAGAACAAATTCTGTGCTGTAGTGCATTATAGTAATTTTAAAATGTACCCACCAATTATTCCATACTCTTCCTTCAATAGATAAGCCCTAATCCTCTTCCCTTTGACTGTGCCCTGGACTTAGCTTTTCATGTCTAATGAATAAAATAGAGATGTGCACAACTTCAGAGGTTAAATCATTGAAAGCACTGCAATTCCTGCTTGCTCTCTCTTATTCTTGGATTACTTAATTCCACAGAAAACCAATTGCTGTGATGTGAGTACATATGCAGCCCACATGGCAAGAAACCTAGGCTTTCTTCTGGAAGTCACGTTAAGTGTGTCATTTCGGAAGCAGATCCTCCCACTCCAGGGAAGACTTCAAATGACTGCAGTCACAGGTGCTAATTTTATCACAACTCATGAGAGACCCTAAGTCAGAAACACAGCTAAGACACCCCCAGCTTCTTAATTCTCACAACCTGTGTAGAACAATAATATCTGTTATTCTAAATTGCTAAATCTTGTGGAAATTTGTTACATGGTAATAGGCAATTAATAAAGCAAAACCAACAAACACCTTGATAAATCCCAGCATAACTAAGAACAAGACAGTATGCTAAACACCAATGGAAAGTGGCTTTCCTCCACCCCACCCTTCTGCCGTGATGTTCTGCCTCAACTCAGGCCCAGAGCTGAAGTTGAACACTGATTCCTGCTTTCAAAAGTTTATCACTCTGTTGGACTCAGACAACATTAACTTGAAGCTCTAGAACTACACATGTATTGCATTATAATATCCCAACTTAGAAGGGCACAGTGGCATATGCCTGTAATACTAGCAACCTCGGGACACTGAGGCAGGAGGATCACAAAAAATCAAATCTAGTTATGTGCTTACCAAAACATATGCGTCAATTTTTTGTACAGACAGTCCTTTACTTAACAATGGTTTACAATGTAATTTTTTCAACTTCACAATGTACTAAAGCATGCCACACAATCATTCTGGATTTGTTTTCAGTACTTGGTAAATTACATGAGCTATTTAACACCAAATTATAAAATAGGCTTTATGTTAGATTTTGCCCACCTGTAGACTGTGTTTATGTTAGGCTAGGCAAGACTACAGATTAGACATATTAAATGTTTATTTGACTTCTTATATTTTCAGCTTACAACAGGTGATCAGAATGTAACCCTGTTGTAAGTCAAGGAGCATCTATGTTAATTGTATCATCTGCAAAATCATAAATATTTTGTTGCATTATTCCTATGTCTCTTCCCTCTATTAGAAAGTCATCTAAGTTAATTAATGAGAAAAAAAGATCAATCAGATAAAACAAGTTAATGAGGGCCAAAGAGCTTATTTTAAGTGGTCCAAGAAGAGAAGGGGCCATTGCTGATTGCAACTTCTCAGCAGCTGCAAACACAAATGAAATAGACCTCCAGTCCTGGACTCTTTCCAACCCATTTCACTCTTTCATCCATCATATTTCAATCACATTTCATCCATCATAGAAACTTGTGAATCCAGGGCACCATCTTTAGTGTTAAAAGACGATTAAACTTAGGATATTTGAAAAGATAAAGCAACACAGGCTTTTGTTAGCATCTACAGTTAGACATTACAGTCCCTTATTCCTCAAGAGTAATGGATTATTCTCTTTTCCATTTCTTCTTGTTCTCTTGTTTTCTGCTTTGAAAATAAAATTTTCTACATTACAATTGGATTGTTTATGATATGTTGGGTGGCATGCTCACTGTTCTGAAATATGATATAGGACTCTAGTACAACTGGCATCAAAAGAGCCATTCTGCTTACTGAATTTAAATGAACTTAACAAAATAAATAACCTTCAAACAACTGACTTAAGCCATGATTCTTATTAAATTTAAATAATTATTGTCAATTCCTATCATGTCTGATCAAAATAAAAGTTCACATGTAATAGAATATCTGCCTTAGATAAGTAACAGGTGAGATGGTATTACAGTTTGTGTATGAGGTGTCCCCTGAAAAGCTCATGTGTGAGACAATGCTAAATGATTGATAAATGATTACACTGAGAGTTGTAACCTAACCAGTAGATTAATCCATTTGTTGGAGTAATTTGAATGGGCTACTAGGTGGTAACTGTAGGCAAGTAGGATATGGATGGAAGAAGTAGGTCACTGGGAGTGTGGCCTTGGACTATATATTGTCCCTGGTCTGTGTCTGTCTCTCTCCCTCACTTCTTCCCCCTCTACCACACCCAGCCACCATGATGTTCTGCCTCACTTCAGGCCCAGAGTTGGCTGACCATGGTTTGAGACCTTTGAAACTATAAGTCAAAATGAACATTTCCTCCTCTAAGTGGTTCTTATCAGGTATTTTGGTCACAGCAGTGAAAAGCTGACTAACACAGATGGAAAAGAAGTATACTTGATTGTCAGGCCCTTCATATTATATATTCGCTAATAATTTTAAGAGAAAACAAAAAAATATTTAAAAAATCTGTTAAAATATACCCTTTTACAATTAAGGTTATTCCTTAATTATAAAATTCTTTTATAATTAAGGTTACATCCCAACTCATTTAGGAATAACATATATAACATATATATACACACATATATATGTGTGTGACAGAAATTCTGATACTCTTCATTCAATTTACCATCTATAGCACTAGACAGTAAACCCTTTGTCTGCTAGTGAATCCATTATTGATTAAAGAATATTATAATTAGAAATAAAATAACTCATATCTGATTTCTCCCCCCAAAATAAAAACTGTGGTAACCAATTTTTAATAAAGTGACCACATAACTAGCTATGAACATAAGTAAATCAACATAGGACAATATAATAATGTTTCAAATAGTTTAAACTTATTTATTGTAATGGTTAATTGTGTCAACTTAATTGAGCCACAAGGTGCCCAGATTTTTGGCTAAACATTATTTCGGAGTGTTTATTTTTGAGGATGTTTGTGGAGGAAATTATCAGTTGAACTGATGAACTAAGTGAAGCGGATTCACCTCCTCGCTGTAGATGGGCATCATCTAATCCACTGAAGATTTGAAAAGAACAAAAATGCGAAAGAAGGCACATCAGCCTTCCTGTGCACCTGGACTTGAACATATTCTATTGGGCCTGAACTGAAACTATACCACTGACCTTCCTGGTTTTCCAACTTGCAGATGGAAGACCATGGGACTTCTCAGCTTCAATAACCATGTGAGTCAATAATTATAATAAATCTCCTCATAGATATAGATAGATAGATAGATAGATAGATAGATAGACAGACAGACAGATATCCTATTGGATCTGTGTCTCTAGAGAACCCTAATATATCTATTTCAGAGGTATCATGGAGAAGGATGGCTTCAGAAACGAGAGGTTAAAGAATCCACTAAGGAAAATGGCAGTGAAAATGTGAAGATAATTAGCAGATGAAAACAAAGTGCCATGCAATGAGTTCTGCCATAGAGATCCCACCAAATGTTAAGTCATCACACACGAGAGGTCAAAGGATGTTCACAAAAGAGGAAATACAGCTAAATGTAAATAATGCTCCTTTCCAAAGACCATCTAGAGTGGTCCTTTAGAACATGTCAGATCATGTCACCCCTCAGCTCAAAGAACCAAAGTGGTATTACATCTCACTCAGAACTTGGGCCTAGCTCTCAAAGATATTAAAAATTAATCAAGAATACAATTAAACGTACACTTTCTTACTTTGCTAAAGCTATGCCTCCCGATGTACATGTTCTCTCCCTCCCCTGGCCTTTTCTTTTCTTTCTTTCCCTTTTTAGTTTGTTTGTTGGTTTGTTTATTTATTTATTTATTTATTGTGATACTGGGGATTGAACCCAGGAGGACTTTACCACTGAGCCACATCCCCAGTTCTATTTATTTTTTATTTTGAGGCAGGATTCTGCTAAGTTGCTGAGGCTGTCCTAAAATGGGATTCTCATGCCTCGACCTTCCTAGCTGCTGGGATTGTGACATGCACCGCCACACCCAGCTCCCTGCCATCTTCCTAAGTGCAACCACCCATCCAGAGGCCTTGTATCCTGCAGGTTTCATATGAATCATCTACCACCATATGATTCTTCTGCCTGGAAACTGAGCTGACTGAGTGAGGTCTTGTCTCTTGAGCCAAAGAAGGCCAATCATAGCCTGCCCACAAACTCTGATTCAATCCTCTAGAATCAAAAGGACTGGCCTAATCATATACTTTTTTGGGAATGTGATCCAAGAAATATGGAAATAATTTTCCTTTTATTTCTGGAAGCTTAAATAGAACAGCTATTATGTCAGGGGATGAAGAATTCACAATGGGCTACATGTGTGTTGAAGCTATAAGGCAATGGAAACAACATTTGGAATATGGCTCTGTATACCAATACATGTCATGACTAAATGTCCATGCAGCTGAGGATTCCAACCACATACTAATTCTGGGACACCTGATCCCTGCCCAGTTTTCCCATATTGTCTGTTTAAATTCCCACGAGATTCTCCTTACTCCTCCCCATGTAACCTTAATTAAACTTCACTTATGGTATAACCAAAGAACCAGTTACATACCAATTCCAACACGTAATAAAAATTCTCTTACCCCACTTACAGCAAAAAGACAAGTCTTTCCAATCTTTGGATCACTCCAAATAACCTTCAAAACTGATTTCTTAAGAACTTTCCTTTGTAAAACATACACATCTACTTCCTATCAATCTAACTAATATTTTCATTCTTAGTCAATTACTTTTTAGACAGTCTTATTTTTAGACTTTGCGAGCCACTTACATGATTAGTTCTCTCTCTGCTGGACAGGGGAGTGATATACCTAGAGACAGTCTTTCATCATATTTCAAACCCTCCAAGATATGATTACAGAAAAAAAAAAAAAGCAAGAAGCAGTAGTAACCAAATTCTTATCAAGGGCAGTTTCTTCAGGAAATGCCAAAAACAAAAGTTCTCAACCCCTGGCCTGGAATAGTAGACAATTTGAACTGGAGAATTCCATTTTAAAATTTATTCAGACTAGGCAACAATTCAGAACAGATATTCAAGGATTTTGTAAAAGCTGTTTATGTTTTAAAAACTAATTGTGTTATCTTTGGTCTTCCATTTTTCTTATCCTGACAGGAAATTAAAACTTGAATGGCTGGATTCACAATGGAAAGTGCAGAAAAATGTCAATTTGTAGCTCCTAACTTAATTTCCACCCCAACAAGTCCCAATGTGATTAGGCCTCTCAAAAGCACAACACTTTTAATTGCACTCACTTTTTTCTTCTTTATTCAAGCTAGATATCAATGCTTTTCTTCACTTCCTCTTAAATTACCAAAATAACAAAAAAAATGTTTTTAAGCTTTTTATATATCTTAATCTCTATGTAATAATATACTAGAGAAAGTCCTGGGCTAAATGGAAGGGCCCAAGTTAAAATCCATTTCTTTTTCTTTGTTTTTGTTTTTTATTTGTTCTGTAGTGACACAGCCACATCAATGCTCAATTCGCAATAACTAGATTGTGGAACCAACCTAGATGCCCTTCAACAGATGAGCAGATAAAGAAAATGTGGTCTATACACACAAAGAAATCCATTTCTTATGCACAACCTCTCTGTTCATGTCATTTAAAGCAACTGAATCTATTCTCTATAGGTAGAATGAGATCCATCTCATTATATCATGAAGATCAAATGAGGAATCATTAAAGTATTTGGTAAACTCTAGAAAATGAGGTACTATAGCAATCTACAATCCATTAAAGTGAGAAAGTCATATTTCTTTTTTCTTTCAACAGAAAATACTTGCTAGAATCAATCATTATTTTTCCTTCCTTTTATCATTACCATTATGATCTGATTATTCATGTGCCCCTCATCCCCAAATTGATATGTTGAAATTTAGTATGGCAATATTAAAAGCTGGGACCTTGGGAGGTGATGGGGTCACGAGAGCTCTGCCCTTAAAAATGGGATCAGTACCCTCATATAAGAGGTTCACAGGAGCCAGACACAGTGGTACATGCCTGTAAACCCAGGGGCTGGGAAGGCTTGTCAGGAGGAATGCAAGTTTAAGGCTATTCTCAACAACTTAGCAAGACATGAAGCAACTAAGAGAGACCTGGTCTCGATGTAAAAAAAAAAAACGTCTAAAAAACTGGTGGGGATGTGGCTCAGTGGTTAAGAGCCTCTGGGTTTAACCCCTGGTACAAAAATAAAAATAAAAGGCTCAGGGATGTTATTCACCTTTGCCACATGAGGACAAAGCTAAGAGGCACCCCCTTGAAACAGAGAGCAAATCCTCACCAGATAACAGATCTGCTGGTGCCCTGATCTTGGACATCTCAAATTCATAAGTAATTTCTGTTGTTTATAAATAATCCAGTCTAAGACATTTTGTTATAGCAGACCGAACTGACTAAAACAATTACTTTGCTTCAATTCATTTTTACCAGAAGAGGATGAATTTCATATACTAAATGTGTTAGTAAACAGATAAAAATATTTACAATTTCAAGATGGTAAAGCTAAATGCATTTAGTACTCTCCCTCTCCCATGAAGAATCCTAGCAATGATGCTACTTTTAAAATAGTAAATAAATAGGCACTTAAAGACCAGAAGAGAATTTCCTACAGGAACAGAAATCATGTGCAGACAGTATCGAGTGAAGAAGGGAGCATCAAACCAAAATGAATATGGAAGCCCAGAGAAGAACTCTCACCAAAAAGTTATTAAGGGGATTCAGGGCACAGAGGCAGTAGAGGCCAGAGGAGGAGGAGCTTGAAAAGCAGGCCGCCCTGTGGATTCCACGCCCACCCTTCGCCCCCAGAGTCGCGCTCACGCCTACCATCCTACTTTCTTCCCCTGAATCCCACACACCCATAATCTGGAAGGAGCAGTGTTTTGAAGAGAGATGTGATGTGGCCCTGAGTAGCTGGTGACACCAGGGAGGGATCAGCGCGCGCTATACCTGGTGGCATTTTTCAAGCATTTCTGCCTTTCAGAGCCCTCAGAGTCACAACTCTGTTCTCTCCCACAACACGAACTGCCAAAAACAGTTGCCAAAATTTAGGGAACTCTCAAGGGCTCCAAATAAAAAAAAAAAAAAAAAAGGTAAAAAAATTTTAAGTGATATTACCTGATAATCACTGAGTGACAACACCATAAGAGAAAATAGAATTTATATCAGAGGAAGTAGAGACAATAGAAAAATAACAAAATAATTAGTGTAATTAATATCTTTGGGGAAGTAGATTAAAATATTATGGAAGCAAGAAAAGGCAATTTTAAAAAACAATGAGAAATGTTGATTCCTGTAAGCTTTCTAAAGCTAAACTTGGCAACATTTATAAGTATCACTGTGTGCATGATTTTTGATTCAGCACCTATACATCTAGAAATCTTTCCTAAGAAAAATCACTAATGGTCTACATGAAGATTAGCTACACTGAAATTCATGGAATCATTTTCATTGTGGTAGGAAATCTGAAAATTTTTACCTGTCCAAAAATAGGACTTATTTAAATATTTATACACATCAGTACTACACAGACATTAGAAATAGTGATGTAGGAAATGTTTATAAAAAATTGAAAAGGTGTGTGATAACACAAATATGTATTAATAATACACCAATATGTGTAAATAATATTAATAATATTGACACACAAACATATGAATATACACTTTTTAAAAAATACCTATATGTGCATATTATATATGCACTCATACTCAAATATATATTTTTTAAAAAATAAAACAATAGTAAGAAATAAACCAATATGTTTATGGTATGGATCCTGTCCCAATGGTATTAAGATTATAGGTAATTTTTCTTTTTTATTTATCTGTATTTCCCAAATAATCCATAGTGGAGAAGAATTTTTAAGTTTTTCTGGGAATAATTAGATTCACATCACCCATCACTTTCAGAAGAGAAATTTGGGAGAGAGCAATGGGAGTCCTATATTGGGGTAAAAGACTGAAAATACAATTTCCCAAAGTAGATAAAAATTTTCCCAGGGCTAAAAATATTGCAAGAGTTTCATGAAGTTATATCAACATCTGGGTGCTGATTCTAAGATTTTCTCAGAAGTTTGCAAACCCTCCCACATATCTTGCCCATGAAGTAAAAAAAGTAGGAAATATTTTTTCAAGGTCTTTTCTGGTTTTGTGTATGTCCATGAAAGGGTGATAAAATTCCCAAGGAGTTGAAAATTGGTTTATGGGAGAGATTAAAAATTCACAGGTATTATAAAGGTTTAGGCCCTCTAAAGTTCAATCCTACCTAACAGCACAAACATATATAGAGAATATCATTGATATTAAAATTTCCTAAGGAGTTTGGAGAAGTTATTTAAAAGATTACTAAAAAGACTCCAGGGTTCAGGTAGGGTAGGAAAGTAATGATAAAACTTAGGAAACTCTGATTCAGTTATGGGAATATAAAACCCAAATTCTTTTTTTATATACCCTCTCTTTTGGTTAGGTTGCAAAGAGCCTCAACTCTGATGACTTTTTACACACACAAACACACACACACATTTCCTTCGGGAAACTACCCATTAACTCTTCAATGACTTGCTTCTATATTGAAGTCTCTATGCTAAAAAGGATAAGATTTTATAAAGTGCTAGATTTCCTTCTAATTGTATTGTTTGCTATTTTTAAATGCAGCAGTGTGAAGCTTTGATGAACTGTGTACAGATAGTTATTAACATTAATCCCAAGATTTTAGATCAACAATCATTATTTTTATTTTATTCTGGAATCACTCATACTATTATGATCCTTGTTGTAAAGCACTTATTAGGGGCTCAGACTATGTAATTATTCTTTCTTACTTGAGTCCTTCATAATATATAACATTTTTTATGCATAATTTCTTAAATTCTAGCAAGGGTTTTATATGACATAACTCACTTAATCTTCATTGTTATTCCTATAATATTCTTTTTTTTTCCCTTTTGACCTGGCTTGCTATGTCAGTTCCAAAAAAACAGACAACACATAGAATGTAATGTGTCATCATCTTGTGGAACAAGAATCTGAAGAGGGCCAGTCCAGGAGATTTGACCAGGCCATACAGCAGCCAGAGACCCGAGCTTTCATCCGTCATGCATATGCCTGTCAAGCAAGCCACTGTCTTCATGGTTGCCACTTTACAGTCCTAGAATGGCTGCTAATTCTCAGTCAAGTCCAGGCAACAGAAAGGATCACATGTCAGTCTCCAAGAGAACCTTCTGGGGTTCCTTCTTGCAGCATTGAAAGCTCTGAGGATAAGCAGTGTCCACAAGACACAATCTCCTCTACAGGCTTGTGGTGCTTTGTGTATTTCTTCAAAATACTGCCTGAATTTTCTGTCTGTTAACCTGTTCATTATCACTCTTTCTTAGAATATAAGCTCCAAAAGGATAGGGAGTTTGTTTTATTCTCCTCTCTATTCTGAATTTAGAACTAATAGTTCCTGGCATTCAAAAGACCAAAAAAAAAAGTAGGCCACAGTGAGAATATTTACACCATGGAAATTGGCAGACGCTAATGAGAGCCCCCAGCACCACCACCACCAGCTGACAGCTGGATGTGAAAGGTGGACCAGCAAACTGCTGGATATTTCCCAACCCACTTCCTTGTCTGTATTAATGCTGGAAGCACTCATATGATTGCCCCAGTTTCTCATCTTCCAGGGAGCGGTCCTTGGTGTGCTATTTCTGTGGTACTCACCAAGTCTCCCGCTTAGTGCTCTCTTACTTCCTCCACTGTCCAACTCTCCATTGAACAAGAACCGTAGCCCAGCAGGGGCAAGGCAAAACACTCACTAAAAATTGTGACTATTCTGCAAATAAATCTGGCAACATCATGAGGGTGTAGGAGGGAAAAGAGGACAGAATTTATTACCCACTCTGTGTCTATTAAAATGAGCTAGGACAGACACTTTATTGTAAACAGCACCTGGGTGGCAGTTCTGAGCTTGTTCCTTGGAGGCATAAATCCCCTTGTTCTTTTTATATGAGGACAGGTAGTGCTGGATTGACTCTGCTTGTTGTTCCTCAAAGGTCAATCAATGGAACTTGTATCTAAAACTCAATACATAAATGAAAAATTGTGTGTACCATAAAATATTTTCATAAAGTGACTTCTCCCACTCTCATATTTAATGCAAGTTACATGTTCACATTTTGACTTTTTGTTATTTTTATTCTTAGTTTATGAAGTATATGTTTTATCCAGGAAAAAAATTATAATTCCTCTTCTTGTTATAAAGTTTTAAAAGGTCATTGCTAATATTAATTAAATTTCCAACAATACTCTTCAGGTAGTCATAGATTATGCTTTTTTGGTTTACTATTTTCAAACCCCCTTCACCCATTTATTTTCTCACAGTCTAGGTCATATTGCTACAGAAGATCCCAGATATTTAAAGGGCCATCTAAGGGAGAAAACTGGAAGAGGAAGCAATAAAGTATCTTTTAGCACAGCCTGCTGAGGGTCCTGACATCACAGTGGCTGTCCCTGGGAAGACTAATTTGTAAATTCACCCCCCAAAAAATCCTGTCTTCTGTGACCAACTAAGAGATTTCTTGCAATGGGCTGTTATCTGCAGGAATCATAAGAATCAAATGCAAACATCAGAATCAGGTTTCAAACTCGGTTTGTCTAGTCCAGGTATGTCTGCCTTTCTGCTGTTAGAACCAACACAAATTCTTCCATTGACATAAAAAAATCAAAATAGATCCAATAATACATAAAAATGGAAAGTTCATTAACTACACACATTGATTAAAGATGAAGCGGGAGGGCTGGGGAGATAGCTCAGCTGGTAGAGTGCTTGCCTTGCAAGCACAAGGCCCTGAGTTTCGATCCCAAGTACCGCAAAAAAAAAAAAAAAAAAAAAAAGATGAAGGGGGAAAGGTGAGGTTTTATGCTGCTGTAATTCTTATGACAGAAATGCATGGAGGAAAAAGTCTCAGGTTCACAAAAGCACCCAAACACCTGGGGAAATCACTCCACCAAGGGATTCAAATTGATAGGCACCACATCCCTATCCACAAATATAAGAAAGGAAAAGTGAACAAAATTGTCATTTCTAAAATAAACAAACAACTACATGATTTAAAGCCTCACAGTTCCCCCATAACACCACAATCAGCTTTCCTCAATGTCACTTATTCTCCCCTTTCATAAGTTGGTTCCAGGACATCCACCATGCAGCCTGTGCCTTCTACTGGCCAAGTGTCTTCTATTTGGAATTATTATTTTTTTTACTTATAGTTTTTCTCTCTGTAGTATATCCTCCTAGAAAGACACACCTGTAATTTCTGTCTACCTTCTGTCCTGGACCACAGGAAGACCAGTAATAGAGTCTAAGATGTGGAGCCTGAAACACTCCCAACCCCAGTATGCTTCCTTCTCTCAGTCCTTAGGTTGAATGTTCCTTTTGTAGGGGGCCTACAGAGACTGCCAATGTTTCTCCTAATTACCAGGCATAAAATGTTCATCCAGCAAGAGCTTTCAGAGTCAGCTAATATCAACTCCTCACCTCAAATGAATTCATGCTTTTAATAGCCCTAAAGAACACATTTCTGTGGGGCTTGATATCTATGTTCTAAAGTGAGCTAGGACCTACAGGAGTTAGGAGATATGAAGTGTTAGGAGGAAGCCTCACACATCAGTCCCTTCTCTGGCTACTTCAATTCATCCACTCCTTCCTCAACAATTAAAAGAACATGCAGTGAGGAACAATATATGACAATCAGGAACTTATGCAAGTTTGTGTATTTATTTATACATGTGACAAGCATGTATTTATATAAGTCATTCCAGTAATTAAGAGTATTTTGACTTGGAAGCAACCTAGGTTTGAATTTCAGCTCTGCTCTATAATGTTGGCAAAACACTTTAAATCTCTTCTCAAAGCTTCACAGTATTTTAATCTCTCCTCAGATCCTTCACATCCATAAAATGGGAATAGCAATAGTACATTTTAAATAAAATGATATATTAGAGTGCTTAAAACAAAACCAACATATAAAGTTCAAAAAATATTAGTCACTATTGTTTTTAATATAGTAATTTTTACATAGCCCCTCAGCATAGTCCTGTTTCCAGTAAGCATCCGTGAACCAGAAAGAGGAAACCTTCACAAACCATCCTGAGCATAACACAAACTAAAAATTTGGCCCTCAGTGGCCTTTGGCCAACTCCAATAATTGCCTTGAATCATCAGTCCTCTGGTCAATGAAAATTTCTTGCCAGAATTTCCTTAAGAAAAGCTACCCTGGCTCTGAAAAATATAAGTGCTATTTTCCCGGGTCTAGTTCCCTAACACCTCTGGGTGGTTGTCTTCCTGACACAGAAGTGAGTCCACTCACACACATTATGTTGTAGAATTTTAGTATCAATAATCACTGTACTTATCTTACCACTCTCTATACTTCTTCCTCAATCTACAGTGTGCTTTTCTGTACCTAAACACTTAGAGAAAAAAGCCAGAGAAATTTAACATTTATAAAAGAGCAGGTAGTTTTCTCTAAATTTATTTGATCTTTACTCATAAAAATCCTAGGAGTAATGGGACAATGGATCCCTCTGTCTCCTACCTTTACTGCTGACAACAAATCAAATATAGTGAAATATCCTGCAATTTAAAAATAGGGAGCTTTAGAAGTATCTTGAAATATCCTCTCAATCAGAAGCTGTGTTTTATTTTTTGTTTGATTTACATTTAAACATATATTTCCTATCCAAGAAATGTAGGTAGTTTACAGTGAAAGATACATAAATTGTGGCCAAAAAAAAAAAAATCAAAATTTAGAAAAAGATGAGGATTCTAAGATTGCAAATTCTTAATTTTTTCTGAATTTATTGACAGTCAAGGCAAAAATTAATACTAAGTGGTTTACACAACTTTAATTATAGGATAGAAATTGAAAAGAATATAACTATAATATGAATACATCATAGCTTTTAAACAGAGATTTACCTTTGAGTCATCTTGGAAGAGTAAAGAACAGAGTCCCCAGAAGGACAAGTGGAGCAGGAAAGCAATATACAACCAAGCAAATAAAGAAAAACGTGGGGGAGGTAGGGTCAAGATGGAGATGCATTCTTACATCAAGGCAGTGATTCCTGAGACCCTCCTAATACTTGTGATTCTTGGGCATGAGATTTAAAAAAAAAAAAAAAATAGGGAAATCAGGCAATAGATTTGATCAGCCATTCATTTATTCATTCATTCAACAAATACTGCAAACTTGCCATTTGTCAACTAGTACTCTAAGCAATAAGAATATAGCAGTGAATAAATGGGCAAATACACTGTTCACATAAGCCAAACTCTGAAGTTCAAAGGTCAAATGTTATCTCTCATCTGCAGAGCTGGATTAAAATACAGTAAAGGGAAAGGAAGGATTGGATAGGATAACAAAGATAAAGGGAAGATTAATAATGTAGAAGGAGATCAAGAGGCAGAGTGAACGGATGGGTAAGAGGAGGCAATGCAGAATGAATTCTTAAAACATCATGCCACATGCATATGTAAATATACCATTGGGAGCTTCACCTTTATGTGTAGGTAGAAAGAACCAATCAAATATAAATAGACTTGTGAAAGGAAGTCTAGTAGAATGAAGGAAGGAAAATGTTAGAGGGGAGGGAGGATGGTAGGGAAAAAGAAGGGATCATAAGCTAAAATCAAATTCCATGCATGTATAAGTTTGTTGGGATGAACCCAACTACTAGGTATAACTATAAAGCTCTAATAAAAATAAAGTAAAATAAAAACATATATATTGTTCTCATGATGACTTGTATTCTATTGGGTATAAAAAATGAAGGCTGGATACATATAAACAATAAGCAAGTAAACAAACATCTGTTTATAATAGTGGTAACTTTCAAGAAAAAAAAAAGTTTAATGTGATGTAATAGAGTGATGGCTATTTTGATTGGTTGATCAGGAAAGACTATTTCTGAACAGTTGATATCTGAGCTGAGATCTAGAGGATTCAAAAGAACCAGCAATCGGAAGATCAAAGGAGAGACTATTCTTCCTGAAAGGCAGGAAATAAGGAGACCACCATACCAATTAATCAGAAAGTCAGATCTCAGACCTATACATCAACAAGAGAATGGTTTGATCTAGAGTTAGAATGTTTTGACATTTGTAAGAAGAGTCCTAGAAATGATCACAGGTGAATTTTCATTAAGGAAAAGGAGAAGAAATGCATTGGTTTTTGAAGAAAGAAAATGGGTTTTTCAGAATAAAGTCACTCCAATTTTCTTAGTGTCTTAATGAAATCCTACCAAGTACTTCCAAGTCTAATAATAGAAAACCAAGTTAATTCAGACATACCTCCCAGTAAACATAAGTAAAACATACACTAAAATCTTCATAAGATCCACAAGGACTTAAAAGATCATCAGGTATAGTCTAGACAAGATCTAGGAACAGACAGATATCCAAAGAAATGAGTCTCACCTTTAGAATCACTTTGATTCCATGGAACTAAAAGGTGTTTTGACCTAGAAATTAAGGGTACCTCAGAAAGTGTTCAGGATCTCACAGGTAGCAACCCAGTGTCAGATCTTCTCGGTTCTCCTTGAACACTGAAACTTGATTAAATTGGTAGTAATTTCTCCACTGAATTAAAGTGATGCCACATTACTTTTTCACACAAAGTCAAATAAAAACATCTCTAGGAATTCACCTCATATGAGACTGAAAATTCTTTTCAAAAATATTTTAAATTACAATGTCCAAGGCATAATCAAAGGTAATAAATTACATAATAAAAAATGATGGTGCACTGGCTTGAATAAGGTTTCTGTGGATAACTCTGACTGATATGGATGAATGAAACTGCACCAATAATAGTCAACAGAAATGACCTAAAATGCACTCTGAAATATTGGATTCATTAGATTCACACATTAAACCAGTATACTTGCATGTTCATCAATTAAAAACCAAGTTTAATCATTACCCTATGTACATGAAGATTACATGAATGGTGTTACTCTACATCATGTACAACCAGAGAAATGAAAAGTTGCACTCCATTTGTGTACAATGAATCAAAATACAGTCTGCTGTCATGTATAACTAAATAGAACAAACTTTTAAAAAAAAAAAACAAGTTTAATTTTTTTTAAGAAACTGAAAAAATACTTAAAAGTAATAATATATTTGAAAAAGAACCAAACAGAAATTGAATAAAATTGAAACAAATAACATAATGAATGGATTTAATAATGCATACATAAAACTGAGAAGTAAATTACTGAATTGTAAAATATATCAGGAGAACATATCTATAAATGAAGCATAGAGAGACAAAAGAATGGAAAATAGAGGAGAGAAAAAGATATGGGGCAAAAAATATATAGTGAGAAAGTTTAAATTTAGAGTTACAAAAGGAGAATGGGGGAAGCAGAAGCAATATTGGAAAAAACAATGACTAAGAATTTTTCAAAAAGGCCAATGTGATCCTACAATATTTACAATCAGGAAAATAAGAAATTACAGTCCCTTTATGTATGATTTATCAAAATGTATAAATGCATTTTACTGTCATGTACAACTAATTAGAACAAATTAAGAAAATCATTTAAAAATTAAATACACACCAAAAAATTAAATTAAATTAACTCTCAGAAAAAAATAATAATAATGGAAAGCATTGATCCCACATATTTAAGCAGCCCAATAAACTCCAGGCAGAAAAAGTAAAATGAAATTTATATCTAGAGACATCATAAGTGAAATTTATTATATAAAGGACATTGAGAAAATCTTAAAAGCTTCCAGGTAAAGAAAAACAGATTAGCCGAAGAGGAAAAACATGCTAATGTTTTGAGGATGGGACCAAGGCAGATGGCAGACCTCTCAGCAGAAACAGTGGAAGCTAGAAGATAGTAGAATGAAATTTTGGACATGGTAATGTATGATATTGTCAATTTACAATTCTACACCCAGTAATAATTTTTCATTGAGAATAAATCTAGAACTTAAATCAATAAAAACTGGGTTAATGAACCACAAGTTGACTCATTGCCAAAAAAGAATAACGAAAAGACTAAAGAATATATTTTGAACTGGAGGCAAATGTAGAATCCCAAAAGAAAGATCAGAGACACAGGAAGAAATGAATAACAATGAAAATAGTAAAGGGAATGATAAATCTAAATGAACACATCTATGCAAAATAATAACTTTTAAAGTACAAAAAGAATTATAATACACAACAGAAATTATTGAAGAATGGAAGCAGGTAAATAGATTTAAAGTTCTTTCATTTTCTAGGATTGGGGCATAAGTATAAATTAATAATCTTCATTAAACAAGGAAGAACTTTTTAAATTTTTAAGGTAGTAGGTAAAAACAGTAAAAGTGTATAAAAACTTTTTCCTAAGATTTTAAAAATGAAGTCATAAAAATAGCCAATCACTTCAAAAAGAAGAGAAAAGGGAACACAGAACAAGTAGAACAAATTTAAAATATATAGATATTGGGTTAGTTCTAAATAAATCAACAATTATGTTAGATTAAGATGAACTAATCTACAATTTAAATGCTACAACTTAAAGACAAAGATTGTCATACTGAATTTTTAAAAATGAAGAGTCATGTGCTATTTATAATAGATGTATCTATAAAATGCCAGCATATAGAAAGGTTGAAAGTAAAGGAGTGAAAACAGCTATGTCATGCAAACATAAACCAAAATAGAGCTAATATAACTGTATTAATATCAGAAAACTAAACTTTAAATCCAAAAACTTTATTAGCAATAATTCAAAATATATGAGCACAGAGCCAAAGTATCAAAATTTTAATAATCACCTATACTAATTCTTTTGCATCTGAAAACAAATTTCATAAGGTCTGGGAAACATAAAGCTTAAACCAGGTTTCTCAATCACAAAACTGACATTTTAGACCAGATAATACTTTTTTAGGGGAGACTGTCCTATGTATTACAAAATGTTTTACAGAATTTCTGGCTTCTACCCCCTGGGTATCAGTAGTACTACCCCTCAAGTTTAGATAACCAAAATTGTCTCCAGACACTGCCAAATATCCCTAGGGTACAAAAATCTTTCCCAGTTGAAAACCCACTGCCTTGAACCAATTTTTTTTTTTTTTATTACTAATAGCCACAAATCCATTTTGGTTTTCCAAACATCACAAAGCAGTCATGTTTGTTATATACAATTCGTATTCACCCATCCATTTACCCATCCTTCCATATGTCTCTCCATTCATTCAGTGAGTATTTATTGGGTGCCTACTCTGTGTCAGTCATAGATCTCTCTGGAATACATCAGTGAAATGAAACAAAAGCCTTACCTTTGTGGGACTTATCTAGGGAGGGGTGGTGAAAGAGAGAGAACTCAGTACCTAAATGAAGATCAGTGGTTAAACGGGCCACATGAGAGCCACATTACTGGATTTCAATCAGATCTACTCTCGAATAGCTGACTGGCTAATTGATTGATTGATTGGTTGATTTTTATTTATTGTTTGTGCTGCTAGGGATCAAACCCTAGGACGCTTGCTATGCAAGTGTTGTACCACTGAGCTACATCCCCAAGACCCCCAGTCTCTCTTTATTATATGTTTCATTTGTTTCTGTGTTTATTCTCTGAAAAATACTGACTATGGGTTTTGAAATTGTCTGAACTCCACTTGTGTGACAAGACAAAAAGGATGGAAGTTCTGACTCTGATTTTATGAACAGATAACCATGTCCTTCTATTCTCTCAGCAAATGAAGTGGGTATTATTTAAATCTTGGAATGTTCTTTTATCTCCTGAATCATCAGTTCCCTTTTATCTCTGGAATCATCAGACCATTAACTACTTGGCTAGAAGAGTGAAATTTCCAAGTGTTTAACTGGTAATAGCTAAACACTGTTCACTAACCACCATACCATGTGGCACAGGGTCCTTTTGCAGCACATAAGTTTTATAGGCACCCAACACTAGACTGTCTTCAGTTCCAATAAGATCACATATACAAATGGAAAGTCAAAATCCAGATTATTTAATTTAGCTAAGCAGAGAAAACCTGTTATAGCCCCTGATGTAACTGGGCACTCAATTCTTAAACCAGTTTTAGCAAAAAAAAAAAAACCATCACTGCATCCAGAGTAATACATTTTCTCTTTGTTTTTCATTTGAAAAAGTCTAACTTGTGAAATTTTAGAATTAGTATAGTAAAAGAAGCAATAACATATAATCCAACACTCTCCTCTTTACCCACCCCCAAATAAGAAACAGCAGAAAACATGATCTCATTCTCATAAAAGTAGTGACAGGGAAAGCATTTAGTCAAGTTTTGGAACTCACTAATTCTATATTAGCTAAGCTTACATCACTTACATAAAACCACAGAGCCCACAAGGGGTTTCCATTAGGAAAGCATTGGCTTGCATCCCATTTTCTTAAAGGTCACTTAATGTTGTTCTAAATGTATGTCTCCTAATAAACTCAGCCACTGAAGGCAGCATTGACAACCAAAGAAAAATATACCATTTTCAAATCAAGGTCAAATTTTAGAGAGGCATTTAATGAGTTTCAAGGATAGAGTAGTAGTTTTCTTTAATATTCAACAGAGACAGAAAATAAACTATCAATATGTAAACAAGAACAAAGTTGATCTTTAATGTTGTTACTCAAGAGAAGCAAAATAGCAAATGGGATCAAGTAGACAACTAGAATTTCTCAGGGCTTTTTGAGCAAAATGAATACTTCAGTCCAAACTGCTAGATTGTGGAGATATTTGGGGGTGTTCTTGGTCTCAGCCTTATGGATATTTCCCTGTGTCATGTTTTTAAATTTTAAGGGCTATTCTTAGCCATCTTATAAAGGAGTATTAAAAGTTTTGATAGTTTTTTAATTAGTTTTAATTAGTTATACATGACAGTAGAACACACTATAATACATCATACATAAATGGAGTATAATTTCTCATTTGTGCTGCTAGGGATCAAACCCAAGGATACTTGCTATGCAAGTGCTCTACCACTGAACTACATCCCCAAGCCCCCAAGCCTCTCTTTATTATCACACCAGTCATGTAGTCATATATATACATAAGGTAATAACGTCTCATTCATTCTACCATCCTTCCTAATCCCGTACCCCCTCCCATCCCTTCACTCCCTTCTGACTAATCTAAAGTAATTCTATTCTTCCATAGCTCCCTGCTCTTATTGTGAGTTAGCATTCACATATCAGAGAAAACATTTGGCCTTTGGTTTTTTTGGGATTGGCTTATTTCATTTAGCATATTCTTCAGCTCCATTCATTTACCAGCAAATGCCATAATTTCATTCGTGTTTATGTCTAAGTAATATTCCATTGTGTATACACATTTTCTTTATCCATTCCTTTGTTGAAAGGCACCTATGTTGGTTCCATAGTTTAGCTATTGTGAGTTGAGCTGCTAAAACATTGATGTGGCTGCATTACTGTAATATGCTGATTTTAAGTCCTTTGGGTACAAACTGAGAAGTGGGATAGCTGGGTCAAATGGTGATTCCATTCCAAGTTTTCTGAGAAATCTCCATACAACTTTCCATAATATAATCAATCAAGAAATACATGAAAAAATGTTCAACATTTCTAGCAATTAGAGAAATGCAAAATGAAACTACTCTTAAGATTTCATCTCAATCCAGTCAGAATGGCAATTATCAAGAATACAAGCAACAATAAATGTTGGTGAGGATGTGGGGGAAAAGATACACTATACGCTCATACATTGCTGGTGGACTGCAAATTGATAGAAGTTTTTGATAAAATGCAAGCATTATTGTTTCATTTTCCCAAAGGGCGTATTCCCTACAATGTGCTTTCTAGACCACTCAAAGACATATTTATCATGGACAGGTTGAAATTTGTAATTGTCACTCTCCAAGTGTTCAATTTCACAGGAGTATTTCTCTTAATCCAAAACTAAATGGTCTCCCTAGGAATGCCTTGTAAACATGTCCTGCTTGTACATGGAAATTACTCTATCAGAGGCAGGTGAGCCCATTTGGAAATGGAAGAGTCATTCAAATATAAGATGGTTTTCTTTGCTAGACTTTTTATTAAACACAAAAAGGTGAAATAACAAGACACTAGAAGTATTTGTGAAACACTTAGGCTTTCTGAATTAGACAAGGATGAAGCAGAGATGACAGCAAACTAGTCTGTACCATAATAGATGTCAGCCCAGAATCTAGAGTCAAGAACACTATAGCAAGGTGTGCTTAGATTTGAGTGAGTCAAAATCAGTCAACATTGCTTTAAACTAAAAGTACCCAAGAAAAGAAGAGAGACCTCAGGATAAGTAGTAGGAGACAAGACAAATAAAGTGCCTAAGACAAATGGAGATCAGTCATCAGGGGCCCATTTTTAGAGAAATACAATCTAGCAATCAAAAATCAAGTGAGCTGCTGGGTGAGGTGATGCACACCTGTAATCCCAACCGCTAAGGATGGTAAGGCAGGAAGATCACCAGTTCAAAGCCAGCCTCAGCAACTTAGTGAGGCCCTAAGCAACTCAACAAGACTGTCTCTAACTAAAATACAAAATAACGGGCTGGGGATGTGGCTCAGTGGTTAAGCACCCTGGGTTCAATCCCTGGTACCAAAAAAAAGAAGAAAAAGAAATCAAGTGAGCTGAGAGAGAGAGAGAGAGAGGTGAAAGGGATAAGACAGAAATAAACAGAGAATCAAAGGTGAAGATCTTGGGGAAAAGGAGACAGTTTGTTAGTTCTGTTTATTACATAATCAAGGTAGATCAGAAGAATATAAATGGGTCTGCAGAAAAAAAATAACATGGAACAACTACTCAGGGAAGAGCACATGGAGGATAGGAAGCAGACCACGCTAGCAAGGCTATGCTCCCCTTATACAGCCTTAGCAGAGATCGATGTTTACAATGAGAGTTGCACAATAGAATCACACAGGTGATCATAAGGTTTTGAAATCCTGCAAATACAACTCTGAATTGGGGATGGGTTAAGTGACAGGTAGCTCAGATCAATCCTTAAAATGAAGGCAACATTTAATAAACATCTTGTGCCAAGACACTGGTAAAGGGTCTATATACCTTATCTCATTTTATTATCTACTCATTCTATTTTTGCTAACCACCAACTGCTGTGTCAGACACTTTCCCAATGGTATGATACAAGTGTTATTATTATCACAAACATACAGAAGAAAAAAGACGAGACATAGTGGAATTGGTTTATATGTCCAAGGTCACAAAACTGGTGAACTGTTAAGCTAGGCAAAATTGATTTTTGTTTGGGAACAGTGAATTCAAATCTTCTCTTCACTTTTCAAATGATTTGTGTTTCTGGGAAAGTCATTGCATTCTTTTTTCTCCTGTGTTTCTCATACTTTAAAAGGGAAAAATGCTTTCACTATTCTCAAATTTGATTTATGGCAATATTAAAGAATTCTTAAAGGAAAAAGGGAGGACGTTGATGAAATGGAATAGGTGCTATAACTATTATTCCCCATAAATAGTCCAAGCATAATTTTTCTCATGACAACACCATTGCATGAGACTTTTCTTCCTTGTATTTTTTTCTTACAAAAACACTATGTTCCTGCAAACCTTAGGGATATAGAATACTTAAAATTCTTAACTTTGACACAGAATCTGTTTAGGGAAGCTACAAATTCAAATGAACATTAATATAATGAATTTGAAAATGAAAGAAAGCAGCAACTGTGGAAAAGTAGTATTGGCTGTGATTTACATCTCTTTAAGAACATTTTTCAAGTCTATTCTCAGCAAAGCACTTCTTATAAGCTGTCACATTGATCTGTATCCATGTAAATGTTTCAGCTAAACCTGAGTTTCATTTCCAAACTACAATGTAAATGGGGCACTTTATAAAGACAAAATTCATAACAGAGCCAGACATGATGGCACATGCCTATAATTCCAGCTACTCAGGAAGCTGAGAGAGGAGGATTGCAAGTTTGAAGTCAGCCTGGGCAATTTAGTGAGACTGTAGCTTCAAATGAAAACTTAAAAAAGGATTGGAGATGTAGCTCAGTGATAGAGCCTTGCCTGGCATGTACAAGACCTTGGATTTAATTCCAACACCACAAAATAAATTAAAAAACATGGTGAAGATTGACTTTCCCAAAATTTCTTCAAAATAAAATTTAGCATTAAAGTTCCATGCAAAGAAATAAAAACCTTCTGATGATTACACAAATGGTATGTCTCTACTTCATGTACAAACAGAGAAATAAGTTGTCCCCATTTGTTTACAATTAAAAAAAAAAACCTTCTGATGACTAAACTTTTTACAAGTTTTTTCAGTGGCATATGAGCAATAAAAACATTCACACTATGGCTAAGAGGAGTAAGTTAATTCCATGAAGTAACATATAAATCTCAGTTTTCAACTGTGTAGGCATTCCTTGTTTTCACATACCAAAATCTCAGTTTCTAGGTGAAGCATTTTTCACAGTGCAGAATTCCATAGTTCAAGGAATGTTCCCTGAGTATCATTTTAGTCAAGGACACACTGTAATTCTCTGAATGCAAACTCCCACTGAGATTAAAAAAAAAAAAAAAAATGTCTTATTTGTTTGTGCAGCATAACAGAAACTGGCTTACTTATCACTCCTGAGACAAAGCAGAGTGCTAAGACAGGACGGCACTGAACTTGCAGTTCAGTTTTCAGTGCAAGGTCCAGCTCCGTAATTCAGGCTAGTGGTTCTCCACCTGTGGTCCCCAGACTTGCAGCCTCAGCATCACCTAAGAACTTAATAGAAATGCAAGTGCTTGGCCTTTCCCAGCCTACTGACTCAGAAACTCTGGGAGTGGGGCCCAGTCTTCTGGGTTTTAATTAGCCATACAAGGGATTCTAATGTGAACTCAAGTTCAAGGGTAACTGCTTCAGCAAACTACTTCTCTGAAGCCTCAATAGCCTCAGTTCCAAACAGTAATAATGAGACCTCTCTCTTCAAAGGATTATCTGATATAAATAAACTTTATAACATGCAAAACTGTTTTTGCAAAATTGCAAATTACTAGATAATTTCAAAGTATTAATCCAGAATGATAACTTTTAATGCTATTTCTCGATCTAAAAAGTGGTCATAATAGTTCAGGTGGCTAGACAGATTTCTAATGGAGCATTCTGAGACTGTTACTGCAATGTGAAGTTTTCTGTTAGGTTTACAATGTTTTATACATGATATTTTGTTATAAGCTTCACATCAAAGACAAACCTCACGATGCCCCCTGGTGATGATCATTAAAACTTTTCTCACTTTTGTCAGCTCAACTTTTTCTTCAAATGATTGCAGTTTGGAAAATAACTGGGCTCCTGGGAGAAAGAGGAGCCAGAGAAACAAAATCTGTATTTAAAAGATTTTTTAAAAAATTGTTTCAAAGGAACCAAAAACTCGGTAGTTCATTTTTCTCCCTGTTGAAATGACTGACTCAGAACTTCTTCAAAGACTAAATTTCCTACCCCTTATTTTAGAATCCAAAGAAAAAGACTGGTAACTCTTTCCTCCCAGAAATCCCAGTGACACCCTGTCCAAAGCTCTTCAGCAGTAAATAACTATGTTTTTCTTTCCCCATTGTCAAAAGTTGTGAGGACAATTGGTCAATTTCTCCCTTTGAACTCTACAATGACATTACCACCGACCTACTCCCCATCTTTCTCCAAGTTAATTTATGTCGGTTTGTCTAATCTTTCTAATATTAAATTTCTGTGTTTCTCTCTGTCTTGTGATCTCTCCAAGGCCCACTTTAATTTCCAGAGACTTCCTCAACATGAATCCCAAAGTTCCTCCAAAGCCACATCCATATTTCTTGCCTCCCAGGGTCCCACAAAGGTGGGAGTTCTTGAATCTTCAAGCTCAGCACTTGAGAGACAGGTAATCACAGAGGAGAAACTCAATAAATATTTTTTGAATTCAATTTTTATATAAGCCTCACATAGAAAATTTGTATCTATTACACAGATATTAAATAGAATACAAAAATCTCAATATTCTTACCAAAGCAAATGATTGAATAGTACTCCCCAAATTTGTCTAACCAGAACCTCAGAATGTGACCTTATTTAGAAACAGTCTTTGCAGATATAATCAGCTAAGATTATCATACTGAAAAAGAGTGAAGTAAAATCCAAGATGTTACATCCTTTCAAGACAATAAAACAGAAGCATGTTACTTTAAGCCCCAGTTGGTGTACTTTGTTATAGTATTTGCAGAATACCAATATACCAAGGATCAATGTTCCCTGTACTAACTAAACAACTGAGAGTATTTCCATAGACTATCCACTGTCCACCTGGGCCACATTTGCTACTGTTACTCTCCCAAAGAAAGATGCAAATAAAAGACACTTTATTTCAGATCACTTTTCTCAAAGGTTTGTTTACTCAAAATATAATCTAACTCCAGTAATAAGTTAAAATGTAAGAAAAAGTAAACCATATGATAAGGAAAGAGTTAAACAGTGAATGGATAAAGAAAATGTGATATATATGTGATATATATATATATACACATATACACACGCACATGCACATGCATACACACATGATGGAATATTACTCAGATTTTTAAAAGAATAAAATTATGGCATTTGCTGGCAAATGGAGAACATCATGCTAAGCAAAATAAGCCAAATCCAAAAAAACAAAGGCCAGATGTTTTCTCTGATATGCGGAAACTAATTCACAATAAGGGGTGGGGGATAGGGAAGAACAGTTACTTTACATTAGGTAGAGCAGAGTGAAGGAAGGGGAAGGGGTATGGGGGAAGGAATGCTAGTAGAGTGAAACAGACATTATTACCTCATGTACATGTATGACTGCATGACCAATGTGATCCTGCAATATGTATAATCAGAAATATGAGATTATACTCTATTTATGTATGAGCTATCAAAATGTATAATGTATTCTACGGTCATGTACAACTAATTAGAACCAATACAATTTAAATTTTTTTTAAAAACTTAAAAATACAAATTAAAAAATAATAGAATAAAATGGCAAAAAATAAAATATTTGAAAAATATTTGATTAAAGAAAGTGCTCAATATATACTGTTAAGTTAAAATAATAAGATACATACTCTAGGAAGTATACTTTCAATTTTATTTTTTAAAGTGAACATATGAAAATGAGATGCTTGAAGGAAACATCAGTGTTACCACTGGGAGGTAAAGTCACTTAGCATTTTCCTCTTTCTATTCTTATTTATTTTCTACATTTTGTACAGTGAATGAATGATTTCTATAATAAGCTTCCAGAAAATTTCTACTTACTAAATGACATAGACAAGCAAGCTAAATGAGTGGAAAGACAATAATTATCTTAAAATAAACCTTAAAAATACCTATTCATCCAAGAACCAAGGAAATTTTGCAAAGTATTAAGGTGAACAATTTTATGTGTCTTAGAAAGTAATTTGATAACAAATAACTTTATGTGAAGAATTGAGAATGTACTAAAATTGTGCAATGATAAATCATATCAAATCAACCTAAGTTTTGGCTTCTCTCAATAGTAGATGGCTTTTTTTCTAAGAAGACATCTTTTGAATATTTGGATAGTACATTTTTAGAAAAAAATTATACTCAAAAATCTAATGTAATGAAACTGTTATGGGTTAGATATGCGGTGTCCTCCAAAAAGCTCATTTGCTTCTTGGTGCAATTTTCCTAAGCCACTTTCCTCCACCACATGCTACCACCATGATGGATGTTCTGCCTGAGGAATGAAGTTGACCATCTATGGACTGAGACCTCTGAAACCTCAAGCCCCCAAATAAACCTCTCCTCCTTAAAATTACTCTTGTCAGGTCTTTTGGTTGCAGCAGCAAAAAAAATCTAAAACAGAAACCAATCTACACATATTATAATATTTTAAAGACTTAACAAACTTTTCTAAAAGCACATGGAGAGATCCTGGAATGAAGACTTTCATTTTAATTCTATATTTTTTGTATTGCTTGAAATGTTAAGAAGGATGCATTATTTATGTAATACTTAAAACTTAAAAAAAAAAAGAAAAGAAAAGAAAAAAAGAGATAAACTAAAGTCTTGATACCCTAGATTTGATTACATGGTAAAGAAGAACCAATTTAATTCCAAAACAACTACTTTACTATGTGATGCAGGGCAGAATTTTCTTAATAAATAAATCCATAAAGTGTTTTTTCTTAATAAATAATCCATAAAGTGTTTTGATTCAACAGGTATGAACAAAATATTCATAATGTCCCATTTTCTTGTTGGAGATTTCTACTTAATATACATTCTTATACAAAAGTCCTGATGAAAATTCAGTTTCAAATATTTAAAAACTACTGTAAAATAATATAAAAAATATTATTATATAAAATTATTATTATATAAAAAATATACTACTGTGAAATAACTGCATTTTCCAAGTGGCACACCAAATTTTAGACACTCTTAAGTAAATTTTAAACACTCTTAAGTAAAGATCTGTCTTTTTAAGAGGGAGTAATTGTAATGCAACAAAATAAACCATGTAATGATAATTCTGCAGAAGATAGTTTCAAGTCTTGGAATTAAAGAATGTTTCAAAATAATGGCCACATAGATTTTCACTTCACTCTTCTTGCTGTTTTTATGTATGTTTGGATATTTTTATAGTAAAAACAAGTCTGAAATGTACTTTACAAGATTAATGCTTCCTATTATCATTAGTAGATAGTGAATGATTGCTCTAATTATATATTACTGATTCGCATTTAAGTATTGGTATATATTTTATATGCAATTTATAATAATGTTTCCCTTCTGTAGACACTATGTACAAGATGCTTTATAAACATTATCTGATTTAATTACCTATGAGGTTAGTGGTTTAATATACCCATGTAATAGATGAGGAAACAGCAACTCAGAAATTAAGCAATTTGTTTAAGATTATAAATTCAGCAAATAAGATATTAGGCCTTTAAACCTATGTAGGTATGATTCCAAAGTCCATGTTCTTCATTTCTATACTATTCTGAAATTTAAACCAAAAAAAAGTCTGTGTTATTAAAGTTCATTACTGTTACTTTGAAACTTCACTTTCACTGATAATCATGGGTTACAGTCACTTATCCTCTGTACTTGTCATATGTCCCATTAGTAACTCCATCTATAGAATGTGAGAAAATTATTTTGCACCAGTTGGTCCAAAATAATTTGAAGAAAATTATTACTTTTTATAAAAGAAAAATCATTTAGAATATTTTGAAGCAAATTATTTTTGCACCAAAGCTCGGATAAGTTCAAAGACTATCTTATTTTAGAGTGCTTATTAAAATTTATGGAAGAGGTGCTATAAAGGCAAAACTGACCTAATTATCTAAATTATTGGAACCTAACTCATGATGTTTTATCAAAATTGTGAGTACAGAATCACTTTGTAGAACAAACAATTAACAGCACTACTAAGGCGAACACAATATAGTTAAGGAAAATTATTTAGATTATTCCTTTAAGAAATATATGTTGAGTTGATATTCAAGATTCTTCTAGGATAAAAGCTTTTAAAAATGTATTCCTTCTTTTTGAAGCATACAGTCTAATTGAAGACAGATTTATAAAGACTCACTCCATCGTGTGATCCAAACTGCAGTAGCACCATGGGAGAATGGCACCACAAGGCTCCTTTGGAAGTCAGGGAGGCATCACAGGTACAGAGAGTTGAATTAAGACCACAGGATGAATCAAAGCATGTGGGATTTACGAGGACAACATTAACAACATCCAATTGTTACTACATACTCAAAACTGTAAGTTTTGGAAGCAATGTAATAAAAACTTAAAAAATTCAACATGGAATTACTGATTAGTAATACTACTTCTGAGTATATACATAGAGGGATTGAAAGTAGAAACTACAACCAATATTTGTATGCTTATGTACACAGACGCTTTAGTCACAATAGCCAAAAGGTAGAAACAACCCAGGTGTCCATCCACCGATGAATGAAGACAAAACATGGTACCTACATGCGATTGAATGTTATTCAGTCTCAAAAAGGAAGGAAATTCTGATATGTTACAGCATGGATGTACTGTAGAGACATTTTGAAATAATGAAATAATGAAAAATAAAATAAGTTACAAAAGGGCAAGGGTCATATGACTATATTTTTACATGTAATGCGTAGGGTAGTCAAATTTATAGACACAGAAAGTAGAGGTGGCCGCCAGAGAAGGGGGAGATGTCTTATTTTAAAAGACAATTATTTAAAAATATGCATAAAGGCTTCTAAAACAGGTTCTACACAAAGGGAATGGGGACTCTCTAATGGACACAGAATTCCAGTTGGGGAAAGTACTTCGTGTCACAGACTATACATTTAAGGCAGTTTAAACAGTAAATATTAGGTTTTTATAAGTATGTGTGCATATATGTACATACATACACATTACAATAAAAAGCACATATTTCCAACTCATTTTTTCATATTTGAATCACTTCAATAAAAAATAATTTTCTCACAGGTGAAAAAGACTGAAATCTCAATTTGTATTCAAGCAATCACAAAAAATAATTAGTGGATCAACAGCTATTTATGGAGCACTCTCTGGATTAATGGATTTCTGATTGTCACCTTGAATGTTCAAGTATGTTCACTCAGATATAAAAAGAAAAAAAATAAAATATGAAAAACTGGCATTTCTCTATCCCAAAAGTTCAAAGTTACCAAGTGTTTCTCTGTTATTGAAATAAAACAAGTTCAAAATTCACTTCCAAAAGGAAAAATGTGAATGGCTTAAAAACAACTAACAAAAGTGTCACCTTTGGACTAATTACAAGGGATAAAAAATTATGCCCTGGAAAGTAGTATTTTCAAAAAAATCTAGGTGATCAATAGCAGTGTAATAACCAAAAAAATTAATCATAACTGATATATTAAAATATTTATAATAGCAATCAGAGTTCATTTTGTTCAAATAAGTTCAGCAGGCACAGACCACAAAGAATCAGAAAGAACAGGTTTTGAAGTTCTAGAACAAAGCAAATCTTTGAGTCATTTGTATACTGCAAGGTTCCAGTTACTGAAGTTTTTACCAGCTGCCCATATTTTTCTATTCCCAATAGCATAAACAAAATTATTTTCAATTATAATAGAAGTTGATTCTACTTACTCTTGGTGGAAATATCTGAATATTATTTCCAGCTATGTCTAGGATGCTTAGCTTTTTAAGATTACAAATTCCCTGTGTCAGAAAACAAGAGAGAAATGTTTTAAAATCTAATATCTAAAATCATAAGAATTTAATCTCAAAAAAAAAAATTTAATCTCAAACATGATGAAAGTATCTTTTCCAATTGCTTGATCAATTCCTCAGTGTACCTTCCCTAAGAAGATCCCTATGGGATGCAAAAGAACTTTGAATTCTCCAGTTTTTCTGACCACTCCAGAGCAACACAACATATTATGAGTTAGACTATCTCTAGGTTCAGATGTAACCTCTGATGGTAAATAAGTGCAACTGTGGGAAATTTTCTAAGTATGACTTCTTCATTTCTAAAATGGAAATGCTAATAGAAATCCATACTTCAAGTAGCTGTTGCATAGACTAAATGAGTTGCTAACTTGAGTGCTTTACTAAAGGGCCTAACATGTGGTGAGCACTCAATAGTCAGTTATTATTAAAACAGAAAGAATCTGAGAAACAAAACAATCCTGGAATGTTTTCTGTATTGATAATGCCACCAAAAATGCATTATGAATATTCCTTTTGGTTAGCACAGGGCATACAAAACCCTTTTCTTACAAAGGAAATAAAATCTGACACTGTATCTATACACCCAATGTGACTGTGCATTGCCATAGTAACCACCTTGTTTTAACGGTGCATCCAAGTTCTAGTATTTCTACTAATAAGCAAAGGATAAGTAGGATTATTTTTTAAACTAAAACATCAGAAACTTTTTTATCAATTGAAAAATATGGGTATAATTTACTAAATGATTTCAACCACTTGTCAAGAGAATTCTGAAATGACCCTGTTACTTTAATAACCAATCTCTTCCTGGAGAATGGTATGTCTCTTTAATTGTGACAACTGTCTATCTCTTTGATCTTACCACAGGTTTCATTCCCTGAAAGCAGATATTGATGGAGTTTGGGGTACCAGGTGTTTTTTAGGGACCCAACCCTATAAAAGGCAGGGTCAATAAGTAGAATTGGCAAACGGAAAAATCGAGGTAGGTCATCAACACAATAACCTCCATTCAACAGGTAGGTATTGCCGTCCAAACTGTTCTCCATCAGACAGAAAAAGCCATCTATTCATAACCCTGCCTTGCTGTCAATCACAAGATTTAGGATGTTCTGGGAAGAGCATGAGCTTGAAGAAGAAAGGAGGCTCTCTGCAACTTATAGCCAACAATTGAGGCTGTCTGACATCCCCGTTTCAACAGCTGGGTAGCAGGTCCTTGAAGGGAAATCTGCCATTTATTCACACAAAGTCCTCTTCCTAAGTCCCTTTCCATTGCCATGAAACTGTGGTTGTTGTGTTAGCTAAACGACTTTCCAACTCTCAATAGGCCCTCTGTATCTAAAAGTTAAAATAAAAGGGCTTTCCAGCCACTTGAAACACTTGAGTGTACTAACTCTATGGCTCTTGACTTTCTTTTCCATTTGTTTGTTGTTGCCCTTCATGACTGCTGCTGTTGATCCTTCTTGATATTTTTGTTCTTGACTTGGTTTTGTCTTTATATATGTACATCCTCCATAATTTCTTAATCAAGATTTAAAAATTCACAAATAGGTGATGACAAAGTTGTGTTACGTGAATGGTAAGTATTCTAAAGAGTTAAAAATACAGAAATATGAGGAAAAATAATAGGGCATTTGGTATTATGAGATAAGGCAAGTCTTTCCAGAAGAAATAAAGTTTAAACTGAGATTCTGTGATATCTTTGCAATAGAGAGTCTTCCATTAAGGGAAAAGAGTCCCTAGGATAGAACCATAGGGCATTTAGTTTGACCAAAAAACAGTAAGCAAAAAGGACTGAGGAAAGAAGTCAGATTGTGAAAAGTCTTTTATCATGTCATATGTATTAATTTATTGGAATTCTTTAGATTGCAAGTGAATAGAAACCCAACCCAAACCAACAAATGGGTAAATTGAGGAAATAAAAAATTTTTTAAATGTTGACATTGTATATAGCTGGTTCTAAGTGTTCACTAGTGCCACTGTCTCTTTCTTTTGTGATAACACATAAAAGTCAGAGTCTCCTAAAAAATGGCAAGATAGATACCAGCAGATCTGAGCTTGCACTCTCCCAGTTCACCAATCCCAAGACAAAGAATGCATTTACTTCCCATGAGTCCAGCAAAGTTCCTTCTCATTGGTGTAGCTTACGTCAGATGCCTACCATTGACCAAGTCACTATGGCCAGTGGGATAGAATATTGTGATTAAGTGGACCTGACCTGACCCATGGGACAGGTCAACACTATGCAAACCTCACAGAGTGATTGGGGAAAAGGGGATTTCACAAAGCTAAACGATGATACCATTATGAGAAAAATCATAAATTGATGCTAGGAAGAAAAAAGTAACCACATATTTAATGCCAACTACATACTAATCACTGAGTTAAAAGATAGTATTCATAGTATTCATTATGACGAATAAAAACATGTGAATTACATTCTTAAATTTTTAAACAATTGTCATTTGTCCAATGTCCCAAAGGCATATTCCATGGAATACTGTTATCAGGTGGGAAATCTAAGTTAAATTCAGGAAATTCTACATTAACAAAGTTAAGCAGCTTTACTGCAGGACTTCTCAATACTTTTAATATAGTAATACATTTTGTAACTCTCCAAGAAGGGGTTAATATACTTATCTAAGTTGGGCTGTTATGACAAAGTATCATAGGCTGGGAAGCCTATGAACAACAGAAATTTATTTCTCACATTTCTAGAAGCTGTAAGTCAAAGGTCAGGAATCCAGCATAGCCTCTCGTGAGTTGCAAACTGCTAACTTCTCAGATCCTCACATGGTGGGAAGAGAGCTAGAGAGCCCTCTGAGCCCTCTTTTATAAGGGCAATAATCCCATTTATGAGGGTCCACCCTCATGACCTAATCACTTCCCAAATCCCCACTTGCTAGTATAATATAGTACTGTAGGTTAGGGTTTCAACATATGAATTTTGGAGGGGCACAAACATTCAGCTTATGACAGCATCTTTGAAAACATATGTTCTCAAAAGAATATACAAGACTTGTACCCTTTGGAGAATGGTTAGGAGAAAGATGTATTAGATCTTGTGTCTATCACTCTTATTTTAGTTCCTAATTATCTATCTTTGTTTATGAACTCTGAAATTCTTTTTTGGAGTTTTGAAATTCTATTGCCATTGTTGCCTTATGAACTAGCTGCCCTACTTCTAAAGCCACAAGAAGTAGCAGTCTACATTTAAGTAGTGTGATTCAAACATATTTCTCTGAATTATGATTGTTTAATTATCTAATTTCACCTATAAAATCTGTTTTATGAAAGCCAGCTCTGGAAAGCAAACAGAATATTTTTCTCTCTAAAGACCAAAGTATATAACATATGCTGTCTCTTTCAACTCTTCTGCTTACTAATATACGAACTCAAATCCAAAGAGATTGTCCTTTGACCTCAATGACAAATAAAAGTGGTAAAGGTTTTTTCTTCTGAACACATTTTATAAGTCCTAAGTCCATCATTTTCTCAGAGGATCATGTGCCTATCCTTCAAACTTCTTCAAGTGCCTGACCTACTAGGAAAGTGGTAAAAAATATACATAAAAGTGCACATTCATGACTGTGTACAGACATACACATCATTTATAATGTACAAGAAACGATTCATAAGTTGTTCTGTATCTAAACAAAGTATTCTGGTAATACCTTATAATTTATAATGCAAGCAAAAGAAAACAATGATAGATTGAATCAAATTAAATGTCCAAAAATACAAATTATCCAAGGCATTATTTAGATGTAAGTTCATGATAAGACTGATTATCGTTTTAATTTTAAAAACTTATACTTTTTTGGGATTTATAAAATTGCAATAAGAGTAAGATCAAATTTGAAGGACAGATGTTTAAATCAGATAGGTATGGGCATGACCCCTTTTTCTGTCCTTTCTATACTCTATCCAAGTTACAATTGTTCCTGTTCCTTCTTCTACTGGTGATTATAAGAAGTGCTGTCATAGAGCTGTTATGAACACTAAAAAAAAATAAAAATAAAAATCCTTCATATGATGATGCTTGACTGCTTTTATTGATTTTTCCCTCAAATAAAAATTTATTTTTCATAGGTTGATTTTGTAATTTTAACATTTGTTTTACATGTTTACAGAAATTGGAATTCTTAAGAAACTAAAGAATAAAATTTTTGAAAAATACTCATATACAGCCTACCACCATATTGTCACAGATCATTTTATAGTATAAATAAAAATTTTAAGTCATATTCTTGTAAAAGAAAAATGAAACGGTAGGTATTTTCCACTTACATACATGACTAATCTGTTAATTTTTTATTCCTTGATTTACTTTACAGCATGCATTCCCTGTCAAATTGTTTCTAATTTTCATGAGGCAGGAAGGTAAATGTTCCTATAGAAAAGAACTCTCAAATTGGGAAATCTGAGGAGAGTTTAGTAAAGGCACCATTTATAAAATTTAGACTAGGAAGGAAGCTAAGGTTTCTCCAAACTAAGAAAAGTGGCTCCCTAAACCCATGAAGCTAGAAGCACCACCCTACCTCTAAAAAGGCAAAGGGTGGTATACATGGTTTATGAGAGGACCACCTGACAGGAGCTACAGTCTTCCAGGAAGATATGCACCCAGCCCACCCTGCCAAAGAGGGTGCCATGGTAATGGTATCTGGTACTCTCTCTCCTTAGCCCTTTCACTCCCTGCTAATGGATATCATTGGCCATATCCACGAAGAAGCCAGAGGACAACGGAGCTCACTGATGCCTATAAAAAATAAATTGCCCAGGCACAGGGCAGGTTGTAAAGAATTGATGACAGATAAAGAGGAAAAATGGAAGACATCCAGCACATATTTCAAAATCAAAATGAACCTGTAATTCATTCTATATAGAGGGTTACGGATAAAACATATAATACTCACTTAAACAAAACAAAAAGATGAGGCTCCATGTTTTGCTTACCTCTGGCAAAACTTCAATGTAGTTCCTGACCAGAAGAAACTTCTGGAGCTTCTTCAAGAACTTAATCTCTTCAGGTATGCAAGTGAGTTGATTATAGTTAAGTTGAAGTTCACAAAGATCCTTAAGGAAACAAAGTTCTATAGGAATGCTGGCTAGCTCATTGCAGTTTACACTCAGATGTGTAAGACTTTTTAATCTAAGAAAAAAAAAAAAGAATGAAGCTCACAATAAGAGAATCCACAGTATAGGCACAACTCATCAGAAGCCATGTGTCAGTTATTTTATGTATCTCATTTGAGGTTTACTTTAGTCAAGCGTTTGCATCTACTGTAAATCATTTTAGCAAAAAATGTCTTTATTGAAATTTAATTTTTAAAGATTTTTTATAATCAGATGACTATGTCATAAGTATGTTATGTAATAAATATCTAGATTTAAAAAATAAAATTTTGTTTTCAGTCTTTACACATATACATTGGCTATATCAAAAAGGAAGCCAGAGGACAAGGAAAGACATGTACATACATGTGGATGGATAGAAAGGATATAGGTATAAACAGATATAATTATAGATCAATATAATAAAGACATATCCAGTACCAAGCAGATGTATTAATTTATTGTTCTTGAATACAGAAAAGTGAATCAATCCACAAATCCTGCTCTTCTGGATATCACAGTTTAGAAAGAAATATTAGAACCAGAAAGTGAAGATAAAAAATATACTGGAGAGCTAGGCACAGTACTGCACACCTGTAATCCCAGAGGCTCTGGAGGCTGAGGCAGGAGGATCCCAATGATCCCCAATTCAAGGCCAACCTCAGCAACTTAACAAGGCCCTAAGCAACTTAGTAAGACCTTGTCTCAACAAAAAACAAAAGGGCTGGGGATATGACTCAGTAGGAAAGCATCCCTAGGTTCAATTCCCAGTACAAGAAAGAAAGAAAGAGAGAGAGAGAGAGAGAGAGAGAGAGAGAGAGAGAGAGAGAGAGAGGGAGGGAGGGAGAGAGAGAGGGAGAGAGAGAGAGAGAGAGAGAGAAAGAAAGAAAGAAAGAAGGAAAGAAAGAAAATTAAGGAAATGTGAGTCTAATATGGCAGATATTGTACTTGAGGTATAGCACAAGTTTTTATGGAATTAAAATTAAAATTAGTTAATTATTTTATTCTGAAAAATAGAACTTGTAAAAGAGGGAAACAGGAGGGAATGCTAAGATATGAAAATGTTATGAATAAAGAAGCAGAAGGGAATTGATACCACTAAGCACCAATTGTGTGCTGGCATATTAAATATAATAATCAGTATAACCATAAAATTGAGGTGGGGAGGGGGAAGGGGTACAAAAGGACAGTCAGTGTAGGTAACGAATGATCGGGTCAGGAAGATGGGGGCTGATTCAAATGGAATAAAATGCTAATGTCTCCAGAGCACTTCCCCTTCCTCCAACCTGTTGCTAAGGTTACCTGTCTCCAGGGAATTGTCCCTCCCTGAAAGGAGTTGTTAACAAGTAGCCCTTGGATGACTTCTTTCCTGCCTATACCCCTGGGTGGCTTCGGTCTGCCGTTGGATCACTCTACCTTTTGGGTCTCATAGGCATGATGAGAAGAAAGGGCATGAGAACAAAGGGAATCTGAAATCTGTAAAAGGAGCAGGACACCCCGACTCCCTCAGGCACCAGCTTTAGACTTTGTCCTCTACAGAGGAGTCTTTTCTTTCTCTCTCTCTCTCTCTCTCTCTCTCTCTCTCTCTCTCTTTCTCTGTTCGATCTTCAAATAAAACATTTTGCTCTTGACTCAGCATTTCTCAGGTGTTCAGGTGTTCAGTCTTCAACACCCGGGAAACGGGGACCCGGAATCTGATTCTCAACACCGATATCATCTCTGGTCTCAAAGTCAGAATTATTTCTCTTATTATTTTTTAGGCAGTCGAAAGTGTGAGACTGGAGATTGGGGAAGGGTTCATGCCAGTGAGAGCAATTGAGAGAGGATTCCATGCACACAATGGGGGAAGCCATGTGAGTGACAGGAGAAAACAGAAGAAAAGGGAGGCGGGGAAAGAGAGAGAGAAAAAGCCAACCGGAGGATTCTTCAGAAATAGGAATACCTGACAATTAAAAACTAAAGGTACACAGAGAAGTCATGAGCAGAGAAATAGAAAAAGACCCAGATTAACAGGTAATCTGTAAAGGTGTGGGAGAAGAGAATCCAAAAATCAAAGTGATTGTTATGGTTTGGATCTGAGGTGTCCCCCAAAAGCTCATGTGTGAGACAATGCAAGAAGGTTCAGAGGAGAAATGATTGGGTTGTAAAAGTCTTGACCCAGTCAGTGAATTAATCCCTGATAGGGATTAGCTGAGTGGTAACTGAGGTGGTAGGGTGTCGCTGGAGGAGATTGGAATTGAGGTGTGGCTTTAGAATATATATTCTGTATCTGGAGAGTGGAGACCCTCTCTCTCTGCTTTCTGATCATCACGTGAGCTATTTCCCTCTGCCACACTCTCCCACCATGATGTCCTGCCTCACCTCGAGCCCCAAGGAATGGAGCTGGCCTTCTATAGACTAAGACTTCTGAAATTGTAAGCTCTCAAAAAAACTCTACTTTCTCTATAATTGTGCTGGGTAGGTCATTTAGTCATAGCAGCGAAATAGCTGACTAAAAAGAAAAAACAGTGATGGTCAAGAGTTTAAATGTCAAAGAGATATAATTGAAATTAACAAACAAAAGGGCTAAGTCTTAAATCTGAGAGACAAATTATGAGGTCAATATTTTAAAGATCTTTTGTATCTCTACTTATAGCCATAATCAATTGGAAAATTTAAGAAATTCCATCTGTAGTAACATAATTTTTAAAATTCTCTATAAAATAGGTAGGAAAATATTTAACAAAAGACATGAGAGACCTCTACACTAAAAACTATAAATTATAACTGAGAAAATTTAAAGGAATTCTAAACAAAAGTAGAGATACATCTTGTTCATGTACAGAAAGAAAAAATACTGCTAATATGTCAATTTTCCCATTAATAAATCTATAGATTGAGAGATGCAAATAAAAATCTCATGAGACAAACATCATTACCCTATGTACATGTATGATTACACGAATCGTGTGAATCTCCACTGTGTAGAGCCATAGAACAAAAAGTTGTACTCCATTTGTGTACAATGAATCAAAATTCAGTCTGTAAAAATGAAAAAATGATCTCCCCACTCTAAGGGGGTAAATAAAGCCTAATTCATGTACTTACTTGATTTATGTATTTATTAATACCACCCAGGTTCTGCAAGGATTAATAAAGATTCTGAGTAGTAAAAAAAAAAAATTGAAAAATAAATTTTAAAATTTATATGGAAATTCAAAGGCAAATAGCAAAGACTAGTATAAAGAAACAATTAAAAGGAAGGAAAGAAAGAAAGAGAGGAAGGACAGGGGAGGGAAAAACTCACAATACCTGACTTCAAATCTTATAACACAGCTACAGTAACCAAGATAGTGCAATCCTGGAAAAATGACAGTGTAATGGATTCACAGTTTTTGTCCTTCCCACACCCAAACTAGTATGTTGGAGCCCCATCACCAATGTGAGAGCATTAGGAGGTGAGGGCCTTCAGGTCATGAAGGTGGAGCCCTCATAAACAGGATCAGAGCCTTTATGAAAAAGGACCCAGGCTGGGTTTGTAGCTCAGTGGTAGAAGTGCTTGCCTGGCATGCGTAAGGCACTGGGTTTGATCCTCAGCACCACATAAAAATGAGTAAATAAAATGAAGGTATTGTGTCCATCTACAACTGAAAATAAATAAATAAAAAATGGCCCCAAAGAGTTGCTTTGGCCCTCCTACCATGTGAAGACAGGGAGAAGGTACCATTCTGTGAACCAGGAAATGTGTCCCCCAGATATGTGTCCTCCCAGATATCTAATCTGCCATCTCCTTGAACTTGACTGCCTAGCTTCTAGAACTGTAAGGAATGAACTCTTGTATACAAGCTACCCAGTTTATAGTATGTTGTTAGAGCATCCCAAATGGACTAAAACAGATAGAAAAATAAATCAACGGAACAAAGTCCAAATGACCCATAAATGATCATTAGGTTTTTGACGAAGGTGCCAAAGCAATTTGACTAAGCGGTAGTCTTTGAACAAAGGGTTCTAGAAACTGAATGAACTTTAACCACTGCTTCCCACCATACATATACAAACATTCATTCAAGATGGGTTCAAATGAAGATGGGTTCATTCAAGATTCATTCAAATGAAAATTAAAACTACAATCCTTGAAAAACAGAAGATGGAATACTATCTGAAAACTTTGGGAGAGGAAAAGATTTCTTTTAAAAGACTCACCAAGAGCACTAATCATGAAAGAAAAAAATATTTATAAATTGTCATCATCAAAGTTCAAAATTTCAGTTATTCAAAAGTTACCATTAGAAAAATTAAAAGATAAACTGCAGATTAGAAGAAAATACCCGCCGTATATGAACTTGTCAATGTATTTGTATCCCAAATACATTAAAGAACTCTTACAACTCAATTCTAAGACACAAAACACAAATATTTTTAATGAACAAAATATTTCACAATAGAAGATAGTTAAAAGGTGCTTAAATCATTAGACGTCAAAAAATGCAAACTGAAACTATGATGAGACTTTACTTCACACCCAGCAGAATGGATACAATTTTAAAACCCTGATTAGAATGTAAAAAGGCATAACCACTTTGCTAAAACATTGGCAAATCTTTCAAAAGTATCATAATACCTACCCTTTTACCTTTTGATTCTATAATTCCACTCTTAGTAATTAAAATGAGAAGTAAACATAAATTCACAAAAAGACTTGGATAAGAATGTTTGATAGCTTAATTCATTATAGCCCCAAACTAAAAATAACCCAAATGTGCATAAACAGAAGGACAATCAAATGCTTTGAGGCACATTCAAGCAATAAAATGCCACTTGAGATAAAAAAAAAAAAAATGAGCTATTGATAAAAACACCATAAAATGAATCTGAAAAAAAGTATGTATATATATATGAATGAATATATATATATGTTAAGTAAAAGAATATAAGCAAAAGAATTTGTATATACTGTATGATTCCATCCACTTAGTTCTAAAACAGGTAAAATTGATTTGCAGAAATAAATGTCAAAATATTAGTTGCTTATAAGAAGGGAATGTGAGGAAATTACTGGATGGTAGGAAATATTCTATATATTATTGGTGTTCGTATTTTTGCCAAAACTCATTTAAGTGTACCTCATAAATTTTATGCAATTTTTACTCAGCAGAGAGAAAATGCCATAAGATTTGGCTACCTTAAGGACATTATTGATCTTTGAAAATGATGTACGGTAAAATGGAGAGGGCAGGAAAGAATTTACAAAAACTATGGAAAAACAGCACTTTACAGAGACAATGAGGGAGCTGGAGAGAAAGGAAAGAAGTTGACCAATGAAGAGAAAGAGGTTGAAAGAAGGGAATTGAGGGACCTCAGAATTTTTAGTAAAATAAAAAGCAAAGTCATTTGCAGGGAGTATTAAGAGTCTTAGAAGGCAAACTCAGATTGAAAGGGAGTGAAATTGGGTGGGTAGGTCCTGCGGAGAAAGGGATGAAGAGTTTTCTTCATTAGTCATTGTTATAATCATTGAAGGTGAGATAAAAGACAGTCAATGTAGATAATAAATAATTGGGTCCCATCAGGAAGATGGGGGTTGGAGAGGAAATCAAATGCTGACATTTCCAACAACCAGGGATTTTTTCCTCCCTGCAGAAAGTTGTAGGAGTTGTTAATTAATGCCTCCTGGGCTGTTACCTTCCAGCCTGGATCAGTCTACCTTTTGGTCCACCTTTTGGGTCACTTCTCAGATAGGTAGGATGGGGGAGAGGAGAGACGCAAAATAAGGGGAAAAGGAGAACATGCGAACAAAGGAATTCTAAAATGTATAAAAGGGACAAGACACCCCCACATCTCTGGATATCCAGCTCTGGGGTTCCTTGTCTGAGAGGAAGCCTATTTCTGTTCTATCCTTTAAATAAAACTTGTTTTCTACACTTGCCTTGGGGTTTCTCAGGTGTTCAGTCTTCACATCTGGGGAAATGGAACTGGGCACTGTGTGATTTTCATCACCAGCAGTATCATTTGTTTAATTGGCTTTACTCTGGATTACTATATGGGAATTGGCTTTTCTTCCTTTCCTTTTTACTTCAAGGCACTAAACTGAACTTGGAGTCTATTATAAATGTGTCCATCATGCACTTGGGGGAGTGAAAATGAGAGGGAGGAAACAAGTATCCATTACAGTTCCATTTCTACAGAGCAGGGAAACTATTTTCCAAAGGAAAACTTAGAAGGAACTACACTTACAGTTTCTTGTCCTCCTTCCTTCCCAGTGAGTTGATGAATGACTCACATAATAACCTCACTGATGGTGAATCTGGACAAAATTGAGTCCTTTGACTTGGTCCCTTTCACTCTGCCTCTCCTTCTTTCAGAGATTCTGTCTCCAAAATGCCTACATTCTCCTGTTTGTGAAGCTGTGAAGCTCCATCTGTGATGGAGTCCTTTAGTGGTAAACCTCTCACCTCCCCGGGTTTGACTGCAAGCCCACAAACTGTACTTTGTAGCTTAAGCAAGCCAAAACACCACACTCTCTCTCTGCCCCTCCTGGGTTCTGAATAAATTGAGAAATAAGACATGGGACTCAGAGGAGAAGCATAGAGTGCCCTGATCCCTCTCAGACTCCTTACTAGCCCTCTTCTGAATTGAACTTAAATTCATAGCCTTCCCTGCTGAGGTGATTAACCTAACAGTGTGGCGAAAGGAGGTCACCAAGTCAAGAATGTCCAGCACTTTTCCCAAATTCACTGAGTCACTCTTTTGTCTTGCCTCTGGAAAGAGGTGAATAAAGGAAACAGAAAAAGAGCTAGAATAAAAATGGCTTCTCATAATAATAAAAGCTAACATCCACCGGACACTTACTTAGTCCTAAGTCCCTCTTATGGATTAGTATATTTGAATCTCAAAACAACCCTATAAAGTAGGTACTGTTATCATCCTAATTGTGCAGAGGAAGACATTTAAGGAATGGGAAAGGGAAAAAACTTCCTCTGGGTCAGGAAATGGAATTCTGCTTGGGGAGATGACTGATAAGCTTGCATTTAGGGCCAAGCAAGAATACAGACAACCCAGAATCAGCTAGAAACCAACCTGGACTTGGTACAGTGTACCATCCTTCTTTTCAGTGAAAGCTTTCATTCACTTTTCCATCACCTGAGATTTATGATTCCTTGAATATTGTACATCCTACTCCAAACAAAAATAAGCTTTATAAATCATGAAATTACAAAATTATAGCTGCAAGAACTTTGAAGTTCAGATTGTCAAACTTCTTCTATTAAGAGATGAGAAAAATGAAGTTCCAGGCAATTAAATAACTTGCCAAGGTCATATGGCTGGTTGCACAAAGATACGGCTTAACCCTCATTCACCAGATTGTTTAAGGTAACCCTTTTTTCATTATATCATCATCAATACATAAATCAGTTGATGAATAAGAGAAAAAGAAAGCCAGTTACTGGCATTTTAATTACTATATATATATTTCTCCTCTATACAAATTAAATCAATTCAATTTTTTTCTAGGTGCCTGCCTTAAAATATTACTTTCCTTATAAAAGTCCCTTTGTAAAAGATAATACCTCAGCTGGAGGTATAGACAAGTGAATTGGAACAGACTTTAGGTAGTGCAGAAAGCCCTGTGTGGAGGCCTGTTCATAGTTTCGTAACCTCCCATAAAATCTGGATGCTCTTACTTTGTAATGCATCTGTTTCTGTTCAACAGGCAATAAAGAGAGTCTCCAAAGTAAACCTGAACAGAGTTCTCTCTCCATCTGTCAGAGGAAAAGCCCAAGAGGGTGTTTTGCCTGCAGAAAGATGAGACCCTCAGCTGGCTCCAGAAAGTCACTGTAATGGCAGCTTGTCTGTGCAGATGTGCGGGATAGGAGAAAACAGCATTTTTGTTGCTGTTGTTAGTGATAATAAAATGGATTTTTTTAAATGAAAATAACATTGTAGTTTTAAATCCTTTGCTTTTATATTACCTTTTCCCTCAAGCTCAAAATTGCTTATAACACTCATATAAAATAAAACTTAATGCCCCCAATTCTGTGACTGAGCAAGTGCTAAGAACCCCAGAGTTGAGAAATCCATAACAACATCGTTTTTAGAACTTTGTTTCAAACCCCCACTTTTCCACTTAGACTACCAAGTCATGCTGTTTCTCAATTCTCCGAAGTGTTTGGGGGAATCATCTGCTTAAAATTATCGGTTTACTTCAGTCCTTCAGATACCTTTGTGCTGTGTATAAATCCCCCAAGGACATGAGGCCAGGCACAACCCTTTCAGAGGATACGAATGGGAATGGAGAGAAGGGCGCAATATTTAACCAAGTCTTGCCATAAACAAATTACCTGCCCACGTCTTGAGGAAGCCACGTAAGATGATTGTCGTTCAGATTAAGCAGGATCAAATTTTGTAAACCATCTGTTAGAAAATAAGGTTTAGTTACTTTTATATACACCTTTGTTTTCCCTCTGGTTTCTTGCTTTGGACAAGGTTCCTTTGGTTGCTGGTGACAGATACCCTCATAGAGGCCAGGTAAGGTGGCACATGCCTGTAAGCCCAGCCACTTCAGAGGACAACAAGTTTGAGACCTTAGCAAAACTCTCAGGAACTTAACAAGATTCTGTCTCAAAAATATATAGAAAAGAACTGGAGATGTAGCTCAGTGGTAAAGTGCTCCTGGGTTCACCCCAGTACCAGAAGCTAAGTCATAGTGTCTGAGGGATGGAAGGTATTACCAGGCTCTCCACAAACTGGAACCAGAAACTAAAAGTCACTCAGATCCAAGGATGTACTCTTCTGATATCTCTGTAGAAGCTTTATTTTTGCGTTTTGTAGTTTCATATTTATATCCTCTCTCTTTGTCTCTGTCTCTCCCCACCTAACACATTCTTTCTCTTTTGAAGAGATTTGCTCTATTTTCCCATGTTGGACCATTCCACAGCTCCTGCATTTGGATGTTCACAGACAGGGCAGAGTTCTCCATCTCAACTGCCTACAGGAATCTAGAAAGCCTTATGCTTTGTCAGTGAGGGCCACCACCATGCAGCCAGCTCCTTGCAATTGTCATGTGGGAATGTGATGGCAGTGTTGTTTCTTTTAGAAACAGATAGAAAAAAGTCAGAGGTCTAGACTTTTTTGCAAACTTTCCTACTTGAAAATTTTGGCACCTACTTCAAAAGTTTGAAATGGCCAATAAAACAGAACCAACTTATTTATTTACCAGATTCAGCTCATTCAGTTTGCCTCAGGTCATGTGATTTTTCTCAGATCAGTTAAACTGTTTTAGACTATCACAATCCTCAAGAAAGAGAGTGTATGACTGACTCAACTTGGGGATGCATGTTTACCCTGGTCCATGTAACACAGCAAGGTTTCCAACCCACACTGGACAGCACTCAACACCCTGATACCAAACCACTTCTCCTGGATAATCAGGGTATGACATAGAATATCATTTAAATAAATCACAGGGGATTTTTCAAAGTTATACCTTGAGAGCTCAGGCTGTAGCTCAATGGTAGAGCTCTCCCTAGTATATTCAAGGCCCTGGGTTCCATCCCCAACCTTGCAAAAAAATAGAAATAAAGAAACTTGTAATTGTTATGTGAGAAAGTGATTGCAGATGATGTATGGCACCCATTCCCCCAAATTCCACAGAAATTCATAAATTCTATAACCTATCTCTAGTTTTGCCAATTAGGAACTGTTATGGTTTGAATCTTCAATATTCCCCAAGGCTTATGTGTTGATGGATTGGTCCACACCTGATGGTGCTATTGGAAGATGGTAGAACTTTCAGGAGGCAGGACCTAGTGGAAAGAAGTTAGGACAGTGGAGGATTGCCCTTGAGGAGGGTATTAGAATCCCAGCCCCTTCCTTTCTCTCTATTTGCTTCCAGGCTACCATGAGGCCAGCAGTTTTGCTCCTCACATACTTTCCACTATGATATGCTGCCTCACCACAGGCCCAAAATAGGGCCAGGTGCCTGTTATGGTTTAGATATAAGGTGTCCCCCAAAAGGTCATGTGAGAGATGATGCAACACAGTCTAGAGGAGAAATGATTGGATTATAAGAGCTTTTGCCTAATCAGTGCATAATCCACTGATAGCAATAATTGCCTTGAGTAACCTAGGCAGGGAGGGTATAGCGGGAGCAGGTGGGTCATTGAGGGTGTTCCTTTTGAGTTTATACTTTGTCTTGTTGAGTAAAACACTCTTTGCTCCTTGGAGTCATGTCTTGACCCACTTTCCTCTACCATACTCTTCCACCACAAGGTTCTACCTCACCTCAGGCCCCAAAGAACAAAGTTGATCATTTATGAACTGAGACCTGTGAAACTGTGAACCCCAAAATAAACTTTTCCTCCTCTTGTCAGGTCTTTTGGTCATAGCAGCTGACCAAAAAGCTAACACAATACCCATGGACTGAAGCTTCTAAACCGTGGACCCAAATAAATCTTTCCTCCTTTTAAGTTGTTTACCTCAGGTATTTTGTCACTGCAATGAAAGCTAAGTAACAAGGTAGTGAAGTGCCTTACACAAGTTAAAGCTATACAGACCACCTGGTTCTCTTTGCCATAAATATGCCCTTAAACCCACTGTACCTATATTAACTAAGAGTGTCATATTGAATGGCGAACTATTGAGCTTAAGACAAACACAAAGAAAAAACGGTAAGTCATTGAATCTCATATCTTTCCTTAAAAATTCTCCCCAAATTGACTTATATTTAGTACCTTGATCAAAGATTGTGACTTAATATCTGAGGCAGAGAAAAAATGAAAAGAACAAGGAGAACAGTAGAGAGCTTCCCTCAGGTTTTCAAAATATTTCACTCTAGCTCAGGAAAAAGACCCCCCAAGAGTCTTAATGTACACCAATTCTGAAAAGGAGAAAATTAACACTAATTTGGTTTAAGCCTAACACTAACACTTATTTATTCTCTTAGAGTCACATGTAAATAAATGTTTGATATAAAAATTGAAAAGCAAAAGTGTTTCCTCAAAAATGTCTTAATTTCAAGAACAAAAGTAAATAGCTCCAAAAACAAAAAGTGATTAAAGCATGAAAAGTTCTTTCTCATTTTGGTCCAATATTGTTAAATATGAGGGGTTAAATTTGAAACTATAATGTCATTCTTTGACTAACTTACCACATGCTCCAGATGCAAATCTACAAATCCTATTTCCAAATAAATGAAGCTTCTTCAAGGAGGTAAGGTATTTCATCTCTTCTGGGACTTCTTCTAAAAGGTTGTTTCCTAGATTTAGTATTGTCAACTGCAAACATATAGAGATTTAATCAGCTCATACATTATCCTCCTTAGGATGTAAAAATAAATAATTTAAGCCCCTTTGCTCAGATCTACCTAACCTAAGGAAACCAAAATATTCTAGAATTACTTCACTTACTCCTGAAAACATCTTTATAAAGTTCACTTGAGCTTCATGTTCAAATGCTATGCCAATTAAATCACAATTTAATTTTCAATTAAAGCACTCAAAATCATATTACAAGCCATTCCAAGGGCATTTAAAAATGCAACTGATGACCCATTCATAACTCACTTGAGCAACCTAGCAGTATCCTAACATTGTGACCCATAGAATCAACCATTAAAATCTCAGCAAAAGGAAATCAGAAAAGCTAAAGATCTGAGGTCCTCCAGCATACTATTCCCAAGTGAGCTATCCCACTTGGGCCAATAAGACTGCTCCAGTAGGTGGACATAGTTGAGGGTCTTTAACTTTGATATTCCTCTGTGTGATCACAAAGTTCACCAAGGCAACTACTAAAATGGTCTGAGTAAAGCAGAGAAGATGTGTCCTGGATGTACCTCTCCTACAAATGACAGATTGGTCAGACGTAGGAAGAACCACACACAGAAAGAGTTTAAAAGTTCCCTCTTGGTCCCCAAGTTCAATAAATCAGTGATACAGGATTGTTTTCTAAAACATGGCAGTTTTCTTTTTATTTTTATTGGTACGTTTTAATTGTACATAATAGTGCATTCATTGTTACATATTTATACATGCAATATAATTTTGTCACTTTTGATTCTCATACCTCCCCTTCCACTCTCCTCCTCTCTCCCCCTGGTCCCCTTCCTCTACTCTATTGGTCTTTTCAAGAGACAAAAAATCTTTTCTTTCACTTCCCAATGTAACTTACCATTCATGGATTAATTACCAACTTCGTGTAGTTAAGAATTTTTATATTAAGGGTAAAGGAAAATGAATCATGGGAGCATTTTTTAATGTTTACTTTTCAGACTGCATTTTCTTTCATTGTACACAAATGGGGTACAACTTTTCATTTCTATGGTTGTACACAATGTATATTCACACCATTCATGTAATCATACATATACATAGGGTAATGATGTCTGTCTCAGTCTACTATCTTTCCTTGCCCCACCCCTCCCCCATCATGGGAGCATTGACCAATAAATTTATGCAAGAAAAATAATTAAGGAGCAATTCGGGTAATTTAAATTTTTATTTATATTTGGTATAGATTTTTTCAATGATTTAAATTAATGTAAAAATGTATATAGACATTTTTACAATGAAATTTCTTATCCCAAGAGTTCATGGTAAAGGTGTCACTTCCATATGTGTTCTCACCTGATAATTGATGTTGTTCTATACATGTATACATATACACTAAATATATGCATATATATTTTCAAAAATGTATATGGAGAGAGTATATACGTGTATGTGTATGTATGTGTACAAGTACATTGCATTTATTAGTTCGGGGATTTTATTCTATTGTAAAGGTGAAGTTCAAATACATTCTTGCAATCATTTGAATGAAAAGGTTTATTCCAGAATCAGTGACTAAATTAGTTTCATATTGTTGCTGTAACAAATTATCACAACTACATCTTTGTTCTTTTTAATTTTTTTTCTCCCCGTCCTGTCCTTTCTTTACTATCTTACAGGTTTCTCCTGAGAGAACTGCCTCAATCGATTACAAAAATCTGTATCTTGGGCTTTCCAGGGTGTGCAGTGTTACATCAGCCAAGAGGAAAGAAAACTATTTCAAGAAGAAAAATGAGGGTCAAATCCCAGGGGAGGGTTACATTTAAGAAAGCACAGAAAGAGCCACTGGATTTAGCAACATGAAGGTCATTAGTGACCTTAACCATAGGGGTGAAGTGCTGGGCAAGAAAGTCTAATTGAAGTGGGCGGTGGAGAAAATATAAGAAAACAAAGACAATGACTAGTAGAAAATCCTTGTAAGAACTTTTGCTGTTAAGAAAACTAAAATATGAGGAAGGAACGGGAGGGTTTTTCCCCCCCCTCTCAATTCAAAACTAAAAAGGTAGTACAGCCTATTTATATGCTGATAGAAAAAAAATCCTGTGGAAAATGAGAAACTAATTATATAAGAAGTGGGATAAGCACAGAATCAAATGATTTAGAAGATGGGACTCAAAGTACAAGTGAGTGTTGGCTAGAGAGAGGAGTAGGAACTGGAGAAGTAGGAAGGAAGGTAGAGAAAGCAAGGGCAGGTAGGGAAGGGAATGAGTTTGGTAATGGAAAGATGGGGTTCCTGGCTGGCAGTGTCTCTTTTCCACATGGAATATGAAGTGAAGTCATCTGGTGGTGTTGTGGGAATCAGGCAAGAAGCGGCAAAAGGGAGAAACCAAACTTTATTTTATGCCGGCAGACCCAGGGCAGAACAGCACTCCAGATCCTGAGTACCCTTTACCAGTTTTTCTCAACATTTATAGGCTATCTAGTGTCACAAACTTTTTAGTCTAAAATAATGAACGGTTGTGCATTAAGGTTTCAAAAAAAAATTGATATATGATTGTAAGAGTTTTCAAGTGGGAAGCTGTTTATAGAAGCAGAGTGAGAAAAGGGGACTGGCTTCTCTTACAAGGACTTCATCTCCAGCCTTGGGCCCAGAGCCTTCACAGGGGCGTTTACACTTCAAAGGAAAGGAGTTAGTTCCTAGGGAAAGTCCTTTACAATTCAAAAGGTAGGAGCAGTGAAAGGTGCTAATTAGGTTCCCTGAAAACCCGCAGGGGGAAAGGGGAAGAGAACTCTCTCTCTCTCCCTTTCCCAGGAACTAATTTTCACAGTGTCCTTAGTTTATTTTGTATCCAGTCCTGGGTTAGTTACTCACTACAGTGGGAGGAAAAGACATAAGAGTTGAGGAAAAGAAAAAAATATGCATCATTGTAAAGAGTAAGCTAGAGGGCCGGGGTTGAGGCTCAGGGGAAGAGCACTTGCCTACCACGTGTGAGGCACTGGGTTCCATCCTTAGCACCGCATAAAAATAAATAAAGTAAAGGTATTGTGTCCATCTATAACTAAAAACATATTTTTAAAAAAGAGTAAGCTACAAATAAAACAGGGCGGCTGACCACCATGGTTGGCTTTTGATTCAGCTTAGCTCCCAGGAAAGTGTTACAGGGTTAGATGACCCAGAAAGGCCATCTTTACTTGACATATATTAACTACATAGCCCTTCAGCTAGAAAAGTTTGCAAAAATTCTAAGCTCTATAAACAAGATCACAAAATGTAGAAGATAAAGAGGGTTTGACCAAACACCTGAAAATGCAAAGGATTTCTAAATTTAAAGTGAAGAAAATGGAACTTGAGGCTCTTCCTTTTCTGTCTTCCTGTACTGGGAATAACCCAGAGGTACTTAACCACTGAGCCACATCCTCAGGGCTTTTTATTGTTTATTTTGGACAGGGCCTCCCTAAGTTGCTAAGGGTCTAAACTTGCAATCCTGCTGCCTCAGCCTCTGGAGTCACTGGGATTACAGGTGGTGCCCCCGCACCCAGCAAGGTTATTCTTCATAGAGTGAGATAACAAAAGGAAGTCTCAATGGTGGCCTTTAAATTTATACATTTCCCTTAAATGAAAGGTGACAGTATTCACAGTCTGTTGCCTTGGCAAACATGCAGGGTTCAGCACATATTACTTAAGTTACACATAAGGTGCACAGACATTGAGGCAAGGACTCAGTTACCTTGAGCAATGTCTCACAACCTAGATGCTTCAGGGGTTAAATTATATTTATGGCATGTTTATTGCATACCTGGAACTCTCTTCTGAATGCTAGAAGTACCACTTTGAACAAGACCCAAAAGATCCTGCTCTCATAACTGCTTATACGTTGAGAAGTGGGGCAGTCAACAAGTAAGTAAACAAACAAATCACCAACTCCCTTCTGTGTTAAGTGTTCAATTTGAAGGAAAGAAACCAGGAAAATGGAATGAAAAGTAACATGGGGTCAGACTGGGTTGTGAGGGAAGGCCTCTCTGAGGAGGAGGTGTTTGAGGTGAGAAATTTAGGATTCCTTGATGAGGTTTTCCCAAATATTTTACTGAAAAGGTCTTCAGAAATAGCAGCCCCCTGCCAGGTATGGTGGTACACACCTGTAATTCCAGCAGCTCAGGAGACTGAGGCAGAATTACCAGTTCAAAGCCAGTCTCAGCAACTCAGTAAGGCCCTAAGCAACTCAGTGAGACCTTGTCTCCAAATAAAATACAAAAATGGACTGCGAATGTGGCTCAGTAGCCAAGTGTCCCTGAGTTCAATACCCAGTACCAAAAAGAAGGTGGAGGAGGAGGAGGAGAAATAGTAGCACCCAGCCCCCCCGCCCATTAAAGAGCTTTTGCCGTGTTTTATTAAGAAGGGTTTTGGTCACATAATATATAACCTAATAAGTTTTAAAGCCTGCTTTACTTCAATAATTATCTAAAGAATAAATTTCTGTTGGTATTCTTAGAAACTCTTCTGTCCTTTGGAAACTAGCAGGTAGCCTTCTGCTAATAATTTCTTATAAACCCATGACACAGGAATTAGAGCATCTCACAATTAGAAGTCATCTAGTCCAACCTAAAAACATAGTTGGGTATTTCCTCATGAATACATCAGTAACAGGTAACTCTTTTATCTTGTTCAAAAGTTCCATCTATCTATTCATTATCTTTTGTATTTTGGCTTTCTGTAACTACATAATTCTTCCACATCAACAACAAAAAATAACTTTATTTCCACTCCTCTCTCCCACATAATAATCTTACATTTTTGAAGATTGCTATCATATTCTTCCTTAAGTTTGCTCCATTTTTTCCCCTAACCATTTCCCTCAAGACATAATTTCCAGACCCCTGACCATCCCAGTCGCTCTCTAATTTTTGTTAGTGCTCTCCTCTGAAGACATGGTGCCTGGGGTGAGACAGGAAGTGAGAGCTCATAGCACAGATGCTGGCGGGACCACTGAGTCTCCCTAGGGCAGATGATCACACTCGTATTAATGCATTCTAACACGGCATGCGCTCTTTCAGCAACAGGGCACATTGTTGGTGTGTAATTAATTCTGCCTGTGGCCGACAAAAACCCCTAAGTTAGCTGTCAAGCAGATAACCCACATCCTGAACTTGCGTAACTGAATTCTTTTCTTAACCTAAATGTACAATTTACATTTAACCCCGTAAAAAATCATATCTTGTTGGTTTTGGCTCCTAAGTCATCTCCAGAGGGTCACTCTTAATTCAAAGTCTTAAACCAGACAATGCTGCAGAATAAGCTAGATGTGTTTTTTCCCATCTCCACTATGGATAATACACCCATTATTCTGATAACATTTTGATGGTCGAACTTTGGAATCACCTAGAACTTTTTTTTCTTCTTCCAATTAATCAATCTGTCACCAAATACCACCAACAAAATTCCTCTTAAAAGCATCTTTTCACTTCTTTCGCTTAGTACTAGTACTCATTATACCTGCCTATGGCATTGCATAGCAGAAGATGCAAAGGATGGGATGTATTATCACTTAAATCCCTCTTACCCAGCTCCACTAAGTGATATCTAAATAACTGCCCAATACTTAATCTATGAGGAAATTTTCTACCCAATACATCCAGTTTTCAACCTCCCTATAGCCTTTTCTGGGTTTTATGCACTTGCCACAAAGAGTCTCTCTCTCTCCCAACTCTTCCTAAATTTGTTTAATTCCAATGGCCCTCTCATAATTCTAACTTAACCTTGCTGTGGCCTGCCTTGAGATAGGTATAGTTCTTCTTTCAAACTGGATAGGAGGAAAACATCTTAGTGTTCATTGATGCCTTTGGATTATAAAATCTAGGTTCAATATATAACTGTAGTCTTTGTGTAAGTAGGAAAGAAGAACCTACAAAACTTAAGAAGAAAAAGTAGCTGATTAATTTATTAATGACAATACTAAGAGCTAACACTTAAATGGAATTTATTGTGTGGCTGAACAGTCTTGAACATTAACGTGGACCTCACAATAATGATGATTTTACAGAAAATTGAATCTGAGGCCCAGGATGTGATTTAGAGTAAAATAATGCAGCTTCCCTCTATGATTTATACTTCTAACTTGAATGTCATACCATCTACACTGCCTATTTTCAAGAATTTACTATTGCTCAAAACGATCATATATGCACATATACACCTACAAACGCACACACACAAGGGAATTATCTTACATATACTCATGGAACATACACTTTGAATACTCTTATTTTATTTGTGTTCATATTTTTTAGTCAACATTGTGCAAATGTCAAAGCACAGGCTTTGGAAACCATCCCCTATGCAGTGTACTAACTACCTGATCTTGGGCAAGTCACTCAAGTTTGTAAGACTCTGATTCTTTTGTGTCTTTTCCAAAATGAGGATGCTACTAGTATCTTCTTCTTAAAGCTCTTTTAAGAATTAGTGACAGTACTATGAGGTACCTGGCAAATAGCAGATATCATTAACTACTAACTAATATTTTAGGCCCAGGAGATGATTCTGGGAGAAAATGTTACACATGGTGCAACTTTTTCTTAAAAGGCATGAGGCACTAAGTTTAATACGGTTAAAATCGTGATTCAACTACAAACACACATCAATTATTTAGTTCAAGGTAAAGAACCATGCCTGTGAGGTTTAGGGGCAGGTACAAAATCCATAAATATAGAACAAGATCAGTAGGATCCTCACATGCAGCATCAGCCATGGGTATTAGGAGCAGCTCTGAGGTCAGCCTGCTTCACCCTAATAACTCTCTGATCATAGTTGTGGGCCATAGTTACTAATGACAATTCTATGTTCTCTTCTAGTTTGACTGCATTTAGAAAACCATTTGATTTTAAAAATTACTAAAGGGGAACTCTCTAAAACTAAGACACACTTAAGAAACAATTAGACTGAACAATTGAGAGAAACATTCTTGCTTAGTTTAACACTTGGAGAACAACAGATTCCATTTGCTGAATTATGTCTAAAATCAACTTGAGCAATGGGTTTGACTCATAGATGCTTTTCTAGGTGGTATTGATCACAACAAAACCTTCAAATACAACCCAGAAGAGACCATAATTCACTAGAGTTGGGTACTGACTAGACTGCCACTATTGACTATGTGTGAGCCTGCAGTTCACACAGTCCTTCCCTGGTCCCCTTCTCACAAATGTGTTCCTGCTTGGGAGGTGAGTTGTTAACTTCCAATTAAAATAGATGACCCACAAAACACAATTTCATTCTACTATTTAGTATCTTTCTGTATCCATGGTTCTCAAACTCTTTCTTGCAACTGTGATTGTGTGTGTGTGTGTGTGTGTGTGTGTGAGTGTGTGTGTGTGTGTGTAGAAATGGATGATTGGCTCTTATCAAATTTCAAATATACAATATAATATTACCTATAGCAATACACAGTTTATTTACAATGTAAAACTGAACATTTTACCTTTTAACTTACATTGCTTCATCTCCCTCTCCCCATAAACCCATGTAACTACTATTCTACACTCTATTTCTAAGAGTTTGAGTTTTTTAGATTCCACATAAAGCGACAGCATATAGTATGCCTTCCTATGTCTGGTCTTTGTCACTTAGCTAATCTATGAGTTTCATCCATGTTATCACGAACAACAGAATTTCCTTCATTCACACACACACACACACACACACATTTATCCATTCATCCAATGATGAACCTTTAAGTTATTTCCATATTTCATCTTTTGTGAATAATGTTATAATGAACATAGGAGTGCATATGTGTCTTCCACATACTGATTTTATTTCCTTTGGATATATACCCAAAAATGGGATTACTGAATTATAAAGGTAGTTCTATTTTTAATTTTTTGAGGAAATTTCATACTGTTTTCCAAAATGGCTAAACCAATTTACAATCCCACCAACAGTGCACAAAGATTGTCTTTTCTTTATATCCTCACCACAGTTGGTGTCTTTCATCTTTCTGGTCATAGCCATTCTATCAGAGATGTAAAATGCAAACCCATTTCGGTTTTGTTTGCATTTCCATGATGATTAATGATGGTGAGCATATTTTTGTACCTGTTGGCCATTGGCATGCCTTCTTTGGAGCAATGTCTATTCAAGTCCTTTTACTCATTTTTAATCAGATTATTTGATATATATATATATATATATATATATATATATACTTTTCTATTGAATTGCAAAGTTCTTTAGTTCTTTACATATTTTGGATATTAATCCCCTGTTATGTACAGGATTTGTAAATATATTTTCCCTTCCATAGGATTCCTTTTCACATCGTTAACATATCCTTTGCTACGCAGAAGCTTTTATGGTTTGATGTAGTCCTACTCATCTGATTATTTAAGTGTATGTTGGTGTCATGTTCTAAAAGAATCATTGCCCAGAGCAATGTCAATAAACTTTTCCCCTATGTTTCCTTCTAGTAATTTTACAGTTTGGGGTCTTACATTTAAATCTTCAATCCATTCTGAGTTGACGCTGGTATATATGATATGATATAAGGATCCAATTTTCTCATTCTCCACATGGATATTCAGTTTTCTCAACAAATTTAGTAAAGGGACTAACCTTTCATAGTTGTGTGATCTTGGCACTATCTTCAAAGGTAAGTGGTCTACAAATGTGTGGATTTATTCCTGGGCTCTGAATTCTGTTCCATTGTTCTACATGTCTTATTTTATGGCAAAACCATGCAGTTTTGATTGCTATGACTTTGCAATATATTTTGAAACCAGGAATTATGATTTCTTCTTGCTCAAGATTGCTTTGGCTACTCAGGACCTTTTGTGGTTCCATAAGTACTTAAGTAAAATATATCATTGGGGTTTTTTGTTTTTTGTTTTTTGGTACTAGGGATTGAACTCAGGAGTGCTTAACCACTGAGCCACATACCCAGTCCATTTTATATTTTATTTAGAAACAGGATCTCACTGAGTTGCTTAGGGCCTCACTAAATTGCTGAGGGGGGCTTTTAATTCACAATCCTCCTGCCTCAGCCTCCCAAGCTGCTGGGATTACAGGTGTGTGCCACTGCTCCCAGCTACCATTGGAATTTTGATAAATATTGCATTGAATTTCTAGACTGCTTCTGGAAATATGAACATTTTAATATTGATTCTTCCAATTCACAAACATGGGATGTCTTTCCATTTATATGTCTTCTTTAATTTCCTTCATCAATGTTTCATAATTTTCAGCATACACACACCCTTCATCTCTGTTATGTTTTAGATATGAGGTGTCCCTCCAAAAGTTCACATATGGAACAATACAAGGATGTTCAAAGGTGAAATGATTAGATGATCAGAGGTGTAACCTAATCCATGGATTAATCCACTGATATGTATTAACTGGGTGGTGACTATAGGCAGGAAGGGTATGACTGGAGGAAGCATATTGCTTGGGGCATGCCTTTGGGATTTGCATTTTGTCTCTAGAGAGGAGCTCTGCTTCCTGGCTGTCCTGTCCTGCGCATCTTTCCTTCACCATGCCCACCCACCATGACATTCTGACTCACTTTGGACCCAGAGCCATGGAGTTGGCTGAAACTATGAAGCCATGAGCCAAAATAAACTTTTCTCCCTCTAGTTGTTCTTATCAGATCTTTTGGTCATAGATATGCAAAACAACCTCTATAGTTAAGTTTATTCCTAAGTATTTTACTGTGAGTGGAATCATCCTCTTGATTTCCTTTTCAGATAGTATATTATATAGGGTTGTTCCACATCACCCTGAGCAATACCATACCACTAAGAAGTTAAGTCTCAGGTGGAGTGCAGAAGCCTTAGTGTAAGCCCAAGCATAGAAGCAGATATAAGAAAGGAATGAAAGTAGCTTGGAGAAAAGGAACTCACTAGGTGTTCCTGTACCAAAATGGGATACAGTGAACCAGAATAATGAATCCCTGCTCTGATAGCCAGGCTTAGAAAAGAAGAGGAGCTATCTACATGATGGAGAAAGAAGAGCTTTTCAGTGGGTTGCACAAGAGAAAGACATGATGCTGATAAACCATACAAATACTATCAAATCTTCTCTGTTTAAAATTAGCATACTACAGTAACACAGCCACATCAATGTTTACAGCAGCTCAATTCACAATAGCTAGATTGCAGAACCAACCTAGATGCCCTTCAATAGATGAATTGATAAAGAAACTGTAGTATATAGACACAATGGAATATTATTCAGCCATTAAGAAGAATAATATTATGGTATTTGCAGATAAATGGATGGAATTGGAGAATATCATGCTAAGTGAAATAAACCAATCCCAAAAAACCAAAGGCAGAATGTTTTCCCTGACAAGTGGATGATGATACATGATGGAGGTGGGGCATGGGGAGTAAGAGAAGAATAGAGTAACTCTGAATTACATAGAAGGAAATGAGAGGGAGGAGGGGGCAAGGCTATGAAGGATGGTGGAATGAGACAGACATCATTACCCTATGTACATGTATGATTATACAAATGGTATGAATCAACATCATGCCCAACCATAGAAACAAAATGATGTACCCCATTTGTGTACAATGAATCAAAATGCAGTCTGTAAAAATAAAATAAATAATGCTCTCTGTTTTGGTAGGGTTGAAGATGCCCAAGGAGGGAAAATCTGCCTACCATCATCCTCCTATTCCTCTACATAACTCTTTACTCCATTATCTTAGCACTTCCACCTGATCACCTTCTCTGACTTCTCTGAGTCAAGTCTCAAATAGCACATAGCAATTCTCTTTCATAACACTTTTCACAATTATAATTTTACACTTATCTATATATTTATTGCCTTTCCCAACTAAATTTGAGAATAGGGACACATGGATGTTTTGTTCCTCTTTGTATTGCCACCCCTAGTAGAGTACCTAGACTGCAGCAGGTATACATAACTAGTTATCAATTATATGAATGAATGAACAAAATTAATTGGGTTAGGGTGATAAAGGACAATAAACATATGGAATGGAGAGATTGGGGACATGATAACAAATTTATGAACTATTCAACTCTGCTTTGAGTTGGTCTTATTTACTGTCAATTGTTTATGGTCAAATAAAAAAATTGGCAGACCATGTCTTTGTCCCAGGCAATCACTCATGTAAGCAGCTTAAGGGGAATATTGCCACACTGCCACTGAACCTTGTGATGCCATGTCAACAATGCTAACACAATTAGATAGCTATTTGTGCATTTGGGGATTTTAAAACAATGGCTTATTTGCTTTTAAAGAAATTTTTTCCTAGATGATAGTACTGTTTTTGGTTAAGTTGGACTTTGAAAATTGCTTCTATTGCATTCCATTTGAGGTGACATTACATGGCTTACTAGGTACCCAGCACTAGGAACAAGACAGTTTTGCCCTCAAAATTCATTAAAAAAGTATTTATTTGTAAATTATTGATATCTCAGCATTTCAACAATAATAAGCTAAATATATTCAGCACAAACTATAAGAAATCAACTTATTTTTTTCTTATCTCTACAGGTAACTGAAATTTTCCAGATCTTCACTAGTCACATTAGCAAAAAAGAGGAGGACAAGGAGGACAGGGATCTGTTTTCTTTAAAGAACCCACCTCCCATTTTTTTTCATTATTGTTAGTTACAACATAATGGCAATACCAATTATGATAGCAACTAAAATGTATTGAAAAGTTCCATGTGCCAACTATGGAGCCTTATATATATTAACATTTAATTTAGTCCCTAAACATGATGGAAAAGCCACAGGTTTCTCACACCTGTGTTCTCAGGACCAGCATAAACCCAAGAAAGTGAATGGGATATATTTGTTAAAAGAATGAGTATACAAATAGGAAGTGAGGACAATGCCACATAGTGTCCAAGCTAAACATCTTTAGGCAACCTGATTCTTATTTTTTTAAGAACCATAGATAGAAAACCATACTCTGGTAAATTTCACACTAAATTTATAGAAAAACAAAATAATAGAACTGAAAACAACCTCAGAAGAGACCTCATTTGATTAATGCATCCACTGGTCGGGTGACCTTTGACTTGTGACTTACAGAGGTCCTGAACTACACATTTTATTAACAGCTTGAGGGAGCAATTCCCTCGAAGGATTCCATAAAATGAATGAAGATCTCCTACTGTTGTACCTGGCTCTCAATAAGGGGTTGATGTTGTTATTCTACTGGCTTGTGAGTATAGAAAAGTAGAAGTATTATGGTTGTTTTAGGAACTAAAGAACTATCAAAACTATCTTAATATTTTGTATTCTGCAAAGGATATAACAAAAATCATTATAAATTACTTTAAAATTAACCCTTTTTTCCTAGTCATTACAAGTGATTAGAATTTTTCAGAGTTTCACCAAATTAGCAAAAAAAAAAATCAAAAAGAGAGAGCATTGGAATTCTCCAAAGAACTGACCTCCTTCATTTTATCACTGTAATAATTACATCATAATGGTTACACCAATTATAATAGTAACTAAAATGTATTTTAAAATTCCCATGTGCCAGCTATGGAGATTTACAAATACTCACATCTAATATAATCCCCACAGTAAACTGGACTTCCTATGGTGATTAAAGAAAAGGTAGTAGAAGACAAGCACAGTATCAACAAAAGTAGTAGATGGATGGATATTATTGATGAAGAGTACAAGTTACAGCAATCCGGGCAAGCGGTCAAACTTGTAGTGTATAAAGCTGTTCTCCCCGCCCTTTCCATTGCAGGCATTACCCGCCTCCCAACTACTGTCAGTCTGTGAACATCCTAGCTAGCTATTGGTTCATCAGTCAGCTTGCAAGTATCCTTCTCCGTTATTGGTCCCCTGTTAGGCAGAATTCAACTGCTTCACGGTAGCTACCCCGCCATCTTTTCTCATCCTTATCTCTCTCCCACTCACTCTCGCTATCCTCCTTGCTTTCACACTCTTGCACACGCCCTTTCTTGTTCCCTTTCTTTTCCTCTCATTTTCTCTCTTACCCTGCAGGGAGACACTCTGTTTGCTTAATAAACTCCCTCATGTGATTTCCTGTGTCCTGCGTGGTTTCCATAGGATCCCTTACAAAACTGACTTTTGAAAAATAAAGTGTGAATTTTATATGAGAAAATATTACAATAAGAATTATTATGTTTACTGAAGTATGGCAAGGACACTTTGCAGCACATGGAACTCAACATTTCAGAAGGCCACCCAGGCCCCGCCCCTTTCCCTAGCTTTATATTTCTTCTGAGTACTAATCACTACCTTGCCTCCTAATTGGCTTGTTTATTACAACTCTTCTGATGAGAACGTAAACTCTGTGAAGGCAGGATTTCCATATTTTGCTCATTGCTGAATTACCAGTTTCCAGGGCCTGAGGCACAGATGGTGCTCAAAACTGTTGTGGATTGAACAAATAAAGGCAAAAACTGAGGTTGTAAAAGTAGTCAGAATCAAAATGGAGTCAATTCATGAAACCCTAACAAAAACATAAACAATAATAATAAATAGAGCTGGGAGATTATGAAGGAGAGAATTCTGTGCTTGGATGCCTGATAACAACCACCGTTCACAAAAGACTACTATTAGGTCCAAAGCTTAACATCTGTGCAACCATTTTAAATCCTTACTGCCATTTTATAAAATGTTTCATTTTCCTACCCTGGAGATAAGTTTCGCTTTCCTGCCCTAAAGAGGTGCTTGCAGAGATATCAAAGTTAAAAGATAGCTCCCCATTCCCCCTCCCCTTTGCCACCTGTTAACCACCCTAACTAGGGTCATCTCCTCACTTTGTCCTATTAGCCCACCACAAGGCTTTTACACAGGCAGCTCATGCAAGCTTACACAAGCAGTCCTGTAAAATACCCCAGAGTTAGATTTTCCCCTGCCCTCTCTCACCTCTTCTGAGAGATGGCCGTTGTCAGACTCTGACTGACAAATTTCTTAACTATGGATGTCTCTCCTGGTTTCTGTGCTGCTTGTGTGTGTGTTTCACTTTCCTTTCAACTACCAGAACTGCAACCTTGCAAGAAAATACTTCTGCCAGGATCCCTGTTCAAGAGTTGTCTGCTCAACTTTGGTGCCAGCCTTCTCATTAATCCTTGTGACCAAGAATTATTCTATCAAAGTTATATACATAATCCTCATTTTGCCTTTTAAATTTTTCCTTTGCCTCAACTCCTTTGAAGACACAGTTTACCATGTTACATGTATTTCTATTACAATACCCTACTATTCCCAGATAAATGTATTAATTTTTGAAGAATCTTTCTCTGTATACTCTTCAGGTTAGCAAGACCCAGAGGGATTAAGTGCCTCTATTTAACTGAAAAGTGGTTGAACCCATCAAGTTATTGCCATACTTGCTTATTGCAACACTTCCAAACTCTTATTTTTAATTCTTGTATCTCTCTCTCCCTCTTCCTCTCCCTCTCTGTCTCTCTCTCTGTCTGTCTCTCTCTGTCTCTCTCTGTCTCTCTCTCTGTCAAACCTGCCCTTTCTCTTAGCAGTTGTACGACTGAGCAGTATTTCTGAGTTGTGTCATAATCTATATCCATTCTTCAAGGATTTCTTGCACATTCTGTTGGAGCTGCTTCGAGAACTTCCATTACGAAAGAGAAACAGTTTTGTTTTGCCTTTAAAATTCCACAATCTTTGAGACCCTATTAAGAAAAACTACTAGTTCTTGCACAGCTAAACTGTTTAATGCCATTAGCCTGAATCAGACTTGTAAAGTTCTTTAAAGATGAACAAAAAGTAACCTAGTCTCAAATCAGTTGAATTCATAGCGGTGTGATTTCTTATTTAAAAATAAGAATTGATCTAGTACCCTATTGAAGAAATTGAGAGGGATTAAATTGAAGTCAAAACTTAGAGTGACTCCTGAATGGTAGACAGAATGAGGAAAGAAGCACCAAGGGAGTCACAAAATGAGATCAATGCAATGGGTAATCAGTCAGACTCTTGACCCCTTCCCCATGTAAGTATATTCTAGAACATGTAAGTCTTTACTACATAGCTATTAATTAAACGTAAGGCAAGAACACAGACACTTTCAAATATGAAAAAGATAAAAAAAATTGAGCACATATCCAGGATAGGATGATATCTAGAGAATTACTACTAAAAAAAAAAAAAAAAAAAAAAAAAAAAAACAAGAATATATGGGCTGGGGTTGTAGCTCAGTGGTAAAGTACTTGCCTAGCACATGTGAGGCACTGGGTTTGATCCTCAGCACCACATAAAAATAAATAAAGATATTATGAAAAGAGAAAAGGATTAATGGGACTAACTCTTGACAGGGTCCACTGAGGTTGATGTGAAGCTAGGAATTATGGCTCTAAGTGTCTCCAACTGTTTAGGAAGGAAGATTCCTTTAGTAGTGCAAGCACACTAAGGTAACTTCTGACCAGCTATTGACCCCAGTGCCCACATTAACATGGAATTGACTTGTAAATGAAGTCCCTCTAAATAGGATGGCCACCATGACTATTCCTGAGAGGACCAAGTATAGTCAAACACTCCACCACCAGACGGGAAGGAGGAGTTGAACACCTGATTGACAAAGAGTAGAGAAGGTGGTCCCCAGTTCTCCTGGGCAACATCAAACAGTAATAAACTTGGGAGACAGCGTCGTCTCCTTTGTCGTCTCTGTTTGGAGATGGCCCACTCTCTTGGAAGTGCTCTCTGCTTAAGCCTCACTTTACTTTTATTTTACTTTCACCTACAATAAAGTTCTCTTGCATAACTTTTGGTGTCTGACTTTAAATTTTCTTTCGTCAGAACACAATAACTGAGGTTTGGAGTTTCAGCTCCCTATTTTTCTGTGACACAACTATAAAAATGTATGTATAAAAAAATAAGAATATGAGGAAAGTATGGAATACAGAAAGCAATGGGTCCAATTCAGGAGAGCAGTAAGGGTGAGCCAGGGCAAAAGGACAGTCAATGTAGGTGATAATGATTGTGTCAGGAAGATGAAGGCTGATTCAAACGGAAATAAAATGCTAATATCTCCACTTTCCCCTCTTCCAACCTGTTGTCAAGTCTACCTGCCTCCAGGGAATTGTTCCTCCCAGCAGGAGTTGTCAATGAGTACCCCCTAGGTGACTCCTTTCCTGCCTGTACCCCAGGACCACTCCTTTCCTGCCCTTCTACTCAACCTTTAGGTCACATAGCAAGATAAGGGGAGGAAGGGGCAAAAAAAGAAAGGAAATTTAAAATCTACAATAGAGGCAGAACACCTCCACTCCCTGGGGCACCAGCTTTGGATTCCCTCCTCTACGAAGAAGTGTCTCCCTTCACCCCCATCCTTTAAAATAAAATTTCTTCTCTCGCCTCAGCATTTCTCAGGTGTTCAGTCTTCAACACTGGAGAAACTGGACCTGATTCTGATTTATTTTCAACACCACTTATCAAAGGGATGTTCTATCTTGACAGTGTCCAGCAAACCAGATGGCACTCAACTCATATGGGGGCAGGAGTATTGCCAAAAACTCAGTCCTTGTCATGCCAATCCAATATCAAGGACACGGTTTTGAGAAAAAGGAAAAATAAGTTGTATTGCTTTCTTAGCAAACGAGAAACACAAGGGACTCCTATCCCAAAGGTTGTGATTCTGCCCATCAGCAGGAATAGGGGAAAGGGGTTGATTCAAAGGCTTTATTCCATGTGTTCTCTGTCTGGAGTTGTAATTAGCTTGTTAATTTGGGAGGTAGTCATTTCTGAGATCTTCTGGTACCATCCCCAAAGTCTAGATTAATTTGTTCTTATGGTGGGTGTGTACTCAGGGACATATAACTCTGCCTGAGGTGGGGAAGAAAAGTAATCCTGTTTCCCCTAAGATTAGGGAGGGGTAGAGATTAGGGAGGAGCAGGGGAAGAAGAAAAGAAAGAAACATGTTCATTTTAAAAATAAGTTGCAGTGGCTGTAATCAAAGCATAAAGTGGACCACTGTTACAGAGGATGGAAGCTATGGGGAAGATAGCATTTGATAAAGTATCTAACATGACTGAGTTTGAGATAAAATGAGGACTTGTTAAGGCAAAGGTAAAAAGGAAAGGAAAGGCAATTAAAAACTCCAGGAGAACAAAAATGATATCTAAAGAAAATACAATCTTGGTAGATTGACTCCATCTGAATGGCATTTACTTATTAAAAATATACATTTTAGAATTCTCCGAGAGGGAAAATAAAGATTTGGTCAGGGTTTTAACTGAATAGGATGTAAACAACACAAATAATAAAAATAAGAAAAGTGATATCTAAAATGGGTAAATCAAGAAAAAAGGCATTAAAAGTGATTCTATATAGAGGTTACCATTGGGGACAGGGGGAGGGCACAAAAACAGTTTTATATTTTAAGCTCTGTTAGAATTTGATTTTCCTGAAACAATGTACAGTATTATTTCAATGGAAATAAATTCAAGCAGAGAGAATCCATTCATGGTTTAGGCAAACCCAAAATTCTTTTGCATAGGAAATCATCTGCCCATTAGAAAAGCTCAAATCCTTGCTGCCTTAGAAGTGTGCTATTTGAAGTTACTACCAAAGGGAGTAACTATTTCTTATAAAGATACAGTCATAGATAACAAGCTCAAATAAATTCTTAAACCTAACATGGCAATGAGGTAGAGTGAAGATAAGGTATTTATTTTTTGTAATTCAAAGATCAGTGGGCTAAACTGATGACAATTTAGAAGTGAACAAAAAGAAAAAAACAAAGTTAATATCCCTGGCCTTCTCTCAACCTCAAAATTTTTCACAGCTGGAGATTCACATTGTCAGAAATATTTAACACAAGCATCTGGGATTCATTCATGTCGATTGTCGTTCCTTAAGAAGAGCATTCCTTATTTAAAATATTAACCTTCTTTTAAAGACTATTTCAGAAGAAATCAATGTCCCCTCCTTCCTATTCCTTGCCAGTACTCCAATCAAAGTTTTGACCTGCTCCAGGAAATTGAGAAGGAACTCCCTTCCTACACCCTAAATGTCTCTGCGTTTCTTATGTAAAAGCTTCAGGACAGTCCTCAGGGTGAACAGCATTTCCTGGATCCTCAAACTTGTTTCCAGATGTGAGACCCCAAGGTAGAGAGCAGACCGAGCTTCCGGCCTTTTTCCAGATGACAGCCTCCAGTAAGATGAGTGTGGCAGAGACTGAATCCCCTGATTCCAGATGTGGGCCAAAGAGCACATGAATAAATTGAAACATCTTCTCTCTCCACCATGTGTAATTCCCTAAGCGAGAAAACCTTCTGATGCCTCTCCAACAGCACTCCACACTGGGTCTCCAGAGAGCTATGTCATCATCCATCAAAGTCTTACTGTGTTTCTCACCACTTGCCTCTTCCTACTTCCACCCTCAACCCAAAAGACCGTATTCCTCACCTGGGTCAAGGCGCTGATCTCCGGGCACACTTTGGAGATTAGGTTATTTTGAAGATATAGAGTTTTCAGGTCAGGCAATTTTTCTAAGGTTGAGGGTATCTTTATTATCTTCTTCCCACTCAATGTAATGATATGAGTGTTTTTACCACCCTTTATCGCTCTTAATAATAACTTCTCAGCCATGATCTTTGAAGTAGAAAATGAAGAAGGTAATGTCACATCAAAGATTAGAGTTCTTTGTTATTCATCTTTAGAACCTTTAATTGTAGAATTGGTGTGTCATGGAAACAAAAACATTCTGAGATCCACCATGCTGAAGGTGGAGGCACCAGATGGTTTCCTATATAAAAGGCAGTGGGGGAAAATAATTGGTTCAGGTTTGAGGCAGGAAATTTGCAAGATAAACCTTGAATATCTCAGGCCAGAGAAATAGAAGTTATCAAAGACTAAAGAGATCACATCAAAAGGACACAGAAGCCAACTTCTAAGAGCTCCACTAGTTTAAGATGAAAAATATTAAAGATCTGGGGCAGGGGATTAGAGTGGATTGAAACACATCAAACCATACATCTAAAGAGTTCCAAATGAATGTTTTTTAAAAAGAAACTCATTAATCACACTGGGAGTTGCTAACTCAATATGAAAACTGATAAGGGGGAAGAAATTAAGCTTTATTCTGCTCTTCCAGTACAAACTGCATCGGTATAATCTAATAATTAATAAAGCTGTTATTCATGGAGAAATTGAATCTAATAAATAAGAAAATAGCTTTAGAAAATTAACTATTTTGCGATTTTTAAAGCAATAAAAAATCTATGTAAAAATCAAAATTGAATGCTAAAGGTATTAAATGAAAGGTTGCTAAGTGACTTATAAGGAAGGGACCAAGTTAATAATTTAACTAACTAATCAATTTTAGTCATCATTAAAACTGGGGCAATCACATGTTATAAATCTTAAGTAGGATGTAATAAAAAGTACACAGTACCACTGAAGAAATTTTCTTGGCTGAAACAAAAATTGAACCTGAATCTAATCATGGCTTCAAGATCTAATTAACTATTTTCCAGAGTGCATATTAAAATTCTTTTTAGGAAAGCACTCAGTCAAATCTAGAACATGGAACATTCTATAAGGCAAATGACACAAGGTTTCATCAACAAATCAATGTCTTTAATAAAAATAGAGAAAATCGCTATAAAGAAAATGAAACATAAGATGAATAACAGAAAGATGCCATGTCAGACCTGGACTGAATACTCATTTGAATAAAAATATCTTGGAGTCAATTGAGCAAACTTATTCATGGACTGGGTATTAGGTAAAGGAATTATTAATCTGATTTTCTGTAATAATGATAAGGCATTATCACTCAGTTTATATGAACTTAACATTTAGAAACACATTTCCAGATGGTATAAGATGATGTCTTGGGTTTTCTTAAAATATTCCGGGAGGAAAAGAGTGAGGGAAGGAAACAGGTTGAATAAGATTGAGAAAACATTGACAATTATCATTGCTGAGTAGTAGGTATGTAGGAGTTCATGATATTAGTCTTGTTATTTTTGTGTACATTTGAAAAAACAAAAAGAAGGATGGGGGAGCTATAGCCAAAGACATTTGATTATTACCCAAAATCCATTTTCATCCAGATAGGAGGAGACTTGGAGGTATTTAGGTTACACATATATGTGACACATTTAGATTGCTGATTTCCAAAAATGTAAACATTATAAAATATATTCTACCCTGAAAATATTATGATTACAAGTCAACTGTTCCTTTAGTATTCAGAAACCACTTTATTCATTTATTCAACATTAAATTTATAGCAGTATCATAACAAACATCATTATCCTAACAGTAAAATAAGAGGTGCTGATTAATAGTGACTTTCAGTTGTGAAAAGAACAGATAAAAAATTTTTTAGCTACCTCATTACTGTTGTCTTATCTCTTCCAAATCTTTCAAATAAAGTTTATAAGAGTCAAGTTGTCATTTCTAAACAAAATTTTGTCTTCATTTAAAAAAAAAAAAAACTCCCTAGACACCCATCACCTCTAAAATGACTGTGTAGCCAGCACCCCAGCTGACACTGGCAATGTGTTAACTGTCGTGAGTGGGTAGAGGCCACTCCAGACTGATTGTCATTTGCTGAACCTAGAAACCCAGTTTGACTCCTTCTTCTCCCTTAGGTCTAATGTTCAATCAATACTATTAATGCCATCTCTTCCAGTTATCAATGACTAGGAAACAAACCACCACACAACTTAAAAGAACATTTATTCGCCAATTCTAATTTGAACAGAGCTTGAACCTGTGGCAGGTCAAAGGCTGGGGTGGAAATCATCTCAAGGCTCATTTCCCCACATCTTGTGGTAGATGCTGGTTGTTGACTAAGACCTTTTGGTGGTCAGCCTTGACATGTGGCTTGGCCTTCCTCCCAACAGAGTGGCTCAGCTCTAAGGGTGAGCATTCCAAGATAGAAAGTGGAGTAGTTCCTTCCATAACCAAGCTTCAGAAGCCATGGACTGGGTATTAGGTAACAGGAATTATTAATCTGGCTTTCTGTAATAACAATAAGGTATTATCACTTATTAACCAAACTTCAGAAGTCATGCAGCATCATTTCTACCAGAATTTTTAGTTAGAAGCAAATCACTGAGGCCAGCCCATATTTAAAGGGAGACAAATTAGACTCTGCTTCTTGATGGCAAAAAAATGTGGACATGTTTTAAAACCCTCATAATCCATCCTGTGGCCATGAGGTATTTACCTTCCTCCTACATGTGAAATAGAAACACTCTTTCCCAGCTCCCCCTTTCTAAATTTCATCTATTTACAGCATCATGTCCAAAGATCTTATCACCTACGTTAGGTCCAAAGGCAGACACAGCTCCAAAGAAGCATTTTAGTGAGTCCAGCTTGAATATGGTTCAATATGGTTCATCTTGATCTAAAAACCTATAAACTAAAGAGACAAGTTGCTTGTCCTCACATCAAAATACAATAATGGGTGAAAAACATGGCAAGCAAGACGGTCCCAATGAAAAATACGAAAAATCAGAGGGACAAAGTAGTCACTGGTTCATAGTAATTCTGACATCCAACTAGGAACAGATTGTCAGTTCCTTGGTTAGGGTTCAGCCCTACTGCCTGGGATTAGCTCCTGGATCCTCTTTGGGTTCTTGATTGTGCCCTCTGAATTTCTTTCCCACTCCATAAAATGTAGCCCATGTTTTCAAGTAGTTCACACAGATTGCTTCCTGTTGTAGAAATTCAAGGGTCCAAAGGCTTCTTCTCCTCAGTGTTTCTTTCTTTTTTGGTAGCATAAATATGTTTGTAAATAAACATATTTTCACATACCATAAATAAACATAAATTCACATACCATACAGTCACCCATTTAAAGTGTACAATCCAATGATTTTTCACCAACTTGCATAATCATCACCACAATCAATTTTAAAAAGTTTTCTCTCCAGCCCAAAAAGAAAGCCTATAGCATTTAGCAATCACTCTCCATTCTTTCCACCCACCCCAATCCTAAATAACCACTTACCTACTTTTTCTCTATAGATTTGTTTATTCTGGACATTTTATATAGATGGAATCATAAAATATGTGTCTTTTGTAACTGGCTTCTTTTATTTAAAATAATGTTTCTAACATTCATCCATTTTAGAGTACATACCAATACTTCATTTATTTTTATTGTCAAATAATACTGCCAGATGGTTTTCCACAGTGGCTATCCCATTTTACATTTCAATCAACTGTACATAAAGGATTATTTTTTCATTTTGTACTGTCTCTCTCAATTCAAACTGATACAAATCCTTTACAAACTTCATGGGTCTCTTTTGAAACAGTTTGTAATTTCCTCCATCTGACAAAAGCCATATGCACAAATCCCTTTGGCCCTTCTTTATCTTGTATTCCTTTGTGAAACTGCTGGGGCCATATCCTTAAAATTCTTAGAAGCCCTAAGATGTTGGCATCTTTAATTTTCCTGAGGTCTAAACAAATTATTACATAGTCATACCTTTCAGCTTCATCTTTAGACATTATTTTCCTGACAGTTCCCTGAAATTGCTCTATCTAGAACACATTTCTTAATTCTAGCATAATTTACAGTCTGGAGAGGCTAGGAAAGAGAAACGGTTTCACTTTTTGTGGTTTAAATATGAAGTGTCTCCCCCAAAAGCTCCTACTAATGAAGGAACATTCAGAAGTAAAATGATTAGATGAGAGTTATAATTTAATCAGCCTGTACTATTTTGAATGGACTGAATAGGTGACAACAATAGGAAGGTGAGGTATGACTAGAGGAGGTAGGTCCCGAGGGTGTGCCCTTCCAGGGTGCATCTTCCCTGCGGTTCCCCCCCACCTTCCTGACTTGGCCATGAGCTGTGGTTTTTCTCCCCTGGACCCCCCCCATGATGTACTGCCTTACTTTGGGCCCTAAGCAATGAAGTTGACGGTGTATGGATTGAGACCTCTGCAACAGTAAGCTCCAAATAAACTTTTCCTTCTGAAAGTTGTTCTTGTTGGATATTTTTGTCACAACAATGAAAAAGCTAACTAAAACACTTCAATTCTAAAGTAATGGCTCCTTTATATTTAACAATTCTTCCTCTGCTCACCTCTCTCCTCTTATCTTTTACTATAGGCAGTTTGAAAAATCCTAACAACACTTTAAACACTCTGCCTAGAAAGCATCTATCATCCAGTTGATGAGATATATTTTTTATTTTCCACTATTAATACTGCCAGCATTGCTAACTTTTTGCTACTATGTAATGAGTCACCTTTCTTTTAGCTTCCAACATTCTCCTTCCTTTAAACCCTCACTGACAGCCTCCTAGAGTGATATGTTTCCTTTTAATAGTCTCTCCAAGGTCCTTCTAACTTACATTCAAGGCCTACTCCCCAAACTATTGCTACATGGCTTAGGTATTTTGCTGTTGCAGCAAATTCCTGTATCACATTTCAATCAGAAAATAAAAACAATTAGAATTTGTATGGAATATAGGATTTATTATAGGAATCTGACCATATATATGGCTATTGCTTTTGTGCCTACTGCTGTGTCTGCCCCAACATTCAGAGAAGCTGAAGATCTGGCAGAAGTAGGGAGAAACTGCATGCTCAGCTGTGAATTCATTCCAAGGAGTGAGTTAGCAATTCAGCAACAGAGGGCATGTTATTAACAATTGATGCCTCTGTATCTATTGCGCTGATTTTCCAAGCTGCCACTTCACTTAGAGCTTCCAAATTTTGTGCATGTTGTCTCCTGTATCCAAGATTGGCCTGAAACTATTCAGGGAAGATCCTGAGACAAATCCAAGCTTAGCTAACAGATGCAGTACAAATCCACCACAACATCACCCTTCACATCTGTCTGCTTCTCTTTCCACTACTAATGATAGTCCAAAGTCTCATCATTTCACCAGCTTCCACTAATTTCTCCCATTCTACTCTCCCTGTCGTTCAGTCATCTTTCTATATGTGTAACAGAAAATCTTTGTACTGTCCCATATTACTTAATAATTAAAATGCCAGCTACTGAATTGAGACTAAAGACTCATGACAGGATAGTCCCAGGGACATCACATACTACTTCCTTACACAAAACCTGTACTCTGCTTTTTTTTGCTAGTCCTCAAGGACATCAGATATATTTACCCAACTGCTCATGCTGCTCATTTTGCCTATATGACTTTTCCTCTAGTCTACCTGCCCAACTGTTCCTAATCCTTTGAGGAACTTAATCAAATATTTCCACACTGTTGTTCTGGAACTGTGACCTTCTCTCCGGGCATAATTGCTTCTATATCTTTGTTTAAAGAGGACTTTAGACAAATTCCAATTGCTAATTTTGTTCTTTTCATATTTCTCCCTGCTATACTAAACCATATTTGAATGGCAATCTCTAACAGCATGCTTGGCATAGAGCAGGCATTTAGTAGATGTTTATTAAATTGAAATGACAGTTGAGTCTGAGGTGTTGTCTGAAAGAGCATGACATATAAAGTCCATCAGTGGCATAAAGTTCATGTGAACATAGGGAAAAAAGAAAAAAAAAAAAAAAAACCCTGAGAGGTCTAGAAATTAAAAACATCAAGTGAGTACTATTTGTCCAAGATGCATAGTATAGCATTCTCTCTGGGTCTGCAGGTTTTACATTCACAGATCCAACTGCAATCACAAGTATTCAGAAAAAATAATTTTGTCTACATTGACCATGTACAGAATTTTTTTGGTCATTATCCCTAAGTAATACGGTAATAATAACTATTTACACAGCATTTTCATTGTATTAGGTATTATAAGTAATCTAGTATATGGGAGGGTGTGCATAGGTTACATACAAATAATACAATATTTTATATAAGGGACTTGAGCAAACACAGACCGTGGTATCCAAGTGGGGTCCTGGAACCAATCCCCTGCAGATTCTGAGGAACAAATGCACTGCCCTCAAGAAGATTAAATATCGAGATTGAAGGTATAAAAGTAAACAGATCAATTTTTTATTAAATACTAAGTACCATTACATTCCGGGAACCGTTATAGCACTGAGGCACTGCAAACACACTAGCTGGCTTTCCTCATGAAGCCAACACTGCAATACAATAAACTAAATGCTAGTTTAAATAAGTAAAAAAGTGGCAAAGAGACTGATCCTGTTGGTTCAAGGACAATTTATTGCTATCGATGGCTGAGTGCCAGCATAACAGATTAAAAACAACTAACAAGTTGATGAAATTAATGTGGAGGAAACTATTTAATTAAAAGAATGTAAAGAAAAAGTTGAGAGGTCATGAGGAATATAAATAACTGTAGCACATACATAAAAAGAAAGGGGTGATGGGAAGCAACACCAGAGAGGTAATGCAGGACTAGTCATGAAAGGTCTCCTTTAAATAGCATAAAAATGGGTCTCATCCTATGGGAATGGAGAACCACTGGAAAGTCTAGGTTAGGAAGTATATTAACATATAATCAGGATTTGTTTTTTAATCAGGTACGGTAAGACTCACAGATATTAAAGTGAATGCCAGGAAGGAAGAAGCTTTATACTTAGTCCTTAGAAATAGGTAGCATGACATGCCACAAAGGGTCACATCAGAAGGGGCCAGCATGGGGGAGGAGGTGGTAGTATAGGAAGGTAAAGTCTCAGAGCCTTAATTGGGATTTCCACTTAGAAAGACAAAGTAGCCAGGGTAAATAGTTTAGGGTTGGTAGTTTGAAATTTTCCATTAATCTTTGGGTTATAAGGAGTGATCCCCAGTTCTGTGGTACCTGGCTCTGGGATAATTAAAGCAGAGGAATATTGCCTATTGGGGTGCATGGGCCAGATACAGGAGGACTGGTTAGTCTGAGAATCAGAGGCCCTTTGCTACATCTAAGAAATGGCTAATCCCAGGAGAAGAAATCTCTCCCAGCCAGAGTTGTGTGTTTTGTTTGTTTTTGCACCAGGGATTGAACCCAGAGGCATTCAACCACTGAGCCACATTCCCAGTCCATTTTATTTTGAGTCAGGGTCTCTCTAAGTTGCGTAGGCCTCGCTAAATTGCTGCGACTGGCTTTGAACTTGTAATCCTCCTGCCTCAGCCTTCCAAGCCACTGGGATTTCAGATGTATGCCACTGCACTGGTTCAGAGAGGTCTTTTAAGGTGCCAAACAAAACACAGAAACTTTTTTTCTCATGTAAACAGTACAGGAAGATGGTAGTCAGATTTGCATTTCTGGCAATTCACTTTAGTAGCGTGATGGAAAGAAAGAGCTGAAGGGAGTAAGCCCGGAAGCAATTGTGAGGATTTTGTGAACAAGAAAAAAGGGATGGAGATGAAATGATAGGTTGTATGATTTCTGGGGTAAAACTGTGACTAGAATGTTCTTTTCATAGGTAGATTAGATAGAATAAACCACAATTTAGGATGTGAAATGTGGAGATGAGAGTATTTGAAAGGGTAGGGCTGTGGCACACATCCAGGTTTATTAAGACATTAGAAATGAAGGATGAGGGATGAAGAAAAATGAAAAAGTTTGCTATTTCAAACTTTTGAGTTTTCACTTGCATCTGAAATTCATTCCCAATGGACAAGCAACTGCTAGACTGGCGACTGCAAATGCAAGGATTGCTAAATTCTCTGCTCTATAGACTGGTGGAATGTCAGCATCCAGAGCTTTCCCAGTAACCAAAAATCAATCTATTTGGCAGGAAAATTGAAAAATCACCAGGTTTTGAGATAACACTAGCCTGTAAACTTAGCACAGAACTAGGAACTAAAGTTGGATGCCAATCAACACAGTGACTTATGTAAACTTGTCAGTCAGATTGGCTATATCTACCTTCTCATCAATGAAACAACAAGAAAGAATAACAATCTATTCCTCTGAGATTGCATGGAAAATAGCTAACTAATGATTATAAACTACTTTGGAAGTAGAAGTGCTGTGAGAATGTGAAAATATGTAGCATTCTAGAACCTCAAGGACTTTAAAGTAAAAACATTCATTAATTTTAATAACACAGAAAAGACTTGTTTCATTTATTGACAGTCTATAATACAAGAGAATCTGGCTAATTCTGACAATAACAAGGGCTCCTGTGACAAATTAAAGGATTTTGAAAGCTGGAAAACTTCATGAAGGAGTTCATAAATATGTGTTATGGTAGAGACCAATGTACTTATTTGATTCGTTTTGGCAAAACTATTTTATGATTAAAGTGTGGTCTGAGACGTGGGGCAAAAGTTTTCAAATAAGCAGATACTTCATGTACTTGAAAACTGATATAGAAATTCTGTCCTGTAATAAAGAAGGGGATTTGGTTTCTCTTGGTTCATTTTTTTAAAATAGGGAAATAGAATGTTTGATTATTAAGACTTTGGAATAACAAAGGCCTGACTTCTAGGGTTAGCCTTAACCTTACTAGTTATGTGGCTCAAGCAAGTTAGTCATTCTCAATCTCTTTCAAGTCTTATTTTCTTATCTATAAACTAGGATTGAAAATGCCAATCCTTGCTTTCTGTGAAGAGCACAAAAGCCCACAAGCATATGTAAGCACCATGGCTGGCACAAAGTGCCCAATGAAAGATAGTTAAGTTTTCCCTTGTATACTCTCACATACACAATTAAATCAAGATCTCCACCCTTCTTTTAACAAGTCCTGAGTGTGTAAGCACTACCCCTGGGCAAAATAAGGTGCTAACATGCCCACTACACCAAGGACCTGCCAACTGTGTCACTATCCTCTTCATTGCTGCTTCAACTTATTCCTTAGATATCCAAGTGCCCTCTTGTTAAAGGGGTTCAAATAGTAGGTTGGTGAGCATCTGTCAGAAATGTTACATAAAGAATACTTACACTGGCTATGAAGTTAGAAATCTATTAGTGGTTCACACTTTAAAACAGGAAGTGATTTATGGGAAATAAAGTTACCAACTCTTAATTTTGCCAAGTAAGGTCATTTAAAAACTACACTCCCAACTACTACCAGCATAATTTCAAAAAAGAAGGAACATTTTAAATCTCTCTGCTAAAAGAACATAACCTCCAATTCCATCCATTTATCTGCAAATGTGAATCAAAATGCAGTCTGTAAAAGTAAAAAATATGGGGGGGGGGGTAATATCGCCTAAGAGTAAATTTAAATTGAATAAATATGCTTTATGTAAACTTCCCATCATATAGTAAGTTTTGTTGTTTTGCCGATGAGACTAGCTTAGAGACCAGCATTTAATTATCTCAACTACAGGAAATTCTCAAGATTCTACTTAAAAAACACACAATACAGACACATATTTTTGTTTTTTTGGAAACTTGTCCCAAATACTAAACACCAGAAGAAAGTAGCCAATCAAAATAAAAAGTAGCAATGAATAGATTAGAAAATTGAACACTAAAATAAAATCAAGACCAATAAGATAGCTAAACACACAGGGTCTAATTATGAAGGAATAAGCCAAAACAGGGAATATAAGGGAAACTGTGTAAGACAATGCCAACATTATGACTGAGGAACTGGGCATTTTGGACTGAGACAAGAAGTATAGGTTTGCAGACCACAAGGAGATGGTTGCAGGTGAACAGAAATAATACACGTCCTATTCAAAGCAGACCACCAGTACTCGGTTCCTGTGGAGTGCTGCTATGAGGAAATATTTTTTAAATTTTTTTGAGAAGCTGGAAATATGGATTTTTAAGTGAAATCTCCCATTCTTTAATGCTACCTACCAACATTTTTTTTTTCTTTTAATAAGTACCGAGCCAAACAAAATATGCCATGAGAACATTTACCTTATTTTATCAGTTACTCCTTGGTACTTCCTTGGTCTCATGTCATACTAGTTACTAGAAATTCCTTCGTGCTGACTACCAGTGGCAATAGTGAAGCCCCTCTTTCTAGCATCTCAAGGCTCTGCTTTATGAACCACCTTGACAGTTTCACTTTTTCAAAAGAGATTAGTGTTCAACCTCCCTCCTAATAGCATATAGGCCAAAAAATAAAACACAAACACCCACAAAATAACCATTATTCTCAAAAATATATAGAGAAAATGTTAAATGTTGGATGGATTACCTAACCTTCCCTATTTATCATTATAGTTCTTCTCCTAGGAAAATATTATTATTCCCATTTCATAACAAGCCAACCAGATCTCTGAAAGATTAGTTAGTAAGCATCAAGGTCTAGATGTAGATGCGAGTCTGATCCCAAATGCCACTATTTCCAGCACATGTGACAACACTTAATAATGTTCACCAAATACTCCAGTTCCCTGCCTTCAGGACACATGGAAGGACTACTCTTCTGAGTCTTTTCCTATTTGTGCAAGGCCATGTAATTGCTGCAAAGCAATGGAAATGAGGTATGTTTCTTCTTAGTCAGATTTGTTTACTGAAGTGAGACCCTCCAGAATGCTCTTCTAGAGAAATCCGAGGGTGATAATGCCAATAATTTGGGCTCTAGAGTATAGAAACGTGGAGTAGAGTCCAGCCAACTTGCAAACTGTAGCAAACAAGAAATATTCCTTTGCTGGTATAAGACCCCAAGATTTTTAAGTTGTTACCACAGCATAAGATAGTCTGTTCTGAATGCTGTAAGTTATCTCAGAAGCCAAATAAACACATCCTACTGGAAAAGGATATGGAAAAGGAAAAAATAATAAGTTAAGGACTACTGAACTTTTCAGAGATTCATCTAAAGTCTGTCATTAGATAGTTGCCAAAGTCATGAAAAGCAGATGAATAACTAATGTGCTCAAGTTTTGTTCTGAATTAATTTCCTTAGAACTTTGCAGCATCATTAGCAACAAAACATATGATCCAATAAGTGGTTCTCAACTGGGGCAATTTTATCCCCAAGGAACCATTGTTTGCTCTTAAAACTCTAGAAGAGGGTGCCACTGGCATTTAGTGACTAGGGGCCAGGAATGCTGCTGAACATCTTATAATAGGAAAATCCCTATTACAAAGAATTATCCAACTCAAAACATCAACAGTGCCACTATTGAGAAACTGATCTAGGTGTACAAAGCCTTTGTAATTTCAGGCAGGGGCCACAGGGTGGGAGTGACAAATGTCAGATTCCAAAACAGCAAGTACTTTTCAAAAATGTGGTTATAATTTTTGTTCAACAAACTCATGCATTAGAATTCCTATTAATCCCCATGTTTATACTGTATTGATTGAAATTATAAAGAAGAGTCACAAAAAAGCTACTACAAGAGACAGAATAAGTCCTCCTTATTCAGAGAATTGATCAATTGAGCACCTTACAGAAAGGTAGTGATTTACTTCAGTAAGTTATATTAGTCATGCTTAGTATACGAAAATAAGACAACTATAAACATTATGGTCAGTCTATTAAGGCCTTTAACTTTGTAAAACACTACACTTATTTTGGATGATGCTCATTTTTTTGTAGATTCACTGAAATGAGACATTGTCTTATTTGATGCATAAAAGTAAATCAATGGTAATATGCGAAAGGTTGAGGCTTCCTTATCTGAAATGCTTGGGATAGGAAGTATTTTGGATTTCAGGTTCTTTCAGATTTTGGAATATTTGCCTAATCATGAGATATCTTGAAAAAAGGACTCAAATATGAACACAAGATTCATTATTTCATATATACCTTCTTACACATATCTTATATAGCATGAATGTAATTTTATAGAACATATTTAATAATTTTGCATATAAAACAAATTAATAATGTGGATTTTTGCTGGCACTCAAAAGTTTTGAATTTTTGGAACACTTCAGATTTTGGATTTTCAAACTGGGATGCTCAACCTGAATTAGAATAGAAAATACTTTGGGGTTCCCTTTCTCCCTTAAACTGACCAAAAGACTTGAAGAATTCATCCAAGTACATGGTAAATTAGAAAGCAGCAGCCCTTTTGTAAGGAAGCACAATTCTGTCATTTTCATCTCTCTATTCCCAGCCTAATGGCAATTCCTCAGTCATAAACTTTCTTCTCTAATATCCTAAGACTGTCAATGAACATTTATTAAGCACCTAATGTGCTAAATATTTTAACACTGGTCCACAAGAAGTTCTTTTTTCTAAGCATTTAAAAGACGGGGGAAAACGGAGAACAGTTCAATAAAAGTAACTAATTTATAAGTATATAGGTACTAGGAAGAAACATGCATTAGACTGTCATACTTAACCTACCTTCGGTGGGAGGCATGAGGGATGTGTGCTTCAGGGGGTCCTTTTTAAGCTGAGATCAGGAAGACAAGTAAGCTAGGTAAAGCAGATAGAGTGAAGCATTCAACTCTGAATGAATGGTATGAACTACCATTTGAACAAGGCCCACAAGTATGAGAGAACAAGTTGGGTTCCCAAAGCATCACAATAGTGCTTCCTAGAACTTGCATTAAAAAAGAGCTGGGAGTGGTGGTATGTGTCTGTAATTCCACCTACCCCTGGAGGCTGCAGCAGAAGGATCTTAAATTCAAGGCCAGCCTGGGTAATTTAGAAAGACCCAGTATTTGAAGAAAAAAAAAAAAAAAAAAGATGGAGTATCATAGACAGTCCCCAGGTTCAATCCCCAGTGCCACACATGTACACACACACAAAACCATGAGTTTAAAGATGGATAACAACTATTTTAAATTAAACAAATTAGGAGAGAATAAAAGAAAAACCCGTAAGAAACAGGGAGAAAGTCATTCACATTTGTTTAATAAATTTTTTTGAAGTATGAAATCACCAATTAGTCTCAGAAAATCAATTAATCTGCTTCTTCAACTAGTTCATGTCAACCTGTACCAGGAATTCTATTAACAATTTTGGGGGGCTGGGGTTGTGGATCAGTAGTAGAGCACTTGACCAGTATATGTGAGGCACTGGGTTCCAATCTCAGCACCACATATAAATAAATAAAGGTCCATTGACAACTAAAAAAGTATTAAAAAAAAAAAAAAAAGTTTTGTGCCAACATCAACTGGGGGTTAAACCAGGGGTGCTCTACCAATGAGAGACGTTCTCTGTTCTTTTTACTTCTTATTTTGAGACAGGATCTCACTAAACTGCAGGTGCTGGTCTTGAACTTGGAATCCTGCCTCAGCTTCACCAGCTGTCACCCTGCTTGGATTTTCTTTTTTGACACTTGTGAATCTCACGATATTCTTAGAATTTATTCATCCTAAACAAATCAACATTATTCTAAAAAGTTCCAAGCTCCTACCTGGTTTCTCAGAGCCACAGAGATTGCCATATTATCTCTCTCCACCCTGGGCATAATTCTATGTTCACATGTTTACTGTAACTCCCTTAAACGCAAGAATCTGTGATTGCATTATTCTTAGTTATGTTATATGTGAAGACAAAATAAAGGCTGGACAAAATTCCAAAGCAAAATGTGTTTTCTGTTTCTGAACTCTAAAATTGTTAAAAGAATTACAATGTAAACAAATATTGATTTAATTCATTCATCTTTTATTCTTTTGGCAAACAGTTAATATGAGCAAAACTACGTTGCTCACAATAGTTACACACATTCTTTTTTTGCTTTATACAAGCTGTAAACATATTTAAGTGGATAAAATTCTTGGCTAAAGACATATTCCAGAAATCTGACATATAATTTTCCAAGTTAGGACAAAAGAAAGCTTATGTAATTTCCATTAGACCATCATCATACAGCAAACCAAATTAGTATAGGCTGCTTTCCCCCCCCACCCCATTCAGTGCTGGGGACTGAACCCAGGGCCCTGCATATGCTGTGCAAGCCCTGCACCACTGAGCCATATCCCAGTCCCATATGCTGCTTTTAAACTAATATCTACCATTTGGGGGGCTGGGTCTTTTTTTTTTAGTCATACCTAAAATATTTATCTGTAGTTTTATAAAAGAACAGCTGACCAAACAAATCTTGTTCAGAATGGTACTGGCCCTTTAAAAGTTTTTTTTTGTTTTTTTTTTTTTTTTTTAAATTAAGAGGATTAGCAGGGGATAAGATAAGCTGGGGATATAGCTCAGTAGTAGAAAGCTTGCCTAGCATGCTCTAGGCCCTGGTAATTCAAAGAATAAAAATTAAAAATTAAAAACAGAAAAACATATAATCAAGAATATTTTAACTCTTCTTGTTTAAAAAAAAAGTTATTTTAGAATACTTCTGATGACAATAGAACTAATAACAACTAGGTTTCATAATATTTTATTATTTCTTAATGCTGATACTTAAAGTAACAGACTCACTTCAAAATAAACCCAAAGCATTTAGTATTCATGGTTTCCTTCTTTTATAAATTTCAAATGCCCCCCAAATTCAGATTAAAGGTAACAAAACAGGTAGCCTTCAGAATACATTGTTTGGCAGGCAAAATGTACAACTTGCTCTAGTTGACCATGGTCCCAACCAGCTTCCCATAATGTTACCTGCTGGCCAGGTATGACTAAAGCCTTTTTTTCTTTGATACTGGAGATTGAACCCAGGGGTGCTTAAGCACTGAAAGTCACATCCTCAGCACTCTTTTATTTTGAGACAGGGTCTCACTAAATTGCTATGTCTGGCCTTGAACTTGCAATCCTCCTGCCTCAGCCTCCCAAGCTGCTAGAATTACAGGCATGTGCCACCAAGCCTGGTGTGAAGTCATTTTTAATATTATAAACCCAATATTTCCTCATAAAAATTATACAATGTTATAACATTATGAGTTCCCAGATACATGTTTGATTTTCTCATAAATTGTCATTCACCTGGCACATGATAAATGGTCAATAAATACTTAGTAAATGAAAAAAATTCCAAATGTTATAAATTTGATGCTAAACTGACCCTCTTATATCTTATTTCTAACTTGGGAAAAACAGGTTAATAGATTTCATTTTCATAATATTCCATATCCTTACCTAATAAATTATCAGATACATTTGATATATGGGTATTATCCTCTTAGAAAGAACACTATTATGACTGATCTGAAATTTAAATTAATCATTCACACAGAAAACTACTGCAAACTTATTTTACTATGAAATTCTTGGTGCCCAAACAGTGGTTTTCAACTTCACCCATTTACACAACATAAAAATTCTCAAATATTTGAGTTGAAGAAAAAGTGGCATTAATAAGAATAACAACATAGTGACAAGGGCTTTCTTCCAATCCTAGAGAATGAGCAGAAGGGGAGAGATTTTGTAAGACAAATTGGAAAAGAGGAAGAATGTGAAATAAATGTGGCCTTGGCACCTTTTGCACTCAATATCCTCAACTTGCACAAGGAAAAGAATGAGAGGCCACAAATTGTTACTTAGTGGAAAAAGCTGCAGGGAAAGCAAAACAGATGAGTCGTGAACAGAAACCACACCAGAAAATATAAAAATAGGAAGTTAGAAGAGAATCAAGATATGATGGCACTAACTCCAGTCTGAAGTTCAAAAACAGTAAAGAGTAACAAATGACTTAGAAAGACAATGCTCTGTTATGTCTTGTTAAAGTTATACACAAATAAAAGGCAAATTTCTAATTCTTTAGAGTTTAAATCTGATAGTGAACATCTCTTTACCTTTGACTTTGTCTCATTTCTTTAAACTTAATAACTGAGTTCCATCTGAATAAATATTTTAAAATTCTTAATTATTAAAGCAAGCTTCCTAGCTGCACTGACAAGGAATATAAAAAAACTTCACCCAACTAATTCCATCAACACTAAAGTTATTGCAATCAAGTTCACATTTTATAAGCATTAATTTTTTTTTTTTTTTTTTTTTTTTTTTTTTTTTGCAGGGCTGGGGATTGAACCCAGGGTCTTGTGCTTGGGAGGCAAGCACTCTACCAACTGAGCTATATCCCAGCCCCATTAATTAAATTCGCCATCACAATACCCCTTTATTACAATGACAGAAAATAAGTCATTTTATTTCCTCTAGAAAAACTACACTGAAATGCTTTCTTTGGAAAATTTTAGTAGTGGGGTGAAATTTTTAAACATTAAAAAAATATATTCTAAAATAGAACAAAATATCCAGGATACCATATAAATAAAAATGATAAAAATGTATCAGTGAATAAGGTATCACCTTGGTCTATAAGTGATATTCTCCACAATCAATTTATAAGTTTTAAAAACACCACTAAAAGGACACTGGTTAAAGTTTATCTCTGACATATTTCTAAAAAGCCTGGTAGTAAGCTTATTCTTAAAATTGATTTAAGGTAGTTGTGTTTTCAGTAGCATTTAGAACAATCTAGCACTTTGTAGGAATACGCAGATCAGCACACTGTACTAAAACATAATTGTGTAACATTTTTTAAACTAGCTGCAATTTTCAGTAGCTGTGTTCACCAACCGTGCAACAGAATTATAATGTTCTCCTAAGCCATATGCATGTCTCATATATCTGAAATGAAAAAAGAGAAATGAGGTTTTGATTAACTTATTGTATATAAATGCTTATGCATATAAAACCAAGCATCTGACAGTCCACAGAGGTATCATTCAATAGACTACATGAACATATTAATTGAGTTCAACACTATTTGCCAAGTATCAGCAGTCAGCAAGTGGTTCAGTTGCAAGAGGGAAAATGGAAAGGCTGAGGTGCTAAGCATTCAATAAGCTTAAATTTTTACCTAGATACAAGCCAGTAATGACTACCTTAGTAGTTTCAGCTAATAAATACTAAAGACAAGAATAAATCCTCCATGCTGTACATCAGAGATTACTCAATCATCCAAAATACTCTCACTATGAAGGGGAAAAAATCTATAAGAAATAAACAGGAAACATTAATATATCTCAGCTTTTGCATGTGTTGAAACTTTAGTCTTAAAATTTGTAGCCTTTAGAAATGACTGCTCTTAACTCATATCCTAAATAAATTTCTTAAGGTTTAAACAATTACCTAAATCACATATATGGGCAACACTTGCCTTTAATCTAAGATAAGAAGAATTAATTCACTTAAAGACAGTGTTGATTAGTCAACAAACATAACCTAATATCTTTTCATATCACTTTTTGTCTTCATTATGAAAATATAAAAGAGTAAAAATTTCTAGGTACTTACACAAGTATTAATGGTTTCTTGGAATATTCTTCGCCAACTATAATAGCAGGAGAATCTGCCTGTATTATCTCTATTGGTGTTTGTAAAATGTGAGACAGAGCTCTTAGCTAAGGGGGAAACATGTATTAGTAAGGAAAATAAAAATGTAAATCTTACCCCAACCATAAACTACTAAAGTACATGCATATAAATAGGGCAGGCAATCAGAACCAGGATGTGCTCTGTTCCTAACCATACACCAAGAGTGGACAAATAAATATTGTTGACTAAACAAATAAATTTAATATTTATTAAATAACAAAAAGGGGGGTTCCTTAAGCTCTGCTACATAGCAGCTCTGTAAAAATATCAATGTCAAAGTTGGTGAAGTGGTATGATGGGTAAAAGGGGCTTAATATACTGGTCTCTATTTTTTATTACACTTGAACATTTCCATAATAGAAAGATTTTTTGCATACCAATGCTTAAACACCAGACCAAAACTAACAACTGGGAAATGGACAGACAACCCAGGAAGTTTAGTTTTTAAAAGCTTTTCAGATGTTTCCAATAGAAAACCAGTGTGAGAACCACTGTTCTAAAATTTTCAAGGCAAGGTAGAATGATATGTATATAAATTGTATGACCCCAACAGAATTTCCATCTGATGAACACATAAAAACTTTAAGTAATTTCATAATGTACAATGTGAGATTAAGAGTTTAAAGATTGATGAATAAATTACTAATGAAATAAATGCTAACATTTTGTAGACTTCCTATGACTAAGTACTCTAAGCACTTAAAATACTTTGTGTACTAATTCATTCAATCCTCACAATAACTTTATGGGCTAGGTACTAGTGTTGTTGTTGCTGTTTTTGTTTTTGTTTTTTGTTTTTTAACCAGGAGATTGAACCAGGGGTGCTTAACCAGTGAGCATATCCACAGCCCTTTTCATTTTTTATTTTGAGACAGGGTTTTGCTAAGTTGTTGAGGCTGACTTTGAACTTGTGATTCTCCTTTCTCAGCCTCCTGAGCAGTTGCTGGGATTACAGGCATGCACCAACATGCCCAATTACTAGTATTATTTTAAAGAGCCAGAATCTAAGGCAAAGAAAGGTTAAAAGACTCCTCAAAGTCAAACGTTAGGGGAGGCGGGTATAGCTCAATTGGTAGAATGCTTGCCTCACATGCACAAGCACCACAAAGGGAAAAAAAAGTCAAACATTAGGAAACTAAGTAACCTGTGCTGAAATTAAGAAGTCTGACTCTAGAAAGCAAGTTCATAAACAAATTAATTATTGCCAATCTTTGATCACAGTACCCTGCTCTCTTATTTGCCACTTTATAAGAACATTAAATCAAGAACATAGCCCTTGTATAGCTTTTGAAAAAATGTAAGAAATTCTTCCAGGAATATGGAAAGGATTCTATGCTACACAGTGGCAAATACAATCCCATACTCTATTTTGTAAAATGTTCATTTGAACCACATTTCTTATGTCTAAAGTAAGTTTTTAAAAACTAATATGGAATGAAGGGTACAAAGCAAGTTCTAGAAATTTTAATATCCCTTCTAACTCTTCAGAAATAATAATTTGTTTTTAATAATGTAAATTTATCCCATTATAAAAACAGCAATTTCTATTTAAAATGAATTCAGACAATTCATGAGTAAATGTCCTTCAATCAATGTTTTTAAAGTTCTTCTCAATTTAAACAGTTGATTAAATCTCCAATACCCATACTAATGAGTGACACTATAAGAAAGTTCAAGCATCTTTATTCCTAACAGTCACAACGCTACTATGAAAATTTCCTGATTCTGAGACCTAGCAGAGGCATACAAAACTAATGAGCACAGTTCCCTCTGGTGGAGAGGTACAAATATAGCACTGCTAAGAAAAAGATTTGAGAAACACCCCTTTCACATCTTCAAAAAATACAGTTCCTAAAGTGAATATTTAGAGTCGTAGACTATTCAAGATGACTATCACCATTATATAATACTATTAATAATATTGCTAGTTTCATCTACCTGGCACTTTATTTACAAACTTTCATGCATGTATTCCTTTATTTAACGATCACAAATGCTTGATGGAATACACACAGGAATCATTAGGCCTATTTGATAATTAAAAAATAAGCTAAAGAGGTTGGCTGACAACCCAAGGACACAAAACAGAAATGGAAGGGAAAAATGAGAACTTGAAAACAGGACTTGACTTCTGAGACTGTCTTTCTGATATCCCAGATTGTCCCATCACTACTGGGTCTATTAGATGTTTTATTTTGTTATAATGAAACAAATTTAACAGTAAGAATTAAGAATTAGTGATAAAAAGAAATCTCAATGGCTCTTTATAAATAACCAAACATACTGTTTTCTTATACATCAATTTTAATGCATCATCTAGTACTTTCAAATAAGTTAACTATCAACTATGAATCCAAAACACAATTTTAATAGATGTGTTGTGGTAAGAGTTGACCTGTAATTTCATATAAAAGTGTCATTTTTTATTTCTAATGTAAAGGAGAAGTTATTGTTCTAATACTGATTTTCATCAGCTGAGTCACTAGGGCAGATTTTACAAAACTTGAGTAAAATATTCATTTTTCTAAGTCCAGAATATCAAATATATTGCATTACAAATGAAACACCATTTCATCAGCTTCTCCAACACAGAGATCTAACACTGAGCTCTTCTCTTACTTAAGGTAGATACCTTAATCAAAGGCGAAAGAATGTTAACTCCCTATTTCTTGGTCAGTTGAGAAATGGCAAATATATAGAGAAATCTTCAAAGAGAAATTGGGATCAGGTAAAAAATGTCTTAAAACTATAGAAGGGATTCACAAATAATTTAACCATCGTGCCAATCACTATAAATAATTACAAACTTACCTCAAGCTGACCTCCCCATGCAGCTGTGTTTACAATATCATCACAGTACTTTCCAAATTCTTCTGTAGAGAACAGAATGGAATATTGTACTTAATATTTTTCACACCTCGTGTTACAAGGGTTTGTTTTTTTATAGCTCCCACAATCCCTGATGAAAATGCCCAAGTCATGAACACCCTTCTCTACCACCTCCCTCCAAAATTTAATCTACTTCCCAGATGGAGATTTAATTCATCCCACTTTTCCACCACCATTCCATCCAAGAACAAAACAATGCATGTCTGCTTTTCTCCCTCAACCCAAGGCCCAGAGACCAACATAACAAACTTACTTCTTTCTTTTCATCTAATGCAATAACCCTCACCATATTCACTATTTTGACATGTTTTGAAGCCCAAACCTGTACCCAAAAAAACACTAGGGAAGACTAAAACATGTAGCCTCTCTATAATTATGCTTAACCACAGTTAAGTGCAAATGAGTTTAAACTCCTTTCTGGAGATAGTATCAAATAGTACCTCCCCAGTTATTTCAGAAGCACTTAAATTATTTACATCAGTATCAGTTTTACCCAAGGAAAGGGATTTTGGAATTAGCTCTGGGAGAAGTAAAAGACCTAATCTGAGTTTACAATGGGCATGTTTTATTTAGACACTTTTTTATACAGCATGTTGAAGTGGGGCACAAACATCTTTTCTGCTCAGAGAGAGGAGGAGAAATTACTGCCATCTAGAAGAAAAACATGTTCATGTCCCTCAATCACTGTTAAATCCTTATGCTCAGAATAGCACCTCACATACTGCCTATGGTATACTGGCTTCAAAGAATATCAACTGAATACAGATAATGAAGTCTTTTGTCTTTTTCTCTGATCAGTATAATGAATTGCTACCTCCTGTCAAATGTCCTAGTACAGGAAGAGTTATGGAATTTCAGTAACTCAGTCATCATGCTGAAAATAAATTTATAGGGCAATTTCTTTATATCAAAATATAAAGAAAATGTGTCCTAGGTATCAAAGAAATTCTGGTTATTTAGAACAAAGCAATGACCTAAAACAGCAAGAGATATGAGAAATTAGGTGGCTACAGAATTTAATCCACTTATAATCGTATGTAGGCTATACTTACTAAAGGAGACCTAATCAACTGTCAGTGCTCATTCTTATCCATTCTGTATCATGCTCTACCTTCCTCTCTGGAGGGCAGACTCCATTAAAGGAAAATCAATCCTAATCTCCCCCTCTCCAACCTATCCTAGCCATATGATTTGCTTCCACTGGACACTATCAAATCTGCGATCTTAAAGACTGACTTGCTTCTATTCTGTTTTTTGAGGTACTGGGACCGAACCCAGGGCCTCATGCATCTTAGAAAGCACTCTACCACTGAGCCACAACCCATCCCCTATTTTTACTTCCCTGAAACCCTTTCAGATAATTTACTTGCTCTCCCTTTCATTTGAATGTACATTTTTAAACTTCATTATAAATATTTTATATTAATTATCAGGAATATTACAGAAAATAAAGCAAGTTATTAACTCATTTGTTTTTGGTCTAGCAAAATCTAATTTTTCTCAAATAGTAATCTTCCTAATTATAGTTCATTGAGAATAACACAAATTTTCCAAAGTACAAAATAAAAGAAGAAATTAGTTTTCATAATCATTCTCTGCTTATGGTCTTAAATCCCTATTCATATGTACATCCAGTGACTGGTAAAAGCTTACCTCCCATTCTATGTTTAACTTTATTAAATATGAACTTAACACATTATTTTCAATAATGATTAATCCTATTCCTACTTTTATCTCTCATAAAAAAATAAAATGGTCATGTATGAGATTTGAATAAAGTAAAATGTAATAGCATCTATTAAAATTACAGAAAGTTATTGTGCTTAAATTTTGTGATGTTTTCTCCTCATTAGGGCTATATGGATTCTTTTTATGCTTAGTATCAGGAAGTGCTTTATTAAAAACAATAACCATTAATAAAACATAGTAAAGAAAATAAATTACCTGGAGTATACATATTTCCTGAATTAGGATTGGTTAGAAATGGCAAAAAGTCTTCCACATGGCTTTGCATATATTCAGCAGTTTGACTTCTTAAGACAGCCACAGTCAGAGCACAGTCCTGTTCTTTCAGTTGATCCTCAATGGCTCTATACATACAGTGGCCATCAGATGGAATCTGTTTAATTTCCAACTCTTTGGCTGCCAATATTTGAGCAAGTTTTTCACTTTCTACATGTCTGGCTCCAGATAAGTTCTCAATTTCAGCTTCAGCTATCCTTTCTTCTCGTTCCTTTTCCAAAGCAGCTTTCTTTTCCTAAGATGAGAATGTAGGAAAGTTAATTTATAATAATCAGGACTGATTCTCCCTTATTAAGAGGACTGAGATATATGATTCTCAAAATTTTTTGCAATTTTTCTCCCACAACCATTATACTATCTTATTACTTGTAGAATTTTCTACACTGTAAACTCCTTTAAATGCATACTATTTTACTCACTTATCTGTGGGTTCCACCATCTAGCTCTGTACTGGGACAAAAGAATGTCCTTCCTATGAAGTCTATTTAAAAAACACAAGCCAAGGTTCTAAAAACTTTACCTGCTGATTTTAAAGTATTGTCTTAAGATTGAGTTATCCTAGGCCTTAAAGGACTTCATCATATTCAAGACCAGGTTAACTTAACCTTCTGAACTTATTACTCCATGAGTATGACATTAATATGCTCAAATCTTTAGAAGGCAGACATTCTTTTAATCTAGCTTAAAAAAAAAGTATATGTATACATGTTTATATATATACATACATTTATATATATAAATGTATATATAATATACATATGTATATATATTTATATATATAAATGTATAGATATCTACATACATATCTATAGATAGATACCTACACACAAATACATAGATCTGTAGATATATCTATATATACATACACATTTAATAAAGTAACTGATTTAAAAAGCTCCTATTTACAAAAATTAAAGTACTACAGATAGATCAAAGTTCTCCTGAAATACTTGTAGAAAATGTAAAACAAATGTTTTAAACAAATGTTTTATTAACAGATGTTACACTCGCAATTTACTTATCCAAACAACTAAAGGTATATTCCCCAAGCAGCCTGTGTAAGGATGGAATAGGATGAGGTCAATGAGAGATCTGTGACATGAGTGGTGAGGAAAAGTTGGAGGAGGAAACAATTTCTGACAGCTAAACCAGTAAGGATCACAAGTGGACAGCACTGTTTCACAGGTAAAAACAGTTCACAGAGCTATAGTACATATAAAAGTGTCAAGAGATGACATGGAGGCTAAAAAAGATAGCGATATAGTTAATATATACAAGTCTATGCTTACAAAGCACACAAAATACCCCTAGAAATATATACCAAATATCTGGAGTACTTTTTTCTGGATGGTAGCATTATAAAATACATTGTATTTTAGTGTGTGTATATGTATCTATGTGCTTTTCTTTAGCTTCTAATTTTCTAACATGAGTTTCTTTTATTTGTACACTCAAGGAGGAAACCAATTTCCTATTTAAGAGAATAAAAACAGTTAAATCAAATTCTACAAATCTTGACATCAATAGTGAATTACAGTGAAGGAGTCTTAAACCTAGAGTAGAAAAAGATAAAGACATTCCTACTTCTAGCTTTAACTCCTCTTGGGGCTGAAGAAGTGAATGGTGAGCAAATTTCAATTAATTCACTGCCACATACTTGTACTATCTGCCTGTTATGTACCATGTTAGATGATCCTGAATTGATTTCTAAGTTTCCTGAATCAAAACAGTAATATCTCTCTAACAAAACATAAGCCTGTTTAGGATTTTCCTCCCAACTTTAACAAAGACAGAAGTAACAGGAACTGCTTATCTACAATTCTGAATCACAGAGGCATAAAATCTTAAAACACAAGATGGCACTATTAGTTTATAAAAAACAACAGTTGCAGAGGGGAGAGGAATAGTAAGCACCTTGGATATAATCTAATCCAATACCCCTCATTTTCCTCTTTTGAGGAAACAGGTGCATAAATATTTCCAAAGCTATACTGCTGGTTAGAGCAGAGCCGGGACCAGGAACAGAGAGGTCCTTCTATTCAGGAACCTGTATCAGAATAAAAGTTGTAGAGGAATAGAACTATTCCCAAAACCCTAGAAGTTTCTAAAATACTGATCATTTCATTGTTTTTTCCTTGTGTTTTGCTTCAGTACTCAAAGTAATTGGGTTTCCTCTCCAGTATACTGGGTGGGAAATCCATTGCATTCTTTTCTCTGCAATTTAGTTTCCCAACAGCATGAGGCACTTTGTTTTCTAACATCGTATTTAAGACAGAATGGCACCAATGACGTCTAATGAAAACGCATATAAAAAATAGCATGGAACTCAAAGATATTGATTGTTAGTAAAACTAGAATCATGTTGATACAGTAACATTGCAAAAACAACTCAAGGGGAATCTTAAACAGTAAACTACTCCTGAGTTTGTATCAAACTTTCAGTATGCTATTGGGGTAAACTGGGTCTTGTCTTTCCCATTTGTATAATAAAGAAATTGAACTAGATCTCACTCTAGGTCTCAAATTTCATATTTTTAGAGTTCAGTTCTAAATTCCACTTTGGATTTTTTCTCCTACACCAAAAAGCATCCAAGATCTTTGAGGTACTAAAACATTCCTGTCTTTCCAGATTAAAAGTAAATGATATGCTCCACAATATTCTACAGTATTCTTATACAATAAATCTTCACGCATTTTTGCTGTGTCATCATCCAGAACTATATCTTTTCCAAAAATAAACACCATTAACTAAGTGGCTTTTTTTTTTCTTTTTTTAATGGCTGGTGAGCACTGAGACTTTAATACATGGCATGATGCTCATAACAACGGTAGGGATGGGCAGAAATGCAGGACAGCATATCCCACAGCCCAGGGACTGTTGCTCAGAAAGTAGACTTGCATTTCTCCAGAATATTCAGTAGTAAAGCCTTCTGGGGTTGTTCAGAGGATTGGGCCAGAAGTGGTGTGTCAATTAAGTGGCTTTTATTCCTTGGTACTTCAGATAAAGAAGAGGTTCCAAATAATATAATGCCAATTGTCCATCCTGATTTCAGACTCCATTTCCTTTAGTATCATAAACATTTAGTGTTTTCTGTTCTAGAATTCCATTAATATAAAAAAGTAATAAGAAACTGGGTATTATTACTTTCAGGGCATTTTTGCTGCCATGCATAAAAGCAACTGACTATAAAAGATACTAAATCTTATGAGAGTATAGCTGAAAGAGGTATTAACTTCAGTTAGGAAAAAAGCAAAAAATTTTTGAGAAAAGTAAGGGACTTTCTTTTTGTTTTGCTGCCAAAAGGTCCAGGTGGGGATTAATAAGAGGAGTTATATTCTTATGTTTTCCAGAATTAAGTAGGCTACTAAAGGATGTAACAAATAGTAATTAAAAGTAATTCCAAAAACACAGTTATGCTACAAGCACACAAAAATTCTGACCTTTGTTTTTAATCTATAGAAACTAGATGACAATTGTGAAGTCATCACAAAAAGAAAACCTACTACAAATAGCAAGCTGAACTAGACAATCTCCAAGAGAGTATGAGATCTACATTTCATTATTCTTTAAAATCACAATCAAAATATTTACTCTACAGTCAAATTCTATACAAGTATGAAAAATGTTTGACCATGCACAACTTAATCAACTTCCAAACAAAGACAGGGTAGGGTTCTCAGGTTTCACTTTATGAGACTTACTATACTATACTTAACACAGTGAACAACACTTTTGATTTGCTAACCCATTAGTTCTCCAGGCCTTGTGTTAAGGGTTCTGGTAGCATATTATTTAATATTCATAATAGTCATAAGAAGTAGGTATTATTTCCCCCCCATTTTAAAAATGTGAAACTAAAGTTTAAAGTTAAGACTCTTTTGTAAAGCAACAACAGTAAACAAAATTAAAATCTCACCTGGAACTGGATATGAGCCTCAGCTGTGGAGTCTTTTCCAAATATGCATGAGGCCCTGGGTTTGAGCCCGAGTTTAGTGTCAGGCAGGGGTATCTATGCAAACACACACACACACACCCCTGCCTGACACTAAACTCCATGCTCAACTAAATTACATACTACTACTATGCAAAGTCAGCTTTAAAATATGCATTTCAATCCTAGAAAACATCAAGTATTAGTAAAATAATATTTGAGACTATAAAGATTGGTTTTAAACCTCTTTTTTTGTTTTTTCAAAGTAAAAGAGACTTACCTATCTAATCTCATTCCCATGTTAAGATCATTAAATCACTAATTCAAATAAATCAGTCTCTCTTAGCTCTTGATAATGTAAATTTCATTCAGACGTTTGTTTTTATGCATCCTATTTCTCCTATTTGGAATATCCTAACTAAATAACTGCATTTTCTTCAAGTTCTAACTCATCACTTAACATAAGGAACTTTCCCTCCTCTGAATTTTTATTGTAATTAACCATTATGTAAATACCCACATAATTCTGTAAGGATTTTGTATACCTATATCTTGTTTAACTTCTAGGTTCAGATTCTTCCTTCATCACTCAGTACTATAGTGTTTTAACCAGGGTTACACATCAGAATCACCTAGACCCACACTCTGAAGATTCTAAATTAAGCCTGGGATAATACATTTGTTAAACAAACAAACACAAATTCCTTTGCACTCCCACTCCTCAATATCACCTTCTTAGAGAAGTGCAAACTAGACCATCTTATTTTAGGCCTATTTTTTCCTCTATAAAAAGGGGATAAGAAATCCCACTTCATAGGATTATTGTGAGGACTAAGCAAGCCTGCATATTTCACATGAACAGCTTGACACAGTATGAGAGACACAGCAAGTACTTTTTTTTTTTTTTTTTTTGTGGTGGTCGGGATTGAACCCAGGGCCTTGTGCATGAAAGACAAGCACTCTACCAAATGAGCTAAATCCCCAGCCCAGTACTTCTTAATGTTAGTTCTGGTCCACAGACAAGGAACTACTTCATGTTTTTTTTGTGTGCTGTTTTGTCTTGTTTTCCATTCCCTTCTTATACAACACCTAAGACAATACCGAGCATGTACTTGGTGACATGGCGTTCATACCCGTCTCTTCTGTGCTTTTGATATCCGAGGCGGCTGATTTTCAAGTACCAAGTTTGAAATGTTAACAGCAACAGAATCAATCTGAAGAAAACAGAAAGTATTTTCAAGTCAGTTAAAATACTTTAAAATTATTAAAGGATTAGGTCACTAAATAATTAATGAAAATCACATATACTTCCAATTCACATTTCAAATTTGAATAGCAGCACTAGATGCTACATTAGATGATATGGTTTGTCCCCTTTCTCTATTTTTATGGGAGAATTCATTAGATTCCCAAGAAATTTCCTTACTGTTCTTCAAAGATAATGCTCATTCTGTATGCTTTCCTCCCTTCTTGGAATGTCTACTCCATTAATCTAAATACTGTACTTCCTGTAAGTGCCAATTCACTGAGCATTGGTACTGCTCCCTTCTCTGAATGTAAACAGAACATATAAAATATATGTCCTATGCTCACTCAGTTCATTACTACTTCATAAACTTAAATGTGGCAGAGGTCCTTCTCCATCTTAATTAGCCAGAACTTGATGAGCACTCATTCTTGACCCTACTAAAAAATGAGCTTTTTCTAGCTTTTGCTATCTACAAGTTGATAACTATAGACAGAAAATGTTTAGTGTATCATCAGATATTACAACCAAATTTTAATATTCAAATGGCTATACAGGTATTTGCTGAAGTAAGAAAATTAGATTCTTGACTTCTATTAGGATGAGTAACTAGTATTTTATTACAGTATCTATAAGTTTAGCTAGTTTTTAGTATCACATATTCATAAAACAACTCAAGGCCTCTATGACATGGAGACAAAAATCTTCAAAGGCTGTATCTCCCAACTGATCAAAATATTAAAATCAGAGAAAGACTTCAGAGAGTGGTTACCAACTTTACTGGAATTAGAAATCTCAAGAAATTTTTCAGAAGATTTTGCTAAAAGTCACAGTCATATTGACAATAGGCAAGATACAGAGAGGCATGTGAAAAATAAAAAGCAATGATATAAGAATTTAGGTAGGGTTCAAAGAGAAAGCTAGTTTAATTTAATGAAAAAGATAATAAATCAAAGTAGAATGGGAATTTGTACAGTTAAAGAATATGTAGTTTAATAATCAAACATTTTTATACTTGGAAACCTGGAGAAAAATCTAAATATTGAAGGCCTAAGACAGCAAACAAAATTATTTTGCTAATAGAAAAGATCAGAATAGAATGGTATAGTAAAGACAATTAGGAATATCACAATCATGACAACACAATTAAACACCTACAGCATCATATCTTGTTTTCTGTAGATAAAAGCATTTTCAGGACAAGGAAGCCCAGGATCCTGCTGACTGGCTAATAAAGTTAAAGAAACTGAGACAACATTTAATAAAGACTATTATAAATTAGTACAGACAAGTTGTTTTCCTTGTCAATATCAAACCAAATATGAATCAAAGAAAATTTCACTGTGGCAGATAAGATTTTACATAGACAATAAGAACTTCCTAACCACCAAAAATGGAGAGGTTCTACAGTCTTTGATCCTTCATATGCAAAACCCACACAATAAACTGCTACACTATACAGAGCTATGACAATATTCAGAAAGAGTAAGATGGTTCTGATTTTGACTTCTGGCATGGCACTTTATAGCTGTTGTGACTTCACAACAAAGTTCTTAAATCTCTCTAACCATGTTTCCCACAGGAACTGTGGGATTATCTATACTTGCTTCACAGATAATATCATATGATGTTATCAAGGATTAAACAGCAAATGTAATATGTTAAACAAAGTGCTTGGCACACATAAGTTAGCTACAATGATAAATATTAGTTAAAATGATGGAAGGTAGCCTGTTTACATTTACCCAAGAAATAGTAATGTTTCCTTTATTTACTTGTTCATAAAGCACTTTGATAATTTAATAATGATTTCACATTTGTTGTCCCATTTGATTCTTGTAATAACTTGTGATTAGACAGAAGTATGTCATATATCATATGGGGAAATTTATACTCAGGGGGATTAAGGAACTTTGCCCAGGTTACAGTCTATTCTGTGCTAATTCTGGGACAAGAAGTCTGGTCTTCCAACTTTCACTTGGTGAAGCTTTATCAATCTATTCATCTTTTGGGTAAGTAAATAAAGAAGTGTACCCTTCTTGCTAATTTCCCTTATAAAAACTCATTCACATGTTATCCTGGCCTCAAAAACATTAATAAAAGGTTATGCATGAGTATTACTGAGTGACTTCATTTCTTTATCAATTTCATGATTTTTTTTAAATTTATTTTTATTGTAAACAAATGGAATACATGTTGTTTCTCTGTTCATGGAGTAAAGGCACACCAATTGTGTAATCATACATTTACATAGGGTAATGGTGTTTGATTCATTGTTATTTTTTCCCTTCCCCCACACCCCTCCCACCCCTCTTTTCTCTCTATACAGTCCCTCCTTCCTCCATTCTTGTCCCCTCCCACCCCCATTATGTGTCCTTCAATTGATGAACGGATAAAGAAACTGTGGTATATATATACAATGGAATATTACTCAGTCATAAAGAATAATAAAATTATGGCATTTGCAGGCAAATGATTTTTATAATGAACAGCTGTTTTCAAATGTTGTAGACAAAGGTAAACATTATTTCACATACCTTATTTTCCTTGCAGGTCAGTCTCAGTTGCTCCAGTTCCTCTTTATGTTTCTGCTCCATTTCTTTTTCCAACTTAGCAACATCTTCAGTGAGTTGCTTCCTCCTTTTTTTGTCATTCTTGGGAACAGCATTCTTCATGCCCTGAATTTTGGCTACAAAGCCACCAAAATCATTAAGTCAAGAACAAGAGAAAATGGGAAACAGTAAACAATAAAGGGATGGGGAGGGGAGATGGGTACTGAAAAAGTAATTATAGAAGCAAGAGGTCATCATATAAAAATCAGCTACAGAAAAGAGCCCAGATGACGCTTGAGACCAGATTTAAAAAAAAAAAAAAAAAAAACAGCCTTAATAAAATTTTGAATTGGTCTGATTTGTTTGGTGGGGCAGGAGGAGAAAAATGAAAAACAAAAGTAAGTGAAGCAAGTTTTCAACCATTCAAGTATCCATTTCTGAGACCCCCAACCTGAGGTGAGGCAATTTAAAACGTATCTAATCCAGGGCTAAGGCAGTAGCTCAATGGTAGAACCCTTACCTAGCATGCGCAAGGCCCTGGGTTGCATCCCAAGCACAGTAAACACACACAGAGCACTCATTAAGATGAAGCATTGGTAACCAGGGCAGAAAAGGGAAAAGGAGGCAGAGGGGAGCTGGGAGGGAAGAAGGCTTGGTACAAGACTTTGTCTTCCAGGTATTCTCAGACTGGCAACTGGGGAGGCGCAGACTGCTGGTAGCAGGGTTCAGAAGAGAAAGCCTCTGAAGTCTTCGGGATTAAGGGGCCTCTGGGCAGGGGAGAAGGGGTAGAAGAAGCTACTCGTTACTTTGGGGAAGTCTGGGAGGATCCAGGTAAAACACGCCTTTAGATTCCCAAGAACCGACCCGACCCGCGCCCATCCCTGGGTGTGGACGGCTTCTAGATTCCTACTTCCTATCCCATCACCTTGCAATTCCTTCTTCTCTTTGCGATGCCTTCTCACCAGCTGTTCCTCCTCATCCAGCTCTTCCGTCAAGTCTGACTCCATGACGACCGGGTCACCGGGCACACGCGCTGGAGAAAACGAGCACCACGAGCTAGGAGACACCTTCTACCTCTCAACCCTCACCCAGGGTGCCATTGGTTACCGCTGAGACCCAGCCCCGCCTTCGAGGCGGCACCAGATCTGAGCCCAGCCATTGGAATAAGGAGGAAAATTAAGTGGGACCCTGCGCACGCGCACTACCGTGACCCAACTCGATGGGCGGGGCAGCGAGCGAGGAAGCGCGGAAGGGTGGCCCCTAATTGATTATCGCGCCGGAGCCCCGGCTGCCGCACAGCTACGTGCCACGCTATTGGCCCTCGCGGAGGCGCGGGGAGATGACGTAACGGGAGCCATTTTGGATGTTATTCAGTTTTGTGTGGTGCTCGGAAAGAGCTTCGTCGGTTTCGAACTTCGTTAATTTTTGACCTCCTTTGCTCAGAAGAGCTGTTGGAAAGGTAAGAAAAATAACACATTTCGGTAAAACTGTGGATTATTATTAATGGGAATTTTGGGGCTACGTCGATTTTACGATAGAGGATTAAGTTCGATTTATTTTTTTCAAGGTCGTAATACCGCAGTTCAGAAGAACAGACCAAATCGGAGAAAATGCCTCCTCTTGAAGCGGATATACCGGTGATACCGGTGGAAGTACAAGATATGGAAAGTATTAAGCGTCGAATAATAGAGGAGATTAAAGACCTGTGCTTAGTGATGAAGAAAGTAATGTCAGAGCACTTGGAAGGTTTCAGGGAGTTCGAGTTAACAAAAATGTGTAAGCCGGATTGGCCACCAAATGAGACTACTGATGTAAATGCCAAACAAGAGGATGTAGAGAAAAAGGGAGATGAAATCAAGATAAGAGGAGAAAAAGAGAATTAGGAGGGTGGTCCCCAGATGCAGTCTACGCATAATAGAAATACCTGAAACAAGACAAAGCAAATGAAGCTGAAATAATTAACTAACTAACTAACTGAGGACATTTTTCCAGAGTTGAAGAACAAACTAGGTCTGCAAATGGAAAAAGCTCACAGGGTTCCTTTAAATTTTAATGAAAAGGAAACAACGCCTAGACATATTCTGGTGACTTTATAAATTTTCAAGGATAAAGAAAAACTTTTACATGTATTCAGGCAGAAATCAGGTTACCGATAAAGCGGCAAAATTCAGTCTGCCTTTAGGCTTTTTTCTTTTGCAACTCTAAATGCCGGAAGACCATGGAACAGTATCTACAAAGTTTTAAGGGTAAATCATTTTGAACAGAGTCACATATACCCTGCCAAGTTATTTTTTCTGTTCGCAGGCAATTGGAAGATAGTTATGCAGAGGTTAAGAAAATCTTACCAACTAAGAACCTTCTCTGAAAATCTTGCTGATTTACTGCAGCCAATAGAGAATGTGAGTTAATATAAGTAGGGAGGCAATTGTATTAAAGAATTAATGGTAAGCATTAAAACTAAAGAGCATTGCGTTTCAGTTGGTGCATGTAGGGTAATAAAGTTTAATACAAAAAATAGATTTGTAAGCAGCATGTAAATTTTTTAACTTTATAGTTTTAAGCTGCCAAAAGGCTTGCCAAATACTCAGATGTATTGGTCAAATAAATACTGTTTTATTTTTGCCATGTAGTATTGTGGATAAAAACGCTTTGTTAAGCTAAGAAATACAAAGGCTTTGTCATTGTGGAAAGGATATGTACAATAAAGACTGTACTTGTTAATCTGACAAAAATTGGAAAATGGCAGTTTTATTTCCCCAATGTTTAATTATAGAGGGTAAAAACAAAAACTCACAAGTTTTTCCTTATGTTAATAGTGATAGTGTAAGAAGAGAAATTTCAAAGCACTGGTGGGAAGGATGGAAAAAGCCTTGTTTGTTTAATATGCTGGATTGAGAAAAACAAAAGTTACCCTGTCATACAGTAGTTGATATAAGATAATTTGTCATGGAGTTATGGACAAAAATAGAATATATACATTTCAGGTCAATCTTTTATGCATCAGCATTGCCTGCAAACATAAGAAGCGTGGTATGCCGGGTCAATAACGTTATGGTATTAAATTATGAAATACTAACCAAGTATCTAAAGATTTCTCCCTTAGCACAATGTATCTTATGATACGGATACTCGATAATTGTTAATCACTTTTGGTATTAAAATCTAGAAACAGTTTTGCTTAAGTACTAGTATTGCAGAAGAGATTCCATTCTTAAATTCTAAATTATTCCAGTATTCAAATCAAAGATTGGGTCACATTTTCCAAATATTCCAGTTATTAACTTTTGGGTAGACTTAATCCTGATATTTCCTAGTTTTCTGGAAAAATAAAAAATCTAACTGTAAAAGTAGCCAAAGACATGAATTAATCATCTGATTGGTGACGTGAATAAATAGAAGTATTGGCAATAATTGGAACAGTAGTGCTAGTGAGATATAAGTGAAGCTTTTTAAATTCTCCATTGATGATCTCTAAAGGTGATACCACAGTTGTATTAGTAGCATGGACTAAACCAGTGGTTTTTAAACTTGAATGTGCCAACCAGTTGCTGAGTATTACCTTAAGATGCAGATATATTGATTCATTTCATTAGGGTTAATTCTGAGATTCTTGTTACAAACTTGTGTGTTGCTAATGCTGTCAACATGCTTCACAGTTCCACACTTTGAAGTAAAACAATAATAAGATCATACTTCGGGCTGGGCTTGTGGCTCAGTGGTAGAGATCTAGCCTAGCATGCGTGAGGCCCTGGGTTTCATTCTCACTCAGTACCACATAATATTAAAATAAGGGTATTGTGTCCACCTGCACCTAAAACAAAATATTTAAAAAAAAAAAAAAAAAACCTGTTCTTCATCTACTGACTATGAAAACGAAGCTCAGAGCAGTAATTGACTTAAGTCGTGGTAAGTATCAGAACCAAATATGATTCCAGGACTAATTTCTGTCTTCCTCATAATCCTTCCTTTCATCCATCCTACAGCACCTGTTCAAAAGATTGTTGTGAAAGTAAAGTGATATAATTCCTAATTTGTTTGACAAGGAGAAGAGCTTATTTTTTCAGACAGCTTATACTGAAAATAGTGTTCCATGGAGAGGAGAAAATGAGTTTTGTTTGTAATATGGTTAATAGGTTTTGTGACGGTGTCATGTATGTACAGGTCAGACAGACAAATATTTACAAATTAAGTCCAGAGCCAGAAGAGATATCAAGATTGGAAATTCTAGTTAAAGTTTGATTTGAAGGTGATTACTCTGAGGCTATGAGAAATCACCCTACAAAAGACAATAGGATATAAGAAAAGGAAAGGAGATTAAACTTTTAAGGAACACCTGTATATGATGGATAGGCATGAAAGAGGCATAAAATATTTAGGTTTGCATTTGCAATTGAATTGAAAATAATGCATGGCAGTCAGTGCTATACATGAGTTGATTAGGAGCACAGGGGCTTTTTTTAAAAATTAAATGCATTTAATTTATAAAATTTCTATATTTGACAAGAAAACAATTTAAGTCACATCACAGATATGATTAATATTGATGAGAACTGCACAACTTATTTGGGATATTTAAATGACTTAAAAATTTTTAGACAACGACTTTTTTTTTAAATTTATTTTTATTGTAAACAAATGGGATACATGTTTCTATTTGTACATGAAGTAAAGGCATACCATTTGTGTAATCATACATTTACAAAGGGTAATGGTGTTTGATTCATTCTGACGGGGGCTTTATAATTTGTGAACTTTTTAAAAACCTATGATGACACACCCATTTTTCCTTTATATACAACTCTGTGGTGCACTACCTCATATCTATGTAGTTGATGTCAGTGGTAGTGTTCTATAAAAACACTCAAAAATAGAATTAGTAACTGGATGCAATGGTGCACACCTACAATCCTAGCAGTTAGGATGCTGAGGCAGGATGATCCCAAGTTCAAGGCCAACCTGGGCAATTTAGTGACAACCTGTCTCAAAAATAATGTAGCTCAGTGGTAAAATGCTTCTGGGTTCAGTCCCCAATATGGGGGCTGGGGAGTGGAGGACTATGTGGAATTACTACTGAATCATGGCAACTGGAAGAAATACAGAATTAAGTTCCTGTGAGACATGTCATTGTTACTGCCATTAATGCCCTTAACATCTGATGGGGAGTACACATGGAGTAAAAGGTAGAAAAGAAGTGAGATTATACAGAAACCTGAGAATTTGGAAACAGAGTGATGAGGCAGAATACATTAGATCACAGAATTCATAACACAAAGAGTAGCAAGGATTCAAATAAGAAACAGAATTGTTGAAAATCAACTTCATTCCTTACAATAATTAAACATAGTGTAAAATTAGGCTTGGAAAGTATTTCTGACAGTCAAAATTAAGAGACAAACAATAAACTAGGAAAATATTTGCCTTTTTATTATAGGAGTATAACTTCCAAGTTTTCCAAGATTCAGGCTATGCAATGGGGAGAATATTCAAAGGGAGATTTTCTGAAAAACTGAAAAGTTTTTTAAAATGTATTTTTATAACTTCATTTTATTAATTATTTTTTTTATGTGGTGCTGAGATCAAACCCAGTGCCTCACGTGTGCCAGGCAAGTGCTCTACCCCTGAGCCACAACCCCAGCCACAACAGGGTTTTATATGTTACGGAAACTGCAAGTTTGATGAGCTTTTGTAAGGCAGGTGTTGCAATCTTTCAGAAAAGGAGTGAGAGAGAGATTTGGGTCCAATATGTCTTGTTCTTGGAATTATTAACTTAAGGAAGGAATTCAGAAGAGTAGATCAGTCTCAATACCAGGAAGGCCCTGGGTCACTGTGCAGTCAGAGAATAACATCTTACATTTCTCCACACAGCAGTGAATATATGAAGATAAATTCTTTATAACTCTCTACATATTTATTAGTAAGGTAACCCACTTCCTGCTGTAACTGATAAATCCCCCCAAATTTCAGTGGCTTAACACATAAAGTATTTCTTGTTCACCAAACACTTCAAAATCACTGTTCTTAGTGGGCAGTTCTCCATAAGTAGGTAACTTAATGTCCCAAGATCCTTCCCATTTATGTCATTTTCGACCAGTGTGTTCCATCTCATTGAGGGTCAACTGCTGCTACCTAGCTTGGAGAAGGAAAGAGCATAGAGGATCCTGACCTTCCACTGGACAGAATCCAGAGATACTACCCCTATCAATGATTCTACCAATGATGGCTGGAAAATGTAGTTTATTGTGGTTCCCAAGAAAATAATGTTTTTATTGACTAAACAATTTAAAAAGAGAATTATAATTAAAAATTTTAAGTTACAACAAAAAGACAAACTCCCCCAGTGGAATAAATTGCCAATATTAATGATATATAAAAATGTTAAGTAATATTCAGGATCAGTAAGGATAAAATTAATTTGAAAAATAATGTACGTAAGGGTCAGACAAGATAGAATCAAAAAACAAAAAGTAAAACCAGATGTTCTATATCTCACATAAGGAAGTGCTAGAAATTCCAATTTTAAAAGAGGTAGCAGTTATTTTTCTTACCCAATTGGCTTCTGAAGTCATAGGAAAAGGAAGTTTCTTCTAATAAGATGTGTTTGGACATTTATCAACGGCTTTTATGGTCTCAGTTTCTCTATGACATGTGTACACATGTAGGTATATATGTATGTCTTCAAGGACCAAAAGGCTTTTTAAAAAAGTAATTTTAGAAGCTGGAGTTGTGGCTCAGTGGTAGAGCACTTGCCTAGCATGTATGAGGCACTGGGTTTGATTCTCAGCACTACATAAAAAAATGAATAAAATAAAGGTCTATCAAAATCTAAAAAAAATTTTAAATAATTTTAGCCAGTTGGGAGGCTGAGGCAAGAGGATCTCAAGCTCAAGAATAGCCCTAGGCAACTTAGCAAGACCCTGTCACAAAATAAAAATGCAAGAAGGGCTGGAAGCGTAGCTCAATGGTAGAGCACCCCTGGGTTCAATTCCTGGTAAAATACACACACACACACACACACACACACACACACAAGCACAAAGTAATTTATTTTATTCTGCTTGTGCTGCCATAGCAAAATATCACAGACTACATAGATTAAACAATAGAAATTGTCTCACAGTTTCAGTGGCTGGAAGTTCAAGATCATGATCCAGCAGGGTTTGGTTGCTGGCTGGTCAGGACTTGCTTCCTGACTTGTAGGTGGCCACCTTCTCATAGTGTCCTTATGTGACATTTCCTGAAGGCATGCTTATAGAAGGACTGAATGAACAAACTGTCCTCTCTTCTCATAAGGACACTGATTATGACTCACTGATCTAATAACCTTCTAAATGACCTGTCTCCAAATACATTCACATCAGAGATTAGGCTCAACATATGAATTTTGGGTGGAAGTGGGGAGACACAATTCAGTGTATTTACTTTTTTTATTAAACAGGAAAAGAGTATTTTGTACCACCTCAACTAATTTCCAATTGTCTGAGCTTAATTTCCAAATGTTTCTAAAGATCCTAAGAATATACTGAGTTAAATTAATAACCAAATGTAAAGCTATTCTAGTTGAGACCATTAGTTTGGAAACATTAGCACAGAGACTTAAGTGGTAAAAATATTACATCAAAATCACACTTTGTTAGTAGAAAGAACACACTATTCAGAAGGCTAAAACCTTCAATAAAGAATCAGATTACTTCTTAAAAACTCTTTGAACACTTAAACATACAAACACACATATATTTCTCAGAGAAATTTGTTTGGGATAGTGAAACTACCTGATTGACACCTTTCAAGGCAGCAGCTGTAGTACTTAATTACATACCAAATCTAGGAGTTTAGGTTCTCTATAAATTAAGATGCCATGAAGTTACCATGCTGAAGTATTTTCCTCATACACAGTCAAAAGTGATTTTGACCAAAATGAATTGTTACAAGGGTGACATAACTAATGGTCTTATTTTCAATGTATACAGGCAATCTTCCTAGTCTCTTCTTGCATTGGTATTTACTGCCTTCATAAGAAGGAATAGTTTCTCTCAATATTGCTTCTTTTTTGTAGCCCCAGCATTTAGTTCCAAATATTTATATTTATTAGTCAAAAATGTCTGAATCAAGGAGAGCATGTCATGTGTATTCCTACCTACCCTCCTACTTACATATCTATCTCCATAGTTTATTTTCAAAACTTTTTTTCAAGGTACAAGTTAGATCTGTTTATAGTTTTCTCCAAATATTGCCCTAACAGAACCATTTTAAAATCCCCCTTGCCTTCTGTAGCAAATAGTTTATAACATCATTGTATCTTGGGAAAACTCTAATTCCTGGTCGATTTTGATGATTAAAAATCCCCTAGACCTGCCTGGTGGTAGACCTGCAGTGGCCCATGTCTGTGATCCCAGCAGCTCCGGAGGCCAGATGTGGCTCAGTGGTTGAGTGCCCCAGAGTTCAATGCCCGGTGCCAAAAAAAAAAAAAAAAAAAAAAAAAAAAAAAAAAAATCCCCTAGTCCTAAACATCCAATTTCTTAATCAAATTAAAGATTTCTGATTTGATCACCTGCAAGCCTTGTGACTGGAGAGATCTGAAGTCAGAAAGAGATATAATCTTTTTCTTCTCTCATTTCCTACCTTGAGAACATGAGTACATTTTGCCTCTGATTCTGAGCTTCTTCAGTCTTCTTCTAAATTCTAGCTTTTCCAGTGGGGAAACTCCAGAAGGAGTTAAAAGAATTCACTGGGCACTATGACAACCTTTCTTTTGCTATTTGACACTAATTCTTGACCAATATCGGCTATGGATAATGCCCTCTTGATGGCAGGAACTCACATACTTAACTTCTAGAGGAAACCCAATTTTGAGTTCTTTCAAGAGTCCTGCTTCAACTCTCCCAGCTCTCTTCAGGTCTACATTTACTGGTATACTCCATGGAATTTCTGTTGTTTTGTTTTGCAGTACTGGGGATTGAACCCAGGGGTGGTCTACCACCAAACTACATTTCCAGCCCTTTTTATTTTTTATTCTAAAAAAAGTTGCTAAGCCACTGTGGCTGGCAAGAACTTAAGATCCTTCTGCCTCAGCCTCCCAAGTCGCTGGGATTACAGGCATGTGCCACCATGCCCCACAATGGACTCTTGTTACTGATTATTCTTCACCCAGTGGTTAGCTGGGTGGTATCAGCATGCTGGCATGAGCCCAACTGTATTTTTGTTACTCACTTGGCCTGCTGGAAATTCACGTGTTCTCAGCAAAGCAGAAATAATAGCTGAGCTACCCCACAGGCCTCTCTGATTACCCAGCCATCATTTTTCACTTTTTCCTTATTCACATAAACTTTGAGAAGATCATAACCTTTAAGAGGACACCCATAACCTGCATCCTAACTTGATGTACAACTAGAAAATGAGAAGCTAGTTTTCCTTTTTCCCAAATACTCCTAGACTTTGCAAATGACTCCCTCAGAGTCTTTCTCACCTGGCTTTTAGGAGGAGGACAGGAGAAAGTCACAGCAGTACCTTTTAAACAGGCAAATTGTGACCCCAATAATTCCCCTTTTTCCTTTTTTCTCATTCTGCTGCTTTTAAGTATTAGAATAATTGTGTTTATCTAAAAGCCAGTTCTACATTTAGTAAAGGGTACTTATTCTTGGTCCTCATCTTTAGACCTTAGCTGTGCAACTTCCATTTATATATCTTCTATGTAACTTTGCATTCTACTTTTTCATTGCACTCCTTTCTCTCCCTCTCTCTCCCTCCCTCCCTCCCTGCCTCCACTCCGCCCCGACCCCACCACATACCCTCATGTTGGGGAGTTCTTAAAGAGTTTTAAATCTTATTTTACTCTTATTAACATCCTGTGAGACATAGGGCAGCTACCCCATTTTGCTGATAAAACTGATAGAAGAAGCTGCAAGCTAGGACTAATTAATTAAAGAAAAATTTATTAAGCACCAGCTACACGTGTGTGCTACCTTCAATGCTAAGATGGAAACAAGTAGTCTTTGTTCACATACGCATGTCAAATAGAATGACAACTATTTTTAAGTGATGTGAACATGGTTAAAAATTATCACAAAAACAGAACAGAGAAAAAATAATTCCAACCTAGCATGCATATGGGACTTTGAGGGACTGGCAAAACAACAAAGCACTGAACTCTGGACCAGCAAGACCAGAAACTTGAACTATCCAGCAATTTCCTGCAACATTAGTGCCAACAGAAATCCAGTATCCCTCTGGGAAAAATTGCTTAAGTGAGAGGTAATCATGTAGCCTTGCCTTTTCCCATAAGTCTTGAGGTAATGGATTTCTTCTAATAGCCACTGGTTCACTTCACACCTTTACCTTAGCCTTCTTGAATCACTTCCTAGGATACTTTGCTGCTGCTCCAGGCTGTGGTCTATCTCTAGCTCTCTGTCCTCCTTCCTGGGATTTCTGTGACTGCAGTTTAGTTTTTGAACCTTCTTACTATTTCTGCAAAATGTTGCACCCTTTTTGACTCCTGACATGACTTTATTCTTAGGATTGTAACTGTGTGCTGGAAAAGTAGATGGAATCCTTTGGGGCTAAGGGTAAAGCTATTCCCCCGGGCAGTTTCCCTAATGTAAGAACAGATTTCTTGCCTTTCCAAGGCATGAATATAATGAAGGGGCATAGCTCACCTTTTTTGTGAAAGCTAGATTCCTGTGAAATCTAGAATTCTGATTCCTTAGACTTGACAATGTCCTTCAAGACTTCTTAATAGGTATTTCTGAAAGACCAAGGAATCTTCACGTTGAATATAACCACTTAGGCCTGCTATGACAAACTAGAGTTTTGCATTAATCATGGAGGCTGCCCACTGAGATCCCACCATATAGCTGTACGGTAGGTATAAATACATTAATAAGCTAAAAATATAAACATATTCAAGTTCACTGTGTTCTGCTTTAATGATGCTTATCCCCCTGATTTTACTTTAAATAGAATTAAAAAGAGAATGTGGTTTAAAAAAGTTCATGCAAATCTATGTGTTATGCACTGGTGGTACATTCCATATATTTCCTTACTGAGTAGTCATAAACACCTCAAGAAGGAGGTATGTTATCTCTGTTTTATAGACTAATTAGACAAATAGCATGTAGAGTGTTTAAGCTAACTTAACTCTACTACTCAGAGGTAGTAGATTCAAATATAAATTTATATTTAAACTTTACAGAGACGAAATTCCCTCCATCACATAAGAAAAAGAAATGTCAGGATTATAAAGTAGAAGCTGCAATTTAAAAAAAAAATTTTTTTAGTTGTCAATGGACCTTTATTTTATTTATTTATATGCAGTGCTGAGACTCAAACTCAATGCCTCACACATGCCAGGCAAGTGCTCTGCCACTCAGTCATAATCCCAGCCCCAGAAGCTGCATTTTGACAGGGAAGCAGATATAACCTTTAGAAGAACATATACTTTATATTGCACAGATATTTCTAAACATACACTTCTCAGATGAACTTTAAAAGTTTATATTAAACTTCTTCCTCAAACCATGGTGTCCCATGAGTAACTCCCCTTTTTCTTTCTCTATGCTTTCTTTGCATGAAATGTCATTTGCATCTATAATAGTTCACTATGCAATCCCCTAATGAATCATACCTCTCTGTACCATACCTCTCTACATGTGGCATTGTCACACCTTCCATCAAGAGACTGAATTTATCTTTCTGCTGCTTGAATATGAACTGGCCCTATGACTTACTTTGCCCAAGACAAAGTGGCAAATGTAACCTTGGGCATATTCCAAACTTTGGACTTATGAGACCTGCAGCCTCTGTTTTTGCACTCCAGGGACCCTATCCTGAGACTGCCATGCAATGAAGAAGCCCAGGATGCAAATACATTTGAAGAGAGGTTTAGCCAACTAGCCTTCTCAGCTGAGTCCAGGCCCCAGCTGATCCACTGGCTGAACAGTCTGCCTAAGAGAGTCTCTGCAGGCAAGACTTGGCAAAAAAACTACCTGGTCAGCCCTCATAATTGAGAATAAAAATACATTGTTTTTTTAATCCACTAAGTATTAGGATAATGGATTCTTACAAAGCAATCCATAAACAGAATGTGGTACTGAAAGTACCAAGCAACAGATAATTTAACAGAAATTAGTACTGAAAGGACAAACTAATAGATAAATGTAACAGAAACTGGTATTGCTCTAAAAAAATCTAAAATAAATGGCATTGTCTTTATGGACAGCTATCAGGCCAGTGCTAGAAGGCAAGGAGAGGAGATAGTGAAGTTCGAAGAGCCAGAAGGAAATGATACTGAAGGCTAGAAAACAGATGGTCCAGTTAAGGGTTTCTGTGGCAGAAAATGTACTGATGAACTTGCTGATTTTAGTAAATTAATTTCCATGGAGAATTTTATAAAAAGTGATAACTTGCTTCTTTTAGCTGTGTTTAATAAGGTATTGTAACAGAAAGGTTGCATTTTCTACTGATGCCACAAAAACTTACCACAAATTTAGCAGCTTAAACAATGCACATTCATTAGTTCTGCGCATCAGAAGTCAAATATGGCTCTCACTTGGTAAAATCATCATGTTAGCAGGGCTCTAGGGGAAGGTCTGTTTTCTTGCTCTTTCAGATTATTTGCAAAATTGAGTTCTTTGTGGTTGTAGGATGAAACTCACATGTTCTTGCTGCTATCAGCTGAAGGCCATTTCCAGTTTGTGGAGGATACTTATATTCATTGGTCCCTTTCCTCCATCTTCTAAGCCAGCAATAGTAAGTTTAGTCCCCCTCACACTTCAAATCTATCCTTTTGTGAATCTCTGGGGGTTCACAGCTGGGAATGGGTTCTCAGCTTTTAAAGACTCATCTGATAAGGTTTGGTCTATGTGGATCATCCAGGATAAATTTCTCATCCACAGGTCTGAACACTATAATCATACCTGAAAAATCCCTTTTGTATGCAAAATAAAATATTCACAGATTCTGGGATTAGATTGTGGATATCTTTGTGGAGGCATTGTTTTGCCTTCCACAAAGGTGAACTAAAGAAGCTTTCAGTTTATAATCAAATTTAGAGAAAATATAGAGGGTCCAAAACATCTTTCATGTAGTAACAGATTCTCAATGTAAGAACAGGCTTAGGATAAAATTCAAATCAAGGATGGATGCAATACCCTCCTGAACACCTGTGAGAAATTCAGGGCAGTGACTTGGAGACTTCCTTAAATAGACAAAAGGACATCCAAGAACCACTGAAGTGTCCCAAATGTGGCCCAAATGTGCGTGATGGTGGAAGCCAAAGAACCCCCTAATGTCTAGGTCTTGGTTCTCAATCAAGGTCACTTCTATCACACTTTTCCACCTTTAGTTGCTTTCACGTTATCTATTGTGTATCTAGTAGCCATAAACCATAGTATTATGGTTTTAAGCTAGAATTTAAATTAGAATGAATTTAATAAAACTTTTTAAATTTTGTTTTGTTTTTACTTTTTGTGGAACTTGCCATGATTGAAAATATAACCTTAGTATATCCACTACATTTTATAGTGTCAGAGTACCTGCTATAAGCTTGGGATGAGTTCTAGTATGGATAGAGAAGCTATAGAAAGAAGGGGAAAAAATATACAGATCATTATCTGGGCAAGAGAAACAGGTGTAGAACAACAAAACATGGAACAATAAAAATGTTTCGAGTCAAATGGCAACACTGTCTTCTTCATCAAAAAGTCATGAAATGAACTGGGCATGGTGGTGTGCACCTGAGGCTGAGGCAGGATGATCCCTTAAGCCTAAGAACTCAGGGTGCCAGCCTGAACAACATGAGACTCTTTCTCTAAAAAAAAGAAAACAAAAACCCTGCTTGAAATGCTCTTAAACTTTTTCATGCCAAGGAATTTTAATAAGATTCTGGGACTCTGGGAAATTTGTTCACTCACTCATTAGTTTGTTTATTTGGCAATAATGTGCTAGGCATTATGCTACATACTGTAGACATCATGATGAATAAGATACATATAGTTTTTGACCTCATAAAGTCAGTTGGGAGGGAAGGTTAGATGGGGTAATGCAAAGACAAATATTCTGTTACAGTGGAGTACAATGAGTGACATGATAGACTACTAGATTGTATTAGTCACCTTCACATCATGATAGCCAAATACCTGAGGCAATTAACTTATAAAGAGAAGTTCATTTAGCTTATGGTTTGCAGATTCAAATCGAAGATTGGATTGCCCCTGGGTTTAGCTTTTGATGAAGGCCACAGGTGGCAATGGCAGGAGGTCACATCATGGTCCAGGAAACATAGAGAGAGACTGAGAGACTGGAATCCCACACTGCCGTTCAGGGTCTGTCCTCAATGTCCTACAGATTTCCCATGAAGGCCCAACTCCCAATGCCTCCCTAGGAACTAAACTTTTAAATAGAGATCTTTGGGGACACCCACCCAAAGCAATCTGTTGATTCTTATAATTTAATTCAATAGCCTGTAGTCTGCAACTGTAAAAATGTTGCTGTTCATGTTGTAAATTACAGACATGACTGGAGGGAGTGCTACCTCTGGCTCCTTCACTTACTAGGTTTCAGAGACCTATACGTGCCCTTGAGCTACATCATATGGGGATCCTTGTATCTTTATGCTACTATCCCACAAAAGATGCTGCATAAGAGAAAACACCATTCTTTAATTTTTCTCATAGGATTTACAGCTGGTGTCTAAATGGAATTTCTGGAATAAATAGTATGTCTTCAGAGAGTAAAATGAGGACCCTTTTTAATGTAATATGAGAAGTAGTTTCAAGTGTCTAAAGTCTGTTTCTCCTCATGCCAATTGAAATCTATAGCTAAGACTACCAGCCTCATTTTTGATTTTCAACTGTAGTACCTGTCAGGTATCTTGAGGACTGAGACCATGGGCCAGATATCTATGTAGACCCAGTAAGCAAATAATACATATTTCTTGAGTGGCTTAAAAGAATCATTGCAGAACTGTTTTTCTATTACATTTTTATTCGGCATGTTCAAAGCTTCGTTTTGTTTTTGCATTTATATAAACCATTTTAGAATAATAGGAAAAACAACTCAAAGGCTGGGGTGAGGTGGGGGTGGGGCTTAAAAAGAAAGGAAAAAAAATTAGAAAACAAGGTAAAAACTATGAGGAGCTTTTTTTCCCCAACTTTTTGATGAGCAAAAGATTATTTTAAAACATTATCTTTAAAAACTGGTTTTATTTGCATAGATCTCGTTATTGTACACATATCCGGAACAATATAGTACAAAAACAAAACTAAAATGGCAACCTGTTTTGTAAGATGAAATTTGTGAAAAGACAACACATATGCATAACTTTAATAAGGTACTGTTAATTGATAGAGTGCCAAATGGGTAATGCCAACACTCGTTGTTAGAAACAATCGCCAAAGGAAGTAGGGAATGCCAACACTCATGCAAAAAATCTGCTTTCTCTTAGACAACTGAAGTAGAACAATTATCTCCTAACAAAGGAAGAACCCCTCAAGAAGAAATTGATAACCTTAGCAATAAGCTTTATATAATTGCTGCAAAGTTTGACAGCAGAGTCAGTTCCTCCTCCTCCCTAGAGGAGCTAAACTTGATATCTGTGTTTGCTCCAGTTCTCCTGTAATCAAGTCATAGGCCTTTTCTCTTAGCCCCTTTCAAGCTGCTCTTTATCCACCTTTTCCCTGGAGAAAAAGACTTGTCATCCCCCAATCCTATTTACCCTCCGCCTGGTTACTTGGCCCCTCTCTTTTCCCGCATTTCCCAATCAGTTCTAATTTGCTCCTTTTTCTCAGGCTGGCTGAGCTCCTGATTCTCCACTTCTTCCCCTCCTCCTCCTCTCCCGGACTCTTTCTTTCTGCCTCCCCTCCCCTCCCCCAGCAGCCTCCCGGCGTGCTTCCCTTCCCCCGCCTCTCCGTCCCGCACCCTCCCCTCCCCCCGCCTCCTGCCTTGTGACACATCCCGGGCCCTCCCGGAGGCGGCAGCAGCGGCAGCAGCGCTAGCCGCCACCTCCACTGAAGCCGCAACCCGGGCTCAGCCTCCCTTCAGCCCCGCAGCTGCTGCAGTCATGGCTGCGGATGGGGTGGACGAACGCTCGCCTCTGCTGTCAGCATCCCATTCTGGAAATGTCACTCCCACCGCCCCGCCGTACTTGCAAGAAAGCAGCCCCAGAGGTAAGGCCAGTGTAGACCTTTCTGCTTGGCAAGGAAAAGCCTAGAATATAAAGACGTGGGAGCTCTAGCTTAGAGGTGGAGGCGAGCCTCTCACTGGAGCTGGGGAGGAGGATGCTGACCATGCCTCCCCAGCAGTGTCTGCCTGTCAGATAGCTTCGCCGCAGGGCTTTCCTGCTGCTGCTGCTGGTGGAGTGTGTGTGCATTTCACCACTTCTTACCCAGGGGTACAGGATGTGACATGAATTTCCCAAGCTGTACGTTGCTGTTTTCAGAACAGCCCCTCAGTGCAGCGGCGAGGTGGTGCAAATCTTTCACAATCATTCACAAATCCTTTCAGGTTGCTGAGAAACCGGCAATACTGCTCACCTTGGCATCTGTCCTTGAAAGGACTTTAGGTTGAAAAATATGCATCTCTTACATTCACCCCACCAGCACTTTGTTCAATCAGGAAATTGCCCTGCCAAAATGAATATAATTAATCAATATTTCTAATATGTCTGAAATTCCTGCCCTTCAGTATTACTCCTGCTTGTAAGGAGTATGTGTTAGCTTTAATTGTGAATAAGAAGGAAGAAGCTTACTTCTGATATAAGAGAAGATGGGATATTTTTGATGCATATCTGGGTGAGGTTGAAAATAACTTCTAAAAAGTAACTCAAGTTAATACTGCATATATTTCCATTTTCTTCTCGTTATAAAATAAATGATTTGATCAAATGAGGTCTGAAGAAAGGGGGATCTGTTTTCCAAACTATTCAATTTATGTAAAAGATCTGTCTTTGTTCTAATCCTTTTGGATGATCACTCTAGGAGAAATAAGGTGGAGTCCAGAGTTATAGAGAATGGAAGGCAGGGCTTGGGAAGATCATCAAATATGGCACTTGCAAATATAACTTAAGAGCATCCTCTATTTTTGCTGAATGTGAGTGAAGTTTAAAAAAACCAAGGAGGCAAAAGGTAATGCTTTTGAAAATATAGGCAGGTCACATTTCTTGTAACACAACTTTTTCTATGTTCAAGTCTGAATTGGAGTAGCCTTAGAGCAGGTTGAACTTGTCTAGTATTTAAAATTTCCATCTCACACATTATAACTTGAAAATTAACTATCTGGATCTTAATCAAAACTTAACAAGAAGCAAGACAAAGGACAAAGATGTTAGGTATGAATAATTCAGTGTGATTGATGGCTTGAGAAGTAAGGTGCAAAATGGAACAGAAACTTCCCCACGAAAAACTCCAAAGTCCTGTCTGTTGGTCAGCATTAATTAAATTTGTTCAAAGGACATCAGGTAGGGGGATTTCTTGTAGTGGGCCAAATTTATTTTAATATTTTCCTGTTATATAAATTGTTATTCATTGATTTCTTTTCTGTGGTGCTTAGGATTGAACCCAAGGTCTCTTGCATGCTAGGCAAATGCTCTGTCACTAAGATATACTACCCCCAGTCCTGATTTGTTAATTTCTTTGTGAATGTTTCTACTTAATTAAGTCAACCTTTTAAGACAAGATATTTGACAATTAATAAGTTTGGATTTAAGTAACTGATCTAGAACCTATTTTCATGCACTTTCTCAGATCCATATTTTTATATTTATAATCAACTAGTGGTGATATTAAAAAAAACAGTAATATTCATGGACCCACTTGTGGACTTTGGTATTATTTTCCATAGATTTCTTTAACCTGAACAAACTCCTCAAAGTACACAGTAAGTAAAATTTCCACTTTCAGCTACTGAGAAAAAGTAATTTTGTTCTAACAACAGAGAAATAACAATGGTTTAGAAAAAAGTTCATTCTGCCTTATGATAGGATGAATTTTTTCTTACTTGGTGAATGAGGTTGAATAATTAGAGTCACTAACTTCATATGATATAAAGCTATGAAACCAGAAGCATAAATGAGAAGTAAAGCCATTTTGTTTCCATTTTTGACATAATATCTTTTCTTGAAGAATAACGAATAAGTTCTTCATAAATATTCTGAGTAATATACCAGATCTAATTATTGAAGACGGCTGCTATCCATTCATTCAATAATTTATTGGGCAGCACAATGCTCTAGGTGGAATAAGACTGACCAACCACGTCCCTCATGGAGCTTATGTTGTAGCAGGGGAGAAAAGATAAGTAAATGCATGACTGAATTGATTCTGATTCTAAGAAAAATTCTAATTCTGTCACTAGATTAGAAGTTAATGCTGAAAACAATTGGCGTTCAGAGTTGGAATTCAGAAAACCAGAAATAGAATGTTCCTTTTGATAACAAACTTTTAGTTTATAATACCATTTATAATTACTAAAACTTATATTAAAAACAAGTTAAGAGCCACAACTAGTGAACACTTTCTCCAATCTTATTCATTGCTCTTTGTGTCACTTTCTAAGAAACATAAATATTAGTTCTCACCCTCAAGGTGAAGTATTCCATTTTGGGTTGAAACTTGTTTAGTTTTTTTTTTTTTTTTTTGGGGGGGGGGGAGGGGAAACATTAATATTATAGTAAGGAGAGTTAGCATTGTGCATCAGGTTTTAACCCAAGAAGGATCACATGTGTGTGGTTTGTGATGGGTCCACTGTCAGCACTGGATCCCTGAATAGAGTGCAATCACCTTTCTCCTGATGAGAGTGCTCCCTTTCGTATACCTGCCTGCTGTTGCTTAGGCTTATAAATTAGAATCAAGGACAAATTTATGCTCATTTGAAAAAAAATTAGAAAAAACATCACAAATTGTGCACCATTTGGGTATATAGTTGATTCTTTTGTACATCTACATCATATTATAGGCAAGATATGCAAAAAAAAAATACGACTTTTGCATTGGTTTCCTCTGTAAAAAAATTTTTATATTTGGGGTTGTCTAATTATCTATGCATGGTACTGAGTATGGAAATGTGATTATATACTTCACTGTAATTCATAAGGAAAAAAGTACTTTGTTGTATAGAGGAAGATAGTTTGGTTGTCTTAGTCTCTTTTTCTATTCATTCCACATATAAATAGTTGAGCACTAGCCAATCTTTGTGTTAGTGGGGGGAAAACATACTTGTCTTTTCTTTCAGTGCAATCGGGGATACTGAAACATTAATTCCATAATCCCCAAATCAATGCAAAATGAGGACTATGCTGGAAATTTGTCCAGTACTGTGAGGGTATATATAATGATCTAACCTAGTTAGGAGTCAGGGAAGACTTTCCTGAGGCTTGATCAAGATCTGAAACTTAAGCAGGAATTAATTTGGCAAAAGGGATATTGGATGAACATTCTATGCACAGAAAGTGCAAAACCTTGGCAGGATGGAGTATGGCAGGATGGAGTATGAAGGAAGTCCCATTGGCTAAGGTGGAAGCCACATAGGGAATGTGCTGTAGAACGGGATTGGAAAGGTAAGACTGACATTATACAAAGACTCTCTTTCTCCTCAAAAGAACTATACTTTCAGATATTCATGCCTTTTGCACTTTCTCCCCTTGAATCTGGATTGAAAGTATGACTTTATTTTGAGCTGTAGAATAAGGTAGAAGATGGAATGACCTTGGAGGCTGAGTCAGAAGAGGTCTTATAGTTTTTGCTTTCAATTTTCTCACAAAGAGCATTCTGGAAAAAATAACTTGTCATGTAAGAAAGGAAATATCCTGAGCCTTTCATGCGTTGAGGAATCTAAAACCAGCCACATGCAGAGGATACATGGAGAGAAAGATACCAAACTAACACTCAGGATGTGTAGGTGAAGATGCCATCTTGCATACCAGCTCAGTTGAGCCTTCAAATAACTCAAGCACTAGCCAAATTCTTAACTGCAACTGCTAAGAGGCCATAGGGAATAATACCCAACTGAGGCTGAACAATCCACAGAATCATGAGTGCTAATATTAAATTGTTCTTTTAAGCCATTGAAATTTTGGGTAATTCATTCTGCAGTAACAGATGACCCGAATAATAAGTACAAATAAATCCATCTAGGGCATTGTTAGTTATGCTAAGGAATTTTCCTTTAAGCAAAGGGATGACTGGGTTAGATTTTTATGCTTTTTAAAAATCACTCTATAGATTAGATAATGAATTCCAGGTTTCACTAGAGTAGATGAGGAGAGATGACTTCCTTGGCAAATTTAGTGAATTTTGATGGCAGCTTGGACTCGGTGGTATAAATGGAGAACTGAGGGAGGATGTTAAGGAGGTAGACTGAAAGGGGCTTGATGATGAACCTCACATGAGAGTAAGAAGGAGGTGTCAAGGATATCTCCTAGAATTTTGCCTTATACATAAGACTATGGCATGCTTACATACGCTACGACATAGATCATCAAGAGGAGAACAAGTTTTGTAGAGTACATTATGAGCTTAGTTTTAGACATGGATACATTTTCAATGCTTTCAAAAATCCAAAATGAGATATGGCAGTCAAATCTACAGGTGCAGTAAAAAGAAATAAGGCCTAGATGAAAATACAGATGTTCATTATTTGCATATTGGTGGTAGCCAAATAGATGCATATTGATTTAGGGCTTCCCAGGGTTTCACCAGTGTGCTGGGATGTCTTGTAGTGGAACATACATGTGCTAAAATGTTGATTAAAACCTTCATACCATTGGCCTCCGGATCTGAGTAGCCATACAAATGTTGTCATTTTTCCTATGTACCACAGCCTGATATGCACTGGAAGGCTCATGCAAGATCACCTAGAGAGGAAAGGGTAAAGTAAGAGTAGAAGAGAGCCTCAGCAAAGCTTTGAAAAACCACCATGTTTAAAGACTAGATAGAGGAAGATGAACCTAGGTGCCAGTCGGATGGGATGAAAACTAGGAGACAATAACAACACAGAATCAAGGGGAAGAAAATACTTCAAAAAAGAAATCAAACATTTTAAAAGCTGCAAAAAAGAACAAAGAAGATAAAGGCAAAACATGTCTTTCAAACTTTGTGTTATTGGAGCTCATTAGTTACTTTACTGAGAATTGTTTATAAATGTTTATATTAAAGGCCTTTTTTAAAAATTGAAGAAATATTTGTTTGCATCTAATGTTAATATTCTAATATACCTTTGCTTTAAGTGCAAAATTGCCTTGAGGCAGTTTTTAACATCGATGAGGAGTTTAATATTTCATTTTATTTAGGATTTCAAGTGAAGTATAATTGTGTTTTAGAATGCACTGCCATATCTTTTCCACCTTTATTTCACTTTTTAAAAAGCATAAATTTGAAATTGCTTGAGGAAATGTCTTCAGTGACTGAAATAATAAAATAAATTTTACTGGTTTGAGAGATAAGTTATTTAATATGTGCTTTGTGCTTTCTTAGAAATGCTACAATAAATGAGGTATATGTTTGGTGACCCCTTACACTCCACACCTGGAGATGAAATTTAAGTGGTTGTGAAGTCTTAGTTCACTTAGAATTATATTCTACATTAGACTATCCTTTTACTAATTTAGAGTCCTTGAATATCTATTGGATTCTTACAGTAAATTGGAAGAATTTAAGATTGGCTGTGAATTGTTAAGAAGAAATGATATAGACCCAAGGACCCATAACATGCACATAGCGTGCTGTGAGGCTAGATTAAATTTTCATGCTGTTTGCCAAGGATTCTGAGACCCTTGGAGCCAGGTTGTCACAATGAGCAAGAGAGATGCAGTATATTTGAGAGCTGCTTCCTGAAGCTCCTTTAAGGCCCCAGGAGGGTGTGTACCAGCTATAATTCTCAGCAGTCAGGGTCTTGCTGCATATGAGAAACTCAATTTTGTGCTAAACTAATGCTAGTGCTTCATTTAAAGGAATTTTTTTTCAAACTGGTTCTTAATCAAAATTTCTTTCATGAGGCCACATCTTCATGAAGGGAAAACAGGACCTGAACATTGATGAAGTGTATCTGCTTTCATCTTTCCAGGAGGGTGACAAGCCCATTTTCTATTAGAATCCTTTTCCATTATTCTGTAGGCATCAGGCTCCAGGATTCTTTTATTCTGCTTTATAATGGCCATGTTTCCTTCTGGCTTTATCCAGCATCTTTAAAACATTAATCAAGAAATGTTTCATTCATTCTGCCTTCCTTTCAAATATTTGAGTGTCTATTATACTATGCCAGATGCTGGGGAGCTTACATTTTAGTGAGAGTTACTAAGCATTATAATTTCAGAATGAAGAAAATAAAACAGGGTCAAGGATACAGACTAACTGGGCAAAATGGGAGTGTTTCAGATGGGAGTTCAGGAAAGACATCCCAAGGATAGCATTGCTCTGAAAAATGAGTCAGAGTCAGGCACTGAGGGTGTAGGAGAAGAGTGTTCCAGGCAATGGGGATGGTAAGTATAGCCCTGTTGTTCTAAAAACAAGGAGGATGGGGGATTAGGGTGAGGACCTATAGGAACTGTGGTAGAAGCAGTCAGAGGAGTAGACCAGGGGAGACCAGATGAACTTTGTAGGCCACCATCAGAAAAAGGGACAAAGGATAATAGGAAATGGAGGTTTTGGAACAAAGGAGAGACAGGACACATTTTACATTTTAAGAAGATCATCCTGGTGGGTATATAGGGAATGAATTTATGGGGTGAAGATGAGAAGATACAAATGATTAAGACATGAGACTAATCAAGAGGCCTTCAAATCAGTAAGAGGTGGTGATGGTCTGACCTAGGGCAGAAGTGACGAAAGCATTGAGATATGGGTGGATTCAGGATTATTTTAAACACAACATCAGGACTTTCTGATGGCTTGAATCAGTGGAAAAGAAAGGAGTTACAAGTTTCCAAGGACGGCATAAGTAGTTAGGTACAAGGTTGTGCTTTTGTCTGAGGTAGACAGACAGGAGAAGGTGATGTGTCGGGGGAGGGGAGTGGAAATCAAAGCTATTTTAGATGTATTGAGTTTGAAACATTTTTATTCATCATTACAGTGGAGATGTCAAATAGGCAGTTAGATGTACAAGACTGAAGGCTGAGGAAACATCGGAGCAGGAGGGTAAACTTCATTCAACAATTACATATTCAATGTATGGTAACATTTCCCTTTGGTGTGGGATGTTGCTCTTGACTTCCTGTTTATTTCCAAGGATCATGTAAACTTTTTCCAGGAATGTGAAACTTTTAGGGTAGAGCATTCTGCTAAAATTTTGCAAGATTTACCAGATGGCTACAGATGTTGGAGAAAAAAGTTAGCAGGATGAATGTTCATAACTATGCCAGAGGGCAATATACCACTATTTGGGAAGTGATCCAAATAGAAACCCTAATCCTTCCATTTTGGAGAAAAGGAGACAATTCTGGTTGAGGCTTTGTGCTCAGCTGTTTTGGGTTTCATTTTTATGATGACTGAGAGGTTTAGAATAGATGAGGAATGACATCTCTTTAATAGCTCTTCAAAGGGAGTCGATTTTTCTTGCAGTTTTTTGTTTTGTTTTGTTTTGGGAGGTCTTTTGACCTTGCTGGGTATCAAACTCATGGCCTTGTGCATGCAGGGAAAGCAAAGAAAGCCTTCTGCAGATGACTGCACATTTGGTCTTTTCCTCTTTCCTTCCTACTTCCCTTTCTTTCTTTGTGGTGCTGGAACCCAGGGCCTTATGCATGCTAGCCAAGTGCTCTCCCATGGACATACATACTCAGTCCTACCCTCTCTTCTTTTGAGAGTAGTTCTGTGGGTTTTTGTTTGGTTGGTTTTTATTTTTTTACGGGGGGATACAGAGGAATTTGTGTTGCTTTTGCACTTTTCTTTCCTCCAGTTGCTGTTGTAAAGTGTGTTTCTTTTTTCTTTTTTTCTGTAAGAATAAACAAACAAACAAAAAAATGTGAAAAAGAAGTGAAAACCATGGCTCCTTTTCCTGGACTTTGGGTGAGTTTCTCCAACATTGTTAAGTAAATCTCTTCATAGTCAGAGAAAATCTGCTATCAAGTATTGTTTGGCCTGGAAGAGTTAAGATTTTTTACTACCTGTTTGACCATGGAATGTTACTTTCCATTTTAGGGGAGTAGTTTCCCACAGTGTTATATTACATTTCTTTTGGTTTTCAGATTTTATGACACAGTCGTTTTTGTAAGGAATCTGGATACACCTAGGAGAATACATCGATGGGTTGAGTATTTCTTAAATGAAGTGCTTGGAATTAGAGTTGTTTCAGATTTTGCAATATTTGCATAGACTTTTTACTGGTTGAACATCCCTAATCCAAAAAATCCAAAATCCAAAATGCTACAAAAGTCATGTCAGCACTCAAAATGTTTTGGATTTCAGAACACTTCAGATTTCAGATTTTTGGATCAGGACTCAACCCATATAACTTTAAAACGTAGATATTTATCATTCTTTCTTATTTCATTCCTTTGCTTCCAGTGTCCCCTTTTCAATGAAATTACTATTTCTTCCAGTTCATTTTTGGAAATTAGAAAGATAGTGTATTGAACATTAGAGAATGTTATATAAATTTTTTTTAGGAATTAAAAGCCTACCAAGCATGCAGTGTTTTATTCCTCTGTAGAATGTATTTGCATTTGCTACATGACTGATTAGGGCATTTCATTTCAAACATAATTTCTAAAATCAACATTAAAAATTTTCTTCTTAAAGCAGTATGGAGATTCCTCAAAAAACTAGTAATGAAACCACCATATGACCCAGCTATCCCACTCCTTGGTGTATATCAAAGGATTTAAAGTCAGCCTACAACAATGTTACAGACATACCAATGTTTATGACAGCACAATTCATAATAGCTAAACTAGGGAACCAACCTAGATGCCCCTCAACAGATGAATGAATACAGAACATGTGGTATGTGCACACAGAGGAGTATTACTCAGCTATAAATAAGAATGACTTTATGCATTTGCTGGTAAATGATGGAGCTGGAGACTATCATGCTGAGTGAAATAAACCAGTCCCCAAAAAACCAAAGGTCAAACATTTTCTCTGATATGCAGAAGCTAATCCAAAATAAAAAATAGAAGATCAGAGGTGTAGACAAAGGGAATGAAAGGAAGGGTGGAAAGAAAGCATAGGGAAAGTCAGTGGAATGAATCTGACCTAACTTTTCTATGTACGTATATAAATATACCACAGTGAATCTCACCATCATATACATTCATAAGATATTAATTAAAAAAAAAGTACAAGTAAATAACAGAAAGATTAGTAAAGAGAAGGGAACAGGGCATAGGAGGAAGGGATTGGAAGTGGAAATACTGAATTAGAATGAAGTATATTCCATGCTTTTATAATTATGTCATAGTGTATTTTATTGTCTTATATAACTAAAAAGATCCAATAAAAAATAAATTTAAAAAAGTTTTCTTCTTGGCAGTGGGGGTGTCAGTCAGTGGAAGAACACTTACTGAGCATATGTGAGGTCCTGGCTTCCCTCCCTAGTGACCCCTCTCCCCACTGAAAACACATTACTCTAGTGGTATAGAGTGTAGCTCAGTGGAAGAGTATATGTCCAACAAGTGCAAGGCCCTGAGTTCAAGTCCCAGCACACCTCATCCAAAAAGTTTTCTTCCTCCCATATTTTATAGAGATATTTAAACTGGGTAGACTTATAATATAGATTTCAAAGTAGTTTAAAAGAAAGTTCTTAATGGTTCAACATTTGAACATGTGATTTCTACAGAGGAAGAATTTAAGGGAAGACATAGTTTACATGATGACATTTTATAATTTCAGAAATTAGTGAAGTGTCATGATTAAGTATCTGGAGGAGAAAAGGTATATAAAAATTACAGTAAATAGATTTAAAATGAGAAGAATTTCAGATACTTCTTTTGTCATAGGACATTTCCCTAATAAACAATGGTTTTTACTAAGCTGTGTAGATTCTACAAACTAACACAAAATTATTCTAAAATTTTTGTAATGAAAGCATTTTCCAAATTTATGATTCAGGGGTCTTGTTCTGCTCAATATAGAATCTATTTTCAGGCTCAACTAACTCAACTACTGTAGTATTTGGATTTGATGCCAGTCCCCAGGATGACAAAAGTCACTATTAAAACTATTTAGATACGTCTGAATAAAAGATGATCTAAGTTGAAGTTACATTTTTTTAATGAACTAGTCTCAAAAGTCAAGTACACGTTGTCACTTCTGCTACACGGGTTGGTAGAAACAGTTGTAAACCACCTGGACTCAAAGTGAAGAAAATTTCGTATTCACCTCTCTGTGCAAGGAGTGATCAAGAGTTTGTGGTCGGGGCTGGGGATATGGCTCAGTTGGTAGTGTGCCTGCCTCGCAAGCACAAGGCCCTGGGTTCAATCCCCAACACCACAAAAAAAAAAAAAAAAAAAAAAAAAAAAAAGTTTGTGGTCATGTTATAAACTACCACAATAAATCAGGGCATATGCAAAGTGGAACACTATGCTGCCAGAAAAGAAATAAGACAACTCTATATATACGGTTATGGAAAGATTGCTAGGATATACTGCAAAGTAAAAATGCAAAATGGAGAAGAATATATGAGGCACACTCTCTTTTGCATAAAAAAGGAGAAAATTAGAATATGTGTATGTGTCTATTACCTGTACTATCCTAAAGAAACACTGGAAGGATAGATAGTTAAGGCAATAATAATATAAGGGGAAATCTCTGATACAGGACGAGTGGGTGGGCACAAGCATTGGAGTAACAATTCTGAGCATGACTTTTAAACATTTTGGTTTAAGCCATGAAAATATATTACTTGTAAAATTCAATGTATCAGAAAAAGAAATTCTGCTTTAGTCCCATTATACTACTGATCCTTGTAGAGTTTATCCTCAATTAGTACACTCAACACATACATTAATGAAAGCCACTTTTAGTCCATGTTTCTACATCTTTGTATAGGTTCTTGAAATTGTACCTAGTACATTCCATTGTGTTTGATTTCACCCACCACTGTGGCCTGTCAAGATCTTAAGAGGAAGAATCGTGTTTCCAAACAGAAAACGTATCACTATATCAAACACTTTTCCTTAAGCTCTTACTCCAGTATCACTTATTAGTTATCTCTAGTCTTTTCCTATAGATAAACAAACAGGAATGGATTCTGGAAACTGTAATATTCAATTTTATCCATTCATCAAGGCCCTTGTCTTTGGTGTGATCTCTTCTAATCTCTGTTGCTGAAAGATATGTGTTCTCAAAGCAATGTCTTGCAACATTTGTAACACGTATCTTTTTCTTTTTAATTGATTTGTTCACATTTTTTTTTCCTGGTTTTTTTTTTTTTTTCTTTTTTTCTTTTTTTTTCCGGAAAGGGGTATCAGACCCAGGGTTTGGTAAATGAGAGGCAAGTGCTTTGCCCCTGAGCTGCATCCCAACGCAGCCCCTAACACATATCTTAATACTTGTTTGCATACATGATCCAGGAGAGACAAGGAGGGAGATAGCGTTCCTGTCTCTTTCATCTCTCTTGCATCTGATCTCCTACATCTAAGTGATCAACACCTATCCACTGAATGATAGACTGAGAAAAAGGATGGCGTAATGGCGATGGTGAAGTAACTCAGGGAGGGACTGTTTTACAGGGAGCTGGAGAAATGTGACAGAAAAAGACAGAAGTGATCCAGCAGAGCATGGGGGCAGATCCCTTTAGAGATGTGTGAACTTCATGGCTGTAACCTCTGCTGGCTACAATGGAGAACTGCCATTTTAATAATTTGATTTCTATATTTGCAATCTCTGATTTTGAAATGAAATTTAGTTAACTTATTGACAAAAAATATGTAGGTAACAGAATTTATAGGGTTTATTTGTTAAATATCTTTTAGCCCTTATTATATGCCTAAAAATTAATTATTGATTATAACAGGCTCATTAGATCCCATATGTGTATCTGATTTTGCTCAAATTTATGGTGAATGTGACTAAAATTCCAAAATTAGTAAACTTTTGAATTTTTATCTAAAATCAATTAATCCTTAGGTCTTTTGAAAAATGAGTGAAATATTTCAAGTTAGAAAAATGTAGATTATAATATACTAATTCATGTATTTTACCATATAGGAATACCAGATCTTGGCATTGTATTATATTGTTTCATATATTGAAGCAAATGAAATATTACAAATCCATTGAGTCGTTCTCCCCTTTCCACATAACTGAAGTCTCTTTCTCATATTCTCTCTTATGTAAAATATTTTAAAACAAATTTGGTTGTTGAGATTGTAGCTTAGTAGGAGAGTGCTTGCTAGCATTCACAAGGCCCTGGGTTTAATTGCCAGTAACACAGACACACACACACACACACACCACACACACACAATTTGTGATCAATTATATATAAGTACATCTTGTAACTGTGATTTATGAGTACTTATAATTATTTAATGTGAATATCTAATTTTATCAAAGCACTGTCTTACTCCTTAGAATACATGCACAATCTGTGTTATTAGTGTAATGAGCTGCCTAAGAAGAGTGAAAGAATAGGAAAATAGGAATTCTTTACCTCTTTAGGCTATAAGAGGAACTTCTTAATTTCTAAGCTAACATTGTTTTTCCCCCTACACTAAAATGAGCATCTACTTTCCTCAAAACATTCTGAAAACAGTATTACAAACCACAAACCTAGAATCTATCCATGCAAGTTAGCAATATAATTTTAAATAAGACAATGTCAGAAATTTTTGCATTTTTAAAAAAGAGAAACAAACCCAGTAATAGGTAAGTGAGAGAATGAATGTAAACCAGTGCCATGGTGAAATACAGTCTTAGAATAAGGCTGAGATTGCCTGGTAAGAAATGGAAAATTCAGCACAGAAGTTGTTGCCATCCAGGAATTGATCATTGGCAGGTCATTGTGTATTTCTTGCCAGTGTCTGCAGACATATGGCAGTTTTTGATACAATCCAAATGCCTGGGATCACTAAGGTCAGGAAAGATAGTTGAAGAATAGCTTACAGTGATACTCTACCTACTATATAAGCACACCTGGTTTATGGAGTCCTTAGGGTCTACTCTGGGTTCATGTGAGCTTCTATAAGCAGGATTGGAAGTGCTAGGCTGTTTAACGATTCCAAGCTAATATTACAATATTCGAAGCCACATCTGAGGTATGGCTATTTTTCTAGAACTGCTGTTTGGAGGAAAGCCCTAATGGTAAAAAATATATGGAAGCGTTGTTGTACTCAAAGAAATGCTAAATTACGTCCATAAGATGATGCCAACAACTTTCCTCTTCTCTCATTCCCCCAAACCCAGACACATGCTCTGTCTTTGCCAGATTTAAATGCTGTTGTCTGTACTCCCGAAGTCCCCTTTGTCATGTTCATTTGAGGACACTGAACACACCAAAAATCAATGTAGCTTTACCCTCTTTGTTATGTTTATAGAATGTGAGCTCTCTGAGCCCTGGTAACTGTCAGAGACCCCAAAGCAAGCCTCATCCTCCTTGGTATCTCTGATGTGCATCTAGCCCAGTGGCGGGCACAGAGTATATGCCTGGGTACTTGTGATACACTGGTATGTTAAATAACTCCTAGGCATTCTTCCTGGAGTACCTGGCAGGCCACTGCTTCTCACCTGCCTGCAGCTAAAGGCCTCTCAACTTTCTCTGGCAATGGAACTCATAACTTCTTCAGTTAAGAAACAAGGATTGCCCTGTAGCAGCAGTCGAATTTACAGTAACAAGTGTGTTGAAGGAAGATGTGATAGCTATCACCACCCCTGCAGCTTTTTAATCTTTCATGGTGCACTAATGTCTGACATTCCCCCAGGGATGTAATGTTGTCTTTGGTATAAGTTCCAGGGACTTCCCCTTGGTCCCCATTCCTCTTGGGCCAGAGAACCAAGTTGGCAGTTTTACTGATTGCCAAGAATGTCTGTTCAAATTTTATATCTTTAAGGGACTAGGACAATAACTTCAGGGTGTATCCCCAGATCTATTGGATTGGAGCTGAACCTGAGTTAAAGTGAATTGGACCTGAGATAAGACTCCATCTATCACTCGATAGCCATTTTTTTCTGAAATTAGCACTATTTAAGAGTCAGTTTCAGTCAGGCACAGTGGCGCACACCTGTAATTCCAGCAGTTTTGCAGCCTGAGGAAGGAGGATCTCAAGTTCAAAGCCAGCCTCAGCAAGGGCAAGGTACTCAGTGAAACCCTGTCTCTAAATAAAATACAAAATAGGGCTGAGAATGTGGCTCAGTGGCTGTGAGTGCCCCTGAGTTCAATCCCTGGTACCAAAAACAACAACAACAACAAAAGAGTTTCTAGTAATTGTTGAACAATATAGGTATTTTCTTTCCCTCGGTAAGCAGTCTAGCTTAGGTCTATTTTTAGAAGGTTTGAAGGAAGATTTGCAGGATATATTATGGCAGTGCTGCTGGATCCTTCATCCATCCCTTCAAATAGAGATGCTCTGAGTCTATGAACCTACATTGCTGGGAACTGGTTGAAAGAGTATGACTATTGCGTCTATTCAAGTTAGGTTGCTGGTTAATATACTTGGAGTTTTTTCTGTCATATGCAATCAAATAACATTTTTGCAGGTTACCTATTCATCTAATCCCAGATTAATTTCAATTAGTCACTGCCAATGGTCCTTGTGGGTAAAAATATTTGAATGTATACTATTTCTCATTATAGGAAATGTACCCACTTTGTCTTTGATGTTTAAGTGCTACTAGTTGACTCATTAGTACAGAATCTCATAAGCCCCACAGATATCAGGCAGTATGACTCAAGGTAGTCATCTTGTATTGTATGCTTGGTCTACACTGGAGAGCAACCACAGCGGGATGTACGTGTTCTTCTAAATTATATATTTATAGATGCCTCAGTGAGGGAGTATGCTCTGGGCCTTCTCAGGGGATGTAGTGGATTGTTGGTATGCAAGTTTCATGTGATAAATCCACTCCAACATTCTCTACTCCCTAAGCATTTGATCACTTCTCCTGAATCACAACAGGGATATTTTCACATCCTGGCCTCATTAAGTGTAAGACCACACCTCTTCAAACAAAAAATAAAGTCTTAGGATCACTTATTTATTTGTTTGTTTACTTTTACAGTACTAGGAATTGAACCCAGGGACACTCTACCATTGAGCCACATCCCAGCCTTTTTTATTTTTTATTTTAGATAAGGTTTTGCTTAGTTGCCTGGATGGCCTCGAACTTAGAATCCTTTTGCCTTAGCCTCCCAAGTTTCTGGGATTACATTGTGCTCAGTTTACAGCGTGAGCCAGTGTGCTCTTGTTAAAACAAACATTTAATCCAGAAACTCTGGCTAGTATTATGTTCTATTTTCTTTAGTTTGTCATCCTTAGCATCTACTCACAAATATTTTCCAGGTTTCCAGATATGCATATTATCAAAACTTTGTAGTTCTCTTGATGAGTACATTTCTTCCTAAGTTAGACTTTGTATTTGTCTTTGTGGAGCATGTTAAGATTTGACCCTAATTGTGGATCTTGAGGCAATGAAGGGTCTTGATGATTAATCTTAAGGAAAATGGCCATCTCCTTCTAAGGCAACCATCCCAGTGAGATCATTACAGAGTTTTCCAGCAAGGGAAGACTGGACTTCTCAGATACAGAGGGAAGGCTATTTTCTTTTGGGAGGGAATCTCAGAGTGACTCAGGGATTTAAGATTCTCCACTCTGCTTGGGTACAACCACATGGCTTCGTTTCAGCTTCCAGAGTTCCACTCCTTTGCAATTGATGTCCTGGCTTTCAACAAGAGATTTAGTAAGGCTGTGAATTTACCTAACATGATGATCTTGCAATTTGCAAAATGAAATTTTGCTTGATTTCTAGCAATATAATCCCTTTCTTAATTAAAAATATATGATATACAGAGATACAGCCACATCAATGTTCATAGCTGCTCAATTCACAATAGCCAGACTGTGGAACCAACCTAGATGCCCTTCAATTGATGAGTGGATAAAGAAACTGTGGTATATATATACAATGGAATATTACTCAGCCATAAAGAATGATAAAATTATGGCATTTGCATGCAAATGGATGAAATTGGAGAATATCATGCTAAGTGAGATAAGCCAATCTCAAAAAGCCAAAGGACGAATGATATCGCTAATAAGTGGAGGATGACACATAATGGGGGGGAGGGAAGGGTTAGTGTTAGGGTTAGAGTTAGGGTTAGGGAGGGGGGCAAGTATGGAGGAAGGAAGGACTGTATAGAGGGTAAAGAGGGGTGGGAGGGGTGGGGGGAAGGGAAAAAATAACAGAATGAATCAAACAACATTACTCTATGTAAATTTATGATTACACAAATGGTATGCCTTTGTGCCATGTAGAAACAGAGAAACAACATGTATCCCATTTGTTTACAATAAAAAAAAATATGATAACTTTTAAGACTTTGCTGGGGATTCTTTTGTTCTCTAACCCAGTTCAGGTCTTGAACTGAGAGTTTAAAGACCTATGCCTCATATTTTCTTTCTGTAAGGGTCAAGTGCATTCATGAGGATCCAACTATATCATAATCCATACAGTAATTTGTTCAGTAGAAGAATCACAAAATCACAGTCAGATGCAAAGTCTAACCCGATTCATCAGGACAGCACCATATGTTGTGGCTTACTACCATCCTATTTCCCATTGGTAAGAAGCTCCATATGACATTCAAACCCAAGTTCACCCAACCACTCCTCCAGTGCTATCCTTGTTTCCTGGGATCACTTTCCATATGAGCTTCTGTTTCAAAAAGGACCTGATCAGAAGAGAGAAATCACAAAATAGAATTTAATGAAAAGAATTGTTAATTAGGCATAAGGTTATTAACTAGGTAACTGAAATGTAAACATGTTATTCCAAGGTATCAAGGAAGCAGCAAATCAAAACTACATTGAAATTTCATCTCACTGCAGTTAGGATGGCAATCATTAAGTATATAAATAATACTAAATGCTGGTGAGATATGGGGGAAAAGGTACATTGATACATTGTTGGTAGGACTACAAATAAGCAGTATGGAGATTTCTTAAAAGATAGGAATGAAACCACCATATGACCCCGTTATCCCACTCTCTGGTATTTATCCAAAAGAACTAAAATCAGCATATTATACTGATACAGGCATATTAATGTCTATAGTAGCTCTATGACAATGGCTGACTTATGGAACCAACTCAGATGCCCATCAACAGAGGAATAGATACAGAAAATGTAGTATATATACACAATGACGTTATAGTCTGCCATAAAGAAAAATGAAATTATGGTATTTACTGGTAAATGGGTGGAACTGGAGAATATCATGCCAAATGAAATAAGTCAAACTCAGAAAATCAAGATCAAATGCTTTCTCTCACAGCAGAAGGTAGAATAAAGTAAGGTGGAAAAAAGGGAAGGGGTGGATCTTATTAAAATAGAGAGAGGATCAGTAGAGGAAGAGGATTGTGGGGGAGGGAAGAAGGACTGGAAAAGGGAGGATCTGCAGAATGAAATTGACCAAATTATGCTATGTACATATATGAATATACCCCAGTGGACTCCACCTTTATGTGTATCTATAAAGCACCAATTAAAAATAATAAATAAATAAATAGAAGGGATACCAGTAAAGGAAGGAGAATGGAGGGAGGAAGGAGGGAAAGAGAAAGCATTAGGGGCTGAAATGGAGCAAATTATGTTTCATGCATGGATGATTATGTCAAAATGAACCCCATTATTATGTATAACTATAATGCACTAATACAAACATAAAAGAAAAAAGAAAGCAGCTGCCACTGCTGCAGTGAGGGAACAAAAAGAAAAAAAATCAGAATTTACAACTCAGTCACCCAGAGGAGGAATCCTACAGAGCTGGCACAGGACTTCTGATGAGGCACCTGCCAGCTGGTTCTGATATCTCTAAGAAACACTCATGCACTTGAGGAAGGAGGACTGGCTAGCTGTTACTGGGTTTTTGTTGGAGGGGCCACTGTGAAGTTGGTTCTAGCAAATGTCGAAAATTTGGAACTGGATTCAGTGTTGCTATGGAAACAAGATGCTACTGCCAGGGTGAAGCAGTACTCTTGAGGTGACATTTAGAGAGACAACAGGTAGATCAGAAGCTCATAGGAAGCAAATAGGCAACAAATAGAAGGAACAAGTCTTTCCTTTCTCCTTCAGCTTTGCAGGATCGCTCTATCACCTATTAATGGATGGTTAAACCTATGCATGATTTGCAGTATTCCAGCGTCAGCATCCCAGAGCAGAATAAAGAAGGGTGGATTTGGAGTTGAGAGTCAGGAATGTAGCACATTTACATTCTAATCTGAAGATTGCTAGGTAGAGCATCCTGGGAAAGTCATGGGTCTGGGAGAACCCAAGAGTGTCTTGGAATGGTTTTATTTCTTTGGTTTCAGATAAGGGGAAGAAGAGAAACTAGTCTTAGCGTTCTCTGTGTTGAGCTGAACTGGAGAGGTTGACACAGGAAGCAGCTACCCCATAGTGGCCAAACTCACTCTGTCTCTAACCCACATTTTCCCAAAGCTCCTAAGGGAAAATGAATTCCTACAATGAAAATTGGAGGAGAAAAAAAGTCAGGCTTTCCTCACAGGCTGCTCCTTCTATAACAGTATCCTAAAATATCTCTCATTTTAATCTGATGCCATTTTTCCATTTTGATACATTTTTGTCAAGGGCCTAGAGGACTGAAGATAGAGAGTATGCAAGTGAGGTAAGTGAATTAAACTGGCAAATATTGCCATGGAAGAGGCTAATATAGGTGAGAGCAACCCAGCAAAACAATTTCAACCTTTAAAATGCTGGAGGATGTATCTGTGGGAAAAAATGAATTATGGATTAATACCCCAGGATGAATTAGCAAGACAGAGGAACTGTTTGGCATGAAATACATAAATTATGTTGATGTTTGTGATGATGGGAAAATGTAATCTGATCACTTGTGGGTTTACGGAATAGTAATGGTTCCTTTTGAATGTTTTAGGCAGAACATTATGAATGTCTGTGATCCGTATGCCTTCATTCTGCCCCTTTTATGACTCAGTTTTTTGATGAAGTTTCATTGTTGCACGATGGTGTGTTTCATACCCTGCTCATTGTTTTCTTTTCCCCAGCTCTGATTTTCCAGACCTGATTTTTCAGAAATCTTCACTGCTGAATTCTTGCCTGTTTCTACAGATTCATCTCATTAGTTCTCACACTTTGCCCTGCATTAAGTCATTCCTCACCAAGGGAGTTGGCTGTTGTGCAGAGGTCTCTGAAGCAGGGGTCAGATCTTGGCTTTGCTGAATGTGTAGCCCTGCGAAGTTCAGGACTTTGGACTCTGGGCTTTAGTTTCTTTTCCATAAAATGAAGAAATCGGACAATATAATTCCTAAGATTGCTTCAATTTCTAACGAACAATTCTGGAGATTTGAGGGAGCACTTTAGGATGAAGGATTATTAGTCTAACAAACACTACCCACAGGGAGGAAAAAGATGTTTTATTCTTTTATTTTATTTATTTATTAAGATTATTTATTGAGATTATTTATTAAACCCCATAGAGAAAATGACCATTGTTCAACTAATGATTAAGACTCTTCAAAATGAAGAATTTTTGTGAATCTTTACTATCTAATGATACTAAAATCTGAGATTGCAGTGGACTTTTCATCTAGTGCAGAAAACTTAAAACAGGAACTATGTTGGTGATCTGTTGCCTGTTTTAAAGTGAAAACAGACCCCATTAAAGAATATAAGTTGTTAATTATTGTAGGTCTGCTAACTGTGGAACAAATTTCTGGAATTACAAGTCATTTACAAGAGAAGATAGGTAAAGGTTTCCTTGGGGTTAAGTCCTAGTGTTAGGGCAGGGCCAGTATAAGAAATAACTAAATTGGCTTAGTGCTGAAGTAATGGGCAGAAAATTGAAATGAAAGGCCTAGAGGCAGTGTTCAGTGGAGCAATTAGGCTACAACATCTGTCATTCAATTGATCTCTTGGACTGATTCCATGTATCTGGTCAGCCAGACCAATATCCCCTGCCAACCTCACCTCTTTCAGTGCATGATTTGAAAAAGGATTCTTCCACGAAGGAGATAGCCATGTTTTTCAGTCAAGTTGCCCTCTTCTGCTAGGTCTCCAGCTCCTCTACAAGGAGACTGGTAGTAATATTCTTAATGTTATTTTTGGAAAAGGCATAGATGCATCTGAAGAATTCCAGTGATTCACTCAATCATTCAATCATTCAAAAAATATTTAGTAACCATCTGTCATAGAGCAGGCATTATGACAAGTTCCAGTCATGCCCTCCACCTCATGGGGCTTATAGTCTCTCCCATTTTATTCTTCCACTCTTCTCTGGTTATACCTTTCCTCCACTTCCCAAGTCTCCAAAACAGTAGATTTGAACATCCTTTTGTCATTAAAGGCTTTTCTTTTTTGACAGATCAAAAATTATGAAGTGCAAATCTTTGAGGAAATATCCATGGGTTCTGCAGGGTCTGGTGCAATTCAAATGATTCTTAAGATCAGCACCTAAAGTTTTCCTAGGGAGTCCTTTGAGCAATCTTTTTGTTTGTTTGACTGGATGAATTTTAGTGTCCTTTGATGTCCTAGCCATGTATTGACTCCTCTCCTCACCCCAGTGTATTTGGCTTCATTATTATTTTTTTAATGAAATAATCGTGACCTTAAATTGCTGTTCTGTTCCATATGTAAAACAGAGACCTGAGATTATGGGATAATTAGTTCATTTGACTTTATAACTCAAAGGGAAGATAAGATTCCAGGTTTATTAATAATGCTAATAATTATTTGCATTAATAATTATTTGAAACGAGTCAGTGAGTCTTGAATTTCTAGTGAGTTATGTGTTCTTTTCCCCAGGATAATGGCTTCTTTATTGAGATCTGATAAAGCACTTTGCAAATTGCAAGGCCTTAAATGTATTGTTGACTCATTGTTCCTTTAGCCTGTTTTTGTCTTCCTAACATATTACAGGTCACTTTGTATCAACCTCACATTCTTTCAAGGATTTAAGCTATTTTTATAATTTAAGGCAAGTACAGCTTCTTTTCAAATTCAGTGTTTGGCAGTATTCTGGTATAAGCTTCCCAGAAACGTAAGCATATTGTCATTTCATAGTGGCCTCTTTCAGAGTCTTGGCTGCTGCAGAAATTTGACTTATGAATCATTTGAATGAATAATGCTTGTTGCTAATCTTTTGAAGTCTGAAAAACAATGTGTGTGATAAATCCCAAGGATGCCACATAATAATATGTAGATTTTAAATATTGTGTTATGCTCTGACACTTTTTAAAATATCACAGAATCCAGAATCTAATAGAGTAGATAGAAAACCTCTATTTCATAAATAGCTCTTTTCGTGATTAGCTATTGTGCTGGTATTGCGTAGTGTTGGAAATGCTTCTTGAGATATCATCAGTTCTTTTTAGTGGCACTTCAATCATGTGAAAGGGTGTGGCCCTTTCTAAATGTCCTAAGATGATACCTGACATCAAAAGGACGTTCTCTGCCTATAATTGAGATATCTACACCGAGGGATTAGACAGTGTCCTTTAGAAATCACATGCTAGAGTAGTTTATCAGGGTTCTTTTTCTCTGGTTTTTCTAACAATAGACACTTGATTCTGAAAGCAGGCCTCACCCTTTACCCACTCAGTCAAACTTAAACCTCTCAACAAAACAAACAATAAACCCAGCATGTGTGCATTTGCCTGTGTTTTGGAGTTATGGGAATTTCCAAACATCCACAAAAGTAGCATGAACAAAATGGCCTTCTGTGTCATTATATTCATCAGTTATCAGCATTTGCTACTTTGTTTCATCAATTTCCCCATTCTTTTCATTGTGATTGTTCTGCTAGGGTATTTCATACCACCATCACATTTTTTTAATCCATAAATACTTAAGTGAGTTTCTTAGATCTTTCATGGCAAAGAGAAATTTGAGACTAAATATTGTTAAATTTACTGTATATATCTGTCTTGTGTCTGCAATTAGTATACTTCCATTTTTGTTCTGCACTGATCAATTTAATTTTCCTAGATTTATTTTTGTCTCCACTTGACTGTCTCCAAAATCTCATTTTATTCTTGTCATGGCCATCCTGGGTCCAGAACAGAGAAAAAAGCATGGCAGTATACAATTTATGTATAAGTGATTTTAAAACTTCACTTTTGGTGACCACTTTTATTTCTTGGTAGTCGGATCAATAGTGTGAGATTTTTAGTTTAGGCATAAAACTCCACTCTCTTGTGAATTTACCCAACAGAATGGAGTGGAGATTTTGAGTGTACGTTAGTAAAAGGAAGTTGGGTCATTGGAGAAGACCTAAGCAAACATGATTTGGATTTTATCAGAGTTAAGAATTGTTCTACTTGACAACACAGTCCCATATGTGTTTATGCTCTGAAACTAGGACGAATTGGGCGGTTTTAAAACATAAATATGGATGAAATTTTTGATAGTTTCTACTTCTATTACTTATATGCTCAAATTAGCCATAGTCTTTTTCTCAGTGACTCTGATTCAGCAATTCATTTCTTTTCAGCGGAACTCCCACCCCCATACACCGCCATTGCTAGCCCAGATGCCAGTGGCATTCCTGTAATCAACTGCCGCGTGTGCCAATCGCTAATCAATTTGGATGGCAAACTTCACCAGCATGTGGTTAAGTGCACAGTTTGCAATGAAGCTACAGTAAGTGTAAATTTCCATTAACAAAAGCATAAACTGTTACCTGACACCTTATTCCTAAAAAACATTCTTCAATAATGTTACTTAAGAGTGGATGGATACAAATAGAGCAATCTTTTTTCTTTTGTCTTTTTTTCTTTCTTTTGTCATATAAGAATTCCTATTTGTGTTTAAGCTAACCCCATTAAAACATATTTTGGGGGAATTTACTTTCTAAAATAGAACTGGCAGGTATTTATGATTATCTTTAAGTATCTGTTTACATCACAACTAAATCCCTTCTGGCTTTCATTAAAATGTAAAATATATTAGACTTTAAGGCAAATGTGAACTTTGTCCTTCTGATGTAGAAACAATTTTAACTTATTTTATGTCTGCAGGATGTCAGTATTATTTTCTTTGAGCTTTTATGATTATGTAATATTATTAAAATCCGATTCAAAGTGTTTATAAATACCTTGACATTTTATTCCATTTGCTAGATATTAAGTCAGTGAAATGTTAAAAAATTTGAAAGACACTTCACTTTTTAAAACTGAACTTTGGGAAGAACAAATACATTTTAAGCAAAAATTTTATAGTTTCAAATCATATACGGGTAAATCATATACTGCCTTAGATGAAATGTGTTTCTACTTTCATTGTTAGACTTTATTTTAAATATTTCAGTCTCTCAAAATCTGAAATTAAATATTAGTTTAGCTTTTGGAATTTGCACTTTTTTCCTTTTTAGAAAAGTCTAAAAAAGTCAGCTAGTGATACTTGTGTCTCACAAACTACAAATCATGAATACTGGTCTTCATATATTTGATAGAAAAGTCATAAAATAAACCCAAAATCATAAAGCAGTATATTTCATTGTAAATAGTTTTTTTTCCCCCATAAATGGTATCATTTGGAAAAGAACTTTATTGTGTAAATTGGAGATACCTACAGAACTAGCAGGTTTCTTTATAAGTTGAACACTGAGTAGTATTAAGCATTAACTTCTTTAGTGCTCTTCAGCAGAGTTGGCAAGAAAGTAAGAGTTTGTGAGTGGAATAAGGAATAAGAGTTGGGAGTCCCGTGAGTCATAAAAGCAATTAAAATAACAGTGCCTTCAAGGGTTCCTTGAATCTCATGTTAGTGTTAATATCTTCTCTGAATCCTTCACCCATATCAACTCCTGTCCTTTAGTGAATAGAAAAAGAGAGTTGTAAAGTTTTATAACTCTTGGAAGTGAACCGAACAGCCTAGTCCATTTATGCGGAAATCTTCAAAGTGCAGATTTAGCAAACAGGGTCACTCTGGCTACTTGGAAGTGTTGAAGTCATACAGGATTAGTGGGGTTTGGCTATAAGAAAACTACCTCTGAATGTGAGGGAAATTTTGCTGAAATTGTTACATGATTATTGCCTCCTGTGAAGTAAAGATATACAGTGGTGAAGACTCCAGAGTGAATAGTATTTAATTTAGATTGCCTTGTTTGGTATCAGTAACATACAGAGGAGAAAAAAAAAAAAGACCTTGAGCATGCAGCTTGCAAATATTTAAAATGTAACTTGATCTTAAATTCTAAATGAAGAAGTGTTAGGTGACTAGGAGCTTCTTTGGAGATATTCTAGGCTGAAAATACAAATATAATGGGCTAGGTCCAGTAGTCCCCTGTTGAGTTTCACTGTGATTCACTCTCTTCGTGTCACCTAAAACGGGTATCAGTGTATCTGTCCTCTTTAATGGCAGCCACTCTGATAGAAACCTGATATGACTATGAAGATTAAAAACAGAAAAGAAAAAAAAAAAAGGGAGAAAGAAATCCAAGGTTAATAACAGATGTCCTTTTTCAGCAGACTGAATAGGGAAGTAAGGGGCGCATGTGTGTGTTATGTGCCTGTACACATGTGCTAGCAAGACTTGGAGAAATACAGAATTAAAAGTTAAAGGAGAAATGATTTCTAGGACAAGTTAATGGAAAATCTGAGATGTCCTGGAGAAAGAGTGGCACTAGTGTAATTGATGGGGAGCCTGCGATTCAGAGACTGAGGCCTGGTTTTGAGTCCTAGCTCTGTCATTTAGTAGCTCTATTTCCTTGGGGACGTCACTTCTCTAAACTGTGGTTTCCTCATATAAAGTGGTATACTAATAGCAATTCCTGCTTCCTAGATTTGCTGTTGGGACACAGGGGTAAAAAGCCTAGCACAGTGCCTGGCACCTGTAAATCTATTTTGCTAAGTAAGAATTTTCGCCCTTATGCATAAAGATATGTCTTTTTTTTTTTTTCACTTCACTGCAAACTGAACATGACATGGCACAGGCTGGCGCTGAGGACCAGTGCTTGAAATCTTCTAGTTCAGTTATCTGGTATCATAAGTGAAGGAACTGAGGTCTAGAAGTAAGGTGGGAATAAGATAATTAAAAAAAAAAAATCCTGTGATTTGTCAAAAAGTTTTTCAATGACAAATTTTGGATATACACAAATTAATTTTTCTAGTCTATTTTTATCAATACTTAAGATACTATAGGTATACATTCTGGATGTTTGTGAATTTTAGATATTCAGAGTTATGGTTTAGTAAATCATAGGTGGTTTATTGTTAACTTTCATATATTTCTATCAAAGTGATTTACTTAAAATTTTTTAAGCCTTTTAAAAATATTATACACAAAAAGGTTAAATAGCTAAAAATGATAGTATATATTATTTTGTATTAATACTGAATATAACCTGAACTTCCAATGAGATTTTGTACCAATTATCCCATTGGAAGTTTAACATGTGGGCAATTGAAAAAGCAGTAATACACCTAACCTACCAAACATCTCAGATCAGCTGCACAGTCCACTGAACAGTATGGGTTGTTTCTTTTTGAGATTGTCTAACTGACTGGGAATTACAGTTCATTGTCACTGCCCAGCATCTTGAAATATCATACTACATATCTGTAGCCCAGATAAAGCTCAAAATTCAAAACTCTAAATATGATTTCTACTCAATGCACTCCACTTTCACACCATTGAAAAATCATTAAGTAGGACCATTGAAATTCAGGGGCCGTCTGTGGACAGATGAATTCCTATGTGTCTATCACTCACAAACTCCCCAGACATTGGCATTATACTACATTAGCTTTTCCTAAGTAAACTTCTAGTCTAAATTTTCTAAAACCAAGGGGATTCACTTAAACAATTATAGAAAAATCATCAAATGTAAGAAATTAATATTGATACAATATGTTATCTAACATTTTGACCTAATTCATGTTTCCCTGATTGTCACATTAGTCCTTTATGAGGGAAAAAGAAATTTCTGCTCCAGGAGTCAAACCAGAATCACATGTTGTGTTTGGTTGTCATGTCTCTTTACTGTTCTTTTATCTGAAACTTGCTTTTTGTCTTTTCTTTTTTGAAGATTACAGGCAAGATATTTTGTAGAATGTCTCTCAGTTTGGGTTTGTCTGATGTTTCCACATGATTAGCTTCAGATTATACTTTTTTGGCAGGAATGCTACAAGAGTGATGTTCTGTTCCATTCAGTGTATCATAGATTATTTAGTTTAAAAAGCTTAAGTTATTGCGAGTGATGTTTCCTTTGATGTTATTTATTCTCATTTTAAAATTTACTATAAATTTTTTTTTTAAATGTTAGTCTTTTTTTATGTGTGTGTGGGACTGGGCATTGAACCCAGGGCCTTGTGCTTGTGAGGCAAGCACCCTACCAACTGAGCTATATCCCTAGCCTAAATGTTAGTCTTAAGAGCAATTACAAGATTTTAATTTAAAGTATGTTGTAAAATTAATCGCATATTCTATTGAGTAAAGTTTGAGAAAAGTTCAAATGTATTCTGAATTCTTCTTTTCCCACTGTTCTTACTGAGCTGGCTTTTCCTAGAGAGGGGCAGGAATCTTCTGTGAATGCTTGCACCTGATGTGTGTGTGTGTGTGTGTGTGTGTGTGTGTGTGTGTGTGAGAGAGAGAGAGAGAGAGAGAGAGAGAGAGAACCTTGTCTTGTGAAATTTAAAGAGGAAAAGAACTCTTGGTGTGCTTTAAATATTCCTCTCATATTAAAAAGCCAATATAAACTAATTTTGAAATATTCCCTAAAAATTAATCTCTACACTCCCAAAATGTCAGTGCTTTGCCAATATTTATGCTATTTGAAACCACTTGCAATGCACCTTTTCTTAGGTATTTTGGTAGCACTTTGGGGAACTTTAGTTTTAAAGGAATCATTTCCTTGTTAAACACAAACAAGCTCTGACAATCTGTATTTTGGTTAATTTGCTGTATTTGCATTTTGTTCCCTTATGTAGCCAATCAAAAACCCCCCCAACAGGGAAGAAATATGTTAGATGCCCTTGTAATTGTCTCCTCATTTGTAAGGACACATCTCGGCGAATAGGATGTCCGAGACCCAACTGGTAAGTGATAAAGATTCATTCATTTGTTCATGTCTTCATTCAACAATTATTTGTAAAGGCTCATTATGTGCCAGGCTTTGTGCTAGACAGTCTTTGCCCTTAAAGTGATTATAGCACCTAAATTAGTATTGCTTTTTGTTGTTTGTTTGCTGTTTGTTAATGGAATAGCATGCTTAGAACTTGATGGTCATGGGTGTTTGTAGGATATAATATTTTTGAATGCACAATGGATTTTTTTTTGTTATGCAAGCACTTAATGCACTATGACAAACCAATGACTCACTGAACTTGTTTAAAAAGAACCAGTACCTTTGATGTAGTCAATTTTAGCCCAGAAATGCATTTGGTTGTTATTGTATTTCTCATTATATGCTACACTAGTCTCTGCTGAGCATAATACATGTAATAAATTTTGGAATTATTTGCCTGTGCCAAATGCCATTATGGATGTGCTTAGATATAGACATAGACACACACACACACACACACACTTACCTGTTGTTTTTTTTTTTTTTTTTTCAGTAATTTCTTTGACTCTGATCATTACTTGAATCATTACAGGCCCATCTGATGATATTCTGGAGAAAAGAAAGAAAAAGTGGTTCTTATTTTACTTTCTTTCCATTTCTGTTTAAACAGGTATCAAAGAATACTGGACTGTTCAGGGAAATTTAGTTGTAACTCAGCACTTCGATACTTTTACAGTATACACATTTTTGTTGATGTAGAATATTTCTAACTTACTCAGTCTTGTATAAAATGCAATTTGTCTTCTAGAATAAGAACTGTATTCTGACTTGGAAATGGTAGTTAAATGGTTCCCAGGATTGTTGATTAGAACCTGTGCAATAACACATGGTTTCTATTCCAAGTATAAAAAGATTTTTTAAAAAACTTTTCAGACTATTGCTACTTCCTGTGATTTTGACTCTAAAACTGGACATTAATTCACTTAATTTATAAAAAAGTATATTTTCACTGATAATATTCCATGTTTTTGGCTATATATTGCAGGTTTCACCCTCAGTCCATTTGTGGGCTAGTGAAATACTTTCCTTCTTTTCATTCCACAGTAGACGCATAATTAATCTTGGCCCAGTAATGCTTATTTCTGAAGAGCAGCCAGCTCAACCTGCATTGCCAATCCAACCAGAAGGAACAAGGGTGGTGTGTGGACACTGTGGAAACACGTTCCTTGTAAGTAATCGGACGTTTGTCATGGGACATCAATCTGTAAATAGGGGTCATGATCTTATAGCTTTCACAACTACTCATAGTCTTAGAGTTTGTCCATGAGCAGATTTTTCAAAAGTAAAAGAGAGCCTTATTTAGGAAGATAGTCAAAGGCACAGCTAGGATCTACGGCATCTTTTGTGAATTAGACAAAAGATTCATCCTCTGATTGGTCTACCGAATAAAGAGGAGCTTCTCTGGATAAGTCAATGAGAAACAGCACCCTCTCCAGGTTTAGCTCTATGGTATCTTTTTTTTTTTTTTTTTTTTTTTTAAATCTGCGAGTATCTTGACCTGGTGAGCAAAAGAATCTTAGCTCTCCTCCCACCTACTTGGCAGAACACAGAGTGCACAATCTCACACAGTAGCCCTGCTTCATGGCTTCAAGATTCAAGAACAATTCTTATAATTTATCAAAAGTGTTCTGAATTTTAAAAATTAACTTTGGTATCCATAGATAGAAAACCATTGGATAAAAACTAAGAAAATATAAGTAATTTGCTATGAGCAAAAGTTATTGAAATTATTGTTTTACTACTTTTAATTTCAATTCAAAGTTTGATGTCAAAAAAGTTAATTTCATAGTGACCTACCCTATCAGGAAGAATAAGAACAGGTTTTCTTTTGTTGCTTAGCCTTTATGGGAGACAAAAGATTTTCTTCAGAACCTCAGTATTAAGGTCCCTTCCAGGATATAAATAAGACTTGCTGTCATTAAGAAATGAGTGTGTTGAGGAAAGTGTGGGTGATTTGGTTTTTCTCCCTTTAAATTTTTGCTTTTATTAAGATAACTCATATGCACAATTCTAAGTGTCAAATCAGACCGCAGTCTCCTAATTTGGCTGACCTCTAGTTATTATCCTCCAGTTGCTATACTGATACTTACTTCCTTCTGTTTAAAATGTTTGCTTATTCTTTTTCTTTTTGATTAAGCAATTTTAGACATTACCTACTAACAGGTTAACCTGTAGATTTTAGCTCTCAAACCAGCCTCCCATTCTTATTCCTTTACCTGTTTCCATATTCCCAGTAAAGTTATAATATTATGTTTACTTTTTTGTGCTTAGATAAATTATGTTCACAGCCTAGCCAAGTAATATGCTACATTTTTCTCATATGGCTCTAAACATTTTCTTGGATATATAGATAACTGTAACCTCCCCTTTGGATTTGTTTAATTTTTCATGTACAAATCATTAGTTCTTCCCATATTCTGTTACAAAACTGTAAACTTCCCATCAACATAGTCCAATGGGTCAGGCAATCTTTTATTTAGGGTTCCTGCTAATAAGCTGTCAATCTTGACCATCATCCTAAAAATTCCTCTTTCTCCTCCCTGGTTTAAATCCCACACTGTCCTTATTTTTCTTGGCTTATTCCTTTAATCCAGTGGAGTAGGGTCTCTTTGCTTTCTGAGAAAAGAAGAAACAGGGAAATAAATTTGAACCCTTTTATTTCTTACCTGATTTTTGATCTGATATCACATTGACTTTGTGATTCTTCAAGATGTAGAATTTGTGGTTACCAGTTGTTTCCTCTCAGAAAGTTGAAGGCTTTGTACCACTGTTGCAGAGAAAAGTGGCTGTATTATGACTCCTGATATTTTCTACTTGTTTCTTTCTCTTTATTTTCTCTTTTTTTCCGTTCTCTTATTTCAGTTTTTTCACTGTCCCAAAATTCCATGAGGATGTGCCTTAGTGAGAGTCTTTTTTAACTCACTGTCTGGTTCCTCAGTGGACCCATTTTTAGTCTACTCGATATTATCTGTTCCCCTTCCAGAACTCCTTAGACCACCAGAATTGACGGTTCACTTTCTCTCTCCCTCTCTCTCTCTTTTTTTTTTTTTAACATTTTCTTTTTAATTTTGGCTTTTTTTTTCATTTACTATAAAGGAAACTTTTTCAAAATTATTTTAAATTCTTGTTTTTCTAAACTTAATTAAAACTTTTAATTTTAGATGATCTAACTTAATTTTTAATTTCCAATAGCCTTCATTCTTAGATTCCTCTCTTTTTCTTTCTCTCTCTTTTTTTTATAGAATTCTCTTTTTTGTGGAAATTTTCAGAAAATATTAATTGTATTTTTCTAAGGCATTATTTTTGCATATGCTTTGTCTCTGTTTCCTTCCCATTTTTCTATTGGTTTTCCTCTTATGAAGGAAAGAAGTTTTACTCATAGTTCATTTACATTTAAGAGTAATTCACTAATTGGAATCTCTGGATAGGCAGATAGGGGCTAAACTACTTCTTTTCCTTTTCCTCCTGTCCCTTTTTCTTTGAAGAGCTGTCACCTATTAGTATCCATAAGGTTTTTTTGGGGGGTGGGTGGAGGAGTGAATTTTCTGGGGAGTGAATCCTCTAATCTCTTGTGATGGTCCTAGAGGACAGCATTCTAGGAGCCAAGAGAGGTAACAGGGGGAAGCTCTTAACCATTGTTCAGATGTGGACTTTAATGCCTTTGCTTTTAGAGTAGTATTTTATTCTTGTTTTTTGCTGTGTCTTGTATTCCTAAGTCCACAGGCTCTCCAGTCCAACTTCTCTTCAGAATAAATTACCTTTTTCCTAAATGTTTTAGGGGTGAGGAGGGGCTTCTGGTTTTGTGTTATGGAGGAAGAATGCAATCAATACTTTGGTTATTAGTTTTTTCTAAACTTCCTGGGGTATGATTGACAAGCAGAAATTGTATATATTTAAAGTGTAATGTTTTTATATATGTTAAATATAATGTTTTTAATATTTAAAACTTAATGTTTTTATATAAGTATATATTATGAAATATCACCACCATCAAGCTAATTAACATTTTGATCACTTCATATAGTTACTTTTTTGAGGATGTGTGGTGAGAACAATTAAGATCTACTTCTGAGTACATTTTAAGTATATAATACAATATATTTTTTTATTTATTTTTATTTTTTAGATGTTGATAGATCTTTATTTTATTCTTTTATTTATATGTGGTACTGAGAATCGAAGCCAGTGCCTCACACATGCTAGGCAAGCGCTCTGCCACTGAGCCACAACTCCAGCCCCTATAATACAATATTTTAAACTGTAGTTGTCACACTACACATTAGTTCCCCAGAATGTATTCAGCTTGCCTTACTGAAGCTTACCTTTGGCCAACACCTCCCCATTTTCCCTGTCTCTTTTCCAACCTCTGGTAACAAAGCTCTCTTCTCTACAAGTTCATCTATCTGAGATGCTACACAGAGGTGTCATCACAGTGTTTGTCTTCCTGGGTTTGGATTTTTTTTTTCTCTTAGCATAATGTCCTCCATGCTCATCTGTGTTGTCACAAATAGCAGGCTTTCCTTCCTTTTCTAAGTTCAATGTACGTATGAAGCCACAATTTCTTGATCTATTTTCCACAGACAATTGGAGTGTTTCTTCCATTTCTTGGTTTTGTGAATAATGCTGCAGTGAACATGGCAGTATGAAGCTCCTTGCTTCTATCCATGCCCCTAACCCCTTCCTTTGAAAGTACCTGGTAGTTCCAGCACTTGAACAAGTGTGGGGCTCCTCACTGGGAACCAGCCTTCATACATGGCATGTCCTCTTGACAGCTGACACTTAGTCAGTTGTCAAGTCTTTGTCTGCTTTCCACTGTCCAAAAATTTGAAGACAGAGGGTATAATTCAGTGGTATAGTACTTGCCTAGCATGGGTGAGGCCCTGGTCTGTCCTTGACTCTGCAAAAAGAAAAAAAGAGAATGAGAATGAGAAAGGAAAATTCAGTGTAATGAAGAAAATATTGTCTATGAAGCTCTTCGTTCTAGTTTGCAGCCTTATCCTTATTATTAGTTGATCATAAGTAATCTTATACTGTATAGTATGTTCTTTGTCCTTCAAACTTTTAACTACGAAGAATATTTATTTACTCATTCCCTATTTTGTTTCAGCTTTTCAATCAATTGTGGACTTACATAACCAAATAGCAAATAGTTAAAAAGATAGTTTAATAGAATTGAAAATAAAATAGGAAAAAATGTAGAGAATGAAAAATGGGGCAGAAAAAAATGAAACGTGTAAGAATGTAAGTATGCATAAATTTAATCTGATACAGTTGATCAAACTAAGCTGAATCTTAGTTATACATTTTCTAGAGTCAATACAAGGAGGGAAACAATCTACTGTAATATATTTATGATATTTTAACAGATAAGTTCACATAGATACAGCTGTTTCTGAAATACTGAGATATGAGAGAGAATTCTCCCATGTGTTGAGAGAAAATAATAATAACATCATGTGCTGTGTTTTCAACAGCATTCTTCTATTTAGCCCACAATTTTTTAAGTATGATTTAAAGTTTAATTGACAAGGACTTCACACTGTTAGTACAGTTTATTGCACAGCCTGGCTAGAACCAAAGGTATAGTTTAGAAAAGCTCTATTTGTGTTTCAAAGTATATTCAAGGGCACATTACTTTAATAGGCTAATTATAGGATTATGTGAATAAAGAGTTCCACAATCATTGGGAACTTCAAGGATAAAGAAATTAAACAGAATTTTATTCTTGAGCACTTTTAGTATGCATCATTGTAAATATCGGAGAGGAAGTTTTTTTTTTTTTTTTTTGCTGTGCTGGGGATCAAACCCAGGGCCTTGCGCATGCAAGGCAAGCACTCTACCAACTGAGCTATCTCCCCAGCCGTGAGAGGAAGTTTTAATGTCACATATTGAAACAGTTTTTATCCTCCAAACCATTTGAGTGGATCATATGACCAGAGTAATGTATTGAGGGACGTTGTTTAGAAACAGCTTCCCAGAAGAATGAAGTAAACAAAAAGACTCTAGCTAGTCTACCATGAATGTAAAGAAGTTCCTTCATGTGCTGGACAACAGAGTTGGATATTGCTATTGCATGCTATTGAATGAAGGGCCCGTCTAGATGCTTTGTTAGGCAACACCTGTCTGAGGGGTTGGTGTTCTCTAATAAAAAAACTACACAACTCACAAAATGTGCTGAATTACAGTCAGTGGATCAACTCTTGCCCTGAAGTGGGCCGTGACCCTTACACTCAGGAGGGTCAGATTTTCTTCATTAAAACACAGACAAATGAGTGGATGCCATAGCGGAGAGGGACAATAGCTTTAATGTAAATATATTTCAAAGTAATTGTTAACCATTGTCTATTATGTCTATTAAAATATATTCTAGTAGGGTACTATTGAATTATTAATTTTAGATAATATATCTTTTTAAGCCTTTTAAGATAAATTTATATATATATACATATATATGGAAACTGTCTATTAAAAATTGGTTAGAAATAAGTAAAAATGGGAAGACCTCTAGAAGTGATTGGGATTGAAGAAAGTTGCTCTTGATCTTTTTTGACAGAAATAAGTTTTGTTTGTTTATTGAGACTTCAAGGTTTGGCAATAAAATTCTGAGTGTAAAGAAACAATGTTTTAGATAGGGAAACAGTTATAAGTCAACTTTTTTTCAAAAGCGCAGTTATTTGCATTCAGTTGAGTAGATTATGACAAAATCATTTCTAATAACAAATGCCTTTCTGTTCTTAGTTTGCTGCATTTAAGGGAGTATTCAAAGATAACAATAAAAGCAAATGTGTGGATTCTAAGTTACTCTTGGCTCAGGGGTTTTGCAGATGCCTCCTCAATCCTTTTTGCTTCTTTTAACTATGAAAAACTGAAATTTGTTATATATAGGTAATACCTGATATAATATTAGAAATGCAGCAACTATGCTAAATGTGGAAATATAAAAGAGCACTTAATATTTTTATATTCTTCCCTTACTTAAAGTTCTGTTCCAATTTCTGTAAAAATCTTCATCAATCTGTTTGGCACATTAATTCTAGAGCTATTACTGATAAGAGTAACTTCAAAATAAGTCAAGTTGTTACAAAGTATAAGTAATGACAGGAAGTTTTGCGGTTGTTTCAAAGATTATGTTGCCTTGGGTTGACTTTCTCAGATGTTGAAAAACAGTAATCTTGAAGAAAGTGAACACTCATGTGAATTTTTACATCTAGTTTCCTTGTCTTAGGACTCTATGATCCTACTGCGACTGAGAAAGAAATTATCAAAGTTCACTAAATTTCATGAGATTTGACATAAAAATGAAGGAGTTCAAGAAATCCAAAATTGTAGTTCTTTTCTTATGTCTAATCCTGAAAGAAGAAAAAAGCATGTTTCATATATTTTCTGAAAATTATATTGTGTGTAAAACGTTTAAATATGCATAAGCTATTGAAACCTTGCTACCTACAATTTGTAAGTCTTCTGAAAAGAAAAATTGGTGACCTAGAATCCTATATACAATTAATTTTGATAGAGGAAAAGTTGTTTAATGATAAACTACTAAAGTACTTAAAGAAATTCCCCTAAAGCTATAAAGGAAATAATATTCTTACTTTTTCTAGAAGATATGTAGAAAAATAAACAAGGTGGAAGGTTACAAAGCCATTTTGCGCAGGGGGTGTGGAGTGCTTCAGAGTGAACCAAGGGCTTTGCACATGCTCAGCTTATATGTTCCACCACTGAGTCACAGCCACAGCACCTTAGAAAGTCACTTTAAAAATATATATTATGGGGCAAAGATTTAAATTTTCATTACACTTAAACCTACTATCATCAAGTCATTTTGAATATCTGAATAATATTCCTGTGAAGAAGGTAGTGCATTCTGTCTCCTACATTTTTACGAAAGGAAAGGAGAAAATTGTACCAAGGAGTATTGTGTTTTTGTTACATGGTGCAAACAATGACAAACGAGAAGCAGTTTCCTGGTTTCAGTTCTGCCAGTATCTCGTTTGTGTGGTTTATGTACTTTGTGGCTATTCACATAACTAGAATAAATAGTTGCATTATAATAATGAATCTAACTATTCAGCAATTTCCCCTAGTCTGATTCTCACGACTAAAGGAAAAAATCTTGGAAGGTACACAAAATACTCTGGAGGTGAACTGGAAGGTGAAGAGCAAAAAGATGACCCTAACTACCTCATTGCATTCAGCTTTCATTGTAAAACTAAACTAGATTGCGTCAGAGCCTTGGAAAAGTCATGGGAACTGTTTCAGAGGGGGATCCCAAACTGTATTTTGAGGGCAGGAGAGAAGTGTTGGAGGGAAAAACTCATGTAACCATGAGAAGGCGATCGCTTCTGCTGTCGTCCCTGATGACATTTAAACTAAAAGAAGCATTTTATCAGATTGGATGGTTTCCAGTTGTTTTTCTTTTCAATCCCTCTTATTTATTTTACAGTGGATGGAACTGAGGTTCAACACTCTGGCAAAATGCCCACACTGCAAAAAAATGTAAGTTTTCTGCCATTCGAGATACTTATTGAGAAGAACTTGAAAATAGTTTAAGGAGTTCAGAATTCTCACTTAAGTAGAGTTGATTTTAAGACAAGGTATGAAATAAGCATATGCTTAATATATTGCTGCTTTTCAAAACTAAAAATAAGACATTTTTAAACTAATTGAAATTAAAATGATCGTACTGGATTATTATTCTCTAAAGGGAAATTGATTTCTAAGAAAGTAAAATTGTTAAAATTGTCAGTTACCTGGTAAGGATTTTCAAATGTCCTAAGAAGTTACAATATGAAAATAAAGAGAAAAAAAGTAAGTTACAATCTATTGCTAATAATTTATAAAAGGGACTGTAAACTAGGAGAAAACCTAGTTTGTTTTAGAATTCATGGTTAAGTAATATTAGATCTTTTCATTCCCTGTTGATAAGTTTATTACTGATGGCAGCTTATTTAATTATTTCTTTATCTCAGCTATTTGGTCTACTTCTATTTCTAAATCATTGTACCTAAGGAAAATAACAAAAACCAATATAAAAAACTGAAACAACAGGTGATATTTTGATTGAAGGAATTTTATGGTGTCTGTTATTGGGAGTCCACAAGGCCATGCCAAGATTTTCTAGGAGAACTGAGGAATTAGTATATAGTGGTACAGATATGATTTTTACAACAAAAAGCAAATAAATAAATAAAGCAAAATCAATATGGGGAGAAGGTAAAAGAGGTAAAATCTGTAGGACACCAGGGCTAAGCTTCCAAGAGCCCTCTTCCAGTGGAGTCCTCAGTGGTGAATTGTTACCCTGCTTGCAAAAATCTTATCTACTGAGAAACATGAAGCTGGTCACATAGACACCCACTACCTCACACGTACCAAAATTCCAAACACCTAAAGGAAAGTGGATGTTCAGCAAAAGCCATATTGTTTATTTACACAAACAATTCACATCTAGTTAGCTGCACTGATCTGTCAGGGAATAGTGCAAACTCTCTCAAAATCTTAAGTTAAGGGCCAAAGTTGTGTGCAGGGCTTTCTAAGGACAGCAGACTCAGGCCTAAGTTAATTCTTTAATGCACAGTTTGTATTTGGATCATGAATTTTCAATTAAACTATCCTCTACTTATATGTGTGAATTATAGCTTAAGCAAAAGAAATTGGAATGTTTCCAAAATTCAATTTTTAAAATTGAGAATATAGGGATAATAATTTTATTTGTCTGATCTTTCATATATGAATATCTTATCTAGTTTGAGAGTAGAGAAATCCCAAGAATGGTTCCTAGAAGAAAAGAATTAAGTGGCTGAAATGTAGAGTATATGTAATAAAATGCCTCCATTTATCTGTTAGGTCTGATTCCAACTAAATTTAGCCCTAAGAGAATGACTTCTTTACAGCATATTTTTAGCTTCCAAAGAACAAATATTTCCTTTTCATTTGTGAAATTAATCATCTAAATTATTAGTTCAGTAGAAATCTTTACATGGAGAAGAAAAGTAGATGACCCTGAATAAGTACACAGAAAAATTCTTATTTGAGGGACATACCTACACACCTCCAACATATGAGAATATGCATGTGAACGATATATATTTCTGTATATTATCAGCATTTTCACAAAATGAACAAAACTAAATTTCAGATATCTTTCAGATATCTAAATTGCAGATACCAAAAATATTAAATTGGATTAAAAATGATAGAAAATAGAAAGCAGAGACTTCTTGTGATAGCAGAGTCTGTGCCAAGCACATAAACACTAGCTCCAATCTTTACAGCCGTCCTGGGATGCAGGGATTTCCATACTCATTTTACAGATGAGGAACTGTTAAGAGAGGTTAAAGAAGTTGCTCAAGGAAATTATTTTGTTATTTATTTTAGCACAATGGCAATATTTTTGCTGGTAAAAAAATAAGTATTGAATGTTTAGATGCTCTGATCACAAGACAGTGGTATTAATATAAAGAAGAATTTGTAATAATTACTTGGGGAACAACTTGCTTAGAAACTCACATAGAATAAATCAGCTTACACATCATTCAAAGAGGAAGGTTTATAGCCTCGGAGTCACATGCTAAGCATGGGAGGACTCAGGGCAGTCATTACTTGTTTGAGGGCAGATGCTGTTATCACATGAACATTCATAGTTGATATTTAGATTTTTTTTTTTATATTTTTCTTCATAACAAAGGGATGGATCAGTTGGAGTAACAATATGAGACAGAAGTTTATTTCTTTAACACAAATATCCCAAAATTACTTTTGAGTTATAGGAGGTCACAAATCATTACTTGGAAATTCATGCATTATTTATCTGTCTTATGAACATGTAGGGAAGCTTGCCTCAGAGGTCCAGAGATGGAGAAGCATTTCCTCAGTTATTGCTTCTTCCTTATAGAGTGGCTGGGGTGCTGTAAGTGAAGGTGATGTTTTTCTTTTAATTGGGCAGATCGTAGCCACTGTCCACCTGGAGAGGTAGATTTAGCATTCTGAAAAAAATTTAATCATGCAAAGGTTATAATAGACCTAAGACTCACAGAAACATTGTTTTAATCCATGATAATGCTCCTTGAATATTGTTTCTTCTACATCATTGATGAATAGCAGACTATTACTCTCAAATGCCATCCTTTTAATTTGATTTTTTTTTGGGGGGGTACTGGGGCACTTGATTACTGAGCTACATTCCCACCTCTATATTTTGTATTTTATTTAGAGACAGGGTCTTACTCAGTTGCTTAGTGCCTCGCTTTTGCCGAGGCTCGCTTTGAATTAGCGATCCTCCTGCCTTAGCCTTCCAAGCCCTTGGGATTACAGGCATGGGCCACTGTTCTCGGCTTAATTTGCTCTTTAGTACTATCTTTTAGAATTATTCATTAATTCAACAAACAGTCCTGCACTAGGTACTGGTTGCTCAAAATAAAAGACAATCTTGCTGTCAAGGAACTTAGTTTTATGGGCAAAGTGAAAACAGATAATTACAGCGAAGTTTTAAGTGCTTTCAAAGAGATATGGCCAGGATGCTCTGCTCTGAAGATGGGAAGAAAGGGGGAGTGTGAGTGAAGGCTTTCAGGAGGAAGTAATGTATGAACTAAGTTATGGAAGATGAGGGGGAATCATGTAAAGCAGGACTTAGATGGTTTACTGCGGAAGGAGCTGCTGTGCAAATGCACAGAGGAGTCAAAGCACAGAGGAGTCAAAGCGCTGGTGCACCATTCAGGAAACAGGATAGATGGGACTGAATGTGAAGGCGTTGGGGAAAGAAACTGGGGTCTAGGATGACCTTATTTCAGAAAGGCTATGGAATCATCCACTAAAATGGGGAATTCAGGATCTAGAAGAGGTGTGTTTGAGAATGATACATTCATTTTGAACACAGAAATTTTTGAGTCTCCTAGGTTTGCTAGATTAAGTCTTTGTCCCATCTATCTTTTCATATCCTTTTTTTTTTTTTTTTTTTGCACAATATCTATGTTGATAACAATTATCCATTCCCCTACCAGGATATCTGAAAACTGAAAAATTTGGTATTGATAAACTCTTTATAAAAGTACAGCTTCACCCTTTAGCTAATGCCTTGCTCTAGATTCTTTTTTTTTTTTTTGTATCCTTGATTAACTCTTTGCACTATTCCTCAAACAGCTATCTCTACATAGTTACTCTTCCTCTTAAACTCCCTCTTAGTCTCTCTGCTCTCTCTGTCCCTGCTGGTGAGTTGCCTTCTGCTCTGAGATGACTGGGACTCTCTGTGACTCATGTAACTTCACACTCCTACCTATAAACCTAATTCTGTCTATGCTCACTTCATTTCCTCTTCTTGGACAGAAGTAGGTCTCTTCTTTATGAGGCTTTTGCCTTTATTTGATTGTGTCTGCCCACTCTCTCTGGAGTAAAACACCACTAAGCCACTGAATTTGCCCTGAGGAAATTCACGTCCAATTGCAAGGTCCTATAATAGCTCAGTCCTTATCTTGCTTGTTTGCTCTAAGTACTGTTGATCACCGTGGGTGTTTTTTCCCTTAAAATTTGCTCCTTTCTTGGTTTTCAGATACCATTTTCTCCTGAGTTTTTCCACTTATCAGAATACTCCTTTGTTATTTCCTTTGTTGCTCTGGTTTTCTCTTCCACATTGTTAAACACTGCTGTTCTTCAGAGTTGGAGCTTGACCATGTTGTTTCTGGGTTCTCTCATGTTTCTATGTCACTTGTATGTCATCATATCATTACAGACCCCTCTCTGGAACTGCAGATATAGACATATGATCTCTATTAACTATCTTACCTGTATGTATTTCAACCTGTTATCTCACCAATATCTTAAACACACCATGGACAATTTCCCTACCCTATTCTCCAAACTAATCTTCCTTGTGTATTGATGAATATATTATATTAATGCATATTTTCCCATCTACCTACCCATCAGAAATATGGGTATATTTTTTCTACATTGCCCATATCCAAATGATAATATCCTATCAATTCTGTCTTTTGACATTTACTTTTGTCCTCTTATTCTTGCCATTCCTATTTTAGTTCATGCATTCAGCATCTCTCAGTAGGACTAATACAGTTCTTTTCTAAATTATCTCTTGGCCTCCATCCTTAAAGTTCTTCATCCATTATTAGAGTAATGATGCCCAAATATCTGTATGACTAAACTCTCTGGCTTCAAATTTTTCAGTAGCTCCCAAGTTGATGACTGCAAACCTTACTACTTGTGTAGGTTGCATACTTCATAACCCAAGAATACAGTATTTCCATTTTTTATCCTAGGATTGCCTATTTAATGGCACATAAATTATTCTGAGAAAAAAGCTTATTTTTTTGGAAGAAATGTTCTACATGTTGTACCGTAAGCATATTGCAGAAAGTCCTAGATTAAACTCAGATATTCTTAGCAAGACATATACTGCTCTCCAGGACTAAGTCTCTGTTTAACTACCCTAGTGGTATCTTTTCTTTGTTCCACCTTTATACAGAACCCCTGTGTCCCAGTCTCAATAAATTCTTATACTTCCTTGGAGACATTAGACAGTTTCTTTCTAATGTTCTGTAATCTCATCTTTCTAGGTCTGGGACAGCCTGGCTATTCCCTTATTATCTTCCTCACCCTTGCATACCTAGAAATCACTTATGTGACTTCACCAATCAGCCGAAATATCCCTTGCCTCTACTGTTCACCTGAGAAACCTCCTCTAGCTGAAAGGTTATTCTGCTTGTTCCTTGAACAAAATTCTTTTCTTTTTTTTTCGTACCTGAACATGCTATTATCAGCTAAAGTGACTTACTCCTCCATCTATTCACATCTTGCTCTATCCTTAAAACTTACTGAATTACTATTTTCCATTACTGTAATGAAATGCCTGAGACTTCATGCTTTATAAATAAAAGGAGTTTCTTTTAGCTCACATTTGGGATCCAAGATCAAGAGTCCACGTGTTGGGTTGGCCGCCTTTCTCTTAGAACCCTGGGGCATTGCAGAGTATCACAGCAAGGGACAGGGAAGTCTGTCTGACCTTTCTCCCGCCGCCCCTTTTTTTTGGTACTAGAGATTGAACTCAGGACCTTGTGCATGCTAGGGTAGTCTAGCACTGAGCTGCACCCTAGCCCTCTCCCAGTCTTCATAAATCTACCAGGATTCAATTATAGGGTTCTACCATGATGACCTTATCTAGTCCTGATTGCTTTCCATAGGTCTTGACTCTGCATACTATCCAGATTAACTTTCTACCCTCTTTCTTTCTACCATACCAGGGAGAGTAAACTCTAACATCAGTTTCCAAGGGGATAAACTATGTGCAAAACATAGCACCCAACTAATGGAGCCTCCATGGTTTCTTCATCTGAATATTAGGAGAATATGGTGACTGTTCCCTTATAAATTTCTACAACCTTAGCCACACTAGCATTTTCCAGGCCTCCCTCATAATCCTAGTGTTTTATAGGGTGTTTTCATGAATGGGAATATAAGTAATTTGGAGAGTGAATCATTGGATCTTTGAGACCTTTCCTGTTAGAAATTCACTCTTGGCATATTGTGTATGCTTTTGCCTTTCATATCCAATAATATGAAAAAAACAACTATTACAAACATCAAGATGTATAGTTCAGTTGATATGAGAGCTAAGATTCCAGGGCCCCAAAGTGAAGATGAAATGATAACTAGGAGTATGCCAAGGGTGTTCCAGTAAGAATGAGAGAGGTGGCCTGGCCTTGGGCTCACAGAAGGTGGAGAGGTTGGAACACTGCCTCCTCATGGTAAAATCCTTCGAGTAGTATTCTTCAAGAAAAGAGTAGGTCAGGAAAAAAAAAAAAAAAAAAAAGCCTACCACAAAAGGAAGAGATGATGAAAAAGGTAAATTGTATCAGCAAACACCTCAACAACAAAAATGGAAGTCAGAGAACAAGTTTAAAAATACTGAGAAAGTATCTGATGAACTGGGTTATAGACCTATCTAAAACACACAGTAAAAGGAAAGTAAAATAAAGATCTTTTTAGATACAAAACCAACCAACAAAGACACTCAGAAAATACCATCTTGATACATCACTTAAAACAACAACAACAACAACAAAAACTTCTAAAAGGTGAACTAGAGAAAATGGAAAAATCTTCCAGAAAAAATTTGTGCAATGAAAGAAGGAAAACCAGAAAATTACAAATATTTACTGGGAACATCAATTGTATAAAGTAGTAAAAACATCAAAACTAACAAATTTGGAGGAAAATACATAATAGAACTTAAATATTGCATAATAATAATACGCAAGTTGGGACTGGACTATTTCAAGTCATGCTTTCTAAGATCCTTATTATTTACTGTAAAGGTACTTACTAGATGGTTTTCACTTTTAAAAGATATGAATGTTAAAATTTTAAGGGCAACTTGAATGAAACTGTAAAACTTTCAAAGTAGTAAGTGGAAAGTGAAATAGAAGAATCATAGTTAATCCAAAAGAAGTCTGGAAAAGAATGTGGAAGAGTACAAGAAATACAGAAAAAATCAAAAGCAAAATAAGGTGACAGAAATACTCCATACATCAGACTAATCTTGCCAGTAAAATTTACTGGAAATTATCAGGCCAGACATAAAACACCTATATAAAATTTGAAGAAGAAACACAAAATATGAGAACATAGGATAAAAGTAAAAAATTGGAAAAAGATACATATTGTGAAAGATAAAATCTGAACTTGAACACACCAAATACTATAACTTGAAAATGTATAAAATTAACACCAAGAGTTATAAGGACTATGTTATTGTGGACAAAGACATAAATACATAAAGCAAAATTTTAATACTTTTAAAAAATAGAAACCTTTCTTTGTGACAGATGTAAGAGAGAATTTACTTGATAAGCCACAAAAAACCAAAAACCTTAAAGGAAAAGATTAATAATTTTGACCATATTTTAATTACCTTACATTACATTTTTTTAAGTTAAAAACTTCATCAAAAGATGTTATTAAAGTAAATTTAAAAAACAGACTATAAGAAGATATATTCAGTATATACAGGCTGCCTGGGATAGTATCCAGATTACACAAATGTCCTCTGTGAATCAGTAAGTAAAAGGCAGCACAAGAAAGGGGGCCATAGATAAAAATAAACAAGTAACAGTGAAAGAAAAGGAATAGTCAACTAGCATTTGAAAAGATGGTTAACTTTGCTAAAAACCAGGGCTTTACATACTAAAATCACAATAAGATGTCATTTCACCCATGAAATTTTAAAAAATTAGAATAATACCAAGCGTTGAAGTGTCATGAGAATTTGAGTGACACAGTAGTACCACTCACATAGTTTTTCTGGGGATATAAATCTGATACTTATTAAAGATATGCTATGATACAGCATATTCCTAAGTATATGTTTGAGAAATGGCTGCAGATATAAAATGAAGAAACATCAAAGAGTGTTCAAAGTAGCATTGTTGCCAGGTGTGAATGGCACATACCTTAATGTGAGTGACTTGGGAGACAGAGGCAAGAGGATCACAAGTTTGAAGTCAGCCTTAGCAACTTAGGAAGACCTTGTCTCAAAAATATCTTTAAATGTTTTTATATTTAAAGATATAAATTCATGGTTTCAGAGGTCTCCCTTCATGTATGGCCGACTGCATTGCTCTGGTTTCAAGGTGAGGCAGCACATCATGGGGGTAGGGCCCAGTGGAGAAAAGCTGCTCAGCTCATGGTGGGGTCAGGAAGGTGAGAAAGAGAGAGAGAGAGAAAGAGAGAGAGAGAGAGAGAGAGAGAGAGAGAGAGAGAGAACTACTTCCAGGTCATGCCTCTAGTGACCCATCTCCTGGTTACACGCTCATAATTTGATCATTTAACCTTCAAATAGTCCTATATTAGCAGGAACTTTGTTTGAGGGGACATCTTATATCCAAACCATAATGAAGACTTCAGAAGTAGTGACTGAGTGATGATGAAAGGGCACAGGTTTTCTAAGCAGAGTTCACAGACTGAAATTGGTGCACTCAGGTTATTCTCTTGGTCCACAGAAAAGATGCTCTACTATTCATTTAGAACCTTTGACTTTTTCAGTACATAATTCTAAGAAGCTTAGGTGGTTTATGATGCATGGTAGATTAGACTGCCAGAGGGAGGTACACAGAAGTAATGAGAAACAACCACCAGCTATAAGGTGTAAGGCAGGAAAACCCACTAAATAGTTGGATAGAAATTGGAACCAAAATGAATCTAAGGCTAAAATAAAGCATAAAACAGTGAATTTTGCATGCCCTCCTAACTCCTGATAGAAATCTGTGCAACACGGTAATTAATGATGACCGCTAGGTCATCCAGATGTTTATGTATGGGTATAAATATTCAGAAAATATATGATCTATATTTGTAGCAGATTTCACTGATTTAAAAAAAAAAGATGTAGGTATTAAAGGAAATGGTTTTGTTAGGCAAAATTAACCTCTTTGGACTAGTACATTTCTAAATGATACCTAGTGAATGATACATTTCTGTTTTTCACTTATTCAGTTGACATTCTTTAAGAGATTAGAGTATATTGGGCATGATTTTGACAGTGGCTATACAAAGATGATACTTCATAATGTCTTTCACTAACAGTGCCTGGCAAATGGTATGTTATTAGATGTATGTATACTTAGAGAAAAAAGTACTAATTTGGTTATTTGATCTCTGTTATACTTGTATCATTTTGTAAACTACAAATATCAGAAAGTGAGAGAGCTAAATATTATTGCATTTGGAATTTCATTTGAGAAGTATAATGGCAGCATATGCTTTTATGAATTTCCTACTGGCTTTTTGGCAGAATATATTTAAAGTCTTGAAAAGTTTAATTCCTTCATCTTTGTCATCCTAATTCTAAAAAAATTTAGGAAAATGATGAAAAATAAGCACAACTCTTAAATGAAGCTTAGCTGGCATAATTTATAATAAAGCGCTCTAAGTATGTACTTGTAGGGAATAGGCTAATTGTTCAGTTATCAGAATTAGAGTTTGAGAATACCTAATGACATAGGAAAATGCTTTTGCTATATATTGATAAGTAAAACCAATCACAGGAGGATATGCCAGATTGTTGATTGGCTATATTGTGGTGGTGTGATTATAAGTAATTTTCCTTTTCTTTTTTATTCTTTTCTATTTTTTCTACACTAAACATAAAGCATTACAACTGTATTAAAAAAATCAAATACTATTTATAAGACAATAAAACTTTTCCATTCCTGAAGAGATTCTTTGCAAACAGACTATCTTGGAATGTCATCAGGGGTCATGGTGTTGGATACTGTCAATGACCAAGGCTTGAATTTTGTTTAAAGCATAATAATATCATAAATGCATTTGTATGACTTTATCACTCATTGAAAATGACATTTTCATGCATGTTGTCTGTCCAGGTGAAGAAATGAATGAAAGTTTATAAATTAGTGTTACTAAAGCCAGAGGTAAGAACTGACAAAGCTGAAAGAAGAATCTTGATGTAAATACTTAATGTTCTCTTTTGCTGTCATGAATTTGCAGCTCTTCAGTGGGTAGTGCACTTCCACGAAGACGCTGCTGTGCTTATATTACCATTGGAATGATATGTATTTTCATTGGAGTGGGATTAACTGTGAGTACTAATTTGCTGTTAGAATTCTCACTTAATTTTATCAACATAAACCAGTGATGAGGTCTGGGACAACCTTTAGTGACCTCTGAGAATGCTGCCTCCCCAGGCCCAGGAACTTCTGAGGGACTATGGGCAATCAGAAGCCCATCCATTGACCTGGTGTTTTGTTTTGTTTTGTTTTTTTGGTTTTTCCATGGACCAGATATTAATGACGTTCTCCCATCGAGGTAAAGGATGTCTTTGGACCCCTCTGAAAATATTTAACATTGGGAGATTTACCATCCATTAACAAAAGCCCATTTGTTTTTATTCAGTGACAAAATCAACTTTGCATGGCCATGGAGTATCTTATATTCAAAACAATAATCATTCTGCTATGGAAGTCTGAAAAATCATTCTTCTCTTAATCCATATCAAGCAGAGATTTATTACCAATATGAGGATGGATTATTTTTAGAGGACACTGAAACAGTTGGCATGGGGATTATGCCAGGAGAAGAGGAAGGAACTGATCTGTTTTGCGGTCATTTGCTTTCCATGCTCCTGTGTTCCGCAGTTAGTATACTGTCCCATATTACTAGCAATATCCTACAGTGTCACAGGACAGTAAAGAGTCACATAGATTAAATACCTCGTGGAGGTAACATTTTAGTGTGTTTTTTTTGGTTTATTTCGTAAAATTTATAGTTAATGTAAGTCGTAGTATGGTTTGTTAATTACAGTCAACAGATACACCTTGTGTTTTGTAGAGAATTTGTGGCTTCAGTTTGGGGATGTACTTTATATGAATCACACATAAGTTGATGCAGGGTGAACAGATAGTTTCTTAAAGTTTCTAATCTTTTGTTTTATATTGCTTTTTATTTTAGGTTGGCACCCAAGACTTTGCGAGACGATTTCATGCAACCTATGTTTCTTGGGCAATTGCTTATCTTTTAGGTTTGATCTGCCTTATCCGAGCTTGTTATTGGGGAGCCATAAGAGTCAGTTATCCAGAACATAGTTTTGCATAAGCTTGCTTATGATTCAGTGATGCAGGTGAGAGCGTCTAGCAGTTCTTGATAAGCTATTCTGGACATCTTTCAATCGTTTATCCTAATGGATTCCATTCTGGTTTATGTTTAATAGTTTCAAGACTTTGGGAGCCTTTTATGAGTAAATGCTCATTGCACTGCATTTTATGCAAATAGTTTATTTTGCTGCTAGGTTTTCAAATTCAAAATAACAAAGCTGTGTTTTTATGTTCTTTTAAATCAATTAAAGATATTTTTGGATGTCACCAAACATAACATAATATTACTCTTTCTTATGTTCAAATTGTTATTCCATTAATTGCTGACCTGTAAGTATTTCCAAGAAGTGTTTATAAATGTTTCTACAATCATTTCACATTTATACTTACATTTTAATTAAACAGCATCAAAATTGCTTGCTTTAAAATGAAAGCAATATGCATTTTGCTTGAACTGCTTACAGTAATTTTAACCTAAGATTATAGTGACCTTATTCAGGAAAAGAATTTGAGTGTACTTTCAAAAACTCAACATTGTTGTCAGAGAAACATTTCTAGATAACCGTATGCTTGTTTTTTGTTGTTTGTAGAAAGATACAATATTTTGGTAGTAATTTAAAATACAAGAATGAAAATATTTATTTGTTCACAGTTGAAAATGTTGGATAAATGTCTTTTCTCAAAGATCACAGGATTTTTGCCTTTCTTTTTTTTCTTTTTATTTACCAATTTAAAAAATTCTGCATTTATGTAATTTAATGTTAATCCACTGTATGTATTCCTTTATAGAGACTTGAGGAAGTATTTCACATGACATATTTTATAATACTGAACTATTTAATCAAAAATATTTACATTGGGTTATATTTCTTTTCATTAGATCATGGGAAATTTTTCTTGTTGGGATAATTATGTACCACTTATATGTGAAAGGAGCCTATGACATTTTGCACTAGCTAAAATGTTAAGATTAGAGGTACTCTTATCATTCTTCTCAAATATAACTGACTAGATAATTACCCAATTAATTTAAGAAAATAGATCACAGATAAAGAGCAACATAGTTTTCTAAGAATTCACTAGGACTTTCGGAATCAGCTCTTGCACTGCCCATCTTTGCAGTTTTGAGAAAGAAATTGCTTAATTGAGAAGTAATATTCTGAAGTCTTTCATGTTATAGAATTAGCTAATGAGATGATCTGAGTAAATTAATTGGTGATACCAGGGATAAGACTAATATTTTAAATTATTTATGTTCCTGATTAGTATAAAAATGTACTCACCAGAGAGTTTGGAGCAAAATACATGTAAACTTCAAAGAGTAAATGATAAATGTATAAATGCAGTAGCTCAGGATTATATGTACCTTTGAAACTACACTAATAAAGATTATTGTTCAAAAATTACTTTGTTCTAGTCCATTTTAAAAATTAAGATATCATTTCCAGAATTGCCTTGAGATCCCACTCGGTTTTCATGTTTAAGAAGATATAGTATTTTTATATATTTGTTTTTTCTACTGTTTTCATGAATTAAAAAAAACATTTTAAATTCATTTGTAATGAGCTTGATGTTCAATATGAAATACTCTAATTTTTTCTTTTCTTAATGATTAACTAGTTGCAACAACATCATATATTGAATAGTCAATACGTTCTTTCCCCTTTGATTTGAAATCCCATATTAAATTATATAATACACCATCCAATTCCTTCTGGAATATAACTCCATGAGAGAAGAAACCTTGCAAATGTTATTCACTGCTTTATTCCCATTTAGAACAGTTCCTATTATATATGTGCTCAGTGTACATGAACGAATGAATATGCATGAATGAATAAATGACTGAATTTTATTTTAAACATGTATGTGTGCTTATGTTTTGTGCCAGAATATACAGGTAAATATTATAATTTCAGGTTTAGGAAAAGCTTTCTAAGTAGAACCTAAAAGCAGAAATCATATAGGAAAGGATTGATAAAGTGGGTGACTGAAACCAAATGAACACCTCAGAAACTACTATGTGAAAAAAAGATAAATAAAAACCAAAGAAGACAAAAGACAAACTGGTGAAGATATTTTCAAAACAGTGTTAATCTATGTAATAAGGGAAGGAAATAAAGGCATGAAAAGCAATTCATGAAGGAAGAAGTATAAATAACTAAACATGAACTTTTTTCAATTTACTAATAATCAAAGAATGTAAACTAAAATAAAGTATTTTTTATCTACCACATTATCAAAGAATGAAAAAGAGCAATAATATCCTTTTAATTATGGAGATATGAGAAAACATACATATGTGTGCATGTACACAATCACACACACACGCACACACACACACACACACACACACCCCTTCTATATTCTTTGGAGTAGAAGATAATGCATGCACAATGAGGTTTATCACATTTTAGTTTATTGTATGTATTAAAACAAAAAAATTAAAAACCAATAATGTGGGATGGGTAAAATAATTTGGTACACTCATACTATGTAATAATATGCAGACACTCAGAATATGATGAAAATTTTTATCTACTAAATTGGAAATGGTTCACAAAATATATGACAAAATCAAATTATAAATTAATATGTGCAGTATGATTCACTTTGGATAAAAATAAATTTTATGTGTTAAAAAACTAAGGAAATAAAACAACAAAAGTTTTAGAGTAATTCTCTTTATGCAGAGATAAATTTAAAAAATTGTTTTGTATTAGATTTGTAGTTGGAAAGTTTGTTTTGCTCTTGATAAATAGGTAAGAATGATATGTGATGATCCCATCATTATTTGCTATCTTTTCATTTAGATTTTGGAAGTTTTAAAATAAATTTTCTAAAATTCAGACTAATGAATTTCACTGATGAAAAAACCTTGAGGTTCTGTTGTTGTTGGTGGTGGTTTTGTTGTTATTTTGTTGAACTGGGGATTGAATCCAGGGTCACACTACCACTGAGATACAATCCTAGCACTTTTTATTTACTTTGAGACAGGGTCTTCTTACATTGCCCAGGTTGGCCTTGAACTTGGGATCCTCCTGCCTCAAACTCCCAAGTCACTGGAATTATAGGCTTGTTCCACCATACCCAGCTGATAAAACCTTTAAAGTTAACAAATACATAGTTAAGCTTACTCCTATAGAAGGACATAAAATTTTAATTAAATCCCAATTTATGAGACTTTATATTCAAAGTTGCTTTTAAAAATAGAGCATGTCTTTCAGTGCCTGGTAACAAAAAGTGCTGGGGAAAATGTTATTTGAAATAATACACCATAGCCACTAATCATAAAAAAGGAACAATTAGTCCCCTCCTGTCCAATGTAGTGAAAATTGCTGTAGTTTTTTTAGAAAAGAGAAAAAATGACACCATAATCAGGTATTCTTGATCAAGGCATTTGTGAATATACATATGTCATTTTAGAAAAAAAAAAAAAAAGTAAAGGAAGCTACGAAGGACATGGGCCAGGTACAATGCTACTAGTTTCATAAAATGTACTGTTTAAAAATTCACAGTATCAAAAGAATTAAGTATCCTTGTTCTCTTTTATAAGAGGATATGAAGGTGTTTTTCTCATAGATCTGAAAAGCTAGATTTTAAGTAGGACAAGAATCTGTCTTTAAAACCAATCACTCCCAGATAATTGTATTTTCTGGATCATATCCTGAAAAAACACTGTCATTATATACCATGTTGAAAGAATATGCATATGTTTACCTTTACTTTCTCTGACACTCATATTTTCTCATATAGGAAAAACTGTGCTTGTATTTGAATAAATAATGCCATTTATTTTGCTTAGTTTTATTTAGTTTTGATATGGCTCTACTGTCTATCATCATGTCCATGTTCATGATCTGCATATATTGCCAAAAAGTCTAAATTTCCATTTACTCATTGTATGTTCTGGTGTACACATACTCATGTATGTAATAAGAAGTAAAGAAAAAAGCCTAGTGTTTATTGAGCCATGTTACATATGTTAACATTTAATCTCCATCATAATTATTATTCTAAAGAGGTTAAATCATTAAATAAAGATCACTCAGCTTATACGTGATGGAGTCAGCTGGAAACAAACTGCTACTTCCAAAATCTATCTGCTTTCCACTATAAGATTTTATTGTGCTTCACTTTATAGTAACTTACTTTTGGGTTTTGTGCCCCCTGCTGTTCATTGTCTGTAGCTCACCTGTGAAAAGAAAACTAATAGAAAAATTTATCCTAAGTATTCATTTCAAAATAAAGAATACTCAAAGTATTTTTAGAAACTTGATATTATATACATTAATTTTAAATATGTTAATTTATATAAATATTATATACCAATTTTCTTCTGAAAATTAACAAAATCATAGAAAATAGTAGTATTATGTATTAAATATGAGGAAATTGACATGCAATGAACATCAAATAATATAATTTCTTTTTATCTTGTGATGGCAAATTAATTAACGTGACTATAAAATGCACAACATACTAGTAAAAAGATAAAGGCCTTTAATTTTTAATTTATTATACATACAAATTTAAACACTATGCTCTATTTTGCTTTATGTGCATGTGTTTAACTTAGGGTAGAATGTTACATAAAAAGCAGGAAAATAAAGAACCCATATTTTTTGGGAACTTCCCTGCAAAATATGGTATCAGATCTAAGAAAGGAATATTTTGTAATTTAGTAGATGAAAATCTTTGATCTCCCATAGTCCTTTCAGTTTTGTAATAGTCATTTAAGGTAACTTAGTAAATAAGAAATTATCATATGCATTGCTCCAATTTTTGTAATACCCTGAGTGGATTATGTGTAAATAACAGCTGAATATAGAACTTTAACAATTTTTTCTGAAAAGAAAACCTCGCCTTTTCTGATATTTCCCCATCAAATTCAACTTTGGCTTGAGTTATTAGACATTTCAATAATTATGGACAAAATGTATTAAGATTTTTATTAATTATTAAGCCCTTGTCTAGAATTTTAGAGATGTATGGAGAATTCCTTAGCTTATATAATGCTATTTTTTCCTGGTCTCTTCCTTCATGCTTGCCTTCTTCCTTCATAGATTCCTCTCTCCTTACCATCTTCCATCCACAGATCTCTTTTTATACCCTTATTATCAATGCACTTCAATACCTGATTTTCATTCTTATCATGTGTCACTGATTTAAATGGAAATGGCCTACTGCTATAGTCTAGACTCAATTCTTTGATGGTTAAAATCTAAAAGTCTTGCTGCTGTCCACAGTAGGCGTCTTTCTCCTATATCCATTCCCTGATGTCTTCTCAGGAACATCACAATATCTTTTAATTGAGACCTATATCCATCTGGGTGCCCCAAGTTAATAGCTGACATTACCATTTTCACTTCTCATTCTCATACTTTTTTTTTTTTTTTTTTGTACCAGGGATTGATCTTAGGGGCACTTAACCACTGAGCCACATCCCCAGCCCTATTTGTATTCCTTTTAGAGTCAGGATCTCATGGAGTTGCTTAGCACCTCACTGTTGGTGAGGCCGACTTTGAACTCACAATTCTCCTGCCTCAGACTCCCAAGACACTGGGATTACAGGTGTGCACCACTACACCTGGCCTCATTTTCATACTCTTTACACTCTAGCAGTTCTCCCTTATGCTTTCAGCTAGGTGCACTATTCTTTCTTCACGAAAACTGTCTACCTCCCTTATGGCACTCATTGCATTGCCTGGATTACTGTTAAACTTCTGAACTAGTTTCCCTGCCTCTCTTCTTGCCTTCCCTGCTTCCTACCCTCTTCCAAATCCATTTTCCACTGTTACTTAAATAATTCTTTTCCAAATGGACATGTCATGGCTTGGATATGAAATGTCCCTCCAAAACTCATGTACTGAAAGCTTGGTCCCCAATGCAACAATGTTCAAATGTGGCGCTCTTAGGGAGAGTGATTGGATCTGACCTCATCAGCAGAGGGATTAATTATCTGATGATATTATTGGGAGGTGATAGAAACTGTAGGAAATAGGACCGAGTTGTAGGAAGTGGGTCACTTGGGGCATGCCCTGGAAGCATATTTCTTGTGCCCAGTCCCTTCCTTGCTCTCTCATGTTTCCAGCTGCCATGGTGAGCAGCTTCCTTCTTTTATGCCCTTCTGCTATGATGTTTTGCCTCACCTCAAGACCAAAGCAATGCAGACAACTGGTCAGAAACTGGGCGCCAAAATAAATCTTTCCTCCTTTGTTTTTCTCAATTATTTGTCAATGAGACAAAAACTGACTAATATGTATGATATTATCACACCCAAACTAGAATCCTTTAGTGTTTTTCCCTATAAAAGACATAAAAAAGGCTTCATCCTTTTTTAGCTTAATATTAAGCTACTACCAAGCAATCTCTTGTATATTAATGTTTCTGTAGGATAGAATTGCTGGTGTATTCTTGTACTGATTGCTGTTTCATTCCTAGACGCCTTTGGGCTTGTCTTTCTGCCTTCAAAAGAATATCCTTTCCTAAAAGTGGGTAAAATTTTATTCTTGAACATCCTGCTTAGACATTATCTCTTATACAAACCATCCTGTGATCCCTCTTCTCCCACCATTCAATAGAATTATGTATTTCTTTGTGATACTTTGATTTTCTGTAAAAACTTTCACTACATATACTACCCTCTGTTTTAATTATTAGTTTGTAGGCACTATTTTTTTTTGAGGTCTTGGGATTGAACCCAGGGTCTTGTGGTAGGCACTATTATTAGACTATCATTCTCTTCTTAATTGTGCATCAATCATAAGTTTTATTTCAGTTCCTCTTTGTATCCTCAATTCCTAGCACATAATAAGTGTAGGTCTTCAAAATTTTTTTTGCTTAACTAAGCTGAACTGAATCAAACCAACTCTTTATTATAGCATTTAACACACTGCTATTCAATAATACCTATCCCTTTATTTATGGGGGATATAATCCCAGATCCCCAGTGGGCTTCCTGAAACTGCAAAAATCATTGGAGTCTATGTACTGCTTTTTTCTTATATATACATATTTATGATAGTTTAATATATAAATTGGGCATAGTAAGAGATTACTACTAATAGTACTAATAAATTATAACAGTTATAGGAATAAACTATAACAAAAATTTCAAAATCATTACTCTTATGCTTTGGAACCATTATTATGCAAAATAAAGGTTATTTGAAAACAAGTCCTGTGATACTGAGAGCATCTGGTAAGTGAGACAGAAAGTGATTAATGGGCATGTAGGGTGTACAGCATGGATACACTGGACAAAGGAATGATTCGTGTCTGAGATAGAACAGAGCACTGCTCAAAACAACATGAATTTGAAACTTATGAATTATTTCTGGAATTTTTCTTTAATATCTTTAGATCGCTGTTGAACATGGGTAAACTGAAATTGTGGAAAGCAAAACTGAATAATTCTAATTACTGTAATAATTAAAAGTGTATGTGTGTGTTTGTGAGTACATTCTCCATAAATTGTTTTATAAATCTTTGGAAATAAATGAGAGGCAAACTTGGTAGGAGATTGGTAAGAAGATAACTTGGTAAATAAAGGGCTACCTCTTCAGTTTTTCCTGAACCCCCTAGGTTAAGACAAAGTGACTTAATCATAACATTGGGATTATCCATTTGGAGCTGTTGGTTTGTATATTTAGACCCTCACTAGACAGTGTGTACCAGAAGAGTGTAGAGGTAACTAAATGGTGTGTGTGTACGAGTGTGTTTGTGTGAGCATATGCTCATGCTACTAGTTCTATGTACTTTGTAGTCCTAGGTACTTTCTATGAAAATTTGTGAATAAAATGCTACTTACAAGTACTGACACCTGTTAACTGTGAATTATTACCCTTCTAACTGGGAGTCCTATTTTGACTCTTCCTTTTCTCGCATTCTTCTCCAAGCCTTTTTGTGGGGGTGGAGGGCAGAGATGGTGAAGAGGCAAAGCAGACATCCACTTAGAACAAGAAAAGCAATGAAGACAAATTTTAAAAGAATGACAAATGCCACAAACATAAAAAATTCAGAAAAGTATTTGAAATTAATTGCCTGAAACACCACTGTTTTTTAGCTTTAAAATTGCTGATTGCTTTATCATTTGATAATTATCTCTAATGAGAATGGATAATTTAGTATTCTACTCAAGCATAGTTATTTTAAGCTTAGAAAATTTGATTTTCACAGTTTGTTCACGTTGTCAGTAATAATGTCAATTTTTAATATTGGTAAATTTGGGAAAATCTGTCATGAATTTCTTGTGTGAACTCTGATTTCAAGGCACTTCAAGTCTTCTTGGGCAGTAACTAACCCTGAGTACTCTTTAAATTGCTAAGGGTCATTAACCTGTTTGTCAAGTACTTGTTGTAAAGAATTTGTTGTATTATTTCATTATCCTCAAAGATGCCAATATTTCTAGTTTCAATTATTTATGGGGTTCATTTTCCTTCGTCAAGTATAAACACTGAGTCTATTATTTCTATTTAAAAATTTATCTTTTGCCCTCAATAAATTACTGGTTTTAATTTTACCTGAAATTTTTAACAATAATATTGTTAAAATAATTTCTATTAACTTCACATAGTAATACAAAATAATTTTATTGTAAAACGTAAAATGTGATGCATTGTTAAACATATTCCTGAAGAAGAAAAACATCTATTTTGACTAGATTGATGAGAACTGAATCCTGAGCTTACAATTTTCTATAGCTGGGGGCTGGATGAATGCATTGACTCCACTGTCCACTGACTTCAGGCACCTTACTCCGCAGGATAAGTTCTTATTAGGACCCATCACCTGATCCTGCTCTGTAGGCTCTGATACCAGGTGAGTCTTTCTCGGAGCCACTTCTACACCAAGACATCTAGCAATAACCTGACCACACGTGAAAGTGCTTTGGAATGCCACAGTTTTAAGTACTAAACTTTATCATACCAGTGTCCCACTTGGGACCCTTCAATGCGTCCCAATTTTTTTTTTTTTTTTGAGTAAAATTCAACTTCCTTAGTAGCGTCTATAAAACACTGCATGATTTTGTCTTTTCCCATTTCTCCAAACTCACCTTCAACATTTCCTTTTTGCTTTCTCAAGCCCAGCCATACTGGTTTTACATTAGTTTCAAGAAGATGCCATATTTCCTTTTTTTTCTCACCCAGGCCATGAATGCCTACCATTCCTTTCAACTTAGGCTTTGTGCTTATTCTAAACCTGCCTTCAAGACTAGAGATCCCTTTTCAGAGACCTTCTTCAGTCACCCATTTCAATCAACCTTTCTTTGCCTTTACATATCCTCCAGGTTTCTAGTCTTCTTTAGAAGTTGACTTTTGACAACTAAATGATTTTTTTCTGGGATGTGTAACTTTTTCTTAATCACCATTCTTTTCCTAATGTTCTAATGCATCTATAATATGCCTATGACAGGTGTGTGTCTATATATGCTATATATGTGTATTGTATATATATATATGTTTAGAGCTTTATGGATAGCTCAAACATCCTATGTATAAGTCCTAATTTGAACTCAGATTCTTCCCCAAACCTGCTATGCCTTTGGTGTTCTCTATTTTATGTCATCACCACTGATTAGCTTGTTTGCCCAAGACAGAAACCCAAGTCACCCTACCTTCTCCTTTGCCTCTGCCATCCAATCTGTCACTGGACTGTATTGATTTTCCCTCACATCTCCCAGATTTATCCCTTCTTCCCTACTTAGCTCAGGCATCTCATTTCTTCCTGGAGTGATCATAAATGTCCTCCAGGAAGACTTCGAGTGGCCTGCTTAATTTTGCAGTATCTTTCACCCTATCGGAACGATTTTTCAAATATTCAATTTTGATCATGCCAATACTTTAAAATTCTTCAAATATGGGACTTCACTTATAAGACGAATTATAAATTAGGGCTGGAAGTCGGATCACGCTCACATCTCTGCTCAGCACAGTCCACCCAACTCCACTCCACACTAGACAAGCTGTGTTTCTTGTTGCACTTGCTCTGCTTTCCTTTTTCTCCCAGCCAACTGCAACCCAAGGGCCGGGGCAGGCGTTCCCTGCCCTGTGCCAGTGCGCCTCCGCTGCTCCGTGGGCGCCGCGGCCCAGAGCTGCCTTTCCCATCCCTGTGCCTCCCGCTCGCCCCCCAGCACCGACCCACGGTGTCCTCAGGGGGACAATCAAAGAAAATGGAAGAATGACCAAAAGAATGAAAATGAAGCTTGAAAACAAAGAATGTGGATTCGGATGCAGCTGCTTCAACTGATCCGAATGGTGGTCCTTTCGGGACCGTGCCCTGTGCGAGGCAGTATTCCTGCCGGACAGAGACCAGGGCTCCAACGCCAGCCTCGGTGCCCACGCGAATCCCCGCACGCCTCGCCGCGTGGCGGGAGAGCCGGCCGCCGGCCGCTCTGACGGGACCGACTCAGTCGTCAGAGGCGCGCGGCCTGGCTCACAGAGGCGGCCTGGCTCACAGAGGCGGCGTCGCTCGCGAGGCGGCGTCGCTCACAGAGGCTGCCTGGAGCCCGCCGCCCGGCCCGGCGCAGCGCAGCGCAGGCGGCCGGCCTCGCGCCTCCGGGACTGGGGTCCTGAAGGCTGTGGATGCGGGCGCGCCCCGTCCAGAGCCAACCCGTCAGCCGCTCGGAGAGGCCGTCGCCGCCTCCCGCGCACGCCGCGACGCTCCCGCCCCGCAGGCCCCGCACGCCGGGCCAGCGCGCGCCGTCCGTTTAACGGTTCTGGCCCCTCCGGGGTGCTACCGCCCTTGGGGCCCGGCGCCCCAGGCCCCGCCCCGGGCCCGCCCCGCGCCCCCCGCAGCCGCCGCAGCCCCTGTCCGCCCCGCCCCCGCCGCGTCCGGGCGCCGCGAGCCGACGCGCGGCGGGAGCCGTTCCCCGACGGGCAGCGGGGCGCTCGGCCGCCGCGTCTGGGCTGAGCGCCGTGACGCTGCTGCCCTGAAGTCCTCCCGGATCTTGAGGCGGTAGGTCCCCGCAGAGGATCAGCGACACCCGGGCGAGAGTGATGAGGCGGGTGGGCGCCGTCTCCAATCCTTCACGGGGAGGACTGGGGCGAGGGAGAAGCTGGAGTGGTGGGGACGGGTCGCTGGGGACCCCAGGTGGGATATAGAATGGGTTGGGATGAGCACGTCGGATGAGGGCGAGAGACAGCGCCGAGGATGGGGCACAGCCGGCTGGGAGCCAATGGCCAAGGGACACTGGGGAAGGGACCACCCGAACAGGTGAATTGAGTGCGCAGCGACCTGTCTGTGCCCAGAGCGGCCCAGGTGCCAGGCGCTGACTCCCCCACCCTACCCCCGCATCCCGGGCAAAAGTTGTTCTTTGCTGGCGATTCAGACAGATCAACAGATAGGAACCGTTTATATTAGGGTAACCACAAACAGTTTTGCCTGAACAGTTATTTTCCCAGCTGAATGTTAAATAAAATAGAGCTTGCACTGAAAAATGCTTCGAAAAAACTTTTTATTTATTTAAGTTATAAATAAAAGGCATGAAACCTGCGATGGAACTTACAGCATTGTGATATTTTGCATTTTGATTCTTCCTAAATGTCGCAGCCAGGCTTGTAGAATGTGAAATGACTTTCACTTCCTAAATCATGATTGGTTTATCTCTTGTTCTGTATTTCCTCCGTTGCTTATCACCTCTCATTGTATATGCACAGGCAGCAGTTTTGTTTTAGGAAACACAAACTTTGTAAAAGTGATGTTTACAAGTTGGAAAGTGAGATTAAATCTTATCTGGTTATCACATAGCAAATATACACGAGGTAAATGAAATAATCTTATTTGTTATTTGTAGCAGAGCCATCAGCACTTTCCAAAGAAGTCAGAATTAACTATTTTTAAAATTTTCAGTTCTGGGTTTTAAGCCCAGGGCCTTGTGCTGTACTTGAGCTGTTCTACTGGGCTCTACACCTCTAGCCCTAAGAAGTCTAGAAGTTAAATCGGAAAATTTAAGTAATCAGTTTCTAAAATCAGTGCATAGTATGTTTCTTATGTCATGACCTATAATTAGTATGGCAGTTGACCATAAGGAAAACATAATACCATAATTTATTTAATATTCTAAGAGAAATTGTAAATTGAAGGTAAATTGGAAATTTTTTTAATTAAAAAAGTATTAACTATTTTCATCAAGACTTTATTCATAAATATTCCTCCGCATAATTGATTTTTTATTCATGAATGCAGTGACTACATGGAATAATGGATAGTCATGTGTCTTACTTACAAAACAGGCAATTTTAGAGACCATATAAACTTTGTAGTCACATTTTCACTTCTAGGCACTTGCTAGTTGTGTAGATTTGGGTATGTCTCTTTATTTTTTTTGAGCCTCAGGTTTTTCATTAGTAAGGTGGAACTAGTAGTATTTTTCCCTCCAAAATTATGTGCGGCTCAAAGTGTAATGAGATAATATATGTAAGAAATTTATCATGTGATAGGATCTAAAAAGTGGTATTTTAATTAAAAGATATGTGCTCAGTATTAAGATTGTGTCTAGATTGATCACTTATGTGCTTATTATTCCCCATTGTACTGAATTTGAGAAAAATCTAGGTTCACTTATAATTTCAGAATTGGTGGGGCCAATTTTCTTAAAACAGAAAAGGATCCTAAGATATAGCTGATATTGCCCTATGTTTAATAGCAACTACAACTTAAGTTTCTCTTGACCAATATTCTCTTCATACAACATGGCCTTTTAAGATGATTTGTTAAGTATGTGTGAACTTAGGGGGAAAAAACCACTTTTATTCAGCAACCATTTTTGTATTAATACATGAATATTTCTGATGTATTGAATCAAAATATTTTAAAAATATGCCACAAAAATATATATTTATATTTTAAAAGACAACTTTCTGATAGGTCCACCACTTGCTACTAAGTGTTATAGGTGGGATTCTGTTTGTTTTGCAACTGTTTTCCTTTTTTAGCAGTTAAAATAAATGCCTACTCCAGGTGGTACCAGTAACATTAGGGAAACTTTGAGGGTGAGGCAGGCAGTAGAGTTTAAGAAGTTATTTTGTTTACTGACTGTGTAGTTCAGTTGAGCCTTTAGGTTATAGTTTGTGGAGTCCTGTTTTTATTAAAATCCCATTGGTCAGTTTTATAATTATATCTTGTGACTATTTAATTTTTTCCATTAACACACTATGATGGTACAATCTAACTTATTCTGTATAATGTCAGTGTTTCTATGCAGGCATAGTTTACCTTTTTTTAACATAATGAACAAAATATTGTATGGTACCATCTTTTCTGATTTTCTTGATGATGTGGATTTATGTATGGGGAGTCCTAGCTGTTTCTTTCCTACGACAAACTGAAAAGTTAAGTGGTACTAAAAGAACTTTAATTTTTTGTTTACTTGTTTTGCAAAATCATATAATAGAGGTCTGTAACATCCCAACCCATGAAAATCCCTAGTTTGAATACTCTGGATTTGCCTTGCTCAGCAACTGGAAAAGACTTTTCAACCTGCAACTCAGTTTCAGCTGAGCAATGAAAAACAAGGAACTGTGTGCCAAAACACTCTATTCTTTTGTATTCCAATTCACTAGTTTCATGAAGGGAAACAGGATGGAAAGTTACTGCATACTAGTATTAGGGTACTCATTAGAATGGCTAGGATAGCAACATATATTAGATCACTTTTTGGTCCTTATTTTAAATACTCCCTTCCACATAGAATACATTCAGTAAATATTTGTGAAGGTTTTCTTTATACTTAAGCTTATAACTTTTTTGGGTCTTGTTACATTAAAATTGTCTTGACAATAACTACAACTTCGGTTTTGTTTAGAAGGTTATTAATAATCATATTAACCAATTAACAGACATATTACAAAGCTAGGTAGATATTAACTTATAATACTGACTGGCTTATCTCCATATTTCAAGAAAAGGTTAGTTTTCCTGAAATTAGTTCTCATTGCTAACTTTGAGAGGTTATTTTAAAGTTTATGTTTTTAACATTTGGATTATGTATACTCCAAATTAGGTTTTAATAGTATATAAAGCATTTCTTGGAACTGAAAGGGAGTTACTAACCCTATCTTATATTGACCCTAGATTTATAATTTGTTGAAGTTGATATGATTAAAGTTAATTTTGAATGAACCAGTACAAAGCTAAATGAGGTTTTACTTTTGACTTACCTTGATGGACATTAAAATTTAGAAAGTGCGTGTCCCACATAGATGTCAGAAAATTTTAGTTGAAAATTTTATGTGGAAAAGGTACTTATGCAGCTTATTTAATAAAACCAGTTATGTTGCAGGTACTAGAATACAAAGATAAATAAGGTATAGTTTCTGTGGCATCACCTAACTCATTCTAATTAAATAGGCATGCAATATATTTATTATGGTATATTTAGAGACACTGACACTGATAGTGGAGGATGAAAGTAAGAAAAGAATTATTATTTTACTATTAACTAATTTTTAAGAATTACAGAATTTCAGGTAAGCTATTTTATTTAATGTTAGCTGTTGAGACATGAAGATATTTTCTAAAGCAATAGCAAGAATTTGACCTTGATCTTTAAAGATCTATGAATAGTTATTTGGGTCAAGAGCAGGAGGGAAGATGAGGGAACTCCAGACAGAGAACCTAAATGTCCAGATATGTGTAAATAACCTTAATTAAACAATTTTTGAACATCCACTGTGTACTAGACACTGCTGCATGCTGGAGATATGAACTTTAATTTAACTTGTGCAGTAAGTACCATATTGGAAGAGGATACAGGGTTGTTTGGTAAGATATAAAAAGATACTTAACCCGAACTTGAACAGGTTAACATGGGTATGATATGGAGAGAGAGGTTTGGGGATAGATTGTAGAGTGGTATCAAGAAGCATGGATATGAGCCTACTCCTCACTTCCTAGACTCTTGACCCTTGGGTAAGTTACCTTATTTCTCTTAGCCTCATCTATAAAATGAGGATAGTACTATTAACTAATATTGACTAAATTCTTATTATGTACCAGGTGTTGTTAATTCCTTTTTTGTTATATGTGTTTTAGTTTTTCATTGTTGTGACCAGAATGCCCAACATGACTGACTTAGAGGAGGGAAAGTTTATTGGGGGTTCACGGTTTGAGTTCATATATGACTCCACTGCTTTAGGCAGCACATTATGGGGGAAGGGCCCAATGGAGAAAAGCTGCTCAGCTCATAGCAGGGTCAGGAAGCAGAGAGAGAAAAAGGAAGGAGCCTGAAGGGCAGATGAACCCTTTCAGGGTACAAACCCAGTGACCCACCACCTCATCCATGACCAACCTGCCCACAGTTACCACTCAGTCAGTTCTTTCAAACTAGGATGGACTGATTAGGTTTTAACTATGTTAATCTAATCATTTTACCTCTGCATATTCCTGCAGTACAGAGGAGCTTTTGGGAACCACTTTATATCTAAACCATAACAATTATTTAGCCTAGGAGAGAATGTTGTTATATCAAACCTAGGTTATATCAAACCTAGGAGAGAATGTTGTTATCCATAGTTATATAACTAGGTGATAGAACCATGGTATGAATGCAGGTAGGGCTGACATGAAACCTGACCTCTGTTAATAGTACCTGCTTTATAGAGCTGTTCTGAGTAATATAATGTGGGTAAGTGGTACTATGCATACTCTCCGTGGGAATATTACCTGTTTCTGTTATTAATAATCCAGGAGATATTGGTGAACTAGAGTTTTTAAAGCAAAAATAAGTATAATGAGGTCATGGTTTGAAGAAAAAGATACTGTATTTATCCATTTGTTCAGGGAGTGCTTGTTTTACCCATTGTGGACTCAGTCTAGGTACTGTGTTAATTGTGGGGATGTAAGGTGAATAAATATTGTTCCTCACCTTAAGAAGAATCTGCTTTTTTCTTTTGTTGCATGGAAAACAAATAAAACAAAGTGTAGTGCAGTGTTCTTTAACTGTTTGATGTAAAATATATCTTGGTCCTCAGGATCATAGAGTGGAAGAATTTAAATCCACTTAAAAAAGGTGATCAGAAAGATGAATTAAGAACTACTGTGGAATTAAGAGGGTAGATGATGTGGAACCATTTGCAGTGGTGCACACCTATAATCCCAGAAGCTCGGAAGGTTGAGGCAGGAGGATGGCAAGTTCAAAGCCAGGCTCAGCAACTTAGTGAGGCCCTGTGCAACTTAGCAAGATCCTTTCTCAAAATAAAAAAATAGAAAGGGCTGGGGATGTGGCTAAGTGGTTAAGGGCCCCTAGAAACAGAGTAGATGGGCATGAAGAAAATATGTGAGGTATATTTTGAAAATAGAATGGACAGGAATTAGAGACTTAATTATAGAATGGGGACTATAATTTAGACTATCACATTGAAGGTGTGTGCCTTTAATGAAGGGTAATCTAAGACACTTGGTGATGAATTTAAGAACTATAGGAGGAGGGGCATATTTGGGATCAAAGTAATTTGATTTTGGATTTTTTAATTTGAAGTACCTATTGATAATAAATTGAAATAGCATGAGGCAATTAGAAAAATGAATCTGAAACCTAAGAGAGGTAGGTGGTGAAAATCTACATTAGATCATGTTTATCATGTGCATAGGTAGTTAGAACCATGAAAATAGATGAGATGAGCTAAGAAAAAGCCAAACTTAGTCATTCCTACATTTAATTGGAAAGCAGAAGAGGTAATCAAAGAAATAGGAAACAGCCAAAAAGGATAGACTCAGGGAAGTTAAGGGAGGAAACTGTTTTAAAGAGAGAAAGTTCAGCTGCAGCAAATGCTGTTAAGGAAGTCTGCATATCATTTTAAATGCTTTTTTAGGTTTGTACTTTCCACCTTAACTTCTAAAAAAAAATCTTCAAGTGAGGGTTTTGGTGATTTGTATATGTGTAAAATATCTTGGTTATCTTGTCCAAATGATAAAAATTTGTTTTTCCCCTCTTAAAGTATGGAACCTCAAGGTCTTTGTGACAATGGAAACCAAAAAGTTGATTGGTAAGCCGCTTCAACCAGCAAGACCTGTTCGTCATCTGACTTCTCCACCAGGTAAGTAACACAGTGAACAGTTCATTGAAGAGTAGCTTGTTGATGCCTAATTAATGTTTAAAAGACTAAATAATATATAAAATAATTGTCTGAGGTGGATATTTAAAGAAATAATAAAAACTAATGATCTGTTTGAAGAGTTTACAAGTATTACCAAAAGAAAAAGATTTCTTAATCTACTCATCCAGAGTCTACCAGACTGGAAAGGATAGCAATAGTATAATAGTCCTTGATTGAAAGTAACTGTGTGATTTTTTTCCCCTCAAATATTATTTTCATAGTTAGTGGCTTCTGGTCAGAATGATATTCCCAATACAAATTGTGCCCTGTGATTATTACCATGCAGAGTGGTCATGCTGGAGAATTAACTTTTTGAAAGGTGTACCTATGTGCAACAAAACAAAACAAAAAACTCAAAAATTTAACAAACACAGATTCTTTGGTGGTCATCTCATACTTGTACACTAATAGATGTTATGATTGTGCTTGAGTTTGAACATATCTAATTTCAGAATATCTAAACAAAACAACAAATTAAAATGTTCTTGTGCCCTTAAAGATACTCTTGAACAAATTCTTAAAATACTTGATATTTAACTACTGAGTTGGGATATTAATCTTTTTATTCTATTCATTATTTTTTGCTAGAATGGCTTCTATATTCTGACTTAGGTGATATACATATAACCTGTTTGAATTCTCTTTAGTCTATTTGTTCAACTGAATTAACTAACAACTTAGAAAAGAAAAAAATATAACCCCTTTTGTTGGTACAAAAATGAAACAGAAAAGGTAGAAACAGAACTAGTTCCTATCTCCTGTTCTCTCATTCTTGGTTCCTACAAGGAACATTATCTCCATTTTGCTCGTTTCCTGTCAATGTAGCTGTGATTTAGGATGAACAAATGAAATTAATGGTTTTCCTGAACTGTACCTTCAAAATGCTGATCCTTGTCCTTCTGGTGTACTAGAAGCGCACAGAGTAGGGTCATGTCTCAGATTTTTCCTTAAAGGAAAAGAGGACATAACACCATTGGCAGCACCTCCTTTCTATCACCATTCTTTTGCCAGCACCCCTCTCTCTGCTCATCTCTGCAGATCCAGGTATTCACTAATCCCTTTCTTCCAAGGCTGTTAAATAGGTGAATGTGAATGGATGTGGAATGGGCAGGTACCCCGGATCTCTCATTTAACTATAATCATCTTAAGATCAGACAGTGGAATAGGGGCTTATTAAATAGAAAATTTAGTAAATTAGAAATTGTTTGACCTTTCTCAACACACTCTATACTCTCTGAACAACTCGGGTCCCCAGAGAAATCTTGGACCTATATTGAATTTTGCACCCTTTTCATAAGCCTTCCTGATACCCCCAAACCAAATCTGCTCTCTCCTAGTACCTTCTCTAAATATCACATAACTTACCATATGTCAAATTATAATCATTATTTAGGAGTTTATCTTTTAAAGTAGACTGTGAGACCTTGTATCTCTGAACTCTTTTCATGCTTGTGTACCCATCCACTAATACAGAGGCTGACACCTCATAGGGTTGAGTAAATACTTGTTAAATAGATGAACTATCAGAAAACATTTTAGGACAGTGCCGCAGCTATCCTAGATACTTAAGCTTTATAGGTGATGTTGTGTTATTTATTGACATCATGGATATTTAAAATAGTTTTTTTCCTCTCCTGACAGGACCAGTGTTTCCTTTCAACTTTCAAAATGAATATCCATGCAACACTCAGTGCTTACAAAGTGGAGTTAGCAGAGTAAGTCTTAGATTATAATAAAATAAGCCTGGAAATGTAGCTCAGTGGTAGAGCACATGCTTAATATGCATGAATCCCTGGGTTTAATCCACAGCACACGCACACACACGAATAAAATCAAGCCTTGTAGACTGGAAAGTAACACTTGCTATATGACTGTTAATGTCAGATTCTGTACAGGCTGATTTATATATTTGTGAAAAGTTTTGATATATTTCAAATATATGCTAAAAATAATATATCCTTGTACCTGCCACCTACAATCTTCAAATGTAAACATTTTTTGCTACATTTGTTTTTAAAAAAAATTAAAGGAAAATCTAACATAGTTTTAAAATAAATTGCATATCTTTTGCTATCTCTTTTCCTTCTCATCCTTCCCAGAAATTACTGTCTTCAGGTTATTTTTTTCATGAATATATTTGGACTTGTTCTTTGTTTTATAATTTTTTACAAATAATATTGTATCCATACTTGGTTTTTCATGTTTTCCTTTGCCATTAGTTTATATTAAAAATTTAAATATTTTGACTAAGAAAACTATTTATGAAGTGTAAAATTCAAAATATACAAAATGATATTAGGGAGAAGTTGTTTCCTCTGACCATAAATAATCATTCTTATTCAGATAATACCATAAACTGCATGTACAAGCATTAGTATATTCATAAATGGAATACTAAGCAATTTTACAATGAATAGAAGAGTTCTATATGTGCTGATTCAGAAAAATATTTTAATATAAGTGAATATGCTATGTTATTTTCATTTTCTGTTGAAAGGCATTTGTTTCTATTTTACAATAAATACTATAATGATTATCCATTAACATGTTTCATTTTATACAAGTTAGAAAGGTTCCCTGTGGTGTAAAACTAGAATAGAATTACTGTTTTAAAAAATGTTCTACCTTCATTAGGTACTACCAAATTACTCTCAAAGTGATTTTTGTGTGCAGCACATGAGGGTTCTACTCTGACTATTCCATATCCTTACTTCGTTATTGTCAGATTTAACATTTTTTTCCTTGTCCAGAAAATATATATATATTTATTTATTTATCTATAAGCTTATATATATATAAAACTAATATATATATATATAAAACTAAAAACATATATATTATATATATAATATAACTAATATATATATATTAGTTTTTAGTTTTGTTTCTTGTGAAGTGAATCATCTTTTAATGTATTTAGTTTGGCCATTTAGATTTGTTTTTTGTGAATTACCATTCCAATTCCAGTTATCCAATTATTGTTCTTATATGCACAGCTGATATTTTCTTTGTGAGGAATTCAGTCTGTGAAAGTCATTTTTTTTTTGTGAGTTTGTGAGTCTTGAGAACAGATAAGAAAGTCATGTTCATCTTTGTATTTCCAATACAAAGAATACCACAGACACTCTGTGTTAAATAAATGTATTCAACAGGGCCACTGCTGCCCATTTGGTATGTACAGTGCAAGAATTGGAGGAGGTACAAAAACTTTAGAAAAATACAGATTTTATTAGAATAAGATAGTTTGTTCCCACCTGCTAAAATGTCTACACCAGTGCTGTGAATGGTACCCTTTTAGATGTACCACCTACATGACAGCCCCAAGTTTCAAAACCTAGCTCAATTCTTTTTTATATATATGTTTTGGGGTTGTTTGCCAAGCCCTTCTGGTATTTACTTTTCTTACCTGCAATCATATTTTTCTTATCACTTACATGTTAATTACATAATTATGATAATTAACCAAGATAACATATAATTACTTTATGAAAGTTTTAGTAAGTTTACTCTTCTACTTGCTGTGAAAGATTTTAAATGATCAGTATTTTCATTTTTTAATGTGTGCAGACATGACAAAATATAGTTTTTACCTTTGATTTTGATTTAAGTAAATGCCATACAGTTAGTGAAATGTTCATCTGCTAAAATTTTCAGATATATGAAATTTTTCATGCTTAAAATGTCCTCCTATTATAGTTAATTATATTTAAGAATTAGAAATAACTTTGGGGAACCAAAATCTCTGGCATTTCTTAATTTTTTCCCATCCCTACTTAAAAATAAATTAAAAAGCTGCTAACGTTTTCTTTTTTTCTGAAAACTTATTTTGATGTCTTAGTGATGGAGAATTATCATTCCCTTAGTTTTTGTTGAGTCATAGGACTAGACAGTCCTGCCTTTAGGCACTGCTACTTAGGTAGCAAGGAATGATTTATAACTTGTCAAGAGAGCAATTGAAGCAAAGATATTTATTTTTCAATATAGATGTCTCCAAAGAAATCATCTTAGTGAGTTATAATAGTTAGGGACTATTTGTCAACTGATTTTTTCAGTACAAGAGGTCATCTCTTAGGGATTGGGTTGACCACGGATGGTTGTGAAACTGATTTATAAGATCAGAGAATTATTATTTTATAATGAGCAATCTTGTTTTGTCTTCTGAGATCAGTCTCTTTTTGTTATAAATTTGCTGCTTCTAGGGAGATTTACAGGAATATAAATTGTAATCAGAATGTTTCTTAATTAACATGTAATCAGAAGAAAAGCAGTTAAAAATGAATCTTTAAAATCTCAATTAATTTAGCCAGTCTCACAATAAAGATAGTACTTCAAGTAGGATCAGGAAACACTGGATTTAGCCTCCCTCCCCTCAGGACAATGTTTCTAATTTTCTTTTCTTTTCTTCTTTGGATGAACTAGTTGTTTTCCCCCCTATTTCCAAGGTGTTATGGGAAACAGTTCATTTACTTACAAACTGACATCAGCATCTACTTTGCATGAGATCAAGAAAGTAAACCTCTAGTAGTTTTGTGGGGTTTTGTGAATACAAATGTGTTGTTTTCATCAATTAAAATAATTTAATGACTTTTGATCTATTTATGACCTTATAATTCATCTTTTAACTTATATTACCTTTTAGAAATAACCATAATTGTAGCAAAAATTGTTTATATGTGAATATATTTTGAAAAATGTTTTTGTTATTTATTTTTATTAAGTAATCCTATAGTGGTTGCCTATTCTTTGGATCCAAATATTCCTCAACAAATATTTTGATTATTGGGAAAATATTTTGAGATGGCAAAAACAGGTTATATAAGTTTAAAAATGTATGTACTTCTTGTTCAACAGTGTAAGACGAATGGAATGCAAGCCTTTTCTCAAGGTCTTAATGAACAGCAGCAACATCAGTCTCCAGTTAAAAAAGGTAAAAATTTACCATAATTTCTAAATTTTATCACAGAATATCTTAGTATTTATTAAAGTTGATGTTACTTTGTTGCTTACCTGCATATATACCTAATGTACTTACAAATTTTTGTTATATTCTTTTGAGTTGATTTCTGTCTGTATTAGTCAGGCTATTGGTTTTACGGCCCAGAAGGAGACCAGAATAACAGTGGCTTGAACAAGATGTAAATTTATTTGCTCCATCCTGTAAAATTGCGAGCTGGTGTACAGGCTCTGCTCTGTAGAGTAACTTCTGCCCCAGGGTTCTCTGCCTTATTTCTGTGCCATCCTCAACAAGTGGCTTCCTTCGTTTTGCCCAAGGTAACTGCATCTGTTCCCAACCTTGTATTCTCATTCTAGCCATCAGGAAGGGGGATTGATCTCAGGGACTCAACCACTGAATCACATCCTCAGCCCTATTATGTATTTTATTTAGACACAGGAGCTCACTGAGTTGCTTAGCCTCACTAAGTTGCCAAGGCTGGCTTTGAACTCAAGGTCCTTCTGTCTTGCTTTCAGAGCTGCTGGGATTATAGGCGTGTACTATCATACCCAGCTCATACTGTCTTTTTTTTTTTTTTTCTTGTGTAGTTTTTCTAAAAAAATTTTTTGATTTTTTTTAATTTTTATTTTTACAGACTGCATTTTGATTCATTGTATGCAAGTGGGGTACAACTTTTCATTTCTGTTGTTGTACACGATGTAGATTCACACCATTCGTGTAATCATATGTACAGAGAGTAATAATACATAACATTTTAAACTTTGAATGTAGCCTGATTTATCTCTCTTTTTTTTTTCTTTTGTTGCTCGTGCTTTTAGTGTCATATCTAATAAATCATTGCCAAATCTCAGGTCAGGAAGACCTGTTTCCTTCTTAGAGTTTTATAGATTTTTTTTTTTTAGATCTTACACTTAGGTCTTTGATTCATTTTTAATTAATTTTTATATAAGCTGTGAGAGAATAAGTGCAGCTTCTTTTATGCGGATATACAGTAGTCCTATCACATTTGTTAAAGAGACTATTCTTTTTCCATTGAATGGTTTGTAACCTTTGTTAAAAATCTGTTGGTGTTGGAATAGATGTTTATTCCTGAATTCTCAATTTTGTTCCCTTGTTCTGTATATCTGCCTTTGTGCCAGTACTGTTTTAATTGTTGTAACCTTGTAGGTTTTGATACTAGGAAATATAAATACTCCAACATTGTTCAAGATTGTTTTGGCTATTTGGAATTCTTTGCAATTCCATGTGATTTTTTAGGATTAGCTTTTCTATTTCTGCAAAAGGTCATGGCATTTTGATAGGTACGGCATCGAATCTATAGATTGCTTTAGGGAAAATGTTGCCATCTTAACGGTATTAACATATTGCACTACATAACAAGACATGCTTTTCTTCTTTAGGTCTTTAACTTCTTAGCAAAGTTTTACAGTTTTTAGTGTAATACTTTATCCATAAGTATTATATTATTTTTGAAGCTGTTATAAATGGAATTTGGGGGGATTGTTCATTGATAATGTAATATAAACTTATTTTATATGGGGATATTGCTATGAATTTATGGAAATAAAAATATAAGAGAATATTATGAACTATGAGTTGTATGCCAGATAATCCTATAAAGAGAACACGTTTATTTTGGCTTATAGTTTGTATGGGGTGTTCCAATACATAATTATTTGGCCTCATTGTGATTAGGACTTTTTTGGGGGTGCCAGATGATAGTAGTGGAAAGCCTTTGATGGAGCAAACTTCTCACTTCATGACCAGGGAGAAAAAGAGGAAAAGGGAGAGCGAGGCCAGCATACCATATTCTTCTTTAGGACCTTCCACGGACCTTCTAAAGTTTCTACCACCTCTCAGTAACACTGCCCTGAAGGTCAGTTCTTTAACACATGAACTTTGGAAGGAAACCATAGCACATGCCAAAAAGTTAGGTAACCTAGAAGAAAAAGAAAAAATTATTAGAAAAATTACAAAAACTAACAGGAATAAATAAAAAATCTAAATAAAATATAAATTATATAATTAAATTAGCAATTAAAAACCTCCCAACATAGAAAAGTCTAGGACTAGATGACTGCATTGTGAATACTGGTAAAAATTAACAGAAGAATTAACATTAACTCTGTTCAAACTCTTCTTTCCAGTTATCCTGTGAGGCCAGTATTATCCTGATACCAAAGCATAAAAAAAATAAAACTACAGGGCTAGAGTTATGGCTTAGTGGTAGAGCACTTGCCTGGCATGTCTGAGGCTGTTTTCGATCCTCAGCACCACATTTAAGTAAATAAAACTGAAGATCCATTGACAACTAAAAATATTAAAAAAAATAAAACTACAGATAATATCCCTTCAGGAAAAAAAATATATATGCACACACAAAGTCCTCAACAAAATAGTAGCACATAAAACTTACCAACATAGTAAAAAGAATACAACATGACCAAGTGGGATTATTCTCAGGAATGCAAGGTGGATCAACATGAAAATTAAAAGTAAAATACCATATCAACAGAATGCAGGAGGAAAAACACCTTTATCTCAATTGATGCAGAAAAGCATTTTATGAAATCCAGCACTCTATTCCAGATAAAACTTGTTACCAAGTGAGCAGCAGAGGTTCACTAGCGAGGAACAGATGGGAACTTCCTTAATACAATGCGGGGTATATATGAAAACCTAACACTAATATGCTTGGTGGTGAAAAACTGAAGTCTACTTTCTAATGTCAGGAACAAGACAAGGATGCCCACTTTTACCATTTTTATTTAACATAATACCAGAAACAATTAACCAAGAAAAAGAAAAAGAAAAGAAATTTAAATTGGAAAGGTTAAAATAAAATGATCTATACTATATATAATAAAATCCTAAATATAGAAAATCCTAACAATACTCATAAACTGTTAGAGCTAATTAATTCAACAGAGTTGCAGAATTGTTTATCATTGTTCATGATTTTAATAATTGGGTCATCTCTTTTCGTCTTAATCGGACTAGGTAAGGTTTGATAGTTTTTATCTTTTCAAATAACTATTGGTTTTGTTGATTTGTTTTCCCCGTTACTTTTCTCCTATCTACATTTATCTCCACTCTCATCTTTATTACTTCCTGCATTCTTCTAGCTTTTGCTTGAGTTTGCTCTTTTTCTAGTTCTTTAATGTTAGAAATTTGCTTTGATATATTTTCCCTTTTCAGTGTAAACTTAGCTCTGAGCACTGTTTTGACTGTATACCATAAGTTTTAGTATATTGTGACTTTGTTCTCATTTGTCTCAAGTATTTTCTAAGTTCTCTATTATTTATTCTTCAATCCATTGGTTATAAGAGTATGCTTTAATATCCACATAATTTGCATTTTCTGGTTTTACTTCTGTTACTGATAACTAGTTTCATTCCATTTTGGTCACAGAAGATATTTTTTATGATTTCAATGTTTTTAAATTTATTGAGTCGGTTTTACAGCCTAACTTATGGTTCAAATGTGATTTTTCCCTGCCAAAACTCCTATTGAGACTTAAATTTCCAATGTAATAGTATTGAAGTGGTGGAGCCTTTAAGAGTCGTGAGTAGGTCTTAAAATGTGTGAATGCTGTCTCTGTGGACTTCTAGCTACTGTGTCTCTAGATGAGTACTCAAGACAGCAGATTGTTAAAGTGAGCCTGTCATGTCCCCTGCATCCCTCTAATGTATGTGCTCTGGCTGTTGGATGCTACTTGCCATCTTATAATGCAGCCAGGGAGCTCTTGCTAGACACCACGCTGTTTGGACTTTCCAGCCACAGGACTCATGAGCCAAATAAATGTTTTTCTTTCTGTGTTACCCAGCATCAGGTATTCTGCTAAATCAACACAAAATGGACTGAGACAATAAGAATTTGTTTCCCTTGAAGCCATGTTTTAACTGTACTCCAAAAATTTTGACATGGTGTATTTGAATTGTCATTCAGTTTAAAATAGTTTTAAATTTCCTTACGAATTTTTTTGAAATGGATCATTTAGTTTCTAAGTTATTTTTTTCTGAGTATCTTATTATAATGGATTTCTAATTCAATTTTGTTTTCAGAGAATATAATCTATATGAGATTGAGCCTCTTTAATTTATTGAGACTTATATACTAGTATTTAGTCTATAGTCTGTTGACTGTACCATAAGTACTCGGGGAGAACTTGGATTTTGCAGTTATTGGTATAGTTTCTTATATTTTAAATGAAAGTCATTGATAGTATTGTTCAGATTTATCTTTTTACCAGTTTTGTATGTTGAGTTCTATAAATTGCTGAGGGGGAGGAGTTTTTATATTAATATTATTGTGAAATTCTCTATTTCCCCTTTTATTTCTCTTAATATTTGCTTCATGTATTTCCAAACTCTGTTATTGGTACAATACATTGATAATTATATCTTTGTTTGATATTTATCACTCCAGCCTTCTTATTCCTAGTCTTTGCATTATCTTTTTACACATACTTAGTTTCAACCAAAATGTACCTTCATATCTAATGTGTGTCTCTTGCAGACAGCATGCATTAGGGTCATCTTTTTTTATCCACTCTGTTAACTTGTAGGCTTTAATGCAGTAGTTAATGTAGGGTTCAGAAAACTGTGGCTTGCAGGCTAAGTGGCAGTTTGTGTAAATAAAATTTTGTTGAAACAGAATCACACTCTTCATGTATGTTATCTATGACTGCTTTTGTACTAAAAGACATAGAACCAAATAGTTGTGACAGATTATATGGCTTCCAAAATCTAAAATAGTTTTTGTCTGTTTACAAAAAATATTTACTGACCTCTGGTTTAGATTAACATTTAATGTGATTGTTGACAGAGTTGGAATTAGACCTAGTACCTTATTATTTGTTTTCTGTTGGTATTTTCTGACTTTTATATGGTGGTTTTCCTTTTCCTCTTTCCTACCTTCTTTTAGATTTTTTTTTGGACTTTTGTTAGTATTTCATTTTAGTTTTTTCATTGGATTTTGGCTATGTTTCTTTTTAAGTGGTTGTTCTAATATCTCTCAGTTATATAATCTAGGATTTATAACATATCATCTCACTTTTCTCCTTGTGGTTAATATTGCACTACTTCTAGCATATTGGTGATGGTGCAATCTTGCAACCATCTGCGGATCATTTCCCTTCCCCACACTGCATATCTCTTACCTTGAAAACCATACCTGACCATATTAGAATGTCTGCCCTCATTAGTAATATATATTTTAATAAAATGTAGGAAAACGATTAATATCATGAAAATTATTTTTAGTGTCTGTCGGGATTGGATAGGTTCATTAATTTGCATTTTGGCAGGATCTAAATTGACCAATAGATGCTACTGCTGTTACACTTTTATAATACTAGTTTATTTTACTAGACTTGAGTAACCATTTGAAAAAAGACCTGCATTGCCAATTTACTCAAACAATTCTCTTTCTTCCTTTTGTTCCTTAATTACTTGGCTTCCTTTCTCAGTAAAAGGGAAAAGTCAGATGCTTTTCAAAACTTTTCAAACCTTTCTAATCTTTGCGTAGTCTGTTTTGCGTAGATGTTATTCATGATTTTATAAAATAACGGGTAGTTCAGGGACAGCTAGAAAGAAGAGAGCCAAATAGTGATCTAGAAGAGTTTTATATTTTGCATCATTACAAATGTTTAATATCTACAGAGAGAATTAAATACAGCAGAGATTTCCTGTTGAAGCTCTCAAGTGTTTCCATCTGCAGGAAAAAACCAGACTTTCTGCCTGATCATCCCATTGTACTTCAAAAACCAGTATGTAGTTTTCTAATTTTATATTGTATTATTTATTGTCTTTCAAATATTTGTCTTTAACATTTTCATTTGATCACAAATTTTTAACTTTTCTTATGGCATAATATTAGTGATCCAGCAAAAACACAAAAAATCTAAATGTACATTGTAAAATAAATACCATTGTTCTCAAGAACTACAGTGAAATAATAATATTTTGTTCTTGAAATATTTTTCTATTGAAAGATCATGAAAATATCATTTCATATTCTTAACATTCTATTTCGGTTTTCAATTAAGTTCTATAATCCACTGTATGATATGGGGTGGGAGGGTCAAGTCTTTTTTTTTTTTTCCTCTATGTATATCCAGTCTTTCTGGCAATTTTTTATTGAAAGAATAGTCCTCTGACACTAATGTGGCGGTATATGCATAGTCTTTGTGTTGACTTTCTAGTCTGTTTGATCAGTTTTTAATACAATAAAACAAGTCATACCAGTTATTTTTCTTCAATGTGTCTTTGCTGTTCTTAGCTCTTCATATTTCTGTGTAACTTATCAAATTCCATCAGAATAAATATACACAATAAATATGCATCATTTAGGATGTTTATAATAAAGGACTTGGTTTTGTAGCTCCACTCTGTGTACTGGTAATTCAAACTTGGACAAGTCACCTAATCTTGAGCCACAGTTCTACAATTACAGATAAGGATGTTAACCTCTCCTAGTTAGAATTTAATACAATAATGTATGAGAGGGCTTAGTATGATACTTCTTATGTGTTCATTAATCATTTTAACCATTATGGTCTCTACTGATGTTTGGCTGAAATTTGAGCTTTTAAAAAATATTCTTATAGACACTATTTTGAACAGGTAAAGATAATGATGATTCTGTTGCAGTGAGATTCACAATATGGGTGTGCTGATAATGGCTCAAATATGAGATAGAGTACTACCTTCTATTTCCATTTTTTGGGATTCTTACCCTTGAAAACCATAGTGTTTATTTCCTCAGTTAAATTTTTTTAAAGTTTTCTATTGTTGTAGTTTATATTAATATTTTATACTTTAAACTCCATAAGAGACCACTATCCATTCTTCTAATTAAATCAAATCTAAATTTTTAAAAAATATTTTTTAGTTGTAGATGGGCACAATACCTGTATTTTATTTATTTATTTTTATGTGGTGTTGAGGATCAAACCCAATGCCTCATACGTACGAGGCAAGCACTCCATCACTGAGCTATAACCCCAGCCCAAATCAGTAAATATTTTTAGTGATATTGCTCATAAAGGAATGTTTAATGAAGAAAAATGTAGTTGATGATATTTGAATTTTCTCACCTATTCGAAGATTTTAGGGACATATAATCCTTGGTCCATAGAATAAATATAAACACAGTGCTATATAAAATAACTTTTTCATTTTCAGACTTTCCAATTTAATAACACTTTTATTTTATAAATAAAAATTTGACTTACACTTTCTTATGAACAAAACATACATTAGAATAAAGTTTACTTTTCATTATGCATTAATAACATTTATAAAACTAGCAACTACAGAAACCCAACAACAGACTTGGAATACAGTTTAATATATTTAAAAATGAATTACATAAGTTTAGTGAAACAGACTTTTTTTTTAAATTTGACAATTCCGGTTACCTTACTAGTTTCAATAGTAACATGCACTTAGAGCTGTAAACACATAAGTGGATTCACAGTATTTGGTTTGATAAACTAATTTGTAAAAACTATTAAGTTAATCTAGTTGATGATTTAATTCTTTCTTTTATGTTACAGGAAAACAACCAAAGTTTTAAGTAGCATTTTAAGAACAGATGAATATGAAGATAAAGAATTATTCGTTTTATATTTTGGACACCTGAAAATGAAGTGGATCTAGTAACAATAACTGTAATGGACTGTGACAATTCAATTTATTTTTAATTTTGATGGTTGGCTATTTGGCTTCTCCTAAAATGAAAAAGAGATATTTTAATCTATAAAGAATTTTCTAATCAGTTTCAGCTTTGCAGGAAGTTTCCTGCAAAAATTGGGAAATAACACTGGAAAGTAGGAATTTGGTTAGTGAAGTGGGAAGACTGTTTATAATTTGCATGCTACTTGCAATTTTTTGTTTTTCATCACTTGTAATAATGGAATGGAAATGTAAGCTGTAAAGATTCTCAAATATAAAGTATTTGCTACGATGTATATATGGTACATAATTTCTTGTTGCTTTTAAAGTTGCTTTTGTTCTGTTTTGCACTGATTTCCTACCAGCGCTTGAACAGATCATTACATTCTCTCTAAAGGCCTAGAATGATTTGGTGTTGGCAATACATAGTTGTCAATGACAGGAGGGAGAATTTTTTAATAGACATTTCTTTTCAAATATGATTGATGTCTAGGTTTTTTATAATAACATTGTCTTAGATTCATAATTACTAGCAGAGATTGACAGTCGAAAACAGTGGTAGTGAATGAAACTGAAGTTGAAAAATAACTGCTACTGTTTTGACCATATGAACAGTGGAAGTTGAGCAATACAAAATAAAACTCATACTTTTATTTCCAAATGAGGAATAATTTAGGCATTTGAAAATAATTGAGGTGCATTAAGTTTCAATTCTATAATTTCTTATAATAACATGTATGGATACAGAATTTGGGGGTTTAAACTTTTAATTCCTAGAAATTTTATACAATAAACCTTCTGCAGTTTTTCCACTCTGGATGTTACTGTTATAAAAAAATAAAGTTTCTCCCAGCATAGTGTCAAAAAATTTGCTGATATAAAGGTAAGTATAAACTTTCTTTACTCCTGTTCTTTCAGATCCCTGGATCTATTGATGTTTAAGGCCATCATTTGGCAGTAAGTTTTATTTTTCTCTGAAATGTGAACTCCTAAAACCAGAACCTTTTTCTTTAGTGGTTTTTGGGCTTGTCATCCAGATTCAACTTTTAGTCCATAGGTCCATCTTGCTCTTTCAGTATGCTTTTTTTCATTACTTTGTTCCCCAGAAAAAGGATTGTTGTTTAAATAGGAACAAAAAGCCTTTTATTAACCATAAATATATTGCTTACTTTTAAATGAGATATTTATTCTTAGGGCCCAGTTTTTTAATTTGTGTTTTGCCCTACTATATTCCTTCTATACTATAGGTCCAATATATAATATATATGAACACACATACCATGCACACACACATACACACATTCACACACTGACAAGCATACAAAAATATACTTCTAAAAACTGGGGTCAGAATTACCATACAACTAAATTGGTTTGCTTTATTGTTTGCCTATTCTCAAGTCCTTTACATTCTAGTTTTAAAAAGCTGGTAGAATGCATTCCAATTTGCAATCTAGAGAGCCTTTCCACTTAGCACTGTTATCAGGCAGAATTCTTTTTCAGTCATACTACCAAGTTATTTTGGAAACTGCCTTATACCCAAAAGACGTTATATGCTTTTTGAGTTGGATACTGAAATGGACCAACCAAAGCAATGTTATTATTTGATTTGTTATAATTTGTATTTTTGAAACTATTTAAAACATTTTCAAGAAGCATTTGTATGCCAGAAGTCCCTTAAATTTCAAAGTCTTGATCCTTTCTTACTACGTATAATCAGAGTAAGAGCATAAAGACTGTTTTATTATTGCCTTTGTACATATGTATAACTTGTTTGAATAATCATTGTACATCTCCATTAATGTTGTTCTCTGCTTTGTATATTTATTAAAAGAGTTGAGCCAGGTGGTGTTTCCTAGTGCTTGTCATCTTTAAAACTGACTAGAAAAAAAAATGACCAGAGACAGATGGACACACACACACACACACACACACACACACACAACACCCACACATGCATGTGCGTGTTCTAGGTCATATTTTATATTTATGAAATAAAATTTTAATTCACTTTCCTTTTCTCCTGTTTTTTCCAACAATGAAAAAATATGAAAATTTACCTTATAGCTTCTTTCCTTGAAGACCCAGGATTTCAAGGAATTTGGACTAAGAATAATATTGGTAACACATTTCTAGTTGTATTGTATTTTTATAAGCAGGATTTATAACCAGAATAGGAGATTTTTACTAAAAAGATTTAATATCTGAGCTTTTGTAGAGAAAACAATGTAAGGTTCATAGTTTCAGTGTGGAAACTTCTGCCCTGAAGTTTTGTGCTTGTTTTATATTTCCTTTTTATTCATTTGATTTAAAATTTTTATTTTTAAAGCACTGTATTTTGAAATACTGTTTCAAATGTAAATATCTATTTTTCATAAGAAAAGTTAACTATATGCCATAAAATTTAAGCCAGATTTTGCCAAAGTAAAACTCTCCTGTGTGCTTGATAATGTTTAACTTACATTCAGGGAATTATGAAGCTAATAAATGACACTATAGTGTTATATTACTAATTGGTTCCCTAACTTGTCACAGAATTATACACTCATGAAAAACTAGTTTATAATCTGATACAGGGATAGAGATTGTATAGGTTCCAGCCAAGGTTGTTTTATGCCAACCTATTAAATTTTTAAATAATGTAAAGAGAATAGTTATAGGATCATGTGTTGGGAATAGAGTAGATATCTACTGAAGAATAAACCTCACTCAAGAAAGTGTTACTAAAAAAAACATGGCTAAACATTGATGGTAACCCTTTATAGTATATAACAAACTACAAAATCTGCCCTATGAAGTAATATTCTAAAAGTTCTAAAAGTAATGTTTTATAAGTTATTTCTTTATAATTTCTTTTCACAACTTTATTTCTATGTATACTTTTTTCACAGGATTTTGTCACTAGATGACTTTAGGTTGGTAACAATGTAGCAAAGCAATTACCATCAAATATTGAGAATACTGAACTTTGAAAATTGAGCTAAAATTCACAGGAATGATTGATGAGAATACACTTTTGAAGAGTGCACTTAAATATATTAAACAAAAGTATACAGTAGATTAACAAACAAAATTTTCTGACACTTTCAATAGTAACACTTGTTTTGCACTTGGAACCATAAAGAAAATGTCTAGGAACATCTAGTTGTTGTTCAGGACCCACCATGAAGCTGAAAAAGAGAAAAACAATTTTTATAATAGAGAAAACAACTTTCACAGCAAAGCAAGTTCAAGTTGTAAAGGGATCACTTCCCCTACCTTTAGTCTGCCTAAATACTTATCTTTCTAGTCACCACTTTCAGACTCCTTCAGTCAAGATTGAATTCTCCCTATGTGATTGATATTGGTATCACATCTTTTGTCACTTTGGTGCAGTCTAAAACTTTTTGTTGCATACAAATAGGGCTTGTCTTTGCAATGAGATTATAAATGCCCTGATGATAAAATCATGGTGCTATTTTAATATACCCAGTACTGACAGTAGTTAGGACAGTAGTATACACGAGATACTTCTATATGTAATTTCAGAGAATTGAGTATAAGCAAGTGGAGGTGTTACAAATAGAATTTTTAGTATATCTTTATTTTAATATTGCAATTGTTTTCCCCAATGAATATAAATATTCCAAAGACAAACCCAAAGCAAAGAAGTATGGTTGGTAGAATGATACAAGAAACATAAATCGAAAGGAATGAAATGTGCTTTTAAAGCTGTTTAAGTAATGTGCTGGCAATAGGATTTTACTTTCTTGTGTATCCTCTTTTCTCATAACCAAAGACCTTTCTCTTATGCCAAGGAATATTCTACCTCACAGACCAAGTTTTCAAACTCTTTTTGTCTGAATGGTTTGTGATAGCTAATGCACCTGTGCCTGCCATATTACCATGATTCATTTGATGCATTTTGCATTTGAGTGTTCACAGGAATATATTTTCATTTATATTTTTATATCTGGATGCGGACTGGTTTAGTTGCTTTATTTCTTGAGATGTATCTTAGGTAAACTAGTAATCTTAATAAACTGATTAGAAATTATAATTTCTGAATTAAGTTAAAAATAAAACTCCACCCATCCCATGTTTCTAAATGTAATAAATTTTTTCTTTCAGATTTTAATTTTAGGGCTAAGTATGGGCAGGTAATATATTTTTAATTGTGTTTTATTAACCCTAAAAACCAAATAACATGTAATATGCACAAAACTGATTATTAAAATAGTATTAAAAGTCATGGCAATTAAAACCCATAAATAATAATTGTGTGCTATTTCTAGAGTTTTGTTCAGGGAAGTGTCCTGCTGTTGTATCCATGAAACTTTAAAAATAGAGTGGAATGCCCCATTAAATGTTAAACTCTTGTTTGAGGTAGATTTAAAAATTGTATTAGAAAAGCCTGACTTCTTTTTGATCTATCAAATTCCAGTTATCATTTTTGAAATTAGATGTAATTATGAAAATTAATGCAAAATACAGCAGCAATTAAAAGTCATCAAATTGTACTGAATTTGAGTTCAGAGAACAATCGATCCAGTTTTATTTGTGCTCAGTTTTTCTAAGTTAGGAAATTGCTCTGAAAGAGGATAGAATTTATGAACCAGGGCACTAATAATGCGCAGGAAGTTAATCCAAAGTAATAATGAAGTGACCGAAGTTGGGCCAGAAAAATCCTATCAGATTACATTTTCAATAATTGCAGTAGTATTCCCTCAACTGTTAACTCAATAGCCTCCCCTCCTATACTCTATGTTTTTGTTCAGATGTTTTCTGATCCAGAAGGACTTAGGACACCAATAAGAACAATCTTTGTCCTTTCTTTCTGCATTGCTAAACCAGAGCTTTCAGGAGTGAGACAGCTGAAAAATGGATATAATAGCAGATGTAAAAATGATAAATGTAGAACTTTTGGGAGATTTTTGTGCCCGAAAATCAGTGCATTTATGATGTCGTCAAAGTTCATATTCATTCCTTCACTTGGGAAACATCGATTGTTTTGTGCTATCACTAATACTGTACTAGAACAGGTGATATGAAGATAAATAAGATTTGTATCTCATTTTCCTGCATTCTTTGTACAAAGGCTGCAGCAGTCATATTTACAGATTTAATTTATTAGGTCTTTTGAAAATCCCCACTTAGAACAGACTGTTCAAACCTGGAATAAGCTAGAGCTAAGCTAAAGTTTTCTTTGGTAAATTGAAGGCAGTCACTGAAGTCTGTTCCTTAATAACTTGCAGCCTTGCCCACCTGCACTTTTCTTTAAGCTATGATGCCTTCTAATAGAAACTGCACGAATCAGTGTCTATTCAACCATGTCAGACATTTCAAATATATTCATAACTTTTGATTGGAGGAAAAAATTTCAGCTCTAAAGTGAGGGAAATTCTACAATTCTTAAGGCTAGACAAGACCCATCCTTAAGAGCCAGAGTAAATATACTCCTAGCTCAGGCTCAGACTGTAAGGGCCAAGGTGTAGCCACTCACACCTGATCTCCTTGTGTCCTCACCCTGCGCCAATTCCAAAATACCCTTTTTCGCTTTCTATTTGTTCCCCAATCCATCAAAATCTACTGTTATTTTAAATTCTTACCACTCTATTAAAATTACTCTCATGAACCATGATCTTGTCAGATTCCATTTTCAGCCCTATTTTCTCAGTCACTCTACTCGCCCCTGGAGCACTGTATCCCTGCATTTCACTCTTCTATTGACACCTATTATTACTCTGATTCTCCTCCATTTGATTGGTGCCCGTCATTATTCTTAATACAAAGGAGGGTTTTCTCTCTCTCCTGCCTTTTACAGAAAGGCATTTCCCCAGGGTTCTCTTAGATAATTTGTTTTAGCCACAAGCTCAGGCTTCAACCTTCAGCCTCGTGGTTAACTCATGAAAACTCTTATCTGCAAATGAAGTCCCAGACTTACTGGTAGCCTGTAGTTTGGGTGCTTTTCTTTCCTGGAGCAGCTCGTTGCCCTGCCTGATTAATTTCTCTCTGCCCCATGATGCCTGCCTTTGTTCCTGTCAGATAATGCTGACTAGAGCATGCTATCATCTGTCTCAGAAATCTTCAGTGGCTCTAATTACTATTCAGATACCTCATATAAGATATTCTCAGTCTAAAGTTGAGGCTCCATCTCCTTAAAAACTGTTAGATTAAGGTAGTAATCACTTCTCCAAGTTCACAAAGCACATTTTTACCTCTAAGGGTAACTTCTGTTTTATGACCAGAATCAGTTTTTGTCCTGCACACAATTCTGTTTGCAAATATTCCTATCAAACTGGACAGACAGCACTTTATAGGTACCCTCTTTAGCTCCCAGCACAGTGCTCATTTAGAATTAGAGCTCAATCAGTGCCAGGAAATAGGCCAAGCACCCCAGTAACCCCAAATTTGTGTATATTTGTCAATTGAATGGATGGGTAAGATGAACAAATGAATTTTTTGTTCTTAAGATTTGACTAAGCCAGATTTCTTAGACAATTTTATTTTAAACTTTCCCTCTTTCTCTTTTTCTGTCTCCTCCAGTTCTCCTTTCCCCCAACTATGAAAATTATTATGTTATTCTATTATAATAAAAACATTTTTAATCTTCAGCCTAAGGTTCACTTATTTTTAATTGTATTAATACACTAAATTATAGTATGGCAAAGCATTTGAAAATTTTTTTTAAAATATCATGATTTGACTTGTACTTCAAGACTGTTCAAGTTAACCACAAAACCACTAAAAAATAGGTTTAATATAGCCAGCAGTACAAATAGAGCCAACCAAGAACTAAAGACTATAAAACAAATATCTCTTCTTCCCTCTTCCAATTCCCAATTATAACATATGTAAAGAAAATGGTAAAGAGAAATACTATTCATAAAGTATGATGGAAAAGAACATAGGATCCTAGGGGGGAAAAAAAAAAGACAATACACAAGGACCCAAAAATTTTGAATCCAGTATAATTACCAGGAACTAGCATAGTAGATGTGAGTTCTGGAGTTTCCAAGAAATCCACATTACTTCTTTGGAATGTCTTGCTGTAATTCGTCTGAAGGTGGCTGTATAAATGATCACAGGTTAAAGCTCTGTATTTGTAACCTTCCTAAACAGAGGACAGCAGAAATCAAATGCAATCAAGATGGCAAGCTTTTGCTTGATGTGGATCAGAAGTAACCTTGTTAGGCTTAATAAATGAGATTAACTTAATAATTGTCATCAGAAGATAAAACAATAGGAAGTAGACTTTAATATCTGCAAAAAATTTTAACAGAAGAAAGAGTATCTCGGCCATATGGGTGTTTAAAAAATAGCATAGCTAAGGGTGTAAATTTTCCATCCAGACTGGATGAATGAAATGAGAACTATCTTCTAGTGTAGGCCTGGAAGCATGGAGTTGAATAAGTTGCCTTTAAGGTTCCCTTCTACATCTGAAATACTAAACTACTATTGGTATCATTTTGCTTTCATTAAAGCACAAAGTGCTATGTTTCTTGTTATTTTGTCTGCAGTGCTAGGGATGGAACCCAGGGCTTGCTAGGCAAATGATCTGCCACTGAATTTATCTCCAGTCCTTCAAAATGTCTTCTTTGAAGCCAGAAAAATAAAATTTTAAGGTGAAATATGCATCAATTTAATTGCCAGATGTTCTATTACTTCCACTACTATATTTAATACACTTACAATACAGGTTATTGGGGAGCTATATCTTCTATACCATTTAAAACCATCTGGAACTGTTTATATGCGAATAGAAAAATTTTCCTTTATTCCATTTTTTATATATTTGTTAGTTATTGGTAATCACTTTCAATTAAAAGTTTTTCACTTTGCCAAACAGTACCTTTAATTTTCCCCTTTATTTGTAGTATTTAAAGATATTTGGGGAAATGATGGTGATCTTAGCCATTTTATGTAGTTTTATTATAAAGTAATAAGTGGTAGTGCACATCTGTCACCAGCAGCTCAGGAGGCTAAGGCAAGAGGATCTCGAATTCAAAGCCAGCCTCAGCAAAAGTGAGACACTAAGCAACTCAATGAGACCCTATCTAAAATACAAAATAGGGTTGGAGGTGTGGCTCGGTGGTCAAGTGCCCCTGAGTTTAATCACTGGTACTCCACCACCACCAAAAAATTAAGTAATAACCAAAGAAATTATGAAGGTCCAACCTCACCATCACCTCCACCTTCCTTAGACACCCCTGTCCCTAATCTAATTCTCATCTGAAAGCATCGGTAAGATGGTAAGACTCAAAGTTGGGTCAATACTAGAAGTATCTGTGCTTAGAAGTGGTTCCCAATCCGCCAAATAAACTGAAGTGTGGGAATCAGGGTAAAGGTCAAGACCGTTTTTAAAGTGAGGAAAACAGAATGAAGCTTTTCTTACAAGTCTGAAAATTTCATCATGTATGTAGCCACCTCCTGGCTTCACGAAGCAAATCTGCCTTGCTCACAACTTACCTATTCCACACACTACTGTTCTCCCAGAACTCATAAATCATGTAGCGGGGTTCATTTGAAAGCTTCTGTATAGAAATACTGAAGAGGAAAAGAAAAGGTGTAATTTGCCACTGGAAATTAAAGAATCACACTAATTTTTCTAATCATCTTTTTGTGTGTTATGAAACAATTGTCCATTTGTATTAGGTGGAAAAAAAGAACCTGAGGTGCCTGCAGAAAATTGAACAGGTTTGTCAAGAACTAATTTAATATGCTTTTTAATACCCTCACCCCACAACTTTGGATCAAATTTGAGAGGCTGCATTCTGGCAATAATTGCAAGTTTTTTAAAACCACTTTTTCAAATTGAGGAAGATAGGTTTTTTTCCTTCCACATCTTTGTTGATCTTGAAGGTGGGTCAAAGTCTATAATATGTTTTAGAGGAGTGAAGAAAGGAGGTTAACGAAAAAGAACTAGATTTAATCTTGTATCAAGAGGAGCCACTGAAGGTCTTAAAGGCAGACAGTGCCGTGGTTGCAGTTGTGTTTTAAAAGATCCTGCTGATGGCACTGGGGGAGGGATGGAGAATTCAGGCAAAGCAGCGAGAACAGCCAGGAAGGTAATGAAATAGCTTAGATGAGAGGCGATGCGGACCAAAATCATGTTGAAGTGGAATAAAGAGGGACACATTCATAGACTTCATTCATAGACTTATGAAAGAGTGGGAAATAAAAATATACCTTTAAAATCTTAAAATACAGCTTTTTTAGCCTAATGTTTCATAATAAATTCAGATTGAAAAGCAAAACAAGGAGTTAGGAAAACAAGGATTTTGAATTTACCAGCAAAATAATGAAAATTTAGGATTTAGCTAGGTGTGACCAGCAGGTGGCAGTAACCACACACAAGACTTTTATCACTTTTTTCCCCCTTTAGTTTGTACTTGTTTTTTTCGTAGTTATCATCTAATTTGGTTCATTAAGGTATGATGTAACAAATATTGTAATTAACGCAACTTTAGATTTTTCTGATCAAAGTTTTACTATAGGGTCATAAGCATTGAATTAAAAATGAAGTTTGTGATTTTCTCATCCCAACCATTCATGAAAGAGATTTCTGCAGGAAGATTTCTTAAAAATCTCTGCAAATTAATGTGCACATGGGCTTTTTTCTTGGGGAGTCTATAACTTCCATCAGAGTCTTAAAAAGGAGCCTATAATTCCCAAACATTGCTTAATAAGTAATGTAATGGACAAATTTTAATCCATGTCTGTTTTCTTTAGGATAAAGTTTAAAGTACTCAAACTTGCATTTCAAGATCTTCAATTGCCTCTTGCAAACTAATTTGTATTACTTATTACACTGAAGACCCACTTATTATGCTACCTGAGCCTTTCATTTTCTGGAGTAGCCATGAGACCATAAGAAATTCACAAAATTTTAGCAGAATTCTGAAATCTTTGAAGGATTAAAGAGGATATCACAGTGTGATAATGGTAGTGGTTCAAAAAATGCTCCGTGGAACTACCACTCTACTACGGATTAACTGTGTCACCTCAGACCCTTTACTCAACCAGTTTCCTCATCTATGATGACGGTTTTATGAAGCTTATGGGACCCTCCCTTCCTCTCACCTTCCTCCTGTCTTTGTGTATGTACCCTGCCTTAGCACTCAGAGCCTAACTAATGAAGAAAAGACAAAGGGAGGACAGTCCCCTCACTCTCCATACTGAACTCAGGTCACCAGTTTATTTTATCCACCTATTGACAAATGGTTAATGGTTCAATGCACACCCATTAGTTCTTAAGGCTGTCACAGGCCTGGTTGTTGCAATATAATCCACATTCATGACATGGAGTTTTGAGCACATTGGAGTTCTAGAATTTTTTTTAGCTGAGAGTGATTTTGGAAATCATTTTGTTAAACAACTATGACACTTTAGGACAAGAACATGGTTTTCATTGCTCACTGCCTTCATAAATGGAGATTAGATTCTAAGATCTTTGAAAGCAGAAACTTTTGTTTTCTGGTGTCAAGCTGGTTCTGAGAGTATACGGTATATACCACATTTCTTCAACACCAAAAGAGGGGCTAACCAGCTTTAGTGATTACAAAAATAAGTGAAGAATAGCATCGTGTGTGTGTGTGTGTGTGTGTGTGTGTGTGTGTGTGTGTGAGTGTGCATGACATGTGCCTGTGTGCATTATACACTGGTTCACACAAATGATGTGCTTGTGTGCTGAAGTCTTTCAATAACTTGGCTTTCTAAAACCTCAATCGACTCATGACAAAGCTTCTGTCATTTCTCAAATGTCCAAGTCTCTTAGTCAAATACGTAAGAGGCAAAAATGCCTCTAATTCATTTGCCTGAGTTTAAGAAATCAAGACCTTGTTGTCATTGGAACAGGAAGGATATTGTGTATTCTACCACAATTCGAGAATCTCTGAAGTTCACCAAACACTGACAAGTATTAAACATAGGTTTCAGAGTCAAACTTGGTCCTTGTTTCCTTCTAAGCTGGATGGAATAAATACCTCTTATGATTGCTGGGAAGACTTAAGTAATAGATACTAGATGCCAATCGTACATCCTCAGTAATTTCCATTTTTTATGATGGCAGCATTCTGTGTTTAACCATAGTGAGATGAAGCTAAAAATTATGAAAGAAGAAACTGCAAAAGTCTGATAATCCACTGAGCTTTATTTTATCAGTCAAATACTAGGCAACTGAACTGGCCACATGCAAGCACAACTGATGTCATGAATGGTGTTTTAGTCAGCTTTTTGCTGCTGTGACTAAAAGATCTGACCAGAACAATTTTATGGGAGGAAAAGTTTATTTAGGGGCTCACGGTTTCAGAGAGCACAGTCCATAGCCAGCAGGCTCCATTCGTGGGGCTTGAAGTGAGGCAGGACATTATGGCGGAAGAGTGTGGTGGAAGAAACAGCTCACGTAATGATCAGGAAGCAGAGAGAGACTCTGCTTGCCAGATACAAATATGTACCCCAAGGTCACACTCCCAATGAACCACCTCCTCCAGCCACACCCCAGCTTTCAAGTTACCACTGAATCCCATCAGGAGATTAATTCACTGATTGGGTTAAGGCTCTTGTAACCCAATCATTTCTTCTCTGAATCTTCTTGCATCGTCTCACACATGAGCTTTTGGGGACACCTCACATCCAAACCATAACAAATGGCATTTGATTTTTCATTGGTTGATACAGGTAGAGGATTGAATTTGATTAACCAGGACAGCTGAAAACTTGACTTTAGACAAGCACACTGGCATAGCATGTTCCCCACATACACCATTGTGTGTGGTAATTCTCTGATGCTCATTCCATCTGGTAGTCTACACTCTGGTAATTCCACTCAAAGAAAAATTAGTGGAAGCATCAGCAATAAGAAGTGAATGAAGAACCATTAAGAAACAAACCAGTCTTGCAAAGGAAAAGGAGAAGCTGAGAGTCTATTTATCTTACAGGAAAAGGATGCTCTCCTTCCCTCTCCTTCACAGCAGGAGCTGATGGAGCAATTTTTCATGGTTATTGAGAGAACAGAGTTTGCAGCAGGCAGCAGAAATCTATCTACTCTCTTACACTCCCACAATCTGTTTTCCTCTCCCTGGGGCCATTCTAGTGACTTCAGGTCATGTTCCCAACACACATTAATACAGTGCTTCTGAACCTTAAAAAATGAATCTTGTGCCCTTTTTATAAATGTAAAACATCTCATCAATCCCTGGAGACTGTGATATACTAAAATGGACTTATCTTCTTCATATCCTCACTAACCAAAAAAAAGAGTTTACTGAGCTCTGTTTTCGGCAGTTTACGCTGTGGCAAGTACATATAGCCTCCTTTTGCATTTTCCAAATATTTGATTTTAAAAACTGCATATATCCCAGTTTTGGCAAATCTCTAGTTACTTAACTAAAAGAATTAGAATTGTGGTTTTTCATGTGTGACCTTCTGAGACTGATGTGAAGCAGGATAACACAATAATGGAAGCTCAGTATTTCCCATGTCCTGTTACAAAGGGACTGCTGGGAAGATGTGAGCTGTCAATGACATCAAGCAAATACTCATACTCCAGAGGGGTCAGCACAGAAGCAACAGCGCAGTGACCCTGCTCATGTTCCATGTCTTCAGTAGTGGGAGGCATGGAACTGAGCACATGGACTATCTCCTTCATGTTCACAGTCATATCATGGGGCTCTTGATGAGGAAACAGGCTGGGAACCAGGAAAGGTCTTTCCCAAAACCACAAAATTAGGGCAATCCTATGTTTAATTCCAGAGCCAGACTTCTTAGCTGGGAAAATATTCCTCTTTAGTATGAATAAAATACAATAAATCACTAGAAAGAAGAGCAAAGCATCCAGAGAAATAAAGTATGTGTTTATATGCACACACACAGAGATATACACCCACATAAACACACATCTGCTGAAAAGCTTTCCCAAAGCAATATTTGAAGAGAATTATGAAATGCAGTTTAACAGGCTCACAAGGTAGGGGTAAGTTTGGGTGAGGAAACTTTCTAAATACAGGTGATTTGGGGCAGGGTTTTGAACTTCAAACAGAATGCAGACCAGCAGAGACCTGCAGCTAGTTGCTCATCTCTGGAAGGGCAACTGACCAGATCTAAGGCACAGTAAGAATGAAAAAATATGCTGGAAAGTCAATAGGCATACAGATATAGGTAAAGCAGAGTATTTTAGGTAAGGGGAATAAATGATATCAGGCATATGGATTCCTGGGTTGGTTGGCAGGGTAAACATAAGGTCAGGACAAATACCTAGCATTTATTAAGATATTCATTAGAGAGTCACTGCAGTTCCTGATTAAGGAAATGCTATAACTGTTTCTGAGAAATTATTCTAGTAGCTGTATATTGGACTGATTGGAATAGAAAAACTCAAGATGCGGAATAATGCATTTTAGTGGTCTCAGATAATAAAAGTCTGACTTGAGTAGTTGTTGTGGAGAGGAAGGAGATGCTGATGCTTGTGTGAAAGAATCAAGATCTGCTCTCTTACTCCCCCACAGTCTTCTTCCCTCTCCCTGGGCCTCTTGCATGGCCTCAGAGACCCCTGCAGTTTCATGATGGTGGAAATAGTCATTAGTCCACAGTGCATGCTGCAGTCTTGAAGCCCTGGAGTTGAGACCTCATCTACAGAGATGATTTTAAATGAATGCTGGCTGCCTGATGCAAAAGGGAGAATTTCAATCTATTTGAAACTCCTCATTCAAATAGTTCTCCATCTGATGTCCCTTGGTGTCTTTAATGATTAAATCAAAGTAGGGTCCAAAGATCAAAAAGAAAATACACAGTTAAACTCTGCAAAGGGCATCACCCAGAGGGCTGGAGGCTCAGCATAATTTAAAATAAAGATTCTCAAATGCCTGTCTTCTGGGCTGCACCCTCATCTAAAGCGGGAAAAGCTTTAACCCGACTGAGCAGGGTCAGCCAAGGTCTTGTGCAGGGGTGCTCACCGCAAGCATCCACTCTGGGCTGAAGCGCTTTCCACGTAGTGTTTCAGAGCAAGCTGGAATTCTTCCAAGTCCTCTTCTATCACAGACATTTGACGCTGCACGAGCATGATATGCTGGTGAGAGGAAAGGGTAAGGTTACTGAGGTGGCTGTCAGAACCTCATTCAAGCTGACCCCTGCTGCCCAGCTCACCCTCCTCACAACAACCACCATCCAAAAGTGTGACCAAGGAAGCCCATGACCATTCCAAGTAAAAAAAATTATATCAAGGCTATAATACAGGGGGATGTTTTTCTGGCCTCTAGTAACAGAAGCTAAAGACAGCATCCTTTACAATGATGTATTTTCCTTTTAAAAGCAGTGATGCAATTAGACTCACTGGAGAGGTTTTAAAATTATTTTTATATCAAAATCTCTGGGAGTGGGGCATAGGCACGATTTTTAAAGACTTACCTAAGTTCCAACATGTAGCCAGGCTGGAATCACTGGCCTAGAGTCACTTGCCTAAATGTACAGAGAAGTCCTATTTTGTGCTGCACAGCTCTAGCTTCTTGGATTATTTTATGATACTAGACATATTGTAAAGATAATCACAAACAATCAAATTTCGAAAACAAGTGTTTACTGATGCATTTGCCATGATGCATCAGCTGTTAACAGAGTTCTCAAATATATAACCCACTTACAAGAGGACCTGTTTGAAATGCCATGGCTTTAGGTAGAGGCCCTGTTCAATGGTCACACTGGGTCTGATGCCACCTGCTTCTGTAACACACTATTGCCATTATAGCAACTGTAGTTTGAAGATTTCCCTAAAGATCTGCCTCCGGGCTTCTAATGGAATTTTAGATTTCAACATGCATTTTTTCTTTTTCTTCAAGGTTTGGAAAAAAATTATGAAAGTGCAAATAAATATAAGAATAGGCATCAATCATCACAGTAAATAAAACCCCACAACAAAGCAAAAACAATCTAGAATATAAAGAAAATCACTTTCAAAGTACTATCAGCCATGTAGCATATAAGACCAAGAATAAGCTCCTGGCCTACCATGCCCATTTTCAGTGAATTTGCCACTTCATGTTAATAGTTATTTGTTGAACACCAATTATATTGCAGTCACTATGTCAGGCACACAGTGTGTTTCAACAAGTGTTTCCAATTGTGACAGAGAACTGGCTGTTGGGTTCTGGGTATACAGTGATAGATCAAGATAGAATTCTCATGCTCACAGGGCTTAGTAAAAGAATAAATCAGGCTAGAAAACTTAAGTAATAACATTAGGTGTGGTACCTGGCACATGTAACTTATAAACTGATCAGAAGTCTACCAAATTTTTGAGACGATATTGTTAAAGCTTGACCTCAGTATTAGAATTCTTTGACTGTTCAGGCCTTGATATTATGTTTGGGTCCACAGGTATATATGAGTAGGAAGCAGGTTATGAATAAAGCATTCCCCACCAAGGAGGGTAGTACCCTCAGACAGTCATGGAGGATAATGGACCAGGAAGAATCTTTCAAAAGAACAATGGGCAGCAGGGGTCCTCCCAGAATAGAGATCCAGCGTCTAATCAGAGAACTCCCTCACTGAAAAATACCTTCCCAGCAGGAATTCATCATGGCAATCAACCAGTGAGTGCTGTGTGTTTCCCACTCATCCCTTTTCTGAATGGCAGTTTTTGCGATAACAAGGTAGGGAGAACTTACCTTGTTCTTTATTAGTTTGTCAGACCTCAAGGACTGCATCCTGACCTCACAAAGAAGACTAAACATCATCCAAAGACTCTAGATTTTGAGCTAGAAATAGTAACAGTAGGAAACTTTGGATGATCTCCCTCGTAGCGGGGTCTCTGTGTGTGCTCTATATGTGAAAAGAAGGATGCAAATGAATAGTTGGTGATCAGAAGGCAGGAGGTGTCAGACTCCAAGCTGCTCATTCCTCTTCTCTAGGTGTGCTCCTGGTCTCCATAGTATATCCTCCCTGGCAAGTTCATTGTGGCCAGATGATTCTCACCAACGAATATGACCAGACATAATGTGTGCCACATTTGAGCCAAGACTTAAGGATATGAGCCTTGTCCATGCTCTTTTTTTTTTTTTTTTTTTTCCTTTTCTGTGGAGGAATGAAGGCCTAACTGAGGAACGGGTGAACCTCAAATCAGAGGACCTTGGGGGCTCTGAATCATTTTGTGGACTATTTGTTGGACAAGGAACAAAGTTTTATTGAATCAGAACCATTCCCTGTGTTTGGATCCATTTATCTCCACAGTCTATTTGGATAGGTTCAACAAGTTAACTGTGCTTTGTTTAATTATCTTTCAGGATCAGGGATCAAGAATCAGAAGACAGAAACCTAAAATCACCTCCTAATGTTTTGTGGTAAACAATCAGCATTCCCTGTAAACTCTCCCAGGCTCAGGGTTTTAATATTAAGAACTAAGCAGGGTTAAAGTTAATCTCTGCCAAAATAATGTGAATATGTCCTTTTCAAAGAAATTGGCACAGATTTCTTAGTTAGGCATTTGTGATTAATAATGATTGAGCTGGTTCTCATGGGCTTTCCTAATAAGACATATAAATATATCTACCAAACCACCACAATTCTTTTAGTCTGAAAGCAATACTTATGTGATCCAGTAAGAAGGGCTGTAAAAATGGTCAGAATCCTTTACTACCCAAAGGGTTGAACCCAAGCCCTTCGAAGTATGAATTTCCTGCTTCTGTCATTAAGACATGAATTCTATTCTCACCCTTTAGATCTGGGTTAGTTTTCTAACTTGCTTTAGCTGATAGAATGTGGCAGAACTGATAGTGTTCCAGTTTCAAGTTTAGTGCCCAAAAGACCTATTAGTTTCTACTTTTTCTCTTGGATTCCTGAGAGTGTCATGTGAACAAGACCTGCCAGAACAAGGGTCAGGAAACTTCTATAAATGAACAGATAGTAAATATTTTAAGCTGTGTGCAGGACCTGCTTCCTGTTGTAAGGACACAGATCTGCTATTGTAGTGAGAGAGCATATAAACAAACGGGGATGACTGTGTTCCAATACAACTTTACGTACAAAAACAGGTGGCAGGCTGCTGTTTGCCAACCTTGGTACTAAAGAATTAATGACCACGTAGAGCCGAGTCCCTACACATAGGAGAAAGCTTCATCAAGATCAGCAAGACTGACATGTACCTGACTACAAATACCTAAGAGGCCACTGAGACTGTATGAACCACCCAGGTTAAATTTTCTACCTGCAAAATTGTGGTTATTATTTTAAGTCATAAAGAGTTTAGGGAGGGTTCTTATACAGCAATAGCTGATTTTCTTTTATATGTACCATTGAGAGTACGGTTTGGAAAATTTAAACTCTTGGCTTCTAGATTTTACTTTGCATCCCAAACAAGACATATCTTTCCCTTCCCTGCCTCAGATTTTTCACAAGAAATCAATTTGTGAGGCACAGATAATCTGCCTAAGTTTGACTTTTTATAAGTAGAGCCTTTTTAGTTGTGGGTTATGAGGTTGGGAGAGGAGAAAATGTCCTGCTGTCTTGTTGGCATTTCTGAATATCTCTTCTGTCAAACAGACAGCCTTCAGTTTATCAAAATCTGGTATTCCAAGGTGTGAAGGGATAGTCCAGGGCACTCATCCATGGTAAGATGCTACATTTTTGCTTCTCTGCTATAGAAGTATATCTTTAGTATTTACCTTATGGAAATTTGTTGCACTGGAACTATGATGGAATGCTTGGAAATTCTTGAACTTAATCTGTGTTTGCAGAATTGTACTTGCCAGTACCATAAGGCATCTGCCTTTGATTTCTTGGGACATTTCAAGAAATTTTACCTTTTTAATCTTAGGAGACAGATATTTTAAATGCAACTTATTTTTAAATGTTACTGGCTCTATTTACTACACTTAAAATTGTGTTCCAAATGTGTCTTTAGAGTTATCACAGCCATTCCTGTGGAGTCTAACTGTATCTCTTAACAGCTATTGCAAAGCAAGAGCATCTTTTGATAGTCCCTGATAAATCAGCTGGCAATAGCCCCAAACACTTAAGGGGTATGCTGGAATTGATTAACTTCACAGGACATTCTACATTGGCTTGATGAGGGTTGTGAAGCACCAACAGACATTAGATTTGAGACAGACTTCTACCATGTGATAAGCTATTTTAGTGTGTATAGCAACATGTAAAGAAAAGTTTGAGTTTCTGAAAAGCACAAGAATGTGCTCAAACTTTGCTTAAAATTATCATGACTTTAAAAAACTCCTTTCAAATATGGAATATATCTGAAAACAGTCCTTTGATAAGAAGGGCCATACAAGGCACACAATAGCAATAGGCAGAAAAGATCCAGGTAGATCAGTACAGTGGGCCAGATCCTGGGTGGTTGTTCTGGTTGGAGTGATTCCTATAAGAAGCTCACATTGACAGGTTGATTCACAACTACTGCTTACTTCAAGACCATAAACTATCCCTGAATTTTCAACAAATATTAAAATCATGGCCTAGATCTTCAGATTCAAATTTCTCCCTCATTTATGTTTATTTATTATTTAACTATAGCAAGAATAAAATTGTGAATTATCAAAGTTGTGGTCTCTATAATATGCTTATTTATAAATAATTTGAAACCTGTTAATGTTTTTGTGTATCATTATAGTGTTCTTTTGGTGCAATATTAGAACAAGTCAAAATGTAGTAACAAATCAATGCTAGAACAAGTCAATGTTCTTCATACACATACCTATATATAATTTTTCAAAAATCCTACATACTCTTCCTGGTTTTGTCTTAAATATTTAATTCTGAAAGCCTTCTTTGGACCCCTAAGTTGGATTGTGTCTCTTTGTTGTGCAAAGCTATACTTTTCCATAGTAGTTTTCATCACATTTTAATATAGATTCTTCTTCTTATTATTATTTTTGGTACCAGGGATTGAACTCAGGGAAACTCAACCACTGAGCCACATCCCCAGCCCTATTTTGAATTTTATTTAAAGAAAGGGTCTCAATGAATTGCTTAGCACCTCACTTTTGCTGAGGCTGGCTTTGAACTCGAGTTCCTCCTGCCTCAGCCTTCTGAGCAGCTGGGATTACAGGCATGCACCACCACACCTGGCTTCTTTTGCTTTTAACCATCAACTATGATTAGAATTTTTCTAATAAATTTTATTTATTCATTCATTCTAAAAGAGAATTTGAAATGGCCTTGAAAACTCTAGGGCACTGCACAATTTTTATCTATCTCCATCATCTCATTCTCTCTTCTTTCTTCTTCTTCTTTCTCAAGAGCATGAAGTATAAGTTAAAAATTAAAAAAGAATCGGCTTCACTTTTACTAGCTACATGACCTTGAACAAGTTACATAATCTTTCATTTTAAGTCTTCTGATACAAAAAATTGAAATAATGGCATTTTTTTTTTTTTTTTTTTTTTGGGTGCCATCTGCTTTTTTTTTTTTTTTTATTGTAAACAAATGGGATACATGTTGTTTTGAAATAATGGCATTTATAATACAAAGTTTGGGAAGACTAGATAGAATAATGTATACAAAGATCTTGTGTGTGACAGGTTTGCAGTAAGTGTCATTTCCCTTACTTTGTGCTGAGGAAAAGAATAAGTGGGCTTAAAAAAAAGAAATCACATCCTAGACTCATCATTATATAATGAATGGTTCATTGCTCAGAACACTAGATACGGCAGCTGCTAGGGTTCAGGACTTTCACTATGTGTTCAAACAAGCTTATCGAATAATCTATTCTACTCTCATTTGGGAAATCTCATGGAACCATGATGTTAGCCCACAACCTCACTAGCAAAACGCAGCTCCACTGGAGTGGCTAGAAATCTACAGAACAGTTGGGTAGGAAGTGAGACCGGGGGTGGTAAGTGTAGGTGTTGGACAGCTGGGGATCAGCAATAGTATTTAAGCCTCTCTGTACTTTAATTTCTTCATCTGTAAACTGAGGTCAACCATAACAGCACCTCATTCAGCCACTGTGAGGATTAAGTGAGATGTAGGTGGGAGCGGTCAGCCTCACATTGGCACATAGCGAAAGCTCAGTGAAGATTTGCTTTTTTAAAAAAAATGTAATACAGATTTATTGTTTGCTTTCTAATGTGGAATTTGTTTTTCAAATTCTCAGGCATTCATTAATTGACAAGGAATGATTTCTTCAGTCAATAAATTGTAAAACTGGGTTTTGGCACCAGGATTAACCACTGAATACTTAGTGAGATAACAGTTATTAGTACAAGCTGTGAAATAAGAGTGAAAAATGGAAAACTGAGTATAAGAGTTTTTATAGGGATTGATAGTAATGTATGTACTACATCTAATGAAAAGATACATATTTTTTGATAAATATCTTATTGGTAATTCTGAGAAAAAGAACTGTTATTATGTATCTAATCCCAAAGAGCATTATTAGTTTTACCTCTATACATGATTGAAGATAGTTAAGGAATATTCCTTCCTGCTTCTAAACAATATTGATAAGTAAACCACTTTGTCTAGTGGCAGGAGTGGTGACTGAATTATGGATCCCAAACTGTCCTGCGACAGAGGCGATGCCCCTTTAGAGAACTCTCAGTGCTCCAATTGAGATAGCCAGGTTGCTATGTCTATGCCCTGTTCAAAGGGAAATTCTGTACCAGCCTCAGAATTTTATCAGTTTCAACCTTGGGTTCAAATGCTAGCTGCCCAGAGGCAGAGAGTCATGGGAACAAGCTGATAGTCTTAATTGGGCTGTTTTTACTTCAACTTCAGATCTGTTTATCTTGAAGAAACTTTAAATCCCTTTGATGTTAAAACCTATATAATAAACATGCTGAGCTAGCTCTTGGCCACTACTTTCCTAACAGGTTTATCAGTGATCCACTGAGTCCCAGCTTTTTCTCTATTTTTGTGTCTGCTTGTCTTTTCCTAATCCCCCTCACCGCCTGGTCCTGCCAGCCCTGAATAAACTGTCATGCAGGATGCAACAGTCTCATTCTTAATGTATTTCTTAATGACATTTTTCTTAACGTATGTGTCACTGAATCAGTAATGATAGATGTGCTGATCTTTTAGAAGTGGCAGTGACCTCTCTTCTGTCAAGGCCAGCAAATGGCATGACTGCCACCTCTCACAAATGACCCTTGGATGATTTTTTTCTCCCTCATACACACAGGCAATAATGTCACATTAGGAAATTATTTTAAAATAGATCATTGTCTCTCTCGGTGTAAGAAAAATCACATTCATTTCTTTTTGACTGGAGTATAGTTTTCCCTCCCTGCAAATCTGTGAGATGATAACAGACACATGATCACAAGGCTAACAGTTCCTGTGTCTATAGACTGCTTAAACTGGCTCTTCTTGGTATGGGTGTTCCATACCTCACTCTTACTTTTCCACTGAACTTGATCACTTTAAAATTCAGGGCTCCTGATGAATTAACACAGATCACATACTTGTCTTGATTCAAGTACTGAAAGTGTGAAAAAAATATAGCTTATGTCAGGTGAAAGTGTGCACAGCTACAGGATTCTGATGATAACAACCACTAGTAAACTTTTCTGAGAATCCCCAGGGCTTCCTCTGAAGACTCCCTTTGTGTTCTAAGTTATAGCAGATGGGTAGGAGCCAGAGACGTGGGTCAACAAGACCTTCTCTGAAGTACATATTAGGTTTCCATAAGTCACAATTTATGCATGCAAAATAAAACATGTCCATGTGCTATTTAATTTTTCAATAAGATAATAAATAGTTTTTGAAGAAATTAAATCATATCTTGAAAATATATATTTCTAAAATTTAACTTAGAAATATACTTACAGATTTAGTATTCCCTTCAATAATTTCTTCTTCCAGTGGTTCCAGTTTGAGATCCTTCAGTTAGAAGAAGAGATAGCAAGAGGATAAAACCAGAAATTAGATAACTGAAACCAACATTATATATTCATAAGGTAGTTCATTCATCATCAATATTGAACCAAAAGAACCTCATTCCCTAAAAGGAGATGAAAAAATTCTGATATTTTAAAAATTGAACTGTTTTAACAAAGACTTCTTCCACCCATTTATATATCAGTTGTAAGGATTTATTTTAGATGTGTTCAATTTGTTATTGCTTTAAGCTTACTTCAGTGATGTCATTAGAGAGCTACGTTTAGGAGAGAGATATATGAGTACAGAGAAGGGAAGCACAGAAAGGTAAAAAGAAAAAGTTAGAATGACTAGACCTAACAGGATCGTTTCTTTGGCTGTGAGTATTGCCACATTTCTACATTTCTAGGGAGGTCATTATAGACATTAGTCTATTGTTCTAATACATGTACACAACAGCACACATACTGCTATGTTAAAAAGAACAGCTATTAAGAAGTAAATGAAAATACTATTGATAGTCACAAAATAAAGGACTTCTGTAAAGACCTTAGCATCTTCTGAGATCAGCAATGGATAAGACTACTGTCCCCCATGAAACCACAGAACTTCATTCTGTGAATATATATTCTAGCATTTCTTCCAAGTGAAAATTATGCACTATAATTCTTTCAAATGGATAAGAAATCCATTTGAAAGTTCTAGAAATTCTATCTGTAATAATAAGCCTGTCAATAATGGTGCTATGTAGCTCTAGCTGTGTGCCTCTGCTGCGGTGGGGCTTTAGGTAAGTGACTTAACTTGTGATTTTTAACTTGGTAATTACATTTACTGTTCATTCTGCCTTAAATTCTCCTGTCCTAGGACTTCCTCTAACTGCTGCTTCTCACCCTTTGCCATCTCAGTTCAAATGTAACCTCCTTAGAGAGACTTTCTCAGATCACTCACTTTGAGGGTTCTGCCTCCATCTTGATCTTACTGTCCTACTTTTCCTTCACGGCATTTCCCCCTATCTGATTTTACCTTGTTTCTTTTATTTGTTTGTCTGTCTCTCCAGATACTAAAGATCCCACAAGTTTGATAACTTCCATATTTCCACTGTCAGAACAGTGCCAGAACCACAGTAGATACTCAATGAAAACTGAACAAATGAGTGGCTGGATACATTCCCTATCTAAGTCATAACCTTTCCATGAGGGAAAAATTAAATAATAAATATAGATGTAAATTCAATATTAAAAATCATTCAACAGATGGAAACTTTGACATAGTAATCACCTTGAGTATTTTCCTGACACCACCTACTTTTCAGTTCTACCTTCTTTGATTTAAGGTAAGAAAAGCTTAAAACAAATTGTATAAATTGAGGTCTTCTATTACTCCCCTTGAAGTGAGGATGTCCTAGGATCTGATGATAGGCTGAGGACTTCATGAAGGAGAAAGAGGTCTTATTGTTGTCTTTGTCCCTGTTTTGTTCATTTAACATTAAAGGAATTTTCTGCAACATTCAAGCAAAACCTAACATAAAACCTCAGTATATCCACATTAAATACAGAGACTAGAGAGGACAGAAGGAAAATCCGAAGAAAACCTGCAGAAAAAAAACAAGTGTTGTTTTTCTGCCACATGAATGGAATTAGGCTTGGTTTACAGTGTAGAGAGAATTAGTCATAAATACTTAATGGACAGAAAAGACAGCATATGTTCCACTGCAGGGACACTGCTTTTTAATGGGGAGATTAAACCCAGTGTTAACAACTGCGGGAAACAAGGCAGCAGTGAGATGACATGCTCTTGGCCACAGATGGCAATTGGGTAGTTTTCCTCTGAAAAAACTAATTCAGCACAGTACAGAAAAAGTTGTAGAAGAAAACTGGACTTGGACTGCTTCTCACTTGTTAAGATGGCTCATGCTGAGCTCCACACAGCTGGAGCCCAGGGCTGGAAACCATCCCCTTCTACTTTCAGCAGGACTCCCAGACACAGTTCTCCAAATAAAACTTCCTCATAGGAAGGGAGGGAGACAAAAGTTGGGGAAAGAAAGAGACACGACAATACCTGAATTTAAAGTTGAAAGAAAAGAAGTAGAACAAAAGAGAAGACCTAAGCATGATCCATTCCTTTAAAAGTAACTATATAAACTTCAGACACCAAATAAAGGCAGTTTTGCAAAGTATTTCAAAATCACTTTAAAAAGAGGTATGTCTACTCTTTAAATTAATCTAATTATGTTTAACAACAGAATCTTTATATTTTAATAGGGTTTCTTTTTCAAAAAGGGGTCCTGAATTTTCAGGACTTCCAATAGTAGAAAACTAATTTTCATAGCCAGTGTTTTTCCATTTCGACTCATACATCAATTAATGAAAAAGAAAGAAGGGAAGTTGATTCGCATTGAGCTCATAGTTTAGGCATTTGTTCTAGTAAGTGTCCAAACTTAATTAATGAAGATGCCCTGTCAGAGGGACTGGAGCTCTCCACAGTAACCAGTCACATCCCCTTGACCTGGCTCTTCTTTGACAGAATCTCCTTTTCAAAAGCCTTTCCCTTCCTTAGGTTCCTGAGCTTTCATTTGTGTGAAGTTAGCATTTAGGACCTTAACCTGTTGGCCTGACTTCTCTCCTACTAACTGGGTACTTCAGTCTGAGTGTCTTACTACACCTTGAAATTGATGCATCTGAAAAACTAGTTTTCCTTCTCATGACCTAAGAAATTATCTTTCACTTGTCTCTCCCTCTTCCATTAATGTAATAATTATCTCAGACAAATCAGTCAAGTCCTCAGACTCTTACCTGAGTTCCTACCATGCCCATTCAATGGTGCTGTTAATTTCACTTCAAGTCTTTCAAATCTGCTTTGTTGTTGTTGTTATTATTTTGTTTATCTTATTAACTTGATCTGGGCCAATTCTTGCTATCCCTGAGCCCAGTGGGTTTAGGTGCACAAACTTGCTTTTTCATGCCATAGTCTAAGCTGGTTTCAGGGGGCTCTGAACCTAGTCTTCTCTTGTTTTAATCTGTTCTCATTTTTTGATCCAGTTTACATCTTCCTGCATAATTTTCTACCTAAAAGATCTTTTTGGCTTGTCACTTATAATAAATGTCTCTTGTAGTCTCCAAGACCACATCTACTTCCCTTAGTCCATTACACAAGGCCACTCAAGACTGGCTGCACTCTGTCCATACAGCTTTCTTTGTTACTACTTCCCCAGATAAAGACTCTGAACAGAGTGGATCTAGTTGACTGCTGTTCATGCCTTCACTGTAGATCAATGTTTTACTTCTCCATAGAAAGTATTAGTTTTTCATCAGTTTCTCAGCTGATCAGCATTTATTCCAACCTTAATGATGCTTTTCTTGGAGTGGACTCACCTCTCTGTTTCACTCAGTGCTCTAGGACTGTTAATTGAGGTGTTCTCCCCTCCTCTATACAAGAGGCCAGCATGTGACCATAATGAGACCAAACTCTCCCTCCTGGGAAGTGGAATCTTGAGCAGAAGGTGGAGAGAATGGAAGTGTCTAGAACTCACTTATTCCAGTAGAGGTAAACTGAGAGGTTAAGTATTTCTTGTTACGTAGGTCTTAGGAGTTATCTTCTGACTTTTCCTGAATTCAGGTCTCTAACTATCTGTTGATTCTGTGGGAAATTCCATATCCTTCCAGAAAATTCTCAGTTTTATTAAATTACATTGGTGATTTCTGTTGCTTGGAATCAAATTCCTAATTGATTCATCAATTTTAAAGCTCACCTTAAACTTTCCTGCACATGAGACCTTCCCAAGCTTGCAGTGACACTCCCTTGGGTGAACACCTGTAGATGTTAGCATCTGATGCATTCCTTTGGCACAACTCAGACAGTCAGCAAATATTTACTGAGTATTATCTATGAATTCAGTTTTGTGCTACCCACACATTTTTTAAAAACACTATCTTTTAACTCTGTGTCTTTAAGAATACAGCCTGTTTTTTACAAATATATTATGGATTCCTTAAAGTTAGTGATTCTCTCAAACATAAATATTCCTTCCTGGGTGCCTAGCATTCGCAGAAGACACATTTTATTACTGATTTACAAAGCTTGCCTCTACCATAAAACAGTACTATCACTATATTTTGATATGAACTAAGACTAAACTAAAGACTCTCAGGACTTCAACTAGGTCATCTCTAAAAGCTGCCCTAAGCATCATTCAAGGTACCCAGGTCACTTGATGACCTAAGAACCAGGAAGTGTAGCTGATTTAGTTAATTCCCAACCCTGTATCTTATTTTAGCTATAACTGGCAGCAAGAAGAGTAGAGAGAATTAATGTGAACATTTGTATTTGCTTTAACAAATAAATAAACCACCACCATAACATCATCAACAACAACAACAATAGAACAACAACCATAAATTACTACCAAGCAGTCATTCTTGACATTGCTGGAATCCTGTTATTCTATTCTTCAGGCACCCATGAATACTGAGGCAATGAGGAAAACTGGGTTAGAATAACTTGAAAAGTTGAAGAGAGAAGAAATAAAAGAAGCACACACCTTCTTTTCCAGTCTATCAATTAATTTCTGGAGTCTGTTTATCTGGGTCATCCACTGGTTGTCTTCTTCTAGCAAGCCTTGGGAGGAATCGGGAGGGCCACATGTTAAATGTTAGAGTAGAGATGCTTGGTTATCTCTCCTTTAACCCAGAAGGAGAAATGCAGTGTCACTGACTTGTAAACACATTTAAAAAATGTATTCCTGTGAGTATTTTCTTAGCTATTGATTCACAGAGGTGTGCGTATTCCAGTGGATTAATTTCTACAAGACTGTATTTTTTGATTTTGTTTTTGTTTTTGATGTTGTTGTCTGTATTGGCCTTTGATGTTCAAAAGCACAAATCCTGCTGAGCCAGTTTTACTACCCCATAGGTAGTTGTTTTTCTTTTGAAAAAAAAAAAAAAAAAAAAGGAAAGAATCAATAATTCTAAACTTACTTGTAGGGGCCTGGCAGGAACCAGGAAAAACAAACCTCTGACCACAGAGGGTATAAATTGCTTTAATCAAGAAGGAAACACAAGAGCAAGATAGCTGGTGCCTCCTTTCCCAGGGACTAATTTGAGTACCCAAGGACTCTGGTCCCTAATCACAGCTTGTCAGTTTAGTTTGCAGACTGGAGACTGTTGCTTTATATTCATATATATGAAACATATATGTATGTGGTATATATTACATATATATATGGATGCATGTATATATGCATATATATTCATACGGAATATATATTTGAGTATCTAGCACCAGGTTCAACATTACAGAAACTCTGTAGCTATTATTAGTATTACTTTGCAAAGGCTCAGAGGGAAGAGGTGTGGTCTGAGACTCCTGCACAAATATCCTGGCTCCGTTGTGTATCCTTATTTCGACTCAGAGTATTTTCACAGGGGATTGCTGAATTAATGTTATTTAATATTTCTTGAAACGAGAATGTGATTTAATCCAAAAGTATAAAGCCTTGTTTCAACCTGGAAGGAATGAAGACAAGACTTTATAAAGGGGTGGAGCTTTACATCAGAATTTACTTCTCCAGCTAACATCTTGGGGAAAACCCCTCAAAGACCACCAAATAAATTATGATGCAAGAATGAGCATTAAAACTGCCACACAGGAGTGACTACTGGGGCGGGGGGTACACGTGGTTTAGGTTTACTTTTTAATTCACAAATTAGTTCACGTATTTCCAATATAGGTTGTTCCTAAAAGCATTTAAGGTGGCTGTCATGTCAATGTCCCTGATTCCAAATGGTGAAATGTGAAGAATGATCTGTTTTGCCTCAAGAATCTAGCATTATCATTTTCAAATTAGGCTTTGCAGATTGTATTTTTCCCAATTCTTCAATTTTTTTTTTTTTTGATACCAATTTTTTTTTTTTTTTTAACCTAGGGGTGCTTAACCACTGAACAGCATACCCAGTCCCTTTTTAGATTTTATTTGGAGACAGGGTCTCGTTGAGTTACTTAGGGCTCTACTAAGTTGCTGAGGCTACATTTGAACTTGCAATCCTCCTGCCTCAGCCTCCTGAGTCTCTGGGAGTATAGGCACATGCCACTATGCCTGGTTCAACTCCTCACTTTTTTCCTGCTGTGTATATGTATTACATACCCTTTACTGGCAATTTTTCAGTACTTCCCAATACAATGGCAGAACATATTTCCCTCCCCATTGTTACTGGGTATGGAAAGTTCGCAAACAAGATGTTATCTGTGGTTTTAAATGTGCTTGTGTTTTGGTCTGGCTCCTTGTGTTTCTGACACCAGTAATGAAAGCTCTCCAGCTGTCACTTATCCCAGAAAAGGGCTAAGTGAAGAGCAGAGCAGAACTCAACCTACTGTCCTGGAGCCACATACAGCTGTTCACAACCCAAATCACAACCTACTACAGAACCATGAGAAAGTAATACAAGTATTCCCAGTTGTAACCAAGGAGATTTTGAGGTTGTTTCACAATAAAAATGGCCTGATATTCTATGTGATCTCAGACAGTTCATTTAACTTTCTGAGCATTGGTTTGACCAGCTGGAAAATGGAAATGGATGATATCTATCCTATAAGATGTTGGGATAAAATAAGACTGTGTTCAAGAAAGCAACCTGTTAACTTTCAAGTGCAGTCAGAATAATAAAATACATATACTTATTGGTACTTTTATTTTCTAAAATAAACTGCAGTTATTTAAAGATTCATTTGTGTTAAAATGACATGTTCAAGTGAAAAATGCGCATGTATATATGCCTGCCTTATACACCTCACTCCAGTATTTGGCAACATTTAAGTTTCTTACCTCAGGTTGCTTTAAAACAATTAAAAATGATATGCTTAAAATGTAATAACCTAAGAAGTATTAGTAAAAATTAACCCAATAAATCTTATGTTGTATTATGAACTTCATAAATACCAGCTATAACTAATCTTAATGTTACAGGAGACAAACGTCCTTTCCCTAAGATGAACTTAGGGCATGCTTAGGGAGGCCTGGAGATCTGGAGCACATTAGGGTGGAGCCTAAAGAGTACCTCTGGGCGTCAGTTGTAGAACTAGAGGACACATCTTTGGGGTATGGGCAGATGGAGTGCCTTCCTCCTTGCTCAACACCTCTGTGTGCTTCCCAGGCACAGCCGCTAGGATCCGACAGAACTGGGGGTCAGGATCCCCACCCACTTTGCAATGCCCTGCACACTTTACCACTTCAGGGTCAAACTCATTTGGTAGAAAGGCTGTGTTCCATTTCTCCTGTTGTCTGAGCTGTTGTCTGTTGAATGATCCACTGGTAAACGCAAATTACATGGAATATAACGAAGAAAAACAACACAGGCTGCATTACCTGGACCACTGACATTAAACTGAGGGCTGTTGGGAGAGAAGCTGTTGTGTCTCTGGACTCGACGGCTGGATCGCTTGCCAGGCCACTGAATGGACAGGACTTCTGGCTTGGCTGGCCCTTGCCTGGGACAACAGAGAGAACATTGAGCCTCATTGTCAAGCCTTCAGCACCTTGCCTCCAGGACAGTCTCCAAGCATCCGTCACAAAGGTTTTCTAGGGCACTGAAAGCTTATGAGAAGTACTGCTTGCAGATGTGCTCCAAAGACCCAGGGTGATTAGGACTATAGCATGTGAACCTGAGGAACAGAATTCTGGGCATTTTTTATTTTTAAATTTAAAAGTCTTAAATAAAAACAATTTTGTCATTTGTAAATTAAACAAAACTTCTTTTCTTCATGGACCAACTCATTAATGGGGAAAGTATGTGTGCATATGTTGCTGTTGTATTTTGCTCAAATTGAGAACACCTATGGAGTTTTCTTTCCTTAATCCATTTTTTAAATTTAATTTTTGATCCAAATTATATATCTGCATATTTTAAAAAGTCTTATTTCAACAAACAGAAGCTCATTCCTCCTATGTCTAAACCCTACCCCTAGTCCTCTTTCACAAGCTAGATTTTTTAGCAAGTTATTATATTGTGTTTACTCTTTTATTGGTATGCAACATGCTTAAATTTCCATCAATTTTTTTAAATTTTAGGCTTTATCTATTAACTTCCCAATACATAAAGCTCAGGCCAATGATATATACATGGAAATGTCACAGGAAATGCAAAAGGTCTGCTTCAAAGGATGGATTCTGCTGGGAGAGAAGCATTTTTCTTTTCCTTATTCTTTGCTGATTAGAATGTAGGTATATTGGTTGGAACATCAACAACCATCTTGGATCATTGAGATGAACTTGAGAGTGGAGGACATGCATTCAAGATGTGAAAAAGAAAGAAGGTTAATGATAAATCTGTAGAGATGCTATGCTTGCCTTAGGCTGCCCTCACAGATTTCTTTAGTAGGAGATAATAAAATTTTATGTATCTAAGTCACTATATATAATATTTCTGTTATAGGTAGACAGATCTAATACTAATTTACTCATCTAAAAATCTTTATTTTCTACCAGCTAGGGAGTACACCTTCAGTTATTCTACTCTGTTGGCTTAACCCTCCCTTGTTTTGGTGGAAAATATCCTTTAATTGCTTTATAATGTCACTATTAAAAAATCTGATGTTTCCTTGATAACTTGTACATAACCTGGTTTTTCTCTCTGGGGAGTTTTGCACACTTATCTTTGTCTCTAGGATTCTGAAATTTCATAATGTTATGCTTTTGTGTTGTAATTTTGTTATTTGTAATAATGGGCTCTTCTGTTCTATTAAGCTGGAAACCAATGTCCTTATTCTGGAGACTTTTTCTTCAATTATTTTATAATTTATCTCCTTTGTTCTTTGTCTGGAAATGCTATTTTGAAAACACTGGCCCTCTTGGACTGACCCTCTAGTTTTCTTATTATATCTTTCCTGTTTTTCATTGCTGTGTGGAGATTTTGTTACATTTTTATTCTGAAATCATTCTCAGAGAATTTCATTTTTGCAATTGTACTTATAATTTCCAAGGGTTCCTTTGTGAGTTCTGAATGTCCTTTTTTTTAACATCATCCTGTCCTGAATTCATAAGTGCAGTATAGCTTATTAGGTTTCTGAGGGTATTGATAATTTTCTTTTCAAAGTTTTCCTCTGATCTCTGGAAAATGTTTCCTCTGCTTCTTTCTCATGTTTGATTCATTCCTTTGGTTGTTCCCACACGTTTCAGAGGGAAGAACAACAAGGCTGACTGAAACCTTTGCGTGTATGGTGGGGATTGCCAACTCATAGCTTCCATGGTGGAACCGACTGGCTGGGTCCATTTATCAGAGGAACCTGATCCAAGGTACCATAATATCTTTTCTTTTGAAACATAAGAATAACATCCCAACTGGAGTGTATGAGCCTAGCTATTAATGATTTGGAAGCTGAGCATGCAAAGCATTATAGTATAGCTCTAGAATGTCCCCCAAAGTTTTATACATTGACAGTTTAGTCCCCAGTTGATGGCACTATGAGAAAGTGGTGGAAAATTTAGGAGGTAAGGTCTAGATTTTGGAGGAAGTAGGTCACTGAAGATGCGTTTCAGGGTTATATCTTGTTCCCACCCCTTCCTCTCTTTCTCTTTGCTTCACGGCTGCCAGGAGGTGAGTGGTGTTGCTCCACCACACTCCCTGCCTTGATGTTTTGCTTCAGCACAGACCCAAAGTGACAGCATCAAGTGACCATGGACTGAAACTTTTGAAATTGTGAGCCAAAATAAATCTTTCTTCTTTGAAGTTGATTTTCTCAGTTGTTTTGTCAAAGTGGTGAAAAGCTGAGTGATATAGGAGGTTTCAGATCTACTATTCAGTATCAAAGTCTTCAACTATACGGTCTTACTTTTCAGTATTGTGCCCTGAGTCCCATTTGTGCCAGGTTTACTTCTGCCCACCTTCTTCAGATCGCTCAGCTCCACAGTTCTTTAGATTGGGGAGGGGCGATGATTTATGGCTTCTAACAACTTGTCCATCCTTTCACCTCACTCTCAGTTGCATATGGCATGATCATTTTTGAGCTTTTCTAGAGTTTCTGCGATGCCCATTGCATTGCATTGACTCTCATGCCACCTACTTGTTTCAGCTTTCCAAGAACTTTTAAATCAGTTTCCAATAGATTCATCTTCCTTCCAGTTTTAAGTTTTTACTCCTCTGGCTCTTCTGTCCTTCTTATTTTTAAGGGATAATGTTTTGTATCCAGGTGCTTTTAATGTCGGGTTGTGAAGGGCTAGGGAGGGAGAAAAATAAATCATATATGTTTGATCTCTAATCTTTTAACTAAATTTCCCTATAGATCTTCCTGGTGCATAAGAAAACCCAACTTTCCGCAGCTTTGGTGGTCACAGGAATGGGTGATTATTTCTTTATGTTCAAGCTACAATAGAACTGTGTGAAGCTTTATAATCACTTATAGGGGAAAATAAAGCTTTTCTGTCTTTCTATAATAGACAGCTATTGAGAGGAGGAAAATAACTTCTGAGCCTGGAAGGAATCATTCATATCCCTGGATAGAGAAGAACTCTGGAAAAGAGATCAGACTTGTAGATTACATTACACAAAGGAAATCTACATGTAATTAAACAGGGTTCCCAGGAATGTAGCTTGTGAGAAAGAGAGGTTTATGTAAGAAGACAGGGGTCCTCTAGAGAGAAACTTCAGTATCATGTAATGATTATTCTTGTCATTGGCTATTAAGTTCTTCCAAAAGACATGGAATTAAAGTGGCTCCCGCTTAGTCAATTTGCCAGGACAGATACAAAGATTGTTATAGGATGCCATCTGAAAATCTCACCTCTGTGGCATTCCAGCTGCACACATCCCTTCTCTCTGAAATTGCCATTTTCACATGAATAGACACAGACTTTTTGCCCAACACAGCATGTCTAACTCATTACTGCAGGATGAATGATACTGCGTGATTCTGCCCTGGGGCTGATAGATAGAATAGATGACTTCTCCAAATTTGCTATATCCCAGTAAGTCTTTGTATCTCTAGGTTTCACAGATATTAAATCCCAAAGTAATGTTGATGTTGAAAGGGAAGCACATTATTACAACTGAAGGGATTTTAATGAAGCCTGTGTGTTACATCAGAACATCATGGAATCTTCCTTTACAACATAGAGACTGATGAGTTTTGGATACACCGATTTAACTTCTCTTTTCCACATGTGTTCTCTCTCCTTTTTCTTAAGAGTCTCCCACCTACATATCATAGATTAATTTTCTTTAAACCTTGGTTTCATTAAATTGCTCTTTTGCTAACAACTACCAATGACAATCTCTGGTAGAATTAAGTCTGAATGCATCTGGCTAGTTTTTAAGATCTTTTAAAATCTCTGAAGTCAGTTACATTAGTCACCTCGCTTTCCCAGCTCCTTACCAACTGCTCCTCTGAAAGGTTCCCTTTACTTAGAATTCTCTTATACCAAGTGGAGGAGAACAATGTAAAGTCCCTGCTATCTGGAAACTCAAAGTCTAATGGGGGAGATAAATAAGTAAGGGGCTGAGTAGATTTGAATAGAGGATACCTTGGAAGAACTTGCTCATACAGTGGGAGACATGAAATCCTATTTTGAGAGCAGTAAAGGCTTCCAGAGAAAGTATTGTCCAGTGACCCAACAAACTAGGAGGAGTTAGATGAGAGGTGGGTAAGATGGGATGAGTGAGGCTCCAGATCATCTCAGATTATCATTGTGCCATTCAAATTCATCCTATTGACCCAGTGTGTCTTCAATCCCCATAGTGCTTTCCATTGGCATCTTGATGGACATCCTGGGAAAAGGACAGCTTTGCTCTCTGTTTCACTGGTGTGCTCTCTTCACTTTGGTTTTGGGTAACTAGCCAATAGGAAGTACAACTCCTTTAGGCTGGGGTTAATTCATGTGCTTCTGGTTCATTAAAGACTTCACATCAGATGTTATGCTCACAAACCCAGAGTGGTACTTTTTTTCTATTTGCTTATTTATGCATTTATTTAGAAACGTTCAAGAAGGAGTAGCACAGATTTGGGGTGGAATTTGGGCATCCCTGGAAGCCTTAGTCAAATAGCATACAATAACACTCTGTACACTGACATTAGATCTGCAATAATTCCTATTTGTTCAAGTTGGCTTTGAGTGAGAAATCTAGAAATAAAAGGTCCTCTAGTTTCTTCCACTTTCCTTAAACTTTATTATTATTCTCCTCTTCAGTAAGCACAGCTGATATGCAGCTGTTGGCAGCATTCACAAGAGTTCAAGGCTAGCCTGTGGCCTAACACAAAGAACAGTTGCTCATTAAACATTCATTGTGTGATGACAAATGCGCAACACAACTTTACAGGAGAAACCAGAGAAGAGAATCAGAAGTGCAGATGAAGAGGAGGGCGGAGGCTTTTTCAACTTCTTCTCAGGTGGTAAATGATTGATTCTAAAAAAAGGAGAATTCATTTTATTTCCAGAAAATCTAAACAAAAGAAACAACAAAAGAGGCGTCACTTTCTTATTAGGAACATGAAATCAGTTTCATTGTGCTTCAAGACATTCAGTTATCTTCTGCTCAAAGCTGAGAAGTTGGGTTGTTGCTTTTCTAAAACTAATTGTTACTTTTTGCTATTTGATATGAACTCGCCCAACACAGTGAGAATAGAGTTTGTACTGTGAAGAATGATGTACAGATCCATTGAAGGGTGCATCCCTGTGTTCGTCAGCTGCACAAGCTCATTAGATTCTGGAATTATAGGCTTTTTTGTTAGAATTTGGTGGTGCTCACTCATTTTGACACTGTAAACACATGGTTGAAAATTTCACTATTTTCTGGAGATGTCCTAATAATTACGTATCCATTAATTTGTTTAGAAAAATTGGTCCTACAAAACAGTCTATGATCAGCCTGTTCAAAAAAACTTACTGTGTTGTTCTGCCCAATTTAGGATGCAAAAGTTAGATAAGGCACATCTGTAGGTTTAAAGGGACATATCAGCTAAAATATGTTGCAAGAGCAAGAGTTTTGCTATACCCTTTTCTAGCTTACAAGGTATGAACAATAACTCAAGAAAGCACCAACTGTTGGTTAGAATTATTTTCATGAGGAGGGCGGAGGAACATGGCAAAATGTAACAATTAGTTTTAGGAAAGCAACAACCCAACTTCTCAGCTTTGAGCAGAAGATAACTGAATGTCTTGAAGCACAATGAAACTGATTTCATGTTTCTTTACAAACTTATTACATAGATTTCTCTTTAGTATTATTGTCTTTATTTATATAACTATTATAATATCATTCTTATTCTCAATGAGACCTATTGGTGGTACTGAATTTTAAAATCTTTCCTATCATTTGTTTTTCTCCATATTCTAAAATAATTAGGTTTATTAAATTCTCAAGTCTGTATCAAGGTTTACTTAATCTGTAATGACCTTTCCCATCATTTATACTCATTTGTAAGACAAGTCTCATATTGTACAGAAACTCTACAAAGTGGATTTTCATCCTCTATCTATATTTAATCTTTTACTTTTCCAAAACTTACTGGCAATTTCCCTCCCTTTCTAAATATTTATGACTTGGTACTATATAGTTTTGGTGTCTGTGTCCTATTTATATTAGGTTTTAGACTCCTTAAGGATTGATATCATGTTAAATATATCTTAACATCATCCACATTTCTTTTAATGTCTTTTAATGCCTTCTCCATCTTTTTTTTTTTTTTTTTTCTTTGCAGTGCTGGGGATTGAACCTAGGGCTTTGTGCTTGCAAGGCAAGCACTCTACCAGTTGAGCTGTCTCCCCAGCCCCATCTATTATTTTTTAATGAATTATTTTTTGGATAGATGATGAACAGAGGGAAAAAAAAGTAAATGATGTTTTTTAAAAGTAAATAATAAAGCAAGCACCCAGTGGAGGTTCTTGTTATTCCTTTTAAATCTATGAATTCTCAATTTAGTTTTCACTAGTATGAGTATAATGACTGTTTAGTTTTCCACAAACACAGAGACATTGTATTGAAACATTTAGTTGCCTTTCTTGACGTGTTTGCTCCTCAGTAGTTTCCATGGCACATTCCAGGGAATTCTGGAGAGACTGCAGCTGATTCAATGTCTCCTTCAACAGAAATCGAGTCACAAATTGTTCCAAATTGGAAGCTTCTTGATAGTCCTAAGGCAACAACAACAACAAAAAAAAAAAACAAAAAAAAAAAAAACCAAAAAAAAACAATCAGAAGTATGGAGGGGGAAAAATAACGAGGGATAGTTTTTTCCTCTGTGTACCTTTTGACCTGAGACAAATCCTGGAAAGGGAGGGTGGAGAGAAGAGAAAAGATGTGGTGCCTTGGAGGAGCTCTCTCCATCTATCAGAAATGGAGTCAAAGAGCTGCAGAAAAGACTGGATTATATCACTACTCATTGCACCTGCCCCTCAATTAAGTAAAAGAAACAAAAAAACAAAAACAAAAGAGAAGAATTATGAAATAGATATTGGTAGAAAAGGAAAACAATAATCTGTGAGAAGAAAAGATTGGAGCATGGCTGCCACGTTTCATTTAAATGATGACCATGCCGTGTTTTTTTTTTTTTTTTTCCCCTCTATTACCAACAAAATGCAGTCATGTTTCAGCAATTGGCTTAATTCCATCTTGATATATTTATTATGCTTGATTCGTATTATGATGAATCCAGAGGAAATGAGACTGTTTATTTTAAAATTCAGTATGTTAAGTCTTGGAATATTCCAATGGTTTACTAAATCTGCTCATGTCTCTCTCAGTAATTTTACCTGAAGCTCATTTGCAGCTGTCTCAGTCAGGAAAGCATCATTCTCTCCTGCAGCCCTGGGTCTACAGGCAGATCACTGCAGTCTTAGTTGCAGTACTTGCTGAGCTCAGCAAGGTAAGTGGGGGCTGTGAATGGTACCACCATACAACTCTACTACCCTCTAAAGTCTCAGGGAGAACCAAGGAAGAAAACCTGATTAGCAAGAAGGAAAGGGCAACAGAACCACTCTTTCTGTTCATGGGACCAGTCAGTTAAATCTATTTTCTATCGTTAAGTGGGAATGGTATATATTCAAGTTCAGCCAAGGAAAAAAAGATTTATTTGGCTCTGTTCCAAACAAAAATTAATTTCTTAATTTCTTTCTTTTCATTTATTTATTTTTTGTGGTTCAAAATACAAAATTGAAAGGAATGATTGTGATAAGGTAATGCCATGAGTCCTGATGTACCGAGGCATGGTTATAAATCCAAAAAAACAGCATTTAGTTATTTAACCTCTGTAGGTCTCGGCTTTCTCACTTATAAATCAGGCTAAGTAACTTCAGCATACATTCCAACTCAACAATATCCTGTTTTTTTTTTATCAACTCTAAACTATAAAATATTGGAATGTGACTTCTTGTATAAATTTCTTTGGAATATTTTCTTTTAGCAGAGAAATTTAATGTCACAGAGAAATCTCATTTCTTTCTTAATTTGAAATAGAAAAGGTTTCAATCATCAGTCTCTCTTTTAGCCCTTTCTTTTCAGGTAAACAACATAGGAATTGTCTTATCTACCCTACAAATAGTTTTATTTGAAAATTAAAAATTGAAGTGTCTAAATTCTATTTAAGAAAATAACCATAAAACAAATGTTGCATTCTCATGGTTATAAGGATTTTTGGTGAGCTAAATCAAGTTAAAATATACAAAATACTGAATTTGATTACACAGCTTGCTATTTATTGGCGATACAAATTTCAAAAAATCATTTCTCAATGTGTTTTCTAAAATCAAGGAAAATTTTACTTTGAGATAGAAAGAAAATATGTTGATAGAAAAGAGCCTGTGTTTGACTCTTTCCCCACAGTTATTTCCATTTGGCCAATGTATATTTTTTAAAAGAAAATTTGTTAAAATGAAGACAAAACATAATTGCATAGTCAGATATTATGCCAAACATATTTGCATCTCGGCATACACTATGACTAATCCTGAGTAAAAGGTAGAGAGTTTTATACCTGTTGGTAGAAAGCACTGAAAAGTGAAGGAGGTATACATCTACTGAACAGAGAAACATAGAGTTTGCCTTATTCTTTTTTCTTTTAAATGTTAAATATCTGTCATTGTTATGTCACAGCTATAGAAAGTGGATTTTGTTGTTAGCTAATTAAAAAACTTCTGTCACTGCAGCTAGATTTTGGCTTCTTAGACCAAAGGTCAGGTCTTAAATGTCTGTATTCCTCATGGTGCCCTACGTAGATCCTCATTCCATACCTGATTGTTTTGCAGATAAACTTCAGCCCTAAGAATTTATCACATTACTATTGTGCTTTTAAATAAAGAATTTGATTCAGATAAAGTCAGATATTTAAGAATAAAGTTAACAAACAGATAACTGGTTACTCCATCATTGTGCTATGTAGCAAAACAGGAAATTATCATCTTGACGCTTTTATCTCACTTGGATGAGAATTTACTCTGCCCATTTGTGACTCTCCAGATAACATTAAGAAATACCACATCCCCATTGGTAGATGTATTTGACATAAATACTGATGCCTTGACATTGAGAGGGATGTTAGGTGGGGATAAGGCTCTGGGGGATTAAGTTTTTTGAATCAATTAAGAAGGTTAGCTGCTATGTGCTGCCCCGTGGTGATAAGGAGAAAAGAGGCTTGTTTTCTAATATTCCCACTTATCCTTTGCGACTTAGCTCATGGCACCAAGTCTACACCACCTTTTCTTCTCAGAACTGCGTGAACCACAGTTCCTTCCCCTTCTGTATTCTGTAATACCACTTTCCTACCTAGGGCATACAATTTGTCATTTTCTATTGTAACCTGTCATTTACTTGTCTTTCTTCCTTATTTTAGGTCAATGCTTTAAGGACAAAGATTATGTCGTGTTCATCTCTGTTTCCAGAATGCCCAGAACAAAGTCTGGCACTCAGCAGCTGCCTCATAAATGCTTAAAGAATATGTGAGGAACTGGAGACCATGTGGAGATGAAGGCACCGGAGGGAACGTCAAGCCCTAGAAGCTGCTCTTGCTGCTCACCAATCACCAGCTGTGTCCCTGCATCTGGCCCTTGCTGTTTGCAGACGTTGTTGCCCAGCTTGCCTGGTCACGTGGACTCTGCAATAAAGGGAAACACAGCTTTGCTCTTAACAGACTGTTTGTCCTCATTTCACTTCCTGGACCATTTGCTGGTCTTCTCCCCTTCCCTTACTCTGGATCCCAAGCTTTGGGACTGCAGACGCAGGCGGCACAGATCCAATCTGCTTCCCTTATTTCAGATATGCAGCAGATGTTCCTTTGGAAGGCAGTGGTGAAAGAGGCAGATGGAAAATTAAATAGATAGCAAGCTGGAAAATGTCAAAGCCGGGTCCTTTTTATTCTCAACAAATGTGTTGGTTGTGAAGGTACAAAAAGAGATCTTTGGATTGCTAACTCCCCAAAGATTGATATGTTGGTGTAAGATGCATGTTCCTTTGAGAGAATGGTAGAAAGAACTTCTAGTGGTCTAAGAAAGCACTAAAAATCAAATGTACAGATGAAATTTCTTTTTTATTTTTTCTTTTCTCAGTTTAGTCCGTTATGCCTGTTAGAAAGGATATGGCCAAATGAAAGCTAACAGGGTATTTCACAGATCTCAGCAATGTTTATTCAAGTCATTGATAAGGTCAATTACAATTGACGATTGATATATTGGTTAACAAAGTAACATTAATACTTCTATTTTTGCCTTTGAAAAGCCAAAATGTAAACATTTCAATTTTACAAAATGTAAACATTTCAATTTTTACATTTCCTTTTACAGACCTTGGAATAGGGCTAGCATTTGTTCAAGTAAAAATCCTAGCATTCAAAACGTAGTACTTTGAAAATGAGGTTTCTTGTGGGGACTGCCTGTGAGTCTTAATTGTCAGATCATTTCTCAGGAAGCAAGCTCTGCCCATCTGGTTGATGGAAGAGTGGAGATCTTAGTTATTAACCCACTATGAATCATCTGAATTAATTAGGAAAATCAGAGCATCAGACTTCCTTGTTTATATTTGCCCTCTCTGAAAATTAATCAAGCTGGTGACATCCAGTCTAGTGTCTTATTGTTTACAAGGTCAGTTACAATCATGTTTCTCTGGGGGCAATGTTTCTAAATGCCTGTGGATCCACACTCTGTAGCTCTCTCCAATCTCCTGTGAGACATCTGTGCTACATTCCATAACAGGAAAGAATCACTCTGCAAAGATAAGGTTATCTTTTTATCCTTTTCTCTCCTTCCTCAAATTGTTACTTTTTTTTTTTTTTTTTAAGTCTAAACTAGCTTGCACACATTACCTATGTCCTACTTCTTTTAAATATTCTTGGGCTTTCTTATTTTAAATAGCACATTTTTTTTTTCTAAGCTGGTAGGATACCATATCAAATTTAAGACTTAAAAAAAGAACAAATGAAGAACTGGTCCATAACTGTTTTCAAAATGGACTGAGGTTAATCCCAGATATGTCTTTGGAAATCTTAGATGGCAAAACAAGAGATCAAAATAATTTCAGATTACAGATTCCCAAGGATTAAGTGAATTATGCAGCCTCAAATTAGAGCATGAACAAGCTTATAATTTTGGAATAAAGTATTATTAAATAATCAATATTTGAAATCAGTCAAATATCCCATTGTTTGAAATCTGAAAATACTTTAAAGATAAGTTATGTTATTTAAGACCTTCATATTGACATACTCCATTGTAAAAGACTCATGTCAAGGTTCTCAAGGATTGATTTTGTGTAGGTTTCTTTCCTCTGGATCCTTCTATTGCTGTTTCAAACCAGGAAATTATAGCATCCTAGATGTCTTTCTCTAAAGAATGATTCCACTCTCCTGAGATGTTATCCTCTTCAAACAAGTGGATCTTTAGGAAAATGCACTTGTGTGTAAGTATGGAAACATTCTTGGTATCAGCCCACATCTGGAGATTAACAGGCAACAGGTGAAGACCCAGGTCACATTCACAGGCACCTAATAACAGTGTGGTAGTTAAGAATTTGGGTCTGAGGATGGTCACACTGAAGTTCTGATCCATACCTGTGTCGATTGACAGCTGTGTGAACTATGAAATGAATGCTGTCCCCCATATCCTCTGGCAGAGCACTTCACTTTCTGGATTCTTTCCAAACTTCTTTCTCAGCTTCTGAGTTTACTCCTCTTGCAACATCCCTATTTGCTGAACTGTGAATAAGACTAGTTGTCATAAACTTGGTTTGAGGGGCAAATGAAATATGGTATGTGAAGTGCTCAGTGTGGCATCTCCCTCACAGTTGTTGATATAGGTTTATTACTGCTATTAACATAATGGAGGAAGGATTTTACAGAGTGTAGTGGACAGATCTTTAATCAACATTCACAAGACCTGGGTTTGTCTGCTGCAATCAGAGTTTACCTCAGAACTACCCCTAGGGGATAAATGCATAGTGTTCCACATTACAGGCTTTCCATAGAAATTAGTTTTCCTGAGTGCTCTCTCACATATATTTTCTACTATACATCTACTGCCTTGCATTCCAAAAAATGTATCCCTCTTATGTACATATCTGTTACTATATTGGGACTGTGACCCATGAATTCAGTCTTTAAGGAGTTAATCACATTTAAAATGTGGGGTTCAAAATCGATTAATTAATTTTGCAAAATTAATCAAAAAGCTTATACATTCTTGACTTGTTTCTTATCCAGGATAGTATGTGGGATACAATTTGCAAATCTAAACCACACTTTTTGCATTTCTCTTTGTCTCTAATGAATGCTGTCCTCCATGTCCCCTGGCAGAGCACTTCATTTCCTAGACTCTTTCCAAAATTCTTTCTCAGACCTCACTCCTCTTTCTTTCTTTCTCTACAGATCTTCAGATATGTTGGCTAAGATTTTTTCCTTTCTCCTCAAGTCTGTGTGAATCTAGCATTATATGTGGGTCCAGTCCCTTATTCTGAATCACAAAAGTATAGAAACCAGATAAATAGTAACAGAATGATTGGGGAAAATGTGCATATTGGAAGTATAGTTTTTGAAAACCCTGAAATGTTCACATAAAAGTAGACAGAACTAGAAAAAAAAGGACAACCTTGTTGTCCAACAGACAACAAGGCCAGTTGAGGTGTTATCATCAAACTCAAATTGTAGGTGTTTAGAGACAAAATCACTGACTGCCACAAGATGGGCATGGGTACTCCTAGATGGGTAGGAAGAAGTGCAGGGAAGCAATGGGATATGGCACAGTTCTGAGAACAAGAGAACTTCAAAGTAGCCAACAAATATGCACTAGAACAACAGTGGCTAATTTGAGAACAACAGCTGAAACTGGGAGGTGTTCTAGCCGAAAGTGGGTGAATATAAAAAGGGGGAACATACAAATCCTAGTAAGGCCAAAGGGGCTGGAGTCACACAGCCCATGGAACTCCTGAAATTGGCCTCCCCAAACTCTGTGTTGAGGGGGACCCACACTGAAGTGAATTGGCTGGGAGCAGAAGCAAACTGAGCAGTACAAGTTCGCAAAGACAAAGAAAAGCAGACTCAGACAAAAAGTGGGGAGAGGAGAGGGGCATGAGGACCCCAGCCTGCCTGTGCCCCACAGGGAACCAGTGCCTATGCTGTGGCTCCCTACCTACCAGCACGTTTGGAAGCAGGTGCAGCCATCTTGGATTATCTCCAAAGCAGAAGTTGACATCTTTGGGTGGGGCATCGGCATCCACCTAAAGGATGTCCCATCCTGAGACACCTGCTGGAGTCTGGAAGCTCACTGTCAGGTACCTCTCATGTATCAGGCTACTGAAGATTGGGAGGATTGAATAGTATATGACTGTTACAGTGTAGATTTTTTTCTTTTTAAATTTTAAATTTAAATTTAAATTTTCTTTGCTCTATTTTAACTGTTTCCCCAGTCTCTTTCTTCCTTTTCTCATGCTAATAACCAACTTCTTTTGATTTCACTTTAATTCTTCCTATGGTCAAGTACCCCTATATACTCTCTTCTTACCCCATTAACAGTTACATCTTACACCTCTCCCCATTCACCATTAGAAATTGTAGACCTCATTGCAAACCTATTGGTTATACTGTTGATAATAATTGAACTCATCCTCTGTTTATTACAATACTGTTAACGTCTTCATGGGGCTATTTGGCTTATGGCTGCATATTGTTTGTTTTGGGTGCTGCTAATATTGATCTCCCCCTTAAAGGTGAGGTATTGGAAACCTGAAGGGTCACTATAATCTTGAAAATAAATAGAGAAGATGGTAAGAAATCATGAACAGAAATTCCAAGATGAATGGGATATCATGAGAAGACCAAATTTAAGAATTATGGAAATTGAAGAAGGCACAGAGTTACAAACCAAAGGAATGAACAATATATTCAATGAAATAATATCAGAAAATTTCCCAAACCTGAAGAGTGAAATAGAAAATCAAATACAAAAAAAAAAAAAAAAAAAAAGAAAATCAAATACAAGAGGCTTACAAGACATCAAATGTACAAAATTACAACAGATCCACACCAAGGCACATTATAATGAAAATATCAAACATACAAAATAAAGATAGAATTTCAAAGGTTGTGAGAGAAAAGATCAGATTATATATAGCAGAAAACCAATATGGATATCAGAAGATTTCTCAGCCCAGACACTAAAAAAGATAGAAGGGCCTGAAAGAATATGGTTGCCAACCAAAAATCCTATACCCAGCAAAACTAAACTTCAGGTTTGATGATGAAATAAAAACCTTCCATGATAAACGAAAGTTAAAAGAATTTACAAATAGAAAGCCTGCACTACAGAACATTCTCAGCAAAATATTCCATGAGAAGGAAATGAAAAACAACAGTGTAATTCAGCAAAGAGAGGAACTACCCTAAAGGAAAAGCCAATCAAAGGAGAAACCAAGTCAAGTTAAAAGTCAAAAATAAGCCAAAATGACCACAAATATTAATCATATCTCAATAATAACCCTGAATGTTAATGGCCTAAACTCATTAATCAAAAGACATAGACTAGCAGATTGGATTAAAAAAAATAAGACCCAACAATATTCTGCTTTCAAGAGACTCATCTCATAGAAAAAGACATCCACAGATTAAGGTAAAAGGATGGGAAAAAACATACCACTCACACAGACTCGGTAAAAAAGCAAGAGTTTCCATCCTCATATCAGATAAAGTGGGCTTCAAGCCAAAGATAGTCAGAAGAGATAAAGAACGACATTTCATACCACTTAAGGAACCATAAATCAGTAAGACATAATGATCATAAATATTATGCACCAAATAATGGTGCATCCATGTACATCAAACAAATCCTTCTCAAATCCAGCAACCAAATAGTCCACAACACAATAATTCTAGATGACTTTGACACACTGTTCTAACCACTGGATAGATCTTTCAAACAAAAACTGAATAAAAAAAACCATAGAACTCAATAACACAAGCAATAACTTAACAGACATATATAGAATATTCCATCCATCAATGAGTAAATAAACTTTCTTCTCAGCAGCACATGGATGCTTCTCTAAAATAGACCATATGTTATGCCACAAAGCAGTCCTTAGTAAATACAAAAAATACAGATACTACCTTGTATTCTATCATATCAATGGAATGAACTAGAAATCAATGATAAATAAAAAACCAGAAACTACTCCAACACCTGGAGACTAAATAATACACTATTGAATGATGTATGGATAACAGAAGACATGAGGGAGGAGATAAAAAAAATTCTTAGAGGTAAATGAGAATAATGATACAACATATCAAAATGTCTGGGACACTATCAAAGCAGTACTTAGAGGAAAATTTATTGCAAGGAGCACATTCAAGAAAAGAATAAAAAGTCAACAACTAAATGACCTAACATTACAAAGCCCTAGAAAAAGAACGGATCAACACCAAAAGTAGTAGAAGACAGGAAATAAAAGAAACAATTCAAAAAAAATGATTCTTTGAAAAAGTAAACAAAAGTGATAAACCCTGAGCCACACTAATGAAGAGAGAGAAAAAACTCAAATTACTAATATTGGTGATGAAAAAGAAAATATGACAGACACCACTGAAATACATAACATAATTAGAAGCTATTTTGAAAATCCACACTCCAACAAAATAGAAAATCTCAGATACTGACAAATTTCTAGAGACATATAATCCTCCCAAAATGAATCAGCAGGACATACACAATTTAAACAGATCAACTTCAAGCAATGAAATAGAAGAACTCATCAAAAGCCTACCAACCAAAAGAGCCTGGGATCAGTTGGATTCTCAGCTGAGTCCTACAAGACCTTCAAAGAAGAACTAATACCCATACTCCTCAAAGTATTCCATGAAACAGAAAAGGAGGGAACCCTTCCAAACTCATTCTATGAAACTATTATCACCCTGATACCAAAACCTGACAAAGACACATCAAGGAAAGAAAACTTTAGACCAATATCCCTGATGAACATAGATGCAAAAATCCTTAACAAAATTCTGGCAAATCATGCACAAAAACATATTAAGAAGATAGTGCACAATGATCAAGTGGAATTCATCCCAGGGATGCAAGGTTGGTTCAACATCTGGAAATCAATGAATGTAATTTATCACACCAATAGATCTTAAAGTTAAGAATCATAAGATTACTTCAATAGACGCAGAAAAAGCATTTAATAAAATACAGCACACCTTCAGGCTCAAAACACTCGGAAAAATAGGGAAAGTAGGAACATTCCTCAACATTGTAAAGACTGTCTATGCTAAGCCCACAGTCAACATCATTCTAAATGGAGAATAATTGAAAGCATTCCCTCTAAAAACTGGAACAAGACAGGGAAACCCTCTTTCACCACTTTTATTCAACATAGTCCTTGAAACACTAGTCGAGCAATTAGACAAACTAAAGAAATTAAAGGGATACAAATAGGAAAAGAAAAGCTCAAACTATCTCCGTTGGCTGATGACATGGTTCTGTATTTAGAGGATCCAAAAAATTCCACCAGAAAACTTCTAGAACTAATAAATTGATTCAGAAAAGTAGCAGGATATAAAATCAACATTCGTAAATCATATTCATAAAATAGAAATTCATTTCTATTCACAAGGGATGAATCCTCTGAAAGAGAAATTAGAAAAACTACTCCATTCACAATAGCCTCAAAAAAATAAAATACTTGGAAATCAATCTAACAAAAGAGGTAAAGGATCTCTATAATGAAAACTACAGAACACTAAAGAAAGAAATTAAAGATCTCCCATGTTCTTGGATAGGCAGAATTAATATTGTCAAAATAGCCATTCTACCAAAGGTGCTATACAGATTCAATGCAATTCCAATGATGTTCTTCATAGAAATAGAGAAAGCAATAATGAACTTCATCTGGAAGAATAAGAGACCCAAAATAGCCAAAGTAATCCTCAGCAGGAAGAGTGATGCAGGAGGTATCACAATACCAAACCTTAAACTCTACTACAGAGCAATAGTAACAAAAAAGGTATGGTATTGGCACCAAAATAGACAGGTAGACCAATGGTACAGGATAAAAGACAGAGAGACAAACCCACATAAATGCAGTTATCTCATACTAGACAAAAGTGCCAAAAACATACAAAAGCATACAATGGAGAAAAGATAGCTTCTTCAACAAATGGTGCTGGAAAAACTGAAAGCCATATGCAACAGAATGAATTAAACTCCTAACTCTCACCCTGCACAAAACTCAACTCAAAATGAACCAAGGATCTAGAATTAGACCAGAGACCTTGCACCAAATGGAAGAAAAAGTAGGCCCGAATCTTCATCATGTTGGCTTAGGACAAGACTTCCTTAACAAGACTATAGAGTGCAAGAAATGAAAACAACAATCAATAAATGGGATGGATTCAAACTTAAAAGCTTTTTCTAAGCAAATGAAACAATCAATAATGTGAAAAGAGAGCCTACAGAATGGGAGAAAATCTTTCCACATGTCCTTCAGATAGAGCACTAATCTCCAAAATTTATAAAGAACTTAAAAAACTTTACGCTAAAAATACAAAGAACCCAATCAATAAATGGGCTAAGGAATTGGGCAGACGCTTCATAGAAGAAGATATACAAGTGATCAACAAATTATATGAAAAAGTGTTCAACATCTCTAATCACTAGAGAAGTGCAGATCAAAATCACCCTAAGATTTCATCTCACACTAATTAGAATGGCTGTTACCAAGAAAACAACAATAATAGTTGTTGGAGTGGATGTGGGGAAAAGGCACACTCATACATTGCTGGTGGAATTGCAAATTGGCGAAGACACTCTGGAAAGCAGTATGAAGATTCCTCAGAAAACTTGGAATGGACCCACCATTTCAACCAGTTATCCCACTCCTCAGGTTATACCCAATGGAAAATCAGCATACTATAGTGATGCAGTCACATCAATGTTTATAGGAGCTCAATTCATAATAGCTAGATCATGGAACCAACCTAGATGGTTGGATAAAGTAGATGAATGGATAAAGAAACTGTGGTACATATACACAGTGGAATATTATTCATCTATAAAGAAGAATAAAATTATGGCATTTGCAGGTAAATGAATGGAGTTGCAGAACACCATGCTACATGAAATAAACCAATCCCAAAAAGCCAAAGGCAAAACGTTTTCTCTGATAAGCGGATAATGATACATAACGGTGTGGGGCGGGGGGAGTCCGCAGGGTGGGGTGGCATAAGAAAAGAATAAGGGTCCTTTGATTGTGTAGAGGGAAATGGGGGGGAGGGAGAAGGAAAGAGTGGCCTGAGACAAACATCATTATCCTACGTACATGTATGATTACATGAATGGTGTGAATCTACGTTGTGTACAACCATAGAAATGAAAAGTTGTACCCCATTTGTGTACAATGAATCAAAATGCAGCCTATAAAAATAAAAAAAAAAGTGGGGAGAGGAACAAAGCCAGGAAACCTGAGAAGAAAAACCACCATATTTTTCAGTACTAGAAAACACCCATTTCATTTTTTTAAAATTTATTTTTATTGTAAACAAATGGGATACATCTTGTTTCTCTGTACATGAAGTAGAGGCATACCATTTGTGTAATCATACATTTACATAGGTAATGGTGTTTGATTCATTCTGTTATTTTTTCCTTACCCCCACCCCTCCCACCCCTCTTTTCCGGCTATACAGTCCCTCCTACACACCCACTCTTAATAAGAAGTGTTGTGAAGTTAGAAAAACAATTCTGAACACAACCACCTTTGAAAAATAAAGGAAAATAATAATAACAGCAATAAGAATCATAAAATAAAATGTACAACAGAAAATTACTAAGGTCAAATTCCATACACTGTTGTAATAAGAAAGAGGAAAGTGACGAACAAGTTACCATCCCTGCTGACAATAACAGCAGACTGAAGGCCCACAGATCAGATCAAAGGGGGACCAAGTATTTACAAATGAGGTAAAAGACCTTATGAAAAAAAATTCAAGAAATGGAAAAAGCAATATATGTCCAAATTAGACATAAGGTGATAAAATTCAGGAAAGAATTAGAAATAGAAGGTAAAAAATAATTTCGTTAAATTGAAATAAGAAGGAACACAGAAGAAAAACATAGATAATACCTTAGTGAAAAGGAGAAAACTTTAAAAGATAATAAAGAAACAAATGAACTTGAGAGAAAGTGAAAAATACTGAAGATAGTCAAAGCGTATCCAACTCATTGATAACAGAATTCCTGAAGCAGCATAGAAACTCACAAAGGAACAGAACACTGTTTTCCTGAAACAAAAAGACTCGATATTAAACACTGAAAGTGCACCATCTATACAGAAATATAAACGCAGAACAAACATATGAGGACATATTTTAATTAAAAAAATTGAACTTTAAACAACAATGTAAAAATTCTTTGTGCACTGAGACATAAAAAGCGAATGATTTTTATGGGGCTACACACAATACAAAACAACAACTAGATTCCATGACTTTTCAGAAGCAATGCTGTTACATCAGAAGGAAGTATAGTTAACACATTTAAGGTATTTAAAATAAAATGGATCCAAGGATTTTCATATTAATAACATCCGACTTTTAAGATAAAGGTCTTTTTCTTTTACCCCCACAATTATCAACATGCAACAACTCAGACAGCAATTTTCCCATGAGCCCTCCTCACAAAATCTATCAGAATATGAGCTTCAGGGTGGTGTAGTGGTACACACTTTTAATGCCAGTGACTGGGGAGGTTGAGGCAGGAGGATTGCAAGTTTGAGTTTGTCTTAGCATGTTGGTGAAACATTTAGCGATGTTGTGAGGTCGCTCTTAAAAAAAAAAAAAAAGACTGGAAATGTAGCTCAGGGGTAAATCTCTCCTGGCTTCAATTCCTAGTACAGAAAAAAAAAGTTTCAGAAAGCCAAAATGACCAGAGTAACTGCAACATAAAGATTGATAACCTGGGCTGTAAGTACAGGCAAACCTGTAGAGACCTATATAGCACATATTCTAGCCTTTGTGAACAAAGGCCACACCGCCTGCTATTGGAGTTATAGATTATTCATAAATGAAAGAGTGTGCTGTATTCATAGACCATATAAAAGACATGGTTGGAATTTGGTCAATGGTTGGAGTTCACTGGCCCCTGAGCCAGGTCTTGAGCATCAAAGACTGCCAACGTCAGAGACAACTGATACTATGTGAATCCTGAAGAGAAAACACACTTCCACATACAAGTCTATGAAATAAACCTCTGGATTCAGTTTAGAATTTGTGGCCAGAACACAGGTCAGACGACCACGCTGAATTGTGCCATGATAGACAATCAGCAAGGTTGAAACTGTGAACACTTCTGTGGGTTCTGCCACAGATAAATTGTATAAATAAATAAAAGTGAATGGTGGTAGTAACCTGAAGATTAAAAGAGTTGTAACAGATATAAAATTAGATACAACTCTAATTCTAGGAATAGACATCTGTGTGATAAAACCGTAACAAAATGCAGGGAAGTGATTAGTTCAAGGACCAGTTAGGAGAAGAAGGGGTTATGATGGAGCACACTGAAGGACTTCTGTGGTGATTGGTTGTTTTGGTTTCTTGACTCGGTGGTAGTTTGAAGAGTATTTGCCCTAATAATCATTAGGTTTTACCTTTGATTTGTGTGCCTTTCTTCATTTCTGTCTTATTTTACATTATAAATGTTAATATATGTGCAGGAACCAGTCTGATAGAAATAGACTATCTTTATATGTCTGAGAAGCTGTGGGTGTAGTTAGATATAGGCACTAAAATTCAGGACTCTGTGGCAGGCAGAAGGATAAGAAAGTCTGTAAACACTTCCAAATTAGTAATTTTCATTACTTTTCATATACTATTTCCTCACCTGCTCTCCTGTATTCCTCCAGAGCGTAACACAGAACTGAATGTTACATTTTTTCTTCATAAGAGCACAGAACCATATTTACACATAAAGTGGCCTCAACTTATGTTTGTTGATGTTGGTAATAAAATATCACCAAAATTTCTTCCCTATAACTATGCTATTTCCCACACATTTTTCTTTGAGTATTATCTTTAAGGTCATGAAATAGATAAAAGACAGAGTTCAAGCAAATGATAACAGTCCCTTGTAATTGGGATTCCCTCTTAAACAGTATATGTGTCAGATGGATAGTTCTATTTTAACCACATTTCTATAATATGTTGATTCAATATGACCACATTACTGAATTTGTGTGGGATAAACACATTTTAGTTCATATCAATCAATGCTTTCGATGACAAATAATCCTTCTCTTTGGTCTAAACAAATTCTGTAAAAAAAATTGAGTACTAAAATATGAGAATTCTGAAATATCATAGTGCATGAGAAATAACAGAAACTTAATAAATATATGAGCACTGACACCTTTAGGGATTTAATTTGTCCTTTGTGTCCCATTTATGAATATAATGCCAATGAAGTCAAGTAACATTTTTTTTTTCAGGAAAGAAAAGCCTTGGGAATAGATAACTTTCTTAGAATAATAAGTAGCCAAGAGTTTTTATAAACAACAAAATAGTATATTTCATCAATATAAAACACTATTAGTTGCACCCTTATTTTGGTATTTTGTACACCACTTGTATATGGTCCATTGAACTGGAAAACAAAATTCAGTATTAGAAAGGCAGGGTATCAAAATTTCACAGGCAATCAGCAAGAAGGAACCACTGCATATAAAATTCTCATTTTCAAAATGAGGTACAGACAGATACTTGCTCAGGATCCTTAAGAAATACACTTGCTCAGGACCAGTCTAGATAAGTATACAGGTCTCCTTTCCTGTCTAAATGTATTTAAAACACAAAAATAAAATAATCTTGATCATTCCTAAGTTGACTTTAAACATCTCTGGAGGAACAGCAGGTGCCAGTCCCAAGAGGCTGTAAAGGCCATAATTATAAAACTGTCCCCTAAGGGCCCCACTGAAGGGAAGATTTTCAGGGCTGCAAACTAGCAATTAAAAAAGGAAGGGAGACATCATCTAAATTGCATCTGAATTTATATTTAAGCTGAGAATAGCAAAAAGGCAGCTCAATTTCTATGAACCAGTTTGTTGTGAACAGGAAGACAAATCATATCAGCTTCAGAAGGTTTTCCTCAGAAAAGTTATGACTTAGGCAAAGATTTATCAAAGCCTATGCTGGAAGGAATATCTCCAGACTGCCAGTTATTTCCTTATAAATTTACCTTCTTCTTTCATATTTGAGAAAGGCATTCTGTGTTCTGTATGGAATCAAGCACTCAAAAACATTAAGAATGAAAGGTAAACTGCAAATTCTAAAAGAAACAAATGTAAGTTATAAACTTGCTACCCATCAGTCTATTTTTTCATCACTGAAATCAAAACATTCATATATTTAGAATGATTAAAGCACATTTATGTTATGAAAAAATCTGGAAACTGATGGAACAAAATTAATTCTCTTATTCTATAAGCAACAAAAAGCAAATTTCAAGTAGGCACTTCACGCTCCAGGCTTGGGGTACTATGGAGAGTGAAAAAGACTATAAGACAGTGATGAAATTCTGATAGGGATCTTGATTATTTCTTACAAAAGTATTCATTTTAATCAGAAGCTCAGATTTTGCTCCTTTGCCATGGCAACAGATGTAGAATCCTATACCTGGAAGGTTACAGTGTTAATCTTCATTTTCTTGGAAGAGGCCTGTGGTAATAGTTAGTGATTGGACTGGAATGAATTAATTGAGTATTTCTGAATAATATTTTTTATCTTCCTGGAGGATAAGATTTTATGTGCAGTGACAGGCTTGACCATAAACCTCTACTGTGACTGCAGGCAACCCATCAACGGTCTGTGTTTGTTTCCTCAAATCCATGAATGGGAACACAGATCCATTTTCATCCCAGAACAGGCCAAGACTGTTTTTCTGTGGTTCATCTGGAATCGGGTGGGAAGGAAATAATCATTTTTTCCTTTGTTTTCTTTGAAGGCAGCAGTTTTCTGGTACCCTCTCTATTCTTCTCTTGCTGTTATACGACCTCAACAGAGACCAGTGCAGGGGGACAAGGAGTTCACAGAATGATGCTGTTTGCATCCTGACATTTCATGGGACCCTTGAACTTTCATATTTTAATGCATAAGGACCAAGGCCAGCTGTTTGTTCAACAGCAACTTATTTTTTCAATGAAACAAATATGATTCTAATAATGAAAATGCAGAAACAATAAGCAGACCCCAAGAGAAAGCCAGGGAAAGGTTTAATTCTTCTGTTCAAAGAGGGTGCCTCTCCAGGATGGAATTAAACACTGAGATGTTCCTCGAGGCTCCTCCGTTGAATATCCTGTGTCTATTTAGCAATGCTTCTCAGCTTTTCTTGTGTTTCTGACCCTCCAGAGGAAGGAATTTTGGGTTCCTTCTTACACACAGTCCATCCTGAGTCCCAGAATATTTCCAGAACATGCCAGGAACTATCATGCTTAACCTTATAAAATACTTGGGAATCAATCTAACCAAAAAGGTGAAAGATCTCTACAATGAAAACTACAGAACATTTAAGAAAGAAATTGAAGACCTTAGAAGATGGAAAGATCTCCCATGTTCTTGGATAGGCAGAATTAATATTGTCAAAATGGCCATACTACCAAAAGTGCTATACAGATTCAATGCAACTCCAATTAAAATCCCAATGACATTTCTTATAGAAATAGAGAAAGCAATCATGAACTTCATCTGGAAGAACAAGAGACCCAGAATAGCCAAAACAATCCTGAGCAGGAAGAGTGATGCAGGAGTATCACAATACCAGACCTTAAACTCTACTACAGAGCAATAGTAACAAAAACAGCATGATATGAGCACCAAAACAGACAGGTAGACCAATGGTACAGGATAGAAGACATGGAGACATACCCATATAAGTACAGTTATCCCATACTAGATGAAGGTGCCAAAAACTTACAATGGAGAATAGGTAGCCTCTTCAACAAATGGTGCTGGCAAAACTGGAAATCCATATGTAGTAAAATGAAATTAAACCCCTATCTCTCACCCTGCACAAAACTCAATTCAAAATGGATCAAAGATCTAGGAATTAGATGTGAGACCCTTCACCAAATTGAAGAAAAAGTAGGCCCAAATCTCCATCACACTGGCTTAAGACCAGACTTCCTTAACAAGACCCCCATAGGGCAAGAAATAAAAGCAAGAATCAATACATGGGATAGATTCAAACTTAAAAGCTTTTTCTCAGCACAGGAAATCAATAATGTGAAAAGAGAGCCTACAGAGTGGGAGAAAATCTTTTTCACACACACCTCAGACAGAGCACTAATCTCCAAAATTTATAAAGAACTTTAAAAACTTTACACCAGAAATACAAAGAACCCAATCAATAAATGGGCTAAGGAACTGGGCAGACACTTCACAGAAGAAGATATACAGGTGATCAACAAATATATGAAAAAGTGCTCATCATCCATAGTAATTCGAGAAATGCAAATTAAAATCACCCTAATTTCATCTAACTCCAATTAGAATGGCAATTATCAAGAACACAAGCAAAAATAAATGTTGGCGTGAATGTGGGGGAAAAGGAACACTCATACATTGCTGGGGGAGTTGCAAATTGGTGCAGCCACTCTGCAAAGCAGTATGGAGATTCCTCAGAAAACTTGGAATGGATCCACCATTGGACCTAGTTATCCCACTCCTCAGTTTACACCCAAAGGACATAAAATCAGCAAACTACAGTAACACAGCCACATCAATATTCATAGAAGCTCAATTCACAATAGCTAGATTGTGGAACCAACCGAGATGCCTTTCGATTGATGAATGGATAAAGAAACTGTGGTATATATACACATGGAATATTACTCGGCCATAAAGAAGAATAAAATTATGACATTTTATTCTGGTGAGGGTTCTGTGGCTGCCTTATAATGGATGAAGTCAGAAAATATCATGCTAAGTGAAATAGGCCAAGCCCAAAAAACCAAAGGCCGAAAGTTTTCTCTGATAAGTGGATGACAATACATAACGAGGTGGGGTGGCAGTGGGCGGGGGTGGGGGGAGAAGAATGAACTTTGGATGGTGTAGAGGAAAGTGGGGTGGGAGGGGGTGGGGAACGAAAAGATAGTAGGATGAAACAGACAGTATTACCTTATGTATATGTATGATTACATGAATGGTGTGAACCTACATTGTGTACAACCATAGAAATGAAAAGTTGTACTCCATTTGTGTACTGTTAATCAAAATGCAGTCTGTAAAAATAAAAAAAAAATTTAAATGTTGGTATCAGGAATATGAACTCACCTGAATTATGAATTTCCTATAATGAGGAAAGAAGTGCTGTAAACCTTTCTCTATCAAAGCATACAAAACCTCAAATGTGCTGTACATTCGGAGGCTGAGGCAGGAGGACAGCAAGTTCAAAGCCCACAACTTAGTGAGGTCTTAAGCAACTCAGTGAGACCCCGACTCTACATAAATTAAAAAAAAAAAAAAAAAAAAAAGGGGGCTGGGGATGTGGCTCAGTAGTTAAGGCCCCTGAGTTCAATCCCTGCTACCAAAAAAAATAAAAAAAGGTGCTGTACATACATCAGTGTCAAGATTTGAGCATATCACGAGCTATGGCAGGGCTACCTCTAGGTGACTGGTTTTGCGGCAGCACTATCCCTTTCTGTACCCTTCTCTATCCCAGAGAGTCTCACCTTCCTCAAACTTAGATAAACTTGAGTTCTACCCTTTTACTCCTAGTAAGCTTTCAGTTTTTTTTTTTCTGTGCTATGGTTTGAATGTACTCCCCTGAAAGTTCATGCGTTAGAGACTTTGTTCCCAAAATAATGTATTAATAGTGCTTGGAGGTAGAAGGTAATTAGGATTACATGAGCTTATTAGGGTGGGATCCCCATAATGGTACTACTGGCTTTATAAAGGACCAAAGAGAGACCAGAGCTAGCACCCGTGTTCTGTGTTCTGTCTTGCTATCTGATACCCTCATCTTCTTCTTCTTTTTTTTTTTTTTTTGTAGTACTAGGAATTGAATACAGGGCCTTTGTACATGCTAAGCAAGGGGTGCGATGAGCCACACCTCAGTCCTCTTTTCATTTTATTTTGAGACAGAGTCTTACTAGGATGCTCAGGCAGGTCTCAAACTTGTGATCCTACTGCCTTTGACACCTGAGCATCTGGGATTACTGGCATGCACCACCACACCTGGCCCTGCATCAAATTATAAGGCAGCCACGGCACCCTCACCAGATGCAGAGCAGATTCTTGGCATCATGCTCCTGGACTTCCTACCCTCTTGCAACCATGAGCCAAAAAACCCCCAATTCTTCATTAATTATGAAGACGCAGGTATTTTGCTATAGCGACAGAAACTTATTGCGGTAAGTATCAATTATAAAATACCACAATGATATATTTTTCAAAAACAAGAATTTTAGTTCTTTTCCTTACCAAGGATATTTGCTTTTTAAAAAAGCATAAATACTGGACTCTTAAAGACTGAAAAATCTTTAAAAGTAAAAGAACTGCATCTTTAAAAGTGAATTTCCTAGGATTCTTGAATTTTTCCCATGTTCCTCAAATCATATTCTAATATATTAGAGGGACTTGTGCTAGAAATGGAGGTAAAAGTGGACTTCAAGACAAAGTTAATCAGAAGGGACCAAGAAGTTCATTTCATACAGCTTAAGGGGAATTATAACAACAAGATATAACATACATCAACCAAACCCTTCTCAATTTCAAGAATCAAATAGACCACAAAACAATAATACTGAATGAATTTAACATGTCTCTCTAAGCATTGGATAGATCCTCCAAACAAAGACTAAAAAAAAGAAGGTATAGAACTAAAAATGCAATTAATAATTTAGACATAAAAGATATATATAGAATATATCATCCATCAATGACGGAATACACTTTCTTCTCAGCAGCACATGGATCCTTCTCTAAAATAGACCACATCTCAGGTAACAAAGCAACTATTAGAAAATACAAAAAAAAAAAAAAAATAGAGAATAAGACCTTGCATTCTACCAGATCATAATGGAATGAAGTCAGAAATAAACTATAAAATAAAAAAAGAAGCTATTCTAACACCTGGAGACTAAATAATATGCTTGAATGACCAATGGATAGTAGAAGAAATCAGGAATTAAAAGAAAAAAAACTTAGAGGTAAATGAGGATAGCAATACAACTTATCAAAATGTTTGGGACACTATGAAAGCAGTTCTATGAGGAAAGTTTATTGCATTGAGCACATTCTTTAAAAGAATAGAAAGTCTCCAAATAAATAACCTAACATTACATCTCAAAGCCCTAAAAAAAAGAACAAATCAATATCAAAATCAGTAAAAGACAGAAAATAATTAAAATCAGTATCAAAATCAACGAAATTGAAACAACCCCTCAAAAAAATTTCAAAAAAAATGATGAAACAAAAAGTTGATTCTTTAAAAATAAATAAATAAAATTGATAAACCCTTAGCCAAGCTAACAAAGAGAGAGAGAGAGAGAGAGAATTCGAATCACTAAAAGTCAGGATGAAAAAAGAAATATCACAATGGACACTGTTGAAATACTGACAATAATCAGACCCTACTTTGAAAATCTATTCTCTAATAAAATAGAAAATCATGAAGACATCAATAAATTTCTAGAGACATATGATCTGCCCAAATTGAATCAAGAGGACATAGAAAATTTAAACAAAGCAATTTCAAGCAATGAAATTGAAGACACTATCAAAAGCCTATCAAAAGAAAAGTCCAAAACCAGATGGATTTTCAGCTTTCTGCCAGACCTTCAAAGAAGAACTTACACCAATACTCCTCAAATTATTCCACAAAATAGAAAAGGAGGGAACCCTTCCAAACTCCTTCTATGAAGCTAATATTACCCTGATACCATAACCAGAGAAAGACACATCAAGGAAAAAAACTTCAGACTAATATCCCTGATGAAACCAGATGCAAAAGTTCTTAGTAAAATACTGGCAAATCACATGCAAAAAGGTATTAAAAAGATAGTGCACCACGATCAAGTGGGGTTCATTCTAGGAATGCAAGGTTGGTTCAATAGATGGAAATCAGTAAATGTAATTCATCACATCATTAGACTTAGGGACAAGATCCACATGATTATCTCAATAGATACAGAAAAAGCATTTAAAAAATTCAGCATCCATTTATGCTCAAAACATTAGAAAAACTAGGGAAAGTAGGAACATACCTCAACATTGTAAAAATTACATATGCTAAACCCAAGGCCAACATCATTTCAAATGGAGAGAAATTGAAAGCATTCCTTCTAAAAACTGGACCGAGGAAAGGATGCCCTCTTTTACCACTCCTATTCAATAGTATCCTTGAAATTCTAACCAGAGCAATTAGACAAAAGAAAAAAGTTAAAGGGTTACTTAACAGGCAGTCTCTAGCTGCCACGCCTTGGGATCCTCTGCATGTTCATGCTAAAACCACATTCTCTTTAGGCAACTCCCTTCCAGGGACTGGGCATGGAAGTTCTGGGCCTAGGACATTTCCACCTGAGGTGGGATTTCTTTTATGGGCTGTTTTTGCTCTTAGGTACACTACTGGCTCTTCAGGCTCTTCCTGCCTCATTTCCATCTCTTCTTCATTTTCAGGTAGCTGACCTTCACGGCAGGTCAAAGGTTTTGCCTACTTCTCCTGCTCCCTCTTCCCTGCACCCCCATGTGCATTTCTCCCAACAAGTCTCTTGCACTCTTAATTCCAGCTTGGCCTCTGCTTTCCAGAAGATTCAAGCAGACACAGTACTTCATCAATATTTGCTGTGTCAGATGAAGAAATCTCCACTGGGATGAGACTAATGAAACACTGGAGGTGAACAGAGGGACGTGAGGAAATGTGATTGAGCACCTACTGTGTACCAGGTGCTTGTCTATGAGTGACTCAGTGCAGTTGGGCTAAAAAATTGAGATGTATTTGCCATGGATGATGTGTATTAAATTCTCAATAAAGAGCAGTTATTTCTATTAATAAGAATTACATTGCGTTATGGACTGGAAGGCATGAGAGATGGAATATGCAGAGAGCCAGGCAAGAGAAGAGGTCAGGAGTTTGGGAACAGGGAGCATGATTCAAACAGCAAATTTGGCCTAGAGGTATGTCCTGGGAACTGCTATTTCTTTTGAAGTTTTAGGTTTTTGGAGTCCTTCAGTCCTAGGTGGCCTCAGATATTGTACTTGTTCATTTTTTAGACTCTGTGGTTTCACTTGTCTCTAAATGGTTAATATACTATCTGGTCTCAAGAATAGGGAACATTGATATTGCTCCATAAGTTGTTCTACTCCAAATCTAAAGACAAGGTTGTATTTTCCATTTGGATTTGGGGTCCTGAGTGATGGTGGGTTTAAGAGGGAAGGTTTGAGCCACTAGGGCCGTGTGGGGAGGCCTTGACTTCCTCCCTATCTACACTTACTTTCACAGAGGACAACTGGATTTACAGCTTTTCCATCTGCTCAAAATGCAGCCAAATATTCAACTGATTATGGGTTCTTCTGAACTGTAATTGGATTAAAGAGACTTTTTACATGTAAGACACAATTTTGAAGCCATATTTTTTACCTCCTCTGATGATACAGGATGTAACTAGGAAAATGCAGAAAATTACAGAGGATAAAAAGCTTAAAAAGAGATAACAAGTAATTAATCTCATCCTGTAGCAATAGTAAATATAAAAAGGAATTATTTTCTAAATCAACTGATTATTCCCAAAGCCATCTCAACCATCTGTCAGTGGTGACTTATGGGAAGCAGCTCCTGACATCTCTTAATAAATTAAGCCTACAAATGAAAGCATTCCTAATTCATTGCATGCCAGTATGTTCACCACCAACACAATTAGTTATCTTGCAAGAGTGTCATTTTTGAAAGATCAATACATTCATCCACATTTTCTCCAGAGCTCCAGGTGTTAATTTTCACTTGTCTATGCATGATATAATTCTACTGTTCTTTAAATGCAACAAACTTATCAGAATAATTAGCAGTTTGTTTTGTTTTTTAAACATAAGATAGTATTGCATTTTAGCATTGCTGAGGCATACAATCTGATGGTTTGAAAAAAAAAAAAAGAGAAGATCTATTACCATACCATATATAACAAGATAGCCATCAAAATTAAATCTTTTATTAAAACCATTGGGGCCAAATGCATTTCAAAGTTCAGAACTTTTCAGAATCAAGAGAGGAAATAACCAGCATATGCCATATATCATACCCACAGCAGGATCTAGACCATATTGATATTTTTTGCAGTAAAATCCTGAAAATTAAAATAGGTTTCACTATGAAATGGATTTTGGTGCTAAGCTTACCAAACAGCAGAAGCAACAATAACATCAAAACTAAAACATTCTGTTTTCAGAAGTTTGGGATTTTGGAATTTCAGATAAGGAGTAGGGGAATCAAAGTGAATTTGCAGTCTAACTACTCGTTAAAGAATTCTTGCAAGGATTATGGGAATGGTAGAGAGAATTGCCAATATTTTAGCATGTGATAGGGCATTTTTACTGCTACTTTTTACCTGTTAATTCTTTAAGATGCATTCATAAAATGTCTCTTAGGCTACATAAAATACAGACTACATAACACATTGTCTAAAACAAGTAAGTTGGGAGAATTATCCTCCTACAATGATCAGGTCATTGAGGTTTAATTGTGTTTCTGATCTGCATGAGAAAAATATAAATTAGAACAGAGAATAAGAAGTACAGTAGGAAAACATTTCCTTCTAATTGCTACCACAGGTTGACTCTGCATAGTACTTCTCTGTGAGGTACTTTCCCTGTGGCTACAGCTGATTCCTTAGAGTACTTTCTGCAAAGAAGCTGAACACCCAACTACTTTGCATTAAACCTTGCGGGGTAGGGAAGAGGGTTCACATAACTTCCTAGTCATTTCTCAACTTGATAATCACTTGTTCTATCTGCTGAAGAAAAACCTGTAGCAAAATGAGAAAGACAGTAAAGTTGCCACTAATATAAATGTTTTTATTATCGTATCATTTTTAGAGAATAGTTGCTAAATTTGGATGCCTACTGTGTTCCTTGTGAGTCAATCGAATTGGGTTGTTGGAACACCTGCCCTCCACATACACAACTCTTATTTGTTTATTGCTTTTGAAAAGGTATCTGTGCTTCCTTGGTGCAAAGACAACCTTTTCTGCTTTCTCTTTGGGATTCAGAGGCATCGGATTTTGTTCCAGGAGCTATTTATAACTCTGGTAGCTAGGTCCCACATACTGCCTTTGTGCTTCCAAGGGAGTTGTAGGAGTATATATTCTGTCACTGCAGATGATCTGTTTTGATCACATTAATAGGAAGATGGCTGACTAGCAGTTGTGCTTCCTTTTCAGTTGTTCCCCTATATTTTATGAATTAATTTCTGTTGAGTTTTGATAATTCTCTTATTGATAGACATGTGCACCTCCACACTATCATATGTCTCTCTTCTTCTCAGGGGCAGCTCGGTCAATCACTCAGGGAAATGCATGACTCTCTATGCATTCACCAGACAGAATTTTTCCCAGAAACAAGCCTGTTTGCTTCAACTACTGACTTGGTTTTCCTGAGTCAGCTTTGATACGGATGAGAGCAATGAAAGAAAGTTTCATGAAGCACTCTGCTTTAAGTATTCACTTTTAAAAGAAATTTAATGGTCAACTTGTGGTTTAAAATTTTTTTTCCAGAAGATAAGCATTCCAAACTCTTACTTAAATTATTAGTTGCCTGCTCTTTTGAGTTCTCTCCTTTACTTTGTAGAAAAATATTTTGATGGTTGTTCTAAGAAAGAATCCATCCTATCTGTATAAAGCACCAAGTCACATGCTCAGCAATAGCTTCCAAAAACAAGGCTGAAACTTGGGACTGAACTTGGAAGTAACAAGATTTAACAGGTCTAATTTGGTTCCCTCTTATGGCCCCTCTGCAGTGCTAGACCTCCTACATATATTTTCTCAGTTTATACTCCCAACATCTTTGAGAAGGAAACATAATTATTCATATTTAAGAAAGAAAGAAACAGAGGCATACACTAGCCTAGCAGAGCTAGGAATGAAACCAAGTTTTATCTGAATATAAGATTTGTTCTTTTCAGAAACATCACTGCATTTATTCCACGTATCCTGATTTGCATTAGTTGCAGGGGGTCATGTTCTATATTGGATTGGAGAGTAATGACCTATGCAGAACTCAAAGGCAGAACTAACAAGGAAATAAAATAGGTTTCACTCTTTTGTAATATCATGTATTTCTTTACAGACTAAGGGAGAATTAAGTTCTGCTTAGCATCATCATTATTGAAAATATTTATCTGTGGAAAAATGTAACTCTTGATAATATACAACTAAATATGTTATCAGTCCATTTTATACGATGTTTATGCTATATATGTCTTTCTTTTTCCTCCTTGCTCTTTAGATTATCAGCATAAAAATGAGGCTTCTGTTTCTGAGAAATTCTAAAAATATTACTCACCTGCGCCTACCATGTTCTGCCACATTATAATCTTGGTTACAGCTCTCAAAATGTCAGAACAGAAGATCCTGAACTGAAGATGTGTCATAGTCAAAATTGTCTTAAAGGCAAATTCAGCACAATGGACTAAGGAAAAAATTCCAACTGTGAGAAAACTTGATGCTGACCTACAATTTTTAAAAATAGCATCCTTTACAAAAACACTAAATTGCATGAGAACTGTGATTAAAACTGCTAAACTTCTCTCTTATCCTGACCTCTGCAGCTGGGCACAAGATGAATTTGGACACTTGCAAGTGTCCCTCACTGCCTCTAGCACCAGTAGAATCCAGGAGGGCTGGAGATGGACAGTTTTCACTCCATGAGGTAGTGAATTCAGGAGTATTCTTTTTGCTTTGGGCAAGCAATCATCCAAACAAATTGAAACAGTCTTGGATGGAAATTCTGGGAATCTGCTCCCTCTTCACATTCTCCTTGGCTTCTTGGAATGGACACCCATGTTGGCTCTTTAACCTGTCTAGAATTGAATTTTGCCCACCCAGTGTCCCTTTCCTTCCAGTTGATTTGTGTTTGGCAGTGATCTGAAACATATCCTCAGTTCTTCTGGGAACCAATATATATTATTAAAATTTTCTGAGTGCCTTCACTAGCACTGGGAGTAATTGTTGATGATACAATGAGATACAATACTTCGTGTTAGTCAGTTTTCTGTTGCTAGAACAAATACCTGAGATAATCAACTTATAAAGAAAAAGGCTTATTTTGGCTCATAGTTTTAGAGGTTCCAAGTTTATGATTGGGCAGACTCATTGCTTTTAGGCCTGTAGTGAGGGAGCAGCACATCACAGCAGAAGCATGTGGCAGAGCAAAATCATGAATCTCATGACTGCAAGGTAAAAGAGAAGAGGAATGGGGTGGGTTCCTAGCATCTTCTTCAAAAGCATGCCTTCAATGACCTAAAGACCTCTCACTAGGCCTCACCTCTTAAAGATTCCACTGCTTCCAATAATGCCACAGGGTGGAAACCAAACCTTCAACATGCACTTTTTTGATGGATGTTCTAGATCCACACTATAGTTCACTTTAAGACAGTTGGGTGACATACAGATACAAAGTGAAAGGAGCTGCAATGGTAATATGCATGAGATACTTTGAGAACAAGGAGGATTCCTTGGAGGATCAAGAAAGTCTTTCCAGGGGAAGTGAAATTTAAGGAGAATCCCGTGGTGTCACCAGGAATATTGCAGGACCAGACAGATGAAGGGGGAGTGAATAACTGGTGTCCTGATTAAGGACCTGGAAAGAGGCAAGGAATGTCATCTACAATGAAGGACCACTATATGGCAAGGTTCAGTTGGGAGAGAGATCATGGGGAACTTGGAATTTAAATGGCCATGTATGATGGGACTAAAAACACATGGTTAAGACTGGAAAGAAGAGGGACTAGAAACATGGGCATATGGGCATATGGGTACCAGATGCAAGAGGTGGGCTCAAATTTTGGTGAAGCTTGTATACTATGAGCAGTGACTCTGAACTTTCTCCCAAGGGTACCAAGGAGTCATTGCAAAGCTTTAGGCGGATGAGGTTTTGTCTTATTTTTTAAAAAAACATTTCTCATCCCACAGGGTGGAGCATGATCTGTAGACATGTAGATGATCTATAAACATCAGAATCAAAATAACGAATTAATATCTGTGATCAGGAATCCTAGTGGGTCAGGGTGGCCCAACCTAACATGGTCCAGACAGCAGGTGGGGAGGGAAGAGGATGGATGGGAGCACCATTTAAAAGATGAAATTATTATGACAGAGTGATTGGTTCAACTACAGGGAATAAAGGAAAGAGTAGAAGGAGAGAAGAATCTGAAGAGGACACAAACATGGAAATGGCCCTTTTATTTGGGTGACAGACGTATGAGTCATTTCTCTTTCATTTCAAATATTTCTGTATTATTATATTCACACTTTTGTACACATTACAAAGAAAATTTGACAGGCATGATATTTAATGATTTTAAAAAGATACATATCATGATAGCTTCAAATATTTACTATAAATGAATAGCTATTGTTGCTCATATTTGACTGATCATCAGGTAATGCATTTCTCTCCCACAATAGAGATAACATGTATGAGTTAACCCCTCAGCTGCCCCAATTTCATTTACTAAAATACTGACATTCAGAGTAACATTAAAAAACTACATGACCACGTGAGGAGAGAAGTGTGATGAGCTATGTATTTTGATTGTTCCTGAGAAAAAAAGGAAAATCTTTGTTTAAAAAAATTTCTGAAAATTTTGCATAATAGCTGTTTTGTTTGTTGTTGTAAGCCAAAAATTCTTGGCCTTTATCTGCTGTGTTTGAATCATGTATAAATATACTTGCACAGAAAAACACAGTCCTGGCAACCTTGGCTTTGTGTTTCTCAATTCATTCCATGACTGTTGACAACTGAAGGAGAATCAGATCAATAGTGATATTTTTAAAAATGAGAAAAATTCATTGTACTATGTATTTTTCTTTGTAGAAATAAGTAATTTTTGTTGAGAATGGTGAATTCATAAAAATGCCACGAATAACATGTACATAAACATACATGGAATGTGCACAATAACCTTTCTTTCATAGAATAAAGATCAACATGGTGACTGGAATAAATTTTCCCTCATTTGGGGGGCGCCTGTTAGGAAACAAGCACCCATGAAAGAAGTAAAATTTGTGACCAACTGTCTATTGCTTCTTTTTAAAGCTCTCAATATCCTGCTGGGTTCAATGATTAATCTCTAAATTTCCAAGAAAAATTGCCTTTCAGCCTGAACACGCACATGCTCAAAACTGCTGCTGCTTTACAGATGCTGTATTCCATAGATTTCCACAAAGATGATTGTGTTTCTTAAACTTTTGTTTCTATTACTTCTTTTCCTTAAAGTGACTTCCTTTCCTACTCTATTACAGCAATCTTGACCCATAGACCTTCTTTCTGTTCTTTGAAGCTAAGTTGAAATATTGTTCCCTCCATGATTCTTTTCCACGTTAGCTGGACAAACTGATGTTTTCCTAATTTCTGTTCTTACTGGTTCCCACTGAACCATTCCTATCAAATCTAAAGCTCTGTGTTGCACACAGTCTTGCATCACCACCCATTCTGCTCTATGGTGAGACTCTTGAGTGCCCTGGATTGCAAAACTGATACTCCTTTTGCTGTGGTTTGGATCTTGAACATCACTCAAGATTCTATGTGTTGAAAGCTTGATTTCCAGGTTGGCACTAATGGGAGACAATAGAACCTTTAGAGGGTGGGGCTTAGTGAAGGTCTTAGGTCATTGGGATCATGCCCTTGAAGGGGATACTGGAACCTCAGCCAATCCTCTTCCTCATTCTCTTTGCTTCCCAGCTACCATGAGGCTAACAGTTCACTCCACTGTGTGCTCTCTGCCTTGATGTACTGCCTCATTATATGTTCAAAAGCAGTAAGTCCAGCTAACCACAGACTGAAATATCTAATATTGTGAGCCAAAATAAACCTTCCATCTTTTTAAACTTATTATCTCAGTTAATTTGCTACACCAATGGAAAGTTGACTAATACACCTTTCAATTTCCCAGTGTGGTATTTCTGCTGAGTCAGTGACTGAACTTAGGCATTCTTCAGGGACATGGATTTCTAGTCATTGAAAATCTGGAATCCTCTTTGAAAGCCGATCTTCAAAGTATTTCTTTAAAAACGTTTTAAAAGAATAGATGTCTTTAATATTAGCTTCACTCAAACTCAGGAAATGTATTTTTAACTAATTATATATGTTTTTGACTCTACTGATAGCTATCTCATTATGCATACATTTGTATATGTAGCTTGGGGCACAGTTCTAAAAAATGAAAGAAAATTGCTATTATCTTTCAGCATTAGTAGAATTCAATTAACATAAGGAATGGATATACATGTCAGAATTTTCAAAATAAAATTTACTTATTTTAATGGGAGCAGATATTAAAGGAGAAAAAAAAAAGATAAAGACTTCTTTCTACCACTTCACCAAACACACACACACACACACACACACACACACACACACACACACACACACCACGGGAAAGTGTTGGGGAGGGAGTAAAAAGTTGACTACTATGGTGGTTTTAAAGATAGATACACAGAAATGGAGTTTAGTCCCCTGCTACCTGGCTATGGGCTGGACTTACTGATGTCCTTCTAGTGAATAGAAAATGATAGGAGTGATGGGATGTTACTAATAAGATTATATATGTCCTCTCTGATCTCAGTCTGGCTTTCTCTTTATATCTCTTTCTCTTTTTCTCCCTTCTCCTTCTCCTTTATAATCACTTTTCTTGAGAAAGGCAAATGCCGTATCATATGAACAGCCCTACAGATAGGCCCATGTGGTGAGAACCTGAGCCCACTTGGCCAACTCTGCGTTTCCCTGGAATGTGCTAATGACTAGATGAGTAAACTTGGAAGCAACTCCTCAAGTCCCTTCTGATAACTTCTGTTCCAACTCAAGCTGGACTGTACCACTGGACAATCTCCATCAGAATCACTCAGGTAAACTACTCCTGGATTCCTGGTCCTCAGAAAACTAAATACAATAAAAATGTTGGTTGTCTGAAGCTAATAAATTTTGGGGAAATTTGTTATAAAGCAGTAGATAGCTATTACAACCAACAAGGTCTAAGATAGTTTATGTCTACTCAGCCATTATTTTTGTTTTCTTTTCAAGAAACTGATTATAAATCATAATAACTTCAAACCAAGAAAGGCTAGACAGCAATTCACAGGGCATCAGTTTAAGATCGCTATCCAAATATCTGTATGGCTAGATGTGTTACCAAACTTTCCACCTGTTTATATATCCTTTACAGGGATAATCATAGAATCTAACAAAAGATTAAAATAAAATATGTTAACAAAATAAAAGATTTGAGTGTCTTTTTGGTGAGTAGTAATGGTTCACTCACCACTGAGTGAGTGGTATTGATTGCATTATTACGTTATTATTTTGATTCAACAAGAAAAAGACATCTTCTGAAGAGAAATCCAGTCTCAAAGAGTAATAACATGTAGTTGGCATTCTGATATCCATTTGTACAACTAATGAAATTATCTCCTTCCCATACACTTGGAAACCAGGCTGCTTGCTTGTAGGACAATTGGTAGTCCTGAAAAGTGACCAAGATCCAAAACAGAAATTCAAATGGAAGTTTATCCAAATTTAAAGAAACTAAGAGTGTTTCCTGGAGATCCAAGACCTATGCAATAACCCTGTAGAGCTGATAGAGGTGCATTCCATAAGTCATTACACAACTGAGAGGTCACTGAATGAATCGCTCCAAAGGGAACATATTGTACACCATTCAGTGGCCATGAGCTCTCCTCTTCTGTAGACTCACAGAGGACACCTATAATAAACTTTTGCATACATTTATTTTCCTTACAAATGTACTATCAAAATCATGACCTTGGCAAAACTAATTAATTCTCAAATAATATTTAGTATTTTTTGTTTGTGATGGCAAACCAGAAAGAGAAAGAACAACATTAACATGATAATTGATGTGTATCAGATCTGAGAAATACAACACAGACCAATTTTTAATCTTTCTCTCTCCCTGCACTTTTCTACTTTAGGCAAAAAAAAGAAAGAAAAAGAAAGAGCCATATCAAACTTGATTCTCATGACAGAAGGAATGATATGCTGTGTTGGGTATCCTCCTGATACTTTGTATTGACTTTTCTTTCCCCTGTCTAGTTTTTAAAATTTCAAAGATCAGTTCTTTAGAAATAGGGCTGGAGTTCATTCGGGCAATGTGGTTCAGAACTATACCCTACGGCAAAGTAAACCAACTTTTCTGTTAAAATAAAAGAGCATACTTTGTACTCGTCGCTTGATTAAGCAGAAAATTAACAATCATTTTCTGTTAAGAACATAAGTATTTCAGGTAGCAATTTAAGAAAAATAGAGTAAAAAAGATTTCCAGGAAGAAAATAGCTATTGGAGATCATAGGTATATGATAAAATAAAAATAATTTATCTCTGTCTTATTTCTGATTGGGGTAGGGAGGGAGGAGGAAGGTTGAGAGTATTGTCTAAAACCAGAAAGCAATCGTGAGAAAGTGATTATTAACAGGGACCCTGTGGCTTTGGGGTATAGCAGACATCCACTTGGAGGCTCTAATTGTCACAGCTCTAGTTGGTTGAGTTAGTCACCTCAACGAACAGTTATTTGCAAGATCACTGCTTGGTATTTTACGCTCATTCAAGGAAGAGTAACAGGATGAATCCTGCAAACTACAGTCAGCCTGACCTGATCCATTGTCTACGAACCACTGCTCTTCTGAACCTGAAAGAGTACTTCTGGCAGAACTAGACCTCAGACTGTGGTTATTACTGCAGGCTCTTCTGTTCTCTCTTGGTTAAAAATCTACCCATTCTTTGAGGCTCATGGAAGTTCCACCCCTTACCTGAAGTTTTATTTGACTAATCAGTTAACACTGACCTCTCCCTTTTTTGAGCATCCGTTAATCAAGTATTAACAATTAGTTTAATACACTATTTGTCCACTGTTTTATTGTTTTGTGCCTTTCTTCATTGGCTAAAAATATACAAAGAATCTATTAATGTTTTATAAGTTTGTATTTGTAGTACTTTGTGACTTATCCTTTTTTTCATTTTTTTGCTCCTGGGGATGAACCCAGGGGTACTTTACTACTGAGCTGTATCTTAGTCTTTTTTATTTTTTATTTTGAGACAGGGTCTTGCTAAGTTGCCAAGCATCTCACTAAGTTGCCCAGGCTATCCTTGAACTTTCTATCCTCTGGTCTCAGTCTTCAGAGTCACTGGGATTACAAGTGTGCACCACTGTGCCAGGTGTGAATCAACCTTTTTGAAGGTAATTTGGTATTGTAGAAAATGATCTTGTTCCTCTAAAGTATAATATTCTAAATTGTAGAGTCATGCTTTATTATGGCCTATGTACTGAAGTAGAATTTGAAACCTTTTGACAACAATATAATACCATTTCAAAGTTCAGATCAGAAAAATAGGGAAGATGCCTCAGGAAGCTGAAAGCTGTGTACAGATTGATTGACTGATTTCCCCGGAAGACAGATTGAGGTGGGTTGGTTCCTACAGTGGCAATGGATCTCCATGTCAAGCCTGGATTATCAGCAAAGGAAGATAAATGGCATGTCATAGATGGAGCAGCTACTCAAGATGGTAGCTAATCTGGTTACTAATATATGCAAAAAATCAATCATTTTCCAATATCCCACCAATATTAAGTTAAGAAGATGAAGAAAAAGACGATTCATAAGAGCAACCAAGATATAAAATATTTGTGGATTGATTTAACAAGAAATGTTTTGAAACTGTGTCAAGTATCAGAAAAATTTTAATGAGACATAAAAGGAAGTTGAATAAATGGAGAAATATGCATGTACCTGTAAGGGAAGAAATAATAGCATAAAGATGAAAATTCTCTCAAAATTACTTGATAAATTACTTGATAAATTTAATGAAAATCCAATAAAAATTCCAATGAAAAATTCTCTTAGAATAAGGAAAAGTAATTACTAAACTTGTGTAAAAATGGCAAAACAAAAGGAAAATATTTTGGGAAAATAAGAGTGATCAGGGAAATCTTGTACTTTCACATTTTCAAACATATCTAGGTATTCACAAATTAAAGTAATGTGTTATTGATACTAGAAACAAAATCACTATCACTAGTAAACCTTGACACAAAACTAGTATAAGTATTAAGCAAACAGTAAATGTGGCATGTTAAGTGAGTGAAGTGAGTGGATGAAGAAAGGGTTGTTCAAGAAATAGTAGTGGAATAATTAACTATTTGGAAAACAAATCAATGGGACTCCTATTTGGATGCTTTTGGATCCCTTATAAATCTATCCAGAGCTCAGAAGGACACTGATATTTTTTGCTTATTGCTCTTGAGTGTATTAGTATTTCTTTTTGTGATGTATTTGACTCTTCTAGTATATAGAAAGCTCAATATTCCTTGTTCAACATGGCATGTAACTTCTCTAATTTTTTAAAGTTCCATCTATTCATCGTCTGACAACAAACTATGTATAAAGAATGTATAGCACACCCTTCCTAGAACTTTGCTTATGTATTTAATCTTTTGATTTTAGCATTTAATTATTATGGCAGCACTTAATTATCATCTATTTCAGTCCATAATTCCTTTCATATGTTTTTCACATATTATACTGAGCTTTTTATACCTACTTATTTGTCTAAAACACACCTTAAAACAATTCTAATTAGGAAACTGTAAATCTCTATGACTTTGTTCATACATAACTAAACTTGGGAGAGTTCAATTATTTAAAAAAACAAAGTTATTTAACACCAGAATTGCTTGTGTGGGTTATGATTTCAACTTGGAATTGCATGTGTATAATATGTTCAATGTGGAATCACACATATCTTAAATAAGAAATCGGAATTACTTAATTTCAATGTCACTATCTTTATGATCTCAGTAAATCAACTAACCATGTTGTGAATCAGTTTCCCCATTTTGAAATGGGAATATTACCATTTGTCTAACATTCTTCTCTAGGAAGTTATAAAGAATAAATAAAATAATGTATATTAAAGCTCTTTGACAATGATACACCATTTAAGCACTAGTTGGCATTTTTTGTTATTGCTCATCCCTTCTCTGTTCATAGATACTCAAGCCCTAAGCTAGCAAGAAGGAAGAGTCCCTAGGCTTCGTCTGGTACCTTGACTCAGGGAAGTCACAGATCAGCTGCCAGGAGTTTGGTGGGGCTCCAGCAGTGGCCAGGAAGAACAAATGACATGGTTGCCAGGTGGGTGCCAACTCGTCCTGAGCATGTCCAGATTTTGCTGTGAGACTCTGTCCTCTGTCCCCCAACCCTAACCCCCTAACCTCCACCTTGCTGATCTTCTCATGAGCCTTGCAAACCCAATCAGTAGCCTCAAAGTGGCCTCTTCTTGCCTTTAAGTTACCTCTAAAGCCACGCTCATGTGCATTAGAAGGACTTTGCCCACTCCTTGCCCAGTCGGATGTGGTAGGTTCCTTTGCCCAGGCACTGAGGAGTTCTTCAGGAGGGCACCAGTCTCCTCTGAGAGGACAACATCCTAGTGATTTAATTCAGCAGCTTTTCCTGAGGCCTGGCATTCCCCTTTGCTAGCCGCTGGGAAGAAGCCTGGCCAGTATTACAGTATTCTAAGGCTTAGGCCCAGCTCAGGGCTTCTCTCCAATTGGGCCAAATTAGCAGCCTTAAGACCCTTCCTTCCTGTTTCCCATGCACTCTTTACCTCCTCCCTCAGCACCCTCATATCAAAGAGAGATTGTTCCAAGGAACAAATAGATTCTCAAATAAGCTTTTTAGAAAATGTGTTTTTATGGTTGCTCTGAAGTTCAAGAATTATTTTTCCTTTTATTTTTGGTGAAAACTTATAATGAAACTAAAGATTATAATGAAACTACAACAAAGAATGAAAATACCTGTCTTCTGCCAGGCACAGTGGCATACACCTATAATCCCAGCAGCTGGGGGGCTGAGGCAGGAGGATTGCTAGTTCAAAGCCAGCCTCAGCAACTAAGCAACTCATCGAGACCCTGTCTCTAAATAAAATATGAAAAAGGGCTGGGGATGTGACTCAGTGGCTGAGTACCTCTGAATTCAATCCCTGGTACCAAAACAACAACAACAACAACAACAACAACAAAAAAAAAAAAACCCAAAAAACAAAAACAAAACAAAACAAAACAAAGCCAAACAAAAAAACCTGCCTTCTATAAGCCTAAGAGGGCATTTTAGTTCTGATATTTTGTCTGAAAGAAAGGACATTTTTCATGGTAAAGCCTACATAAACTTGTAGCAATTAATGATATTTTCCCCATAGAGGAGTACTGAGACCTACCCGTATTTCTTCTTTTTTATAGTAAAAGTCATAAAATAAACAATTTTCACCTTTACCTAGTAAAAGGCATATGGGACCCCGGGAGGCCTGGATGCCAAACACAAGGAGACAATGGTGGAGGAGGGATGGGAGGCTGAGGCGAAGCATTAGAAAGGCCAGCCCATGAAATCACATAGATCCCAGAGAGCAAGAGTGAGGATAGAGGCCCAGTTGGGCTAGAGCTCTGGTCTGTTCTTCCCTTACTTTCATTAAAGATGGATTATAAGATATGCTTGTTTGGAAAATAACTTTAGATAAAAACTATACACACATTTAATTTTGGAAATTTTCATGACTATACTCAGTCAAGTGACTATTGAACCCTAAATAATTATTTAAAGAACACCATTCTTCACTTGAGTTATAATGACCTCCTGCTACGTTTTACTAATAAACAGGAAAATTCCATTTACGTGTACACAGCATAGCACATAATGAACTTTATCTTTAGCACCAGAACTCTACCTTTATTTTGAGTTACAATCACCTCACATACTGTAAGTTCATTTATCACCTACTTCATAGAAAGAAGAAAAACTGACAAACCTAATGGGTGTGTGTGTGTGTGTGTGTGTGTGTGTGTGTGTGTGTGCGAAAATCTGAAGTTAGACTGAAGGGTCTGGGTTTAGCTACCTTTAGGGCTTTCAAATGATCATTTGGAATTTAATCTATGATGTTTGTTCCAGAAAGCAAAGTAAAATAATCAAGGCAGCCCTTGAGGATGTGTCAAAAGTCTTGGATTCAGAAGGAGGAGAAGGGAAATGATGACACGTTATTCCTGTCCTGAGTCACCTCCTGGGGTTTTGGTCGAGCAGTTGGAACCCTTTTAATCTGTTCTCTGACACAGCAAATAGATGTACTGCCAGTCGAGAGAGACCACGAATGGCTTGTATTTCATTTTTCATAAAAGCCTGGAATAGTCAGCCCTTCCTATTGAGACAGGACTTTTCATCTGGGTAAAAATACACCGAGATTCTCGAAAAGAATCTCTCACGCAGAAGGCTTCATTGTCTGGACGGTATGGAGAAGGCCACAGAGCATCAGCAGCTTGAAAAATGTCACAGCTCCTGCATGTAGCTCATCTTTCAGCATCACACTGAGGGACCTATTCTAATCTTATTTGCTACCATTTCTTCTTTTTTCCTTTTTTTGTAAAAAATCAAAGACACGTGTTTTCTTTAATTAAGCTTAATTAAGCAGTAAGGCGATATAATCAAATGCATTTCTAGGCATCAGTACCACCCCCAAAAAGATTTTTGTAGCTTCAGAGACCAAAATAACAGGTTGACCTCAATTTAAATTCCACCAAGCCTCATCGTATTCATACAAGGAAAATAACATGATTTCAGTACACATCTGTGAGAAAATAAGGAAGATCACATATTTGCTTTTCCTTCATATTAAAAGAAATCTTAAAGTTTCATGAATGGACTTAGGGGAGATTTTTCTTGAAGGAGCAAAAGTATTTAGCTTTGGGAGTTGCATGAACATTCATTGAGTGAATAAATTTATTTAAATCATCAATAAATTTTTGAATATATTTTAATTGTCAGGTGCTGAGATAGGCTGAGGGTAAATGTGTTCAGCAAGAAGTGACACTGTTCTTTCTCCCTACAAAAAATAAATAAGCTGTGCAGTTACTCATTCTGACAATTACAAGAAAAAAACAAATGAGATCTTCCTAGAAGATGAACTTTTTAGATAGGGTGGGCAGAGAAGACCTTTCTGAGGCCATGGTATTCAAGATGAGACTTAAAGAATGGGGATAAGAAGCCAGCCGCACCAAAAAGAGTTTTTTTGTTTGTTTGTTTTTAAATAGCCATTCCTGGAGAGAAATTCCCAAGAGATGAAGTTATTATGCAATTTCCAAATTCTTTTTGGTTTTTTTTGGTACCAGAGATTGAATTCAGCGGCACCCAGCCACTGAGCCACATCTCCAGCTCTATTTTGTATTTTATTTAGAGACAGGGTCTTACTCACTTGCTTAGCACCTCACTTTCGCTGAAGCTGGCTTTGAATTCTTGATTCTCCTGCCTCAGCCTCCAGAGTCACTGGGATTACAGATGTGCACCACTGTGTCTGTCGCAATTTCCAAATTCTTGAAGAAGTCAAAAGAAAATGAATTCTGATTCATCTTTTGTTCTTCCTTTCTGCAATTTGGTGTTTGGGTACAGGGCATCCTACGCTCAGGCCTTGATTTTCTGTTTTGCCTTAAATTTTGGGGAATGTTCTAAAGGATAATATAATATTAAGGATAATATTTTTTGAAGTTTTCATCTCCCCACATAATCCCTTATGTCAACTCCTTCCTCTCTCCCTCCCTTCTTTTCTTCTTTCTTTCCTTGTTTGTTTGTTCTTCTTGGTTGCTGCCCTTCCGGACTATGCAAATTTACTGGTGGGTGGACTAGGAACTGACTGATCAGTACTAGAGAGGAAGAGAGGGAGATCTGGCCGGGCTCTCATTATAGGAGAACCTGTAGATTTTTTTTCCTTTTGTGTTAGGATTTCTGAGAGACATCTTTCTATCTGCCTGAAGGATGTACTGCCAAAGCTCTGGGAGTGTAAGAAAAGAGAACTGGAGATCTTTTCATTTACTGCATAAACTTTTACTGAATTCCTCAATAGTGTTTGATACACTGCCCCAGAACAGAGACCTTCTTTACCCTTTTCAGAAACTAATCTGTTTTCAACCTGGGTTGACAAAGAGGCCATTGATCAGTGGAAGGAAGTAGAAGAGGAGAGCTGGGGATTTAACTGCTCCTTACTCAGGTTCCAGCAGGTCACTCCACTTTAGCCTGTACCCTCCTCCTCTGGCGGCAACCAATGCCACTGAATCTGGAGCCTTCCCATGAGCTAAGCTGGTGACTTTCTGTTTCCCACTGCAGGAAAAGTAGTTCAATGTCTCTATCTTCTTCCAGCTATCACTTGTGCATCTGCTTTCCAGTTTCTAAATTTTGTTGCCGTACCCTTGCCCATTTAAAGAATCTCATTCCAGCCTTTTTCATGAGGCTTCATAAACAAGCAGAATTCAACGGATGTATAAATCTGTTGTCTTATTTCAGAAATTCCATCTGTGCTTTCAAAATTTATATTTGTCATACATCTTACATGCTAAAATGTTACTTGATTCACTGATAACAGGAATTTTAATTTTCATTTCTTTTAATCTCTACATAGTAATCACCACTACTGACCACTCTCTACTTCTTGAAATATTCTCTTCTTCAACTTCTGGACACTACACCTTCTTGGCCTTTCTTACATTTTTCTGCCCAATTCTCTTTTGCTGGCTCTTTCTCCTCCTCCCACCATCAAAATTTCAAATTTCTTATGACATAGTGTTATATTCTCTCCTTAATGTACTTTTTATTTTCTCTCTTGATAGTAGCATTCAAGTCTTTCACCCTCGTACTGGTAATTTATAAATCCATATCTCCAAGTCTAGACCTCACCTATGAGATCTAGATTTCTGTAGCCACAGGTTTATTTGACTCTTCTCAGACGTCTCTCAGGGAGTTTAGATTCAATATGTCTAAAAGAGAACTGATGATCTTACCTTCTCAAACCTGGTCCACTCTCAGTAATCTCAGGGTAGAGTCATGGCTCTGGTACACAGGTTAAAAACTAGGATCCCTCCTAGACACATTTTTCCCTCATTCCCCGGCTTCAGTCCTCCTTCAAGTTCCGTTTTGTTAAATATATATGCACTTTACTCTCCGTTCCCCATATGTTCTTCCAGAATCTCCAAATGCCAACATCTTTCACCTGGACTTGTGAACTAACCTCCTTTCTCATCTTCCTGATCCCTCCAATATTCTCATCCCAATTCCAAACTAATTCTTACACGGTTCTTTTGAAAGACCGCATGCATTTTCATATATCTGCTTAAAATACTCACTATTTTTGTTTTGCATCCAGGATATAGGCTTCAATCCTTAGCTTTGTTGACATCATGAAAGGTGTGTCCCCTTTTCACTCCAGTTTCATCTCACATGAAGCCATTCTTTGGCTTTTTTTTTTTTTTTTTGCGGTACTGGGGATCAAACTCAGGGCCTTGTGCTTGCAAGGCAAGCACTCTACCAGCTGAGCTATCTCCCCAGCCCTCTTTGGCTTTCTTTAATGCATTCTTTTGTCCATTTTCATTTCCTTGAGTGCCCTGTGTCCCCGCTGGTACAGAGCGTCTGCACATGCTACTCCAGGCCTAGTTCTCCTTTGCCTAGCTATAATATTTTCTTTATCTCTACATCCACAGGTGCCATGCTTTTAGCATGATTTAGGTATCCCATCTTGTGCTCCTCTCTGCATACTGTAAGGTTATTATTTATTTACACAAGTGTGTCCCCACCAGACTAAGAGCTGCCTGAACAACTTCTTTTATCTTTGTATCCTCAGTACAAAGCAGTCTCTTGCACATACTTTGTGTTTATAATTATGCCATAGTAAATAAAATAGAATCCTTTAATATCAAGAAAAGTAAGTTGCCCATGATAAAGAAATCTATACTTTCATGACACATTAAGAAATAGGTATGATTTTTCAAGAAAATTATTTTTCAAAGAAAAATATTTTTTATGGAAAATAAACAAATAACACTGGCATTTCCTTACTTTCTTTGTTTTTCCCATTGCCTTCAGGATGGAGAGATTCAGGTCTTCCAGCGCGGCTAGCACATTCTCATACTCGCCCAAGTGCTGAGAAAAATATTCTGAAAAGGGAAAATATTGAAATACATTCATGTTTGAGTTCAGGTGATCATAAAACAAAAAAAAATCAATTGATAATTTTCTTCATAAACAAGTAAAACAAAATATTGACTATAAAGGAAAAACAGAAGGTTTTCAAATGAGACAAAGGGACTGATAAACTAAATAATAAATAATTTTAAAAAAAGAAAAAGATAAAGACAACTGGATGGTTATCATTATCTGTGCAGCAATGTTTTTTCCCATGAAAAATAGGGAAAAAAAGGAATCTGGATTTACTGACAGGGCTGTTTCAATAAAAAAATAAAAAAATTGTTCTTAATAGTATATTATTGTAGATCTCACTGGGATAGTAATTTGAGAATAAAGTTAAGCAATATCTTATTATTTCTTCTGGGAAACATTCAAGGAAGCTAAGCTCTCTCAAGGTTAGGAATCAGTGATGCTGCAAAACCCAGGAGAGGCTTCCTCTGGCACTGTCATGGAACTGCTCCTGGCACCCCGTGATTTTTTTTTTTTTTCAACCATCTTTTTCAAAGAGCAGAAGTTATGTTTATGACATTTTTCAGTTAACAGGAATAAACAGTGTATTGGATATTATGATGAAAATAAAAAGTATGGAACATAGACTAAATATAGCAGAAATAAAAGCAGAACCTCATATTTACTTTTGAAATATGTACATTTCTAAAACAAGAGATCTAAACCTAACAGAAATCCACATGTTGAAAAAAACATAGACATTCTATCTACTAGAAAATAAATAACCCTCACTGACTTATCTTTGGATGAAAGTGTAGCTTATTATTGTTTCTCTTTATTTATTCATTTATGTATTTTAGTACTAGGGATTGAACCTAGAGGCACTTAACCACTGAGTCACATCCCCAGATCCTTTTTATTTTTTATTTTGAGACAGAGTGTCACTAAGATGCTGAAGGCCTCACTAAGTTGCTGAGGCTGCCTTTGAACTTGAGATCATTCTGCCTCAGCCTTCTGAGCCACTGGGATTACAGGCGTGCACCACTGTGCCTGGTTGTATTGTCTTCCTCTAATGTGCCATAAATATTTATGAAATTAAATTGAAAGGATAAAAAAAGAAACCTGTAAGCCACCTGAGATCATGGGGATACATTTCATTACGTTTGATGGAAACTGCCTTGATTAATCTATGTAATGCTCCAAGTGTAATTATTTGTTGACACTGATATTAATAATAAATAGTGCCTTTGACACATTTACTAGTCAATGTGAAGACTTCCCTGAGAAAAATGAAAACACAGGTAAACAATGATTAAGATTGTCAAAATATAATCTTTGCACACATAGGTTAAAAGCAAAAATGCTGAAAGCAAAAATACGTTCTTGATTATAAAATCCTCAAAAACCATATTGGTGCATCTCTTAAAAAGATTTTTTTTTTTTTTTTTTTTTTTTTTAGGAAGGATAGAGTTAAATGTGAAATAAGAAAATACTTCTCAAATGTCTGCTTCACATGGCATTTTAATTCCTGGTTATGGTGTTGACTTTCTGATAGGGTTGACAAAGATGTCTAACCTTGTCTGTGCAATTATTTGTGATAAATGAAGTCCCCGTGGACAACACTCTTAGGAACCAGCATGAGGTTAATGTGGTTGCAAATATTCATAAGTTGGAAAAATAATAAATATCAGAATAAAGTCTAGAATAAGTTGAAGGAAGCAAAAAGTGTAAAGAAAAATACAAAAGGGCAAGCTAATATATACATAATCTCATAGAAAATTATAGAGCGGTTTTAAATGCAAGTAGCAGAAACATACAAAGTAGAAAGGAGAATTTGATAGTAAACAAATCTTATAAAAATAAAATGAGATAATGCCACCTTTTAAAATAAATATTTCTTCCTGATATAGACAAGATATTTGGCCTAGGTTAAGGTCAGTTAAGGTTTCAGCAGAGAATTTGTCTTTCCACTTGGAAATCATATGTATGTCAGCACATACAGACACGTGCTGATAGAGCCATGAGAAAGACAATGAATCGTGGCTTTGAAGTTAATTCATCTGAACTTCATCCACTTGCTTATCTCAATTCTTCAAGTAGATAGGGAGAAAACAGCAATTTCCCAAGCAATAGCCTAAGAAGCAAAGAACATAATTCTGAGAAGGGAGAGAACTACAGTATCCAAGTCCTAGATTGCAGTGTAAACTAGAAATCTACAGGTCAGGGTTATTTTGAGGAGCTGCAGCTTAGTATGACTCTAGCTCTTTGATGGCTTCCTCACTGAGGGATATGTGTCAGGGATATGAATTGCATTGCAATGACTCTAAGAGGAAAGTTAGATGATAGAGTCAGAGACCTCTAACATAGTTACAAGGAGATAAATCCCTTCCACTTTACTACAGTTAGTGTTCATTTACTCATTTTAATACAGAAAGCATTTATCCAGTGTTTCTTATGTGCCAGGGGCTGTAATAGGAGTTTGAATGTGAGATGAACAGGCAGACCCTCTACCTCTGAGGAGACTACAAACAGGTATAGGGGATGAACATTACAACAACTGAAATATACATGATCGTTGAGTCAGGACAATGACTCAAGAGTTCAGGTATGAGATACAATTCAAATAGAAGGCAAAGAATGCCTGAGTCTACCTGGGTAAGTTGGAGAAGATGACATAAGAATGATCAACAATAGATCAATAATAGTTAAATAGGAACTAACCTGCTGGCCAACCAGAGGGGAGGCAAGGAAGTACGTGATATCTTGTCATGTTGACTGGACTACATGTATTTCAGCATTACTAGTACATGAAAGGCTGGACTGGGGGTATTTGAGGATGGGAGATAGCAAGATACTAAAAATCAGTGGTAAGAGAGGAAGCCAGATGTGCTGGGAGTATTCCTTGAAAGGTTCTCTAACTTTATCTGCAGGTCAAGGTCAGTGTTTTTGACCATCTGCATCAGAATCCTCTAGTGTCTTTGCTGTTCAAAGTGTCGTCTATAGACTAATAGTTTCATGTTAGAACTTACTGGAACATAACATCTCAGGTCCACCCCAGACCTGCTAGATCACAATTTGCTCATTTAAAACGTACTCATTTATTTGAGATGGCATCTTACTATGTTTTCCAGGCTTGTCTCAAACTCCTGGGCTCAAGTGATCCTCCTGTCTCATCTCCCAGGTAGCTGGGACTGTTGGAGTACTGGCTCTCACTACTGCTCCAGGCTACAACTTGCATTTTAATAAGTAATTTGTAGTACATTTAAGTTTGAGAAGTACTGTTCTAGGATATTTGTTGGGAATTAAGTTCACTTATAAGGTGATCTTGATTCTAAATCAGAATCTTGGTGTTAAGGTCCAGGAATCATCATTTTTACAGGTTCCTAGGAGATTATGATATGTAGATTAAATTCGAGACTGTTATGGGCAATAGGAAGTCATGGAATAATTTTGAAAAGGACAGTGATTGTCTTTTTAGAAAGATTACCCTGGATACAATGTGAATGATTTGGGGAATGCTGGTGATACCATCAAGAGATTGCCAGGAGCACTTCCATCACAGGACAAGGACCATGGCCATGCTATGGGGTAAATGGAGAATAGTGGTTTAGAACTTCAGCAGTCTCTCTATACACCCTAAGATGTAGTAAACAGGGAGAGGAGGTCAGAGATGGCTTTGGAATGCAGAACCTGGACTAATGGTTTATTCCAGTTATTGTGCCTCAGGTTTTTCATGTGAATCACAAAATGTGAGCCAGGAAAACATGTTTTGTCCTTAAGTCATGGCATTAGAGAGAAATAAAGATTTGGAACAAATATTGGTTCTTTGGAACTGTTGCCTTTGGGTAACAATCACTTTCTGGCAAAAAAAAAAAAAAAAAAAGACCTACTTTTATTGAGACCTGCATGTGAGTTCCCATTATGGGCCTGGGCTTAACAAAGTCATATTGCACTTAAGGAAATGCATGAGAATCAGTCCTTATCGGTTTAAGTGAAAAAACCTTTAGAAAGTAAAAAGAATCTGGATACTGAATATAATGAAAGAGTAGGGTACAATTTATAAACAGATGTATTAAACAAGTTATCTGTCAGAAAGCAAATTATCTTCTCATGCATATTCAATGAGACATCTTCTGTAGCAAAATGCTAATGAGAGGTTAGTCTCTCCCTTCCTTACTGCACTTAATCAGTGGTGTTGTGTCATCAAATGACAGGTTTTATTTATTTATTTTTTGTTTTTATTCTGCACCTTGATCCTCAATTGTTGAGTTTTCAGGTTTGGCTTGAGAACTACAAATCAGAACCAAAGGACCCAGGGCTGCCACAAAAGTTGCACTGGCAACTGGCTCTTACAAAGCACTTTCAAGAATTTAAATGAATCCCACAGTGCCTTGTTGGAACACCTGAAGTAGTAGACTAGAGAGGAGAGAAAATAACTGAGATGACAGGGAGTTAAAAACCCCAATAATCTGAAAGAGGCATTTGTTAGCAATCCAGAATATGGGTTATTTTGAGGAGGTGCAGATCACTGTCACTCAATGTGCTTTATGATTCAATCACCTAGTGGCACCTGCCAGATAGAACACCAGCTCTAACAGCTTGGAAGAGGACGAACAGTTCTCTGATTTCCCAGCACTCAGTCTCACTGACACAGGATCTCTCAGCACAGCCCAGGCTCTGGAAAAGCAAGCTCATACAGTTGTGCAGTATGACCAGGCATTTCCAGCGCTCCAGTGTGATCAGGGGTTCCCAGCACTATGGCATGATCAGGGGTGTCCAGCACATCACTACTAAAAGGAATATTGCCCATGAAGCTAGTCAGTTTTTATTCTGGGAGTTTCCTATACCATCAGCTTTTATAATCTTATTTACAGACTTCATCTATCCTTCAAAATAATTTAACATTTGGTAGGTAACAACCAACTAGATGAGAAGTCACAATAGTAAATATATTCTACCTTGGCCACAAAATTTTCATGCAGATGATTTCAGATCAAGCACCCTAGCTATGTGAAATTTCTTTGCAAGTATTCTTCAGTCATCTATAAATATCTCAAAAGTCTTAGCTACCAAGTTCAAGATTTGTAAAAGGGTTCAGTCAAAATGAGAAGGGTTGTGAAAATAGTCATCAACTGGGTAGGACTGGGAAAGTAATGATCATACTCTCGATTGTTCAGATTGGAGCTAAAGATGGCATGAATATAAAACCACAGCCTCAATGTTAGAATTCAGACACAATTGTCTAAGTAAAAGCAAGTTGCTTATTGATTGATAGAAGTGAGAGAGCCAGAAGCTGCACTCAGAAAGGACTTTGTAATTTTATGTGAAAAGTGAATAATCTTGGCACTCTATGGACTGAGGGTGGGTGTGCATATTGGAAAAAGTTTAATTAGGAAATTATGCTTTGGGGAATCCAACATACAGAACTACTTGAACAAGTGTGCAAAGATAAGACATATGGGACTATTTACTTCAATACTATTGTTCCAGAGCAGAGTTGGAAATAATCCCAAAATCCATTAAAAGGGGAAAAATTAAGGTAAATGGGATTCTATGTACATTTTTTAATAAAATGAGGTAGAACAGTATGCAATTGTATCCAGCATACAATGTGATTTTGCTGTTGAAAAACAATAATATATACACACATATCAGTGTCAACATATGCATAAAACCATTTGGAAGAATATGTTTAAAGCAGTTAGAACAGATCGAAATGGGGGAAGAGAGACTGATATTTTAATTTATACACCTACATGATTCTGTGTTGTTAAAAATTTTTAAATAGTAATTAAATCTTACTTTCATAATTAAAATCAAAAAGAAATTTTTAAAAAATCAATATTTTAATAGATTTTTATTTCTGGGCCCGTAATTGGGTAAGCTGATGAATTAACAAAAGCTACAAATTAAAAGTCTTAGATACCTGGAATTTTTAATTGGCTTCTAGAAGAAAGTACATGAAACCTCCTTTCTGTGCCAATCAAGCACTCCCGCTCCCACGCGCATGAAGGGAACTTGTGCAGGGTGTGAATCCACATATTTCACTTGCTAGCATTGAAGCATTTGGCTTTGATTAGAATCCAACTTAAATATTTACTTTATATTCACAAAATAATGAGAAATGAAACTACACTCTGGAAATTAAAATGCATATTCTTGAACAGAGAGGGGGAGGATTATAACATGATTGGGAATACAATCACTGGATTTTAAAAATATAGAACAACTCTATTGAATTAAAGCCTCATCTACTAGTTTCTTAACAAGAACTAAGGAGAAAAAATCATAGTCTTCTTCTGTACATACAGGGTAGCTTCCTAGTCAGGTTCTTTATTATGGAAAAAGAAAATTCCAAAAATTTTGTGGATGATCAAGTGAAGATACACTACCATACTTTAAAATTTGTAGTATTTTAAAGGGAAGATAGTTTAATAAAATATTCCTTAATGACAATAGATAGACAAGATAGCAAATAAGGAAGAGATACTAAATGTCCTTATCCTAAAATTCCCTGTAACTATCTGTTTTCTCATCAGCTGGGTCTACCAGGAAAAGTTAAATGGAAAATAAAATGAATTATGTAAATGATTTGAGAAAATGATTACTTTGGTCTGACATATTTTGATATTTGCAGGACAAATGTATCCCATACCTTTGTGTAATGATCTAGAGAATTTTCTCAGTTTTCCACTTTATTTCCCTGGTAGGGGTCTTTTACATATGGAGGAGAGTGAACCCGGACTTGACCTTTATGGTGATTGCTGTTCAACATGAAACTGGTGGCATGGCCCACAGGGCTCTTCTGTCCCCTTGGCACACGTATTGCCATGCATGAAGGGGGTCACTGCCCAACCATGTGTGAACACTTGGCAGGATTTTCCCTGCTGCTGTTTCATAACTAACTAAAGAACTGCTTAAATACCAACGTACCTTGCATAACCCTATCTTGCTTTTTCAGATGGATTCCTCTCCCTGAACCTGGGATGGACACTATATCCTTCCTACAGGGAGCATAGTTTTTTTATGATGATTGGAGTGTGAAAACTTCACGGTTGGTGATAAGGGTCTTGTTTTGTTCAATTATGGTCCCAATATCCTGCATTCCAAACTTCATCCCAGAATCACATCTCTTACCTTTGTTCAAGTACTTTGTTAAAATGGAAGAAAACCACTTCTGAATTATAAAATGCCCTTTTAAAAGGTTTTGATTACCTCTAAAATTATAAAAATCATAAGACTCTGGAAGTACTTGTGATTTCAATTAGAAGTTCCAGAGAAATTCACTTCTAACCACCAAAAAGTTCCAGACTGTCTAAACAATAAGACCAAACATGAACAAAGGTATTATCTTATCCGTTTATCTTAAAAGTGTAAAGCTTCAGACCTTCCAGTATTCAGAGATAAGGCTATTTCATATTGAATACTCTCATAATGCTCCATAGTTGTTCCACAACAAAGAATAAATTTGAGATATATTTACCCTTGCACATTTCTAATCTTTGATTTTTGTTCCCAACTACAAAGATGAAGAAAATAAATGAAGAGGCCATTAAACCAGGCATTTGTAAAGATTCATCTCTCCCATTTGAATCACTTATTTTCTAAGTGACATTTAAAATTCTAGAACAGTTTAGGCAGGTATGGGACAAAGTTATTTTTACCTTTCAAGGAGACAGCTTTGCAAAACAGTAACAAAAGGCTCTGCACAGTATATTGTGAAGAGAATAATGAAGTTGTATTAAACACCAATTTAAAAATATATTCAAACTAGTGGAGACATAGCTCTTGTGAAACTAATGCACCGATTACAATAACAATTCTCCTTCCATGAACAAATTAATGAAGCCCAACTCATTTTGCAGTGAAACGCACACTTGAGAGAAACTCATGGTTACAGAAAAATCCCTTGAGATCTTTGATTTACTTTGCAGAAGAATACCTAATATATAACATTAATTTCAAGGTGTATAGAAATATATCAGATAATTTTTCCCCTTCTAAAACAAGTAATGGGTTTGATTGGTCTAAAAGTAACTTACCACATAGTTCCTCTGTGTCAAGATTGCTGAAAAGATGAAAAGAAAAAAGGTGTTACTACTTTGATAATATTTTTCTTATAAGTTTTCTTTTTTGTGTGATGCTGGGGATTGAATCCAGGGCCTTGCTCTTGATAAACAAGTTCTACCACCAAGCTATACCCTCGGCCTTTCACTTAAATTTTTAACAGTTAAATTACACTCATTCTCAAATCTATATTATTATATTAATCAATAGCATGTATTTAGGATATTGCTCTTTAAGATTTTGCATTGTTTATACATAGTCATAGAAGTTATTAACAATACTATATCAGATCCTATCTTTGAAAAAATAATTCCTGGAATTTATGTTTCTCTCTGTAACATCCTGGCCAGATAATACATAATGGTGAAGAATATAAGCCTTGGGGCCTGAATACCTGAGTTCCAATCCTGCATCTACAATTTACCTTCTCTGTGACTCTGGGTCCTTTACATCTCTGTGTCATAGCTTTTCTGCCCCAAGATAGGGTTAATAATAATATTTCCTATGTTTTAAGTGAGTTAATACATAATAAAGAATTTGAGATTCACTGGCACAAAGTAAGCATTTGATTAATGGTAACTATCATGATTCCTTATCTGACAGAACTTCTAGAATGTCCATACCTAAATGCAGTCTCCGAGATAAATTTCATTCAATTGTATTTCAAGTGATTTCTAACACATAAAGGAGTTACATGTCTCAATATTTATATGTGCATATTAGAAACTTTTTACTGTTATGAAGATAAATGCAAAATTCCAAGATGAAACATTAGCATATATAAAACATTATTATCAGAAGAATCATGCCATTGACCAGGAAAAGGGTGGTATGGGAATGTAAAGATGGTTCAATATTAGTCAATATAACAGACTGCATCGAAATTCCAAAAAGGATAAAAGTCACCATATTAATAAGTGCTAAATTTAATAATTTAGTAATAATTTAATAATACAATAGTAATTCATAATTTTAAAAAAGTTTGAGGGGCTGGGAATGTAGCTCAGTTGGTAGAGTGCTTGCCTCACAAGCACAAGGCCCTGGGTTCAATCTCCAGTACCGCAAAAAAAATAAATAAATAAATAAAAAATAAAAGTTTGAATGGAATAAGAATAGAAATAAACCTCCTGAAGATGCTAAAGTCTATTAAAATTCAAATGCAAAATCAGTTAATTGAATGTCTTTGATTTATACAGTTTCTACACGTCAAAGTTGAATGTAAATAACCTTTATAAACCAGTTCTCCTTTCAATAGCAGTAGGCTTGCTGTACAGAGGGACAGTGGGATGAATATTCCAAACTGGTACTTTAACCAGTTCCACCAATCATATTGCTACATAATTTTAAACTCAAGGTATCATTCTATGTCGCTGAATATTTGATCTTGGATAAATATCTCCATACTTTAGTGAACTTTTTTGTAAAGTAGCATTTGCCACCAAATAGAATATATAAAGTCTTATGCAACAGTTTTGGTGGGTTCCTAGACATTCATTCATGTAATCCACAAACATTTATTGCTGTGTGCTAGGCACTGATCCAACTGCCATCAATATATGAGTTTGCAGTAGATACCAAAACTATATCAGATTGCTACTCTCTAGGAGCTTAAATAAGAGGTAGACTCAGACAATAAATAACTAATTAAATTATAATGAAATAGTTGATATGGGGAAAATGTGGAACAGGCAAAAAGTGTTAGTAATATCTCATAGAGGATAATACATCTGAGCTAAATCTCAAAGGTTACATGTGAATAGAAAAGGCAGGCAAAAAAAAGAACTTTCTGCTTAGAAAAAACAAACACAATTTGCAATAAAAATTAAAAGTGTGCAGAATATGCTATTCAATTCCAAAATACTGAGTGGTTCTTTTGACCAAAAGGTAGGTCATTAATGAGGAAAGTGGGACTAAACAATGAGAGATCTGATGCAATAAATTAAGAAGTTCTCCTTACCTTTTTATCAACTTGCAATCAAAGAAGAATTTTAAGAAGGTGAGTAACATGGTAGGATTTACTCTTTGAAAAGGTCACTGACAGGTGAGCTGAGATTGGACAGAAAGAGTATGAAAAGGAGGCCAGGAGTCCACCTTGCCTTATTACTACAGTCTGGGCCAGTTGTTGAGTGGGACATACAACCCAAGGGGTGTGCAAGATCATCCCTGGGGGTGGGGGTGGGGAAGAAGAGATATTTGAACTTCTGTTTGTATTTATATTTAGTCTTAAACTTCTAAATTCACTTTTGTGTCATTAAAAATGTACAAATACTAGTACAAAGGTGCATTTATATAATTTATTTAAAAAATCAGTATATCTATATTTGCATTATAAGCTAAAAAACAATATATAATAACAGAGCCTGGGAGGGAGGCAGAAAAGAACAGATATGAAGAATTTTGAGGTAAAACCAACAAAACTTGAAAATGTATTGGCTATAGAATTAGACAGCTTAGATATTTTTAATAGTTCTACTGCAAACCTTTTGGTCATTAAAATACATGTTTTGTGATCTTAGTGTTTTTATAGAACTTCAGACTTGAGAAAGACATTAAAGGTCACTTTATTTTTCTATTTTCCTCAGAACGGCTCAATGGTTCATAATGAGAATTATTTTGAATTTTCAAAAGAATGAAGAGCCTCGATCCATTATTGAAAATTAAATTACTTGGATTATAGCATAAAACAGCAGTTCAGAATAATGTGCAAGACAGTAACTCTGCTTGTTTCTCAGGATGACTGTGTCTGTCAAATGTTAGTTTGTGGTCTCAAACACGCCTTCATCCAGCTGTTTTTGTGCTATGTTGTTAGTAGCAGGTAGCAAGACAGTTCTTTTTACAGTGGGCTCACATGAATGAATTCTAGTAGAATTGATTTGGGGTGAATTCTAGTAGAATTGATTTCATATGGAGATATATCTCCTTCCTATGGTAACATGGAATTTCCAAGGAATAGTAAGCCATAGACATACTTAGAGCATATCTGATGACCTGTAGTATTTTACTGTTTTTTATCATGTTTACAGCAAAAACCCATACTATTTTAATAATGCCATTGTATTACATGAATTAGAGAAAGTGTGCTAAATGGAAAGAACAAATGCTAGCTTTATAAGTCATCATGTTCTTACTGAAACAGAACCAGAGGGATGATACTCTGGGAATGAATTCTTTGCTAGATACCAAAGAGAGGTAAAGAACAAAGTTATTCACTGAAGCCTGATAGGCAGTAGTGAAAAAAAAAAAAAAAAAAAAACAAAAGAAAAAGAAAAGAAAAACATAAATGTTCATTAGATGAGTAACTATGTAAACTGTATACCATCATAGAATCATTAAAATGTATCCAAAAAATTGCCTATAGCTTGGAGACATGCTTTTGCTAAAAATTATACAAATTTCAAGCCAGAAATAAATGCTATATATAAGGATAAAAAGTGCATTTTTTAAAGCCCTGGAAGAAAATAAGTAATAATATTAATAGTAAACCACTTTGCTTCTGGATGAGGGACTTTGGCTGGGTTTGTTTTTCAGTTCTCCATAATTTCCTAAATTGTTGTTTTCTTTATTATTAGAAGACTTCATTTATAATGGGGAAAATAAAATAACTTTGTGGTTAAAAATTTTTTAAAAATCAGAAAAAGTAAGAGGTGTTAAGGATAATAGGTAAGGTTCATAGTGATTCTGTTCAGATTACTTAATTTCTGATGAATCTATCTAATATAAACTGCATTAAATCTATCAGTTGAACCTGGTGCTCAACACACACAATTCAACACCATTCATTTACAACACTTCGAGGTAGTGGAAGTTGTTTTGACTTGACTTTTCTGTGCTGGGCACTCTAAATTGTGAAGAAACCAAGTTCCTATCTTAAGAACTGTGTTTGCTACTCAGTAAAAGAGAAAATATTGGAGACAGGCAATCTAATTTCTGTTGGGAATTCAGAATCTCTGCTCTCAAAACAGTTTCATACTGAGGCCAACTTTCTTAGTTATCTTTCTGACATATTTTCCTACACACTTAGCTGGCTTTACCCTTCCAACTTATTATAAATAAGAAAAAAGAATTGTGGCTTTCTTACTCAAAACCCACCATTTTATACTCCTCCTTTGCTGCTTCTTTTTTTAGTTTTCCCTTTTCAAATTGAGATTTCCATACACGGTGGATCTTAGCTGAAATCTTTAAATTCCGAATCCTAGCTCATGTTATACTGAGCTCCCTGATGTCACTCACCAGTCTGAAAATTACCAGTGCAAAAGAATTTCTTGTTTTCAGTTGGCAAAGTAGTTTGCTAAGCACTACTAGACTTAGTAATAGACTGAAGGAGTTAATTTTGGTCTATAAAGATATTTATTTCTCAACAGTATTTGAGACAAGAAGAATCTGACTCAGTGAGCAACATGCTTGGATATTCTGATGAAGTACTATAGTGCTGCATACATTGGTTCACTGGCAAACTAGCAGACTGTAAGCAACAAATATGCTCAGCCATCATTGTGTTCTTCATTTTACAAAGTCACATCATGATCTCTCAATTCACTAAGAATGATCTGAGTGTGTGTGTGCGCACGCGCGCGCACGCACACACACACACACACACAGATTTTTTTTTTTAATCATCAGGGCAAATGTCTTGAGGTAGCTCCAGTTTTCCAAACAAAATAGTAATGAAAATCAACAAAAGCAAAGTTGGGAGATTAGAAGATACTTGACCTTGAAAATATTTTTGACTGACATTTAACTCTATGAATTATATTTCCAGTTGGTTACACAAGAATTTGGTTATAGGAAAAGGACAGGGTGGATTGTGGGAAAGGCTAAGACATGGGATTAAATGTGCCTCTTGCAATAGATAGATGCTGCAGATAGCATCTAAACTGAGTTGAGCTCTATGAGCTGGAAGACTTTAACCCAAAGGAATGTGGTGACATAACAGATAAGGGCCAAAGGGATTTGAGGAACAGATGTGATTCACACAACCCAACAGGCAGGAGCCAAATGTTTTAGTTACCAGAAATCCGAGCTTGCAGTAGCATAGTAAGGTGCAGCATGAACACAGGCCTTGTGTCTTGAGGGATGGGGATCCTACATGCGTTGTCAGATAGGGGTTTGGACTGCTCAGTGATCCCAGAAAACCAGAGCCAGGGCAGAAGTTGAGATTAATTTTTATAATGAAGACAAGTCTTCAGTTCCAGATACAAGATGATATATAAGGCCATACTGTTGACATAGTGTGACTTGATACTGGGCCCCAGAATACAAGTAATACCTGGTGACAGCTTTTTAAATACCTTCTGTGAAGACCATACTCATTCTTAGAATGCAGAGTGGGTGAGAGACTGTAATCCATAGGTCAAATGACCTAAGTGTATGGAGATGAGGGCTATAGAGACTTGCATCAGACAGCTCTGGGCAACCAGTTAGTTTGAAGTGTGGACTATGGAGTAGGAGTTCAGACTACAGGAGGTACTATAAGCAAGAACTTCTCTAATACTGAAGCCAGTTAAGGTCAGGCTATTTTTCACACATAAACAGAGGCTCATACATGAGAGACAAAATGGAATTAGAAAAACATATTTGTCTTAAGCTAGAAGTAATTCATTTTCTCATCCAGGATATATTAATCAAACATTTTCTATACACATTGTAGTGAGTTGACTGATTTCTCCCATAAAGACTTATTCAGTCCTAAATCTGGTACCTGCAGATGTGATCTTATTAGATAACAAGGTCTTTATAAATATAGCCAAGTTAAGATAAGGTCTGTTTATAAGAGAAAGGAGAGATTTGGATACAGAGACACAGAGAGAAGGCCATGTGAAGAGGGAGATAGAGATTGGAATTATGCAGCCACGTGCCAAGGTACACCAAGGATTGCTAGCTACCGCCTGAAGCTGGAAGAGGCATGGGAAGATTCTGCTTTGGAGACTTCAGGGGAGCATGGTCCTGCCAAAACTTCTTTGTTGGGCTTCCAGCCTTCAGAACTATGAGAGAATAAATTCTTGTTGTTTTAAGATGCTCAGTTTGTGGTACTTTGTCACAGCAGCCCTGGGAAACTAGGAAAAGCATGGTCCTATGTGCTGTGCAGTTCAAACAGCTATACTTAGGGAGTGGCATCACCTTTTGGCTTGTGCATCACTTTGCTGTCCTTTCAGGACTCTGTGAACTAAAGAGCTAGTTCAGAAATTGTAAGTTACTATGCTGCATTAGATCAACTGACATTTGGTAATTCAAAATGAAAACTTTGGTATATCCTACAGGGTTCATTATGGGGAAAAAAAGAAAAACACATAAAAATTCATAGTTAGGGGCTGGGGAGATAGCTTAGTTGGTAGAGTGCTTGCTTTGTGAGCATAAGGCCCTGGGTTCGATCCCCAGCACCGCCCCCCCCAAAAAAAAATTCATAGTTAAATGCAACTAACATGCATGGACAATGCTAGATATGGTGTTGAGAATTTTACACGATATGCCTCAGTTTCTGCAAGGACTCTAAGACTTAGATATCATTAATCCTATTGTATAAGGTGGGGGGACTAGGCCTTAGGTCTAAAATAAATTGTCTGAGGTCACCCATCTAATGAGGAGTGGGTCTAAGATTCTAAACCAAGTATGTCTGACTTAAGAATTCTCTTATTTACTCATAAAGAACTGGGACTCAATGATAGATATTTGGAGTCAGTGGCACATGGGGGTCCTTGAGCCACAGGAATAGTTAAGCAACATAAATTGATTCAAGTGAGGACCACGGGGGGGGGGGATCATGGAAGAACCTACCATTAGACTCCTTATGCAAGTCTCCATCTCACATCTCCATCATCATTACTAAAATGAAGATAGTGAAGTCACTCTGTCCCCACCGACTCCAAGTTACACCAGGGCAGGGACTAGATCTCACTCACTGGATATACAAGTATTGAACAGAGCAACTGGCACCAGGCAGGAACCTGGCTGATGCTTTTGGAATTGAATCAATTACTTCAGACACTGGTAGAGGAAGAGGAACTGCAAAAGAACTTCAAGAGGATGGTCAGAGGACTGGAGTCTCAAAAGTCCAGGAGGAGAGCATTCTAAGACCTCTAAGTATTGAAGAAAATGCCTGGTAAGGACTGGAGAAGAACTACTGCAATTTACATTTAGTACTTTTGGCAATTTTTGACACAATAGTTTCAATCCTTTCCTGAAATGTTGAGCCTTGGCAATGCAGGCAGAGCCTAACAATGACTCTGAGAAACAAGGAATGAAGTGCAGGCCATATGGCCCATCTCGTAGAGTGCCTGCCTCTCATGCTGGAGGCCTGGGTTCGAGAATCCAGCACTCTGGGATTGTGGGAATAACAAACAAACCAAAACAAGGCATGAGAGCAAGTAAATGAGGCATGACTACGGAGACAGAGGGAGGCGGGTTCAACTGAAGGAAGAAAGTCAATCATATTTATAGGTCTGAACCAAAAGGCTCAGAGGAGAGAAGGTAACTTTTGGAGAGGCCACAGCAGAGAGATGGGACACCATTGCCAGACTCCACCTCTTAACATTATCCCTTCACACTATGTCTCCATGCAAAAACAGCATCCCTTCCTTAGAAATGAAACACAATCTGCAAAGAATATCTGCTGCACCATAAGTGGAAGCTTAAATCTATTATAATTATACACTCTTGTTAACAGCAGTAAGTTCAATAATTATATACACAATAATATACTCTGTAACTCCTCCATTTGGCTCTTTGGAGATCTTAATTACATTCAGCAGAGGAACAAAAACTGTTTATGCAAAAGGTCAGTCTCCAAGTGACCATAAAATATTTGACCTTACTCTCTCTTAAGTCAGGCATGAAGCCTAACATAAACATGTGGCTTTCGTGGAAATTTTTCTAAGGTCTCATGTTAAAGTCCTTCTGCATCTTTTCCCTTAGAGCTTATTTTCAACATTGCATCAGTTACGAATTGATGATAATCTTTTTATCTTTAGTCCTGTCTTTTCATTCCAACTCCTGTCTTTTTTTTTTTTTTTTTTTTTTTTTTAATTTGGACATTCTGCCATTAGTTATACCAGTGCTTCTCAAACTTTGTGTACATAAAAGCATTGTGGAGGGCTTGTTGAAATACAGGTTCCTGAGCCCCATGCCCAGAGATTCACCACTGTGAAATTTCTCTCAAGCTTCCAATGCTGCTGTTGCTGGTGATTCCAGGACCACAATTTGAATGGCAGTAGTTGACACTTCAATAGTTTATTGGAGTTCAGCATCTTTCTTCTTGGTCCAAGTTTGATTGACAGTTTCTATAATCCCAGCATCATGAAACACTAGCAGCACCTGTGAGATCACACTACCCCTGCCTCATTTGAACCAACTCACTCATGGCATATAAAAGAGAATCTTCCCTAATTATTTCAAGTGTTTACAAATAGATGATTCAGGAGCCTACCTTGAGAAGATGCAAATAAAAAGTCAAGGTGCAATTTTATCCAAGGCTCTGGCTTTGAACAGATTTCTAAATATAAAGTTAAAAATTGCATCTTGAATGTTATGTTAGTTATAAAAGTTGGACATGGCACCAGTATAACGGTCTAACATTTAAAGATATTCTTTTGCAATGGTATGTCATATTCAGAAAATAAAAGAAGTAGTCTGAATTTACAGTTATACATTAAGGTAATTCTGGAGAGAGGGCAAGGAGAAATAAAAATAAAAATATACCAGATACTGTTTTCAATAAAATATGCTGTATAATTGCTGATGCATGAAACAACTGACAAGGAGTTGCTGCAGCTTAGCATTGTATTCTGAATTCTTTGAGAATCTTGCAGTTCTAGTTGGCTATTTGATATCTGCTGCCTTTCAGAAGTGAAAAAGCCCATCCAGGAGTTGATGCTCTCAGAGGACAATATGACTTTCCATGCACCCTCCACTTCTTTTTTCTGTTTTCTCTCTTTAGTTCTCTGCTGCTCAACACCTCCATTCTCAACCAAATCAGAGCTTCCAGGAGTTTCATTTCCTTTTTCTTTTTTTCTGATTGACTTTCTCCTTATTTCTTCCACCTTCTGCCTCTCCTCACACTTTGCACTAGGTAGAGCTTCCCTTCTGCCCCCACATGGTAGTGGAACAAAACAGAAAAATTCTGAGAGAGAAACCAAGAGAGAGGATAAGAGAAGGATGATTGGATAAGAATGATGGCCCCAAATCCACAGAATCCCCGTGACAAGATTCACACCAGAAGTCTTCAGTTACACAAGTCAGTGTCATTTCTCCCTCCCCACCCCACCCCCACAACTTCCTCTCTCTATTTCTCTCTTCTCTCTTGCTTAAGATGGTTTGAGTTGAGTTTCTGTCTCATGTGACTGGAAGAAGTCTGAAGTAAACAGAGAATTCATAACCAATGAGAGCACTACCAAAGGGCAACTTAATCTTCCCTTCACATGGGACACGTGCTTTTGCTCCACTCAGCTGCATCTGTTCCTGGGTATTTAAGTTCCTCCCTCTCTCTCTTCCTTTTCTCCTCTCTCACTTTTCCCCTTCCTTTCTCCTTTTCTGCACCCAAGAATTCTTTATCTAGCTCTTTCCCCTGAAATTCTTCTGGAATCTCACAAATCTCTAGAGTGGAACTTCTCACCCTCTTGTGAAGGACGAGAGTTTTGCATGTCCAATTCCCAACAAACTGATATTCTTATAAGACACTATCAAAATGAATGCCGAGCTCACGTGCTTGGATATCACAGCCATATCAAAATGCTATAATGGTCTCAGCATTCTCAGGTTTTCTGCTTATCTCCAGGTAGATAAGTAAGTTCGTGCGTGGACTTCCACCAGCCTGTGGACCACATTTTGAATAGCACTCATGTAGGCAGCAGCTACAGTTCAAGTGGGTTTTAATACTTTTATTTTGAATTTCAGAACTTATTTCTAAGAAGTGTGTTTCGCACCTATACAACGTAGAATAAAAACTTGCTTCTACTTCTGGTTCTTCCATGAATAAAGTGTCTCCATTTTCTAATCTCCTAAAATAACTAGATATTTGGGAAACCCAACTTTAATAAAAAAACAGTCTATGACTCTAGGTCTTAAAGATTTAGCAAATAATTTCAAGAAAGTATTAAGCATGTTAATAATCCATCTCATCTATTATTTAGTGGAACTTTTATATAAAATGTCTTGGCATCATATAAAATTGTTTCACTAATACATGGTTCCACAAAATGGGTGGGTCTAATAATTAATTCTTGGAAAACTCATGCTCACAGTTTTGTAAATATAAAAAAATGTATCAGAAAATTGTGCCAATTTAGAAAGCTTGATATTACTAGGAATGTTCAAATTTTCTTAAAAATGAAAAGAATTCAGAAAAATAAAAAGATGGAGAATAGGAAAAATGATGGGTTTGGAGTCTCTTTATAGCTTTCTTTTTGTGTGATAAAATTGTTATGCATAAATTCTGAATCTTGCATGTCTCATAAAATGCTTGATCTTTTTTTCTATTAATATTTCTAAAATCCAATTTGTGGACTTATTTCAAACATCAGTTGCCATTTGAGAATTCAATCTTTGTCATCAGACAGACAGAATAAGAAAGGCAAGTAGAAACATTCTAGAAAATTATTCAATACAGTTCAGAAAGACAGTGTTGGGAGAAAAATGAATTCCTCCTTCCTTCTGTCTCTGAAAATCAGTATCATGGTTTTACCAAAATCCATTCAAGTATTTGAGATGGACATGAGGGGATAGAAATTTCTAGAATTTACATATATTAATGTTATTGAAAAGAAAAGTGTTACAAACTTAAGCACTAATTTAAGTTAAAAATAGAAAATGCTAACTAGAAGTGAATAGGAGGGAATTTTGTGAAACCAAGATACCTCATATTTGGATACTCTGTATTTTGTATGTGAATTGAAGGAAGGGGTTAAGGAAAATACTTTACAAAAACATTGCAGACTTGGCATACACTTTATATCTCTAATGTTCAATAGAACTCTTTCCATTCTACTTATTAATTTATCCACTTAAAATATAGTTAAATAGTGATTTTATATTTTACAAATTCAGTCCCAATGAAAAACCATATAAATTCAAACATAAGTAAATACAAACCTCTGTATATATATGCTGAACAATATATTCCTTTAACAGCCTGCATACCCCTCTTCAGAACCAGTAAGTGGAAACTGACTCATTGGTTTGACTCATAAAATGCCTCACACTACTAAAAAATTTAAAACTAATTTTACAAGTTTATTTCAAACATCACTGTCATCATTGAGAATTCTGTATTTGTCATCTATATAGAATATCTATTTGTTAGAACAGGTAATAAATGTACAAGGATTCAGGTGCAGTGGTGACCCAGGAGGCTGAGGCAGGAGGATTGCTAAGTTCAAGGCCAGTCTCCCCAACTTAGTAAAACCCTATCTCAAAAAAATGTTTTAAAAAGTTTAACTTAAAATGACTAGGGATAGTGGTAAAGCATTTTTGGGTTCAATCCTCAGGACCAAAAACAAACAAACAAACAAACAAACCAGCATAACTATTCAAAAGTCACCTCCAGTGAAGTCTGTTTCCCTCTCACTTTCTGTATCCAAATGGGGTAGCTCTTATTCCAAGGGACACTTAGCTAATTATGCCTCAGCAAACTAAAGGGGTTCTTAGTTCTTTGTCATGTTATGGTCCTTCCTTTACCTGTAACCATACAGAATCAGCTACCTGTAATCAGGAGAGGATGACGTGGCAAGGTGTATGCCATTCTGTTCCTAAGTGATAATTTATACAAATGACAAAAGAGGAAGAGAGTAAAGGCCTGAGATGCTCTTTAGTCTTTATATCTTGTCCTATGTCAGGGAAATTTTTTTATTCCTGCTTCTTTCCAAAAAGCTCCAACAGAACAGGGAAAGATGGAATTGCTTGTTCTCTCTGCCAGTCACACTGGGTCACATTGGAGAAGGGAAGTTCCTGTTTTCAGTGTGTGCTCCTGGATGAACCTGCCCGTGGCAGTGCCTTCTAACATGGGCTAGCAGGACATTGTGGGGAGTGTCCTCAATTCTTCTTGGACAGTTACAACTAAGTCCTCGTATCACAAAAATCTGAGGATCCAGTGAGGTGACATCTGACTAGTACTGAATGTGAGCTTATAGAAATTAAAGGGATTTATAGAACCATCTTTTGATCAACTGTTGGTATCTTCTTTGCTAAAATTTTCACCCAGTCTTAAAAAAGCAACCCATTGAGAATATCTTTGCCACTCATACTTCAGATAAAGCACTAATTTCCAGAATATATAAAGAACTCAAAAAACTCTACACCAAGAATACAAATAACCCAATCAACAAATGGGCTAAGGATATGAACAGACGCTTCACAGAAGAAGATGTACAAGTAATCAACAAACATATGAAAAAATGTTCATCATCTTTAGTAATAAGAGAAAAGCAAATCAAAACCACACTAAGATTCCATCTCACCCCAATTAGAATGGCAGTTATCAAGAATACAAGCAACAATAGGTGTTGGAGAGGATGTGGGAAAAAAGGTACCCTCATACATTGCTGGTGGGACTGCAAATTAGTGCAGCCACTCTGGAAAGCAGTGTGGAGATTCCTTAGAAAACTTGGGATGGAACCACCATTTGACCCAGCTATCCTACTTCTTGGCCTATACCCAAAGGACTTAAAATCAGCATACTACAGAGATACAGCCACATCAGTGTTCATAGCTGCTCAATTCACAATAGCCAGACTATGGAACCAAACTAGATGTCCTTCAATTGATGAATGGATAAAGAAACTGTGGTATATATATATACAATGGAATATTACTCAGCTATAAAGAATGATAAAATTATGGCATTTGCAGGCAAATGGATGAAATTGGAGAATATCATGCTAAGTGAGATAAGCCAATCTCAAAAATCCAAAAGACGAATGATCTCACTGATAAGCGGATGATGACACATAATGGGGGGTGGGAAGGGGCAAGAATGGAGGAAGGAGGGACTGTATAGAGGGAAAAGAGGGGTGGGAAGGGTGGGGGGGGAAGGAAAAAATAACAGAATGAATCAAACATCATTACCCAATGTAAATGTATGATTACGCATGTAAATGTATGATTACTCCATGTGCAAACAGAAACAACATGTTTCTCATTTGTTTACAATAAAAATAAATTTAAAAAAAAGCAACCTATTAATTAGTGTGTAGCCTGAAAGGAAGAAAAAAAATTCATTCCTGACATTTAATAAAAAGCTTTCCGAGGATCCCCAGGGCAAGAATTCTCTCACACTACACAGAAACCAGTGGGCATCTTTCTAGCTCCATAGTGGCTTCTGCTACTCTCTGGACCAGGGAAAGCCCCTTCTTTTCTTCCTTAATTCTATTGCTCTTTCTCCCACCCTCCCTTCCTCTCATCTTCACACTGGGCCCTTTCCATGACTGTGTATGTTCCATCTTCTTCATGATGCTGTTCCTGTCCACTCAATCCCTGTTTGACTCTCACTGTTCCTGAACCCGAGCTGGATTCTTAGCCTTTTCTGTATCAGGGACCTTATCGAGACTCTGATGAAAGCTGTGGATCATCTTCCCATTCATTTATCCATGTATTGACCCAGTAATTATGCACAAAAACTACTATGGTAGTTTGAGGGCCTCTTAACTTAGTCTTGAAACCCTAGGTTCTACAGGTTTCTCTCCACATCAGTCATCTTGGTACTGCCTTGTATTGTTATTTAGCTGATGAAGGTAATCTATGTGTTTGTTTATCTCTAGGCTAGATCAATGAATTCTTAAACACATGGATAATAAATTTCTTAACTTACTGACATTGTTCTTCATGTTCTAAAAATATCTCTTAAATAGTGGCGTCTCCCAGAAGTTTGGAATGTGCCAGGAATGGCAATAGATCATGCAGCAATTCTCAACACAGGCTGCCCAAGAATCACATAGAAAATTTTAAAGGCCCTTATGCCAGTCCTCATCCACAGAATTTTCACTTAATTGGTCCTGGGTACAGCATTGGCCTATATATATATTTAAGCTCCCATGTGATTTTCATACATAGGTAATGCTGGGAACCGCTGTGGGTGGTTGACAGTGAAATCTTCTGTCAGACTTAAGAAGTTTGACTCTTGGCTCTTCTTACACGGTCTTAGTCAAGTAAATTAATTGCTGGGAGGGTTGGTTTCCCCGTCTTTTTAGTGAAAATAATGGTCATTTTAATCTTGAAAGTTGTTGAGAAGATTTAAAGAAGATAAATCTTGAAACATTTTGATAGTATCAGGCAAAGAGTAAGTGCTTGATAAGTATTAGCTGCTACTTTAAAATAACAAACATCGACTTGAACAAACAGTATAATACACACATCACAGTCCAGGCCTCAGTGCTGTGCCCTCTCAGAGACACACAGGAGACTTCCGTGTAATTATCGGTCACCTCCTACTGATGGACATTATGTCAAGGGAGTTTTCTCCATGTTTTTGTGCTATAGCCCATCTACATCAGGTGATCCTATTTCAATAGAAACAGCAGAGAAATCCTCAGCTGAAATGAGTGGAGGAAGCTTGGGCAAGGGTAACCCACACAGAAAAGGTCTTTGAAATTCATATCCCTGACTGATAGTCCCACCAACTTGGCCAGGTGTCCTGTAGGGCACATGCAGCATTTGGCCTTCACAACACTCTCAGAGTTCTTGTTTAAGAGTTCTTCTGTGGAAGTTTTAGGGGAGATTTTCTTGAGGATATTTTTGTACAATAATATTCCATGTATAACTATGTTTTTCTAAGTTTCAAATAGTATTATCTTCATTTCAGGATTATTGCAAATCTAAAAATGAAAAGAAATGATGCATCAAAGATATGTTTTAGCATTAGAAAAAAATGCAAACTGTTTCAATTGGATAGATAATATTCACTTCCCAAAGTCATTCTATAAAGAAGAAAATGAATAGATGAAGCTAAGTATGAATTTTAATCTCATGTCCCCTCCCACAAAAGGCCCCCAAAAACAAATACTCTAAGAAGTACCAGAGAGTTGCTATTAATAATAGAATATGGATTAGGGAAATGGCTCAATCAATCTCAATCTTAGTTTGCTCAGTCAAGTTTAGGGTGGGTGGGAAAAGAAAGTCCTCAAAACATGGTACTTTGTTCTTTCTAATGTTTCACTTATTTCTGATACAACTAATGTGTGGACAACATTATAAGGGGAAAATATAAATGTTGAAGCTACAAAGTCCCAGTTCCATTCCTGATCCATCCTTTACAAGTTAGGCGACCTTGGGCAAATTACTGAGCTTTCCAGCATCCTGACAGGTGGTGGTAAACTCAAAGGAGGGAATAGCACAAAATGTTTAGAACAGTGTTTTTCACAAACTACCATTGGCAGATGGTAGTTTACACCCTTCCTGAGGAATGTTTGTGAAAAACGAAGCCAAGTATTTCCCCAAAGTGAATGATTATGAGGGTATGAGGGAGAGACTTTGACAGATGCATTTCTCCAAAAATGACACACATCCTCAAAATAAATCTTAAAACAACTATGAAAGCAGATTAATTCATCTGAGTTCATTTTAGTGAAGGGGACACTGAATTAAAGAAATAAAATAAAAATGTGATCAGCAGTGAGGGAGGGATAAATAGGCAGGGCACAGAGGATTTATCAGGGCAGTGAAACTATTCTGTGTGATATAATGGTGGATACAGGTTATTATAAATTTGTCCAAATCCAAAAAATGTACAACACCTAGAGTCATCCCCAATGTAATGGGGATGCTATACCTATGTGGGGAAAGGAGGTACATTATAAATTTCAGTACCTTCCGCTCAATTTTCCCACAAACCCAAAATGCTCTAAAATTAAGGTCTATTAAAAATGGTAATAAAAGAACACTCCCCGCTTTTCAATACTCACATAATACTTCTTAAAAAAAAAGGTACGTGAGTTTTTCTCACATTAAGTAATTCTGCAACTCTCTGGACAAAACTGGGTGTTGTGCAATTCATCTATGATCCTAATTACCAGGAGTTAGCCCCACAGGCTAAGGGCTCACTCTCACAAGACTGGCCCCCATGTCAGTCAATTGCAAGTGGTGGGTTCCCAGGTTTTCCCACAATTTCTGACTACCTTGCTACCACTCAGAGGTTCTCAAAACTCTCTTCAGATTTGATAATTTGCTAGAACAACTCAGAGAACAGGAAACCAGTTTACTTACTATTAATGGTTGATTATAAAGAATACAACTCAGGAACAGTCAAATGCAAAAGAAGACTAAGACAAAGTACAGGGACACAGAGCTTCCACACCCTACCTGGATGTATCTCATTCCCGGGAGTTCAGAAGCCCCATGTGTTTGCCAAGCATGGAAGCTCTCAGACCCTGTATGGAAGCTTCATTTCATAGGCATGATTAAATTGTTGACCACTGGTGATCAAGTCAACCTCTAGTCCCTCTCCCCTCTTGGAAGCCAAGGGAGCTGAAAATTATAAACTTCTGACCATGGGGTGATTCCTCTGGTAATCCATGCTCATTCTCTGAGAGTTATTTCATTTAGCACCAACTCAGGGTGGAAAGGGGCTTACTGGGAATAACAAAAGATTTTCCCCTTACCCCTGCCACTCAGGAACTTCTGAGAGTTTTAGGAGCACTGTGCCAGGCACCAGAAAGAATGAATATATATAGTACGTATACATATATATACATGTAAATATATATACACGTAATGTACATGTAAAAGTACACGCATGTATCTGTAACATGTATATATTTTTACCTATGACAGGGAATTTAATGATTTTAATAGAAACAAGGAGAGTTGAACCCCACTAACAAGATATAGGCAAAATACCAAAACCCTAGTCTTCCTGCTTCTTACTCCAGTCGTCCAATAAAGCACATTTCTTTTTTAAATAGTATTTCTGTATCACATATCCTATATTTATCATCTGTCTGTATTTATGACAAATGATCATTATGTAACTCATCTTCCTCTTCTCTCCAAGGCTTCATATCTGTTCCAGACTGCTGGATCCCCAGACCTTTCTGATATTACATCAGATCTCTTTAAGCCTAAATCTTCTTTCCATTCTTCATTAATTTTACACACGCAAGTGGGAAAATGAGCTGCTTTAAGCACACAGCCATTGTCAGTTATTGAAATGTATAGTGAGAGATGTTATTAGCCATAAAACATTTTTTCTTCCAGATCAACCACATCAATCATACTGAATTATTTTTGCATTCAAAAACATGAGCCATAAAAGCAAAAAAGCAATTTTTTTCCTGTTCCCATCATATGTGCTTTTATCCCTCTGATTTCTCTTCTCCACACCTCCATTTTTTATTTTCCTCTCTCTGTTCCTTGTGGACAGTTAGAAGTTTAAATGATTTGAAGTTAATTGGAAACTACTCTGTTTGATAGATTATATTTTCTGGCATGTAAAATTACTGTCAGACCATAATCCTTTCTCTTTCTGATCTGGAGAATTCAAGCACAAAAGCAAATAATTTTACTATAAAGATGGAAATCATAACTAAACACAATGATCAACTGTAGCTATTTTGTTACTAGTTTTATTAACAATAATCAATACTGGAAATTTTTTAAATAAAAAACTATTTTTTAAAATATATAATAATAATATAAAATAATAATATAAAATATATAATAATAATATAAAATCTGAAAAATAACAATTCAAATTATTCTGTTATTTTAAACTCTAGGTCTATCTTAATTTAGACAGTTTGGCATATAGCAATCACTCAGTGACAATTGGAGAATAAATGAGCAGAAAATAGCAAAACTGAAAAAAATTCTGATTATTTGAGCCATGCAATCCCATTACTGAATGTGCTTAAAACTAAATTCCCATCTTAAATCTTTTGCTGAAAGACTGAACTCTAAACGCTTTTTGAGGCAATTTTTGAGGCTTGTAGAATTATCACAGTTCCATCTAAATGGAGATCAAGTGAAGTTCATAGATTAAATCTATTATGACATAATTACTGCAGTTTCCATTTTGATGACAATAACATGTCTGTTATTTTCTATTTCTTTCTGAAGTATCAAGAGCAAGTTTAAGCATGCTCTCGGTGAAATAATTGCTGCTGCAATTTCAATTGTAAATCAAAAGCTATTTTCTTAGAATTACAAGCCAAGGAAAGCATTAGATATCAGTGGTCAAAATATGGGCAGCCACACTGATGACATGAGAGCCCAAAAGATGCCCAGTAAAATGCAAGTTGGCAACATGGGTGGCGTCATTGCAGTCCTGAAAGATTACCTTACATAACTCACTTGAAAATCCAGCACCACCTCAGATATGTGCAGTGTCGCATTAAGGCTGGCATGAAGATAATTAGGGATCATTCTCTGGTAATTAAGGATATGCCACTTTTGTTCACTTAGCCCAGCTTGCTCTCTGCTTCACAGAATTTATGATGTACCAGGTGGCACTTCACTGTAGAAAACCCTGTAGTCTTGCAGTCACTCAACGGAAGATGTACACATTGCTCTGCTGGCTTTCAAAAATCACTCAGAGAAAATCTACTTTAAAAAGTAAGAACACAGATGTCACTCAAAGAAGAAAAACCATCCTGCTGTTTGGAGCAAAAGAGAAAAGAAAAGAAAAGAAAAAAAAAATTGCTCACCTTGGAAAATGTTGAGAACTTTTACCAGACTAGTTAGTGACCTTTGATTTTAAAGATTAAAAAAATGCCAGTTTCAATAAATAAAAATTTAGAGATCAAGTTAAATAAATGCAGTTATTCCACATTTGTCTGGTGATATCTGTTTTCTTGGTGATAAATATTTACAACTTGCATAGCTTTCACTTGGAGATATAGTGTTGCATTGTGTGTTTTAAAAATAAATCTTTTCAATGACTGGAACTTACTGCCTAATTGTACAAAACACTGTCATCAATGGAAGAAGAAACAAAGCCCACTTTCTAGAGGCTTCTTTTATTTATTTTTTGAAGACCAAAGATTAACATCTGCAAAAATGAAAATGTACTTATGAAGTAGCATACTGAGAAGGTCCAATCAATAAAAGCCAAAAAATATATACATGCCATTGTTATGCATGGCAGGTATTAAAAAAATTATGAACCAAAATCTCCCTATCTGCTTTTACCCTCATGACACCTGCTATTATTTCCCTGTACTGATGAGGCTGCCATTGTCTTGGAGGACCAATGATAAGGCAGACAACAGATAAGAGAGGGGTGTAATTTATATGTCAGTTTGGCTAGTTCACAGTGCTCAGCTATGTGGTCAAATGTTTTTCAGATTGTCCCTGTGAAGGTGTTTTGGGTGAGACTAACATTCAAGTCAGTAGACTTAAAGCAAAATGCCCTCCTCAGTGTGCCTGTGCCTCATCCATTTAGTTAAAGGCCTGGCCATAACCAAAGACTGACTTCCTCTGGGCAAGAAGGAATTTTCTAGAACCGCAAAATGGGTTTTCCCTGAGTCTCTAGGCTAATGACCTACCCTGTGGATTTTCTTTTTGCATACCCCTATGATCATCTGAGCTGATTCCTTAAAATACATCAATCTCTTTCCATATATATCTCATGATCTGTTTCTCATGATCTGTTCTGACCAATATGATGGGTCAAATACTTGACTTTTGAATTTCAAAAGTCTAGGCCCAAATGTGAAGATATAGAAGAACACAACTCAGTAACAGCCACGCCTTTCCATCCCCTGACTAAAGATTCCCAAGAGTAGAACAGGGAGACAGGAAAAGTGATGAGGGTTTAGATTCAGGTACCTCCCTGAGGTTATGCTACACTGTCTTCCCCTAAGGTAAAATCTGTGTCAGAGTAGGGGAGAACCCTAGAGTTTAGACAGAGACTACAGGGGCACTCTGGCAATGGTGACATTTGTGACCCATTTCCATAAAAAACTATGCTCTCAATTGACATGGAGGGGAGCAGTAGACACATCTGCAAGGTATGTCTAAGCAGAGGGACTTAAGACAATTTGGCAGAATTGCCTGCACCAAAGACTGATTTGGGAAGACCAGGGACTCTCAGGATATGAGAGTAGTATAGAATGGCACAGAGGGCAGGTGGACTTGGAAACGGCTAGAGATTAAGAACAAAGGAGGATACACGGGAGCTTGAATGATAATGGCTTGAACTACTAAGAAATTTGGGATGGGAATGAAGACAAAACTGAGGATGCACCATAGAGAACTGAGCACAGAGAGGAGGAGATGCCCCTCCTGTCTCATGATTTTGCACTAAGCGATACCCCAGACTCTATGCAACCCACAAGCAAGGAGGAGAGTGACCCTGAATAATAATTTCCACCCTCTGGCAGAATGAAGACTCAAAAAGAAATTTAAAAGTTAGAGGGGAAAAAATGTTATATTTCCCTTTCCTACCCACTTGAGTTTCATGGGTGTTGCACTGTAAGTAAAGAGGTGGTAGGAACAGAGGGCAGAGGGAAGGAAAGATTCAGGAGACATGGGATCAAGTCCAGGCTCAGTCAGTCATGATTTGGGGAAGTCAGTCTCTTTGAGCTCAGTTCATTCAAAAGTAAAATGACAGAGTGAGACCAGAAGGTTCCTGACTGAGCGAAAATTTTCTTTCTCTTGATGTACATTGTTAGGAGTATAAAAACATAAAAGGAGACATTCATCTTAGAAGGAAGTACTGATGTGTCCAGAAATGATGCTAGATTTGGCATTTGCATATCTTCTATCTCACAGTCAATGCTCAATAAATATCTTGTAAGTGAAATGAAGCAAATCCCAGAGTTCATTGTAGAAATTATCCTTGGAGTCTTGTCACCTAGTTATGTCTCACTGTTCTGGTTGGTGAGCCTGTAATAGTTTATTATCCCTAACAGTAGACAACAAGGGCTATAAGTCATCAAATGCATTTGTTTGTTATCCACTAAGCAAAAGTAAAGACCTTCCATTTATGATCTTGCAAATCACAACTTTTACAGAACTTAAAGGGAAAGAAGAGGAGGAAGCATACAAAGATTCTTCCCTCTTTTCTTTGCTAGAAGAAGTTTACCCATAACCCTCTTGGATATGAAAGGGAAAAGAGAGCAGTAATCATCACCCTGTTCAAATGAAGAATGATGCTGATAAGGGCACACAACAGTAGTTCAAACTTTACATGTTTCTGTCTATCCCTATCTAGCACATTCTATGCAACTTTTCTAGCACTTACAGTCAATACTCATGATGATTTGCATGACCCATAGCAACTCTGGTAAAACTCAAGGTACATATCATAAAAATCAATGTGCAATGTTGTGACACATAGCCAGAGAGACAACAGAGGAAAAAAATCCTCTGACCATCAAATGGCAGCATTGTCTTGGCTCTCCATGGTGTTACAGAAAATGCCCTACATAGGAAAAGCCTCCGGGTGTGGTTCAAAAGCTGTAATGGGCCACAGTGCAAGGCTAGACAGCTCAAGGCTCATTTGAAGAGCAAAGAGTTCTAGGAGACAAGCTGTTCCAGCCCACATAAAACAAACAGTGAGCAGCAACCAATAAGCCCACCCACACATCCAGGCCCTGGTGAGCCTGCTGAGGATCTTCCCCTGCAATTTCTACAATATGAGATGCAGCTTATCCAGTCCTCCTCCTACCTAGCACTTGTCTTTAAGGAATGAGAGACAAAGTAAAATTTCTAAAAGAAGCAACAGCAATACCACATCTATTATTTGTTAGGTATATGGATTTTATGGAATACAACTTGGAGCCTGAGGACAAAAGATGACCTTTGAGGTTGGAGATGGATGCACCTCTTAGGTGGCTCACTGTGGTCAACTTGTGGCACTTCCCAGTCTAACTTTGGAGAACTGCATGAGCTCCTAACTAGTAAGTCCTCCAAACTATCGCTCAGGCCTGAGCTGCTTTCTATCTTCTCTGTCAGGATTCAGATTGTTTTCCCTTAGATCTCAGAGCTGCTACTTCCCCATTACCCATCAAGAGGGCTCTTTCCTCACAAAGCTGAAACCCAGTATACTCAGTTCCTCCTTTCCTTGATGTCCTTGAAAATCAGGCTTAAAACAGTAGGAAGAGACAAAGGAGGCAGAGTCCCAAACATGAATGGCAGTTCCTAACTCCCTTTCTTAGAGAACACGTCAAAGTCCCAGTGGTCTCCAACATTCTCCCATTGCTACCAAAGTGGAGGTCCTTTCCACCCCATCCATCCATCTTTCTATATGCTCATCTCTGTTTTCAAAGAAAGCCCATGTTACAAGATACTTTTGCATCCTGAGGACAGCATGAGGAAAAGATAGTTGCTGTCAACTGAAATTCACATTTCTAAAGCTCTTCAGAAAGGGAGAGAGTAATTAAATTATATTTTTATGGATATCTAATAAAACCCACCATTCTATATAACTTATATTTACCAATACAATTTTTAAGAAAGGAAAGGGAGAGATTAATCTTGAAGAACTCTGCTCAAGATAGGTCATTTCCACACAGTTTTCCAGTCAATTCCTTCAACTACCTGGTTGCTTTTTTATAAGCTTATCTTTGCTATTTTATGATTCCTTGATAACACCTCTTGAACAATTAGATGTCTATTGATTGAGAATATCCATATGAATACCAGCAACTTCCCCCAAAGAAAGTTAGTATGCAGGAACTAGGAGAATGATGTGACTCCACAGCCACTGCCATTTTCCCTGTCCTGAACCCAGGAGGTAGCAATGAGTAATGAATTTGTGTGTCATGTGGTTCTCTATTCACGAGTTCTACTAACCCTAGTCAAACAAACTTTGCATATTTATGTAGCACCTTCCTTGGCTGGTAGACTAAATTGCTTAACATTTGTTCATAAGCTTTCACAATTTTCCTTCCAGAACATATTATTAGCTCTACTTAATATTCGAAGATGGTAAAGCATTGAAAATTTGCTTGGCGGAGGCCTTTGGAAACAGAATGAGGATCAGTGCTCTGCCAGACGGCAAGGCAGTGCACAAAGACCCACCTAACAGGAGGCTGCCTGGAGTAGAGTGGTTGGGAGACAGACTGCCCAGTCTTAACTCTTAGTCTCCGTATGACTTTGGGAAAGTTCTCAACCTCTCAGTGATTGTTTCCTCTGGCACAAAATTGGGCCAATCACAAATCTGTTGTAAAGATCAAATAAGTTAATGCATGGTAAGTGCTTAGATCTGGCACATGGTAAACAATACATAAATGTTAATCATTATTATTGCTCTATAGCACAGGTAATTGTCATCCAAAAGCTTTCTGGATCAGAAAGATTTAAACCGACTCAAGAAGACTAGAGATTCTTCGAAATGATGGTTCAGGCAGTATTTTTCAAGGACAGCTTCAGCAGCCTCTTAACTAGTCTTCTTGTCTCCAAAGTTGTCACCTCCCATCAATTCTTTTCACTTTGGGGGGAGATCCATCTTTCTAAAATGTAAACCTAGTCCAGTCACATCTATATTTAAGAGCCTTTGATGACTCTGCACTGACTCAAAGGTAAAAATCTGCGTACCCACTAGTTCTCAAGGTCTTTCACAGTCAGGGCCCTGCTTGCCCTTCCCTCTTTTAATACGATAGGCATGCTCAATGTCCCCAATCTCCTTCCACACACCATACTCTCTGACTTAAAGGTTCCCCCATGTGCCCTTTCTCTTTGGTTGAAAACTCCTCTCATCTTCACCCCCATCCATATCCTCCTTGAAAATACTCATGACCCAGTTTTAAAGTTTCTTCTTCTAAGAGGTCTTGCCTAACCCTTCAGACTAGCTCCATGTACTACCTTCCTACAAAGCACTACATTTCTGTGGCCTAATTAATCAAGTTACTACTTATCTACTTCCTGAAATCATAAATGTCTTGCTCATCACTAGATCCCCAGTACGTGGCCCAATAATATCTGGTTACACAGTAAACACTCAGTACCCTTTGTTGAAAGAATACCAAGTTCAGTTGGTATGAAAAAGATAGAATTGACTTCACAGGTTGAATTAGACATGGGTTGACTTCAAATTAAACTGAGTTCAAATTAAACATCTTCCTCTTTCCCTAACCCCTGAATCCTCTCCCCAAATTCCCAAGAAACTTCAATGGACTTTTGTAGTAAACTATTTCAGTTAAACTTCCTTTGTGATAGCAGGGCTAATAGAAAGTGATTCATAAAAGGCTGATGACTTATTCCATTTAGGACTTGGAAGATGAGCATGTTTCTTTGCTGTTCTGGAACATAACATTGAAAATCTGATACACTATATCAACCAGTCTTCTTCAATTTCCACCAAAATAAAAGTATGCAATATCTATAACATTTTATTTTGAGTGTCCAGGATTGATGTTAACCAGGTTAAAAAACCTTGCATCAAAGACTTTAAATAACAAGTTGAGAATATAAATTTTTCCTGGGCAATCCATGACTATTGGATTATTGATAGAATAATGAAGGTAATAGAATAATGAAGGTAATAATTTTTTGTAAATTTAACAAAAGTAAATAAAAAACACCCTGATCTTTTCACTGAATTTTGTCTCTCTCAATATGCTCTATTTTAAAGATAATCTCATGAGTTTTCTTTAGCCAACCAGGACTTAGACACAGCTCCATGGATAATAAAGAGATATTTTTTGAAGTCATTGAAATTGCAGTGTTTATTACGAATGATGTCATTACCTAGGAAATGGTCTCCAGAATCATACTCTTTGTGATAAATAATTCTTTGAAAGTAATAACATAAACATGTTAAATTTCATTTTATCACCAAGAATTAAATCTTGTGAAGATCCTGGGTCAAAGCACACAGATGGAGCTATTTGTTGACGAAAGCTTCTTCTCATGCTCCTTAATCATAGAAAGTAGAAGCCATTGTTTCTACTTGAAAACAAAAACAAAAACAAAAGAACAGTCTTCCATGAGACATTTGGAAATCAATTTATTTTCTATGCATAGGTAGGTTTGCTTCCCTTAAATATGAAGTAATGTTTATTTATTTATTCATAGCACATGGAACATGGTATCCACTGTAGATGATTAATAAATACTGACCAAGTAAATAGGTAATTATTGAATAAATGTCAATTTTCTTGGAAGCTGCAAACTCAACTAGAATAATTGTCATCAAATTAGGCACTCTGACAATTTGAATCTTCACTTGAAAACTATTCACAATTCAAAAGGAAAAGAAAAGAAAGGGGGAAATTCAGGAAAAAAGAAACCCTGTGCCAGTCTCAAGTCAATATATATTAATTTCAACCTGATGGCAGGGAGGATGGGATGATGGAGAGGAAAATACTTATGAATAGTCAAGACCCTGTATCCCAGCAGAGGTAGATTTCTAATTATTCTGAATCACTGTGTTTAATTTAAATTTGATTAAAAATAGTTTCCCAGAAAAACTTAAAAATCAAATTAAACCACTGAACCCATTAGTGAATGAGACAAGGACAATAAACATTTAGCTGCTACTCAAGTTCTCAGTTTTCTTTCTATCAGATTTTAACTGCTAAGGCTCTTGCTATTTAAAAGTCTGTTTTTTTCCCCACAGAGAAACCTTTTAAGACAAGAGAAGAGAATATAATATACTATGTAGTAGGAACTTTTTAAGCAATGGAAACATTTTTACATATAAATGAAGAACCTTAATTATATTAAGGAAAAGAGAAATTCTTCATTTGCGCATAGTCTATGTTAAAATTTAGAAGCAATTCACACTTATATTTAAAATTATATTTCATGGCTTTTAATTCACAGAGTAGAGTACTATTTTAGAAGAGAAATAACCTTTGGTACTCTTATGTTTAATTCAGAATCTAAAGTCAAATTTATCATTTACTCTGCCCCCAACCAAAAACAGTCAGTTCTCTTTCTTATTTCATAGAATCTGTCCATGGCATTACCCTTTTTATATATTAAACCAAAGTCTCAACTCCAAGTCACCAGCAATATATCTTTGTAGGCCTTTCTCCTAGTTAATCAATACATCCTGTTTCTATGTCAATCAATCAACTAGCCAAGTACTTCATGAACATATAGCAACTGTTAGAAGTAGTTGAAAACAATGGGTCTTTGCTTCAAAAGAACTTTTAATTGGATTTGGAGATAAGATTAACATACTAATGAAACAATTAGCAAAAAATAACAGATATTACATAATTAAATGATACCTATGAAGGCGTAAATTAGAATAATAGAAATTTAAAGAAAGAAGATGATCCAGAGCCAGGAGCAGTATTGCATGCCTGTAATCCCAGCAACTCATGAGGCTGAAACAGGAGGATTTCGAGTTCAAACAGCCTCAGCAACTTAGTGAGGCCCTAAGCAACTCAGCGAGACCCTGTCTCTGATAAAACATAAAAAGGGGCTGAGCAGGTAGTTTGGTGGTTCAATATCCCTGGTACCAGAAAAAAAAAAAAAAAAACAACAGAAGATGATTGATGATCCAGGAGAGCAGGGAAGATTAGTGAATACATCTTAATAATTATCACCATTATTTTTGGCACGTATTTATATATTATTATTAAATTTTGCAGAGTAGGTTCTTATATTGTCTCCCTTTTATAATCCAATGAAGAGAAGTGATCAAAGTTCTTTTAGCTAAACAGTGTAGGGATTTAAGTCCAAGTCTGATTGGTTCTTTCTACCTTACAATGCTGGTTTTTGTGTAGCTGGGTGGATTTTGATGAGTGGAAAACTATACTATGCAGAAGGGTGGGTTATTCAAACAAAGGACATAGCTTTGGATATGGAGAAGCAGAAATTTATCACTTCTCACTCAGAAATTTGTTCAGCTCATGATGAGAGTTAGACACTATGCTAGAAATCATTGGAAAGCAAAATAATTATGACCTCTGCCTTCACAGAGCTTGGACCACAGGAGAAGAACAATAATCAAATAAACACAAGAGATATAAAATTGATACAGGTGCTGGGTAGAGACGTTCCTGTTACAAGGCAAATGCAGAACAGAAAATTTAATCTAATACAGAAAGTCAGGGAGGCTTTCATGAGACCCAGAAATGTGCATATGATTACATAAGCTTGGAACAAATGGACATGGGCCTTTTTTTGATGTGGTAAAGATTATGGGGGCGGGATAAGGGAGGACAGTGGAAGAAGGAAAGAAAGTCAAAAGAAAATAGTTCTCCATGATTGAAATAGAATGTGTATATTAGAAGTTATGTAATCAAATGCTACTGGAGATTATCTCAAGGCAGTGGGCTTTCAGGTGCTGTATGTTCTTTCTTATGATTTTCTGTATTGTTTCAACTCATTTTACAAAATTGTGTTGTTTATGTTATCTTGTTCATGAATGTCTTAGTCCTTTTCAGCTGCTTTAACAAAATACCTTAGGTCGATTAATCCGTAAAAAACAAAATTGTATGGCTCAAACTCTGGGAGGTTCAAGAGCAATGCCCAGCAGATATAGTGCCTGGTAAGGGCCTGTTCCTCATGGATGGTGACTTCTATGTGTCTTCACATGGTGGAAGGTGTGAATGGGATCCTTCAGGTCTCTTTGATAAGAGCACTGATCCCACTCAGGAGACTGGATGCCTCATGTCTAATCCCTTCCCAAACACCCCACCTCCAACCATCAGTTTGAGGGTTTGGTTTCAACATGTGAATTTGGGAGGACACAAGCATAAAGACCAAAGCAGCATGTGGAAATATTTTTCAAAAATAATAGCTCTTGAAAATCCTTTACTGCAAAAGTGAGCAAGGTCTTAGGTTATTTGTAATCTACATTTATTTAAGAATTCTGAAATCTTGAAGAGTCATAGAGAACAATTGTACCTGTTCCACCAAACGAACTACTCTCGAGAGAACATCATTATAAAAGATAGAAATCTGGTACTTAGGCAGTGGTGTGAGGATTTAAAAACAAAGGACAAAATATGCTGTTGTATTGAATATGGAGAGAAGAAACTGTCCAAGAAGTGAGTATTGTGTATTTTAAAGGGATGGAAACTACACTGTTTCTGAATTGATTTTATCCATTTGGTGATATTTATAAGGTTAGAAAGAACCCTGCATTAATGTGAATAAATAATTCAACCTCAAAAAAATCTTCATTTTGAGCAGTAATTGATTTTACTTCACCATTAGCAATTGTACCATGGCTGATGGGAAGAGAGAGAGCTAGTTCTATTAAGACTAAAAGAGAATTCAGGTTCTTTATTGGGAGAACAGTGACAAGCAGAAAATAATTCTCTAGATCAGATTAAAGAGATATTAAAAAGCACTGAAAAAGTTTGAAAGTGAAGTCCTTTAATACAAACGACTAACAGAAACAATAAAACCGTGAGCCCTCTGAAGAACAATGGGAAAACTAAAGCATTGAGAAGTGATGGAGAGGAGGGTGGTACAGATACCAAGTCGAAAGCAGAAGATGAATTCCAGGTATAAAGGTAGGAGAGAGGGAGGGGAAATGTGCAAGGAATGGAAATAATGTCCAAGGTAAGAAGAATGGCATTTCTACATTGCAGCAACGCCCACACTGTGAAAACCCTACATACAAGATATAAAAAGAGAGAGATAAAGGCAGCAATTAAAGTAATTACCTCTATACTGTACATCCAAATATATTCTACTGCTGGAAAGAATCAACCACCTTTTCATCAGGAATAAGATATCTAAAAGTGATGTTTAAAACTGGCCTTGGAATATTTTGATTCCTGATATACAAAATAGCTAAAAATATACAATTTTATAGAGGTGGCATAACAACAGAAAGAGTTTAAGTTGTTTTCAGGCAGAGCTGGGAAAAATCCCAGTTCTTCAAACATACTAGCTGAGTAACTTCAGGCAAGTTATTTAACTTTCGATGTTAGAGTGCTTAACTGTGTACAGGCTGTGAATAATAACACCTTCTTATTTGGTTTTTGTGAAGATTAAATAAAATGATGCAAGTAAGCGCCTGGCACATCGTCACTCAATAAATGCATTTCCCTATTCAACTAGAAATTGCATATTTCCTTTAGAAATTAAATATTTTTTAGAAATTACACACAAAAGTTGGCTCCACGACCATCATTTGTCAGAGAAAATTGGAACCAATTTATTTCTGAAATTATAACTAAGGATAAACCATTTTCATGTCACTTGGAAAAAAAAATCTCTTTAAACTTCTCTCCTTTATAAATGTTCCAAACTACGCTAATCTTTTAAATTATAAAGTAAAATCGTGTTTGTTGATTTCATACTCTTCCTCCAGGGAGGAAACCTCTGCCCTAATCCACACTTGATCTAGGAAGAAATGGCAATAGTGCCAATGAAGTTCTCTCATGGAAAAGAAGAGAGTTTCAAAAGTAACACAGGAAATAGGCTTTGTCTTTTTTTTTTTTTCCCCCCCTCTACATGTTTGTGAGGTAGAGAAAAAGATACTCCAAGCAAGTAAGTGGACTTGGGTAATTAATGAAGTGAAAAACACATCTAAAAAAATGGGTGAATAATAAGGAAATCTCTGGCCACAGGTTAATTCTAGTGGCAAAGTGGAATAAAGTCACCATCAGCTCAGATGGACACAAAGGGTAAAAGTGGAAGGCACGGGACCCTGGACAGTTCAGTGATGTCAATGCTCCCAAATTCCCATCCTTTCCATTACAGTAACTTCAGATTTTCCTGAACTCTCTAGATATCAAACTCCATCAAGTCCCTTATCTTCTTGGGTAGGAGGAATACCTTTCTCTAAAGTATGGGATAATAAAGAGAGACTAAGTAAGCCATCCTTGGATCTGTAAAAGACTAAATTTTTGCCTGCCCAGAATCTATTAGTCCCCTTTATTCTGAAATGGCATCCTGGTTCCATTTCATATTATATTTCCTGAAAACTGATTTATTTGGAGATGTGCATGAGATCAAGGCAAGCTAACACAATTTAAGACCAGGATTTTGCTGGGTCTATTGGGAAAGAAAGGCAATCTCTCAGAATTCATCAATTCTGGAAGCAACAATATGAACCTTGAGCTTCTCTTAACCATCCTGAGCTATCCGTGAGAGGTTCTTCCCAAGAGAAGAGCCAACCAAGAAAAAAGAAATAAGAGATGACAGAGAATGGACTCATAGCACTGCCACTGCCATTTCAGTAACTAATTCCCACACACCTGAATCCTATCTCTGGAATTTTCTGTCACATGAGTCAGATAATAACTTCATTAAGTCAATGTAGCCTATGTTTCTGTCAATAATGACCAATGAAGTCCTCCCTTCTACCATAGCATTTGCCCTGCTAAGACTTCTGCCAAGTGGGGCCTAAGAGAATCTGAGGAAAAATCTTAAAAGAATGTTATTCCTTTCCTCTGCAGCTTTATGGTCCCTCTGACTCCATCCATTCCTCATTTTGCATACACAGCAAAATCACATTTCTGCCTTGAAAACAGCCTATGTCTGCTGACTTTAATCTGCTTATTCCAAAAAGGCTACTTAAAGTCTGGATAGAGAATCAGTCCCATGCCCAGTTCCTGCAGCTGAGCTTTGAACATGGCTAGAAAGAAATAGTCTGTCTGGATTCTGTGGTCTCTTCTAGTTCTTCATGACCAGTCTGGGTCTTGTGTGAACACCTGTGGGATTCTCTTGCCAGAGCTTCTCAGACAGGTTTGCACTGTTAAACTCAGCCCGAGCACGCCAGGCAGTCTACTCCTTTTGGTTAATGTACTCAGGATTTGCTGTTCACTTTGCTCTCCTGACACAGCCACACTACCTCCCCGCTCTTTTCTGTTGTTTTGTTTGAGCACCTTTTGGTCACACCATACCTGCTTAGCTAGCACCCAAGATTATGACTGTTCTGTGCTCCAGATATTTCAGTCTTTAGGCTGCTAAGTCTTCAGATATGATTGAAGATGTTATAGGCTATGCTAATAGGGAGAGCTCTTTTGTTGACTATGGGAATTGCAGTCTGCTTTCTAGTTACAATGTCATGCAGGCAGTGTGAGATGCCCTTCAGACTAACCTGCTGCTTATTTCATGCTTTCTCTCCCTACTGCTCACAAAATATGTTGACTTTAGCAGCATGATGAGTAACTCAAGAGAGAAAGTGGCTTCATCAACCAACTCATCGAGCTTTGGGATTTAACTGTCATGAACAAATACAGGATGGGCAACTTTTTATGTTTCAGAAGGAACAGAACTCTGCCATCTGAAACAAATCCTTTGATATAATTACTCTCCAATTACTATGGGACTTTATCTCATCATTGGTGCATGAAAACTGTCCTCAAATATTTGAAACATTTGTCACAAAACATTTGTATTCTAAATAGCACTAAGGAGTAGAAAGAAGTAGAAATTTAGAGAACTAAATTTTCAGTTTAGTTTAGCAAATAGTTTTTTAAACTTCCAGGGCTAGCTCTTTTTTAGTAGGTGGTGCTATTTCTATCACTATGGTATACTTCCATGATTTAACAAGCCCTGGGTTGAAATCCCAGGGCTCAGCACCCAAAAAAGTTATTTTAGTTTGGAATAAAGAGCAGTTGATGTGAATGCATCAGTCATCTGTCCCTAGTCACAGCCTCTCATCTGAGGACCCTGGGACACTTTTTTGTATGTTCAGATTCTGACCCAGGAGCAAAGTTTCCATCTGGTCTACCATTTGTTCTAGCCTGACAATCTGGATCTCCAAAGTACAGTGTACTGGGAGAATTGTTTTTGGTCTCAAGGGGATCTTTCCCTTTCCCCCTTCCCTCTGCTATGATTAACACCACAAGGATTTATGCTAAATGCTTCATGTTTTCCTCTGACTGCCAAATACAGATAAGCTGGCTTTTTTGACGAGGGAAAGCACTTTCTATGAGTTATGGAAGACCCTGATGATTTTTCTTCAATTTATTCTTGCTTTCTCACTGGTGTGGTGGCTCCAATTTTTAAGCTACCAAACTGTAGGTGTTGATTTTGTTAGTATTGTTTTACTTTTCAAACATAAATATTAAGGGCTCTAAGTATTCTCTTTTAAACAGTAACTTGTAAAAGTTAAAAAAGACCTATTTAAAAACCTTTAATGGAGCTGGATAAGCCGAACTGAAATGATTGAGAGATTAACACAATTTTTTTAAGATAAATTTTTTTAAGAAAAGGAAAGATTAGGCATATTTGTTCCAGAAAGAAAACAGGTAAGAAGAGACTTAACAAAAATCTCTGAAATTTATGTAACTTTAGTTAAGATGGATAAGCCCTCTTTCAGAATATTCTGAAATATGATGATGGTATTCATTTCCTTTAGCATTACAGAAAGTTAAAGTTTTCAACAATATTTTTCCCTGTTAACAAATACTTATAAAGTGACCCTTTTCTTTGCCACACTGCATATCCTAAGCATGATCAACAGAAACAAATTAGTACTTTGTTCCACACTCAATTACTCTGCATAAGAAAAATCTCAGGGAAACATTCCAAATGTCCAAAGAGAAAGGAAAAGACCTATGAATTAAAATGATAGTTTTTAAAAGTGGAGGAAAGTTGAGCTTCTGATGCCTTCAAGTTTCTCCTCCTTTCCCTGGGGTTTTTATTCACTTCTATGGTCTCTGCTCTGAGTAAAATCTTTAGAGTGAACAGATCAGGAACATAATTTCTGGGAAAATACTCACCATACTAGGAGTCTAATACAGCATTGTTATGGTTTGGATGTGAGGTGTCCCCCAAAAGCTCACATGTGAGACAATGTAAGAGAGAGTTCAGAGGGGAAAGGATTGAGTTGTGAGAGCCTTAACCCAATCAGTAAATTAATCACCTGATGGGATTAATTGAGTAGTGGTAACTGAAGGCAAGTATGGTGTGACTGGAGGAGGTGGGGCATTGGGGCATGACTTTGGGGTAAATATTTTGTATCTGGTGAGTGGAGACTCTCTCTGCTTCCTAATCATCATGTGAGCTGCTGCTCTCCACCACACTCCTCCACCATGATATCCTGCCTCACCTTAAACCCAGAGGAAGGGAGCCAGCCATTCATGGACTGAAACCTCTGAAGCCATGAGCCCCTCCAATTAACTTTTCTTCTTCTACAATTGCTATGGTTGGTTCTTTTAGTCACAGGAGGGAAAAAGCTGACTAAAACAAGCAAGAAGCAAGTGGGATGGCTTCTGGAATTCTTTTTAGAGTGAGATTATTCCAAGTGTTGAGCAGGAGTTTGTGCTGGCGTAGGCTGGACTGTGACCACAGCTCACGGGGCACTCGACCTGCACAGAGTGGTCAGCAATTTGGTTTTAAAACACACTAAATACATCCTCTCTGATTCAAACCAGACATACTTTCAACCTTGGTAACAGTCATGTGCAGAAATCATTACACAGTCTCAGATGTCTAGGTTTTTATGAAGCTATATGCTTTTGGGTTTGTTTTTCTGTTTGTTTGGGTTTACTTTTATTCATGAGAGGAGATCTGTTGGAAATGAGACAAGTGGCTCCAGGGCATAGAAAATTAAAAATGCAATGAAGTCTTCTTAAAATAATTTATCCAATGACAATAGCAATGTTCAGATGAAAGGACAAAACACTGAAATGAATAAATGAAATGAAAGAGAAAAACCAGTAGAATTATATTTGAAAATTAAGACTGTAACCTACTTGTGTGTGATGGAGAAGGTAGTATACATAGTTTTTATTTGTTAAAATTTGTTTTTGAATCACTGTACCACTCTATGCTTATCCATTTAAAAGTTACCTGGAATCGGGAAAGGTAATACAAGTCTGTAATCCCAGCAACTCAGGAGTCTGAGGCAGGATGGTAAGTAAGAGGTCATCTTCAACAATTTAACAACACCCTGTCTCAAAATAAAAATGTAAAAAGGACTGGGGTGTCACTCAGTGGTAAAGAGCTCCTGGGTTCAATCCCTAGTACCAAAAAAAAACAAAGACCAAAAAAGCTACCCGTAAGAAATGACCTCTTGAAAGGTTTATCTTGCAGTTTTGCTAAAATGTCCTTTTACAAGAAATAATTTGCTTAATTTTAATACTTAAAATATGTTCATATTACTACATTATAGATACTGGCTATAATTATACTTCTTGAACAATTTGCTTCTCAGGATCAAGAATAATATTTTAAGAATATTCTTCATGAGACAAAGGGGGTAAATTAAACAGCAAGATATGTTCTCAGCTTTTCCTTTTTTCTTTCCAAATACTTTCAAAGTGGATATGTCACTTTTCATACATGGCAAATATAGTGTTTGTAGCAAAGGGACTTAAATTTCCACAGATGGCAGGAGTGAGCTGAAGTAATACTGTCTTAGAACATACTTTTGCAAGGGACAGACTCTTCCTTGGAAAAGTTCTGGAAAACAGTGTATAAAGCAGATAATGAATTAATGGGTTCCAAGGTGAAGTTAAGTCACCAGACATCAAGAGGAGCAGGAACTAGGCAGCCATGGGGGTTCATTGAAAGTGTTCACAGACTCTGACTCTCAGGGTCCAAAGGAACAGGGTGAGACAATGGATCTGGTTTGTTCCATCCAGTCTATGGATGAACTGGTTCCTTTAGGCCGGACTGGGCTCCTGATGAATTAGAGAGGTTGGGGATATTAAGCAGTGTTTGGATTTGAGAGCATACTTTTTCTTTTGGTACTGGGGATTGAACCTAGGAGCACATTACCACTGAGCTACATGCCCAGTTCTTTTTATTTTTTATTTTGAGACAAAGTATCCCCAAGTTGCTGAGGTTGACCTCAAACCTGAGATCCTCCTATATCAGCCTCCTGAGGATTATAGGCATGCACCACCACGTCTGCCAAAAAGAGTATACTTTCTTAGGTGTATGGAAAGGGAAAAAATAATTGGTATATTTAGTGAATCACTAAAATAATTCAAACTTAGATCATGCAAAGATAAAAGTTATCAGTTGCTTAAAATAAAGCTCTGAAATTTCTGTGCCAAAGTTTGAATTAATCTTTTAAAAAGATCAAAGGCTAGCACTGATAACCTTTTTTTTTAAAGGAATTTCATGAATATAATTCGGAAGAGTCTAACTAATATACTTAAGCTCTAAATTAAATTGAACATCCTCACATCAGAAAGCACACACTGTTGTTACTAATGCATATGGGAATAACAAATAGTAATTATTATTCCATGAGATTTATGGTATAAATCGCTGTATGTGCTTTTTAGCATTTAGTAATCTTACAGCTATACCAAATTCCAATCTAATAAATATGTAAATAAAATAGCAAAACCAGGCCAACAAAATCTATAGAATGCTTTAATTTTCATTAATATTAGTAAATATGTATTGAAAAATCTTCATGATAGCAAACTCTGAAACTATGACTCTCAACAAATGTTCCCAACCCAAATTGAAATTTCCATAATAAATATAACAAGAAAGAGATAATTAGTATCCTTGATGGAGTATTAGCATTCCATCTTCCAATAACTGGACCACAAAGGGAGCCTCTACTTTTTTTTTTTTTTTCTCACGTATCATTTCTCAGAACGGTACAACATGGCTTCCTTTCTTTCATGCATGAAAATTCTCTCTCAGTAGCAATTTAACATAACTAAAATTATCTGCTGTGTTCCTCCATCTCTCCCTCTTTGAGTCTATCCTTCAGTAGAACTATAATGACAATCAAAGATGTCACTTTCCGACTCAAGTTTTTCAATAGCTTCCCCTGGTCTACAGGATAAGGTTGAAGCACTTTTGTAATTGCAAAATGCAGTCTTTTTCTTGACCACCCTATTCTTTACTCTCCAAATTTGTCTCCTTCCACTCTTAGCCTTATAGTTGACAATTTAGCAGTAAGAAAATCTGTGTCAGTCCTACTCACCTTAGGCTTTTCCCCTCTGATTGGAATATTCTATCTGCTCTTCTTTACCCAAGCAATCTTCACTCTTCCACAATGACTCAGCTCTAATGAATGTTCCCTGAGCCCAAAACTGGGCTAAAATGACCTTCTTTGTAATCCCAGGACATTCTAGCATACCTCAATTACAGCATTTATGATATTATATGGAAATGATCAGTTGGAGAGTCTATTTCCCCATTAAACTATAAGCTGACTCCATGTCATACCACCAATGCCTACTAGAGATTGATGCACAGATTTTTGAACAGACTGGAACTTCTGATTTAGTTACCCATTAGTACTATTTCTGACAACAAAATACTTAAGCCATTTCCGAGAGAATGAAAAACCCCACTGAATTCAAAAACTTGCAAACTGGTTGTTTAACAAATATTCAGCTGCTTGCATAAAGTGAATTGAATCTTTTAATTCTTAATAGTTTGCCTCAAGAAAATGTCTGTTCATAGACGTAGCCCAAGAGCATTTTCCTAGCATATTGGCTCACTGCTTGGAACCATCTTAACACTGCCTATAGTGACATGGTGATTGTTCAAACAATAGACACACTGATGGCTCTCAAGACAAGACTGAAATGGTGCTTTTTCACATCAGAATTGTATAATCTCAACTGTTACAAATAATGTGATTTGGTTCAATTACCCAAAGAAAGCAGCACATTTCTGTTGTTCTGTATCCAAAAGTTCTTATTATTTTATATTTTTAAGCACAGGAAGACTATGACTATGACCTTCATTAATGTTATGCTAATGCAAAAATAAATCTATATAGGTAAAATAAATACAAGGTACTGTATGTGTCAACTCTGCAGAAATAATCCTGTGTCCTTCATTATCTGCACCTCTCAGGTAACAGTGATTTTAAATTCAGCATTCTTGAATTGCCCAGATAACTGCTACAATTTCCTCCATTTTAATACACTAATATAAAATTGGCCTAAGGACATTTTTTAAACAAAGAAAATTGAGATGAAGACAAAGTAATAAGGAAAAATTCTACTTGCTTATTAATGATAGAATAAGAATTGCTTATCATGTCTACTTTGTTTTATATTCTACAAAAAGGGACCTATCTAAAACTACTTTAGGAGAGCTCTCTAAAGATCACTGAGTTTTTCAGAAATTTTCATTTTTTAACGACAGGGTATCTCAGAATTAAACACAGGTAAGCATTATAAAATGTACCCTTTACATCTTTTCTTCCTCATTCTTTCATGAGGAACTCTCTCTACCTCATTTATAGAATCCAGTGAATAGAAAACTCCTTACTTAGTATTATGTGTATCAATGGTATGGAAGAGTTCATGTAATTCTTCTCCACTGAGAACACCATCTGCAAAATATGCTTTGAATTCTTCAAAGGATAATTTTCCATCATCTGAAATGATAAGAACAAACAGAAGCAAATCATTTTCATTTTACATCGTTCTATCTTTGATTTTTAAAACTCAGCACAAATGCTTGTATGTGTTTATTCATGTGGGTATCCCGCATATATTCCCACACCCCCCCAAAAAAAGTATAGAAAAATTCAAGGTGTTAAAAAGAAAAATGAGAACATTTTTGTAGTACATAGCATGAAGATTGTACATTCTAATGAAATATTAGTCCACGTGGTGTTGAATACTTTTGATTCATTTATTCCCATGACAAACATTTAGATTTAATAAAGCATTTACCTGGCTATACAAAAAGGATATCCACACAACAAAATAAAGAGCCTAACATGGAGTCAATTATTTGTATGTTTTGCCTTCATGGCACAAAGCATAAGCAGGACCTAGTAGACCACAGGATACATACTAGATTTTAATTCAGTGAATATTGATTAAATAGATACTTGCATGTGGATATGACAGTTATTATTACAATCAACAAATTGTGCCCATTCTTCTATTCTTTAAATTAGTGAGTACTTTTAAAGCAAAATAAATTTTACTTTTGTGGGTTATAAAAGTGAAATACAATCAGAGAACCTAATAGAGAGATAGGATATGCAAACATAATTTTAAGTCCCTTACATAGTAGGTCACAGCAAATGCTCTAAGAGGCACTTTCAATGTATGGGAGTTTGGATAATAGATTGTTTTCATATAGGGGCAGGAGGGGCTTTAGTAGCATGTGCACCTAACTGAACAAAAACTCTGATAGACGGAAGAAACACACTAATGATAGGCAAAATATTTGTAAAGACACAGAAGCAGCAAATCTAGAGAAATGAATGAACAGGAAGAGAGAGAAAAGCAAGCAGCCCTTCCTCTATACAGGAGCTAATTTGTCAGTTTTCTTGGATAAACTGCAGAATGACTATAAGTGATAGAATAAGCCTTTCTATTTACAATGAGGGAACTGAGGTCTAAGGAGGAAGAAATTTGCGCAGGGCCACAAAACTCCTACAGTGTGGTCCTACCAACATTATTCTGAACAAACCAGCATTTGTCTTTGCGTAGGAGAAAGTAAAATTAAAATGATTAGATCTCCAAGATACATTTAGAGCATTGTTTTTTTTTCTTGAAAGTTGGCTCACAGATTGCCTAGAGTAGTGTTAATATGCAGGTTTCTGGGCCCTACCCGACAATCATTCTCAGAGAACACAGAGATGTGGGCAAACAAGAAATACAAATTTTGAAGGTCTGGTGTGAGATGTTTCTACACAAACACTCCACAGGCATTACTATCAAGGATATAACAGACCTAATCACTGAATTGTTTTTTTTTTTTTTTTTTTTTTTTTTTGCCAGGGTAGGGGGAGGGCACTTAAAGGCTGACATATTTTAAAAAACCTTAGTTGCAAAATATAAAGACTCTGAAGCATTTTAAAACTGTACTTCATTTTGTTTTTTAACTTAAGAAGCACAATATACCAATTTTCTGGTTAATTCTTGTTAATAGTTAACTGGGAAGACATGGCTATCAAGGTGCTAAAAATCATGAACTGGATCAAGTACAGAATGAGTTCCTGACCCCAGTGTTTGCCTGGACCAGGATTGTTCAGCTGTTCAAACACCATAGCAACCCAGTACAAAATGAAATTGAATCCACAGGGGTTATCAATCCTCTAATTTGTGTTTCTCTTTTTATTTATTTTCAGTACTGGGGATTGAATCCAGGGGTGCTTTATCACTGAACTATATCCCCAGCTGGTTTGGTTTGTGTGTTTGTTTTGTGTTGTTTTGTTTTGTTTTTGAGACAGGGTCTCACTACATTTCCTAGACTGGCCTCAAACTTGCAATCCTCCTGTGTCAGCCTTGTGTTTCTGTTTCTAAATGAGTTATTGCAGTTTCATGTCTCATATGGCTATTTTAAACTTTAGCCTCGTGTAACCTGTTTTATATCACAGACTAGACTTTGTGCAGTTTTTCTGCTGGGCACCTCCTTACTTTGATGAAAAACATATTGCCAGGTTGGAGAATTGGGTATAAACTAGATGTAGGTAAATGTCAAAGAAAGGGAAAGATTGTCCATCTATTTTTTTAAAAAGGAAAGAAAAAAAAAAACCCAGGAATCAATACACTATTTCTAATGCCACCCATGATATGTATTAATGGTAGATACTTGTTGATGTTGGAGTGTGTATTTTGTTTGTTTGTTTTGTTTTGTTTTGTTTTTTTGGTGAACATGTAATATTCTCAGGTGACAAAACTCTGGTTGCCTGTGCCTTCTGTGGCTGAGGCAGGCCTCTGTAAGCCTTCTGTATAACTAGAATAGATAAGTGACTAAGTCATGCACATATTATCAAGTGAAAGCACTAAATAGCAAGTTCAGTGGCTGAAAAAGAAAATAGAAAAAAAACCTCTTACTGGAAAAAAATATAAAAAGAAAAGGGAGGCATTGAATTACAGCGCAGTTTGTAGGATAGAAAGTATGCTTTAAAAGCCTGTTTTTACCACATGCAGGACTCCTGAATGTCTTCCCTTCAGGCTGACCACAATTTAAAACAAGCAACTGCAAAGAGTTACTTTTGAACAGTTGAAGACTAGTACTTAATGGTAAACAAAAGTATTACGCTGTTTCAACAGAAAGGGAGAGAAAAATTCCGTGTACTGAGTCTGTATTAATAGAACAATTATAATTTTTATTAAAATATTTTATTTCAACTTCAGTTTTCCTGCGGATTGCTTTTGAAATGGAACAACACAGTGAAACCTAGGTTTCTACAAGCATGGCTCACAGAGGAGTTGAGTCTTATGAGGTCTGATTTCCTGTGGTGATAAATCTTAACTTATCAATAATGGCACAGGTTTTTCAACTCTTTCTTTTAGAATTGCATGCTTTGTCTGAGTTTGTCCCAAGCATAGTTGGCCCCTCTCTGCTTTCTTTTTAAATTATTCTGGCCTTGTATTCCACCTTCCATTAATTTTCTGAGATGGAGGCATTAGAATGCAGTTGCTAGAACACAGTCTTAAAGCAAAGCAAATCTCGTTTTAAACATGAATTTGCCATTTACTAGTAGAGCATTTTCATCCTTTTCCCTCATCAAATATTTATCAAGATCCTACTACATGCCAAACACTCTGTTTTGTGCTAAGAATGCAGGTAGATGCCCACTTAGAGATCTTATCATTGTGATGGGGGAAACAGCAAATGATCAGCAGGCATAGTTTGATAAAGGCAATCCTCGTGGCTCTAGGCTGACATGAAAGCATTTAGTAATATCCTCAGATGTCAGAGCATAGGGAAGTTTTCTCAGAAGTGTCATTTCTGTTGAGAAACAAATGAAAAATAGGGGTTAGCGAAGGAAGATCTTTAAAGAGAAAGGATATTCCAGGCAGAAGAAATGCAAAAAATAAATCGAGGAGACAAGAAAGGATATGGTTTGGAAACTGAAAAGAAAAACTAGACTTGGTCAAAGAGTATTATGCCTCTGGAAGGAAAGAAAAGTCAAGAGTTAGATACAGAGAGGCAATATCACGCGAAGCTGTAACAATCATTGTAAAGAGTTTTGAATTTCCCCAAGAGATCTCTGGAGCCACTGACCCTATTTCAGAAAGCTTGGTGGGGTTGTCGTAAGTGAGTGGAGTACAGTAAGAAGACCTATCAGGAGAACATTGCAGAGGAACATTGCCAGGAAAATATACAGGATGGCGGAAGCTTTGGTGGTGATGGTGAAAACACAGAGAAGTGGTAGATTTTTATTAATCTGTTTAGGAAAGCATCACCACAAATTGGTGATTAGTCAGAGGCAATAGGTGACAGGAGTACTTGCTTTCTAAATGGAGTGACGGATGGATGGCGTTATCTCCATTCATTGAAAGAGAAAACACTGGGCAAAAAGCATGAGGCAAAGTTAAAAATGATCTTCTGGACATGTTGATACTTGTGGGGCCTGTGGACTGAGCAGAGGCCTCTACTGGGTGAAGGATCATATGACTCAAGAAAAGCAGAGGGGGGTAGAGGCTAGAGATGCTGGCTGGGATTTATCAAAATATAGTAATGGGGTCCCAGTAGTGAGTTCTCCTGGGAGGACACCTGTAGTGGGAAAGAAAAGGGACCAGCACAGACTTTGAAAGTGCCAACTAAATTCTTTTAAGTTTCAAATTTCATAAATGCCAGACTATTAAAAGGACTAAGTGAGAGGCTATATAGAAAACACTGAGCGCATGGCCCAGCACACAGTAAGAGGTCAATAATGGTAGATATGGATTTAAGAATCCAGTCTTGATAAGTAAATATCATTTATATGTTTTTGATTCCCATTTCCTACTCCTCCTTGAAAAGTACTTATTGAGTATATACAGAAAATAGTATTTCATACACTCAGTGATAGAAATTTTCTATTTATTCTCATAGGTAATTAAATTTGTACAGCCTAAAACTGGTGCTTCTTTTATAAAGAGGGCTCTTTAAACATTCATTTCAGTTCTCCAAGCTGCTTTCACAAATTTGCCAATACCTAGAGCTCTGATTTCAGTATTGCCCCTCCCCCATGGCACTTTTTATCTAGTTCTTACAAGCATTTATAATAATTATGTTTTCAACGCATTTACGTGTTAACATTTTTGAAGACTTCAAATATTGTAATTTATCAAGAGCAAAATACCAAAACATGACTATCTTCAAAAATAATAGCAGAGTCCCTGGTAGAAAATGAACACCTGGAAAGCATTACCAAGTTACATATGAAAATGACAAAGCATTCTTGGCTTGCGCGTGCACATTTTAGAAGCACAAATAAAAAATGGCAACCTCATTTCTAAGAAGAAGTTCAGTTGTAAATTCAGAGAAATTGTAATGATATTCATAATTTATTAAACTTAATAGATAAGACATTATCAAATGTTCACAGTACCTTGTACAAGCCATTTAATATCATTGTACCTCAACCTCTTAACACTACATCACATCTCTTTTCTGTTCTGACCCGAGGTTAAATATAAAGGAATGGAGAAAGAGATACCACACTGATAGATCATTTTAGAAAAAGTAAACTTCAAAAGATGGAAAATTATTACTGTTCAAGGGCACATTACCTAACAGAGTCAATTCTTCCAGAAGACAGCAATCCTAGGTTTGTATGCACCTAACAACAGAGTGTCAAAATACATGAGGCAAATACTGATAGAGTTGAAAAGAGAAATAGACAAATTGATGCTATGCCTAAGTTATTACAATACTCCAATATAATACTATTATAGCATAGAAATGAGTTACGAAGCTGTTATGGTTTGGATGTGAGGTGTCCCCCAAAAGTTACAGGTGAGACAATGCAAGAAGGTTTAGAAGTGCAATGATTGAGTTATGAGAACCTTAACCCAAATAGTGAATTAATCCCCTGATAGGGAATAACTGGATGGTAACAGAAGATGGGTAGGGTATGGCTGGAGGGGCCATGCCTTTGGGGTATATATTTGGTGAACTGAACTTAGTCACTCTCTGCTTTCTGATCATCATGTGAGCCACTTCCCTCTGCCATTATGTTCAGCTTCACCTTGAGCCCTGAGTAATGAACCTGGTTGTCTATGGTTTGAGACCTCTGAAACCATGAGCCAAATAAACTCTTTCTCCTCTACAATTGTTCTGGTCAGGTCATTTGATCACAGCAGCAAAAAGCTGACTAAAGCAGAAGCTATGGAAAAATGAGGATGAATCTTAATGCATACATGGTGCTAACTTAAAGAAGCCAGTCTGAAAGACTACACATTACATAATTCAATTTTTTTGACATCATGGTAAAGGCAAATTCATAAAGACAGTAAGAAGACTAATGGTTGTCAGATGTTCACAAAGGTTGGAGGAAGGGTTGATTAGAACAAGCACAGAGGAATTTTAGGGTGGGGAAACTATTTTGTATGATACAATATGATGGATGTATGACATTAACATTCAGCCCTTAGACCCTTACAGCACAAAGAATATATTGTTCAATTAACTTCAAAGTATGAAAATTCTTGGAAAGTCATGTAAGAGTTCAGGGATTCCAGGATGTAATGCATGAGTAACTTTGGAAATGAGAGGTCTCTATAAGCTAAAGGCAAAGAAATCATAAATAATGTTATCACTTGCATCTGGAATGTCCTCCCAAAGTTCATATATTGAAAGCATGGTCTCCAATGCAGCAAGGTTCAGAAGTGGGACTTTTGGGCAATGCACAGATCTTGAGGGCCCAGATCTCAACAGTGGATTAATCCAGTGCATTAATCCACTGATAGCCAGATGGACTACTGGGATGTAGGACCTCATTGGAGAAAACAGGTCACTGGGATCATGCACTAGAAGACTTTAACATCTCCCAAGCCCCTTCTCTCTCTTTCTGTGCTTCATGAGCCAAAAAGATTTCCTCCACCATATTTCTGTCTTGGAGTCAGTTGACCATGGACTGAATTTCGAATCTGTGAACCAAAACAAATCTTTCCTCCTTTAAGTTGTTCTTGTGAGGTATTTTGAAAACCCAACTAACATACGTAGTCTCTGTGCTATCATTGATAAAGTTGTTTCCCACTGATGCATGAGTTAATCATTCTGACACGGTTATGCATATAGACAGGAGTTGAACAATTATGTATATGAATGGCTGACTCTAGGAACCGAATTTTTCAATATTGAAATAACAGATTATAGAAAATTAAAGGGAGAAGTTTAGAATAATCTATGTGCTAATAAATGAGAATCTGAGACCCACAGTGCTTATGTTTAACTTAGCACAGGTACATATAAAGACATAAAGAAATATTTGTAAATATGCTCATATTCATAGTTGGTATGTATATATGTATTTCCTTGCTCCATAAGCTGGCTGAGAGGATTAGAAGCCACAATGAAACCTCACTAACACAGCTATCACCCAGATCTTAGCTTTTAATAGCATTCTACAATGAAAAAGACTAGGGCTTCTTGGGGGAAATGGTGATTCTAGGGGTGGGAATTATAGAAAATGATCCTGAAGCATCTGATAGTGCCAGAAAGCTAGGGTACACTCAACCCTCCTCACCCACAATGGAGGGTATGGAAAAGGTATACAGGAGTCAGTTGAAGGTGCTTCCATGACAAGAGTGGGAATAACTTGAACAAAATGGAGTCACATTGAATTATAATCCAAAGTAGATAATAAATAGTCATGAGTCTATAGTGTTATAAATAAATATTGAATAATTAAATGAGAGAATAGCCAGGTGCACATCTGAAATCTCAGCAGCTCAGGAGGCTGAGGCAGGAGGATTGAGAATTCAAACTCAGCCTCAGCAACTTAGTGAGAACTTGTCTCTAAAATATGTTTTTTAAAAAGGGCCTGGGATGTGGCTCAGTGGTTAATTGTCCCTGGGTTCAATTCCTGGTATCAAATAAGTAAATAAGAGAATAGACAAAAGTCCCATGGCAGGAGAATTCTAAAGAACTTATGCAGACACTCAGGCTTCAAAGAGGCAGAGCATAACTCCCCACTCCTTAGGTGATAGTTGGGCACAGCAACTTTCTTCCAAAGGATTAAGTATGGGAAGGGGGAAAGAATAAACTTTACAGTGGAGATCAATGTCAGCAAGAGCAGTCATAAATTAAAATTAGCATGTGCCCTTGAAATGGCATGACAGCATTTTACTTTTGTGGTATTCTTCCCCAAAACAATCCCAGTCTAGTCATGACAAAAACATCAGGCAAATCCTATCTGAGGAACATTGTGCCAAGTGCTATTCCTCAAAACTCAAGAATGTCAACCCTGGAAAGTCTAAGAAACTATTTCAACCAAGACAAACCTAAGAAGATGTGATTACTAAATGTTAATATGGTAACTTGGATGGGATCCTGGAACAGAAAAGGTATATTAGGTAAAAACTAATAAGGTATCACCTTTAGTTATAAAGATTGAGTCAACATTGGTTCTTTAATTATGATAAATGTACCACAGAAATGGAAGCTGTTAATAATAAAGGGGAAATTGAAAGTCAGGTACATGGGAGCTAGCTTCACAATTTAAAAAAAATGTATTGATCTATTATGTTGCAAAGGATTTTTACTCTAAATTTTATTGACTACAGTTCTCACAATAGTTTCTTGAAATAGTTTTGTCTTCTTAGTTTTTTCAGAAAAAAAAAAAAAACTGAAATTCAAGTTTCAGTGACTCAAATGAGGTCCCTGAAAGCATATCTCCTGGGACACACTGCTAGAAGATCATTAAAGATGCATATAATCAGAAAAATAAGAGATTACACTCTATTTATGTATAACCTATCAAAATGCATAAATGCATTATACTGTCATGTACAACTAATTGGAACAAATAAAATTTAAAAAAGATGCTTTTGGTTTAAAATCTACCAAGTGCCATATATCATTCAAATAATTCAGTCAAATGCTTGGCTTCTTACTGACCTGCCACCAAATATTTAGACACTTAGATACTTTATCACGAAACTTATTTGTATGTTGAACTATTTTCATCACTTGGAATTGTCCTAGAAATAGATAAAATTATACACACACACACACACACACACACACACACACACACACACATATTAAGGGGGATGAGTATATATTACTTTTTAATGGTTAGAAAGGATTTACTTTTAATTTAGTGAAAAATATCCATTTAATGTCACTTTCATGTAGAATTATCCATAACATTTTATGTGAGACTAGAAGAAAAGCAAAAAATGAAAAAGAAACCCCCCTACCCCGCAAAAAAAAAAAAAAAAAAAAAACCCTAGTTAGTTACTCAGGCTTTCGTAGAACAACAGATGAAATATTTGTTGGAGGAGCAGTTAGTCATTTGTAGGATGTAGATTTAAAATTAGCACACTCCATTTCTAGGCAAATTTCATTGGTAAGTGAATATTAAATATTAGAGATAGAAAGAAGAGTGCAATGCATAATTGAATTGCTTTCTCTTTCTCTCCTCCTACCTTCATTCCCAATGGGTAATCACAGTGTTTAAAACTTGTCTACCCTGCTCAACAATCTGTTCTCCTTTCTTCAAGTAAAAGCTATGATTTTTTTCACGTGAGAAATTATCTGCCTTCTCTCACTCTAAGTTTTGCAGGTGCAGCTTTATATATCCCACCCACTCTAGGGTGTCTACATAAGCGAAGTCCAGAAAATCAGTCCTTCCCATCTTTCAGTAATTGTGTCAAGTGTGAGCATTGATTACTTGATCAATCAGAGAAAATCTTAAGGTTTTTGCTAAAGTGTTTATAAAAGAGAAATTCTCTCTTATGACCTGTTGAATAGGTGGCTTGTATTCCAGGAGTTATCTTTCTATACATGGTGAGAAAGTGCACCTGGAAGGAAGACCAAAACTGAAATGGCAGGGTTGGGGGGAGGCCGAGCATGGATTTCTGAACACCTAAATTCAGTTAAGCCAATTCCTGGGTACTTCAATGATAAGAGCAACAATCTCCCAATTCTACTTTAACTAATCCAAATTGGGTTTTCGTTACTTCAACTAAATTGGTTCTGATAAATCATCTTTCTTTTTTTCTTGTTATCCTAATTTTTACTATCTTCAGAGATATAGCAGAGGACAATTATTCCACGAGCCTTCCTGAACCACCCCCAGAAGGAGAACACTTAATTCTTTGAAATCATATACATTAGTGTTTTTACTGCTTGTTTGGCCCAGTGATGCCTGTCGCATTGTTGAGGACATTATGATTCAATTTTCTCTGTTTTATGACTCCTTTATCAATAAGACACTAAGCTCCCAGAGGATGCCATTGTCCAACAAACCTTCCCCACCTCAGATTCCTGAGTTTATAGTTAATCAAGTTTTCTCCAATCTAAGTGTAAAAACCAAAGGGTAGGTTCATTTCACAGATATGTAATTTGTCCTAGTAACAGAAAGCCTAGTATAGGTTCAAAGTTTGCCTTCCATAATTAACAAGTAAAGAAACTGTACCTTTAGGGCCCATAGGGAATTAGTGAAGGCAAAAGAAAACTGACATGTTTTGATTGTGATTATTCATAAAATGCTAAACACCATCCTTGGGCTTTACCGACAATTATCCTGCCTTTTCCTTATAATAATCCTGCAAAGCAAGTATTATTATTATTCCTGCCTAAAATGAGGAAATTGACTCAGAGAAGATGAGTAATTTGTCCAACATCACACCCTAGAAAATGTACATTAAATTTTGTGTATTCTTTTGTCTTTGAATACTCCCCAATCCCCACCATCTGTAATAGTATCTGGACACAAAAATGTGTAAAATATTCAACACGTTAATGTGTGAATGAAAAAACAGCCAAGTTAATATTAAAGTTTGTTCTTTTTGGTTCCAAATCTCCATTATACCATGCCCCCTTCAAATGGGATGATAGCCAAAACAATTCTATATTTTGTCTTTTGTTTTTAAATTATAATACATCATTCAGCATGATTCATGTGGTAACATTGGTATTTCTAGATTTGAACAGTGTAACTGTATTACAGAGATGAAGTACAGCAAATGGAGCATCCCAGTTAAGAGCTAAGATTTTTGGAGTCAAGGATTGTATGTTTTCTTTCATATGTGAAAGCTAGAGAAGAAAAGGAAATAAAGGTGGAGTGGGATATCATGAAACTAGAAAGGAGACCAATAAGAATGGAGGAAAAGGACCTGGGAAGGGATAGGGGAGGGAAAGGGGAAATACTGGGAAATGATACTGACCAAATTACATTGCATTATCATGTGCAGGTAAGAGTATGTAACACCGAATCCTCCCATTATGTATAATTATTATGCACCAATTAAAATATGGAGAAAAAGAGAAGCCATTAAAAAGACTGAGTTAGGACGTTTGGGTTAGAAGGAATTTTGGATACAAATCTTATTTACGGGCTGGGGAGATAGCTCAGTTGGTAGAGTGCTTGCCTTGCAAACACAAGGCCCTGGGTTTGATCACCAGCACCGCAAAAAAAAAAAAAAAAAAATCTTATTTACTCATTCTATGTCCTTGGATAAGTTACCTATGTCTCAGATTGCTCATTGATAAAATTGGAAGAATGATACTACTTTCCTTGTAAGATTGTTCTGGGGATTAATAAAATGATGCTTGGCATAGCATCTAGAATATGGTAACCCTTGGGTTAACATGGTAAATACTATGGTTATTTACAGTGATTTTTATAATATTAATTTCCTTTGAAGTCTGAACCAAAATATTCTCATGGCCATATAAGACCTAGGCCATACAGGCTCTTAAATTCTTCAGGCTTTTTTTGTCTTAACAATTTAGGTTTTATTTAGAACATGTTTAGAACATAGTTGGAAATATTGCTTATAAACAAACAGATCAACAAATATTTATAAGAAAACTCATTTCTAAAAATAATCCTAATATCACAAAATTAAGCTTTTAGTATTATGAGTGTTTCGTAAACATAAAGAAGTTAACAATCTTACCTACCCAGTTATCTAAGCCAGAAATTAGACAACTGCTCCCTTACCTCACTGTGCACATGGATCATTAAAAATCTCATTGTTCTGATTTAACACCTCAGTTTGTCAGCAAGTCTTTGCTAATTATAAATCAAAAAACTCCCTTTCACATCACTATCTCTTCTACCCCTGATTAATTGATGCTTCAGTATCTTTAATCTGGAGGTTTCTGCAGTATTCTAAGCAGAGGATTATAGAGGCTTTAACTAGGATGGGAGATTTGGAAGCAGGGAGAAGTGATTAGACTTTAAAGATGTTTTGGCAGTGGGTCCAACAGGACCAGCTAATAGACTTCATGTGGGTTTTTAGAGAAAGAGAAAGATTATGAAAGTCTTTTGGTTGCAGCAACTGCTTAACAGTGGTGACATTCTCCAGGGGAGATGCTGCTGAAGAACTGGGGAGCTAGGATTATGAGTATCTCAGATATGAGCATCGTAGGAATTTAATATTTATTCTTACAAATTGAGAAATTTTGTTCAGCAACTAATTCTTGTTCATTTTTTCCAGTTCTATGCCTTTGTTCTTGCCTTTCCATATACCTGTAATTACCTGTCTCCCCACCCAACCCACACTTACTGAAATGAATTGCAACTCAAGAAGAGCTGTCCTCAACACTCCAGGCTCACCTTCTCCACAGCCCTGCAGCAATTTATTAATGTTTATGAGATACTAACCATAGTCAGGAATTGTAACTAATTATAACTACATATTCAAAGATATGCTCCCTGCTCTCAAAGACCACACAACCTCATAGGGTAATATAGCCACAAATTTGTGCAAGGTCATAACTGTATGACACCGAAGATGCTTGAGATGGAAGAATATTGGGTAATCTGTCAAGGAATTAATATTTATTGAATGTGTATGTGTAACATGTGAGGTCTTTGTTTTATTCCATTAATAATTACATCAGCCCTATGAACTAGGCATAAGGTACAAGAACCCACCCGTTGTTATAGAGCTTGCATTATGACAGAATGAACTGACAAATCGACCTGAATTCTAAGCTATTCCTATTAAACAATTCAGAAAAGGTTCATGGGAGGGATAAACTTGAGCAGAAACAAGAATCTTGAAGGTCATTCCCAGAAGAAAAAGCTGTGCATGTACAGACACAGAGGGAGGGAGGATCTGGAGTTTAAGTCCTCAAGAGATATTGGGGGAGATGAGGCTGGGCAGGCAATACCATATAAAGAAGCCTGGATTTTATCTTGTGGGCTACGAGTAGCAAGTGAAAAATTCTGAACGTAGGAGTGGTAGGATCAGATTTACACTAGAGACAGATTATTCCAGTATAGCACCTAGTGAAGACTTCCATCACAGCATTTATTACAGTGTGGTATTATTATTATTATTATTATTATTATTATTATTATTGGATGTGGATTGAATCCAGGGGTGTTTTGCCACTAAGCTAAATCCCCAGTCATTTTTTTTTTTTAAGACATGGTCTTGCTAAATTGCTGAAGCTGGCCCCAAACTTGGAATCCTCTTGCAAGTCACTGGGATTACACCACACTTGGTTTGTATACTTATTTTCTAATTTATGTATATCTCCCCTTTAAAGTGTGAAGTTGCCACGTGTGGTGGCAAAGTTCAAAGCCAGCCTCAGCAACTTAGTGAGACCCTAACCAACTTAGCAAGATCCTGTCTCAAAGTGAAAAATATAAAGAGGACTTGGATGTAGTTCAGTGGTAAAGCACCCCTTTGGTTCAGTCCCCAAATCAAGAAAGAAAGAAAGAAAGAAAGAAAGAAAGAAAGAAAGAAAGAAAGAAAGAAAGAAAGAAAGGAAGGGAGGGAAGGAGGGAGAAGGAAGAAATTAATTAATTTAATCTAACTGATCCCTGCTTCATTCTGTGTAGAGAGTGGGGGAAGGACTGACTTTAATTTAGCATTATTTGTTTTACTGTTTTAGTGCATTACATAGGTGTGGCACACAGTAGAAATGCACAGAAACAGTTGAAAAAAGTGAAAGAAATAACGGTGGAGGAAGAGACAGAGGCCTAAGACTAGTACTGAAGATCTTTTAACTCCAAACTACACATAATTTCTATGCATAATTCTCATTACCTTTAATGAAGTTTTAAAAAGTTCTATAAAAAATTAAAATATTGCTAACTTTATAGTAATACACTGACCCACTGGTTATTTTGGCACCATGAAGACAAGGTCATGATAATCTAGCCTGGCAATATTTTTTATACTGTGGTAAGTCTCATACACATAATGTATCACATAATTTCATTTCCCCAATTCCTTTCATTCCTTTATGTAAAAAAAAAAAAAAAAAAAACAAACAAACAAAAAAACATAAATAAAGATGAATTCAGGTTTTTTTTTAGTTTTTACCATGGAGCATAAAACCCAAACAGTGTCTTGGGCATAAAACACCAACTCTAAGCAGGCACAGCAAACTATATTAGGATTACTGGTGCAAACAATAGGGAAAGTTAAATGATCAAGGCAAAGGTAGGACAAACCCCAGAGTAGCTCTGGGGTCTTAGTAAGGTAGTCATGGACAGAAATTCTGGGCACTGCAGTGTGAGCAATTCAGCACTAGTAGGAGGGTGAGTAGGACATTGTGATTGACAGTCCCACAAAGCAAGAATAAGAATTTTAGACAGGTCAGGTACCTTCCCAAGAAATTTCTTATTTAATCTTTCAAAAAAACCTGTGGGGAAAAAAAGCACTATCTTTATCTCCATTTTTCAGATAAGGAAGCTAATTTAGGAAGTTTTTCAGATCACACAGGAAGTGAACAGGGATTTGAAACCAGTTAATTTGACTGCAGTCATAAACTTGGCCACCATGCTACACGCCTCTGGGATCTAGATGGAGTAGAGAGGATGACTTAATTGCAGGTACGGAAAAAGGAAAGACTGCTGGCTGTCAATCCATAGATCTCACTGCAGACAGAACTTAAGAAGCCAGGTTTTGAGGTAAGTACCATACTCTGTATGGTCTAGTATTTGCTATCAGAGCAGGACCTGATTTCTGAGCCTTTTGCAACCCATAGTATCCAACCTTGGACTCAGGAATTTGAATCTAAATTTTCTTTTTGTTTCTGCAACAGCTGATATGCCTAGCTATGTAAAGATTAGAATTTTCACAGTTTTTTGCTTCTGAAAGAAAAGTAACATGTGAAGAGTGTGAAACTACTTTACATTTTAGAAAAAAAAGATTTTACTATGGAAATACAAAATTTGTTTTCCCTTATTCTTTTTTTTTAAATCATTGTAGCCAGAATTTGCACTGCAGATTGCAGTGCTTGTGAGACAGAGACATTCCTTCCAACAAGGCTGTTGTTAGGGCGAGAGGTGGGGTGTGTGTTTATTTATTTACCAATCACTCCTAGTAGACTTTGCCTGGTAGATACATTGAAGAGTCTGCAAATGCCTGAAAGTAAATATGAGGATGAAATTATCTGAAAGCCCTGTTAATCTGTAATAAGTTATCTAATTCTCAGTTTTATTCATTTTTCCTATTTAAGAAATTAGTGAAGAATTAAGAAATGAAAACAAGTATTGGGCTAATAATCTGAATTTCCAGGGTACATGCCTCAATCTTTCCATTTTATTTGGGGCCAGAAACCCAAATTACAAGATAAAAAGGGCTTGGAAGCCTGATGGGGCAAAGGATGAAACTTGACTGTATAGATCACACAAAACAGTCTGATGACCAAGGTGCAGAAGACTTAGAATCATAGACCTCCATGACACTCTGAAGGTTGCTGGATAACCCAGCCTTTCGGAACATACTCTTACTTACTAAACCTTTGTTTCAGTCTTTACCTAAGATCATACTCTCAGAGGTAAATAGAATAAATCCAACTTTGGGCAGCCAAACTGAAAGGCTTTTATTATAACCAATATTCATTGTTTATAACCGAATGAAATCTTCTTAAATACACAAACAGTACCTCAACTCTTCTTAGACTAGGAGTTTTTATTGGTAATATTATTTTTTGGAGAAGTTAGTCATTCGATCATAATTCCTTCAGATCACCAAGGAAGCATTTAGTTTATTAAATCAATAAATCTACTCTGCGTTGGGGAACCAGAAGATCATCTGCAAGATATTTACAAATCCTAGACAATTATATTTATGTTTTTGTAGACTGAAACATATACATAAGTGCATACACAACAAAGCGGAAAGATTAGTTTGGAGTCAAATAGATCTGGGTTCGCAATCTTGGTTCTGCTGATAACATAAATGTGACAACTATGTAATTTCTCTAGCTTATTTGCTCCATTCAAAAATGAGGATGTTAATAAAATATAGCTACAAATATTGAAAAATTACTGTGTGTGAAATCAGAATGATTTAGAGGCATAATCTCTATTAATTCTCAAGGCAACTTTATGAAAGAAGTAGTATTTTATCCCCCTTTCACAGATGAGGAAACTGAGGCACAAGTAAGTTGAGTAACTTGTCCAGTTTTATGAAGCTAGACAGTGGCAGAGCCAGGGCTGTGGGACTTGTTTAACCTCAAATCCTGTGTTCTTCCCAATGCTCTAAACTGTCCATTCTAAAGACTTTTCTATATTGATTAAAGATAATGTATATCAAGCACCTAGGATAAGAACAGGCCCATAATAAGCCCTCCATAAATTTTGGCCAATATTTGTTTTTAATAAACAACAGACACACAACAACAGGGCTTGGTTTGATTAAAGGATATGAAGGATCATTCCAAATTTTTAAGGTCAAATTATTAGTTATGTACTTCTTACAAGTAGATTCACAAATATGTATTGAGCACTTGTGTGGTGGCAGCATTTTGAACATGACATCTCCGTCTTCACAGGACAGTCAGGCTGCTAGATTGGGCTAAATGCCAGAGAAGAACCGAGCCCCGTAAAGAGACCAGTCATGACAAAGCAATCAAAAGCATCACCCATACAGCCCACCTGTCTGCTGATGAGAATGGCAGCAGAACCGAGTAAGAGCAGATCAGCAAGAGGCATCTGACGGTGTTATTCACTACTACGAGCCTTTTCATTTTGCCTTTTACTAAAGCTAAAAAAATCTTCTGGCACAGACACAGAAAGAAAGATACTGTATGATCTCACTTATATGTGGAATCTGAAAAAGCCTAACTCAAAGACGTGGAAAGTAGAGAGGTGGATGCCAGGAGCTGGAGTGGGAGCAAGGGGAGAGGATGGTCAAGGGTACAAACTTCAGTAAGAAGATGAGCAAGCTCTGGGGATGGGGTGCACAGCCTGGGTGGTAATGGATGTGTCAATTAATCTGATCATGCTAATTATCACACAATGCATACTTAGATCATCACATTGTACACCTTGAATATAAACAGTCTTAATGTGCTAGTTAAACATTTCAAATAAAAAGTGTATAAATTTAAAGAATCTTTCTGCAAATTAAAAAAAAATACCCATGTGCCATTTCTATTTTCATTCAATCTTTGGGAAGGAAGCTTTTCCAGAAGTTTTGCATTTCTAGGTTTAATTCTGCACTCTTGAGATCAAAGCACCAGCATCTCCACTAAGCAAACCTATTTTCAGCTTGATCTTTATGTCTAGGATCCTAACCCATGATTTAAAAACAACCAGTCCCCCACCTCCCCAAAAAAAACTCTCTCCAAGACACCATTGTTATCGCTTAATCACCAATCATGTGTTTTCCCCTCATTTATCCAGCAGTTTCTCTTTTATGTCAGATAAAGTCCAAATGCTAAATCTGTCCTCTGGCAGGGTAGCTATCATACTGTTCGTTGCCTCTTATTCCTTTCGTTATTCCATTGCCAATTATACTGTCCAACAAGGGATTCTATCACATGAGGGTCTGTTACCAAGAGATCAAATACATGTGGCAGCTGTTTATTTACAAATATAGAATGCAATGAACACATGGAACAGGAAGATGGCTGCTTTGCATTTACATTTACATTAGATCATCTACCCTCCTTTTCTCTTTTCCGTTCTTCTTGTATGGTGAATAGCCTTATGTTTCTTTTCTACTAAACTCCACTGGCAATAGAAATAACAGAAATGCACAAATAATCTCAGATAACCAAACCATCGCAGCACAAAAAACAGCTCAAACTTTCAATACTAAGCACTTACAGTGTGTCAGGCATTGCCCTGGAGACTTTACGTACATTGTCTTATTATTACTCAAAACAACTCTAAGACATATACCTCGTTACTAGGTGGCATAGCTGTGATTTAAGCATGGGCCTGCCTGACTCCCTCTCCCCTGGCTTTACACAAAGAATGAGGAAGAATAAGTTGGGATTAAAAACAGGAAGAAGAATAGAAGATAGAAGGGAGATGGACAATGGAGCAGAAAATTCTCAATCATTACTGATTTAGTAAACATCTATTGCACACCTATTACTAGCTGGATAGGTCCTTGTCCTGGAGAGGCATATTTGGCTTAGAGAAATAGAATCTCCAGCAAACAACTGCAGTCCTCCACCAGGAGGGCAATAACTGATATGTGCAGAAGTGTGGAGAGCAGAGAGAGCGAGGGTGGAGCCTTGCTGAAGGAACTGGGAGTCCTTCCAGATAAGGAGCCTTCTGAGCAGAGGTGGAACCACACAGAAGCATCCTCAAGCTGAGGGTGGAGTGTTATACCAGGGAAAGGTCAAAGCAGGGCAGCATCACAGAGGTGTGGCAGTTGGCGAGATGCTCAGGGAATGAAGTGCTTCCACGGGCTGCTGAGCAGAACTCATGGTGAAGATTGTGAGAGATAAGAACAGAAGGGGGGGTACATTTTGATAGCACATTACCATTTGGCATGAGGAAAGGAAGCAAGGAAGAGAGAAGCATCACATGGGAGAGGAGATGTCAGGAAATACAGGGTAGGGGGCTGCCAGTGCAAAGGACCACTCTGCATAGCGTAACACAGGAGGTAATCATAGGCCCACAAATCACTTAAATTGATTTTCACTTGCTTTTTATCCTCACCATGGATTAGGATAATTTTGCTGTTTTTTCGACTATGAGTCATGATAATTTCAATGGAAAGAACAGTGACAGGTAGGTACAAAGGTAATAGTGGCCCTTAATTAGAGTTTTAGGGTTCAAGGAGATGAAGGTACATTCTGAGAGAACCAGGAGCTTGGGTGAAGGGGTATATAAGGCACTTGTGAACTTCAAACAGCTGCTGTAGCACAAGAAAGTGGCCTGAAGAGGGACCATTGTACTCTAGGTACTGGGACAGGGTGTCAGGCAAAAGGCGGAAGGTTAAATGAGAAGACAAGATGATAATGTAATATTACCTCTGTTTTAAAGAGTTATCAAAAGTTTCAAATGAAAAAATTAAAAAGTACTTTTGAATCAGTAATATAGTAATTATCACAATACAATGTGTAAAATATTCTGATGGCCAGGCATAGTTAAATGTTATATGGATTTGAGATTCTATTTCATTGCTTCTTTGGTTTTTAATTTGTTTTAATTAGTTATACATGATAGTAGAATGCACTTTGATACATCATATATAATGGGGTACAATTTCTCATTCTTCTGGTTACACATGATGTAGAATTTCACCGACATATAGTTATATATGTACACAGGGTAATAATGTCTGATTCATTCTACTATCCTTCCTATCTCCTTATCCCCTCCCCTCCCTTTAATACCTTCTGTCTAACCCCAATTACACCTATTCTTTCCCAGCCCCCCCCCCCCCAGTTTCTATTGTGAATTAGCACCCACATATGAGAGAAAACATTCAGTTTTTGGTTTTTTGGGATTGGCTTATTTTGCTTAGCATAATATTTTCCAGCTCCATCCATTTGCCAGCAAAAGCCATAATTTCATTCTTCTTTAAAGCTGAGTAATATTCCATTGTGTATAGTGTATATATATATATATTTTATATATGTATATATTTTTTATCCATTCAGCATTGCTTCTTAGATTAATGTATTTTCTTTTGTGTAAAAGTATGCATAATGTCAAGTTTTTCTTGATCTGGCTGCTTAAGGACAAACTAAAAAACAACTTCCATCTTTAAACTGTCAGATCTGAACTCTGACTATAACTTTCTCCATTGAGAAATGGGATTTCAAGAAAGGAAAAGAAGACTTTGCATTACAAGTTGTCAAGGAACTCTCATGAATAGCATACCTTCACTATAGTATGTATACTATAGCAGCAGAATAAATAGCTCTAATTTGGTAGTCTATGAAACAAAATTTCTAGGGGAATAAAGGAATAAAAGATATGACTTGTGCCAGTTTATAATTGTTGGATTTTGTGTAGCTGTCACTAAGTTGACAGATGAGTTTTTTTCTTTTGGTTTGTCCTCTATATTTCTCTGTCCCTAAAGATTATCACCCCCAGTGCATATGCTTCATTGGGAGAGTGAATTTGGGATGCATGGTATATGGTTTCCAGGCAACCACTTTGGGTGCAGTAGCACCCCTAAGATCACTATGAAGTTAAGTGTGGAAAGCGTCGACTTCAGTTTCAAATAGGTTTAGGTTCAAGACTCAGTTTTATATTTTAATAATACTGAGACATAATGCACACGACATAACCAGCCCACTGCTTGGCACACAGGAGACACTCGATGAACAGAAGCTGTTGTTGCTGTAAAATTATTTTTTTTCAAGCATTAAAGGGAAAAGCCAGAGCCCAATTATGACAGGGTTCCTTGCTTCAAAGGCATAAATTCCGCCTTCCTGTCAAATGTAAATTCCTCTGCCAACTTCTCATGAATATTTGGAACCATAAACTTGCCTAAAATTGGGACTAGCACAAGAAACTCACATTTATACGTCAGTTTCTGGGGGTTTTCTCATTCTCTATTATTCTTTATAAGCCAGTCTAAAATATGAGATTAATAAATAGAAACTGTAGTATTTGGGTCTTACCATTTTTGTCTGCTCGCCTCAGTATCTGGAAAGAAAAGAAGAAAACTTTTATCACCTTTTTTGGTAAGTATTACAGTGAACATTTTACTCACATGTAATTCATATATTAAACAAAATGAAATTCCAATTTTGGAGTAAATGTTCCTCAACTGAGATCTCTATAAAAAACAAAACCTGAAAATGACCCAAATGTCCATAAATAAGTGAATGGATAAACTGTGGTCTGTCCACACAATGGAATAATAGTAGGCCAAAAAAGAGAACCAGATATTGATACATGTAACTATTTGGATGGGTCTCAAAATAATTAGGCTTATTAGAAAGCCTACTCACAAAAGAATACCTATTGTATAAATTCGTTTATATGAAACTATAAAAAATGTAAAGTTGAGACTGAAAGCATAATAAGGTTACTTACAAATGTCCAGGGTGGGCAGAATAGATTATAAAAGGGAAGGGGGAAATTTTGAGGTGATGATAAAGATAGTTATCACTTTGATTATGGTAATGGTTTCACAGATGTCAAAATTCATCAGATTTATACTTCACATATAGGCTTTAATGTAAATAAATCATATATCAATAAAACTAGGAATAAACAAAAAGAAAAATAATAAATCATGAGTAAAGAGGAACCCACATTTCTGTACTACGTCTTACTTTATTTGTATGCATTATATTATTTGGGACTTATTTTAAACTGTTTTTGATGTACAGGAACTCTTTGTCCCTCTGGTATTCATTACTCTGTGGTAATAATTTCTGATCTTTCTTCCAGCGTTGGCCTGCACTACCCAGGGCAGGTAAGAGCAGTTTGGCCTGGCAAACAAGGTTTCACATTCTGACCACAATGATTGCTGAGTCATGAGCATTCAGGGCCAGTGAATGACAGGCCATGGTTTTGCTTCAGTCGTTAAGAGAGAGACACATTTTCCTTTCTGCTGACTTTGAACTTGAGAAGATAAGGGCAAGGATCTGCTGTAGCCATTTTGTCACCATGTGAGCTGCAAGTTGAGTGGTATCTCCCAAAAACAAATATTGAAGTTATAACCCTCAGTACCTGTGACTGTGACCTTGTTCAGACAGAGGGCCTTTGCTGATGTAATCAAACCAAGATGAAGAATTATTGGATTGGAGTGTGTCCTAAATCCAATAATTGGTGAACTTATAAGGAGACACAGAGGCACAGAGATAGAGTGAAAATATGCCATCTGATGACAGAGATAGATATTGGAGTGGCGTAGCCTCAAGAACCATGAGAAAGTGCTGATGTTTAAGTCACCCTTGTGGCAGTTGTTACAGTACTCTTTGGAAATCTATACAACGTGTAACTTGCAAATCACCAACAGACAAGAGAACAGTATTCAGATACTCAGAGAAATGATCCTGATGGCCCTTTCTGAGCCCCTCGTCAAGTTCCTTATGAGATGACCTCTGCTTTTCATCATAGGAGTTGGCAAATCACTATATTTTTAAATCTTAAGACATTTTGGATTTGGGTTGCTTTTATTTGTTTATTTGTTTGTTCATTAGCTGCAATCAAATTAACCCTAACTCATATGTATACTGATAGCTGTCTGGATGATCTAATGTAGAGCTACATTATATGCAGTATTGACAAACGTGTCCCTCCACCATATTGCAAAGACAAACTTTAATCACTTGGAAAGCACCCATGAGGACCTTTTTTTTCCCCCTGAGTAATGTGTAGTTATAGGTAAACAATCAAAACGTTTTTTCTATTTTGATCAGTGTTTCTTGGTAGCCAGCTGAAAACATGAATAGTAATTTTTATCCCCAAATTGTCTGTCTTACTGCTTTCTACACAGAAACTTTCTTTCATTTGTTTCATTTGTGAGGTATGGATAAATCTAACCACCACCACAGTGTGCTTAATTATAAAATACTAAGATTACTAAAAATCTCACCCATGAAATGTTCCCAGTGACAAACAAGTGTCACCTTGACCAATATGCATAAGACATTGGTCCTCCTTTTCATTAAATTGATTTAATTATTGCAGGAAGACTGTTTTCAGTAGTAAGAGCTATGCTTCAAGTAGAATGATACCCACATTCTTTCTACTCTACAGAGGTAATTGCTAGTGGAGCTTGGGGGATCTGTTCCTCCATCATGACAAGATTCTCCCTCTACTCTAAAACTAGAATGACCTAGCTGCATCAAGAGACAGGAAGCATATCTTATCCTTCACTTTTGATATACTCTAAGATTCTATTTCCAGTTCTATTGTGTCCTCAGGAGTTAGAAGAGACTAGAATAGAAATAACCACATACCAGAGAGTTGGTCCAGGATTTCCATCATTTCATTTCATAAAAAACATTCTTAAATCACATTCAGCTTCTTAAAAAAATTAAGACAGCAGCTTGTGTTATTAAGATAGTTCTTGTAATTAAATATGAACAGAACTGTCTCTGCTGCAAATTTTGCCTCGGAGTCCACAAACTAATAAAAGCTGTACTGCAGATGAGAATCAAGTTCATTATGTTTTATGCTGTCACAGTCATCTGGGTCAGCTAATCTAGTGACAGTTTGCTGTCACTAGAGGCATAGTAAATAAATTTAAATATTATGGTTAGGCTTAAAGTTTAAATATAAGTAATCCTGTGCTTTTGCTATACTTAGGAATTATCAAATAGATTAGTTACCTTAAAAGACATTCTATGATGGACTTGATTGAAATTCCTTATTCCTCATCTTAAATTATTAAAGGTGGGTGTCAAAATTTAAATATTATCCTGAAGCATAAAAAATGGACAGAATCACCATTTACTGAACTAACATTTCCTAAGTGTCTCATACTGAGTTAACAGGTTAAAATTGAAAATGAAATGGGCTAGTCAGCTACCTGGTGAACTCCTGAGGAACAAGGATGTAGGAAAGGAGCCAGGCCTCACCCAGAACACCCAGTGCGCCCAGAAAGGAAGACCTAGGAGGTGAGTCATGGTATGTGGGCCTGAACATCCAGCAGGTAGTTTTGGTACCAGTCCACTAGTCACCCTGAGATAGGATGCAGGAAAGTGAGTATGAAAATTGGATGGAGAAAAGGTAATTAGCATATAGGTTTTTATCTTCCCAATTTTTGCCTAGGGTAGGCCCTGTGTGGGAAACAAGGCAAATTTCATCATTGCCTAGCCTAATTCTCCTCATCAATTAGGATAGATGATGTGACATTAATCACCATTCTGCCAACTGGACAATCTCACTTAAATAATCAATGATGCATGCGTGACTAGGTGAGCTGGATGTGTGGTTATATCAGAATTCTAAAAGCTCTCCTTTAACAGTCCTCCGTCCATCTCACCTTTCATACAAATGAGAATACACAGGGCTTCAGAAATTATTGCTACATATTTTTGCCAAGTTCCTGACCAACCAAGCTCTGGGTCTTGAGTTCAGGATATACACTGGCATGCATATCTAGATGGGGAAGCAAGGGAAGGCAAAGAGTGAAGTTACCTCTCTCCTTCACAACCTCCAGCCTCACTCCTGCCTCATTATTGAAATGAGGAAGGGCCCCTTCCCTCCTAATAAAATGTCAAAGGAGAACTGTTGGAAGAGGAAAGTGGCAGCAGGTGGGTGGAATTGCAACTAATTTCATTTGGACTTGAATTGCTTTGGGGGATGTCTTACTTTTGCATGGCCGCAGAGTTGATTAATGTAATGAATCAAAAGAAAGTCCACATACTCCAGATCCTAGTATTCTAAATTCAAGTTAATTCTCTGTTATTTGAATGCAGTGACCTGGGAAAAGATAGTACACTAAGGGAAAAAGAAAACAACTGTCACCCTCCTGGTCCTTCAGTGTTGCTGCACACTAGACCGGATCAGCCCCTCTCCTGTGGCTGGCAGGCATACCCAAAGCAAGTGCACAGACTTAGTATGCTGCCACACCTTGGTACCAGCACTGGATTTTCTAACCTCTTCAGAAAATTCATGATAAACTGATATTCAGTTCTGTGATTCTTTTAGATTTACAAATTAGATTTACAAAGATACACTTCCTTGCATTAATTTGTGGATTTAGTTACTGCTTCTTGTGTCTTCAATATGGAACACTGGAATTGACCATAGTATTTCAAATTTTCTTAGCACATTATCTTTTTTTTTTTTTTCTGTTTTCTAAACTGTGAACTCTTATTCCCTATTCACCTTGGGAATTAAGTATCAGACTCATTTTTATTACTGATTTAGAGATAAGGAAAATGCAGTAGAGTCAAGAGTTGAGCTAGGTGTCCTCCTGGTTTCCTCATCAAATGTCCATGTCTGGTTTTCAACCAGCTGGACATGTCTAGTCATGTAAGTCACAAAATTATCAGCAGGAGTTTAAATCACTTATTAAAAGATTGAGTATTCTAGTGATAATGGAATTTAAACATTGGGAATCAGTTTTTCTCTAATTTGGAAATTAGTCTGTGTGATGCAGAAGGCCCCCATGATTTCATTTCTGTTCCCCTTTGGAATAGGTAATATCTATCTATCACTTATTTATTATGATCTGAATAGAATTTATAAAGCAATCTTTCTTAGCAGCACTACTAGAATATATTAAATCTAATCAAATAAAATGATATATTTATATTTCACATTTTATTTTGCTAAAAGCAACATGATCCAGAAATGAATAATTCAAAAAAATCCTGAAATAACAAATCCTTTTTCATGTCACATATCTCACCAGAGTGTTAGATTTTTCACAAAATAACTCAGAGAAATGTGTAAACAAAATCTTTTCTATTCCAGACAAAATCCAATGGCGGTTATTTTGGGGTAGACTCTAGCATTTTACTGACAAACAAGCGTGTCAACACCTCTCGTGTGGAATCAGTTTTACATTTTTATTTCTTTAATTCTTGAAATACATATAAGAAGGCAAGGATGCCCTATTCTTAGATGACAAATTCCTTCAGGACTTGATGCTGTTTTGTTTATAGAACTCAGGAACAACTATGTGTATAAAATAATAAATGAGATTTTAATTTCTTTTTTCTTTCTTTTTGTAAATTGCAGTTGAACACTTGAGCCGAGATTGGTATGTATGTTTGGGAGGCTGAGTTCCTATTTACACAGTTTCAATTAATTCATCTCCACATTATTACCAGAATTTGTTAGCTGTTTTAAAGAAATATCATAAGGACACATCTGATATCCTTGGGGAGCAGAGGACAGATCAGGTTACAACAGAGGCCCTACTTGTCCTCCAAATCATGGCAGCTTAGTTGTCAGCCTATAACTGACATGACTTTCAGGGGTCCCAACTTTCTCTTGGCCCTGAGGATTTCCTTCTCAGGTGTGCTATCTTGCCTATCCTTCTCCCATCTCGGTTCCTCAAGGGCTTTGAGGTCCTGAATAGTAGAACATAAGGGAATAGTATCAGCTGGTGAAACCATTAGCATCAATAACATTATCTTCTTGACTCAAGCCAAGCAGAGATACCGTGGAAGAATAAGGTCCTTAACAATCTGATAGAGTCAACAAGGAGGAGAGCAGACACTTATGTTTTGGTGTGAAGAAGATGGCTGGCCCAAAGTTCCTGGATCCTCATTTGGAGCTGTATGGTGACCAGAAGAGAAGGCTGCCCCACACAGTTGAATCCTCTGTCATGTGGCTTAAACCACTTTTAATTATTGATAAGAGTTTCTCTACCACATGAAAATATCCTAGCTCATCCATTCAAATAGAGTCAGGAGGGCTTCTTGCCCCTCCTTCCATTATCTTCATCATCTTGACCTCACCATTATGATGCTAATAATTTGATTTCCTCATATTTTCATCTTTGTACAAATAAATGCATTCAGCCTCTGGCCCACCTCTGACTCACTTCAATTTTAATAAGAAATGATAGCTTGGAAAAGGGTAAGGGAAAGAGCACACCATATTCCTAGATGCCCTTTGCCTATTTTCTATCAAATAAGCAGCAGCTAGAATTGTCCCCACTGAGTCAGACACTACCTGGGGGAACAGCATAAATGTGACAACTGAGGGGCAGGGAGAGCTTGGGAGCCCAGCAGGCAACTGAGGGATGGAAAGATCAGGAAACCCAAAGGCAGAGAAAAGAGCTGGGCAGCAGGGTGAAAAATAGAGAGAAAGAAAACAGCAGGAAGGAAAAGCACAGCAAAACTGAGAAACCAATAAGAACTAAAACTGCTATAAAGATAGAAATCCACAGCATGATGACAGAAAAAAAATAACACGAAAAGAGAAAAAGGAATGATCATCATATCAGAGAAATGGAGAAAGGAAATCAATCCCAAGCAAGAGACAGGATCAAAGGAAAAACAAATCAAAAGCTAGGATTGAAGATAATAATGGTAATCACAACTTGGAAAGGTGCAGGGAAGGGGACTGTATCAGAGAAGCAGGTGGGAATAGAAAGTGGCAGTTGGGGGTTGGGGGGGGGGAGAATGATCATGACAGGGATCTTGTCCACCGCTGGAAGATGAAAGACAAATGTATTCAAAGTAACTGTTTCCCAGGAGAGGGGCCAGAGGACCACCGGCGCCTCACAATCTCTAGCGCTTTTCTGGGTTGGTTTAGAGCACTAGCGAGGTTGCCTATCAGCAAATAGGGTACAGTAGAGTTGAAATAGGACCCCAAATCTGGTAGCTCTTTAAAAACGTTCTATTCACCCCAAATGGAGACTGTTATATTTACAGTTCCGCCCCTACAGAAACCCAAGCTGTGGAGAAATCTAACTTTTGGAATTTCGTCAAGGGTTGTTAAATCCCAAACTGCGGGCCTGGGACAGACCCTTTTACATATTGAATAACAGACCTTTCTATTGCATTTGCCTTGGGGGTTGACTGCGGATCGGGGATAGCAGGTCATTTTTATCTACGTTCTAGGGGCAAAAAGTTGGTCAACACCTGAGCCCTCCCGTCCCCCGCCATTCCCCGGGAAAGTGGCGTGAGGCTGGGCAAGCTCCAGCCTAACTCCTTCCATCTGTACTTACGTCGAGGAAGATCGACATGCCCTTGGACAGCTGCAGGGCAGAGCTGAGCTCTTCCGAGGAGTTGTTGGAGGACGGCGACGTCTCCCGGGAATCTTCCATTCTCGGGAGCCCTGACGCCCGCGGGCGGGACCAGGCTGGGCGGATGCTCCGACTCGGACAAGGGCGCGGCCGCAGATGCTTGCTCGCCGCCCGGGCTCGGGATCCAAGTGAGTGCTCGCTCGCTCGCGCGCCTCCCTCCCTCCGCGCTCTCTGCGCTCGGTCTCCTCCTCCCTCTCTCCGGCCTCCTGGCTCCAAACGCTCACTCTCGCCGCCCCCTTCCCTCGCTGACGGCGCCAGGAACGGACTCCTCCCTGCACTTAGCAACGCGCGGCTCCCCTAGCCGGGAGAGGGCTCTGCCCCGCATGGCCTCAGCCACCTGCCAGAGATAACCCTAAGGGCCCCTGCCCACCGCACAACAGCCTCACATAAAGGCAGGAAGGATGTAGTCCCGATAGAGAGACACACCAGAGGGATAGATGGAAGGGTGTTTGTCCTGAGCAGCCAAAACACGAAGACGCCCCTAGACTCACTGCAACTTGAAAACCATGAGTCCAGAGAGATTCAAAGACATCGTGCCTACTTTCATTTTTGTCCAAGCAGGGTTGTCTTCCTTGCCCTCTCCAAAGGCAGGTGGGGTCCTGGATACCACGAGGAAGATGACCAGTTTCATGTAGGGATATAACGATAGCGTTTTTTAATCCACTAGGTCTAAGTTCCAATTTAATTACTTGGTTGTCTTGCAATCTAGCAAGTTATTAAATCTTTAAGCCTCCATTTTCCTTATCAGTAAAATGGCCACCGTAATCTACTTACCTTAAAGAGCTCTGAGACTTGGATGTGGCAGTGCTATCAGATCTATAGTGATATCACCCAGGACACGGGATAAGGAGATAGTGGTTCTGAGGCCCTGCCCTGCACTTGCAAAGATCCTGAGATCTTTCTTATTCACCTCACTAAACTTCCAGTCCTGCTATGTTTTTCAATGTTTGCAAATAATGAACTCAGTTGTTCTTAACTCTGGCTACATGCTGGAATCCGCTTGGGTGTGTGTCAACTTTACAATGTAGCTACAAATTCATTGCCACTCTTCTTATAAAGAAGTGGGCTTCTTTCGTCTTTGAATGTGAAAGATTGTGCCTCTGAGGATAGGTGCTAAAAAAGGCCTTACAATGCCTCTTCTTGAGGGAGTGCAATATTTGCTTCTGGAATCCCGAACTTCCCTGTACAAAGTTTGGTTACATTAAGCCCCCACAGCTATGTGAAGAAACATAAATAGGCACCTTGGTGGCAGATTTGACTGAGCAGAGTCTTTGCATTATCCCAGCCTAAGTAGCAGAAATGTCAATAAAGTGTCCAGATGATCCCAGCCCTGAGCTCTTTGAGACATCCTTAGCAATTTGGGATGTCCCAGCTAAGACCTGATACATCACAGACATAAAGATGGACCCCAAGACAATCAGCATTATGCTCTGTCAGATATTTTGACCCACACAGTTTGGGAACATAATAAAACACTTACTGACTTACACAAAGATGTCTTTGGGTTTGATTTCTAACAATAGATGACAAAAATAAGGAGTTAGAAACCCCCATAAAGTCCTGGGGATATAGTTCAGTTGGTAGGGGGCTTGCCTAGCATGTACACCCTGGATTCAATTCCCAGCCCCACCTCCACACACAAACTTCCTATAAAATTAAAACAAAGGCAAATTTGATGTCTGTGCTGCACCCTAGATTCATATTCAAGGAGCAAGTAGAGGTTCCTTTTCATAATCTTTTTAAAGCACTCCAAGTGATTCTAATATGCAGCCAGGATTAAGAACCATTAAACCTGAATATACTATACATGTACTAGAGAAAAAAAAAAAAAAAAAGAGTAAAATGTTAGAAGATAGGCAGAGACTATAGGATGGAGACCTGTGAAGTCCAAAGATAGGACTATGGACTTAATCAGGTAGAGTTAGAGATATCAGCTTCAATCAGGGGAGATAGTAATTGAAGCTGTGCTTTAAGGAATATTAATTTCAGATCCTTGTGTGTTTTGCTACATTAAGTGCAAATTTCCTTAGCTGAACAGTTAGAATAGACCCTTCCCTTTCATAACTGCTCATCAAAAGATAATTTAAAAATCATTTAAAAAGTCTGGCCTACCCATCAAATGGACACTGGTCATTCGAATTACTGAGGAGGAGGAGGGGATCTGACCATGAAAATTAAGTTTGCTGAGTTTGCAAAAATAGCACATTATTTGTTCTTGCTATTGTCTGGAGGACTAAAGAGATTTTTTGGCAACAAGTGCATTTAAGCCTGGCCCCTCTAAGCTTTGTGGATCCATCAGTCCTCAAATTCAACCCTGTTAGTGGTAATATTTTTATGCCAATCCCATGGTAACAAGAACAGGTGATGAAGAAGACTTTCCCTGACTATAAATGAAGAACGGGAGAATAATCAGTAGTCATCATTCAAAACTGGGGAACTATTTGTAATACTTCAGGAAAGATGTTTCTTTTACTGCCAGACCATGACATTTTCTGTACCTGTGGCTTTGCTTATTTTCCCTAATGGTCTATCAAGAGGAAATGTAAATTATTAAACAGCCAACTAGTCATTATTTATTTTTATGATTTCTGTGTGAACTCCATGATGCTATAGCTGGCTTCCCTTTATAATGGAAATGTAATGTTCATGGAAGGCTCCACTAGAAATGGATGACAATTAGATTCCCAATCACAGCCAAATTCAATAGGTTCTACAAAGTGGTAACCAAACATATTTTTAGTTTTCTTTTTATCTAGACAGTGTGCATTTTTGAAAACTGTTTTCACACATCATTTTCCTGAAACACAGATGCTGTACTGCTGTGCATAGTATCAGTTACAAATGGGAGACAGCAGACTTGGGAGAGGAAATGCATCTTCTTAGCAACTTCTCTATAGCAAAGTCAGAGGGGAGGGAAAGAAGGATGGAGGGAGGGAGGCAATTCTAGACTGTAATTCTCAAACTTCCTATGCTAAGACTTTGATGTGAAGGTATTTCTAAATTTTCAGGAGACGATGGCCATTGAGAATGTATTATATTTCAATCCATCTCTGCCTCATGGAAGAACTATTATCTAAACCATTTCAGACCACCAGGAACCTGTCTTATTTACATTTTAAATTCTAAGGAGGGCTATCCTTTTGAGCAATGATTCAGAATCCTTTTTGTCAGTTTAATAAAAATTTCCATTTATTGGGCACCCTAGGATATAAACCCTTTTCCTCTCTGGGGGACTGTTCCAAGGTATGTGTCCTGACTAAGGGCAGGACCACTCCCCCACCAATTCTGAGGAAAGGAAGATGATCTCTCTCCCAGTCTCCCAGCAGCTAGAGTACAGACTGAGATTTAGACTCAGCCAATAGGATGCTTTACTCGGGACTTCAAATCTGTATAAAGGGACAGGAAGGGAAGTATCTTAATGACAATGGGCACACACAGGTGAGTGTCAAATGGCCACAATACTGATGGAGCCCATAGACAACTTAACCAAATTGATAAAGGGACTTTCTGATTTCAGTAGCCCTGTCCTTTAAGCAATCCTTCCCATACTTCCTGAGAACTGCTAACCTTCCAAACTTTTTCTTCTCATTCACCTTAGTCAGTTAGTTTTGGAAGTTCTGAATAGTTGAACTCTGACTGATAAATTCAGCCTAAATTCCTCTTGCTATGCTGGGCCATGTGTTAAGTCATGGGTTAAAAATGAATTAAAAAGTAATTGTTTTCAGATATCTGTTAAGAGCCTGCTTACTTCAAGGCAATGGACAGGTATAGCTGGAGAAAAGATGAAAAACTCTGGTCCTTTCCTCGGCAGAACACACACAACTTAAAGAGACACAGTTTTAATGGATAATGTTAATGCAGTGAGATAAGAATAACAGATTAGGTTTGCATTAAGGGCTGGGGGAAGGATAGAAGAGGGAACTTCTCCCCATTAGTGCCATTTTGCACTTCTCAGGCTGAAATATGAATCTATGGTCACCAGCCTATGAACAGTTAATGTAACTGTAGATGGCCAATTTACTAATGTAACTGTAGATGGCAAAATTAGGACTCAGGAGTGGTAAATGTCCCAGGCCAAAATTATTAACTAATAATGGTTATTACTTATGAGCTATTTTATGCTGAGGATAAAATTTTCCATTATGCCACTGTGTGAGAAAAATAACATGCACAACTATTGGCTTACTTAACTGAGAATTCTTCCATTTTGAAAGAGCAAAGTCCTAAGTACCCAGTATCCTCCCCCTGTGTTGCTACAGTTAGTGTACCCCTCCTCATGTTTCTCATGGATAAGTTTTCTCATCTGAAAAATAATAATGAGGTATTGTGTGCAAAGGACTTATCAAACACCAGGCATTGCTCCACCAGCTTAGTCCTAGTCAACCCCTCCAGCATCACTGCTTTGCAACCATGGAGTGAAGACCAGAGACATCTCATGAGGTGTGCAGAGCAGTGTCTGCACAGAGGGGTCCAGTCAACAGTGGTTTTCACTATTACTCTGATATCGCTTTTTATGGCCCTGGACCCCATCTGTTGCTCCTTCCTTCTTGAAAACCTTACATTGGCTTTCTAATCATGTCTCTCTTCTTCTTCTCAGCCTTCTTCATGGAATCTTTGAATTTGTCTAGCCTTCTAAATGCTGTTTTCTTCACTGTGTTCCTGGTGCACCTTTTCCCCTCTCTGACTCCCATTCTTACACTCTCTTTCTCTCCTCCATATGCTAATATTATCCAATTTCATAATTTCCATACGTCTGTAGGCTGGTGACTAGATTCATATTTCAGCCCGACTGGTACACATCTCCTTATGGATGTTTCTTAGACATTTCAAATTGAGCGTATCTAAAAATAAATTCACTTTCTCCTAATTATCCTATGTTCCATATTTTGTTGACAAATGTCACCCTTCACCAATTCATCCAAAAGAGAAGCCCAGGAATAATCTTAGACTCCTCCCCTCACTTCCCTCACCCTGCCTTTACCCTATCATCACCCACATCCAATCAGTTGCAAGGGTTATCTTTGGAATCCACCCTCTCCTCTCCATCTCTACTGCCACCATATGAGAGACCAAAACCTGTCATCTCTCTCCAGGAGCAGTGCCCCAGCCGCCTGCCTTGTTTCCCTGTCACCAATCTGGCCTCTAAATCCGTGCTTCACACTTTCCACAGAGTGAATTTTTTTAAATGCACATCTAAGCATAGCATACACCTGCTTAAAATCTCCCTAGAGCCTGCAAAATAAAATCACCTTTACTGCGTAATCTCTTGCCATTCTTCCCCTGCCTTCTCCCAGCCTCAATATTCTGGTCACACAGAATTACTGGAGTGGAATGGAGTAGTAAAGCAGGCAAATTATAATATCCAAAAGGCCTGGGCTCAAATCCCAGCTAGCTTTTTGTTATCTTTGGATAATACCAAGCCATGTCATTTCACCTCTATTGTTTTCAACTCTCAAATAAAAATAAGAATGGCATCTACTGCAAGGGATTTAAATGAGGATTTAGTTAAATAATGTATATAGGATGCTTAGCATGGTACCTTGCAAAAAAAATAATGGCACAGAATTGTGCTATTTATCATTACATGCAGATCCCAAATATGTATTGCCCCCAGTTCCTGGGCTCTTTCCTTCCTCATTATCTGCCCAGAATACATGTCTGTCTTAATCAACCTGCCCATCAATTAGCTGGGTTTTAAGGAATAGCTGAGACACCATTTCCTCTCCAGAAGAACCTCCCACCTCATCACTCCCACCAATCTCCAGGGTCTGATTCCTTTTCCCTCTTTCCTGTTTCCATAACACTCTCTGCATACCCCTTTCATGTCCCTTATCACATCTAAAATAAGTCAGATTTTAGTAACCTCTCTGCCTCCTGCACTCTAAGATGCTAGAGAGTAGGAATTGTATTTTTCATCTCTGTCTTGTGCCTGGTAAATTGCTAAACATATGGTAGATGCTCAATTAAGGTGGAATGAACAAACACAAGATTACATAAATTGTGTCCTGAATGTAGACATCAGGGTAAAAGGATATATGTTACTGCTTCCTTATTAATGTCCAATTCCATGAATTGATGATAAATGATACAGAGACAATGCAGAGAGAGGGTTCTTAAAATCTAGAGGAAGATTTATAAGCATGGAGTGCTAGTATTGGGTTACCTACTGGTACACTAAGGGTGCAATTAGAGAAACACAGCAAGGCATCCCATCTCCTGAAAAGAAAAAGGCTCAACTTTGATGAACCTAGCTGCCATTTTCACAATCAGAAAGTGTGGGAAATAGCTATGGTAATTTTAATATGTATTTTGGTTTTTGTTTTTTTTTTTTTTTAAATTCAGGATTGTAGGAAGGTGACAGAGGAGACCTGGCAACTCTGCAGAAAAGCCCTGTGATTCCTACCCAGGTCCTAAAGTCAGGCCCCATTTATTTCTGAGTTGGCCTTTTCATGCAAATGGGGACATTTGGAATATCATAATAAATTCCTGGTGATTTGTCACTAAACCCTGGAGAACCAGATGTAGAGACTGGAGCAGGGAGATTGGGGTGCCAAATCCAGCTTTGCTAGTTACCAGCCATGGAGTCATGAGTAATTCACTTTACCTGCATAAGCCTTAATTTTCTCACCTCTAATGATCATATAATAATAGTTATTTCATAAGATTTTTATGGGATTAATGGAAATGGACACAAACTTGGCAGTGAGAGCTTTGTGGGAAGACCCTGTCTCTTTTGTTCATTATTGTGTGTCCCACTCTTGGTGAGTTCTTGAACAAATCAGCAACCAGTGCACACTAGGGTCACGTGTAGGACAGTGTGAACTTTACTAACTTCAAAGGGGTGTAAAGAGAAACAGATGCTCTGTAAAATGAACAGTGTGAACCTGCCCACTCCTCACCTGGGCTAAAACTGTCACAGCAATAGCATGTTTCATTGCCTGCAATCTTAGAGAGGGTGAATGGTCCCTAGTTTCACCCAGCTTAGCATTTTCCCCTGTTGGTTGCTATTTTTTATATGACAAAGCATTTTGGTAATGCATTTATTATTTCCCTTTAGAAATGAAAATGAGCTTCTAATCAGGGAAATATAGGAGAACAGACTAACCACTTAACAATGTTCTTAAAACACAACCTCCAACCCCAAAGCTAAAATATGTTAACTAGATAGGAGGTGAGCCAAGGTTATTTGAAACAATTTTTCAAAAGTGATTTTTAAACTAAATTTATTAAACTACTCTAATACTGCAGAAAAATAGAAACCATATTCTAATCATGCAACTATTCTTGTAGACATTTCAAAACCCACAACATAAGCCTGTTATAATATTTTTTATAAAGAAAACTAGTCCTTTTGTATCATAGTACACCCTTGAGGTAAGTAGATTTAATCCTATGTAAGTACCATATAAAATACACCATTTTATTTATGTCTTAGGGAAAGTTTTCAAAAGAGTCTAATTTACAAAACCAATTTACAGACTTATTATACTTGAGAAAGTTCTCAGAGCTTAACAACAGCAGAGACTTCCTCCTTCCAATTTCCTCCCCAACTTCAAATTTATCTGCTAGGGAAAAAAAAAAAAAAAAAAAAAAAGGAAAGGGAAAGTTCTGATTTTTAAATTGGCAATAACAATCATTTTTAAAAGAAACAAAAAACTAAGAAGGGTTTCTGGAATTGTTCCTTATGGAAAACTGTGAGGATTAAATGAGCTATCTCAGGTCTGGCTTAAAATGATTGCTCAATAAAGTTAATTTTCAATATTTTATGTAATAAGCCATTTTAAAAATCTCTTTATAGTTCTCTGTTAATACAAAGAAGAAAACAGGACATACTTTGATAGAACATCTTAATGTTTCTTTTTAAAGAAGAATAAGAATCAACCTTGACTCCCTTTACCTCTCAGGGATCCAGTCATATACCTGGTCTTATGGATTCTAACACATAAATAGTTCTGAATCTGTAATTCTTCATTTGTCTGCATTTTCTGCCCCAGTTCACCCCTAAAGCACCTCATCTCTACAGCTATCAACTCTTCCTGGGAAACCCACCTCTCATATTACCTCTTTCTATCAATGCTCCAAACCCTTGCTCACAAATGCTCTATGACCACCCTTGACCTTGGAAATGAATCTGAAAGTCCATTGTGTTGCTCTCAAGGCCTTGTAAAATATAGTCCCCCTGAATCCACCTTGCAGATACACACTCATACATGCATACACACACAATAGCACACATACTTACCTTTCTGCACATACATGCACACTATTTGTGTGTAAGACACACACATACATACACATACACACATACATGTTTCCTTTAGTTCCTACCTCCATGATTTAGATTAGATTCACTTCTTTATGGGAAGTCTTAGGAAGCCCTTTCTTGACTCCATATTTTTCCTATCAAAATGCTTGCACTGTACAAACTATCCACTATGATGTCTTTGGACTATAAACTCAGGAAAGGCAGAGACCGATGTATCTTGCTTGCTTTTCACTGTATTAAAAATAACACATTTTTTGTGGCTTAGAAAATATTGTTGAATAAAAATTACATAACAAATTGCCATATTCATTTTGTTCTCTTAAAATTCAAAATTTAGCAAATCAGTTTCACATAAAATATTTAATCTAGATGAGTTATATGCTAGTTTCTTTCATGGGAACAATGCTTGAGGAAAATTTTCTAAGCTAAATGTTGCAATGTACCATTAAACATTTTTCTCTAAGCTGAAATGTAGTGAGCCATTGAACTTTGCTTTCAGAAACAGTTATAAATTTAATGTTAGTTTTAGCAAAGGACAAAAAGGACTAAAGATGAATCCTCTGTTTTGGAAGTGGTAGGCCCTGCCAACCATTTTGAAATTTAATTGCCAATGTGATGGTGCTGAGAGATGGTAGGGCCTTTATGATGTGATTAGGTTATGGGGGCCTTACCCTCATGAAGGGATTAATGTAATTCCCATAAGAGTGGGACAGTTGCTTTGAAACTAGATTAGTTCTCATGGGAATGGTTTAGTTATTGAGAGCAGGGATATTACAAAGCAAGTTGGGTACCTCCCCTGCGTCTCTCTCACACATCTGTATCCTTTTGTATGCACCTGCTTGCCCTCTGCCTGTCTGCCGTGAGTTGAAGCAGCATGAGGCCCTCACTAGAAGGTGACAAGATTTCAGTGTCTTTGCAGCCTTCAGAGCCATGAACCCAATTAAGTCTTTTCCTTATAAATTTGTTACCCTGACTCACACATTTTGTAATAGCAGTAAAAAAGGAACTAAACTGATGAAGAATTTATTTCACATCTATCATTTTCTGCATCCAGTTGATGAGAGGGGAATTAGTTAACTCAACCTCTGGGGAAGGCAGTGTGGCAGCTTCTGTTAAAGCTGAAATGTGTACATCCTTTGGCCTAGTAGTTCTATTTCTAGTGCTTCTCTCTAGCATGAAGATGATATCTTAGTCCAGATTGCCTGGAAAATAGTGAAGTTTACGTGGCCAAGTTTTATTGGGAAATGTAGTCCTGGGACAACAAAAGTGACAGAAAAAGAAAGCCAGGCAGAAAGGAAGGAGAAAACAATGAGACTTATTAAGGTGGCCACAGTTTTACAAGAAAAATACAACTGGTTTCTGGGTCAGGCCAAACTTCTCTAGTCAACTGTGTGGATCCACTGAACCTGGGGACTCTCCACAGGTGGGAGAAGAAAGGGAAGAGTTCACCTTTCCTTTCTGACTTTTCCTGGTCTGGTTTTCCCACCACATCACCCTCCACATACTAAGTACTTGTGTGCTTCCAGATTGTGCTGTATGATTCATCAAAGCAGCTTAGGGAAGTCAGATCAAACCTCCCAACTCAGCCCCCAGCTCTCTGCCTTGTGTGATTTAGGAAGCAGTAAGAGGGCAGAACCTCCAAAAACCCCTTGCCTCTGACTTGAACTGCAGGGCTATGTCAAGCAGTCCACCGATGACTCTCACCTTGGAGGGAGTCTGAGAGAGTTCCCAGAGATAAAGGGTTGGGCAAGTGCAAAGACAATCATGCCCGTCCCTGAGCTCCACTGAGAAAGCAGCTGTCTGGCAGGCAGAAGGAGCTAGGGAAATTTGGGGAAAAATATAACCTAGATTAAATGTAGACATAACTGTATGTCCATTGTAACATGGTTTATGGATGCCGTATTTTTATACAAACCTAGTATTCATGAATAGGGGATTGGTTCAATAAACTTTGATATATTTAAAATAAAATCAAAGTCAGGTTAATGTCAATATTGATAACATAACATATGCAATTATGTGAAAAGAATGTGACTGAGTGTGTGTGTGTGTGTGTGTGTGTGTTTGTGTGTGTGCACGTGTGTGTCTACAGAGATATGGAGAATAAAGGTCACCAGAATACAAAATATTAATGCCTGTTTTATATGAATGTAATATTTCAAGTGACTGTTTAGTATTTTTCTTAGTATGTTCTTTTATTTAAAAAATACAATAAAAGTATAGTGTCTTACAAATTGAAACATTGGAAAGTTAAGTTTTAAGCATTTCACATGAAGAGAGATACTTAAATAATGATAACCTTGAACTCATAAATAAGAAGAGAAGAATTTCCTTTTCTGGATCTGCCATACTCTGGTAGGTCCACTTCAAAGGTCTGGCATATGTACCAATACACCATAACATTCCCTATATTTTTATCACACACAAACTCTTTTAATCAAGAGTTTGTTCTGAAGCAACGGGATGAAACACAGACATGTTGGAAGTCAACTATTCAAAAACTTCTATAGACCTATTAAATACTATCTATTTAATTACATATTTAGCTACCTATTTGGGCTGTGTTCCAAACTGGACAGTAGGTATTCTTCACACTAACCCTGTCTTCTCCCTTTCTTATACTTTGCCCATTCCATTCCTTCTCCAGTATATCCCATGATCTGCTCTCTTCCACCCTATGTCTCCACCTGTGGATTTTGATTCAAGTACCATCTCACATGTCACCCCTCCTATAAAATCTCCTAGATCAGGCTGGGCATGGTGGCACAGGCCTGTAATCCCAGAGGCTCAGGAGGCTGAGGCAGGAGGATTTCAAGTCCAAAGCCAGCCTCAGCAACGTAGCAAGACCCAGAGCAACTTAGCAAGATCCTGTCACTAAATAAAATATAAAACAAAAGGGCTGGGGATGTGGCTCAATCCTAGGAATGTGGTTAAGCATTCCTAGGTTCAGCCCCAGTACCCTCCTCCCCCCAAAAACTTCCCAGATCAATGAGCCTATTTTGCAAATTCTGTGATTCTTAAAATTCAAATCCCTTCTTAAACATCTCAATAGAATTCATACTATTCAATATTGTCAATAATCCCAAAGAAAATTTAATTTGCTTACATAAAGCATGAATAGCTAGATTTGCAGTTCTAAATGCATAAATGCATAAATTTATCATTTTATGTGACAAGAACAAATCATGCTTGAAAATGACATTAGGCTGCAAAATTAGAGAATGATACAATAAAAATATATTCTAAATTGCTGAAGTTGAAAAAATAAAATGACAGTGACAGTGAAGACTCTTACAATCTGAAGCTGGCTCTCTGGCTTTATAATGCCATCAGTTCTTATATTAGTCAGCTTTCTATCACTGTAATAAAATAACTGAGCTAATCCCCTTAAAAGAAGGAAAGGTTTATTTTGGCTCACTGTTTCAGAGGTTTCAGTCCATGTTCAATTGGCCCCATTGCCTGTAGACCTATGGTGACACAGTACATCATGGCAGGAGAATGTGCTGGAGGAACTACCTGCCTCACAGCAGCCAGAAATCAAAGAAAGTGAGAGAGAGAGAGAGAGAGAGAGAGAGAGAGAGACAGACACCAGGGTTCTAATATCCTCTTCAAGGGTACACCCTCAATGACTTACCTTCCTTCCTACTAGACCTCACCTCTTAAAATTTCTACCACCTCCCAATAGCACCACAGGCTGGTGATCAAGCCTTTAACATGTGGGCCTTTGGGGGACATTCACAATTCAAACTATAGTAGTTCCAAAGCATACAGGGCACAGGACACTCCACTGTACTCCTTCTAGGAGAAAGGCCACTTCCTGCCAATGCAGACTGAGTGGAAGTGAGAGGCACATGAAAAGTACCAGAATGTAGTCCTAAATCTGCTCCCTGGAAGTGGAGGCCAGCAACCTGGTATTCAGAAAGTATCAGGCAGCCCTTGCCAGAAAAGACTAATATGATGTGGGGTTGAGATGGGAAAGCACTCTTTTCCAACATGCAAGTTGTGTAAAACAGTAGAGAATCTATAAAGAGGTGATATTCAAAGGCCCAAAGAACCAGCATACCTCAAAGACCTTGTACCATCATGATGAAAACAATAATTGGTAATTCTGTAAAGGTCATTGTGTCAGGGACTATTCAAAGCAAATGCATTTGTGGAAACTCACTTTGTACTACCTACTATGTGGTAGGTATGATTCTTATCCCTATTTTATTTACAAGGAAATTGAGCCCCAGAAGTTTATATAATCCCTAATTTGTACAGCTTCTAAGAGGCCTGATTGCAGACAGATGACTCTATAGCCACAATGTTTCTGCCATGTCTGCTGGCTTGAATGTAGACCAGTACCTTCTTCCAAGAACTAAGTACCATCTTGGAAGCATATTAGAACTAACTTTGGGTATCCTTGACAAGACATAGTTTCCTGGAAGACATATTGACAAATTCTCCTGCATCCAGCTTCACATTCACATCATCAGTTCACTCAGTTCCCTCAGAATTTTTCTCAGGCATACTTCCCATTCTTCCCACTCATACTTGTGTGGCCTCCTAAATCAACCCTACTGAGATTTGATCATTATACTACTTCAGTAGCAAGTCATTGGTTATGTGATGCTCTGGGAACAGGAAATGTAGTTAGGCAGTTCCCCTCAGCCAAGGGCAATTGTCTGAGAAAGGATGTAATTTGAGTGATGATAGTCAATTCCAAAATCAGCTGGAGAACTGGTGCAAGGCCTGGTATAGGGGTCCTGTAGGATACCAAAGGACATGTGCCAGAGCCTTTTTCCTAAAGGCAGTACTGGATCTAGATTTACATTTAAAGTCCAAGATTCAATAACTTGTTCAAGGAAATTATGATACTCTCTCTTTCCACATACCAGAGCTTTGCCATACCAAGACCCAATGTGTAGTAAAGTCCTGCTCTTTATGTAGGTGACATAATGTAGTATATAGAAACATTCTGATATTTGAATAGGTAGGAATCAAAAGATGGAGGAAAGTGGGTATGCTTCTTACTTATTATGTAAGACTGGAAAAGTTACCTGCTGACTTCCATGGAAAGTTCCAAGAAACTCTCCATTTATCAAGGCAATAAAGAATGCTCTAAGGAGGGAGATTCTATAATCCTTGATAAGCTCAAGGGTGTCTGCCCTCTGTAATCAGTAGTAGAAGACATTTACAGAACTGGTCTTCTTACTACCGATGGGTAGTAAAAATAGCAGAATAGCAGAAGTCAGGCAACAGAAGCTATCAGATATATTTAATTACTGTCATGGGCAGTAAGGTCAGAATGGTGGCCAAGGGGGACTGACCTTCAGGAACTTAGGGAGATGGCTTATTCTTTGGTATTCTTAGAGACATATATGGCTAGCTGACAGGATACACATACACACACACACACACACACACACACACACACACACACACTTCCCCAAAGGAAAGGGCATGATCTTTTGCTCAGTGTTCAAACTTGAGACAGTCTTGACCCATTAATTATTAGAGAAGAGAGGTCCTCTTGAATAAAGAGCCCACTATGCCACATAAGTAGTAATTCCCAGTGCTTCCCCAAAGGAACCAACACATATTTGCAGTGTAATTGTATGGGGGGCGGAAATAGTGATATCTTTTGAAGCCTGTTTGATATAGACTCAGAGTAGACGCAGACACATGGAAACTCTGAATGCATCATGAGCTCCTGCCTTGGCATTATAATAGCAATGAATGGAGGTCAGATAATAAATAACAAATTGTCTTTCAAATATCACATTATTGGTCCAAGAGTCCACAGACTTACCCAGTGGTCATTCCCCAGTTTCCAACGGTAAAATAAGAAGGGACATATTTAGTGACTGGCAGAATTTCCATGTTTCTTCCTATGGAAGAAGAGCAACAGGAACAGGATCAGTCAAGCAAGAGTCCTGAAAACTTCCCTTTACAAGTCAAAATAATAAACCAAAAACAATATCACATCATGAGTGAAATGACAGAAATTAATGACATTCTCAAAGACTTAAAGGATACAGAAGTGGTGGGTTCTATAAGACAACCATAAGTTCATCAGGCTGGAACCTGCAGGAACTAAATAGATTATAGTGGATAATAGTGCACACTAAATTTAGCCAAATAGCCATGTGTGCCAAAAGTCTTGTCATTATAGAAAGAGAACAGTATAACTTCTAGTATGTGGTATGTGGCTATTAGTCTGGCATATGTATCCTTCTCTAGCCATCAAGGAGGAGCTGAAACTGTTCACAAGGTCATTGGTATAAGTGGAATGCACATGAATATATATTCATGGTTTTGCTCCAGTGTTAGTTAACTCTCTTAATAGCTGATACAAAATTGTTCAAAGCAGTCTGGATTATCCGGCTATCCCATGGACAATAATGTTGACTCATTATATTGCTGACATCATTTTATTTGAACCTAATAAGCATAAAGTGACAAGTTCTCTAGATGCCCACGATCCAGAACACGGGAGCTAAACCCTAACATATTTCAAAGGCTGTTACATTGGAAAGACATTTAGAGGTTAGTAGTGTGGATTATGCCAATCATATCCTTCATAGTAAAAGACAAGCTGTTTTACTTGTCTCTCCTACCACTAAAAAAGAAGCATAATACTAAATAGGCCTTATGGAATTTTGAAAGTAATATAAATTCTTATGGGAATGATTCTTCAATTCACTCATTAGGTTATATGAAAGGTTATCAATTCTGAATAGGATTTGGAATAGGAAAGTATTCTTCAGCAAGTCTAGGCTATAATACAAGGAGTTCTGCCAATTTGGCCCTGTGACCCAGCAGGTTCCACAGTACTGTACTGATCTGTGTAAAGTTTTAACAATGCCTCATAGGAAAAATCATCATACAGACACCTAGGGTTATGGAAGAATGTCATGTCTTGTGCATCAGAGAAATATTTGATGATACGAAAGATATCTTTCAGCATGTTTCATAAGCCTTAGTGAATATGAGCTTCTGCTGATGGGAGATTAATTGGGAGGTTAATCAGATCCAATGTGATCTGAGTCCTATCAGACTCTTATGTCACATGACTGGCAAAAATCCATCATAAAGTGGAGGTGGACTATCTTAGGGCTTAAGCATGTGAAGAAGGCAAGAATAATCTACAAAACAGATGAGCCACACCCCACATATCAAACACTACTGCACCAGCATCTGTCCTTCATTCACAATATGACCCTAAGATCAAATAATGGGGGAGGAAAAAACTCAGGCGTGGTTCACAGGTGGCTTAACTCAGTAATATCAGCATGTTGGAAATGAACTAGTGATGAACTGCCTTCTAACTCAAGGGTGAACCTGAAAGACAGTGGTGAGGTGAGAACCTCCCAGGGGACAGAACTTTGGGGCAAAGGACCTTCCACTTGTGTGGAAAGAAAAAAAAAATGGCCTTAGTTAAGAAACTTCTTGTATACAAAATCACGGTCAGTGGTGAATGGTTTGACTGATTGCTTAAGGATCTGGAAGAAGAAAGATGATAAAATTAGGGAAGAGGTAGTCTGGGGAAGAGGCTCATGGATGTCCCTAGAGATGTGGGCAAAAAGTGTGAATATCTTTGTATTCTACATCAATGCCCACAAAAAACACTGTTGTAGGTGAAGAACGAATACCCATGCAGACAGGATTGTTTATCTGTTAATTTCTGTTTTTGTCCATTCTTCAGCTTGTGCAATGAGCTCATCAATGAAGTAGTCATGATGGCAAAAAAGGAGTCTATGCACGGTCCAAAAAGTATAGGTGCCTTCTCACTAGGGTTGATCTTGCTAATATCATTGCTAAATATTTGGCCAATAAGAAGGAACAATCTCTAGACCATGGTATGGTATTATCCTTTAAGAAGGCAAACCAGAAAGTTGGTAGCTAGTTGATTATATGGAACCCTTTTGCCCTTAAAAGGACAACAATTTGTCCTAAGGTAGCAGTAGGGGTTTAGCCTTTCTTCCCACATTGCTTCAACCAGTGCCATCACAGAATACTAGATTTATCTTCATAGGTTCCTACACAGCATTGCCTTGGACCTAGAAACCCACTATCAGCTGAGGATGTGCAACAACCCATGAAGATGGGATCCACCACTCCTCCAATATTTTAGCTTACAAATACAGCATCCCACTAATGTGAGGTACTCTCCTCCAGGACTCATTGTAAGCCCTAAGACAACATCTCTTACATACTATTGTGTCTCCAGTAAATAGAACACATGATTTCAGCACTAAGGCACAGAAGTACAAATAACACCAGTTACCGTCATTCCCAATAAGGTGACTTCTTTGGAAATTTATTTTTCCTGTATATGTAACTTTAGGCTCTTTATAAATAAAGATTCTAGTTACCAAACAGGGAAATTTTCTACCAGAAGACTCAACACAAGTGTCACTAAACATAAATTTTTGCCTGCTACCTGTTTATCTTAGGTTCATTGTCCCAAAAGACCAGCAGACAAAGAAATGAGATCCCATATGGATTATCATGAGGAGATAGGATTGGTATCATATAAGAGAGGCAAGGAGAAATATGCCTGGCACCCACATTATCCACGGGGCAGCTCTAAGTAGACTCCCATGCCCGATTTTAATTTAAACAAGCACATATAACTATGCCCTGAAGAGGACATGGTAATCAAGGTCTCTGAATCCTCAGATTTGTGGGTCCAGTTAAGCCAGCAGGCAAGCCACCTAGACCGTTAGAAGTGTAGCGGGTGTCAGCTACTGACAAACTGCTAATGAGAACTCCCTCACTCAAAGGTATACCAGTTGTAGACCTGATCACTGAATGTGGCTCATATCCAATGACTGACTTATGTGCACATACCCCACATACCTCTGGAAGGCATGGAAGAGATTAGGCTAAGACCAGGCTTCTTAAACTGTATCTCCACCTCCTGTGCTATTCTGATATTATTACTCTTTGCTAGTTTCTCTTGAGAACATTCCCTCTTTGAATTATTTGCTTGAATGTCCCCTTTCAGAATCTGCATCTAGGCTACCCCACCAAAGACAAGCCTGTTTTCCAAGAAAATGTTAATATTTTGGTGCTGTATAACTTTTTAAATGATTGAATTACAAATCTCAGAGTCCCGAACTAGGGGTGCTTCAGTCTATTCAAACTGGGTACCCTCTACACATGGAAATTTGTTTGCAGTGGGTACTGGGGACTAGAACAGAGGTAAAAATGAATGAGGAGATGTGGTAGTGGGAAGTGTCACTATGAGGACTACAGCTGTGCAATCACCAGAGGGTTGCATGACAAATTCAAGGCAACTGGTGTTCTCCAGCCAAGCCAGAAATAAACTGAGTGGACTGGAAAATATAAGCCAAAGGAATAAGAAGCCTCTGGACTTGGGGAAACTGCCCTGATGAGACCAGTTCCCTAATTGGGTCAAACAAGTGAAGAGGGATCTGGTGTTTTTTCTAAAGGCAACTTCCTACCTTCACACACACCAATGCATTCAGCCAGGCAGAGAAAGGCACACCTCCTAGTGACATCAGCCCTACAGTTATAGATTTCCAGTAATGATACTAAATAAACATTTGCTCAGTGTGTGAATGAATCCTAATGTTCTCAATGTCAGCTTGTGTGTATCTGAAGTGCCTGGAGTCTGCTTATCACCGTATATAATATTCATAAAGCATTCTGAGCCCCATGACAGAGGCTTTTTGCAGAAAGGGTATGGTTATCTCTCTCTAAAGGATACGGCAAAGATTAATTAGTTAATTTCATAAATGCTTCAGGGATGAAAATCTCTTTATACTAAGTAATTATGAATATCACACTGTGGGCATGCCATAAATTCATACCTCTGAAGTTGAATGAAACTTTGTCTTATTGCTATAAGAATACTTAAAGAGTCAATATGCCATTTCTTTCTTACACCACTTAAGATGATTTTGCAGTTCAAAATGAGTATCAGATCACAGAGGCAGTGGAATCTGGTTGTGCAGTCAGGGAATTAGCACTAACTATTTCTCATTTGGGGCTCATTTAACAATTTAGACATAGCCTATTATCATTTAAAACACATTAAATGTAGAAGTGTTCTTATCCTTACTCTACTGTGTACCAGCTAGGAGTCTATGGCAAAATCATTAAAACTCTCTGTGTTATCTTTTGGCAAAGAATGGGACAGAGCTCTTGGAAGTAAATGATACAGTGCAGATGAAGACTAGCAAAGCATCTGATTCATTGGTAGCCCTCAGTAATTGCCAGTGTAGCTACCAAGTTGAACAAGCATGACCAGAAGTATATAACCAAAATAATTTGTATTTGTTCCCCTTAAATTTATTGGGTTTGTTTGTTTGTTTGTTTGTTTGTTTGTTTGCTTACTTGTTTTTTACCGTCCCATTGCATTAAAACACCTGGCTATTCTTGCAATTTTTTAGCTCCTTTTTAGGTCACTTAGGTCATGATGCAATCTCAACTTGGCAATTAGAATGACTATTTTTGTAGCAATAAATTTAGAGATGGATACTTCTTTTCAGAAATAGCACAAATGTAGCTGGACTGACTGTTTTTTTTGTTTTGTTTTGTTTTGTTTTGGTTGTTTTGGAGAATGATCCTGAACTTTTAGCCATGAAATCAGGTGATCTATGCTTCATATCTGGTCCTTCAAGCCTGGAAAAGATCTTGTACTTATTGAAACAGGCCCTTCTGGCATGGAATCTGGTCTTGCAAATTCACAGCAGGGGAAAACAGAGGTATGAAACCTGGCCCCATGCCTCGAATATGACCCACTAGTGTGGAAATGTACCTTCTAGGCATGGAAACCTGATTTGGGTCATAAAACCTGCCCTCCATACATGGACTCAATCCTTCCATGAATGAATTATATCCCCCCCAGTATGAAATCTAGCTTCTAGCTTTCAGACATGCAAAGAGGCTCTATAACCGCTGTAGTCACGTAGCCTGTCTTTGTACTACAGAACTATAATGCATGTATGGAAGTTGTCACACTAGGCATGAAGTCTAGACTTCCAGACATAACTCAGGGCTATGGTTTAGACGTGTTTTTCCCCCAAAGAAACATGTGTTGGAAGCTTGGTCCCTAGTGTAATGATGTTCAGAGGTGGTAGGACCTTTAAGAGATGGAGCCAATGGTGTACACCTTTGGGGGTGCTATTCTCAGAATGAATTAAGGTAGCTCTCATGGAACCCCTTCCTGCTCTTTGGCTTCTTGTCTAGTCATGCAATCTCTCCCTCTTGCACACACTCCCACCATTGTGATGCCATCCACCATTATGTGATACAGCCAAAGGTGCCCTCTCCAGAACTAACACTATGCTGTTTGCACTTTCAATCTCACAAATTGTGAACTAAATAAACCTCTTTTCTTCATAAGTACCTAGCATCAGGTATTTCATTATAGTATTGAAAAAATGGACTAATATAGCCAGCCTTTTTGGCATGAAGGATGATCAAGCAATTGTGAAGCCTGGTCATGGGGCACGGGATCTGGTCCTAAGGATAGAGTTTAATACTCTGAGTAAGGAACTTCAACTATCATATGGAACATGATATCAGAGGAAATGAACCTGACCCAATTATAGAATCTGCTCTTTCAGATATTAATTTAGGTCTTTTAGGTATGAATTTTGCATTTCCAAACAAAAGTTTTCATTTTCCTCCAAAGAATCATTCTTCTAACCATGGGTTCTCAGGAGTAGAAACTAGCCCTTTTTGCATGAAATCTGGCCCTCTAGGTATAAAATCTGTTCCTTCAGTTATGAAACTTAAACCTGTAAGGATGGAATCTAAGTTCTAACAGAAAGTGAATGAAGGGGCTGGGGTTGTAACTCAGTGGTAGAGCGCTTGCCTTGCACATGGGAAGCGCTGGGTTCAAGCCTCAGCAGCACATAAAAATAAATAAATAAAATAAAGGTATTGTGTCCATCTACAACTAAAAAATTTTTTTAAAAGAAAGTGTCTAAAATATATGAATCTTGTTTCTCCAGACATAGAGTGTGAACCTGTAGGTATGGAACTTGGGCTTCTACCCAACACAAGAAACTTTGTCAACTTTTCATGACACATATATAATTTCAACATCCAAACAATGAACTTGGCACAATGAACACAAAACTGACACTCCATGTAAGGAATCTCAGAATATGATGTCTGACTCTAAAAGCATGGACATGCCACTCCATTTGTGCAAACACAACCTCCAGTCATGAATTCTAGTCCTACAAACTTGGCATTCATGCATGGAATCACCTTGTATGGAATGGTGTATATTTACCACTTATCTGTGGTAAACATTGTATTTCAGACTTGGAACCTGGCATTTGAGTTAGAGAAGTTGTCTCTAAGATATGGTTCCATGTGTCTCAGGTAGGAAACTTCACAACACACATGCATGCTCAGTATCCAAATATGAAAACAGGCCCATCAAGCATTGAATCTAGTTTTCCCTGTATAAATTCTCAAATTCTACATATAAACCCCACCTTTATAAACTTTAAACTTGGCACTTCATAAATGGAATGTCAATTAAAACATGGAAGTTGGTTCCACAGTATGGAGCATAACACTCTAGATATATAACCTTGTATTTCAGTCATATCCATGGATTCTCAAAACCAGGAGAACTGGTCTCCTGGTCATGGGTCCTGGAACTCCACAAATATAATTTCTGTGTCCATCCAGAGAGTCTTCCTTCTAAGCATAGAGAATGACATCACATTTCCTGCATAGATTTTGACTCTCCACATATGGAATGTAGTCTTCCTGGCAAGGAATGAGGAACTCCATGTATGGAAACTCAATATCCGAGGGTAGAATATGGCCCTATAAATATAGAAGCTGTCATTCCATGTATGAAATCCCAATTTCCAAGAATGGAGCCAAGATCTACAAACTTGGAAGCTGATGCTCCAAGTGTGGGTGGCGAGCATTAAACATGGCCAGAAATGTTTGAAACCCGGGATCCCAGACACAGAAACTGGCATATCAATCATAGATGCTGACTCCCAAAAACACGAAAACTACTCTCCAAGGCATTGCACCTGGCACACCATGTGTTATAGACTAAATTGCATACTCCCACCCCCAAATTCATATGTTAAGGATCTAATTTCCAATCTGGCTGTGTTTGGAGATAGGGTCTTTAAGTATATCATTAAGGTTAAATAAGGTCATAAAGGTAAGGTCATCCGATAAGACTAGTATTCCTATAAAAAGAGGAAGAGATGCCAGAATTTAAACTCTGATTTTTATCTTCATGTACCCAGAGGAAAGGTCATATGAGGACGTAGTGAGAAAGTAGCTTTCAGCAAGCCAGAAAGGGAGCCCAGACCAGAAAATTTGTACTGTTTTGATCTTGGTTGTCTATGCCACCTAATCTGTGGTATTTTGTTATAGCAGTACTAGCAGACTAATATACTGGGAAGGAATTGAAATTTCCAAGCACTATAAACATTTCAGTCACAGAAGTTGACTTTCTCAGAAATGAAGTCTGGTCAAACTGGGATTCCATGCAACGAATCTAATCTTTCAATCACAAAAATTTCCATGTAGTATGAGATACTGTTCCTTCAGGCATGGAATAAGGTCTTACAAGTTTGGATTCTGGCCTTAATAGCATGGAAACAAGCACTTAAAATATGGAAAATTCCTTTCTAGAGAGTTAGATAAATAAATATATAAATCAAAAGGAGGTAATAATTTTGTCCACAAAATAGATAAGATCTTATGGCTTTTGCAAACATTTTTTGATGTTAATATCTTATGAAGAGAATTAAATGAGTAATTCTAGAAATGTTTTTAGAACAATGCTTGATAAATAATAAGCACTTGGAAAATACTAGGTAGTGTCACTACTGTTGCTATTACTACTATTTGTTTTAGTCATTTAATCTTTCATTCATAAAATGATCAATTTAACATACATAGGACTCTACACATGTGTTGATTTGCTAAACAATAAAAGTCCTTATTTGCTAGTTTGAATAAAGTTCTGAATGAATTTTAATCAAAATATATTTCCCATTTTTATAGTAGCCATGAAGATGTGACTTAGGAGACTTTATGATAAATTCTCTTTCAGAAATTGGTATCAGGGTGCTATCATTTGTACCTGTCAGTGAATCTAACCTCTACCCAATAACAAGACCCTCTTTTCTTCTATGAACTGTGGAGTTTATCCCTTGCTCCTGGGCATCCCCTGTTACCTCAGATGGGACAGCTGTCATTCTGCATCTTTGAGTGTGTTGCCCAAGAATTCGTGTGCTGGAGGCTTGGTCTTCAGTGTGGTGATGTAGGAGCTGGTGGTCCTTATTACAAATTGTGAATCACAATAAAACATGAAAACAATGTGCTTATCTAGTGAAAATGAAATGATGGAATAAATTAAGGTACATCCTACACTAGAGCTTTATGCTGCTATTATGATCATACAAAACAATTTTAACACCACAATGCCCATCACATGTTGCTAAGTGAATGTGGCAGTTGGGATAGCAGTTTACGTAGTTGATCCTATCAGACAAGCTACCTATACACATGCCCCCGGATATTGGCAATAGTTACCTCTGGACTGTGAGATTTGGATAGGTTTAGTCAAAAATTGTGTGCATGTGTGTGTGTTACATTTTTACATAGTAACTACATAATCTAAAGGGAAGTAGACATTTTCACAGGGAAAATATCCTCCTTTTTGACAGGAAAAAAAAAGAGCATTACATAATGTAGATCCTGGTTTATAATGCAATCCTTTAAGGAAGTCCACAGTCTATTGTGCATAATTTTCCATTGCTATAACTCTTATGCCATCTTCTGGTCTAAATATAATTCAACTATTTGAAAATGTCTAGCATCCATAGTTAGTACCTGGTGCTATTCCAGAAACCTTACTCATCCTGTTTATGATTCAAGGATGTCTTTGCATGTCTAGTATAAAAATTTAAGTTGGAAACACAAGAATTTATTATTAGATAAAGCAAGTTAGGACATAGCAGGAAGAGAACATTGACAAACCTTGTTAAAATGTAAGTTCAGAGATAGACTGAAACAAGTTCACCCTTGAATCTTCACTCTTTAATCTACATAAATCTAAAATACGATATTAATGTCATTCTAAATGCTAATTTAGATATATTATAGAAAAGCATAGGATTTGGAGTCAAAAAACTTGGAATAGAATGCCACTTCTGCCACTAACTTATTCTACGATCTTTATAAATTCACTTGCCTTCTCATTTACCTTATTTTATACCCACTGAATGAAAATAATAACATCTGCCTTTCTTAACTACCTCTCTTTTCTTTCCTTATTCTTAAACTTCTAAAACCCTATAAATACATATTGCTAGCTGCACACTAAGGACATAATAAGAGATTTTAGTTTAGGAAAAAGATGAGCCAGTATCTTTGCAGAATAGAAAAGAAAATAGCTGTCCAAAATTGCTTGATAACCTAGAAATTATATTCTAGAGTCTTTAAAAAATGCTGATACTCTACCTATGCTGAGATACAATGGATAAGAGTTAGTAAAATAACTTCCTTTTGTTTATAATGAATAGTGAAATATCACCAATCTGGAGAAAACAGAATTCTGTAAGTGCCAAAATTGAATGAGAGCAATATCGTCATACCTAAAAAAATATAATAATGAAGTTCAACTTCACACACACCAAAAAGGTGACTCTCATTTCCTAATGACAGTTTTCAAAGCCAAAACCTATGTGCACAAAAACTTACAGTTTGCCATTGCATTTCTGAGGCACAAAGAGAGCCTTGAGCTTGGTGACTGTAACCTCCATCCACTAACTAGACCCTCTTTTCTCCTATGAATGCAGAGTTTATTATTTGCTCCTGCATCTGCGTCTCCTATTATCTAAGATGGGTTATCTGTCCTTCTGTATTTATTTGGGAGTGTATGTAATAATTAATTAATATCTGTCCATCAGCTCAAACACCACCAACATGGATCAGCATCAGGAGAACAGGCACCCATTTTTGGTTCACCTTTGAGACCTCAGTACCATGTCCGGAACATGGTAGATGCCCAACAAACACTGATTTAATAAATATAAAAAGTAAAAGAGTTAAATAAAAGAAGACAGGTATACAAGTTCATTTTTCATTACCAAAATGAAATACCTGAGTCTGGGTAATTACAAAGAAAAGAAATTTATTTAGCTCACAGTTTCAGTGGGTTTCAGTGGGTAGAAGTGCAAACAGCATAGTACTGGCTCTGGAGAGGGGCCCCTCGATGCACTTCATGGCGAGTGGCTACACGGTGTATGAAAGAAAGATCACATGCCTAGGAAGCCAGAGTGAGGGGAAGGGACCAATATCGCTACTTCCCACTAAGCCAACCTCTTTAATTTCCCACCACCTCTCAATAGCACCAAACTGTGTCCGAACACAACACATAAACATCTGGGGGACACTTTCAAACTGTATCCAAACTGCAGCAACAGGAAGAAGAAAGACCTCTGCATTTGCTTCATATTATGTCTTTCTGGTGACTGTGATATTACAAATGTCTTGTTTTATGCTTCTTCATGGTCAAAACAAAATTCTAAAAAAAAAAGTAAAGAAAAATTTTTTTCTGAGGGTAAATTTGAAAGTAGGAAAAATTACAAAAAAATACAATAATCACTCCCCTCCAGAATTTCTCCCCATAATATTTTGGTATATTTGTTCTCAGTATGTTTTTTGTGTATATACTTAAAAATAAGTACACTGTCATTTTATTTCTCAATTATCTTAGAAATTCAGAATTATTAAAATAATAATGATTCACGAGCTAAATTTAAGAAATAAATTGCTTTAGATATGGTGACCTTGGTAATGTATGTCCACAACATCAGCTTCTGTATTTAGAATTGTAGCCAACATACTCAATAAATACAGTCATGATGGCAATACTCGGTAATCAAGAAAAGTTTAATTTGTGATTTATATTCTGTATCCTATGACCCAAAAGGGTCAGATAAGCAACATGGTATAGACAATAGTCATTTCCAACTATTAAACTTCAGATTTTATTTTAACACTGTTTTGGAACAATGTACTTCACTATAGTAATAGCTTACATTTTCCCATGTCATGTAAATTTTTATAGACAGAGGAAATTGGTGACTGACTCAATGTTCTGTCCAAAAGCTGACATTGGATTTACTAATTGATTGTTTGTCTGAAATAAACATGTAATTCACACATGTTAATCAGGATGTTTCACTGAACTGATCAGTGTTTGGCTAATTGCAAAGACACTTCAAGACTCTAACTCTAGCCCAAGGTGATAGCATCCTGTACCATCTGCTTGGGGTCTTGAAAGGCAAATTACGTGGTCCATGTGGAACTGGTGCTGACATGGTAGAGGCTCTGGTCCACCTGACCAGATTGTCATAGACGACAGCTAACAAAATCAGCTTCAGAATTAGAGCGACCCAACAATGTCTCATGGATTCATTTCTGGAAAACTTTGACAAATTCTACTTTTCAAGCTGTTTTCAAATGTAGTGAGTGCTATAATACAAATATTTCAATACAACTTGTCTATAGTTCCCCAGTTACCACCCCCTGACACACACACATTCTAGAAAAACAGAAGGGGAAGAATTTAAAGGAAAAAAAAATTTCAAGATAATTGCTAATAAATAAACAATATGTTTCTAGCTTTGAAAGGGTCCAATGATATCCAACACACAGTAAAATCAATCCCAGACCAAAGCCAGTTATAGTGAAATAATGAGACAAAAGAGAATTGACCTGAAGAGAAAGTTCTAAAAACTTACAAGATTGAAATTAATATATGTATATTATATACATATGGCGTCAGACTTCTGAAGAAGCCAAAGGCAACACTGGAAACCAAAAGGCAACATTGCACTGTCTTCAAACTTCTGAGAGAAAAATCATTTGCAAACTAGAATTGTGTATTCAGCCATCCTCAGAGTACAGATGGAAAAATAAATTAGTTAACAACAATGGCTAACTTGACCGGAGCTCTGAAACCTGAATGGATGGTCAACATCATTTGAAAATTTCTGTAAGGGTGTGTTTGGATGAGATAAAAAATTAGCAGGCCATATAGCCCATCTCGTAGAGTGCCTGCCTCTCATGCGGGAGGCACCGGTTCAAGTCCCCAGCACAGCACTCTGTGTTTGCTGAAAGAACAAACCAATGAAACCAACCTTCCAAAAATTAAACCAGTGCACTTTACTTCTCCATAAAGTGGGTGGGCCTCATCCCATCAGTTGAAGACCTGAATAAAATAAAAAGACTGACCTCCTCCAAGACAGAAGAAATTCTCTAACTCCCAACCACCCAACTGGCCAGCCAGCAGCCTTTGGCCTTGAATAGCAACTTTGGTTTCTTTCTGGGTCTCCAGCCTGCCAGTCCACCCTGCACATTTTGGACTTGCCATCTGCATAATTGCCTGAGACAATTTCTTAAAATAAATCTCTTTCTACACGTCTATACCTCCTATGAATTCTGTTTCTCTAGAGAATCCTGACTAAAACAATAAGCAAGATATCAAAATCTTTTCCTTCGGTATTCCTTTCCTTGATAAACCATTGAAAAAGATGCTCCAACAAACCATGGAGTGAACAAAGAGAGAGAAAGACATTGCAATTCGAGATATAAGGGAATCCCCAGGTTAAAAGGGAAGGAGGAGCCCATGACGAAACCACTGTACAACAAGACCAGGAACCGTCATTTCATCAGAAGCAGAAGTGAGAGCTCCAGAAAGGATACCTAAGACAGAGACAAGGAAGAGAGGCACAAAAGGAGGGAGAAACTCAGGCTGATGCAACTCAGGTTGCATCAAGAGATGGATTTTGAGGATAAATAATGATAGAAACAGTTGGCCTTCCATATGCTTGGGCTGCACCTCCATGGATTAAAGCTAATGCTAATGGACATTATTTTTCAAAAAATTTCATCTGTGCTCAACATGTACAGAGCTGCTTTCATTGTCATTATCCCTTAAACAATTCTGTCTGGCAACTATGTACACACTCTCTACATTGCAACAGGTTTTTTTTTTTTTTTTCTAGCATCTTGCTCTTTTTTTTTTTTATTGTAAACAAATGGGATACATGTTGTTTCTCTGTTTGTACATGGCGTAAAGGCATACCATTTGTGTGATCATAAATTTACATAGAGTAATGTTGTTTGATTCATTCTGATATTTTTTCCCTTCCCCCCACCCCTCCCACCCCTCTTTACCCTCTATACAGTACTTCCTTCCTCCATACTTGCCCCCCTCCCTAACCCTAACTCTAACCCTAACACTAACCTTTCCCTCCCCCCCATTATGTGTCATCCTCCACTTATTAGCGATATCATTCGTCCTTTGGCTTTTTGAGATTGGCTTATCTCACTTAGCATGATATTCTCCAATTTCATCCATTTGCCTGCAAATGCCATAATTTTATCATTCTTTATGGCTGAGTAATATTCCATTGTATATATATACCACAGTTTCTTTATCCACTCATCAATTGAAGGGCATCTAGGTTGGTTCCACAGTCTGGCTATTGTGAATTGAGCAGCTATGAACATTGATGTGGCTGTATCTCTGTAGTATGCTGATTTTAAGTCCTTTGGGTATAGGCCAAGGAGTGGGATAGCTGGGTCAAATGGAGGGTCCATTCCAAGTTTTCTAAGGAATCTCCATACTGCTTTCCAGAGTGGCTGCACTAATTTGCAGCCCCACCAGCAATGTATGAGTGTACCTTTCTCCCCACATCCTCGCCAACACTGTTGTTGCTCGTATTCTTGATAATCACCATTCTAATTGGGGTGAGATGGAATCTTAGGTGCAACAGGTTTTATAAGTAACCTAGAGATGACAAAGTTTAGGGTTGCACAGGTTTTATGCCAACACTACTATTTGATATATGGGACTTGAGCATCTGTGGATTTTGGAATGAAGGGGACTCCTGGAAACCATCCCCCAAGGATGCAAAGGGATGACCATATAAAGAAAGTGAACCACTGGAATGACAGGATGATGATTATTTCCTGAGGAAGCAAAACTAATACAATAAAGGAGAGGGACCCACAGCACAAGACACAGCTCATTTGTGAAAAGGCAAACACCAAATTTTGATCTTACCAAAAATAATGATTGGTAAATTGTGAAAATGGGGGAGAAGGAAGTGTTGTTAGTTAAATTATTTTCTTTCAGAATAGGAAATCAACAAATCAAGAGATATTAGTTTAAGTATTTTTTTAAAACGAAGGCAGTTAATAGAAAAAAATTTCCAAATGAAGTGAAAACCTTTGCCTCCTGGTAAGCACTGAGGAGCTAAAGAAGTGGAACAGGAAATAGCCTATGTAAAATTATAATCCTGGTAAGATTTATAATGATACATGTTAATTCTGTCTTGCACTTTAAAACATCAACCTTAAAATTTTCAAATATTCCAAGATTTCTCCTTTTTTTTTTTTTTTGGATGTTTATATGCAATGCTGAATTTTCTTCTATGACTATAGAATTATATCAACCAAAATTAAGAAACACTACAGACACCAAACAACTAAATCTGCATAGTGGTAATTCCAGAGAGATAAAAATTTCTATTTGCAATGACAAATATAAATCTGTTTCATCATTCATTGGATTATTTTTAAAATATTCCCTCTACTTGAATGATATCTTATTACACGGGATTACCATTAGTTTTCTTCTCTACTTGTATTTTCCATGTGATAACTAGACTCTTTCTCTGATTATTGACCTCACAAAGGTCCTACAGAATGGTGTAAATCCTTTCTACTTGTTTTAGTGTTTTTCTTCTGATTAAATGGAACTCTCATGTATCCAAGGTGAGTGCTTGACTGTGCTGGACCTCCTGTACTTACTGATTTTGTTTGGCTTTATATAAGCAAGAGTAGGAGCTGGGCAGAAATGAGAGTCATGCACACGGTATTTTCCAGCATCAATGCCAAGTTGGCTGAACAACCAGCAACCTGCTGGGTGAACTTGAGTCCCAGGCAGCACTACATGAGAATCTAACGCAAGAATCAAGGACAGTACTAGGACACAAAGCCAGAGAGTCTGTTTTGGCAGAAGATTAAAAAGGTTTCAAAGAGAAGCAGAGAAAGAAGAAATGAGGCTCAAGAGCTCTTGTCTTCCACTAGTTCTTCAATTTGTTTGCCCCTTTAAGGAAGGTTAAGGTTTCTATTTGCAGTTTTTGTTCCTTTGTGTCAGTTTACTTTGTATTTAAAAGCCATTAAAGAATGAACTAATATTTATCTGAATAAGGCAATGATTCTTTAAATTACTGAAATGACAGTGATGCTAGCTATAATAATTTCTGAACCTTTTAGGTGGGTAGCACATTTTTTCTTGACGAAAGCTACAATATTATAATAGAATTTTTAAAATAAAAGCTGTTTTATTTTTATAAACTTGTGAAGAATGACTAATATTTTAACACTTCCTTAGTTCAATGAGTAGGAACAGTAACACAGATGCTCAGCACAATTAAACATGTTTACAGTGTCTTTTAAAATCAAAATCATAAAGGAGATCTGCAATCATATAGAAGCCATTAAAGTATGATGAATCATTAAAAGGTTACTTTTACCAACCAGTTTTTGAACCTCTAAGCTGTGATACTGTAAGCTGTTGCTTTAGACTAATACACTTGCTGCCCCAGATGGAAGGGAACAAGCAGAGAGGTTGATGAGTAACTTAGACTCTGGAGAAAGATTGCCCAGGTTATGATCTTAGCAGCACCATTTTCTAGTTCTGTGACCTTGAGAAGGATCTCTATCCATTCTCTTAGGAACAGTTTCCTATGTGAAGTGGGGATGATTCATAGTAAGTACCCTGTAGATTTATTAACTGAAGGAATCTAAAATGGTAGCTATCATATTACAAGCTCTTAATAAAGAGGAGCCACTGTTATTCTTGTTTTTTTTCTGGTGGGGGAGGCACCAGGGATTGAACTCAGGGGCACTCGATCACTGAGCCACTCCCCAGCCCTATTTTGTAATTTATTTAGAGACAGGTCTCACTGACTTGCTTAGTGCATCACTGTTGCTGAGGCTGGCTTTGAACTCACAATCCTCCTGCCTCATTCTCCAGAGCCACTGGGATGACAGGTGTGTGCCACTGTGCCCAGTGGGCCACCGTTATTCTTATAGATGAACCCAAGAGAGTTCTTTAATTTTCATGATATCAGAGGTGTGAACTTCCAATTTCTGAACTTTTGGCAAGTTATGAGGTTGTGAGATGTCCTGCCAAAATTTGGGAAATAAGAGAATAAGGAACAGAGCAAATAAAAATAACAAATATATGTGAAGTGTTTGTCCCATCCTTACCTTATCTACCTCAATGAAACTCGTTTCTGCACATTTTCTACTTGGCCTCTGCTAGGTTTCCTTCTCATGTCTGTCCATTTTATTTACTTCTAATGTGCTGTTTTCTCCTGCTTAGAGGGTCCTCCAGATCTTTCATAATGACCAGGGTACTATATGCTTCTAAACCCATTTCAATCAACTTATAATTCTACTTTATTAACAGTTCGTATAATTTATGCTAATTGTTCCATAGAGGAGACCTATTAACATTTTGAGAAAAGTTTCATAGGCCACACATGACCATGTGTCATGCCCATAATATTTCCTGATTGAAAATGTGATAGTCCTTGATAAATGAATTGATGAGACCCCATGAAATATCTCTGCTGTTTTTCAGAGTCCTGGATGCATAGGTTGGAAAATAATTTGAACACTTATGTCACACATTTATTTTTTCATGTCATCCTGTGAACAAATAATTTCTTAATTAGATCTTATTTCCAAAGAAATAACTCTACTTGAACTACTTTAAACCTATATTTCAAGTATGTTATATATGTTGACTAATTATTTGCTGAACAAGGAAATAAATTACTTAATTTAATTATTAATAGGCAAAGATATGGTGTGTGCTGTTCAACTATAATTATATATGGTCCAAAATACTTTCTGGGGCTGGGGCTGTGACTCAGTGGTAGAGTGCTTGCCTGGCATATGTGAGGCACTGGGTTCAATTCTCAGCACTATATATATATATATAAATTAATTAATTAAAGGTCAATTGAGACAACTAAAAAGAAAAACAACAAAATACTTTCTAGAAGTGAAAACAATAAGGTACTCTATAGACATATGGAAAGGAATTCCTCTACAAGGCCACCAAATAATAAACCACTACAAATGTTTTCTAAATTTTAAGGTACATACAAATCCCATGAGATCTCATTAAAATGCAGAATACAATTCAGTCAATATGAGGGTGGACCAAAAACTTCTCAAGTGATGATAATGCTGCTGGTCTATGGACCACATATTGAGTAGCAGGGGTCTAGTGTTCCTGGATTCAGCTAAATTCATTTCCATTATACCCGAAATAGAGTTCTTTTTTTTTTTTTAATTTTGAATTTTAATTCAAAATCATAAATTTACATAGGGCAATGTTGTTTGATTCATTTTGTTATTTTTTCCCCTTCCCCCCTCCCCTCCCACCCCTCTTTTCCCTCTATACATTCCTTTCTTCCTCATTCTTACCACCCTCCTTATCCCTAACCCTAAACCTAACCCTAACCCTAACACTAACCCCTCCTACCCCCTACCCCTGTATGTCCTCATCCACTTATCAGCGAGATCATTCGTCCTTTAGTTTTTTGAGATTGGCTTATCTCACTTAGCATGATATCCTCCAATTTCATCCATTTGCCTGCAAATGCCATAATTTTGTCATTCCTCATGGCGGAGTAATATTCCATTGTATATATATGCCACAGTTTCTTTATCCATTCATCAACTGAAGGGCATCTGGGTTGGTTCCACAATCTGGCTATAGTGAATTGAGCAGCTATGAACATTGATGTGGCTGTATCTCTGTAGTATGCTGATTTTAAGTCCTTTGGGTATAGGCCAAGGAGTGGGATAGCTGGGTCAAATGGTGGTTCCATTCCAAGCTTTCTGAGGAATCTCCATACTGCTTTCCAGAGTGGCTGCCCTAGTTTGCAACCCCACCAGCAATGTATGAGTGTACCTTTTTCCCCACATCCTTGCCCCTATTGTTGCTTATGTTCTTGATAATCGCCATTCTAATTGGGGTGAGATGAAATCTTAGGGTAGTTTTGATTTGCATTTCTCTTATTACTAGAGATGTTGAACATTTTTTCATATGTCTGTTGATTGCTTGTACATCTTCTTCTGTGATGTGTCTGTTCGTTTCCTTGGCCCATTTGTTGATTGGATTATTTGTATTCTTGGTGTAGAGTTTTTTGAGTTCTTTATAGATTCGGGATATTAGTGCTCTATCTGAAGTATGATTGGCAAAGATATTCTCCCACTCTGTAGGCTCTCTCTTCACATTACTGATTGTTTCCTTTGCTGAGAGAAAGCTTTTTAGTTTGAATCTATCCCAGTTGTTGATTCTTGCTTTTATTTCTTGGGCTATGGGAGTCCTGTTAAGGAAGTCTGCTCCTAAGCCAACAAGTTGAAGGTTTGGGCCTACTTTTTCTTCTATAAGATGCAGGGTCTCTGGTCTGATTCCGAGTTCCTTGGTCCATTGTGAGTTGAGTTTTGTGCAGGGTGAGAGATAAGGGTTTAATTTCATTGTGTTCCATATGGTTTTCCAGTTCTCCCAGCACCATTTGTTGAAGAGGCTACCTTTTCTCCATTGCATATTTTTAGCCCCTTTGTCTAGTATGAGAAAATTGTATTTATTTGGGTTTGTGTCCGTGTCCTCTATTCTGTACCATTGATCTACCTGTCTATATTGGTACCAATACCATGCCGTTTTTGTTACTATTGCTTTGTAATAGAGTTGAAGATCTGGTATTGCGATACCACCTGCTTCGCTCTTTCTACTGAGGATTGCTTTAGCTATTCTGGGTTTCTTATTCTTCCAGATGAATTTCATAATTGCTTGCTCTATTTCTGTAAGGTACATCATTGGGATTTTAATTGGAATTGCATTGAATCTATATAGCACTTTTGGTAGTATGGCCATTTTGACAATATTAATTCTTCCTATCCATGAGCATGGGAGATCTTTCCATCTTCTAAGGTTTTCTTTAATTTCTTTCTTTAGTGTTCTGTAGTTCTCATTGTAGAGGTCTTTCACCTCTTTTGTGAGATTGATTCCCAAGTATTTTATTTTTTTCGATGCTATTGTGAATGGGGTAGTTTTCCTAATTTCTCTTTCTGAAGATTCATCACTTATGTATAAAAATGCATTGGATTTATGAACATTGATCTTGTAACCTGCTATTTTACTGAATTCACTTATGAGTTCTAAGAGTTTTCTGGTGGAATTTCCAGGTTCCTCTAAATATATAATCATGTCATCAGCGAACAGGGATAGTTTGAGTTCCTCTTTTCCAATTCGTATCCCTTTAATTTCTTTGGTTTGTCTAATTGCTCTGGCTAGAGTCTCAAAAACAATGTTGAATAGAAGTGGTGAAAGAGGGCATCCCTGCCTTGTTCCAGTTTTTAGGGGGAATGCTTTCAGTTTTGCACCATTTAGAATGATGTTGGCCATGGGCTTAACATAGATGGCCTTCACAATGTTAAGGAATGATCCCACTACCCCAATTTTTTCTAGTGTTTTGAGCATGAAGGGATGCTGTATTTAATCGAATGCTTTTTCTGCATCTATTGAAATAATCATGTGATTCTTAACTTTTAGTCTGTTGATATGGTGAATGACATTTATTGATTTCCGGATGTTGAACCAACCTTGCATCCCTGGGATAAAACCCACTTGATCGTGGTCCACCATCTTTTTAATATATTTTTGTATGTGATTTGCTAAAATTTTGTTGAGAATTTTTGCGTGGATGTTCATTAAGGATATTGGTCTGAAATTTTCTTTCCTCGATGTATCTCTGTCTGGTTTAGGTATCAGGGTGATATTGGCTTCATAGAATGAGTTTGGGAGGGTTCCTTCCTCTTCTATTTTATGGAATACTTTGGGAAGTATTGGAATGAGCTCTTCTTTAAAGGTTTTGTAGAACTCGGCTGAGAACCCATCTGGTCCCGGACTTTTCTTTGTTGGTAGGCTTTTGATGACTTCTTCTATTTCAGTACTTGAAATTGGTCTATTTAAATTGTTTATGTCCTCCTCATTCAGTTTAGGCAATTCATATGTCTCTAGAAACTTGTTGATGTCTTCGAGGTTTTCTGTTTTGTTGGAGTATAGATTTTCAAAATAGCTTCTAATTATGTTTTGTATTTCACTCGTGTCTGTTGTGATATTTCCTTGTTCATTCTGAATTTTAGTAATTTGAGTTTTCTCCCTTTTTCTCTTTGTTAGCATGGCTAAGGGTTTATCAATTTTGTTTATTTTTTCAAAGAACCAACTATTTATTTTGTTAATTTTTCCGATTGTTTCTTTTGTTTCAATTTCGTTATTTCAGCTCTGATTTTAACTATTTCCTGTCTTCTACTACTTTTGGTGTTGGTCTGCTCTTCTTTTTCTAGGGCTTTGAGCTGTAGTGTTAAGTCGTTTATTTGTTGATTTCTACTTCTTTTGTTGAATGCGCCCCATGAAATAAATCTTCCTCTCAGTACTGCTTTCATAGTGTCCCAGAGATTTTGATATGATGTGTCTTTGTTCTAATTTACTTCTAAGAATTTTTTAATTTCCCTCCTGATGTCTTCTGTTATCCATTCATTGTATAATAGTGTATTATTTAATCTCCAAGTATTGGAGAAGTTCCTGTTTTTTATTCTGTCATTTATTTCTAATTTCAGTCCATTATGATCCAATAGAGTACAAGGTAGTATCTCTATCTTCTTGTATTTGCTAACAGTAGCTTTGTGGCATAAAACATGGTCTATTTTAGAGAAGGATCCATGTGCTGCTGAGAAGAAAGTGTATTCGTTCTTTGTTGGATGGTATACTCTATATAAGTCGGTTAAGTCTAAATTGTTGATTGTGTTATTGAGATCTATGGTTTCTTTATTCAATTTTTGTTTGGACGATCTATCCAGCAGTGAGAGAGGTGTGTTAAAATCGCCTCGTATTATTGTGTTATGGTCTATTTGATTTCTGGATTTGAGAAGGATTTGTTTGACATACATGGATGAGCCAATGTTCGGGGCATAGATATTTATGATTGTTATGTCTTGCTGATTTATGCTTCCCTTAAGCAGTATGTAATGTCCTTCTTTATCCCTTCTGACTAGTTTTGGCTTAAAGTCCACATTATCTGAAATGAGGATGGATACTCCAGCTTTTTTGCTGTGTCCGTGTGCATGGTATGTTTTTTCCCATCCTTTCACCTTCAGTCTATGGGTATCTCTTTCTATGAGATGGGTCTCTTGCAGGCAGCATATTGTTGGATTTTTCTTTTTAATCCAATCTGCCAGTCTATGTCTTTTGATTGATGAGTTCAGGCCATTAACATTCACAGTTATTATTGTGATATGATTTGTATTCCTATTCATTGGACTCATTTTTGTTTTTTGACATGATTTGGTTTCTCCTTTATTTGGCTATTCCTTTAGGCTAGTTCCTCCCGTTGCTGATTTACATCGTTGTTTTTCATCTCTTCCTCATGGAATATTTTGCTGAGAATGTTCTGTAATGCCTGCTTTCTTTTAGTAAATTCCTTTAGCTTTTCTTTATCGTGGAAGGATTTTATCTCATCGTCAAATCTGAAAGTAAGTTTTGCTGGGTTAAAATTCTTGGTTGGCATCCATTTTCTTTCAGGGCTTGGTAAATGTTGTTCCAGGCCCTTCTAGCTTTTAGGGTCTGGACTGAAAAATCTGCTGATATTCTTATTGGTTTTCCCCTGAATGTAATCTGATTCTTTTCTCTCGCGGCCTTTAAAATTCTGTCTTTATTTTGAATGTTAGGTATTTTCATAATAATGTGCCTTGGTGTAGGTCTGTTGTACTTTTGCATATTTGGAGTCCTATAAGCCTCTTGTACTTGGTTTTCCATTTCATTCTTGAGATTTGGGAAATTTTCTGATATTATTTCATTGAATAGATTGTTCATTCCTTTGGTTTGTTTCTCTAAGCCTTCCTCAATCCCAATTATTCTTAAATTTGGCCTCTTCATGATATCCCATAATTCTTGTAGATTTTGTTCATGATTTCTTACCATCTTCTCTGTTTGGTCAACCTTGTTTTCAAGATTAAATATTTTGTCTTCAATATCTGAAGTTCTGTCTTCCAGGTGATCTATCCTATTGTTTATGCTTTCTATGGCGTTTTTAACTTCGTTTATTGTTTCCTTCATTTCAAGGATTTCTGTTTGGTTTTTTTTCAGTATCTCTAACTCTTTATTGAAATGCTCTTTTGCTTTGTTATTTGCTTTTTTAACTGTTGATTAGTGCGTTCATTTAATGACTGCATTTGTTCTTTCATCTCCTCGTTTGCTTCCCTGATTGTTTTAATTATGTACATTCTGAACTCCCTTTCGGACATTTCTTCTGCTGTGCTGTCATTGAGTTTTATTGATATAGTATCTAGGTTTGTTTTGGACATTTTCTTCCCTTGTTTTCTCATATTGGTCAGATGTCAATGGGACTCTGTGATATTGTAGATTTCCTCTATTGGCTTATAGTGACCCTGTAGATTTCCAGTGTATCACCTACCAGCCTTCAGTAGCCAGAAGTCTTGGATTAATTTGATAATGCCGTGCTTCTGAAGAACGCTGCCCCTAGCCCGCTACCGGTTCCAGGGAGAGAGACCTGGAGAGGTCTCTTGTTGCACAGCCCTGGTTCCAGAGGCTGGTTGTAGGTCGGAGGTCTCCACTGGCTTGGGGACTTGTGGCTGGCTCTGTGTAGACAGGCTCTCACTGGGTGATTTGCCCCGAGAAGCTAGCCTAGAGAGGCGCTTCCTGCTGGAGGGGGGCTGGGCTGCTTGGGGAAGTCCCTGGCGCCCTGTGCTGGTCACTGAAGCAACCTGTGGGCGGGCTGTAGCTGGCAGTGGGGCGGGCTGGAGCTGGCTGGGGCAGGCTGGAGCTGGCCACACTGCTTCTGTGCAGAAGGGCTCTCACTGGGGGGCCTGTTCCGAGAGGCTGGAGGATCTGTCCCTGTGGGCGGAGCCCACTGCCAGACTGCACCGAGCTGCCTGGGGGAGACGCTATCTGCCCTGTCCCACTCTACTAAGCCACTTGAATCCGGGCCTGCCGCCCAGCTGAGCTTCGCTGGGTCGGGGAGACTCACCCCGTGGTTCTATCTTAGTCCGAGTCTCTCAATGCCTCCCCTTCTTGAATCCTGAGTTCTGGGGCAACTGGAGATGCAGTCACCCTCTAGTCCGCCATCTTGGATCGCCGCTTGGGAAAAAAAAAAAAAAATAGAGTTCTTTATTGAAGCATGGGGGAGGGGGGGGAATGGCAAGAATCAAATGCCAGCCTGGGTATCAATATAGATTTAATTAATGGTGTTTCAGTTAACTAGCGAGATATTCAAGCCATGTCTCCCCATCACTGAGTGAAATTTGATGTGCCTCCTAGACCTCCTCAGTATTCCTTTCAGCATTCTCTTCAGTTCAGAAAGTTTGCAAATTTTTTTCTAAATTTATGTAGTTCTTTCTCTATCACTAAAGGGACCCGCAAACTGTGGGTTGTTGAATAATGATTCAACAAATATTATAAAAAGCAAAGTCTTTCTGTACTTATCTGTAAATTACTCATAAGAATTGCTGCTGTAGTTACTACCCTGCTTTATAGTTCTTGTTCTTCCTGATTGTATTGTCTAAATCCAAATAATAAACTAAATCTTATAGTTAGAAGGTAAATGTCATTTTTTTTTTTTGTCCAAGTAAAAATGATTCCCTGTTCTCTATGAAAAGGGAAAGGTAATGTGTTTGCTGTATGGTTTGGGATAGGAAAGATTGGCCCTGAATCTCATTTTGGAAAATCTTTACCCCTCAAAACCCAAGTATACCTTTCTTGCATTGGCTATCTTCCTCTCTACTTTAATATATTCCACTGATATCAAATGTCCCCTAGTAGAGCAGATAATCAAATAGTGTTTGAGCATCTTTCTTGTTCATATTCACAACTAGCTTACTCATATAATAGAACATACAAACACTTGGCAGAAGGGGACACATCTTACATCTGCATTCACACAATGCACTGTGGTTTATTTTATGAACTTCACTTAGTACTTGAAGTGGTGAAGCTTTCCACTAGTTATACATTTCCCCCAAAACATACCATATTATACCATACCACAACAAGGGCAGGGATTATTTTGTATTTACCTTTGTTTGTGGGCAGTGCATAGTTTTTGGTGAAAATAATCAAATCAATTACCACTAGTTTGATCATCTATAATGCCCTTTTGACCATAATAATAATTAGGAATACCGAGAACATTCTTTTAACCTTGTGGAACATTTTTCAATCAGAAAAAACAAAAGCACAATTCTAATGGGAAGAAAATTAGAAATTTCCCCCACATTCTTACCACTAATCTTCAACCTTTCTCTTTGCCTCTTTTTTTCTACCACTAACTAACCCTTTAATGTGGACTAATACAGAACTTATTTTCTTCTCTCTATGGACTCTCTCGGTCTCTCCCTCTATCCAGTTGCATTTGGTCATTACTGAAACTCTATAGTGATAACTCCTATTTCTCTGGCAGGATCTCTTATTTCCTACCAGATAGTTCCATCTCAATGTCTCATACACATAACACATAACAAATAAAACATATTTTGAGGTGTATAAGCCAAGTGTTCTTATAATATCCAAGGTGACTAGTGAGATCAACTTCTTCCTGACTGTATTCCAAGAGTTATTCTAAACACTTTTATCTCCATTACTTCTCATATCCAATAAATCATTAAATTTTTTGCACGATTTTTAAATGTTTTGAAATGTCTTGTTTTTCTTCATACTCTCACTCCTCTAACCCAGTCACTCATCATTTCTCTCTTGGAATTTTGCAATGTCCTCTTTAATGCTTTTCCTACCTTGAAGGTAACACTCTGCAATTCATCTTCCACACAGCTTCTAGAGTGATCTTTTTCGTCACTGTCTAGCTTTCCATCATTGAATAGCTCCCCATAGCTATATGGTGAAATATAATAATTTATCATTCTGTCTGTTTTCTTTAGCTTGAGCTCCTCTTTTCTTTCCAGTCTGCATTTCTTCCTTTATTATAGATTTCCATTTTTTCCTCTTCTTCCCTTCTTATATATGCACTGTTCAACTTAAGGATCCTCCCCAGTCCCTGGAGGAACACTACTCATACGTTAAGACTCTGCCTAATTCTCATCCTTCTGTGGAAGAAGAACTGGGTCTTTTCCTGTCACATTATCCTTTTAATGTAGTTTCATTATAATTCTACACTGCTGTAAGATTACTTGTCTGTTTCCATGGCATAGGACCATGAATATTTAATCTCACATGCTCCCTGGGCCAGAACATCTGCCCCCCAAAATATCTTAAAATTATTCACGTGATTCTGTGCCCTTTCCATTTAGCAACTTACTTTCCATACCAGATTTAATGTGTCTTGTCATTTATGGTCAAAAATATATCCCGTCTCATTCTAATTTATGTATTTATGTAAGTGGCTTCTGAATAAGGACCCAGAGCTGATATTTTTCTCAGATAAAAATAAATGCCAAGAACAGCTGTACATCTCCTAAACAATTGGTTTTTGTGAATCTGCAAACAACTGTTCATAGTATTGTGGATCTTGAAACAGATTGTATTTCCCTTTTTGCTTCAGCACTAAAAGAAATCCAGAAACAAAAGTGTGGTTCTCCTATGAATATGACAGAAACTTATAATGAGCCTTTTTGTACACTAAGCTCTTATTTCATTTTCTACCATTATTTCTTAATCAGATATCTCCTTGGTTTATCTTTCCTACCTTCGTATGCTTTTGTAAGAGATATCAAATTTTTAAATATGTGATAGTAGTGAATGATATTTACTTACTTCTCCTTAATTAAAATGCTCCGTGCTGTGATATGCAACCACTTTTATCTTAATCCTGGTGGGGAAAGTGTTTTGAACAACATAATCCATTTCTCATTTCTTTGAATTATTTATAATGTGTTTACATTAAGCCTTGATCAGTGAGCTAATTTCTGGATATCTTTACTTTGCTCCAACTAAGAGAAATGTATACTATACTTGGAATTAGTACATTATTTGAGATAAATTTATCATTTCTTTGTATGTAGCACATAAAACCTTTAGTTTCTATGTGTCTATCATTGTGATTAAGATTGCTATATTCCACTGGGTTACAAAAATCATTGTTGAGAATATTAGTAAAATTTCTAGAATCAGATATTTTTTATTACAATTAAGTCTTTACCTAGAGATAACCACTGAATATTCAATTTCTAATAGTTAAGTTGAATCTATACATTGTATGAGTTCTAAATGTATCATATTTCCCAATAAAAAAATTCAAAACTAATATTACCAAAAGTCTAGACAGATATTCACATTAATTATATGTACACTGTGGGTGGTATATGAATGAACTTATAAATGATGAAACTACATAGTCTGTTTGGTGTATTAGGTAATTTGAATATGTTTTACTGCTAAGAAAACTAGAAAAATCTGATGAAAATATTGTTTTTAAAAAAATGGGAATATTCAATAGTTATGAAGGCAGAAATGACTGTTAGGACCAAAATACCTGGAGGAAAAAAAGCAAATCTGACATTTGTACCACTTCCCTCCAGAGACATCAATTCTACAATACATAGTTCAGAGACTGGGAAGCTAAACTGAGTTTTCAACAGCACTGTGCGTTTAAGAGAATAAAAACTAGAATACAGAGATTTCTAAGAAGAGTGCAGACCTTGAAAATTCCAAGGATTTAGATTGGGACTCCGAAGGGCCACACCTGAAGAGGAAGAATGAACTAAAATAGCCCAGTCCTCACAGGGACTGGAGCACAGCTTTGAATCAGCCCAGTTCCTGACTGAATTATAGTGAGCTAGTATTCTTTTTGTACCAGCTATCTGCCAGAAACAAATGTAAATCTTATTTAGAATGAAGATAACTTTATTTTAGGCCTCAAATTACCTCTATAATTTTTCAAATACCGCAAATGACATTGAATTTAAAAGATCAGGCATCCAGAGAGAACAAAATGCCATGGAAAAAGCAAGGAAGACAATAGACAAAACAACAGATGCTTAGATCATCCAGTGACATTTTAGATGTGGATTGTTCAAAGCACAAACAATAAAATGGTTTGGGAGGCTTATATCATATGTAAAAGTAAAACATACAATGATAATAGTACAAAGTACAGAAATGATATAAGTCAAACTACACTTCAAAAGCTCCTTACATTATAGAGAAATGCTATAATATTAATATAAGAGTAATTTAAAATAGACTGCTAAGTATACCTATTATAATATCTGGAGTAATCACTAAAAGGAGCTTTAGATAAAAATTCAAACAAGAAGATAAATGGAATACTAAAAAAATTGATTAGTCAAAAAGGAGATAAGAAGAATGGAGTCTCAAAAATGGAACAAATAGAAAATAAGAAGCAAAAAGATTTTCTCTTTTGGTATTATACCTTATTTTTTTCCCCGTGAACACTTAACAAAAAAAAAAGTATACATAAATAAATACTATTAATTTTATCTTTCCTCATAAAGCAGTTATTAGTAAGCTATGAATCAGAGGCTAGCCAACTGCTTTTTTATTAGTGTCTTATTGGGACACAGTAACACATATGTATTGTTCAGATATTTGTGTGTGTGTGTGTGTGTGTGGTGTTGGAGATTAAACTCAGGTGTGCTCTACCACTGAGCTATATCCCCAGTGTTTTTAAAAATTATTTTATTTTGAGACAGATTTTTGCTGAAGTTCCAAGGCTGGTCTCAAACTTACAATCCTCCTACCTCAACCTGCTGAGTAGCTGGGATTATAGACATGTCAACAGGCTTGGTTCTGTACAGATAGTTTTGACACAGCAGAGTCACAGAGTTGCCATTGAAACCATGTGAGCTACAAAGCCTGAAATATTTACTGTCTGGCACTGTAAGAAACCCTGTCCATCCTTTATTCTGGCGTCTTAAAGATCAAGGACTACGGATCTCTATACTTTTTATGATACCTGGCACATTTAGGTATATAGTATTTGTTGAAAGAATCTAATTTTTTTCATTGCCTACCTATCAGTTCTTCCTTTCTGAGAACTTTTTGGTAGGGCAGGGTAAGTCAGGGGCTGGCTCAGTTCCTTTCTGATTTTCCCAGAGACTAGGGCAGCTCAAAGATGAAAAGCCTAGAGGACAGACACCAGGACTGACACCAGCTCCAAGGTTAGCCCAAGAAGACCTAGACACTTTCTGACTCTTTATGCTGAGTTTCAAGGGGAGAAAAGGTGAGGTGTCCATTAGGTCCTCTACCACTTTGAGAAGCCAAAGGCAATGGTCAATCCTCAGGTAATGGTGGGCATATCTCAGGGAGTCCTCTGCTGCTGCTTTCCCTGGGCTAGACCCTGGAGAGCAGTCTTTCAGGACAGGTGCAAGAAGGAAGGAGCAAGGGTGGTGACAAGCCAGGTCCCATAAATGCCCCTTCCTGATTATACTAGCCATCACGGGGCAAATGTGTCAGGCTGTATGCGGTTACAGGTTGTACCTGTGCAAGCCTGGGGCTTCCAGGCTCTGTGTGTGCACAAGTACAGAGGAGTCAGATCCTGAGGATCTTCCAGGGCCACTGGGCCATGAGTAGGAGGGCCCTCTGCACACATGTCTCTCTGCACACATGTCTCCTCCTGTTAATCTGGTATCATCTACCATTTATCAGACTCAGAATAAAAGAATATTCCCTTTTCCCTGTATTCCTCCCTCCCTAGTACCAGGTATCATAAATCCATGGAGGATTGCCTCTAAGTGATGAGCTGGGGTCCTAAGGTCTAGGAGAGAACCAGATTCCAGGAGTCTCAAGTACTGGAAGGCTTCCAGTAGCTGCTCCTGAGCAGCACCAATAAAAGACTTCTCCAGGAAGGTTGGCAGGCCTCCCATGCCATTCTGCAGAGTATACAGAAGCAACCGAATGCACAAGGTCCAGGCCATGGTCCTTGACTCATGGTACACAAGCTTCCACATCCTGCAGCTTCTGTAGAGTCAGATGCTTGGTGTAGAAGTGGGTCACCATGTGCGATCTGGTCCCCTCATATGAGCACCAGTAGTCAGCTCTATGGAGAAGGCAGACACTACTTCACAGAGCTCTTCGAGCAATTCTGGGTTCAGCCAGTCCACCAGGCTGCTATCCTGCGTGCCCACAAAGCTACCAGGGAAGCCCAGGTATCCATGCAAGCACATGTGCATCAGTCCTGTGTGCCGCAGTGGCTTGCAGTTGGAGAAACATGCAAGCATGCTCCAGTCAGGTCCCAATGCCGGGCCCTGGGCCAGCTCTACCTTGCAGCCCTTGGCCAAGGCCATAGGCTTTCTCTTTCTTTGCAAGATTGTTTTCTTAAACCAAACCATATTGATAATCATATTAAAGGTAAATGAACGAGATACTCCAATTAAAAAGTAGAAATTATTATGGTAGAAAAAAGCAATACCCAACTATATGCTATTTATGAGGAAGCACTTTAAATATAAAGTCACAAATGTGTTAAAATATGGGGAAAACATTAAGCATAAGAAAGGAGTAGTTATATTAATAAGATAATGCAGACTTCAAGAAAAAAGTGTAGTCGTAGTAGTACTACTACTAGTAGTATATCAGCATTATATAATGATAAAGGAATGTATCATTGAAAATGTCTAACAATTCTATGTCCAGAATTAGGAAGAATCGCATGTAAACTACTCTGGTCTGTTTCTTTTCTTTTCTTTCTTTAAGTTAATATTTATGAGAACAAAGCCAAGCTTATTTGTTTGAATATTATTTATGTCTGTTTTCTGCTTTGGTCCTACAAAAGCAGAATTTGGTGTTTCTGTCAGATATTTGACCCTCTGGATTAGTAGTTTTCCATCACTGTAATGAAAAATCTGAGGCAATTAATTTATAAAGAAAAATGGTTTATTTTGATTCATGTTTCTTGAAATTCTATTCCAAGATCAAATGGCCTAATAGCTTTGGGCCTCTTGCAAGGGCAACACATCATGAAAAGAGTACACAGTGGAGCAAAATGTCCACCTTAGAGCCAGGAAGCAGCAAAAAAGAAAAACAAGAACAGGAAGAGACCATGGTTCCATAATCTCCTTCAAGGTCACACTTCCAATGACCCAAAAACCTCCCACAAGGTCCTACCTCGTAAGGTTCCACCACCTCCTAATAGTGCCACCCTGGGGACCACACTTGTAACACTTGAATGTTTGGGGACACACATTCAAACCATAGCAAGCTCAAAGTCAAAAATATTTTTTGACATTTTTTTTAGAAAACCAATTGCCAACCTTGCTAGGCAAGCTAATAATGGGGTTTCCAAATGTAAGAAGAAAAAACTAGCATAAAGAAAAAAATAAATCTAAATACAAAGGTATTAGGCAGTACATTTCCAAATTATCCCTGAGCCAATCAAAAAAGAAGAAATTTAAAAGATAGTATAAGATAAAATGATAAAAATACCACATTAAATTTTGTTGGATGTCACAAAGCAGTACTTAGAAAATTATACATTTAAATCTTTTTATTAGAAAAGAAGAATTGCTGAAATTAATTATGTAATATTTTACCTTAGGAAACTAGAAAAAGAAAATTAAAACCAAAGAAAATTGGAGAAAATCAGAAATAGCATTAATCAATGAAATTTAAAGCAAGAGATAATAAACCCAAAATTGCCTTAATGAAAAGTTTAATAAAATTGTCAAACTCTTTCTGTAATTAGACACAGATAGAAACATAAAAACCAAAAACTCTATACTATAATTGCATTTACCATATCAACAGAACTAAAAAGAAAAAAATCACATGGACATTTTAATAAGTACAAAAAAACACACTTGACAATTCAATATATGTTGAGGATTTCAACTTAAAATGTAATTTTTTTAAATTTGCATATTAATTTAGGAGAGAATAGTCAACCCTACATATAATATTTTATTTGTTCTTCACAATATTTCTAATAAAGCAAATGTTATTATGCAAATTTTATAAATGAAAGGCTAGTTTCAGGAAGTCTGAGTTAATTGCCCAAGATCATTAGATGGTGAGCAGCTGGAATGGACTGCAGTTCAAGTGTGCCAGTCATAATTTCTTTCCTAACCATTTTGCTACATGGCTTCAGAAAATATGCTCTTGACATCTTGATAATACATTTATTTCAATACTGATTTATGACTGTTTAAAATCTCAGAAAACTAAACATGCAAGAAAATTTCATCTTAATCAAAATCATCTACAAAAATCCTATAGCTAACATCATACCCATGGTAAAAGACTGCACATTTCCCCTAAATTTTGAAGGGAGGCAAAGATGTTCTCTTCGCTACTTACATGCAACACTGTACTAACCAGTACAATAACTCCTAACCTGTTCAACAAAGCAAGAGAAACAAACAATAAAAATTGAAAAGAAAGAAGTAAAACTGTTGCATGCAGTGGAACACACCTGTAATCCGAGCAACTTGAGAGGTTGAGGCAGAACTATCACAAATTCAAGGTCAGCCTGAGCAACTTACGGAGACCTTGTCTCAAAATAAAAAATAAAAAGGGCTGGGGATATAGCTCACTGGTAAAGTGCCCCGAGGTTCAATCCCCAGCACTGCAAAGAAGAAGGAGATCTGTCTTTATTTGGTAATGAAATGGTAGTCAATTTAGAATATTTAAAGGCATCTACAAAGAACTGTTGAATAAACTTGGCAAGTTCAGAGGATGCAAAGTCAATATAAAGTCATTATAAGGAAATCAGTTATATTTTTATATATAGACCATAAATTGTTGAAATTTTAAACCAGATTTATTTTTTATGGCTTCAGGCCATTTTCATTTTTATTTTTAATATTTTTATATGTTAATGGTACATTATAATTATACATAATAGTGGGATTCATTGTTACATATTCATACAAGCAATAAGCAATACAATTTGGTTGATATTATCTAAAGTAGATTTCAAATACCATATAAACCTTAAATACGAGGAAAAAAACTTTGACATCCATAAGACTTTTTAAATAATAGCTACAAATCTTAGACATAAATTAAAGTAGACCTAAATAAAATAGTTATACCCTATGTTTATCCATTAGAAGATAATGCTAAAATATTCTCCCCAATTTTATCTCTATATTCAAGGCAGTCGAAATGCAGCCAGTTTTTTTGTTGAAATGAATAAGACAATTTTAAAATGTATATAAAATTTGAAGGACATAGACTATCTCAAAATATACCAAAAATATATCGAAAACTAAGAGCAAAGTAATGGAATTAACTAATAAGCCATAGTAACAAGGGAATGTGGTGTGGGTGTAAGAAATACAGGTAGATTAGTGAAACATGAGAATCTAGAAATAGATTCTCACATAATACATAACACATCAAATGAATTTTTTAATGCCAAAAGATCTTAAAGGGTACAATTTTTTTTCATAAATCATAAATCTTTTTATATCAACTGCATATCCATGTGAAAAAATATGAACCTCAATCTCATATCACACCAAACAAGTATTTTAAGTTGGACCATAGATCTGAATACAAAAGCCAGAACAGCAAAATTTCTAGGAGAAAATATTGGAATAAAATCTTTGCAACTTTTGAAAAGGACAGATTTCTTTGACAAGACACAGAAAGAACCAACCATAGAAGAAAAATAAATGAATTTACTTCATCAATAGTAATATCTGTTCATCAGAAGATCCTAATAATAAATGAGTAGGCAGTCGGTAGTTTTGAAGAAAATATTCATAATACATATATCTGACCAAACACTTGTATCCAGAAAATATAAAGAACTATTGAACTCAGTAATTATACAGTACAAACCATGGGTAAAAGGAAATTCACAAAAGAAGATAGACACATAGCAATAACTACATGATAAAATTTTCAACATCATTCTCTATGAAGAAAACATAAGAGACTAAATCAAACTTGAAATAGTTTTAAAAATTTATTGAAGGGAGAAATTATAATGGCCTGGAGTAAAAATTTAAGGGAAAGAAACTAAAAAGAGAGAGAGAGAGAGAGAGAAAATAGAAAAAGAAACCAAAAGAGTTACAAAAATAGTGATAAGAAAATGGGCAATAAGATTGAATATATATATAATTGGAGTTTCTAAAGGTGAAAAACATCACAATGAACAGATCTAAGACTTGAAACTATAATCCAATAAAATTTTTTGGACATAAAAGAAGACCTAAAACTATATATGGAAGGAATTAGTCAATTCCAAAATTAGTAGATGCTCATTGGATTTCCCCCCTCCTTCCTGTCTACACTAGGCCCTCATCATGTTCTTCATGGATCACTGCATCCTTCACACCAAAGACCCTGTCCAGCCCTGTATGTCCTTTACTGCAGCCAAGGTGTCTTCAAAAATGTGAATCTAATTAAACCTTCAGATCCTGCAACCCTTTCCAGTGGCCTTAAGGACCTACATATATAGTTCTTTCACAGAGCTCAAAAGCCCTTTGTCAGCCAGCTGGGTCTTACCGCTCTGGTCAGCATTAACCCATCTCCTCTAGCATCTGGGTGAGATCCTAGAGGAGATGTCGTTCTCTCTTCTGCCATTTTCTGTGAAAAGGTTTCACAGCTGTATATTCACTAGACTACAGGCTCCTGGAGGACAGTGTCCCTGACTCACAGCAGTAGTTCTAGCAAATTATTGAGAAAATAAGGATACCTCTTTGAATTTGAATATCAGATAAATGGCAAACAATATTTTAGTGTAAATACAGACCAAATATTTCATGAAACATATTTATATTAAAATGTAAACCTTATTTATTGGAAATTCAAATTTAATTGTGTGTTCCACATCTTTATTTGTTCAGCCTGGCATCTTACCAACTAGGCACCCAGGAAATACTTTATGAATAACATAATTCTGGTTTTACATGAAGTGAATTAGATACCGTGGAGGGAAAATGTTCAAGGATCAAGAATTAAATTATCATTAAGGAAGTGGTTGTGATGCTACTATTTTGATGCTTTCAAAGAAACAAGCATTTTAGAAACGTTGCTTTAGTTTTCAGTCTTTTAAAAAATGTCATTTCTCAACATGAATGGTGTGCATGTTTTTGAAGTAGAGAGATTATTCAGCATATGTAAAGAAGGGAAGTTTTAGAATTTTTTCCAGTTACGTTTTTCCAGTTCCGTTCACTGTATAACTGTAATCAGGTGGCAGAAAGTTTGCTTTTACATAGAAAACCCAACTTCAGAATGAGGTTCAAGGAACGACTAAGCCCCAGAATGCTGAAGGACGTACCAAGTCTAAGGATTAAAGTGCCACAGGAGTGCAGCTCAGTGGTGGAGCACATACATGGAAGGTTCAAGGCCCTCGTTCAATTCCCAGCACACACACACACACACACACACATACCCATGAAAAAAAAGAAAAAGAAAGAAAGAAAAGAATAGTATAAAATGAGGACAAGGACTTCAAGCAAGTAGTAATGGGAATTTAGCTTACTCGAGGAATAGGAACTTTGTCATCCTCTTAAGGAAAATATTGGAGAGCTAGCAATGTAGCTTAGTGATAGAGCACTTGCCTAGCATGCACAAGGCCCTGTGTTTGATCCCCAGTGTAGAGGAGAGAGAGAGAGAGAGAGAGAGAGAGAGAGAGAGAATAATGGAAATATGAATATCAGTTTGTTACAATGGTATGTGTTAGTGTCACTCTGAATTTTCTTAAAAAATCCATTGCTTATTGCCTTGATAGACTGAGTTTCTATTTAATACAAAAATGAAGGATTGTTCTTTAATATTAGATACCGGAACTCAACTACTAATTTAAAAGGTGTGGTAGAATGTATTTCCCAAAGATGGTTGTAATTAGTAACTCTCGACCTGCATTTTCTTTTCTGATGTGAGATTGCCACAACCCACCATGAGGTGGCGTCCACGTCTCCAGGTCCTGAATCTTGACAGGTACTGTAACTACTTTGACCATTAGGATATGGTAGTGATATTAATGCCAGTTTCAGGCACTGACTTAACTGGCCTGGCCTGGCCTCCCTCTCTCCTGCATATGAATGCCAGCTGCCATTTAAGGAGTGCAAATACCCTGAGATCTCCATGCTGTGAGAAGCCCCAACATGTGGACAGGCTGTGGAGGATGAGATACCATGCAAAGAATGAGACGTGCTAGGGGACTGAGATGCCAGTCCCATAAGCCCAGATGAGACCACAGGACGTGAAACAGATAAAACAAACAGCCAGGTTCTTCCTGAATTCCTGACCTCAAAATAACAGAAGAAAAAAAAAATTGTTTCGAGTTATAAGTTTAGAGTTAATTTGTTGTGAAATAACAAATTTCTGGGATTTAGAATTTTGTGTTTAAATCCTTTAAATCCTTATTCTGTCACTTACCAATTGTGTGGCATTGGGAAAGTCACATAATTTCTATAAACTTCAAATACTTGTCTATAAAATAGGAAGACTGCAATGTCTACTTACTGGTTTCTGATAAGAATTTAACAAGATAACATATTTAGGTACCTAACTTGATACATTAATGACATTATTGCAATTAATGATATAATTCATGACCAATCTCCATAAAATTCTAAGCACTCTAATTTGAAAGATTACTTATTGTCAGAACTATATCAGAAGTTACATTGAAATAATTTTATCATTTTATATTTTCTTTTGCTCAATTTTCTTTTTAATTTTAGGTAGAATTATAAATTTTGATGTAATATCTTGACACCTAAAATGCTAACATCAAATATCTAAATATTCCTAATGATTATAAATTTTTGTGCAATTTTAAATAATTCCCAATTATACTTCCTTAGTTTGATCTCATGACTCTAGCTGAATGTCAGGACCAACTAACTTCCAGAAGATAAAACTGGGCCAATAAAGACCTATAATTAGAAAACGGAAGAAGGAGAATTAGACTCTATGTTCTCATTTTGTTTTCTTCATTATTACTTATTAGAGGGATAATGGAAACTTTCTTTCCTATTCTAACCATAAAAACATCACCTACTTGAAGTCAATTTCAAATGCCCTCTCATTATTAGATTATCCTTTGATGTCCCCAGTTCAGGAGAGCTTTCCCACTTGAATTCTCATAATTCTCTGGTTATGTGCGCTGATAACCCTCAAGACCTTTGACATTGTATGGCAGATCTCGATGTATCTCTGGGTTGACAAATGCCTGGAAGAACTGCTACAGTGAGAGAAGTCAGTCTCCAATCCCTTCAAGCCTGCACATTCCATGAAAATAGGAGCCATGTCGTTTCTCTCCCTGCTATTCACCTGAAATTTAGCACAGTGTAGGTATCCAGTGAAAGCAGATTGAAAGATTAAATGAAGGAGAGGAAGAGTCAGAATAGAAATAAAAGAATAAGTAGAAGTATAAAGATCAACTAGAAGGCTAGTCAAGGTGGGGACATCCCTGGCAGCTGCCAGGGAGAGAGACTGCTAGAACCAAGAAGTGGGCAATATGAACATGGTATCCTACACAGGGCAGGCAAGGAAGCATCTGAAACCAGGATCAGGTTGGTGATTTAATTTGGAGGGTGAGTGATATTCAAAGAAGCATACCCACCTTCACAGGCTCCTTCCCAAGGTCCATTATCATACTGTCCTAGACACATAGTTCAGGACTGAGGATAGAGAGTGACTGAACTCCTCTTTATTTTCAATAATGTCTTATCTGATTAGTGTCTCAATTACTGTTTGAACACGTAATGAGAGATGGAAAAACTTATTTTGGGACAACTACAATTGTTTTGTTTTAAACAAAATTAAAAAGGAAACCTTGACAGAATTCATTGGAGGTTGGTTGTTATGAAGAATGAACAGTAAGAAGAGTGTGTTGACTGCAGGTCTGCAACACAGGCTACGGTGAGTTAGCATCTCTGCAGGAGAATTCCATACAGAGAAAGAAAGAAGCCCCTAGTGAGAAATTAGAATGAAACACCATATGAAAATTTATGATGAATTTTAACTGTGTCTAGATCAGACAAAAATTACGTAAATAAGCATTTCAACTAAGAAAATAGTATTATAAAACTGGATACTAATGGCCCCATTTTAAAATACAAAGGTAATTGAATAACTAAATACTCCAAAACATGAATTTTTACATGAAGTATAATATGTGCAGACAACTAAATAATGTAGTAAAAAATATTACATATTTGACTGAGTGAAATGGTCATAATTTATTAGGGTGCCCAAAACGTTGTTATATTATATATTCATGTATATACATATATACATAGAGAGAGAGAGGGAGAGAAAGAGAGAGAGAAATATCTCAAAAATTTAATCAAAATCAATCACTAATTTGTAGATTTATGAATAACTTTTTTTCTGTCTATTTTAGTCCATATTTTCTAATTCTTCTACAATGGACAAATAGTACTAATATAATAATAAATGATCAAGGTTTAAAGTTTAACCAAAGCAAAACAATAATGTGCTTAGATTGTGCTTATGCTGAAGGATTTAAGATGAATTATGCTTTTTGTTCCTAGGAGTCATAAAAGCAAAGCAACATTTTAAATTAACCTCTAAAATTAATGTGAAAGTGCAAACTATTTTGGTTATGCATTTGGTATAATGCAATGCTCATTTGAATTACAATGGTAGGACTTACACTACAAATAAAATTTTAGTTAATGAATATGACTTTTCTTCTCTATTCATACATTCTGTGATGCTATAAAAGGATTATATTGGAAACAAATGCATGGTTTGAAAGGAAATGCTATCAAAAGGAATATTTAAAAAAGGAATATAGAATGCTTAAATTCTCATAGAAAAACAATAAGAAAAACTATTTCTGTTCATAGTTCAGGAATGCTGCTAGTCCAATTGAATAAAGGGATTGGGATGGACATTTTATCCATGTGTACTATAAAGTTCATATTTTATGAATATTATTTGAATCTTTTTAAATTTTTTAATTTGTTCTACATTACAGTAGAATGCATTTGACACATCAGACAAAAATGGAGTACAACATCTCACCCATCTGGTTAGACATGATGTAGAATCACACCTGTCGTGTAACCATATATACACATAGAGTAATAATGTCCAATTCATTCTATTATCCTTCCTACCCCCACCTCCCCTTCCCTCCTTTCACTCCACTCTGTCTAACCCCAAATACATCTATTCTTCTCTAGTCCCAACCCTGATTGTGAATTAGCATTCACATATCAGAGAAAACATTCATCCTTTGGTTTGGGGGGATTGGCTTATTTCACTTAGCATGATATTCTCCAGCTCCATTCATTTACCTGCAAATTCCATAATTTCCTATAACAATTTTATAAGGTGGATTTTTCTTTCTACTTTACTAGAGAGAAGAATGAGTTTCAGAGAGGTAATTGATCTGAAGAAGGTCACATAATGATAATAAAACCAATAAGCCATCTGATATTCATCTGAATCCAAGTTTTGATATGCCTACTCATTAACTGATTTTTCTCCTAGAAATACTGATATAACTTTTCAACCAGTACCCTAAAGTATCTCTAATGAACCATAAACTAAATATCAGTGTATAGTATTATATAAATTTCTCTGATTTATATAGAATTCATTGTTAATTTGAATACAATTTTATCTGCATTATAAGCCATCCCAGGCTACATCTTTTCTGATATCTTCAAATTTATAGTATTATATTTCATAAATTTTTCCTTGCTCTACTCAGGGACTACACTAACAAAAGTGTAACATTAGGAACTGAGAATATACGAAAGGTCACAGAATTCAGAATTCTATGCTTTTGGCAAAAGTATTTTTTTTAATATGAAATAAAAACTCAGGCAAAAACATGACCTTAGCAAATAACTCCCTCATGAATTTACCGCATTCCTTTGAAACAGAAAAAAATATGTATGACGTATATTAGAAAAATATATTCTAATTTATATTTACAAACTAAAATGAAATAGGTATATGGTGTCACTTATTATATACATGCAATAAAGAACACATCTCCTAAATCAAATTTAAGATCTCTGACCAGTGGGAGATGATAAAATCCAATAAATAAACTAGGGGTGTCTGCCCTTTTGTGACATTTTTAAAATCTGAACTTCAGCATTAGTTCAGATCTTGTTCCCAAACTTGCCACAGCAGCACTCTAAGGAGGATTCACCTGACTTTATCTCATTGCAAGGACCCAGTGTCTCTGTATTTCTCATAATGTGATCTGATGACCACCACAATCACCTGCACTCTTAGTTAAAGTAAGTACTAAGGAGTCACCTCTTAGAACTAAAACAATTTCCAAAGCCCAAGAATTTGCCTTTTAAAAAGCAAAATGTTGCTCAGGTCATCCTCCGACCCAGTAAAGTTTAAGAACACCATCTAACCCTCTGCAAACTACATTCTTTGTGAGAAAGCCACCAAGAATGTTCTTCTCATGATTTTAACAAATTTATTATCAAAATTCTTGAGAAATTTACACATGGAAAATTTGGATTTTGAGGAAAGTATACCAAATACTTAAACCTATCTCTTGTTTAGTAAACAAACAAAGAAAACAACAAAACACTTCTTTGAAACATAAAATATTTCTTTACCCCAAGAAAAAAAATTCAAGGTACAGAGAATTTCTCCCTGTTCTAGTGTTCCTTTCTGAAATCCACTCATAATTACTCTTCTGACCTGTACTAAGAGCTGATGTTTGTCCTATAAGCCAAATGAAGAATAAATGAAACATTCCACAGTGATTCAAAGTGGAATAGTGATTCCAACAGACATTTTCTTCTCAACTTCTACATGCTCTTTGCTTTCGGAAACTGTTCATGGTTGCCAGTTCAAATCTTATCCTCTCTCATACACCAGTGCTTCTAGGGTCCCCTGACTATGTGAAGTTTGTGATTCACCCATGCCAAAGTATCTGATCCTTCACTGGGTTTGATGATATTACATTTGCCATTCAACTTTCTATATAGTTCCAAGGTAACTCCGCTCATGGTATTAAGTTTTCTTGTGTGAGCATGGTCATTTCAATGTTCTTTGGATGAGATGTATACAACAACCTTGTATACATTTGGTTAATTTGTACCAATTTATGAACAAATTTCCATTTTCTTTTCCACCAGATCAAGGTTCAGCAAAGTAAGGCTTGCTAGCCGAACCTGATCAGTCACTTGTTTTTGTGGAAAAGATGTCATTGGAACACAGCCACCATTATTTCTTTGTGTTGTTTACACCTCCTTTCCCAATACAGTGATGGACTTGAGTAGTTGTGACAGAGATGGTATGACTTTCAAAACCCAAGCTATTTACTACCTGGCTTTTTACAAATGTTCTTTGATGTATGTCAAAGTCCTACTTGTTTCCCAGAATAAGGCTCACCATTGTCACAAAAGTGAGCAGTCCCCACTTAATAGGGAGAAAAGAAGGTGGTGCCTGGGAAGCAACCAAACCCACTCATATTCTGCTTTAATATGATTACTTTCCCTACACAGTGGCATGTGGGATTCAAATTTTCTATCATAGCAACTTTGATGACATGTCACACGGATGTCCACAGGTGCTCTGAACTCCAATTCTTCACCTATATCCACCCAGAGGCCAAAGATAGAGAATAGCCCAACCTGGAACTGAGATGCCCACACGTCAGCTGCCCACTTATCACTTACCTTTTTACTCAGTCCAAGGAAGTGAGGCTGCTGACACAGGAACTGATGTTTTGCTACCTTCCCTTTATCATTTAAATTTTCCTGTAGCAAACCTAACTATTCTAATTACTACTTTATATCAGTTAGCTTTCATTAGGTTATACTGTAGTAACAAGCAACTCCCCCATCTTAGTGCTTACAAGAATGAAGACTCACTATGCTACAAAGCATCTAAGGGTTATCTCAGAATCTGCTTTTAGAATGCAGGTGGAAGGAAACATTTTTCTTCAATATAAGTCATTCTAGGGGCTGATGGAAAAGAGCTATGGCAGACACATGATGACTCAAAACTTCTTCTCAGACATCCCACATTTGTTCCCCTCACATTGTACAGACCAAAACAAATCACCTGGGCAAGTATGAGAGGAATGAAATGGGAGAGTACATTTCTTCCACAGGAAAGACACTACTAGAGTCACATAGAACTGCACAGGATTACAATCTCTTAATAGAGAGGATGCAAAAAAATTGGGAGTGATAAGCAATTTTTGACACATTTTTTATGCATTTTAAAGTTGAATAATTTTCTGATTTCTTAAGCTGTCATCTCATCACAACCAGGAATTTTATTTGGTCTCTGACATCTTCTAATCCATGAATATAATCTGGACATATTCCATAACCCCTTCTTGGAAGGGTTAACAAACCTTTGAGCCCAGTCTTGCCTGGTACCTAAACAGATCCTAAAACCACAACCACAAAAGTTTTTATTTCAACCTCAGCTCCTACAAGTTCCTGTTAAAAATCAAAATCTTTAATAGAACACCATGTTTTTCTTTGATCATTTTCAAAGATTTTTATGGATGGGCAAATGGTACAAGAGATAATGATAAAGTTCAAACACTGTTCCCATACCCACATCCACCTACTGTCCCTGGGGAAAAAGATAAATTAAATGAAATATTTTGTTATCACTGATGACTTCTAAGCTAATGGCTCTTGCTTAAAGCATTCAAGAATTTGTTTCACAATGGACTTAGCGTCAGTTTACCAGACACAGTGAAAAATTAATGTATGAATATGCCACAATGAAGCCTGCTATTGCATGTAATTAATATGCCTGAAGAGAAAATCAATGTCACCATCATATGTAATTATAATGTACATTTATATAGCACTGCATATCTTGAAATAATGTTTGCATGTATTAACCTCATTTGGAGCTTAGAACAACACAGCGACTCTACTCTTCATTCACACACACTGCTAGGGTACATATTGGATATAAAACAAAATATATTGAAAGTGGCCCGTGGTAGGTATGAAACAAAAATCTATTTCATGAGCAAATGAGCGGAGATGGAATAATACATATAGACGAGGAAACAGCAGAAGTAGTACATTAACTATTAAGGTCCTGATACTGGGGATTGTTGATGTCAGATATCAAGCCTGCATCTCCTGCCAGACTCTGCTGCTATTCCAGCAACACCTCACTGCCTGTTTCAACAACTAGTGATTAGAGCCACCACCAACAACAGATCAACAGAAGAAAAAATAAGCCTTCTCTCTTTCCTAGTGATTATTAATACCAATGGGACAATGATATTCTCTTCACAAAACTTCCTTTAAAAGAAACTTTTTCACAAATAATTTATATCTGTGTGCATATTACAAGGGTAACTCTTTTGAAATTCAGAAAACTGCTTTAAATTTAAGCAACCTGATTAAGCTTTTTTCAGTGTCTTTAGAAGGGAAATTTCTAATATGTGATGATAAATTGAGGGAAGAACACATAATGAAAAGAAACCTCTGTGATTAAAACAGGAAACATGGTTATTAGGGTGATTGCTGAACAGGTGGATTTGCAGAGCTTGTTATTCCTTATAAACAAAGACTCACAGAACTAAAAAAATGAGCGAGTGTGTCTTCTGAAAGTTAATCAGAATACCACCAGAGGTGTCTATGGAGTGACCAACAATTGATAGCATAGCCTGAACAATTACAGTAGGATGCTGATACTGCTGGTGATTTATTTCCTTGTTCCCAGTTTTAAATGGGACTTCCTACACCTGCTTGCCACCTGGCAACATTTATCTCTGCACCTGGGTAAAAGGAAGGGTACTGGATGAAGTAGAAAATTTCCATGGTTTATTCACTTCAGTGAGACCTACCAAGTACTCCCCTCAAAAGGTTACTTTGATATAAACCTACTTCCTACTTCTGCATTTCTCAAAGTGGGACCTATAATAATCTGCATCAGAATTGCTCAGAGTAGTTCTTTTAAAAGCAGAATCCTGGCCCCTACCCCATATCCACTAAAACCAAAACATCAGAGGATAGGGCCTAGGGATTTGTATTTTAATTGGTAGCCTGAGTAGTTGCTGTCCACACAAATATTTGAGAATCACAACTCAGTGATTTAGACAAATTGTTCCTCTAGTGTTACAAGTTGTAAATGGATTCACTTTTCCAGGAAAAGCTTTGAACTATATCAATTCTGCAACATGATCCCTAAATCTCAGAAAATTACAGAAAGTTGCTGTTGCCTAGCAGAACTTTGTGTCCTTCATTGAAGTAATTTATAGTCTAATCTCAGTTCCCAAAAGACTAGAATATAAAAGCCAGAATCGATCTTAAAAGGGAAATTAATTGGTTGCATTGTTATCTTTCTCAACTGAGGAAAAAGTGTTTATTAAGTGGAATTTAGAAGACCAACAGTCAAAAAGAAGCAAAGTAACAAAGTTAATGCTTACAATCAATACAGAAATTTGTATCTGTTGATGGATATTTAAAATACACATTAGACAAATTCTGGATTTATTTCCAAGATACTATATAAGAAAAAAAAAATACATTCTCATGATCCTTCTGGGTATCTCCATCTATAATCCCTGCTCTTGTATTTCTCTCCAAGGTCGTTATTATCAACTGTCTAGTGAAACTAGAGTAACAAATATCTTTAATTTAATAACACAAATATCCAAAATAGTTTACCATATGAAACATATGAATGCACCAAGTAGGAGTCACTTCTTTATTGCTTGTGGATTACAATAAAGTCCTATCTAATAGCAGCCACACCTGCAAACAGGGTCAAAGCCGTGACTTTGTCAAAAACTGCCTTCTTTAAGCACTGTCTTCAGTACTCAGTCAACATTTTTACAAAGCCAAGATCAGGTTTCCCCTGTACTTGTAGGTATCCTAGATTTCAGCTTGCTACCCATGGACAAAAGGTGTTTGGTCATTCCAGTCATGACAAATATTGCAGGGGTTCTAGCCTAAACCTCAAGGGAGATATCTACAGCTCAGCAGGGAAAGGCCAAAAGAGGGGGATGCTCAGGGCTCCTATTCCACTCCTACTTTCCCCAGAACATCTCAGGACTTTGTGCTTGGATACCACTTAAATAGAGGCCTACTGCTAACAAAGACCTAATGTAAATCACTGTCCTACTCAGTGTGGCAGCTGACTAAAGGATCAGAGGAGACCAGTGAGCTATACTACATTTTTTCTAACTGCACTTCATCCATCTCCTATGTTATTTCCTCTTCCTACTATCCTTTACTTGTGGTAACTCCTCAGGATTCAGTGATTTGTCCTCTGTTTACCTGCTCCCTATTACAGAGGTGATCCAGTCCATAACTTCACCAGCATCTTCTCTTTGTGGGCAATCCTTACATCCACCTTCCCTTGCAAGCATTTAACACAACTAAAGTTTGTTTAGAGAACTTAGCTTATCTGCTCAAGGTCACTCACGTAGCCTTCAAGAGGCAAAGCTAGCTGGGTTATCATCGCCTTAACCTCTGTTTCAAGCCCTGTGCATCCGTGATTCGAGGCTTTCTCTTTCCTGAGCCAAATTACGTGTGCTCACCTATGTTTTAGGCATTTAAGATTGGAAATCTTGACATTATGTCAAATTTGAACTATTTACAAATGAAGTCGCTTTCCCCCACAAGGGAAAAAATCCTTCCTCCATTTGATCTTTCTCTTATTACAGTGGCATATCATTTTATCAAGCTTCCAAACTCAACCTCAAAAGAATCAAATAGTCAAAACCAATGCTCTTATCTTGAAATAGATCACAGCTGCTTTATATCGCCTTGGTCACTTTGATAGGTGCTATCACTCTGTGCCTAGACCAGGACAGTCTCTTAATATGTACCTGCACCACCACACTACTGGCTCTCAACCCTAGAAAGCTTTTTAAAAATACAGATTCCTGGGCCCACCCCAGAGGTGCTAATTTAATACTTGTGACAAAAATGCCCAAGAGAAACCCTTGGGCCTTTGTATTGTGAGAAGGCATTTTTCTCACAATAATCTAATTTACATGAAAGTGTCAAAACTATTCATTGTAATTCTAAACCACAATTTTGAGAATGTGTGTGTGGAAAGGTGAGGATAAGGGCTGAGAAACTTATAAATGATTATTAAACTCCTTTGGGGTTGGTGGGTAAAGACAAATGGAAACAGCTAGCTATTTTCTAGAAATTAGCCTTAGGGGCAAATGCTGCAAATGCTCTGGAGAAGAAAATAAACAGTGAGAAAGAGGTTAATAAAACATAATTGGTACCTTATAAGAAAGTCTTTGTATACAAATGACTCACATTACTAATGCTGGGATGAATAATTCAATAAGGAGATTTGGTAAAATGTTGTATGTAAAATAACTAAGTGCTCACATAATATTCCCAAAAAATTTTCAGGTAGATTAAAGAATTCAAATTAGAAGGAAGCAATAAAAAGAAAATACCACATAAAATTTGAGAAAATTACAGGCCCCATTTCTTCTGAGTGGTGAAAATTTTTCTCCACAGAAAGATTATGAAGGAAATCACATGGGAAAAATTTGACTTCATAATTATTTTAAAAATTCAAGGTGCAAAAAAAATCTTAAACTTACAAGAAAGGGAAATGACAAACTAAAAGCATTAGGCACACATCTATCAAGACTATATGTTCTTACTGAAGAGATATGATGATTGATCTGAGACCGTGTGCAAAGGAGTAGATGTTTCCAAATTCCTTTTACCAATATAATTTATTTTTCTAGTGAAACGTAAGTATAACTCCAATTTACTAAACTGCAAGTAGGCACTGCAGTGATGGAAGAAGGGAAAGGCTCTGAGCTCCCTGGCCCCTCCAATCTGCAGTGGGCCAAGAGCCATGCCTGGGTTCCCCACCCTGCCCCCCAGCAGCACTAGAACACACTCTTGAACTCCATCCCTTGTAGAGCAGACACAGAAGCACACACACAAGTCAGAGCAGAGAGTATTTGAGAACCCATGGACCACCAGCACCAGCATCTTGGGTATAATGACGGATGCTTCTGCAGCATGTGTTCCATTTTAAACTGTATGTAGAAAATGAACCTGACTTACTTGAAATATTAATGGAAATAAGATGGGGGAGCAGAAAACCAAAATGTTAATAGAAAATATTTTTAAATGGAAAGCAAAATAATTTTTTTAATAAGATGCTATTTCAAAAATTTCTCAGCTGGGTATTTGAGACACCCAACAACCCATCAACTGTACCTGCAGCCATTTCCCTAAATGAGTCCCCTAAGCAGGCCCCAGTCACTTTCTTTTCATTATTGTTTTCTAAAGGTGTGTGTCCTTGCTCCTCAGCTTGATTCATATCCTTCCCCTAGTTTCCTCCCCATTCAAATTCTATTTAATCTTTCAATGTCCAGGCTAAATTTCCTTCTCTCAGAAAGTGTTTTCTAAGCTCTTTAGGACACTGTGATTTCTTCTTTGAAATTGTAGCACTGGTTTTCTGTACCAGTTATATGGCAAATAGACCTTATAATCTCTCTTGTATTGTTCTTTACCTTAAACTATGCCCATAAAAGCAAAGAGTATATGTTATTCTAAATCCCTTGTCCTTAACTTAATTCTGTGTTCACAGTATTGGTACAAAATGGGTTTGTCCAAAGAAGTTCAATGGAAAGATCAGGCCTGCAGGTCAAACTAATGGGTGGAATTTATTCTGAACTCTTACTTAGATTTTGTCATCTGTAAAATGGTCATGATAATTATACTGTCTAAAATTAAATGAAACATGAAATAATATGTCTAAATTTACAGAGTAGTGTCTGACATAAAGAAGGAATTTGATATATCATAGCTATTATTTATCAACTTCCTCCTCCTCCTCCTCATCATCATTATTGGGTATTTACAATGTCCTTCAGATCAGAGAAAACCAGATCTGCAGTATAACCCCACACAAGTATTCAACAAGTGTTTATTATGGTGTCTGTTGCATGCCAGGCACTACTTGTCAAACAGGGCAAATGAGTTCTTATCCTCATTGCACTTAGAGTCTGATGTGAACTGGTTTTTATCTTAGGTCCAAATCTTAAACCATCAGGACAAGAAAGCCATTTTTTTTTTTCAAAGAACAGTGGTGTTAACCATAAGTCAAATTTCTCTGTTATGAACAATAATGCATTTATAATAACTAAAGTATAGTACATTATATCATTTAATCAATTCATTTTTCTTCATAGAAGTAGAAAGCAATTTCACATATTTACATACACAGTAATTATAGTTGAACTCTATTTTGCATTTGATAATATTCAATGTCACTTTTGTTGTACCTCTGATGTTCAGCACTGAAAGGTGTAAACACTCAGCTGTAGTAGCAGAGAAAAACCTCTAAAGTACCCGAATCCTTCACACACACACACACACACACACACACACACACACACACACACACACACCCAAACACACTCCACTCCTGGGCTTACGGACTATACACAATATTTTTTAATGGTACTTGGGATGTCAAATGAACTGGCCCAGCAATGAAATGAGAAAACTTCTTTTCATTTCCCAAATCCCTACGAAACACAGCTCTCTTCAAAGCAGCCTGTCCAACTGTCAACAGCTGTTGCTGAAGTTACCTTCTGACCATCAGCTGAATAAACATTTAAAATAATAATAATAATAATAGAAAGGCTGGTGCACACATTGATTCCTAGTTAAACCAGTTCTTGGAATCTGAACTATAAATTTAGGGTCTCATTTTCCCACAGCGCCTGTTAAAATGCTTCTTAGGTAAATGAGTCAGCTGTTAGATTAATATTTTTTCCATATTAAGAAAATATTGTGGATAGACTGGTATGTGACCTGTGTGTATCCATGAGGGCCAAACTATGAGAATGAAATGAACAGGACTAGGAAAAAAACAGCAGTTACAGAACAGGGCAGGGATAAAGAGGACAAAACTTCACTTGCCCCTTTGATTTGGAAAACAACTCTTACTTTCACCTTTTAAAAATTATTTATGTGTTATATAATGCAGCAAATTGAGCCTCCTCAATCACATGCTTATAGGGTTAGTTGGTGATTGTAGATTGGGCTTGTGCTGTTTTGTTTTGGTTTTGTCTAACAGTGGTATGTAAGCACATTTGGAATTTTGTACAGGAAATTAGGGGGAAAGAGCTGCAGGAATTCTTTTGGCATAGCTGAAAGAACTTTTCTGGAAAAGAGAAGAGAAATATTTGATAGCTCCAGCAGAGAGTGGAATCTTGGAGAGAGAGATTGTAAGAGAGGATTTTTCAGAAATTCTGCATTGTTACAGAGCTGGGGCCTTCTGGTGCAAAGACACATCCTTTAAACCCTGATTCTTGTGATCAACTCAGAAAGATTTCAGACATGCCACTCAGAGTAATAGGAATGAGTCTATTGAAGGGATAGGAAAAGGGAAAGGGGACCCTCTCAAGGGAGAGAGTGGGTCCTCTCATAAAGGAGCCAGACAATGTGCCTCTCCTGCACTCCAATTATTTGGGGATTCCAGGGAAATTTCCAGAGGGTACCACCCAGGTCCACCTCTTGACTTTTGACTAACAGCAAGAAGATATCAGACTTTAAAGTCCCCACTGCTCTGGCAACTCTAGGTCACCTCTGCCCATGATGACTGGTTCTAATCGAAATCTCAAGATTTTGTGGTTAGAAGGAACTATCCTTATCTCCTAGAGTTTCAGGATCTGGTTACAAAAGTCTCCCCCTTCAGGGTAACTTAGGTTTCTCTTATCAACATTATTTTGAGCTTGCCTTTCTCCCATAGTTAACAGGAAGTTTGCTATGGAATGTGACATATCCTGTCCACTTAGGCCAGACTGCACAGTAGCTACTTCTTGGAACAGAAAGCATGTGGGGGTCAGCACAATGGCTCCTATTTCATAGAATTAATTTCTTAACCTTGTTTTCCCACCATTTGCATCTGTCTGTCCCCTAACATCCTATGCTATGGGTTTGAACTCTCCCCTCTTTTGGCACTCCCCACTGGCCACTTCAGAGACATGTTTGAATGGGGGAGAGAGGCAGTCTACAAAATCAGGGCTGGTTTAGAAGGAGCATAAGCAATATGAGAACTGAACTGCTTGAAAGGGGAACCTTGGCATTCTTTCACTTAAAATTTCAGTTTGATTGTTCTTTCATCTAAAAAACATTTAAGACTCTAGTAAAACATCTTAGAGTACCTACGGTCTCAAGTCAATTCTCTAAATAGTCATTCAGTATTCACATAGCTCAGATAAGCCACCTGAAGGACATATTATCAAGCAAACAGATCAGTGTTCATGATTTTATTGATTTTACTTTTAACCTGTGTCATTTTATACCTTTTGTGCCTATTTATTTTCTGAAGTCAAAGGTACTTAGTTGTGTTTGTATTTGGAAAGTAACTATGAATGGGATAGAATCTTAATTTTTAAAAATTATTTCACATTTATATTCTTGTTAGGTTCTTAATTCTTAGGTTTATTTTTCAGGGAAAAGTTTCAGATCTCCTTTTAGTCTTCCCCTGCAAATGTATTATTTCTGAAACCCTATCCCAGACTATTCTTGACTGCTTGTCTTGTACTATGTGAAACCTACTTCACTATTAATCTTGCTGAAATGAAATGAAAAAGAATTATCTGCCCTGTGGATTCCAGTACATTGAATGCAACTTTAAAGTTAAAAGAAAATCATTTTGGACTTTGTGTTATTATTCCCCAGATGGCACGAATAACTAAGACCCAACAATATTCATATTTAAAATTTCTTAGACCTCACACCTATTTGGAAAAAAAAATATCTAGAAATATCTATTTCCGACTACTAAAGAAAAGGAAGAAAAATAAATTACAAAGAAGAATATTAAAAGTCAGGAAGAGAAACTAATTATGTTATTGTTCTTTTCATATTCAAAATGGCTTTCAAATAAGAAGGAAGTCTTTCCCAGGAAATCTTCTCTAATGCTTCTTTCTGCACCTGGCTACCGTCAATGGCTTAGCCAGGCTGCCCATTGGTGAAAACTCCTGTTTCCCACTTCCTGCCTTTGATCTTTGTTTACATCCTATCAGTGCAAAAGCCAAATAATAAAATAAGTAAAAAATTCAACAATTTTTTATTAGTAATAAATTCAACAATCTTTTTATTATCATTAAAGAAAATCATCTCTCACTGAATTTAGATGATATTTATTTTTTCATCACACTCAAACTACCCAGACAATAGAAATTCAAATCTTTCCATTCTTACTTGGCAATTCTAATTCAAGCAAAAGAATGCTTACGTCTGTCTGTTTTTCTTTCCTTCTTTATTTCCATCACTATGGTATTTTTTTCTTATTGTTTTTTTTATACAGAATCATTTGCTCTTTTATATCTTTTAAGTTAGTTTTCTATTCCTACTCAAAAACTCAAAATTGCACAAAAATGTACTTATATTTCTATAGGAAGTTTATCCTGAATAACCTAGTTAAGTTCAAATCATGCAAGGCATAGCCCACTCAAGGATTTACCTTCTGGAAAATGTTTCATTCTTTCATTTTTCACTCACTTTACTCATGAAATGTTTATTGATTTTACTATATCTCAAAAATTAGAGAGAAAAATTTTACATTAACATGATTAAAACCATGGGCTTGAGGTTGGATCCTAACTGCCACTCACTAATTATGTGACTGACTGGCAAGTTACCACTTTTCTATACTTCAGTTTCTTCATCTGTAAAATAGGCAAAGAACAGTAGCTTCCCAGGGTTGTTATGGAGATTAAACAAAGTATCTATACAAAATGCTTTAGCCTAAGGTTTCAAGATGGCGGCCTAGAGGGTGGCTGCATTTCATGTTGCTCCAGGACTCAGGATTCAAAAGAGGAGATATTGAGACACTTGGGACCAACTCAAAGCAGCCGGGTGACTCTCACCCATTGGGAAGGCGACCTGAATGGGACGGTGGTCCCGGAACGCAGGGAACTTTGTGAAGTAGAGCTGCCGGCGAGACGCCCCTCCCCCCGCTGGAGCAGTGAACACGGACAACTGGGAGCGCCGTAAAGGAGGTCGCTCGGCACAGCGCTGGGACTCAGAGCAACCACTGTGGCTCCGGTGGCTGCCCAGGGGAGGAGTGGCGAGGAGAGCTGTGTGGACTCAGAACACCGGGGCCTGCCCTGAGGAGGAGGAGGAGGAACGTGGCCGCTTGGATTCGGAGTGACTGCACCAGAGCTACAGGCGGTTGCCAGAGGAGAAGCCGCGCGGCGAGCTGTTTGGACTCTAAGCGACTGCTTCTGAACACCGAGGCCTGCTCTGAGGACGAGGAGGAGGAAGAGGAGCGTGGCCACGTGGATTCGGAGTGACTACACCAGAGCTACAGGCGGTTGCCAGAGGAGGGGCTGCGTGGCAAGCTGTTTGGACTCAGACCACTTCTGAACCCTGGGGCCTGCCCGGAGGAGTAGGACGAGGAGGAGGAGGAGGAGCGCGGCGGGTCGTTTGGACTCGCAGTGACTGCATTAGCGCTCCAGGCAGCTGCTCAGAGGAGAAGGCGAGTGGTGAGTTGTTTGGACTTAAAGTGACAGCACCTGAACACAGGGGGGCTGCCTGGAGAGGAAGCGCGGTGGGTCGCTTGGTCTCCAGTGGCCGCACCACAGCTCCGGGCAGTTGCCCAGAGGACGCGTGCAGTGGGTCACGTGGATTCAGAGCCACTCAGAGTGACCGCTCCTGAACACCCGGGGGGTTATTTGGAGAAGGAGGAGGAACGGGGAGGGTCACTTCGACTTGGAGTGATTGATTGCCCAGGGCTACGGGTGGTTGGTGGGAGGAAGAGGCGCGCAGTAAGTTTCTTGGACTCCTAGTGACCGCTCCAGAATACTGGGCGGCTGTCTGGAGGAAGAGGCGTGTGGTGGGTCTCTGGGTCTCAGAGCGATTGTACGGGGCCCCAGGTGGCTTCTCAGAAGAGGGGCCACATAGCCAGGCAATTAGAAGCAGAGCAGGGTCCCAGGATCTAGGAGGCTTCTGGGTGGAAGAGCCGCACAGAGACAGGCTTAGGGGCGGAGCGAAGGTTCCAGGCCTGCGGGCAGATTCTCTGAGGAGGGGCAGCCTAAGGAGATTCATCTGCGAAGGGTGAGGCTCCCAGGCCCAGGAGGTAGGGCCGGGCCCCTGGGAACTTTGCAGAGGAAGGCAGCCCAGCCCAGGTGGTAGCTGTAAATTGAGTGGAACCTCTAGGAGGGAACTGACCATCGAGACCTCCCGACCGGGTGAGTCTTCCCTGCCGGGTGAGGTTTCCCCACAAGGACGGTAAAACCAGAGACTCAGGCCCAAACAGGCCTTGCCTCAGCCTGCAGCCTAGGTCCCCTTTGGATGACCATTGGTCAACAAGTGGAGGCACCTCTGCCCACTAGCAGGGATTATACCCCACCTGAAGGCCACCACCCCTAGAGAGGCAGCTTCCTTGTGGAACACCGCATTATCAACTTCCTCCAAGACTTCAGCCTACTGAAGGCTAAGGGAGGATATATATAGAAATCTTCAGGGACATTGTAAGTCAATAGAGGAAATCTGCAATATCTCAGCGGTCCACTGATAACTGAACAATATGAGAAAACAAGGAAAGAAAATGCTGCAAACAAATCTAGATGTTACATCAATAAAACCCAATGACAGCATGGCAGAAGAAATGACAGAAAAGGAGTTCAGAATGTTCATAATTAAAATGATCAGAGAAGCAAACGATGAGATGAAAGAGCAAATGCAGGCATTGAATGATCGCACCAATCGACAATTAAAAGAGCAAATACAGGAAGCAAAAGATCATTTCAATAAAGAGTTAGAGATATTGAAAAAAAACCAAACAGAAATCCTTGACATGAAGGAAACAATAAACCAAATTAAGAACTCCATAGAAAGCATATCCAGTAGGATAGAACACCTGGAAGACAGAACCTTAGACATTGAAGACTATATTTAACCTTGAAAACAAAGTTGAACAAACAGAGAAGATGGTAAGAAATCATGAACAGAATCTACAAGAACTGTGGGATATCATGAAAAGGCCAAATTTAAGAATTATTGGGATTGAGGAAGGCCTAGAGAAACAAGCCAAAGGAATGAACAATTTATTCAATGAAATAATATCAAAATGCTTTAGCCTAGTGACTGGCCCATATTAGCTATTTTTATTGATCTGGAATTTCTGTGCTGACATGGGTCAATATGAACTGGACATAGTACTGTTTTAATTTCTTTGTTCAGTTTGAAGTTTATCGTTTAGAATAAAGACACCAATAATCAGGTCCCACTGGCTTCTCTGGCTCTCAAAAACAATAAAACCATTGGGAAATATGCCTATATTTCTGATGTAATAGAATCACGACCTTCTAAGAAGCAGGTTCATTCTGATGGAAAAAAATATCTAGGGCTAGGGTCAGGATGGATAAGGGGGCACGCTAATACTTAAGAGGATCCCAGAACAGTTAGAGGCTGTCATGAACTTGCTTTTACCCGTGATGGTGAAATCCTACCCTTCAGGCATGCAGCGGAAGATTGAACCCTATCCTTTAGGAATGTACTGGAAATTCAAGGGACCTGCCAACATTTAAAAGAGCTGTCGTTATGGCTAACATTGCCCCTCCTTGTGTCTCAACAAAGAACGCCCGTATGTTGCAATGCCCTCTCTTGGGACCAGTGGAAGAAGGAGGAGTGTAAAAATTTGGAGAGAAGAGATGCCAGACTTTTCCTCTCTCTCTTTTTAAAAATCCATAAGACCCCTGCCTAGACATATTCCTATGGTGAGTTAGGAAGGATTTTTGATAAATCCTTTCTTCCCTGAGTCTTCTAGGCTGATTCAGAGAATCCATTTGTACCAGTATGAATTGATTTTTTTTCAAAAATCAATATTTCATATACTTTGAATAGCTATTATACAAAGCAAGCTGTCACAATGATTAAAACAAATACTCTAAAATGAAGGAAATTTGAATAAAGAGTAAACATTGGTTAAAATTAAAATATATTTAGGAGAAAGCAAACAAAAACCACATTCATGCAGCCCCATTCTCAAATTTGGCTCTTTTTTGTTTAATTTTGGCTAATGGAATTTTCTTGTGCTCCACATTGAAACTCAAAGCTTTGTTTTTATTTAAAAAAAAAAAAAATCACCTGTTTTTTCATAGTCAGCTAAATGTAAGGGATGAAAGCAAGGTGACCACCTGCCACCTAGTCAGTTCAAGTGCAAAGTAAAATAAACTTGAGGGAAATCATTAAATAAAAACAGAAGGGAACACACATTAGTTCTAAAATGATCTCCCACTCATCTAAAAAGAGAAAAAAAATATGAATGTCTGTCAATAGGTAATAGTTTAAATGTTATAACATAAAATAATAGAATATTATATACCCTTTGAAATAAAAGCATAAGAATATTGAGGATTCATAATTACATAGTAGTAGGTATAAATAATAAATATGGTAGAGTTTATATTCAATAAATTCAAAAATTTAAAGGAAAATGAACACATATTGTAGGTGTTTCTGAAGAGTAAGATCTGTTATTCACGTGTTCACTGAAGCAGCCATGCTTCATGAAACATGAAACAGTTAACCTTTTGTGTGTTAAAACTCTTTTAGTGAAGTTGTTGAGTTAAAGAAACAAATCAGCATATCCTTCTTTTCCAAACCTGCTAAATCCAAACATGTTGCCTTAGACCCATTGCCTGTAATAGCAGGACCTGCCTTTCTACCCGCTTTTAAGCTTCCTTGTAAAATAAGCCAGCCATTTTGTGTACAACCGGAGAAACAACAGTTTTACCCCATTTGTGTACAATGAATCAAAATAAAGAAAGAAAAAAATTCAATTTAGAATCAAAAAAATAAATAAATAAATAAATTAGCCGACCATGATCTTGGGATTCGCTGACATGAGGAGAAAGTCTTCTTTGCATAAATATGCATTTCCATGTCCTTGAGTTCCAGAATTGCCTGTGCTTTCCCCCACATTTATTTTTCTGTCTCTTGGTGTTAGGTCCACTCTCCTCCACTAAACTAAAGCTCCTCAAGGAGGAGATCACACTATTCCAAGCTATTGCTTCCATTGTTATTTTGATAAGTGAAGGTCAAAATTTAGTCACCAGCATTGAATAGAAATGGTTCTTCTCTTTTTCCCTGTACCTTAACTTCTCTGGAGAGTTTTCATTTCTATACATTTGTAATCTTACAGTCAATGTTACAGCCATTATTTGCATTAACAACATCTCACAGTCATTCTATTTGGATTTAATAGAGAGAGCAAGAGAGAACTCAACATTCTAAATTTCTATTAAAAAGGAATATTGTAAATTCTAATAACATAAGTGATTTGGTTTGCAATTGAAGACCAAGCTTTTGAAACTACTGTTTATGCATAGTGATTTCAAAATTAATTTATAAACTGAATTGACCTTTTGCCTCTTGATGTCCTTTTGTCTCCTTTCTTTGGGGTAATAAAGTCACAGATGTACTCTAAAGAGGACTTCAGAGTACAAAGATACTATGAAAAGGAAAGTTACGTTAAATACTTCAAAACGTTATCCTCAGTCCACCTCCATAATCCTCCCTTTTAGCTTCAGTTCTCTTTGTTTTTGGGGTGAAAGTCGGTGGATTCTGAGCACAAAAGTGATAGTCTAGAAAGTAAAGTTAAGCCTTTTTTTATCATTAGAAAACTTTTCTACAGAAATTACATGGTGATCTTTTGCTGGTTTGGTTTATTTGGTTTGATTTTACATTCTCCATCAGAAGGCTATTTTTTCTAAATGGTTGTAATGTTCCTCACCAAGTGGGCAGCACAAGAGATAGCACAAAATAGAACAAAAGAGCCGTGGAAATGATAAGGGGGGAATCTGGAAAAGTTATATGAAAAGCACTGAATGTGGCTGGAGGCTTGGCACATAGTCAGAACTCTAACGAGCACATTTTGGAGGAATGCTAAAGTATGAGTTCTCAAATATCAGGAACTAGATATGTATCAGAGACTCAATTCTTAAAACACATTTAAAGTGCAGTGACTTCTGGTTTATCCATTTGGCTGCATATTTGACTTACAGAATCCTATAAGAAGACGTTCTGCTGAAAGCACCAACACAATTTGTTGAGATTACCATGCTCAAACATCCAGTTCTTCTAAAACTCAATTTTAATTTGATTGAGAATCTTTACCTCCTTTCTAACAAAATCAGAAACCAAAGGAAAAAATGATGATTATTTCTATCCTCACAAAATGCTTAGCCTCAACTTCATTTTTTTTTCCTTTTTTACCAAATTCAGCCACAGGGCTACATTATACATTTAGATATATTCGATATGAACATGTTATCCATTTGGATGATATTTGCTAGTAAAGAATTGAGTAGATTAATGAGCCAGATTGGAGCTGGGGATATAGTTTAGTCGGTAGAGTGCTTGCCTCACATGCACAAGGCCCTGGGTTCAATCCTCAGCACCGCGCGCGCACACACACACACACACAGAGATGAATCAATAAGTAACAATTATCACTCCCCACTGTTCACATCATACAGGACATAACAGGATTCTGATGAAGAAGAACCCTGTTCTTCAGCCCAGCCCTGCCTCACGCATGCTCTAATATTCTCTCTTTAGTGCCACTCTTATTTATAAGCATATTATTAAAAGATAAATGCTGAAATTCAACTACAGGAAATTAAGCACGTGTTTGTTTTAAGGTTGGCAAAGAGATTTTTCATTCTTGCTTTTCTTTCTATTAAAAGCTACTTTCCTCCCTCTACATTCTCTCCCTACAGGGCCTATGTGCCACCATGGAACCCAATTGTTCATCCCACAGGGCTTATTTCCATAAGTGAAACCTGGCCCATCACCCACATTTTACAGGTTAGGAAGACATTTAGAGACAATCCAATACAGAGGACCCAAAACAGAATGAAAGAAATTTAAGAGGTAACCACCTGTTCTCTGCCTTTCCTTAACTATTTATGAAAGCGATCTCATAGCCTCCTCTGGCATTTCAGCAATTTCCATTGGCAAGAAATATTTCATATATTTCCTAAACTTCTCCCTGATTATGCCGTTTCAATGTGCCTTTAGTGCTCTATTTTTTTCTTCCAGAGTTTTTTGTGATATACTGGAAAAGGCTGCTTCACAACCATTAGAAAAAATGACCCCTGAAATTACATGGAGATTACTCTTACCATATTATCCAGTAATGGCCTCGCTTTATATTTATCCAGAGGAGTTAAAAACTTAGGTCCATAAAAATATCCTGCACATGGATGTTCATAGCAACTTTATTCATAATTGCCAAAATTTGGAGCAATAAGAACTTACTTTTATAAGTGAATGGAAGAGCTGTGTTACATCTAAATAATGGATATTATTCAGCGCTAAAAGGATAAGAGCTTTCAAGTCACAAAAAGACATAAAGAAATCTTAAATGTGTATTACTAAGTGAAAGAAGGCAATCTGAAAAAAATACATATTATATGTATGATTCCAACAGTATGACATTCTGGAAAAGGAAAAATTATGGAGACAGCCAAAAGATCAAAGGTTCCCCAGGATTGGGGGAAGCAGGCAATGACTAGGCAGAGCACAGACATTATTTCAGGACAGCAAAAATGATACTATAATATGGACACATATATACAGCTATCTGAACTCATAGAACATACAACACAAAGAAAGATAAACTGTGAAATTTGGGTGATTATTGTCAATTTAGATTCATTGATTTTAACAGATGTACTCTCTCGTGAGGGATATTGACCATGAGGAGTCTAGTATGTCTGGGTTAGAAATTCTGTAGGAAATCCCTGAACTTTCTGTTACATTTTACTGTAAGTTTAAAACTGCTTTTAAAAAGAGTTTTAAGAAAATAAATGATTTACAGAGACTAGTATTTGGTTTTCCATCTGTTTTCTTCTCTTATCAAACTTAGGATATGATCTTTGAGTTTTATTTTAATGTATGTGTGTATATAAGTTATACGCTTCTTTGGCTATCAGTGAGTCCTGACTCAAAAATTTGTATCTTAACTCAATTGTAAGATTTATATGTTTTTTTTTCCTCACTGTGGAGAATAGGGCAGTTCATGTGATGATGGTAATAGTCATTCATAACTGATATTGTGCCTGGATCTGAGCTGTGTGCTGCTTGACACATTATAAGTGCTTAACAAAAGACTGTTAAGAAAAAGATAAATTATCCATTGTGATTCATGTATCATTCTCAAGTTCATAAATCATCTATGAAGGATTTCACATTCAATAATGTTATGATTTGGATTTTGAATGTCCTCCCAGTTGAAGCTTGGTCCCCAGTTGATAGTGATGTTAGGAACTGGTGGAACCTATAGGAGGTAGGGCCTAGTGGAAGGAAGATAGGTCACTGGATGTGCCCTTGATGGGTATGTTGAGATCCCAGCCCCATGCTCTGTTTCCTAGCTTCCATGAGTTGAGCAGCTCTGTTCTACCACACACTCCCCGACATGATACCATATCTCAGGCCCAAAGCAACAGCACCAAGAAACCATAGACTGAAACCTCTGAAATTGTGACCCAAGCTACACAGCCTAGGCTGCTTGTCCATAGGTCCAAACACATGGTGGCCAGTTAATGCTACTTTTTCTGTCCCACTTTCCTGGAAATCCACAACACATGCACTACACAACCATCTGCTTTCTCTTCCCTATTACAAGACTGCAGAGTACTGTTGGAGAAAACCATAACATAGTACAGGTTATACCTCTACATGTTTATAATCTCTCTTATCATATACTATTCTTTTCAAAGTCCCTGACATTCATCTACCACCCTCATTCTCAACAGATAAATTTGCTTCCAAGCATACACACACACACGCACACACACACACAAACACACTCTGGGCCCACCAAATTGGTCCCAAATTTCTTTCCTAAAGAGTTTGTGTGAACACAGATACAAGACAATTTTTCCTTGGATTGAGGTTATCTGGTTTGGTTTGGCAGGACTGGAGAGGTATTTCTTCTGGATATTTTTTGGGGAAGATCTCCAGTTTGCTTTCTGGTCCACCTCTCATACTGCTGGAGCATCCATGCTGTAGGAAAGTCTCCTGTATCCAAAGGAGTCAGTCCAACTTACACCAGATGTGAAGATTAGAGGGAGGAAACTAGCTCGTCAAAGAAAACGAAACATCTACTATCCATTTTAAAATGCTCTTTTAGGTCATCCCTATCTGCTCCAGTTTCCTGGTTCCTTATTCCTGTGCCAATCAGAAGGTACTCACCACTTGTCAATTTTGTTATCTTCTTTATTGCAGCACATGGGATCAATTAACACATGAAAGTTCCCTCATCTGTGAGCTGTCTACAGCCTTACCATTAGGAGCTCTGCCAGGGTCAAGCAGCTGCAGAAGCCTCTTTTAAAAACAGCTTAGAATATTTGCTGGACTTGGCAGCGACTTAGTTTGGAAGCACCAAATCTAAAGTACTAGCCAGTACTTGATTTGATTTACTAAAATCTAGACATCCATTTTGCTGATTATGTTCCCATAAGCAAGCAGCTGTTGTTAAGGGCCCCTGCTCTGGTTTGATGAGTCGAGCCAAGAAATTCACTCTCTGACAACAAAGGCATGTCAGGAACAGCCAGGAGCAGTATCAGAGCTTGGGAGTGAAAGAATGTTCTGGTTAATGAGAGCCAGATGAAAGGAAATCTTTGATATTTTATTGTATTTTTTAGCTTCAACTAATATATCCATTTCTTTGATGCTAATAAAGGGTGCTTGCATGTTGTTTTCAAAATCCCCAAATAGTTTGAAATATTTGAGCCATTATGCAAGTCACCTACCACCTTCTCTTGCCGCAATATCTCCTAATGAGTGTCTCTTTTTTCCTTGCATCCATTTTTCCATGGAGTGGTAATTCTATAAGGCAGATTTATTCATGGAATTCAGCTGCATGAAATTTCCTAATGGTTTCCTATTATGACTATAATAAATCCAAAGTCCTTATCCCATTTCACAAAGATCTGTCTGATCTGACTACTGCCAATCTGTTTGCATGTCTTCTTTACCCACACTGTGCTAAGCACACTGCTCTCCTCAGTTTAGATTTAGAACTTACATGCTTGCTGTTCTCTCTGCCTAAAAGCCCTGAATGATTTCCTCAATTAAGCTTTCTTGATGTTACTTAAAACTTACTGGTTCTAGTAAACAGGATTAGAGCAAGCCTATGCTTATTTTGCAACCTTTCCTGTAGACGCAAACTCAAGTTCATAGCCTGCTTTCTTAGCAGCCATGCTTGGAATGTATTAGTAACATAACCATGCTGTCACATTACTTTATGTTAGAAATTATGTTGTGTTTCTCTCTAAGAAATAAAAGTATCTATACCTCATAAGTCTGGTTTGTACGCTAAAGACTTCCATCTACCTCTTAGATCTTCTAATATTGATTGCTTAAGGTCAAACCAATACAATCTTGACTTTTCAGATAAAGGGTGAGCTTCTATAAGAAAAAGCCCCAAATCTACAATGGCTTAAGTGAAATAAGTGTTTATTTTTCTGCCACATAACAGCACAGGGTAGCATAGTTGTCCAAGTTGGCTCTATCGGGACTTTTAGCAACTTAGATTCCCTATATTTCTGATCTATTAATCCCTGAGACTCAGTCCTTCTCAGTTGTCAAGCTAACTTGTAGCCATATCTAAGATCCAGACCACAAGAAGTGAAGAATGAACTTTCTTTTAAGCAAATGAGGTGGAAGTTTCACTTGTTGCTTCTGATCATTTTCTATGGTGATATAAGTTCTATGATCATTTGGTTTAGGGGTGCTGGGAAAGATAGTCTCTCCTTAAGCATCAATGTCTGGAAGGATTGGTTTGGGGAACTCAATAGCAATCTGCCGTACTTACATAATCAGTGCTACTTGATTAAATTATTGACTAACCAAGATGACACTCCTCTTTCCCACCTGACACTGATGTGATTGAAAAACAAGAGAATAACAGAAACCAAAGCATCATCTTTATGTCCAGGTTGAAAGTGTGGCTTTATATCTTTTAGCCACAAGAACTTGATAATGCCAACCCTCAGAATAAGTCAGACTTCTTCAAGGCAGTTTTGGACAGAGGCAAGTCTTCTTGTGTGCTCCCTTGAAGGAGTAGGGGAACATTTGCTTTCTGAAGCAGACTTCTTCCATAAGGAAGGATGGCTGAACTCAGCCAAGGATGCTCATTTATTCTAATAAAATGTACTAAACATATCATTTGATATGCTTCTTCTGAGATGGTGTAAGTGAAGGAACAGAGACATGGCATGCATTTGCTCTTAAGAGTAAGAATAAATAAATAAAATATCTGTCTGATTGAAATAGTTAATGGGTATCAATGATTTCTAAAATCCTCATTCTCCATCACTCCTTCCTTTCAGTTTAAACTAATCTCTTTACCAATCCTTCATGCTATATCTCTGCCCAATTTTATTTTATACCTGGGATAAAACCCAGGGGATGCTTAACCTCCCAAGTCACATCCCCAGTCTGTTTTTATTTTTTATTTTGAGACAGGGTCTCACTAAATTGCTGAGGCTGACCTTGAACTTGCAATCTTCCTACCTTAGCTTAACAAGTTGCTGGGATCACAGGCTTGTGCCACCACACCCAGCTATCTCTGCACATTCTATCTTGGTGCATACATTTCTGCTACATCCATGTCCCCCTTTCTCTTATCTTTTAGATTTTTCTACACTGATTTATCCTCCATAGTTAAATGTGCTTCTTTCTTTCCCATCTTAAAGAAATTATTTCTTTGGTCCTGACCTCTTCTAACTAGTACAATCTCTGCAAGCCTCTTGAAAGAACAATGTGAACTCATTTCTTCATTGTCTATTCAATTCTCTACCCATTGAAACTGACTTCTGTCACCACCACTAAATGAAACCATTCTTAATAATTTTCAAATGTAACACTAGTTCATTTCTCACCTGACCCCTCAGCAGTGACAGTTATATATATATATACATACATACATATATATGATTCTCCCTTTCTTAAGGTTTCTATGACAACCCTCTGTGGTTTTATTTCTTTACGTGTCTTTATCCCCTTTATTCCACAAATATTGGTCTTCCCTGCAATTCATCCTTCTTCCTCACCTCCCCCATTATAAAAACTCTCCTTAGATAAACATTAAAATCACTAATATGCTGATGATTTCTAAATTATTACTGTAAACCTTTATCTGTACATCTTATTACATACCCTACTGTCCACTTGATATCTTCCCATAAATGTGCTTCATGCAGCATCCCAAAGCTGTATTCATCATTTCCACATCAAACCTGGACAATAAGGTCCTCAGGCACACCAATCAAAACCAGGAATCAGCTCCCACATTCCTCATTTCTTCAAGTCTCTCATTCTACAATTCTATACAAAAACTACCCTCAAGTTAATCCCCTTTTTATTCCTGCTACCATTTTCATACAGGTGCAGACCTTGTGCATGTTCCCAGGACCTTGGCTTCTACTCTCTATTTTGGTAGGGACAACGATCTTTCCTATCACTACCAGAGTGGTTGTTCTAAAATATAACTTAAATACCAAGTATTAATAAAAAGTCATAGAACAACCACTCCTACCAGTATTTTGTTCTGGTACTTCTAGATTTATCTTTATAACAAAATGTCAACCTTTTGAGACTTTACCTTCTATGTTCCTATGTTGCTGAGGATGCCCGTGGAAAAATAGTGTAATGTCATGTGTGGATTGGCTTCCTTACAAATCCACGGCCTCAACTCAGCAATCCTTCTCTGATCCTTCCTTTTATGCAGCATCAACTGGGAATCTTTAGCACAACATTCTTCAAGCTCTGATATAATCACCTCTCAGCTCTCCTTGGTAAATAGCATGACCTCCTTCAGAGAGGGGAACAAGTTATGCCCACTCCATGGGTTTTGTTTAGAGTAGTTAATCCTAAGGTACACTTGGTTAAACAAATTAGGCAGCAGGACCTCTGTCTAAATCCCTATTAGAGGTGAAATATTACCAGGATGGAGGACTCTCCATGTTCACAACAAAGTCTAAACTATTTCATGTGACATAAAAGGTCCTTCATGATTTGCTCCTGGTGCTTCCTCTCTACTTGTGAGACCTAACAAACTGCATCCTCCACATAAAACCTCCTATAGCCTTTGCAAAAGCTCAGTTGAAATACTCACTTGTTTGGTGGAGTGACACCTTTGAAGTATTCAGAACTTTACCTGATCTTGGATCCAAAGCTATCACCATGATTACCCACATAAACAAAGGTGCCCAAATGGTGTTTAGTGCTATGATTGGCTCCACCAATTCTACTCCATCCCCCAATACCAACTACACCCAGTAGCCACACTCCAAAACAGTTGGGGGCAATTTCGAAGAAGTTACTATATAACTATATTCTAAAGTAAGGAACTAAATGATAAATTCATTTCTTTCCACTCTTTCATTTGCTTTGAAATATCAGCTAATGTAAGATGGCTGATATTAGAAGAAAAGTGAACACTGACTTGAAATAAAATGTGAGTAAAACAGTATTCATTTTAGTATATAGGGAGATATAAAGATAATATTAAGTATTATTGGTATAGAATATGTGTTCTATTATAAGTGCAACCTTCTTGATCCATTTTATGCTGCTATATAGGATACCCAAGACTGGATAATTTATAAAGAAATGGAGATTTATTTCTTATGACTCTAGAGGCTGGAGTCTAAGGTTGAGGGTCCTTCATCTGCCCTCAGCCTTGGACTTCATATACCTGATGGAATAAATTAGGTAGAAGGCCCTCTGTCTCTGAGGGCCTTCTTGCATTATTCCATGGCAGAAGGCAGAAGACAAGGACAGCACAAACTAGAGAGGACAAGAGAGGCTAATGTGCTTTTATAACAATCCACCATGGAGAGACCAATTCACGCCCATGATAAAAAACATTAATCATAAGAGCCTCCCAGTATTTAGAAGATTTTGAACTGTATTAGCATGGCCTGATTACCAGTCTATATCCTCTAATTGACTGTATACACCTTAAAGGCAAATTTTCATCTCTGTATCTCCAGAGTGGAAAGTATGAGCCCCATGAATAATTAATAATGAAAGCTCATAGAGCTATCAGGGTCAAGGTTAAGAGTACTTAATCATGTAATTAGTACTTCAAAAGGCATGGGAGAGCGTATCACATGCTGTACCTTACAGCTCAAGTTACTAAAAGGTGCAACCAGAGTGTTTTATGCATGTTTCTCACTTCTGTTCCTTTGCTACTGTGTGAAATTCACTATTTTTTATATTTTCACTTTTCCTCTCTTCTGCTTGTCTTTCCTCCACATGACTATTGCTATTATGGAAAGGAATTATGTTTATTTATTGAAAGAAGCTGAGTTTTCCAGGATTGAATACTAATACTGTATTTAAATTAACATTTTTTTCCCCTCAGAACAGAACAGAAATCTTTCTGGACTGCATTGATTTAAGGGCCTTATTAATTTGATAATGTTAATTAAAAGATACCTAACATGAAATAGTAAATAATGCTTTTTTACAAACCACATATATTATAAATAAAATTTTGATGTTCTCTTCTACTCTATTTTCCACTTAGAGAAATAGAAAAATTTATTAGGTATCAAGTAACAACTGACTTTTATAATTGACTTTTCAAGTTTGATTTATCTTTTAAAATTAAATATAAGGTATAATATTCTGGAAATTAAGTAATTCAAGAAATGCAGTGGGCATGGTGGCACACAGCTGTAATCCCAGTGGCTCTGGAGGCTGAGGCAGGAGGATAGCCTGGTCCAAAGCCAGCCTCAGCAATTTAGGGAGACCCTGCCTCAAAATAAAATATAAAAAAAGGTCTGGGGATGTGGCTTAGTGGCTAAGTGCCTCTGAGAAAACAACAACAACAACAACAGCTTACAAAATGTGAAGAATGTCTCAAGAGGGGAAGCTCACAGGGCTGAGAGAGGATATATTGAAGACGCTAAGTCAATCAACCCTTGGTTATAGGTTTCCAAAAATTCCCAGAGAACAGCTCTGCCTTTGGCACCCTTAGTGCTTTATGGGGATTTTGATTTTGCTGTTCTTTGCCCCATGTAGAATGCGTCCTTCCTCATGGTTTTTATATAAAAATTCTCTCCATCTCCCCAACACACACACACACAAACACACACACACACACACACACACACACACACACCAATTTTGACTGTTGTTATAAAACGAGGCAACTTAGATTGATTTGCTCTAAGCATAAAGGAAATTTGATCTTTTATCAGTATTGCTTTTTTCTAAAACTTGATTTTTCCTCTTGGTACTATTGAAGGAGCAAGACTCTGAAGGGAAAAAGAAGAGTGTAGGCCTAGGACAGAGGAGTCAAAGAGGTCTCTGCTTTCTTTTCATCCAGGCTTTGGGCCAAGGGCACAAAAGGAGTCCTTGTAGAACTCCATGACTCAGCCTTGCTCACTAGGGCTCTGGGTTAGCGCCAGAGACATATTGTAAAAAATGTGTGTGTGCTCAGGCTTTTTCCCTGGGCCCCAAGGAATCAAAAGGAGAACTGATTTCTTATTCAAGGACTTGAAAGTCCTAATAAAGCCTGTTTTTCTTTTTCTTTCTTTCTTTTTTTTTTTCTTTTTGTCAGAGATCTAACAGAAAGCAAGAGGACTATAATGCATTGTTTTCTTTAGGAAATGTGCTCCAATACTTGAAATATTTTTGTTCCCTCCTTAGATATTTAACTTCACTTTACATTCACACTCTTTCTGCCAGTTTCCGAAAGAGGGTTGGTTGTACAGCCGGCAGGACAGGGTGAAGATGGGGCGTAGGAATGGAGGGACTGGCGTCTCTTCCTTCTCCCTCTTTCTAACTTTGGAACACATTCTAGTCCTCTCCAGCAATACACAGGAGAGCAAATAGGCCCTCCTGTTTGCTTTTCTCTGAATTTCTGTTAGGGCCTACTGGAGGCAGTAGGGGAGAACAAGGAAGAAAGACTAACCCTTGGAACTCAGTTTAGCCTCAGGCTGAAAAAGAAAAGAGGCTTTCATGAGTTCGATCTGGTTTACTAGAGCTTTATATTATGGCTAGAAGCCAAATTCCCAACTAATAAAGTTTTTTTAACTGATGTTTACCCCCTCAATCATTTACTTTGTGAGAATATAAATCTCAGAGGTATCAGGAAGTAGATGATTGGTGAAATTGAGAGATATTCCTAGTACTCCTTGGCAGAACACTATTAAATAGTGCACCAATCTCTCTCAAATTTTTAAAAATTGTAAGCATAAAAAACTGATTTCAAAGTAAAAACAGTACTTTTCTTTGCAGAATACATTTTAATGATACTGGTGTCAGTAAAGGCCCTGAAATTACCTGTAAACAGTACAATGTAACAGAGCAATAAGATATTTACAAACCAGTCCATGGAGTTCAACAAGATCTTGAGAGAACCCGAGACTGCCCACACTGAACAAAGGAGACCCATACTTTCCACCCACACTGTTCTTGGGCCATTCCACTGACTGACTCAGTTTGAAATGACAGAACTGCTAAACATTGAGAAAGATGCTAAAGATTGAAATGATTTGAATGTTGGTGATAAAATGTATCTACCACGAGTCACACTGCAGCCATGTGGTTCAAACTGTGCAATGAACAGAACTAATCACTGCCAGAAGTTTCAACAGCAAATGCTAACATAAAAATTTTCCACCGCAATCATGTTTAGAAATATTATCTGGTTCTAGCAAGTATGTCAGGTACATTCTGACTGAGATACTGAGCCCCAGAGATCTCCACCTATGTGGTTTCATTTGGTACTCTTAGCAGTCTTGTGAGGTGGGCAGGCCAGTCATGATTATTCTTTTTGTAGAGTATCCATGTTCAGCTGGCTGCTCTTCTTATTTGTCAGGGGCTTTGCATATATGGCTGAAAATGCATATTAAATTTTATGATACAGTCACATGTCATTTAAAATCTAGGAAACATTAGTTTACTGTGTCATTAGCCAATTTTGTCCTTGTCCAAACATCATAAGATATATTTAATAAACCTAGACGGTATAGGTTGATTACTCATTGTGGCCTCTTGATGCAATAAAGAGATGCAGGAAAGATGAGATGTTTAAGGCTGCTGCTGGCATGATGCAGCATACAGTTTTATAGCAAACAATTTTTATTAGTAGAAGGAGCACATGCTAAGAAAATGAAAAAAGGAATAGTGTAGTAAAGTACATAAATCAGGAACATCATTATTTATTATCATTATCAAGTATTACATACTGTACTAATTATATGTGTTATGCTTTTATGTGATTGGCAGCCTAGAACATTTGTTTACACCAGCGTCACCACAAAAGCGTGAATGATGCATTGTGCAACAATGTCACTGGGCCATAGGAATTTGTCAGCTCCATTATAATCTGAGAAGACCACTATTATATATGTGGTCTATCATCAACCAAACCTCAGTAATTATACATGACTGTAATTTGAAAATGAAGTAAAAAATATTGGTTTTGTAATATTGACCACAAAAACAAAAGCTGCAACAATGTAGATGTTGAGGTTAAGATTCTCCATGATTGGGATTCTTCCACCTAGGAAGGCAGCTGTACCAATTTGATCTGGCGGATACGGAGCAGGAGGACCTGGAGGACCTGGAAGGGCAGGCTGAAGACAGAGTCTCACTGAGTTGCTTAGGGCCTCTCGAAGTTGCTGAGCCTGGCTTTGAACTCCAGATCCTCCTGCCTCAGCCTCCTGAGATGCTGGGATTACAGGGCATTTTGAGATCCAAGATGGCGGTTTAGAGGGAGGCTATGTTCCTTGTCGCTCCGCAAGGCTGGATTCAAGCAGAGGATATCTGTTTCTCGCTGCCAGCAGACTGACCACAGACCGCCAGTGGAGAACCAGCTGCCTGCTGCTGCCTGGAAGTTCACTGTTACAGTACCTGCAGGTTTGAAACAAAACACTGAAGAAAGAAATTAAGGAAGACCTTAGAAGATGGAAAGATCTCCCATGTTCTTGGATAGGCAGAATTAATATTGTCAAAATGGCCATACTACCAAAAGTGCTATACAGATTCAATGCAATTCCAATTAAAATTCCAATGACGTACCTCACAGAAATAGAGCAAGCAATCATGAAATTCATCTGGAAGAATAAGAAACCCAGAATAGCTAAAGCAATCCTTAGCAGGAAGAATGAAACAGGGGGTATCGCAATACCAGAACTTCAACTGTACTACAAAGCAATAGTAACAAAAACAGCATGGTATTGGCACCAAAATAGACAGGTACATCAATGGTACAGAATAGAGGACACGGACACAAACCCAAATAAATACATTTTTCTAATACTAGACAAAGGTGCCAAAAATATGCAATGGAGAAAAGATAGCCTCTTCAACAAATGGTGCTGGGAAAACTGGAAATCCATATGCAACAGAATGAAACTAAACCCCTATCTCTCACCCTGCACAAAACTCAACTCACAATGGATCAAGGACCTTGAAATCAACCAGAGACCCTGCATCTTATAGAAGAAAAAGTAGGTCCAAATCTTCACCTTGTTGGCTTAGGATCAGACTTCCTTAACAGGACTCCCATAGCACAAGAAATAAAAGCAAGAATCAATAACTGGGATAGATTCAAACTAAATAGCTTTCTCTCAGCAAAGGAAACTATCAGCAATGCGAAGAGAGAGCCTACAGAGTGGGAGAATATCTTTGCCTCTCATACTTCAGATAGAGCACTAATTTCCAGAATATACAAAGAACTCAAAAAAATTCTACACCAAGAATACAAATAACCCAATCAACAAATGGGCTAAGGAAATGAACAGACACTTCTCAGAAGAAGATGTTTAAGCAATCAACAGATATATGAAAAAATGTTCATCATCTTTAGTAATAAGAGAAATGCAAATCAAAACTACACTAAGATTCCATCTCACCCCAATTAGAATGGCGATTATCAAGAACACAAGCAACAATAGGTGTTGGAGAGGATGTGGGGGAAAAGGTACACTCATACATTGCTGGTGGGACTGCAAATCAGTGCAGCCACTCTGGAAAGCAGTGTGGAGATTCCTTAGAAAACTTGGAATGGACCTACCACTTGACCCAGCTATCCCACTCCTTGGCCTATACCCAAAGGACTTAAAATCAGCACACTACAGAGATACAGCCACATCAATGTTCATAGCGGCTCAATTCACAATAGCCAGACTATGGAACCAACCTAGATGCCCTTCAATTGATGAATGGATAAAGAAACTGTGGTATATATATATACAATGGAATATTACTCAGCTATAAAGAATAATAAAATTATGGCATTTGCAGGCAAATGGATGAAATTGGAGAATATCATGTTAAGTGAGATAAGCCAATCTCAAAAATCCAAAAGAGGAATGATCTCACTGATAAATGGATGATAACACTTAATGGGGAGTGGGAGGGGGACAAGAATGGAGGAAGGAGGGACTGTATAGAGGGAAAAGAGAGGTGGGAGGGGTGGGGGGGAAGGAAAAAAAATAATGGAATGAATCAAACATCATTACTCTATGTAAATTTATGAATATGCAAATGGTATGCTGTATTCCATGTGCAAACAGAAACAACATGTATCCCATTTGTTTACAATAAAAATAAATTAAAAAAAATAAATAAAAATAAAAGAAAAAAATATATAGGGCATTTTGAACTTTAAAAAAAAAAAAAAAAAAAAAAGATTCTCCATGATCATGAGGCAAGGAAAAGGTGTTTATTCAAAAGGTTTATTCATGGATCTTAGCTGACAAAAAGGTGCTCTACTTCTTGGATGATCTCCAACCATTAAAATACTGGCACCTTCTGAATTTGCATCTCTGGGATGGACTTTTCTCCCAGCTTTTAACTGGTTTATTTGCTTACTTAACAAGTCCTTGAGGGGGAAAAAGCCCACTTGATTCATATCTTCAAATCATGAATGGGTCTGGTCTTGCAGGCTGAGGTTCCTCAGCAGCATGTGCAGATGAATAGGCTAACAGAGGCAAGCAACAAGAGCAGATGGCCTCCATCAAATACGATCTGTTCAAACTGCTCTAATTTATTCTTTATAACACATTTTATCTATGTGTGAAAGTAACATAGTTTGTTTTCAATTCCAAATTATTTTTGTTTTTTTACCGTTCCCCAAATCAGTAAGATAAACAAACCATTAAGTTAAACCCAGAAGACTTCAGATAAACACAATTTACTAGTGGGTTGCTCTATGGCAGATATTAGCCCTCTCACAGATGAAAGAAATATCTATGCATCAATTGCCAAAATATGACCTGCAGTTGTCTGGTGTTATGCTAATAAGTAAATATTTAAACAATAATCACAAATCAGGTTTGCAAAAGCAAATATAGTATCTAATGGTTTACATCTAAAATAGTGAACATTCTCTCATTTATTTAAGAAACTGGTGTTTCAAAAATTAAACCAGGCTGAGTGCAGTGGCGCCTACCTATAATCCCAGTGGCTCAGGAGGCTGAGGCAGAAGGATCAAGAGTTCAAAGCCAGCCTCAGCAATTTAGCGAGGCACTTAGCAACTCAGCGATACCCTGTCTCTAAATAAAATATTAAAAAAGAGCTGGGGATGTGGCTCAGTGGTTAAGCATCTCTGGTACAAAAAAAATAAAATTAAATCAGCAGAAAAACTGAGCATAGGAACAGAAATTCCTGTTTAAAATAACTATGAAAAGAAGATATAGACATGAGACTTTAGCAATTATTAAAAACCTTCATTCTAGTTAGAAAGGTATGAATGCATGACTCGTACTGATTTTAATAGACAATACCTTTGTGTAAACCCAGCACTAATATTTACACACAGAAAGGTATTTTTCCAAGGTTATTTCTGGCAATATTTGCAAAATAATTTTTTTATTATTTGTCTAGTCTTGCCCTTTTTTCTCATTTAACTACATATCATATAATAGAGAACACTCTTTCACCAAAAGGAACACTTCTCCATTTGTTTAACAATTTGTGTATTTTTATAAACAGATGTTATATCTGTAAAACAATGCAACTTTATTCAAAGTCCTATTTGACTTTTTCCTTTGTGTGTGTGTGTTGAAGTTGAAACTGAACACACATTACTGGCTTGTTATGTCTCCACTTCTCCACTTACATATTTTATTTTAAAATAATCCATATAGAAACTTGCCTAAAAATATGAAAAAAAAAAAAACACCCCAAGAAGTAAAATGGTTTCAACTCAACAAAAACCTTCTTGAGAAATAGTGAGGAAAAAATAAATAAATAAATAGCAATGCCAGCCCCAAACTGATTTTATATTTCGCACTACCTGAATAATTTTTGGAAAAGTGATTTCTGGCTACTTAATTTAATAGAACATCAATGGATTTCAAGTTAACCTTCACATCAAACATTAAATTTCCAAAATCCAATACTTCTGAGATAAGCTATACATAGAATTTAATGGCATAAAAGATAATTTGTTAAAATGCTAAGCATCACAAATGTATATGGGCATATTCCAAGTCTCCATCTAATAAATTAGTAACCACCAAACCACCACATGGCATTTTAAAATCACAGTATATACCTAGGCATTTAAACAAAGATGCAATTTCATTATAACTTTTAAAAAATTTTTTCAGTTACTGTGACCCCATTCAGTGTTTTTCTTTCCATTGGAACTGTAGTTTCTCAACATCATTGTAAATATTTTTTTTTTTTCTTACAATGACTTTGGATTGAGAAACATGTTTAGAAAGGTGACTGCTATTTGCCTGTGTGCCTTGGGAATTAGCAAGAAGCATAAGGACTCTTTCATACTGCCTTTGCCCCAAGTAATTAAAAAGCACCCCCTAGCTCCCAAGAGAGAACCTACGTGGGATCTCTGATTTCAAAACAACATAAAGAGGTAACTTGAACAACAGATTCCACATTGTTTTATAGTTTACCAGTAATATCAGAAGGGACAGTTTTTAAGACACCCTGTAGCCTATAGTACCAATATAAAACTAATCTAGGGAAAAACCTTAGATTATTCATACTGAAGTCTAATTGCACCCCAAGGAATAATAGTCAATACATTATTTCTATGTGATCATGGGACTAATTTGTTTTTTGGCTTTCTGGCTTTCAACCTGAGGAATGGCTCTAATACAAATATAATTTTGAGATTGGTCCTTTATTTATGGGTTATCAGAATATTTTTCAATGTGTTTTATAAACTGGGTATATGAGAAGCAATTATGCACAAATGCCCACCTACAAATATCCTTATTAGATTTTCAAGCTTATCCTAAACTGATTTTTCACCGGTTAGAAAGCAATGCTATTTCATCATATAAAGCATTAAAGAAACAGAAGTCCCTATCTATAATAATCTTAACTTTTCTTGGTGTGTATCAATCTGAAAAGGAGGTTGGTCAGATTTTTTTGTATCTGTGCCACTTGAAGAAAATTATTTAGCCATGGTATTTTAAAAATATTAGTTCTGTTTTATAAAACTGTACTATTTTCTACATTTATTGATAATTTCTAACTCACTCCAGTCATTTCTCCTTTATTTTATCAGTTTTATGAGATTATTTTTTCCAAAGAACATAGAGAAATTAACAAATATGGCATTAAAATTGTGTTCATATGATTTACTGGCACTCAAATCTCAATAGATATTAATAAAATGTACAAACAGTATTTGGTTCTTCAAGGCCATTTCTTTTATTTTCATATTAAAATAGTGCTCTATTTTTATAGATCATTAAGTATTAACATTTCTTATGAATTAAGCTGTCAAATTATTTTATTTCTAATATATTTCTCAAGTCATTAAATAATAGATAACAAGCATTTAGCTAAATCAGTAGATATTTTATTTAAATAAACTCTTTTGTAAAGTAAATTTCTTTTACAAATAAACAGTTTTTAAACGATAGTTTTTACCATATTCACCAGCCAGAATTATCACTGAGGGACAAATTATATATTTGATTTACTTAGTCAAATTTATTTATCCAACAACTTAGTGGGTGATTTTTCTCATTGCCAAGTAGCTTACTTTTTTTTAAGTACTAGTTATTGAACCCAGGAGCACTTTACCACTGAACTACCTCCCTGCCAAACTCTACCCCCTTTAAAAAATATTTTTGACACAGGGTCTCACTAGCTTGCCCAAGTAGCCCTTGAACTTGCAATCCCCCTGCCTCAGTCTCCACGCAGCTGGGATTACAGAAGTGCACCATGGCACCTAGCAGTGGTCTACAGTTCTTACATAAAATTTTTTAGTTTCTTTTTTAAATGAATCAAACAATGATGTCTAAATAGAGCTATATTCTCCAAGAGAACAACGAACATTTTAGGGCTTGTACCGTGTTCCCCCACACCTTTCAGTGGTTAACACAGTAGTGTTCTGTGCTCTTGTCAGTATTTTGTAGCAAAATAAATTGTTCTTTTTATTTCTCTATGTTCAGCTTTTCATCTTCATTAGTAACTTTTATGAAGTAGTTTCCTAGAACTGTCATAACAAATTACCATATTGCATGGCTTAAAAACAACACAAATTTATTTTCACAATTTTGAAATCGAGACGTATAAAAATTAAGGTGTCAGCTGAGCCCTGCTTCCTCCAAAAGTTCTAGAGGAGATTCCTTCCCTGCCTCTTCCATCTTCTGGTGATTCCACGGCTTGCAGATGTACCACTTGTATCTACTTCAGTGTTCACTGGACTTCTTTCTCTTTTCTCTTTCCCTTTCCTGTTTTGTAAAACAATGTGTGTTCTTGGATTTAGGACCTACCTGGTTAATCCCATATTACCGCAGCTGGAGAGTCTCATTTTGATTGTATCTGCAAAGACTGTTCCCCCTCCCCTTCCCACGCAGAATAATCTCACATTCACAGACTCTCAGTAGGCATCTTTTGGAGACTACCGTTTAACCACTTCGGTAATTAATTGTACAGATTTCAGTATTACAAATACTGCATATTTGTACTAGATCGTGTAAGTGTTAAGCTGATACCTAAGAAATCCAAAATATCAGAATAGAATTTCTCTGTCATCTTACAGTCTAGTCAGGCAAGACTGATGGAGCAGTTCTGCTCCAATCAGCTATTAAGGGACCCCCTGCTGAGTCTCTGGCATGTCAGGGCATTTGGCTCAGGAAGGAGGAAGTGGAGAGAAGACAATTTTTTTAAAATATGTAAGATTGGAATTGCACACATCACTTGGTGATGCCATTCTGTTGGTGAGAATGTAAGTATTTATGTCACTTCCTTCAGCCTCCAGTAAGTCTGGGCAATAGCATCTCCAGCTAGGAGGCCATGCCTCCAGATTTAACTGACTGCTATGCCCAGATGAAGGAATGGGTTGGAGAACTAACAATATATGGCAGTTTAAAAGCACCTTAACTTTCCTAATTGTATCATTTTAAGGTAAAATACATCATGGGTAGAGTCCACATGGTACGATAGTTAATCATTTTCATTGTAGCCTGAAAAATGAATACTGATTCTCTTGTTTTTTTTTTAAATTCCATAGTTTGACATTATCTTTAAAGGAAGAAATTATTTTTCTGTAGTTCAGAGGTCATCGTTAGACATGGTTATTGTTAGTTAGTCATTGCTATTTTCTTTCAACTGTCTTTAAAACTCTCTTTAAAAGCAGCAGCACAAAACTAAAGAAGAGTGGTCAGCAGAACCTGGACACTAAGAATGGCATTCAGAGGCAGAGAATGGAACAGAGAACGTTCCTTGGGCACACTTAACTAAGCTCAAATAGTTGCTAGAAGGAGAAATGAAACTAAAATCGTAAGTTTTCATTAACATCAAAGCTTAATTATACATTTCACATGAGGAGAATCAAGATACTCTTATGTATTTCTCTTTTCATGTTTGTGGCTTTAGCTGGTCTCTATAAAGTCCTACATATAAGATCGAAGCTCCTATACTTTCTAATGTATTGAGCTTGAAAAGACCACAACTGATACCTGCACAAGGTTCTGGTACTGAGAGTGGGCACCACAGGGTGGTGTTTCCTTAGGTGGACTTTCTTCAATATGAGTGGTTTTATGTCACACGTTTTTGAGGTCTGACTGCTGAATGACCATGACCAAAGCCATCTCTTTCTTTAGCTCTTGAGGCCTACCCATGACATTGGGAAAAAACTAAATCTAAATTTTTATATGACTTGTTGAAACCTATTTCTACGGTTTTGGTAAAGTTAAGATTCTTTGAATACATACAGTATTTCATTTAAATTATGGATATAATTTTAACATCCAGAATGCTTTTCTTTTCATTAATTCCCCATATTTAATAATTCCAAGTAATCTTGATTGCACCTCAAGTATAAACTGCTTAAACCTAAAATCGACTTCTTTCTTTCTCAAGCTATAAAAATTTCAGGTACTCCCAACTGACTGACTGATCCATAAATCCGGTAGTGGTTCTGAAAGTTTGGTTCCAAGACCAGGTGCTATAGAATCACTAGGGGATTTGTGAAAACTGCCAAGTCTTGCCCCACTTCTACTCATAGCCACACTGAGTAGAACTAAAATCTTTTAAGAAGGAAGCCCAATGAACTACACTTTTAAAAGTGCTCCAGAGGATTCTACTGCAAACTTAAGTTTGATGAAAACCACTGCCAGAGGATGGCAAATATGGTTGCCACTTCACAAGCATTTCCTGCCCTTTCGCAATTTAGTACCTTGGCACTTTCTGTTCCTGAAGTGCTTTCTACTCTCCCACTGTCAGGCCAAATCCTACAAGGCACCATAAATCCTTTTGAAGTGAGTAGGATATAAATAAGTATACACTCAACCTTCAACACCCAGCTCAAATATCACCTTTGCTGTGAATCTCCCTCTGACTCCCAAACAGGCTTAGTCATTCCTTCCTTCTGCGCTCCCATTGTAATTGACATTTGGTACTACAGTTTTTTGTCTTCTCATGGTGGAAGATGGGTTCTTGAAGGCCTGCCCCCAATGTGTCCTTTAAAATGCTGGGGTCACAGTGATATTACTGACAAGGAATTGTTGAGTAAGAGCTTATTGGTGATTTAACAGGCAAGCCCATGTATTTATTCCTGAGCTTCTCCCAACCCTAACTCCTTTATTTAAAGATAAATCTACTATCTGAGAAAGTTTCTCTCTTCTTCCTTTTCAACTGAGAGTACAGAGTTGGGAAAGAATGTAATGAAGAGGTAAGTGAAGACTATCACTCAGATCAGTCACATTATCCCTAGGTAGAGGTAAACAGAGCATATCTTAAGTCCCTAATTCACATCTAATAAGTGAAACAATCTTGATGTAAATTCAGGTTCAAGTTCAAGTTCTCAAAATTTTCTCTAATATTAGACTTTTTGTTTAAATTTATAAGAAGAGTTTTAAAAAAGCATTAAGTATTTTTATAAAGCAGAAAACATGTAATTTCCTTCTGTAAAAAGCATGGATTTATTCTGTGGAAATAATATCAATCTCAATATTTTCTTTATTAGAAAACAAAGTTATATTGGCTATAAAATATTTAAAATTTTCCTTTTTCTTATATTTGTAAACAAAATTTATAGGGAATGTTTCATACTTATTTTTCTCAGCATTTCCTATAGTGTTAAATGGTGAACAGCAATTTATATGTACATGAACTTGTACAATAACAATTATAACAACTGCAAGACTTGGTATTTTCATTCACCATCAATAAATGAAAACAGTTTTCCCCTTGGAATCATGAATAGATTAGGATTCTATAGATTAGGATTTCATAGGATTAGATAGAATTAAGACATCAAATCTTTGAATTTTTCTGCACTGGAAGTTACAACACAGAATCAAACCTGTCATCATCCAGTATCTTACTGTGAATAGTAATTAGGTAAACAATGATTTCTTAGCTGCTATGAGTTGGTTATTCCCCATTCTCCCCTAATCCTTATCTGTCACCTCTATGAAGACATTCTTCTTTCAGATCAAATATGTAGTGCAGAGCAGCACTGTTATAGTTTGGATGTGAGATGTCTCCCAAAAGCTTATGTATGAGTTAATGCAAAGGAGGCTTACAGGTAAAAGGATTGGGTTATAAAAGCCTTAATACAATTGGTGAATTAATCCCCTGATAGGATTAACTGAGTGGAAATGCTAGGTGACTAGGGTGTGGATGGAGGAGGCAGGCATTGGGGGCATGACTTTGGGGTATATATTTTGTATCTGGTGAGTGGCGTCTCTCTGCTCTCACCATACTCATCCACCATGATGCTCTGCCTCATCTTGAGCCCCAAGGAATGGAGCCAGCCTTCTATGGTCTGAGACCTCTGAAATTTTGAGACTCCCAATAAACTTTTCCTCTTCTACAATTGTTCTGGTGGGATTTTTTTAGTCACAGCAGAGAAAAAGCTGACTAAAACAAGTGTTAAGCAGAGAAATACCCCTCAGAAAGACAAGCACTTGGCAATGTATAGGCAGACCTGTAAACATAATAATGGCAGATAAGGCAGGCTGAGACTGCAGCATTTCCCCTATTGTGGTAATATGGGAGGGGGGACTTCAACAAGATTGGTTATTTTCACAATTAGTTCAGGTTCTCAAGTAAGCCTCAGTTGGAAGTACTGAGATAAATACAGCAAAGGTACAGAACTAAGAGCTCCATTTGGAAGTGGGCACACCATTAAAAATACACCTCTCCTAAACCCTCGAGCAGCACTCTGATGCACTCATCACATAAGCTCTGTAATGGAGTTAGTTTCTTCTTAACAACTGGATTGCATTCCCCAAGGTAGGAAATGGGTTTCATTCATCTTTATATTTTCAAGGGTGTCTGCTAAAGTATATGCCCTCAGTATACTCTAGTTAAACAAATAAACTGAAAATCCATCATTCAGAAAGAATTATTTACTAACACCAAGAAAGCAATTTTATATAGGCTCCAAGGGTCCAGACGTACTCATTTAAATTATACAGCTTAAGCAAACATGAGAAGAAAAAGCACTTGTCTTCTGTAAAAATGCACCAAATACAGTGTTCCAGCTCTTTTCTTGCTAGCTGGAGAGCCCACTGAAGATCAGCACTGTGTTTCTAAGGCCAGTATTTGATGTACTTATACTTTCCTTTGGCTGCCAGAGTAGTCATTGAGGGATGCTGGCATTTGTATTTATTTGGTACAGGGTTTCCTGAGGAATTCAAGACTTCTAGAAATCTATTATAAAATAAGTCACATTCTAATGTTGAGCCCAGAACCCTAAAATCTCTCCCAAAGATTTAAAAGATCAGCAAAGAAAGGAGGAGGCCACCAAGCCCAGAATAAAGAGGCTTCTAATTCTTCTTGAGGCTTAATTTGATAATAAATCATGGGGAACTTAGTTTAATAGCGTCAATATCTGCATATCAAACATGCATTTATTTTATAGATGTACTTAAATTTGATGGAAGGTATTATTGCATAGTATATGGAAATTTAGTTATAAAATAGATAATGTAGAGTTTAGACATAAATTTACCAAAAACTAATAGCTTTTAACAGCATCTTCCCATTTTGCATTTAAATGTGATTAGTTAACAAGGTTTGATTGGATTCCCTCTTCTAATTCCCAGTCGTCACAATGCTGACAAAGACACATCCAAATCAGAGGTACAGTGGAAAGTCTATAACAAGAAGACTGGATACTTTTGTCCATTGGATGAGTGACAGGTGAAGAGCTGAAAGGACAGATTAACCCTTATTTATGATCAAGAAAATTCATGGAAATTAAGTTCTAGTCTAAGTGGAAAGAAAAACTATCTGTATGTCCCCAACTACATTCAAATAAAATCTTAAGTGACAGAATCCATTACGATTAGACACAGCACTGGCAAATTTGCATTCACCTTTACATCTTTTCCTTTAATCTTAGAGGAAGCATCTTGTCCCCTGACTAATCCTTTCCCAGTATCTTAATCCCATTCTCTCTCACCTCTTTTTGAACCTGGTTTCATCGCTTATTTCCTCCCTTAACCCTTCTGGCTCCCCTGGTTTCTAAACATCAATTTATAATTAACACCTGGAATATCTAAGTCATAATATTCTCATCTTCATCCCCTGTACCTCGTAGTTGTCACCCTTTCCTTTCTTCTTCTTTCACTCACTCTCAAAATCTCTGCAATTCTCCCTTTTCTAGAAGTATTTTCCCTAAGGCCCCAATGGTTACTTTTCAAAGAAATGTCTAAGAACATTCACTGGTCTTTCTCTCACCATAAGCACTTTGCTATGTTGGGCACCACGGCTCCTTCCTTTCTTCTTAGCATTCTCTTTCCCTTGGACTTCTATTATAATAGTCTCTCTTGATTGCTTCATAATCCATGAATTTACTTTTAATTTGAAAAGTGGTTCCTCTACTTTCTCTCTGTGGTGTGGGGTAAATTATGTGAAACCAAGTGTTGATTGTACTGACTGGTCCCACTGTGTTAATCAACATCCCAGCAGGAAAAAGAACCAATAGTAAAGACAGTTAGGATCATTAATTTTGGTTGTCTACTTGACTGAGTTGAGAACACTCAGAAAATTTGTTAAAGTGTACATCTGGGTGTCTGTAAAGTTGTCTCCAGAGATGACTGGCATGTCAAACAAGTGAACTGGGTGGGGAAGACTCACCCTGAATGTGGGCAGCACCCCCAATTGGCTAGGGGTTTGGATGGAGTAAAAAATAGAAGGAGGAAGCTTATGCACATTCAACCTTGAGTGGGTGTACCTACTATACTCGTCTTGTGCTGGTGCCTCTCATGACTCAAAACTAACTGGAAACCAAAAGCATGAGAGAGTCTGGCCAATGCTCTTGAGGTCCATTTCCTAGAAGCACAGCAAAGCAAGGAAAAGTGGAGACTGACCTTGGTGGAGGGTCATAGAAACACACTGTTCACTGTCTCTTTCATGCACTTAAAAATATCTAGTGTACTAACTATTCCAAGGAATCAGAGTACACAAGTTCATAAGTCAGGAGAGATGTCCATTTTCATGGTGTTTTCATTCTATCAGGGGGAGGCTTTAAAGAATAAACATAAGGTAGGTGGTGATAAGTGATATGAAAGAAATAACAAGCAGTACCGCAACTCTGATGTAGAAAGGGCGGTCTTTTACATGTGGGTAATCTATGAGATGACAGAAAAGTTAAAATGAAAAAGAGGAAAGCCAGACTTTCTAATAAGAGCCAAGAGAGGACTGCTGAAACAGGAGAGATCAACAAGGGCAGAGTCCAACATCCTGAGGTAGAAACCTTGGCATGTCCAAGGGAAAGAGAGGAGGCTGAGGTGCTCAAGTGTGAGAGAGGGAGGGGGACAGAAGGTGAGGGAAGAATAGCAGGCAGAAGTGAGATCATAAAAGGCTTTGCTGGCCAGGCAAGAAGTTAGGTTTTTTTCCCTAATACAACATAAAGATTTTAGGGTGATCACAGTGGATTGGTGTGTGTGAATTAAGATACATCTGGCATATTCTACTTATAAAATGCACTGCAATATTCTGTGAAAAATAAATTGTGGTGAGACAAGAGTTGAAATGACCCATTGCAGTCTGCATTGCTCTGGTCAAACCTCTTGTGCCAGGAGAGGTAAGTGGTGTTTGGGGTAGGGGTGGTGCTGTTTATATCAAGATGACCACTTCATCCAAGAGTGGCCCATTCACAGGCTGGCTGGCAGCCCAAGAAGTGATTTAGTGCTAAGGGCTCTGCATTTGGATTATATTCTTATGGAATGTGGATTAGAGGATAAGAGCAGGATTAATTAGCAAGTTGGTAGTATGAGAATAGATTAGGGACAGAGAACAGAGACAATAAGAAGAGGAGATTATCCTTTGTGGTGCCTAAATTCCTATTAGCTACTCATATATCCATAAAGATATTCCTGTCCCTCTCTCTTTTAATTAAGGTAGTCTTTTTGAGTCTTTCCTCACAAATCCAAGAGACTACAAGCATATTAATGCTCTAAGATTTCACTCTTTTTCTTTTTTGGTTCTAGAGATAGAACCCAGGGGCATTTAACTACTGAGTCACTTACCCAGCTCTTTTTATTGACTTTTTAAAAATTTTGAGACAGGGTCTCACTAAATTGCTTAGAGCCTTGCTTACTTGCTAAAGCTGGCCTCAAACTTATGATCCTCCTGCCTCAGCCTCCAGAGTCCCTGTGATTTTAAGTGTGTGCCACCATGCCCAGTCAAGGTTTCATTCTTAAATCTTATTTTCTCATTCCAGTCAGTCAGGAGTGACAAAGACCAGCTCTGGTTAACTCTCAAATTTCAGTGGCTTAAAACAAAGTTTTCTTCTCACTTACTTTCCATATCCACCGTGAGGTGTTTAGGACTCTATTCTGCATTCTTCCCTCCAAGACCAACAATGATAGAGCACACACTCCCTAGAACATCACTGATTGCCAAGGCAAAGAGAAAATGGGTTCTGGAAGGTCTTGCATCAGCAAATAAATGCTATACTCACAATTCACTGACAGAATGTGTCATGTAGCACAACCAAACACAAGAAGGCTAGGACGCGCAATTCTTCCATATACCTGAAAGATAATAGGAAGTATTTGGCACACCTATCACTATTTGCTTATCCATAAACCTGCTGCTTATATACCAAGGTCAGAATTATAACTCCATGTTCATATTTTTAATCATCAACTAGAATACCACACTGGATGGTATCATAAACATCTGAAGTCTCAGGACTGGACCCTTCTTTCCCACAGTTTTTGTATTTTCTTTCTTCGTCAGTGGCTCCATTATCTATGTACTACTTCAAATAAGGAATCTAGATATTATTCTTGATTCCTCCCTCTCTTCCAACACCTAATCAGTCATCAAACCCATAGATATTTCTCTGTAGTTTATCCCCATGTTACTAAGCCCAGGACTATGTCCCTATTTCAGATCCTCACAGATCCTTGCTCTGTTAGTCTCCTTTCTGTGTTTTTCTTTCTTTAGTTCTTTCATTTATACAATAATTTGTACTCTGAACATTGTTTCTTTGATTAAATAAGCAATGGGCCCACCTAGAAGAAATTAAAATTCTGAAGAGGGAAACCGTGATGTAAATGAAAAATTACAACACAATGGGACAGATGTGATAACAATGTAGAAAGGTAACCTGGGAGAGGAAATTCCAAATTGGGTGTGATGGTAGTGGGAAGGTAGTGTGGGATGTTTCTAGACAGGAAGTGAAAATTCATCTAATGAGGAGGGAGCAGTAGGACCAGGTCCTGCAAGTGAACCACAGGAGTTGGAAAAGCAGGTGAAGGAAGCAGCATGTGCCCAGCACCTTGGAGGGACTCCAGCTGAACCAGGCAAAACAGGGAGGATTGAGGATAATGCTATGAAGGAGCAAGCATGCGCCTCATCTGCAAGAACCCAGTATCCCGATGGTTATTTGACAGAGAACTGGACATATGGTCATCCATTGGGGTGAGAAACTCAGAAGAATAGGTATAGGTAAGATGATACTTTCAATTATAGATACCATCACATAACATTCACTGAACAACGATTTCAGGCAACAAGTTAATCATCTTCCTATTTTCAATGTGCAGTTTAAAAAAAATACTGAGATTGAGGGATTAACTACTTGATCAGTTACATAGTTGCTAAACTTGTTTTCCACCACAACTCAAGCTGTTATCAATCAAGTTATGCTAAGTTTGAAAAATTCAATCAGGATGTGTACACAAACTAAGAAAACCAGGGGAACACTAACATTAAAGGTGTACAAATAAGCAGTTAGTAAAAAAGGAGTTTGAGAAGGCACAACCCCCTAAGAAATGTCCTCCCGTGAAATTTTATTCCAATGCCCCCAGTACAGTGGTATTGGCACTCAATAAAGAACCTCTGGAGTAAGAAGGGACATTTTGTCAAGAGTGGTATTTTATACCCAATTTCTTCAGCTCCTAAAAGAACAAGTTAGATGAAACCCACTGGGAGAACTCGCTACAAGGAGGTGGCGGTGGTGCAAATCTAAGGGAGAGAAGGAAGGGTGGAGGACAATTAGCAAATCCTCCTCCAAAGACACCAAGAACCCTTCTTCCCCACAACGTCTATCAAAGCAGCTATGGATCGAGGTGCCACAGACCTGCCAACCCAGATCAGGGTTTAACAGCGGAAACCACCAGAGGTTTGGAGGAGAATCTACCAGTTCCCAGACAGGGGTCTCTTGGTGTGAGAGGAGGAGTGCGCGCACTGACACGCAGGCACGCGCGCGCCCGTCTGGGAAGGCGGGGATCGCGCAGTTCCCCACCCCTCCAACTCAGCCAGCGTCCACTTTCTGCCCCACTGCCCCCTCTCCCGTTCTGGTGCGCGTGTTCCCGCGGCTCTCCTCTCCTCCGGGTGGATAACCTGGGCTCCAGGCGCTGGCTTGCCAACGCAGACGCTGCGGGCCCCTCAGCCTGGAGGGCTGTGCGTCACGGGGGCGGGGCCGCGTTCCGGCCCCGCCCCTTCTGGCCGAAAAGGGGCGGACTCGGCCGGCGGGGGCCGGAGTTCCCTCACTCTGCCGGACTGTCGCTCCGCGGCCGTCTCTCGCCCCCGAAGCAGACGCTGGGAGTCGAGGCCCGGGGTGCGGGGCGCCATGGAGGGCTGCCGCCTGACGGGCGCCGTGGCCGAGGGGCTTGCCGGCTGAGAGCGCCCGCGCCGGGCGGAGGCATGCGGAGCCCCGGCGGGAGTCTGCTCCAGGCGCTCCCCCGGCTCCTGCAGCACGCCGTCCGCCCGGGCCGCGCCGAGCTGCCGTCCGGCTGGGCCCTGGCGCGGGCGGCGGGCGGGGACGACCCGGCGGACCGCCTCCCCCGCGGGGGCGGGGCGAGCGCGGCGGCGGCGGCGGCGGCGGCCTCGGGCGCCCTGCTCGGCGCCTATCTGGAGCGCCACGGTCAGCCCGCGGCCTCGGAGGTGTCGGCGCCGGGCGGGGCCTTGGCGGGCGGCTCCGGGAGCGGCGGCGGCGGCGGAGTGGTGGTCGGGGTGGCCGAGGTGAGAAACTGGCGCTGCTGCTGCCTCGGCAGCACCTGTTGGTGCCGGAGCCTCGTGCTGGTGTGCGTGCTGGCCGCCCTGTGCTTCGCTTCTCTGGCCCTGGTCCGCCGCTACCTGCAGCACCTCCTTCTCTGGGTGGAGAGCCTTGACTCGCTGCTGGGGGTCCTGCTCTTCGTTGTGGGCTTCATCGTGGTCTCGTTCCCCTGCGGCTGGGGCTACATCGTGCTCAACGTAGCCGCCGGCTACCTGTATGGCTTCGTGCTGGGCATGGGTCTGATGGTGGTGGGCGTCCTCATCGGCACCTTCATCGCCCATGTGGTCTGCAAGCGGCTGCTCACCGCCTGGGTGGCTGCCAAGATCCAGAGCAGCGAGAAGCTGAGCGCCGTTATTCGCGTCGTGGAGGGAGGAAGCGGCCTGAAGGTGGTGGCACTGGCCAGATTGACCCCCATACCTTTTGGGCTTCAGAATGCAGTGTTTTCGGTAAGTGGTGCCCTACCGGTCTCTCTCCAGGTCTGTTCTCGGGCCATCTTTTTGCGCTCCCAGGGAGGGCCCTCCTTCAGATAAATACCAGCGGAGAAGTGACATTGGCAATAGGAGTTAACAATTACTTTGCATAGTATCGATCCTACAAATAAATCTAAGGCGCGTTCTTGGAAGGAGATCTGGTAGCGAAAGAACTTCCTTTTGGAAATTTGAAATGCATAAAAAATGGAGAATCCTTTTAACTTTGAGTGGGGCATGAATGAAAATGTCCTTTTTTAACATGTTACCTTATTTCTGTAGCAGCTTTTGCAGGAGTTTGGGAGTGCAGCCTCAGATCCCTCGTTTTCTCTCTTGCCTGCATAAATGCATCCAGGGTTTTGACTCAAGTTTTTAGTGATGTGGAGTTGAGGCCCTGATTAAGTGAACAATGACTTCTCCCGAATTTGGAGTTTTCTACATTTAAGAGAGGACTATTTTTCCCCCCTTCAAATAATTTGTTGAATACCATGTAAAGGAGAAAATTCTCTTGTTTAGCCTTCTTTGGAGGAACTTTATCTTCAAATTACTAAGTGGTAAATAAAATAAGACAGAAAACCTTTTGTTCAGTGAGCATTTATTTTCCTTTATAAACAAACTCTAGACTTTTCTGTCCTTATATACATATATTCTGCTTACTCTATTTCGGTTTCTGTATCTAATGTGCATTTCTTCTATGCAACTGACTTAAGATACAACTAGTGAGGAGACCATCCAATTGGAAAAAAGGAATCTGGTCTTTACAAACTTTGTGACCTGGGAACAAATTATTAAACTTATCTGACTTCAAACTAGATGGCTGAGTTTCCCATTGAATTCTAAACTACAGGGTTCATAGAGTCCCAGGATCTCAATCCTTAAGTTAAAAGAAAACAAAACTATGAAGTAAAGTGATATAGCAGTAGTTTGGTATAGTTTCAGCTCTAATTTTTTGCCTTTTCACAGCCCCTTATAATATGAAATACACACATGAACTTTGACCCAACCTTGGGTAATAGATTAATTGTCCTAAGACTTTGAAAGAAGCGTGGCACTAAGGAAGCTGTATAGATTCAGATAGTTCCTCTTTGCCCTACAGTATAACTTGTATCCTTGTGCCTTTTCTCGTTCACCTACTCTATGCTGTCATTCTAGGATCTTTCCATATATTATTTCTAATCCTTAAGTCAGCCCTACAGAAGGTGATTATGCACTTATTGTACACTGTTAATTGTCTACTAATGAGGAGCACAGGGCTGAGACTCTGGAGTCTGCCTGTTTTAGAATCTGATTGGTCAAGTTTCTTATTCTCTCTGAGCTTCAGTTTCTTAGTGAAGTGGGGAAAGTAGTTGTACCTACTTAATAGGGTTATTGAGAAGATTACATAAAATGAATATATGCAACAGAACCTGTCTTAGCAAGCACTCACATGTTGGCTTTTGTTTTCTACTGTTCTTATTTCTTTTATTAACCATGGTACCTAGCCAGTAAATAGATGGTATCAAACTTGGAACTATGGTCTGATGCTGGGTCTTAACCCATGGTCCTGTTTTTTTATTGTGTATTGTATTTTCATAATTCATGTATTTATTACTTGACAATAGATAGGTTTTTCATTTGATAATGTCTCACATATTAAATATGTAAGAAACTGTACTTTGTACTTGGAAATAATTTAAGGTATTCATGTGGTTGAAACCAAGTTTGATGAGGGGCAGCATTTAATTTGACATTGTGGGGTCAGAAAAGAAGAAGAAAAAAAGGTCTATTGAAGTAAGTAATATAGTCATCAGTTTTCTGAGAAAGAAATGGAGAATCAACCATCCAGGAAATTGTACTACAGAGTCAAAAGGGCAGAGGTGAGGTTTGAACCAAGAATCTGCTGATACAGTGAGTGTGATGGATTGAAATTCTTACTCATAGCTATAGCAGGGTAGATTATGAAGCCACTGGGTATGGTCTGTTACATATTGTTCATCTTGCATCTATTCTTTCCACCTTATGGCTGCCTACAGCTGCCTTCTTTCAGGGCATATTTCTCTTGTTTTCTTCTTCTCTCCTTATTGAAATTTCCATTTTTAAAGAAAATTCCAGTTAAAACTATTTTTTTTTTTCAGTGTCCATGATTAAAATAACTTATCAAAATTTATCCTCAAAGACAAAGTTAGATATAGTGGTCATATAAGGGACAAGCTTTGGAAATAGTCCTTCTTTAGTCCCTGCTATGTGGCCTTCTCTTCTTTACATTTCCTCATCTGTAAAGGGCCGTAGAGTTATATGGGTTAAATATACCAATGCAATGAAGATAAGTGTATTGTTTTTGTTTTTGTTTTTGGTATTGGGAATTAAAACCAGGGCCACTCAACCATTGAGCCACATCCCCAGGCCTTTTTATATTTTACTTAGAGACAGGGTCTTGTTAAGTTGCTTAGGGCCTCACTAAGTTCCTATGGCTGGCTCCAAACTTGGCAGTCCTCCTGCTTCAGCCTCCCAAGCCACTGGGATTACAGGCATGTTGCCACTGTGCCCAGCCAGATATTGTTTTGCCTGGCATATGGTCACTTCTTAATTGCTAGCTGTTATTATTAATGGTAGAAGTAGTTATATTTACATTTTAAAGGCAGAATCTGATTGGAAGAAGAAGAGGCTTCCCTTGTTTTTCTGTTCTTAACCATAAGACTTCTCCCATGTGTGCAAGAAAGGGATAAACAAGCTGAAACACCATTTTTGAAACTCAAAATACAAGATATGTACCTAATAGCTTATAATATATTGGTTCTTAAACCATATAAAATTTTACTTCTCAAGATTATGTTTAAATTTTTTTTTCTTTGAAAAATGCACCCATTATTCTGCAGTGAAATTGGTAAAGCTTTTTTTCGTGTTTTCGTCTTGTATCTACAGGTCTTGCTGCCCATTAAGACAGATTTCTAAGCCTATAGTTTGTGTTTCGAAGTTCTTATCTGGACACATCTTGGATGACCATTATTTCTTTCTGGATTAGCCAGAATAAGCTGAGTTGTGCTGACATAACAACCATCACATCTCATTAAAGGTATATTTATTCTACTTGACCCAGGTGCAGGTCAGACTTGATTTGGGAGAAGGGAGGGAGGGGTCCTCTGTTTTATGTCAGTTTTACTCTGAGATCCATGCTGACAAAACCACCATCTTGCACTTTGTCACTGTGACATGGAGGATTACATACTGACTTTTTAAAAGTAGTCTCATTTTTCACTGGCCTGAAAATGTTACATGGCCACAGCTAAATTCAAAGTGATGATGGGTATGCCAGGAAGGAGCAAGAACTGGAGCATGTGGTGCAGTTGTAGTTACTGGCACTTGACTACCCCTTCCTTCACTCTCCATGTCTAGTCTTTGCTTTTAAATTCTCTGGATTCTGCCTCTTAAACACTCAGTCCAGCTCACTGCCACTGCCTTCTTTCATCTCTCCCTCCACCATGCCTAAGTTCTCCCATCATTATTTAGAAAAGATCTTTGTAAAATTCAAATGCATCTTGGTACTTCCCTTCATGAAATCCTCAAATGGATTTTCTTTTCCTGTCTGGATGAATTTCATATATTCTTGGGCTTATTTAATTCATTTAATCCTCAGCACTTTAAGAGATGGACATATTTCTGATTTAAACAAAGCAAATGAAATCCTTTCTGTGACCTTCAAACTTCAGGTTCTCTCTTTTATCAGTTGCTGAAAAAAAGAAAGTCTGGATTGGTAAGGAGGGACCCTTGGGGTAATTGTAGGAGATGAAATTCTAAAAGATTAAAACCATCTAGAAGAAACTTGTTGATAAAATTGAAAATAGCAAACTCTGTGATGCCCCTTTGGAGTCTTTTAAAGTCACTTCCTGTAAAATGCCATCTATGGTCCAAAAATATTACATGCTAATTGGTTGTTGGGCAACAGAATACATATTGGTGCTTGCAACTTCCAAAGGGGTCCGATGTTATTGTTAACTTGCTCTATAGGAGATCCTAAAAAACATTCTCTCTTTTAACTTTAGTTGAAAAACTTTAGAAGTCAAAGACTCTAGTAAGTTCTTTCTCTTTAAACAAATCCACATGGGAAATTTTGTTTTCAGTCATGTTTAAGTTTTTAAAACCTAAAATTAAAACCTAAAACATAGTGTGAAAAATTCTCTTATTCATACAATGTATAGTACTTTCCAACTTGCAGAGCAAATTTACATACATAATATTCCTTAATCACCACAACAGTCTTAGGAGACTGAGTTATATTAAGAACAGACAGCACAAACTTGAAATCAGACTTGGTTCTCAGTGTTTACCTTGGCATCTTGAGGTAGTTACTCTTTTGATCCATACTTCCTGTTGTTTAATAACACCTGTTGTGAAATTGTGATTAAAATAGTTTGCTCATTATTTTTCTTTTCGTCCTCTGTAATCCAAAATGAGCACAATGAGGCTCAGTTTTTTTTTTTTTTAATGTAGCAAGTATTTTTATTTCCTGTACTAATTGCCAGGCAGTGTTCTGTCATGCATACATTACTTTTTTTAATGCTCATTTTAACACTAATCCTCTTCTTATTGCTGAGGGAGTTGAGATACAAACTGGTAGAAGAGCTTGCCCCAAAACCGCGGGATGGCAGATAAGTTAGAATCATTAACGTGCCTGTGGTACTAGTATTGGTCCAGAAGAGCTGGGTTTCTCATATACCTCAGGATTCCAATTTTAGATCACTAGTTCTAGAGTGCCTTGTGTATCAAAACACTAGAGGACCTCCCACATGTCAGGTACTGTTCAGGGTTCTACACAGGGGAGTTGGCTCTCATCCTAGGATGTTAAAGCAGGGGATCAGCAAACTGTAGCCCAATTGTGTGGCACACAAACTTCTTCCAGTTTTAAATGGTTGGGAAAAAAAAATATCAAAAGAAGATTATTTGATGCACATGAGAATTATATGGAAGTCAAATTTCAGCATCTGTAAACTTTGTTATTGGAATATAGCTATGCTCATTCATGTGCGAGCAGTCTCTGATTTCTTTTAAGCTAAAACAGCAAAGTTACATAGTTGGAACAAACCCTGAGCCTCCAAAGCCTAAAATATTTACCACCCACTTCTTGGAAAAAGTTTATCTACCTCTGTGTTAATCACTACAGCCCAATAGCCATCAGGCATGAGCCCTTGTGATTGTAGAGTCCCTTAAGTTACCTTTTTTTTTGACAGAAACAATATATTAATACTGTTAATAAAATGCAAACAAAGTAGAAAAACAGAACTGAGTATTTTAAAAATCCAAGGACTTGCCCATCCCCCTGGCTCATTTCTCAGTAGAACCACTTAAAATGGTACTGTTACCAACTGTTTCTTGGGTTATTTGTCTGAGATCACAAAAGATTAGAAACAGCAATAAAAAGATTTTTGTTTTTGAGCTTAGGGGCAGAGAACTGTGAAACTGGCACTGACCAAAATATTGATGGCAAATCATGTTATGATAACTTGAAGTAGAGGAAACTATTCTTGAATCAGTTTCCTTAGAATCTGCACTTAAGAGTCTTGACTTATCAAGAAAATGTTACTTTTAGTAATTAGTTCACAAATGAACTGACATTTATTACAATTTAATAAGTTTTTGGCATATGACTAAGGCCTCAAATATGGTAAAATCTTAGCTTGTGGACTTTGGGAACCCAAGCTCATAATGTCTCAGATCCTGTGTGACCTTGATGAACTCACTTAATGGTCTTTTCTCCAGTTTTCTTATTTGTAAAATAAGAGTTAGACAAGGTCTCAAAGTTTGCTTTTAAAAAGGCATATGTTCTGAGCAACAGTTTAATATTTTTTCCCTCTAAAGTGTTTAGTGATAGCACATTATGTAAAACAGGAAAAAGTTGTTATTAAGTTTCTATTCTGTATAATAGGTAAAGCCATAGATTCAGATAAGGATGATAGGTCATGATCCCTGCCCTGCACCAGTGTGTCAAGTGATTATTTCTTATTATTGAAGTATACTGATTTGCAGCTAATGGTATAGTTCAGGCAGAGTAGAAAATGAACAGTCTGCTTTGGAGGATCTTGGAGTCTGAATGTTTAAATAGGTAAATAGGTTGATAAATGTAGTGTCATCTTAGTTTACTTTCTCAGACCTTACAGGACCACTTAATACAGTTAACCATTCAGTATTTCCTTGAAACTGTTTCCCCCTCTTTGTGCTACTTCAGTTTTCTCATCAGTTTGAGGTTTCTTTGTGTAATATATATAGGCTTAGAAGGCACAGATTTTTATCAGAGCCTATTATAGCAGTGTATATGCAACATGTCATAATACCCCTTCCTAGGTTAAAAAAAAAAGTTAAAAACAGACATCTTACTAAAACTTATTTTAAGTGTCTGTATTTTCCATTTACAAAAAAAGTGTTCATTGTAAAGAACACTTTGAAAAGTATGGCAGATACAATGAAGAAAAAATCATGAACATTTTAATGTTTTTTTCCTATTAGCATTTATTGGTGTATTTTTTCTTTATGACATTGTGAGTTATTGTTATAAATGATTTTTGTGAGATTTTACTTGATGTAGTTGGTATTTTGTTACCAACTACACAGTTGTTACCAAAAACACAGTTAGCTGTAGTTTTAATCTTTTGTACTTTTTTTTATTCCTGGTTAGAGCTGGTTCTTTTGTATAAAGGTATTTGATAAATTTTTGCTGAATAAGTAAAAAAAAAAAAAATAAACCTATAGTTTTTCACATTCAATAAAAAGCTTTTCAACTTATGTTCCGGAGACCTATACAATAAAATGTGTATTTTGTTTGTTTGTTTGTTTGTTTTGTTTTTTGTTTTTTGTTACTGCTGGGGAGAAGATTCAGTGTGTGGTAACCATATTCTCAGATGGATTGTTGACCCCCCAAATAATTTGTGAACCATTAATAGCAGTTCCTGATTTAGAAACATTGAGCTAATGAAAAATGTTGTATATGTGAAGATGTTTTCTTCTTCAGGAAGGCATATTGACCAAGCCATTTCTGTTGGTGGAAGTAGAAGCCTCTTTTACTTGAGGCCATCTCCAGATATTAGAGTGAAGTCCCTCAAATCCCTGCTTTGTTTTTTGTTCTTGCTTTCAGTAGCAAAATTTTTTGCAGTCCTCTGAGGGTTACCATCTAACTAGAGCATCCTTGACATTAGGTTCGCCACTGGAAGTACTTTGCTTTCATTCAGTATTCATTCAGCAGATAACTGGTAGAGGCTGTGTGCCTATTGCTGTTCTAGTTGCTGGAATTGCATAGCAGTAAAGCAGTCCCTTAGGTTGCTAGTAGTCCAGTGAAGAAAAAAGCACTAGTTATATCATAGTGTAAATATTGCTGATAATGAGTTCATTTCTAGTGAAGACATTTTTCTGTGTTAGGGCTGGGGTATTCTCAGTTTCTATATAGCCAGTTACAAATAGAATTGTCATCTCAATCTTTTTTACAAACTAGCAACTATCATTAGTCTCCACATGTATTTTTTAAAAAGCAATTTTGATGTTGATATATTCATCCTCCAGTCAACATATATGTAGTGTCTAATATTTGGTAGACATTGTGCTAGGTCTAGGAACATAAATGAAGGAGACATAGGTCCTTTCCTTCACAGAACTTGCAGTCTGAGTGAGGGGCAAACAGATGATAAAACCTTTGATTGCTGACCTGTGTGAGGGGACAGGAAGGTTCACTGTTTCCTCAGAGTCCTTGAAAGCATGTTTTGTGCAGATTTGGGGCATCAGAGAAGCTTTCCTACAGAAGTTGAAGACTGGGTAGTGAAAGATAGTTGTAGAGTAGAGCAGAAGGAATGGGAGGAAGCATGTATGTGTCCTTGCTAGAAGGAGCAATATAGAGAGGCCTAGAGGGAAGAGAGCACGGAATGTTCTAGAAACCCAGAGACTTTTGATGCATCTGGACTACAGTGTGATGTGAAGTTTGAAATGGTCAGATCATGAAGCATTTTGCATGCTGAAGACCTGGATACTCATTCTCATGGCAGTAGGTCAGAATTTAAACAGGACTGAATTTGCATTTTTAAAATTTTTTTCTAAGATTTAGCCTAATCTAGGTGTCACGACTGGAGAGGAAACACTAGAAATAGAACCCGGTGGTAGATAGATTCCTTAGAAATTTAAAAGGTGCAGTTGGCAAAGATAGGAGGAAGTCAGATGTGGTAAATGAGGGAGAAGCTGGGTGATCCGGTCTCAGGGGAACTGAGACTGGGAACATAAAAAGAGGAGGTATTTAGGGAAGGAAATGAACACTTAATGTTTTTCCTTAATCTACTTTTTTAAAGAATTACATTTTCTCTGAGAGTGAAAGCTAGTTACTATTTCTGAATTTTTTCTCTTCTACAACTTTTCTGAAAGATTGTGTTTTGCAGATCATGTAATAAAATACATAATTTATCAATAAGATGCAAAGATCAAACTATAGTCATTTTAATTTCTTTTGACTGTTCCTTTAAAATCATCTTAAGGATTTGTGATTTTTCTATGAAATATTATGTATTATATAATATTACATAGGAATTTTATATTCCATATTTTAAATGGAATTTATATAGTATACCTCAATAGTAAATTTGTCAATAAAGGCATTCCAAATAAATTAGTTTAGGACTTGGCGGGGAGATGCACACCTGTAATCCCCAGTGATTTGGGAGGCTGAGGCAAGAGAATTGCAAGTTCATGTCCAGCCTCAGCAATTTAGCAAGACCTTTCTCAAAATAAATGTGAAAAGGACTGACAATGTAGCTCAGTGGCAGAGCACTTCTGAGTTCAATTGCCAGTCCAAAAAAACCCCTTAATATATAAATCTAGAAACATAACCTATGTAGGAAGGTATAATTTGCCAAGACTAGTGTTAGTTATGAATAGGATTTGAGGTTTTTTGAACATGGATTATCTTTAAATTCTTTGTTGCATCCATGTCAGTGAATTCTGTGTAAAAAGAAAAAAATAGTTTCTTTATGGATTAAATTAAAGTCAATAAAACCCTTGTAAACAGAAGTAAACTTAGAAAATGAGGAACTGCAGGGCTGCCTGGGAGCTCAACTTTATGTTGTGTCTGAATGATAAATCTGGGGGTTCTTTAATGGGCTGCTCTGAAAATACCCTGTTAGGTGGTGAATCAGTACTTCCTCTTTAGATTTAAGGCTTTTTATTCCTCCCCATGTACTCAGATTGGTACTACTTTGTTTCAAGAACTTTTGATATAGTGGAGGAATGTTTTATATTAACCCCTAGTGATTCAAATAAGTAAGTTGAGCCTCCAAGTAAATCATACTACCTCTGGGAATAAGGGTAAATATAATCAGATGATGTTTGCCATCACTGAAACTCATTATATATCTTTTATGGAAGTTAACCAGCAGGATGACATTCATATCCTTGGCTGAGATTTCTACAGATTCTTTAGATTTGGAGGACAAGTTCTGAACTGAGATCCCAGGGTACTTAGGTAGAATTTCAGTAGGATGGCCTGAGGCTCATTTTAATGTCTTTTCTGGAACTTTGGTGAGGGCTTACTAGGGAGAGAAGATTGGGTAAAATCTTTGTGTGGGAACAAATATTAAAAATTGTGGAACTGGATAGAGGTTCTGGATAGGATTTTGACTTATAGGAAATGCTAAATTAAAATAATTTGTAGTATTTATGTTAATCAAGTTATTAATAGTTTTAAAACCATGTATATTATTACATTGTTGTACTGATTAAATCATTGAACACTCCAGTAAAACTGCTTACAAAGATTAAAACTAGGTTTTTCCTTTCTTTAGGTATTTCAACTTTACAGAAAGGAAGTATGTATATATAATACGTAATATTTTCTCTCTAGGATGAATTTGGCCAAGAGAAATTTGATGAACTTTGATTTATGCATTGGACAACAGCATTGTTAAAGAATTGAGAGTTGTTTCAGATTTATTAAATTCATTTTTAACATTCCAATTTGAATATTATTGATACCATTCCTACATGTAATTATGTGTTCTTATCTAGAGAAACTTCATTACATTTAAAGCTATGAACTGAAACTTTGCATTCTGAATTTTTTTAATGTAGCTTAAATATTTTGAAGATAATTTTTATAATGTGTAATGCTTTATTGTTAATTCTAACATGGTAATTTTTATGATTCATTTTGTCATTTATTCATTTTATACATTTGACATTTTTATTCTAAAGAAAATTCTCTCCTCCTGTAAGTAGACTTGCCAGAACTCTTCCTCTTAGCAGAGGCTTGCTCCTCTTCTTTCAAGCTCCTAACCAGTATCATGTCAGTTACTTTTCCTATCTTTATTTTGTAGTGTTCCTTTGTGGGTGCCTTAAATAATCCAAAATGTATTGCCAACTTCATTAGTACATCCTGTGCCTACCCTGCCAAATTGCTCATTTTTTTCCTAGAACACGTACCTTCTTCCTCCTGCCTTTGCTTGCCATGTGTAGCTTTTTGTGTCTGTTCTAAAGGCCTCATTTGCCCCAGAATTGCCCTTTGGTCTCCACTCCTACATCTGATTTTAATTCATCTCTACTCTTTTTTTTTTTTTTTTTTTTTTTTTTTTTTTTGTGGGAACAGGTATTGAGCTCGGGACCTTGCACATGCTTACACAAGTACTCTACCACTGAGCTATACTTTCTTTTAAATTTTAAATTTTAAGCAATCCTCTGACTCAGCCTCCCAAGTAATTGGGACTCCAAGATATATATCTGTGTACCCAACCTTCTACTGTTTAATGCTCTGCACAGTTTCCAAAGGCTCCCTTTCTGTCTGTGTCTAAGGTATTTGGTGTGTACTTGTCAGTGTGTAAATTCTTTGAGGGTAGGTATTGTGTCCTACTTTCTGTCTCAACTTTCAAGCATTTATTAGAACATTTTACAGACATACTGAGTCAGTGATTGATAAATGTGAATTTTTAACAACCTGTTGCTGAAATATCTTTCCAGACTGGCAGTCGTGCATTGCCAATGTGCCATCTATAGAAATGAATGTAACTTCAATGAAATTATGATATACATGATTATTAGATTAGAATGTAGTTATAGAGAAACATATAGCTGATTAAAATACCAGATCTTAAAAGCAGTTAGAAAAAAAATTTAGTATTGTTGCCAATACCTTTCTTATATACTGGTAATAGACAGATGCAGGTATGGAGAAATTATTCTTAAGGCCAGTGACTGATAACAACAATAACATGAAATATTTAGAAATAAATGAGGAAATGCATGATATATGTAAGAAAAAAAAAAAAAACTTTAGTAAATAACAGTAAAGAACAGTTCAGCAAATAACAGTTTAAGAAATTTAGAAACATTTCTGGATAAGAAGACTGAATATTATGAATATTTCAGCTCTAATCAGATTAATTTTTAAGTATACCTTAATCCTAATAATTTACTTTCTTTTTTCTTTTTGAATGACAGAATGATCTGTGAGAATAAATAGTAAGAACAGTAGTGGCAGTTTTAAAAAGAAGAGTAATGAAGTGGTTTGAAGGGAGTTGGAAATTTCTTGCCAAATATTAACTGATTTTCGTTGTATTGTGACATTTGAAATATGGATAGTTAGTAACAGAGCCCCTAATGTGTCCTTTCATATACACAACTATTTATAACAAATATCATAAGGAGGAGCCTACTGATTATTTAATATATATTGCTAAGAAAATTGACTATGTAGAAGTGGGGAGGAGTAAGGCTGTATCCTCATTTTAGCCTGAATAATTTCCAGAAGAATTTAGTATTAAGTTTTAGAGAATAAAACAATCAGAAAAAAAAAAAAAAAGTAAAAACTATTGAGATCTAAATAGAGTTTCTAAAACTAAAAGCAATGGAAAAATTGGAGGAAAATATTGATAATATTTGATTATATGGGCATTTGGAAACCTTATATCTCAGCATAAAAAGTGAATCAGACAGCAGGATCTTTTGAGGCCAGCCTGAGCAACATAGCAAGACCCTAAATGAATGAATGAGTAGAAGAAAGAAAAAGGACATTAAGAAAGACACAGAGAACAAAGGACAGACTTTAGGATAAAGTACATGCCCATAGAGTAGAACAAGGATTATTCTTACTACAAAGAGTTCTTATGAATATGTAAGAAAAAACTTAAGGTACCAAGAAAAAGAGGACAATGTGAACAAATAAAGCTGCAGAAAAATGAATGTAGAAAACTCATGTCACTTTACATGAAAATAGTACAGATTAAATAATGATGAGACATTTTTACCAAAACTAAAATATATTGAATTTTAATAAGTTAGTAAGAGTGTGATGGACACACTCATGTTATTACTGACAGATATGTAAATTACTGTGAACATTTGGGAACATAGCAGAAAGTTTTTACTGTTCGAGTTAGTAATTCTACCCCTAGTGATCTATCCTAAAATAACTGAGATGTAAAATGTATTAGTCATTTATTTTGTTGTGTAACAAATCACTTCAAGATTTAAAGCATTAATTGTCTCAGTTTCTGTGGGTCAGGAATTCCTGTGCAGTTTAGCTGGGGTCTGTGACTCGGGCTTCCTCACAATTCTGCAGTAAAGGTGTTGGCCAGGGCTGCAGGTATCTTGAGACTTGTTTAACAGTCCACTTCCATCCTCACTCGTGTGGCTGTTGGTAGACCTCAGGTCACTGCTAGCTCTTGGCTGAAGGAATCACTTCCTTTCTGCATAGGCCTCTCCATAGAGCTACTTAGAATATGGCAGCTGGCATGCTCAAGAAAGAGATGGAAATCCTGTTTTTGTAATCTAATCTTGGAAGTGATATGTCGCTTCTGCTATAGTCTGTTTGTTAAGAAGTAAGCATTCAGTCCAGCCTACACTCCAGGGTAAGGAATCTCACAGGGCAGGAAAACCAGGAAATTGAACCATCGGGAATATTTTAGATGCTGCCTTCCACACAGGTTAATATACAAAGGTTTTTGCTACAGTTTTGTTGGATTTAATAAATAATAACAAGAAAACAAACATAATTACATAGACACAAATAAGGAAGCAATGAATTTTTTCTGCATTTAAGATGATGATTATTTTTATTTTACAGATGAAAAATCATAAAGACAGAGTAGCTCATTGAGTTCTCAACATCGAAATGCCAATCTAGGGTTATCTGGCTTCAGGGCCCAGCAAGCACACTGCCATGTAAGAATGAATGCTTATGAATATTTAATGACATGAGGAAAACTTAAGACTTCTGATAAAGTGATCTGTGTGTGGATTTTATTTACATGTGAGGAAAAAATAGTCACAAATGTCATCCTTCAGTGATAGAATAATAGAATGTTAAAATTTTATTTGAACTTTTATTTCATTCTAAACTGCATTCTATACATACTTCCTTGGTAATCATTTTTAAAAGTCAAGATACTTTGTAAGTACTTCAGTTCTTTCCATGCCAAGAAAAAACACTAGCAAATCCTTAGACACACTTTTTTATGTTATTTTACTTGGTAACAAATCATTCCCTTTACTTCTAGATTACTGATCTCTCATTACCCAACTATCTGATGGCATCTTCAGTTGGACTGCTTCCTACCCAGCTTCTGAATTCTTACTTGGGCACCACCCTGCGGACAATGGAAGATGTCATTGCAGAACAGAGTGTTAGTGGATATTTTGTTTTTTGTTTACAGGTGAGTTTAAGACCAAGTGTTATCTCTTTTTCTCTCTCTTATGTATGCCTTGCTGATTTAAACTTAACAGATTATATTGAATGTAATTTAAGAGAGGCATGTTCCTTTTTCAATCTTCCCTGTTCCTTTAATACTGCTTTATATTTTGACAACATTTTTTAATTGTTTGGATATGTGGAAAAGTGTAGAACTGAACTAATAATTGTTAAAAGTCTTCTTAAGAAAATACAGGAATGATAAGAATAAGATTCTTTTTGTAGTAATTATTTTCATAGTCAACCCAATTGAAGGGCTTACATTAAGAAAAATTTTGTAGTTTTGTTTGCCATTCAAGGAATCATCGATTTTTATTTTCCTTTACTAATTTTTCCCCCAGAGCTATATTTTCTTTAGATATCTAGATTTAAAGGTTGGATTACATTTGGTTTATTTCTATTATTTCATTTTATCCATTGTCCCAGATGTGGAACACATACAAAAACTTAAATTGAGCAACAAACATGCCACTTACAGTGATTTTAAAATAATATTCAAGTATTTATTAGGTTTACAGATTTGAAATCTTAAGACTTACAAGTTAATATGACATGCTAATCACATAATGTTAAACTTGCTATGCATTAAATCCATAGTATACTATATGTTGTAATTTAATGTTTATGATCATCCAAAGTGTTATAAAATTCTAACTTACACTGCAGTCTCATTTTGGTGAAGCTTAGCTAAAAGTCAGTAGGGTAAGTGTATTCATAAGGTTTTTATTTGCTAGAAATGAGCCTCAGATTTGCATTTGAGCTTTATAGTCACCAATCTAAAAAGAATCTACAGTGTCAGTAAAATTTTGGAAGCAAACAAAGTAGACATTCAGAGGAATCCACAACTCTTCTTGTACTGATGTCCAACTTAGACTCCAGTCTGTCTTTCTTTTTAATCACTGTTTTCCATGCCCTATATTTTTCTATGTTGCCACTGATCAAAACCCCAATCCTGAATAAGTCCATGTTTGGTCTGCTTTGTACCTGTTCATTTGAGTGCAAAATCATACAGCCAAACAAATGGATAATATTTAATTCATGGTTGTAAATTTTCACCTGGTTTCTCAACACTGTTGTATATCCCCATTTTTTTTTGTCTTTTTACTCCTCTGCTATTGTCTTGAAATAGGTTGACTATTTCTAGCTATCTTAATTCTCCTCATAATTTTGATCCCTTTTCATTCTCAACAGATTACTTCTCCACTTTAACAGAAAAATCAGATACTTTCAAATGGCAAACACCTGAGTTTCCATTTGAGAAATCTGTTCTTGTGCTCCTGTCCATACTCGGCCTACTTTCCAGTTAATAGTAGAAGTGCCTGACTTTCTGTAGGATGCTTGTTCTTCTGCCTATGTTTGGTTCTTTCACTTTCATAGAGAAACATTTAGAAATATGTCTATACTGTTTTTACTGATTTTTTTTCCCTCTTTTTGTTAACACCTCACTAGGCTAAGGAAGAAGTGAAAGCATGTTAAATAGTCAGTACAGATTGTCAGGCCCAAGAATCCAGGAGGGCAGCTGGGGAAATTGCTGTGTATATATGTAGCCAGTTCATACTTGCTGGAAGCTTGAGAAAGTTGTTCACTGGTTTTGAATTAAATCTCTGGCCCCACCATGTGCTCCCTTCAAACTGTTGTTTCTGAAGTCATCGTTAACCTCATCTAATTCAGATGCATGTTCCATTTGTAATCTAGCAACCCAAAACTCTGTTGACCATGCCTTCATTATTAAAACTTCCATCTCGTTACACTCCTGTCCCACTTACCCTACTCTGCCCTTAACTGGGTTACACTTGTCTGCATGTCTTAAATCCTTGTTTCTCAAGATTCTAGTCTAAGCTTTCTAGTGTCATGCTGAAAACTTTTTTTTCCTTGACAAACCCAATTACTATACTGGCTGCTATTGTGTTTACTTGTATAATGAAAACCCCCTTCTCTGCCCCAGGACTCATCTTTAGTTCAACCTTCTTTCCATAGCTTCAGATGTTCATTAACTGGTCTGGATGTCTCATAGATACCTTAAATTCAGCATGTCTGAAATAGAACTTAGTGATCATTCACATATACTCACAATTAATTTTCTTGACATTTTCTTCATCTTTTTACATGGCATTACTGTCTACTCAAACGTATTAATCTTAAAAGAGTTTTCAGAGAGTATATCTTTGTTTTTTTTAAGAGAACTAACATTAGAGAATAATTGTAGAATTTAAAAACCCCACTTTAATAATACCTAAGGTACTTAGAATTTTATTGAGTAATGGAAATTCACTCAGTGGTACTCTCTTGCATAAGTTCCAGGTTTTTCTCCCCATCCCATCCCCAGTTTTATCCCATCTGCTTCTACCCCTCCCTCCCACCACCCTCAACACTTGTATTTAGAATTCTTTTTTCATAGAGTTAATGTTATAATTATGATAGATTTGATTGAAACTGTTATATTATGGGGTCACTTTCAGTTATTTGTAAATAACCCCTGTTGCAACTGGTTTACAAATGAACTTTGGAATAAAAGTCATTTAGAATATATGGAATGCATAGACATTCTGATGAACTAAATTCCTCAGACAATGGAAACTTAAACCCAAGTATTTTAAGGGACTTTCCTGAAATCAGATCACTAGTTTGATAAACCAAGACTAAACACTGACTCAGTTTTATCAGTTTGATGCTTTTCCTGGTATTCCTTTAATTACCTTTTTTTTATTACCGTCATGTTTTTCTTTATTTTTGTTTTTCCCTAAATACAATTTCATGTTCCCAATATCTTGTTAAATTTCTTTTGAAGCTTATTGACATTTCGGTTTTTTAAAGTGGTCCTTAATACTTTTAATTTTGTTTGCACAAATTAGTTCTTTTGCAAATATCATTGCTTCTAAGTAAGGTTGGAAATGCTGGTAGACAATTATAGTTGTGCTGATGTACATAAGATTATGTTAATTACACTAGTAAAGTTTAACCAGCTATAGTCTGTTATAGACATATTTTGTTGTTGTCATTGTTCCTTCAAGGAGGTTTTTTAGTACAGAGACAAGTTTGACTTGTATTGAGCCCACATCATTATATGTACCAAAGGGATGTGTATTTGTTGTGTGTTTACTTGATATCATATAATGGTTACTTACAGATTTTGGCCTTCCATTCCTGGAAGAAGCAATAAAAGGGAGAATTAATAATTGTGTTAACCATTTGAAATATGTAAACTCTTATATACCATACTTAAGAAACATCCTGTGTGAAGCATTTCTAAGCCACATATATATTTATCTTTTTTCTGTATATAATATTGATAACTAATATTTTATTTTTATCCACAGATTATTATAAGTATAGGCCTCATGTTTTACGTAGTTCACCGAGCTCAAGTAGAATTGAATGCAGCTATTGTAGCTTGTGAAATGGAACTGAAAACCTCTCTGGTTAAAGGCAATCAACCAAATACGAGTGGCTCTTCATTCTACAGCAAGAGGACCCTAACATTTTCTGGAGGTGGAATCAATATTGTATGATTCTAAAGAAATGTATGATTGTCAAGAGCCTAGCGTGCTGTCCAAGGTCTAGCAGTCACTTCACTAATGGGCAGAGACAAGTTCTATTTGTATTACGGCACAAACAAAACTGACTAGTTTTTAATTGCACAGTTTTTTTTAAAGCAAGAATCATTTTCTGGATATATAAGTGTAAATGTAGATGCAATTTTGGCTGCACCTCTTTATCATGCCTGTAATGGCCTATAGGTCTGCACTTTAGTGTTTTTTAATTATTTTATTTCTGGGTACTTATGAACAGAGAAATAACCCAAATATTTTTTCTGCTTAGTGTCTTTATTTATAAAGTATACATCTTCCTTACTTATAAAGCTGAGTTAAAGTATGCAGTCTTAAATGTATAATATTATTGGATGTTCTTTGCTTAGTCTTCAGAAGGAATAAACAGTGTTTTTTATTTTGTTTTGTTGTGTTAAGTGGGACCACTTTGTTTCCCTTTTCTGTGTTAGAAAACAGACATTAACTTTCAGTTGAATGTATTTTTTGCAAGCATCACATAATTGCAGGGCCATTTACACCTTTTCATACAAGCTTAAATCCTACATTGTGGGACTGAAGTGCTCTTAAAATAACCTTTTTATTTTCACTGTGTAATATGCAAAGCAAAAGGGAAATTATTTAGCGGATGGTGGCTGAAAATTAGAACTCATGTTCTAATTTAATTACATTGGCTTTACCCTCCTTAGATCTTCCATCAAAGGGCTGTCCCATTGCAATCTTACTAAAACATTTTATTAAACTTTTTTTTCCTTTTTATATTAATAATTAGGCTTTGAAGTAAAAATATTCCTTTAAAATGGTGGGCTTGCCATCATTGAAGATGTCACTCAGGTGGCCTTGTTTAGCCTTTTTTAAAAATCAAGCTTTAAAATCATCTTTATAGTTCCATTGAAGTACTTATATAATTGTCCCCACAGTCTTCAATTTTAGAACTATAAATATAATATTAATTTAATGCCCAGATTTGTGTTATTTACCTTACTATAGGTAAGTTCATTTTGTTTTGTTTTGTTTTGGTATATGTTTTTCTCTGATAAGACTCAGGAATTCTGAAATGTGAAATTAAGTGTCTCAATTCTTTCTCTTGTAGCATGAATCAAGTGTATTTATTAGTAGCACTTATGACTATTGACACAGTAATTCAGCATATGATTCATATAACATGTGCAGCATTCATCAGTCACCTTTATTTTTAAAGTAGTTTAATTGTGAACTTAATGATGAGTTTATTTACAAATAAGGTTTTAGACATTAGTGCAAATTTTCCAGTAGGTGTCTCTTTTTTGGCTATGAATATTTAACTTATCAGAGATCTCTCATTTGCCTCTTAATTAGGGTGACACCTTTGCCCTGTTTAACTGAAATACAAAGTACCTTTTTGGAAACAAATGATTATATTCCTATGCTAGAGAATTTGATCATAAGGTTTTTTTCTTTTTTTCCCCCCTATTCAGGTATAATTGTTTTCCTTTCCTTCATAATGAATAAATTACGTAATGGTAGAAGACTTTAGTGCACAATGTTCTGAGAGACACTTGGATCTCAGTCCTTGATTGGCCCAGCCTTCAAATTCTTCCTTCTATTATTGATAGAAAAAAACATTACAGATAACATTGAAATATTCTTTTTCATTTATTTGAGTCCTAATGCTCATTTAGATTTTAAAAAAATGATTTTAGTTTAACAATCCCAGTGAACAATATATTTGATTTATTCTTTTCTGTCTGACATGGCAATATTTTTCTTGTGCATCTTTGCTTATTGGTTAATTTTTGTTAAAGGAACCATTATTGAAGATCATGGTTTCCATACTTGTTTTGTACTTCATGTATTTTGAAGTACATGTATTTATTTTTAGTAATTGTGACTTGAATAACTTCACCAAAATGAGTACCTTTTGGTAGTTTGTATTGAGTTCTTTAAAATGTTATATACTTTGCTCGATACTTGTATTAAATATGTAAAGGTAAAAGAAATAATTTTTCTGTATTCTGCCAATCATTTTATATAATAAATCATACATTGTTTTCTTAAAACACTATGAATTGACTGTTTCTAAAATTCTGATCCATAGCTGCAGTTCTCCTTTAATATTTGCAGCCTCTAAGAAAACAGCAGCCCATCATAGGCTGTTTGACAGGTAGATTTGGTTGCTGGGTGTTTGGGTTGTACCCATTATTAGTTGCGCAAAGCATCACCATGCCTTATTCACTCTGTCTTCAACGCTGCATCCCAGACATGGCAGCAGCATGTTTCCAGAGGATACTTTTATGTTGCCCAAATAATGCCTCCAGTTATATATATATGTATTAAATGCTTCCTGTCACATGTATTTGTAGAAATGAAAATGCTTTATAATGAAAAATGCTTTATACTCATTTTAAAAAACATATAATGCGTCTAATTTCCAAATCTGATGAATGATGTGTTACATCTTTAATTGTTTGGGCCTTTCCATAGTTTTCCATATTCTGGTTTATTGATAATTTTGTTTACTTCTTGCCAAATTTTATCATGTAAATTACTTTAATAGCACCTTCTTTTAAAAACCATGTATATACTTTACTATTTTCATGTCCATTTCTGTTAGATCATCTGATGAGAAAAAACTTGAAATTCATACCCTTTGTTTTACAAAAATATTATAACCAAATCTCCATCATTAGAATGTGCATTTTGAGTTTATGTTCAGAAGAGACTGGATTTATTCAGAGCCATCCATACTCTCCCTTGATGCATTATGTAACCAGCTACAAACCTTTCTAAGGTGGCTTTGAATAGGGTTAGGTGTATGACTTACAGTTACCTTCCTCCCTGTGAAGCGATTAAGTTCAGTCATTACTCTTATTTGTTCTTTATGTAACCCAGCTCACTAGTTGAGGTATACACATATTCCTGGCATTACTGTTTGTTAATCACAGTGCTAATTTGGACTGTTCTTGGGGATAGTGCTGTGACAAATTTGTCAATATTTGTTAGCTGTGAAGCCGTTTTTTAGAATGCTCCAGAAAGTCACTAGGTGTGACTAGTTGGTTATGTGTATGGTAAGTCCATGCCATTTGCTTTGCAGAGAAAAAGATGTTTGTACCGCTCTCAGGAACAAAGGTTTGACCTGGGTTGATAGCCTTAGTGGTAGAATTTTGTTTCAGTCAGATGCTATTCACTGTCCCAGAATGATGGTCAGTGTTTTATTGTCCTGATTAGATTGGATGTTGCTGATATCTGTTGTAATAAAGTTTTTAGCACATAATTTGTTTTAAGGTCATTGCTTTAAACTGAAAAGCCATTTAAAAAGGGAGAAATATCACTGTTTCACAGGATATTCAAAACTCAGGAGTTAATAAGCTCACACATTGAACATAAACTTTTAACTTATTCCACAACTCAATTATAACCTGGTACTTCTGAACTGCAAAGTGATTGCTGCAAATTATTTTCAAAGGTGGCCGAAGATTTAAAGTAGAAAATTCTAAATGTGAATCAGTAAAATGTCTTGATAATTGGAATCCCAAATCACTTGTGTGCCTGAGAAAATAAAAAGTAATATTTTATTTTCCTTCTCTCTTCTCTTTCTTTCCCATGGATGTAGAGACCTGTCCCATGGGAGGAAGCAATTCAGGGGAAAGGGGCGATGTGCTCCTAAAAATGAGAATGCTGATAATGGACTGTCTGTGGTTATGATTATGATGGAGGCCCTGTAGAGAAATAATTCTGGTGTCTTAATACTTTTCAGGGTTCTTCTCCTGATACCCCTATTCTTAACATGCCATCTGCCAGTCATATAATTGTTAATCATTTCTCCTAAGCCATGGTGATGTGTATACTTTCATAAAGTCAAAGGACTTTCACCATTCTAATTTCTCTTGATTTCTATCTCCTTTTCATTACTGTTTCCTTGAGGACACATTCCAGCTGCCTTAAAACTTTCATCTTAGCACTCAGAATAATACCATCCTGGCTTATCTGTACCAGATCCAATACTGTTGTACACCTTTTGTTATCCAGTTGGGGTCAAAACTGTCTGCCAAGACACAGAGGAGTAACCGCATGCTGCAGACTGCCTTCACCTGGGCTGGTGCAGTGGTGTCCTCTCCAGAGAAGCATGTGGGCATTGCAGTGTGCCAGTTATCAAGGGCTGCAGTACGTCTGCCATGGCTGCCCTCCTTGGTTGATGCCAGAATGCATGTCAGCACTCAAGTGTGGAGAATGTGTGATTTAACGTACTGTATTATGGCTTAAATATCGAACATTTTTAAGCACAGCATTATGTGTGTGGTAATGTTAAACAAGGTGTGTGTATATGGTAACTATATTTAATCACTTTGCCAAGTTTTAACGAAGTGGATTATCCAGATTGAGTAATTACTTAAAAGTGACTCAGTGTTCTGTAAGGTAGTGTGCTGGGTAAGAAATTTGAAAATCATAAAATTTACAGTAAAGTTGAATAGAGAAGAGTACATTGAATATATACCGAACCAAAAGAATAATTGTAAATGATAAAATTCTTAGAGTGAGTATAAAATTATAGTGGTACACTTTAAGTATATTTACCCTAGGATACGTAAAATTCATGACTTACTATAACATAGTAGAGGCTAAGAGAGAACTCCTTGATTCTGAGTTGGTTAATAATAAAGTCATTTTCCATATCACTGTTTTGAAGCATGACCTGAATACTCTCTTATCTCTTCGAATCCCATCTGAAGTTCACCTTGGCAGGGAGGGTAGGGAACATTAAATGTTTTCAGTTTGCTACTCTGGTTTTAAATGAATTAACTGGTTTTGTGCCATAATATTTCCACTTTATACAGTAGAACAGCTTTGTTTGGCATCAGTGTTTTTAGGTAGTTTTCATAGCAGTGCATTAAATTATGAGGTGGACTTGGAATACATTCTGGAAACATTGAAACTGAGAACATCTTCCTTTCTTCCCTGCATTTGGCTGCCAGGTACTGATGAGGACTTACTTACAAGTGGGGTCTTGACTCAGAAAATCAGGACAGGTATTGCTCCTACGTGGGTTGGCTAGTGTTGGAGGGCAGAGAGATAAGATCCACAAATGCCAAGAAAGCTTTGGTTTTCAAATCCATGGGTTTCTGAAGGGAGATTTGATATTGACCCACCAAAATGTGTCATTCTCCCGGACCCCAATGAGTGGCAGAGGAAAAGATGAAAAGCTTCTGCTGCCCAAGAATTCAGGAAGACCAGAGGAAGAAAAGCTTCCTCCCAGAAACTCAGCCTTTCTTTCTTCCTTTCTTCCTTACCCTTCCTCCTCCCTCCCTCCTTCTCTTTCTCACTCTCTCTCCAAGGGTTGAACCCAGAGGTGCTTAACCATTGAGCCACACCCCCAGCCCTTAAGGCCTCTCAAAGTTCTGAGTTGCTGAGGCTGGCCTCAATCTTGTGGTCCTCCTGCCTCAGCTTCCCAAGTCCCTGGGATTACAGGTGTGCACCACCCACTCAACTTTCCCACTAGCATTTCTGATGAGTTACCATATGTTAAAGGCAGCATTATGCTGAGTGTTAAACAACTGGAATCAAGTGAGCACAATGCATGAGGAGAGGGTTGACAATCATGACACATCTCTACCATGGAAGAATGGACAGCCATTAGGATGGATGGACTACATGTATACCAATGAATTAGTGGGATTTCCAGAAGCCTTGTTCTGTGAAAGAAGTAAGATGCAGAAAGTTGTAAAAGTAATGTATTTCTGAGAAAAGTCCTATCTCCCTGTTGTGTGAGTGTGTCTATATCACCTCCATGTAGGATTAAGTGAGTAGAGATAAAAATGCAGAAGGAAACTGACTAGTTTAAGATATATTACTTTAGTGATGATAAAAAACTGGAGTGGGGGCTGATGTGGATGGAATGAACAGCAGACTAAAAGCAATAAAGCCAAAAAAAGGAAATCACATTTTTTAAAAATAAATGGACATATACTCCTTTCATTGTCACGGGAGAAGTCAGCCTCTGTTAAAATAGCCCAGTTAGTCTGGAGATGTAGCTCAATGGTGGAGTGCTTGCACACCTAGCATGTTCAAGACCCTGGATTCCATCTTCAGCACTGCAAGAAAACAACAAAAAATAAAAACAATTTATAGGAAGCCTGTTCAAGTACTTGAGATAAAGCAGTGCAACACTGAAGAATATTTCTTAAGGCCAGCCAACCGAGGGTTCCATTCTCAGGGTCATTGTTTCTTAGATACGTAATTCTGAGAAGTTCAGTTACTTAATTCCTCTGTGCTTCAGTTTCCTCATCTGGGCAGTAATAATTACCCCTTCATGGGATAATTGTGAGAAAAAGGTTCAGTGCCTTTGGTAACACATGGTAGGTAGTAAGTACACACGAGTGTTAGCTAGTATTACCCCAAACCGACTCGGAGCTGAAAAGCACTTTGTGTATCTGACAGACTAAGATGAGCTGATCACTTAGGGGCTGGGCAGGGGAGGACAGAACTTTTACCTGGTTTCTGTCTTTACAGAGCACACAATGAAGTTAGACAACATGAGTAAAATAACAAGCCCTCAGAACTTATAGTGTAAGAGATCAATATAAAAATCCTCCAGCATAAATAGTAATTAGCCAAAGGGAGGGTTTAGAGAAATCATTGCATTTGGGGGAGTTTCTAAAGACACATTTGTTACCTTGTTTTTTCAATTTTTCAGGTAGGGGCCATGGTACTCAAAAGGATCTCTGACCAAAAAAAAAAAAAAAAAAAAAAATCAAGAAATGAGGTAAAAAGCAAAAATGTTGCACAAACAGGAACTTATTTTGTTGTTTAATGTAGGAGTTTTCAAGTCAGTACTATTTTCCCTGACTTGACTACTACCTCCATCAGAAGCTTTTTAAATATAACTTAGACTCATTTGAATTTGTACCGTGTGAGTTATGCAAGTTCTTTCCTTCATAAGCAGTTGATGCTAAGCTTACTGTATTCTTGTTTGATGCCAATTTTTCTTTTGTCAGCATAGTTTTTCCCTTCTCTTAGTTAGAAAAATAAGATTTAAGTTTTCTATCCATTCAGTCAGTCATTTCTTCAATAAATAAAGAAAAAAATCAGCTAGATACCAAGCACTGGCTAGACTTGGGTTCACAGAAATAGGAATGAGACAAGAGGAAGTGAGGAGGTAGGAAGGGAAGACACAGTGGCAATACAGTGTGAGCAGGTCCATGATAAAGGCTCATGCTGTGGCCCAGAAGGAAGGATGAAGTAGAAACAGGAGTGGTGGTAAGGACAGAAGTCACAGGATGCAAGGGGAGAGGACCAGTGTTGGAAGGTATGCCATGGTTAGTGATTGCTGAATTGAGTTTGGGAGGATAAATGCAAACTGTCCAAGGGAAACCGAGAAGGAAGGTCATTCAAAGACAAAAGCCCAAGAAAGCATGGCAAATGGTTCTGCACAGCTAGAACATGCAAGGAATGGGGGGGATTATTGAACTGAGGCTGGAGAACTACATAGAGATTTTGTTGGGGGGGCAGGTATGAATGGATCCATATGCAATAGCAAGAAGGATGAGTTGGGTTTTTTTTTTTTTGTTTGTTTGTTCGTTGCAGTACTGGGAATTGAAACATGGGTGCTGCACCACTGAGCTACGCCCTTGGCTTTTTTAATTTTGAAAAAAGGCCTCACCAAATTGCCAAGGCAAGCTTCAAACTTGTTATCTTCTTGCCTCCATCTCCCAAGTAGCTGGAATAACAGGCATATGCTACCTCACCTGACTGACATATGGGTTTTATATTTATGGATAAGGAGATTTTGAAGCAACAATAGGTGCTGCATTTGAAATCACACTACAGATTAATTAGGGAAGAAATGAAGAAGGTCAGAAGTAAGACATGATAATACAAGAAGTTATGCTTGAGGAATATAGAAAATAAATTCGGCAAGTATAGGACGTAGGTTGGCAAACGAGAGAAGAGGCTCCTCAGTTTTTGGTATGGAAGGTGATGGAAAGCATGATCAGTTTGGAGGTAGGGAGGCAATACTGAGTTTGAAACATCTCTGGAACATTGAGATCAAGAGTCACTGGGTAAATGGATTTATGGATCTGAAACTCAAGAAGAGATAGGGGCTGGAGGTAGAGGTTTGGAACTCTTCAACACCCTTAGTATGTGAAGGTTTCGGTGTGGATTTGGTGCCACGTTAGAATGACAGTGACTAAGAATAGATCCAGACATGAGAAGAATCCTGCAAAGGAGACTGACAGCGGCCTGAGAGGGAGAACTGTAAGCAGGAAAGGAGAAAGTTTCTCAAGATAGAATGGTGTTGAACACGACAGAGAGGTGGAAGACATTAAGGACTTAAGCAGGTCCACTGAACTTGATTACTTGGGCAAACGGTGGTGGCTTGGTGATGGTCATTACAGACAAGTAGGAGGTTAGAAGCCATGCTGCAGTGCGTTGAGATGTGAATGGACCCAAGGAAGTGGGGTTGCCAGTGGAGATGCTCTGGATAACCTTGACAGGAGAAGCAGGAAGAAGACAGTAAGCCTTGAGTCTAGTTGAGAGGGACCTGCTTTTCCAAGGGATTTGTATTTCTTTACCCTTTCCTCTAAGTTTTGCAAGTCTTTTAAAGCTTTCATTCACGTATTCTTTTTGTCATTTAAAAATTCTTAAAAAGACACACTGAACTAAAGAGGAGAAAACAGTAATTGGGGAGTGGGGAAAAGATAAAAAAGACTGTATGGTTTTCTACATTAAAGTCACCTAGCGAATTTTCCCAAATTGCCCATGCCTGGCCCTTACCACCTATTAATCATAATGTCACCAGGTAGGACCTGGGCATGGACACTTCTTTCCCAACGGCTCCAGTTAATTCTGACGCCTAGTGATGGTTGAAAACCACTGAGAAAGGATTTTGCTAAGATGGAGTGACTGAAGCCCATTTAAATACTCAGGGAAATGAGCCATCATGTAATTTATAATACTATGTTATAGCTCATTGATTTGAGATGCCCTTGGCTTATATCACAAATGCCAGTGTTATAGAAGTAAATAGAGCACTGGCCTGGGACTTGTGATATAATGCCATTTATTTTTGTCTGTTGCTCATTTAGCTACACAGTTTTGTGCTAGTTGAAAAATTTCCATATGTATACAGTATGGAGGCCATGATCATTTTCCTAAGGCCCATTTCATTCTTAATGAAATGCATTGCTTTTGCTTTTTAATCTAACAAAATGATGCAAAAATCATCTGCAATAAATGGAAACTGTCCAGGAAAGTTTTTTAAAAATGTAGCAAAGAAGCACTTAAAACTCTCTTCTCTGGCAGAATCATGACTCTCTTAAGCAACCAGTTCATATCTGTGGCTAAGTATAATTCCAACTCTAATTAATTTTGGCTGGTTTTTACTGTTTATTCCATCTTCGAAATAATATCAAAAAGCTCATAGGATGAACCTGATTTAAGATCATCCTTAGAGAACTGCAAGGCTTATAGAACACTTGTTCTGTGTTCTCCTCTACCCTCAAGGTTTCTAGTTGAGTGAAATTTGATAGGTTAAGTGAAATAAGCCAGACACAGAAAGACAAATACCACATGTTCTCACTCATTTGTGGAAACTAAAACATCAATCTCATAGAAGAACCAAGTGGAATAGTGGTCACTAGAGATGAGAAGGGCAGATGGAAAGAAGTTCAATGAGAGACACCAAAACACAGAGGAGGAATTAATTCTAGCTTTCTAGAGCACAGTAGGGTTAGGTTGCTGCAATCTACAGCTTGGTTTAATAGTAGACTGTTATAACAGTCTACGATGTATTTCAAAATAACTAGAAGAGAATGAAATTCCCAACACAAAAAAGTTAACCTCTGAAGAGATGAAAGTGCTTATTATTACTCTCATTAAAAATGAAATTTTCAAAAAAGGTGTTTTAAAGCTGAAAGGAATGAAAGATCATCATCAATTCAGTTTTTCTCAAGTTGAAGAGAGGACATTTCTTGGGAAGCAAAGAAATTTAGTGGCAGAGCATCTTCTTGACCCATCCTAGCTTTCTGCACTATGGCAGAAGGTGGCCTGGGAAGCAGGGACAAAGCCTCCAGCCTGAGTTGCCTTAGTGAGATGAGGAACCCCAGAGCACAAGACCCAGGTACCCAATTTAGTGGAAATTTATTCCACGACCACTTAATCTTGGTAGAATTTGATTAAGGATCAATCCTTTAAAAATATTAAGTCCTACAAAATTGCATATATGATCGTAACACAGTTTTAGATATGTATATGTATGTATATTTCAATCTTTTAGTTTTAAATTTTTTGCCATTGAGAAGAATGATTTTTTTACAGCACTTAGATAAGATAATGCCACTCAGAAAAGTTTATCTTATATCAAAGTAGATATGATTTTCATCCAAAAAAGAGAAACACAATCTTTGGAAATACAGAGACATTTGTAAGAAATAATCAAAAGGAAAGGAAAAGTATTCCTAAGTAGCAGTTGTAAACATTTTCTTATCTCTCGACTTTATAGTAGAACATGAGGTCAGAGAGAAGCTAGAGTCTGCTTAGTCTAAGTCCAAGATTGATGATGAAACTTCTAAGTTCCATGTGGTCATAATAGGCTCCAGGGTTAAAATGTGCACTTAACACTCAGGAGCAGAATAACTATCAATGTCCACTTAGTTTGTGATCTTTTTGTAATTATAGGCAAAATTAGAACCAAAATAATATTTATTCAAACAGATCAAAAGGATCCATTTACAATTACATTTGACTTATAATTGGAGAGAAAAATTGAAGCACTTAGACTATTACAAATCCTTTAGCCTGAAGTTCTGAATTAAAGTGTTATTAACTAAGATAATTCTAAAGGCAGGAAAGTAGCAATATGGCTTCTAATTTAATTTTTGTGCTAAATATCCTCCCCCCAAAGTTATTAAGTGATAATAACTGTGCAGAACCAGTAACAGACACTTAAGAAATGGGAGTTTCTTCGTCACTGCTACCTTTTCTGAAGTGACAGTTAATTACCATTTCCACGGGGCAAGCAGCAGGGAGAGGATCCAGTGGAAAAGGGAGGCCCAGATATTTTCACTCAGGTATGAGACTGAATAATTTAAAATTATGTCTCTGTTGGGTGCCAGAGTTACTGTCTGCTCAAAAGTAAGAATGAACCTGTTGAGGTGCAGCTATACCATTTGAGTACACTGAATTTCTTGGCTCGATACTTAATGACAAATGAGCTGAAAACTATTGATTTAACTTCAAAATTGATAAAGCATTTTAGAAATTGTGATCAAATTAGAATCACCTTTCTCCTTATCACTTATTCTTTCATATTACTTAGAATAAAAAGGAAAAAAAATGTTCCATTGTTTTCCTTAGGAGGATCGTTCTACATGTCAACATCAGTGCTAACTTTTAGTGGGGAATGGATGAGCAGGCCTGTGCACATTCTGTAAGGTGAGAGGCCAGTTGATGCCTTGATCAAATTGCACATTGTGCAGTTTCAAATTAGCCTATCATTGTGCTTGTTTGTAATTTCACAAAATGATGCAAAGATCATTTACATTAAGTGGTTGGAAATGATCAGGAAAGTTTTGAAATGTTCAGAAATGTTAAGGAAAAAAAAGAAAAACTGATAACAAGAGGAAGTTCTGGTACCAACTTCTGGTACCTTTTTATGTATTACATGAAAAGATGATATTGATAAATTTCACTGGGAAAATGAGCCATCTTTTGGAAAAATTAAAGGTTTATTAAAGATTTAAAATGGAAAAATAAAGCAACATGGATAAACTTAAATTTTTCAACTTGAAAATTAGAGCCTTACTTTTACCTTCTTAAAATTAATTTCTTTTTTATTATACATATTACTCAATGCAGAAATATGTGCTCATTACATTTTATATTCCATTTTATCTGATGTTAGTGTAATTACATTCTTATATGTAAGTAGGATTTTCAGTGATTTGACTGGTTACTTTAACAATTCTATTTTTTTTTTTTTGCACATATACATAATTCACTGCCAACACTTTAGCATAAAAGCCTTTAAACTTTTTTTCTCTTTCTGTACAAATATGTAAAAATATGTGTGTATTTGCTTCACTGACAATAATGGAAATGTGCCATGGAAGCTATTATTTTAAATTTTTCTTTATACAATATATTATAGAAAAAGATGACCTTTAAAAATCATATCATCTAATCAAATTCAAAACACAAACATCTGCTATGAATTTATTTGAAAATCAAACTGTAAAAAGTAGTTTTTTCCTAAATTAATTTTTAGTCGGCATTTTAAAACCTTTTTACTTTTAGTTACCCATTTTCAAGAACGTATTGTTGCATATTATTTGTATTTTTATGGTAGTCTAATTATTTTATAAGTTTATGCCATTTCATGTATTCTTATAATTTTACTTTGTATTTTAAAAATTTATACTTCCCTCACTTTCTTTTTCCATCATGATATTATTTGTATGATGCACATTTTGTTTAATTAATAAAAATAATTTAATACAGTTTGAAGCTAAATATCCTATTTTTTAATGAGCTGAAATAATTTGCAGGTTTTCATGACATTGTAATTGTTAATTTATAACTGAGTATACTATTTTTTTCTCTTAAGGAGAGAAAAATAATCTCATGCTCTTTGGTAATGTTTTCTGTTCTTTAATTTTGCATCATTACTTAAATGGGAAGGTCTTTCTTGTTATCATTGATTTGTTTTATTCCAACTAATTATTCAGTATTCCTAATAATTAGTAGTACTCCTTGTCTTTCTGGAGTAATCATAATTATGCTGTTCTGTAATTCCATAAATTTATAGTTGTTGTAGAGGCTGAATTCATATCAACTTCACAGGACTTACCACAAATACAGCTGCCTCTACTTAGAAACTTTTAATCCCTACCTGTCCATGGAGTCCTGAATATCCTAAAGATATTTACAGGAAGTATATACTTGGTTACTAAATATTACATGTCTAAAAATTTTTCTGTACTTTTACATACATATAATAGGTAGCCTAAATAGATTAATTTTGAACTGAGTACTTCATTTTTAATGCAACTTTTAGTTTTAAGAACATCATACATTTACATTCAGTTGCAAGAAATATGGGAGAGACCATGTCCTGTCTACTAGTGTCTTCAAGGGTAGCACCTTTCAACACTGAAGTCAATATCATAACAGAACATTAACCTTGATACTGTATGGATATAGGACATTTCCATCACCACAAGGGTCCCTTAGGTTGTCCTGTTACAGCCACATTCATGTCCCTCCTGGTCACAATCCCTGCTATATCCCTGGCAACTATGAATCTATTCTTTGTCATTTTATCATTTCGATAATGTTGTATAAATTGTAGTGTCCTATCTTTGAGGATTAGCTTTTTACACTCCACATAGTTCCCTGGGTATTCATCCAAGATGTTATAAGTATCAATAGTTTCTCATGTGTTTTGCTTTCTAAAAGTTTTACAGTTTTGTTTTACATTTAACTGTGTGTTTCATGCTTGACATTTAATAATTTCCTAAGACATACTTTGATCTTGCTTTCTGCTGGATTATTTTCTTTTTTGATTTTCTCCGACAAGATGAATTTTTATTCCAATTTTATTCTTTAATATATTGAAAGTCATTTCCAGTTGTAGCACTCATCAGTGATTGATTTTATGCTTGTATCTTAATCTCTTTTTCATTGTCTCATATCCTGTTCTTTGAGCAGCACCTGACACTAAGTAGATGCTATATGATTATTTACTAAATGATTAAGTCAATGGATAGCTCTTGTATCTTTCAGCCTGTTTGGCACTTTTCTGACCTATTACTGTCCCTTGTTTTGTGTTTCTTCCTTAAGTTTCTATGCTGTTTTACTAAATTCCATTTGGATAGTATCGGTTGGACGGTTTGTTCCAATGACATACAAGTTGTATCAAAATCTTGGTGTTTCAAAAGCTTATTGAGATGGAATGCAGCAGTGTCCCGTGGGAGGGTCAGGAGCTGTTCAAGGAAGGAACCCAAAGTGGGACGGTGACCTAACAAGGTCATGAGATGCTTGGTGATGAGAGCTGAGAAATACACTGAGTAAAATGGAAGGTGAGTTTCTCATTATGAGAGGATGGAATTACAAATATGGAAAGCAGAAAACTTAGAATGAACTTTTTGGTGTTAGATTGAATTTTAATCTCATGAGTTTCTAAGTAGAGATTGGATAGATAGATTTGTTTAAAACTGTTCATTGAGAGGGCCCAGGAACAATGATATGCCAATGAGAATACCTATTACCCAGATAATGTTTTCAAAATACTCTTTGGAGAAAGGATTAAGTGTAGAACCTGAACAAGAAAAGTACAAGTGGAGTCTGTAACTATTTTCTGTGACCAAAATAAGAAGTGCTAGAGGAGTGATAGGATACCTCAGAAAGATACAGGTGCCACCCTAAGGGGACTTCACTATTTTGATAATGTCCATAGATGCAGAAAAATTTTAATCTATTTGATGAAGTCTAATTTATTTATTTTTTTCTTTCATTGCTCATGTTTTTGGTGTCATGTCAAAGAATCCATTGCCAAATCTAAAGTCAAGAAGATTTACCTCTGTGTTTTCTTCTAAGTGTTTTGTGATTTTTATTCTTATATTTAGGTTTTCATTCCATTCTGGATTACTCTTTGTAATGGATTACTCTTTGTATATATGGTAGGAGATAGGGATCCTACCTCATTATTTTGCATGTGAATGTCTAGTTGTTCCACTCTCATTTGTTAAAGACACTATTCTTTCTTCAGTGAGTGGTTTTGGTACTTATTAAAAATCAGTGGGCCACAGATATACAGGAGGTAGACACTTTGTGAGAATTTTGGCAAATCAATCTTGTGCTTTTATTTTCTCACCTATAAAATGGGGATGATAAGCTCTTTATCTCCAAGGTCTTGTCAGGATTAAATGAGATGACATATGGAGAGTGTCAGAAGTAGTATCTGGCGGATAGTAGGTTCCCTAATGAGAGAACACCTGTGAAAGAAAGAGGGAAAGAAGCAGGGTAGGCAGGGAGAGCCTTCAGACCTAGGTACTGATCTAACTGTGAAAAGGGAGGAGGAAGAGAGAGACTCCAATGGCAGTACAGTTCTGAGAAAACTTCAGGCAGGCTTCCGGGCCAATTGGTCAACCTGAGTGCCAAAGAAAAAAATTAGAATAAATCACCTTTCAGCAACAACCATACCTATAGTGGAGAAACCTGGCAAATGCCACCAGTGACTGTCACCAGAAATGATATCAGAACTGTGTATACCTGTGCTGTGGCCAAGAGGTACCCTGCTGAGAGCACCTCCTGGAGGACTTGCCATGGAGGACACCAACGTCCCCATGAATGCTGAGGTCATGCTTTCCCCAGGACACTCCCAGCCACTCACTGTGTGTGTTCATGCCTGTTCATTCCTGCCTCAAGTGGGATTCCTGCAACAGGCAGCTGTTTGCTTGGGGACACCCCATGAGCTCCCCCTGCCTGCTCCTGTTTGGTCACTATCTGTCACAGGTATTCTCTCAGTAAACCTCTTTTGTGTTGAATCCATCTTGGCATCTACTTCTTGGAAGACTTGAACTGACACAGACAGATATGATGCAATGAGAGAAGGGGTGGAGACAGAGAGAGAGAGAGAGAGAAACATCACATCTATGAAATTTATATAGTCTCAAAATGTCAGGATCAATACTAAAATTTGGGAACCATTGAGATTGAAGAAGTCTAAAGAGACATGACAACTAAGGGACATGACAATCAAGTGCAGCATGTGATCCTGGACCGAATCTTTCAGTCACAAAAGGCAGTATTAAGATAATTGGAAAATTTAACTGGTCCTCTGTATTAGACAGTAATATCATACTAGTATTTATTTCTTGGTTTAATGGCAGAAGAGAACACATTCACTAAAGAATTCAGGGATGTCTGAAACCAAGTTCAGAAAAACTGAGGTCTTTGCACTCTTTCTGCAACTTCCTTGTAAATTTGGAAATCCTTTTTTTTTCTAAAAATAAACCTGGTTGAATATGGAAAATGGATTGGAAGGGGTTCAGAAGGAAAGGTAGGAAGCTATTTTAGGTGTTTAGATTAGAATGTACCAACAGTTTTGGCTAGCAGAGATTCAAAAACAGATTTGAGTGACATAATTAACAGAACTCATTAACAGATTTGCTATGGGGGATAAGAAGAGTGTTGCTACATAATTATTTTGTTTCTGACTTGAGCAACGGGGTGAATGCTAACCGTTTAGTGTAGTAAGGGAGAATAGAGGAATGTTTAGGAGGAAATTTCAAAGTTCTGTTTTATATGTATTTTAATTGAGGAAACCATGAGATATTTGAGCTGAGATATTAGCAGGCAGTTGGTCATATAGGTCTAAAACTTATCATAGAAATCTCAAGTAGAGATGTAAATTAAGGACTTATTAGCATATTGAGCCATTGAGATGAATGAGAGAAACTAGAGGGAAAGAGTAGATGTAGGAAAGAGAGGCCTTAATTAATCCCTGAGGACCTCCAACAATTGGATGACTTAGAAGAGGAAAAGCAGCTGAGAGTCCAGTAATGATGAGACAAGTTTAAATAATTATTCGCTTCACATCCTGACATGCAGTAAGAGAGGTTGTGGCATGTTTAGCTAAGAGGAAGGCCAGCCGGGTTTCTGGATTTCTCAGCCCCTCTCTTCTATCCTATTGTATAATTTCCCTCAATTGTACTGTATAGTTCTATTACACTTTTCCTCAGGCTTCCTGGCCCAGTCCTCCCTTCTGTCCATCCTCCACTGTAATAGTGACTGAAAACAGTGAAGAAGAGTTCTAGACCTGGTTTTAAGTTTGCACATTTAAGATTCTCACTCACTCCCTAAAAGAATTTTGAGAATTACCCTGATGCTCTTGGAAGTCATTAGAAGTTTCTCGGGTTAACAAATGGGTAACTCTTGCCTTACTAGAGAGAGAAGGCTATATTTATATTCATTACGATTAAAGGGGGTGGGGGAGTGTAATCATCAAAGGGAGTTATGAGAATTTTCTTAAGACATACAATAAGCTTGTGACTACTTAAGTCCTTTTTCACACAATATTCTCATTTAAATTCTTTTAAGTGATGTGTCTTTGAAAGATAGCAAAGGGGTTGGTTTTAAATATTTTATTTTCTGTTATGCAAACTAAATAAAATAGCTGACATTCTGTAGATTAGAATCGGCGATAGACCTTTTAGGGTACCTCAGTAACAGACGAGGAAAGGAAAGACAGAACTAAGTAGGCATGAAAACAATCCTTCTGAGGAGCAGTAGAAATGGAGTCAGGGAGTCCTTGATGACATTTAAGGGGAGAGTTTTAGGAAAATGGTACCAAGTATTCACAGTGACTCCAAGGAATCTGTTTTACTGTCCTGTCAGTTACATACTTAGTATAAATCCTACCCAAGATTGTCTTGAGAGCGCTTCTGAGAGTCAGTGTGGAAAGATGTGAGGACTCTTTACCTGATCTACTGGTTTAACAGAGGGAGCGCTGTCTCAGCTGTCATTAACAGGAAAGCCTTCAATAAATGAACTTTGGTTCTCACTTTCCCCTAGGTTTTCATTTTTGATCCTTCTTACTTTGTAAATAGACTTCTTGGCTCCTAATCTTCCAACATGTTGAAAGTGAAATCTCCACTGTAGGGTATTGGGTTACGTAGACGATAATTACCATTTGTGTTAGCTTTTCATCGATGTGACCAAAATTCCTGACAAGAACAACTTAGAGGTAGAAAAATTTATTTTGGCTCATGGTTTCGGAGGTTCGGTCTATGGTCCACTGATTTCATTACTTTGGCCCAAGGTGAGGAAGAATGTCATGGGAGGAGGATGTGGTTGAGGAAAGCTACTCTGCTCATGGTGGCCAGGACACACACACACAGAGAGAGAGAGAGAGAGAGAGAGAGAGAGAGAGAGAGAGAGAGGAAGGAACCACGGGATAGCAAGTTATCCCCAAAGGCACAAAACACCAGGGACTCACCTCCTTCATCCATGCCCCACCTGCCTGCAGTCGTACCCAGTACAGTAGTCCTTTCAAATTACTATTCCATCGAATGGATTAATCTACTGATTAGGTCACAACTCTTCTAATAATTTCTCCTCTAAACATTTCTACATTAATACAGGAACTTTGGTGGGGATGCCTCATATCCAAACCATAACACTGTCACACAGAACAAAAGAAACAGTCAACTAGAGGAAGTTCGTCTTCTTAGTCATGCACATGTTCTTATGCACAGTTGCCTTTCTTGCCTTTCTTAGAGTAGTCTAGCAACTTCAATTAGGGCTCAGATGAATCAAGTATATGGAAATAAAACATTGCACAGAGTCTTAGAGATACATGCCAAACTACACTCAATTGTCTTTTTTCAACACCCTGTCTTCTCAGAAGCATTTGTCTTTTCTGTGTCCTGTTCATTACTTTATGGTTAGCACCTAGTACAGTACCTGACACCTAGTATAAACACTGTGTGTGTTCACTTGCCAAATAGTAAAATTAATATCATCAAGAGTAGGTGGAATACTGTTTGCTTACTTTACTGTATTTAATAAATGTCTTAAAAAGTTAACACCAAAATATTTTTCAATTTTCACACATGATAGAAATACCAGGAGATATAATTTAATGCTCACAAGGATCCTGCTTTTTCTAGGTTACTGAAAACAAAAACATCAATTTCTTAGGAATTTGATAGAAACCTCCTGTATTTTTTTTAGAAATTAACTAAGGGTTAGAGATCAGGTATAATGAATATGGTTAGTGGGGCTTAGGAATTAATTTTCTTGCTTTTATTTTCAGTACTTCAAATTTTAATTTTTAATTTTCAGTTTCAGTATTTTTCTTTTTCTGTGATACTGGGGATCAAACCCATGGCCTTGTGCATGCTAAGGTAAGCATTCTACTACTGAGCTATACCCCGAAGACCTCAAGTGTTTATTTTTTTTAAAAATTACTTTTCAATAGAAATTTTTATATTTCATGAAACGGGAGGTTATATTAGATGCATAGGCCCAGATTTTTAGAACTAAGGAGAAAATACATCAAATACCCTGAAAATATTATTCCCCAAAATAATATTCTAAAACTGCAAGCATTCTTTATAGGACTAGAAATTCATATTAATTAAATGGATTCTAAACAATCAAGTATTATGTTTCTCTAAGCGATTTCTGAGTATGTACAATAACATATAGTAATAATTCATTTAAATCATGTTAATAATTTAAATATTATTCCTTTGTCTTAAAGATAAATTTAATTTATTGTTTTTTCCCCTATGATAATAATTCAGTAAAAGGTAGATGATGTGTGTTACCATTGGACTTTTGTCATTGTAGTTTGAGTTCATTCTAAAATTGCTATTATTTTTTCAATTAAAAATATATATTATATTTACATGTATAGAAATATATATGTGTGTATATATATACAAATATATGTGTATGTATATGTGTGTGTATATGTATATATATGTGTGTGTATATATATATATATATATGAAGAGAGTGAAAAATCCAGCCAATACTGGATGAAACAAAGAAAATGACTGAAATATTTGTTACTCAGTCAAGGAATAAATCCTATTAAACACACAGAGCTTGCTTCAGATACATAGATTTTCTGTCACTAGAAATGATGACAACAAATGTATTTTTCTAGTATTTTTGTCCATGTGCTTTTATAACTTAATGTTGAAAATGTCCATCTTGAATTTTTTTTATGCTTCTTGATACTTACATTATCCCAGAGTAGAATTATTTTATAATTTTTGCAAAGAATTTTCTTTGTGGCAAATTCTCCATAGGTGAAAATATAAACTCAGAATAGTTCTCAACAGATTGCAGATATCAATCATGTGTTTTATTTGGTGGGAAATAAAGTTCTAATTTAATCTTTCTTTCTGCTATAGAACATATTAATTGACTAAATGATATTAATTTTATGTAAATGTAGAGATAGAAACTTTGATAATCGGTTTTAATGTTTAAGTATTAATACTCCTTTATATGAGCAAGCATTCTATCTAATTCATAAAGTATCACTCTTTTAAAGGTAAGTAAACTTCTTGACTTCATTTAATTTGCATTCAAATTTATAAAATCTTCATAACAGTTATTGTGTTGCAAAGCCCATGTTATCCTAGGCTCTTAATGAGGAGATAATGGTATGGTCAAAATAAGAAATACTTCGGATGATATTTTCTTTAGTGTAGAAACAGTCCCTTGTCAAACAGGGATTGGTGCTGTAAATCCCATAAGCTAGATTCTGTTTGCTCATTGACTTCCATTACATGTCTAGAGTTATTTCTTGGAAAAATGTATGCAGTCTAGTTTACCCTTGACTCTGCTCTTAAGAGCAGAGCAGGGAGATTGCCATAGTAACGAAGTAGCCTTTTCTCTAGTGACTGGCCCCTCATCTCCTGGGAAGCCCAGTGCCTCTCTACTCACTGCAACTGATCTGGTTTACTCAAAAAAGTCTACCTTTTCTGGATAGTTCTGGTAAAAGCTAACCTGTTCGGAGCTCCCACAATGGATGAGGCACAATTTCAAGCACTTTACAGGGATGACCTAACCCTGTGAGATAGAATTTATTAGCCCTCTTTGCAGATAAAGAAACTTAGGGGAAGTGGACTCTCATGGTAGGAAGTGCTTTGGGACATAGTTTAATTCTAGAACCGAGTTTAGGATCACTACTATTGCTTTCCTACTTTCTAGACTAAAGCTTTTCAATCATGAATGTGCCACAAATTTACCCAGATATCAGTCCCCTCAGCCCTTGGGGTTGCTGGCAATACCTGGAGCCCAGCATCCCGGGTCTCTTATAGCTTCAATCAGTGCCATTCATTTAGACCAGTTGCTACACAGAGATGATTGTTCTCACCCATGCCAGGGTGCATAAAATTTTGACACACACGCTGCCCCAGAACAAAGAAAACATTTACAGGCAAGTACATTGAATATATTTCTTAATCTGTAACTGATATTAAAATAAATGTCAGACTCAGCAATCCTCTGACAAGGGATAACTTGTATACTTACATAATTCTTTATTTTGCTGCTTGTCCAAGTATTACATGTGGAAAATGGTTTGAGAGCAAAGACTAATAATATCTTCCATGGATATCATGTTATGCTGAATGTTAGTTGTTCTTAACAGTTAATTAGGTAATACATATCCTCTGTAGAGTTAAAATGAAGTCTTATCACTAAAACTGAATTTATTCAATTACATTTAATAAATTTTTTCTTACCATTTGTATGAACTACTTATTTTCCAATTAATCAGAATTGGCAAATGTTTAGGCTTGAATACTGAGGTCTATAAGGGTACATGAAATTAAAAAAGGGAATGCTTTCAAAAGCAGTACTGGTGGGCTTTGTGATAGAAATATGATGGAAATAATCAAACAGGGAATGACATGGATTGCTTGAGAGTCCTTGAATAACACTGAAGAAATATTGCAGACTTCACATCACTTTAGTACCTGGAATCACAGAAAGACAAAACAGTTTAGAAACCCTGGGCATAATAGGAACAGTTCAGGGGAACCCAGCTAGCTTCAATATAAGGGTAGTGACACATAAGCATTTGCAATCAATGTTTTCACTGCATTTAAAATGATTTGCTCACAATGCATTAATCATAGTAGCTTATCTGAAAGTGACTTGTCTCTCCAGATTTTAGCTCAATAGAAGTTTTCAGGTTAAAAACAAACTGTGTTGCAGATGTCAAAAAGAGGAGGAAAAGAAATATTTTCCTTTTGATTGTAAAGGAGACTTGATTTCAATAGCCAGGGAATGTTGCCTACTTACATGTCTGATCCAGTTTAGTACTTTGGTGGGGGCCATCTTGAGAGTGCTGACTACTGGCCGTCTGAGTACACATGAAATGCCAGGGCATGGGAACAAACGTGACTCTGAGGTTGTGAGCCTCCAATAATAATGAGCCATTGTCAGAGAAAGTATACCAGGAAGAAGACCTGGATGGACAGGTGTGTTGGTGACAGGGAGGACGATACATTCTTTGTGGAGATGTAGATCTAGAGGAACCAGATAGGGATCCAAGTGGAGAGTTCATGGAAACAGTTGAAATATCTTACCTGGGACTTTGTGGAGAGATTAGGGTTGGAGGTTGACTCTAGTCATAGGCACTCATAGCATAAGGGGAGAAAAAGAGACCTCCTGAAAAGAAAGCACAAAGATAAGCTGCAGAATTTCATCATGTTACCTGGGTGACCATTTTTAAAGGAGAAATTCTGGCAGCAAAGCAGATGCGCTAACCAGCCTCCTTGATGTTCCGGAACCCATCAAATGCCCCCTTGCCCCTTCTTGACCTACTAGAATGCTCTACCCTCAGAGGTTGGGGCATTTCCTTTGTGCTACCATAATGCTCTCTGAGTTCCCAACACTGCATTCCCCAGAGTATACTTATTTTATCTGGTTCTCATATCATTTGCTACACAAAATACTCACTGAAGAAATGAGTGGGACAAGTGGAATGTGAAGCAGTTGTGCTCTCTGCCTCATTTCAGAGATCAAGATCTTAGAGTTCTGATAAACTGGTCTGATGACATCATATTTCAAGGAAAACATAACTGGACTCCCCAATGTATACCAGGCATTCCTGGAACAAAAACCAGACATTCTTCAAGTCCATAGGACTGCCTCCTTCTCCTGACTCTGCTTTTCCAGGAACTGGAATCATGTTCCAGTTCCATGTTTTTCCATGCAAGAGCCAAAATTCATGCCTCCAGATTGATTCTGTCCCTGGTGGCATCCCTTGCCTACCAAGTAAATGGAGCCTCTGATGTAAGACTGAGACCGGAAACCTCAGGAGAGAGAAGGCTACAACTTTGAAAGCAGAGTGTGATATGGGGGCAAAACAGTTCCGGAAGTCTGTTCTAGAAACCATAAAGAGATCATCAAGTGCTTGTGGGTGGCATAACGTCTCAAACCAAGAGTGGAGAATGGCAGGGAAAGGGGAGTAGATTCACTTTTCTACTCCCCAACTTATTGTCAAGGTTACAATCTATGTCAGAGAGAACACAAGGCTGGGATTGCCTTTGCTGTGTGTGAGGCTCCATGGTTGGAACGTAGAGAAAAAGCCTCTGAGGAGGATGAAGACTTTTGCCAGTGTTAGAAGATTAAGCCTCAGGGTTTCCCTCAGTCTTTGCCCATGGTTTGATATGAAAACATAAGTCAAATGAGAATTTCATGTAAATGGTCCATGAAGTTCTATAAAGTTCTAGAATATTTCATGATACAAATAGAACGTGGACTGTGGAAATAGAAGCGAGGCTAAAGCCAGCTCTGCCATTTGCTATTAGTGTGATGTAAGCAGGTGATCTAAGATTTTGCATCTCATTCTCTTCAGCACTTACCTTAGGGGTTAGATGACATGAACGCATGAAAAGCATTTAGCTCCTAGTCCAGCACCACATTCAATATTGGCCGGCATTACAGGCTTTACTGTGGCTTAAAATATTTTTATTGTAGGAAAACACATATAGTATAAAACACCATTTTAAGTGTACAGTTCAGTGGCAGCAACTACATTCATGTGTTGTACAACCATCATCTCTACCCATCTCCAGAATTTTCCACCTCTCAAACTGAAACTTTGACCTCTTTCAAAAATAACTCCCATTTCTCTCTCCTCTGGACCCAGGTAATCATCATCCTGTTTTCAGTCTCCAATTTACCTATTCTAGGTGCCTCCTCTAGGTAGAATTATACCATATTTATTCTTTTGTGTCATGTTTATTATGAATTTTTTTGGTCTTAATTTTGTTTTTGTTTATCTAGACTTTTTGGTCATTGATTGCTGGGGTTTCTATTCTGCATGGGTCCCAATCCTCTGCGTGGGTCACCATCTTCCTGATAACATCTACTAATTTCAGACAATATTATCAGGAGAAAACATCTCTACAGGGTATATTTAGGTGTCCAATTTATTCTAACAAGCATCAGAAAAGCAGAATTTTTTTTTAGAAGACTGTAGAAAAGCTGAAGACATTTCTGAAATGTAGATCTTAAATTCCTGAGTGCTTTCATTGTGGATGAGGATGAACATTTTCAGTCTGAGTACAGGACCTTTAACTTATGAGCATCCCAAAGTGACTGTAAGTTATGTGGTTGAGAAGCAAATAGTTGGCAATGAGTAAATGTTTGATATATATTAAAAACGATGAAAGCCCAAGGCAAGAGATAAGATTATTCAGGAAAAGCTCCCTTTGAAAGAAAATTTCTCTCACAGATGTGTAGTAATTACACAACCTGTTTCTTTTTGTCACGCATATGAGCCATTTCCCTACGCCCTCAGTTCTACAAATGATGCCAATTTGTGGACATGGGTAAGAATCAGGAAGCCAATAATCCTCAAGTACCAATGAAGTGGTTTCTGTAGCAATGAATCATCCACATGAAATCCCTTAGGATTTTTACCTTCTTACTCCGACAATCTTCTGATCATTGTGGCTCTATCGGTCCAGTGGAATGTCTAAGCCTTCCTCCTAAAATTCTGAGGACAGACTCTTTCTCCTCAACTCAGCTCCTTTATACCTGGGCTTTCTGATGGCCATGACCTAAAGAGATCATGATAACTTACTATGACCCACAAATGCTACTTTTGACTGCAGTTTCTGCTCTCTTTATATCATCTCGAGCAGTTTATTGTCTCTGAACCTGGGTGGTTTCATCAGTAAAATGTGAGAATAAGGATAGCTTGTGAAAATGCCTGGCACAGTAGATGGCTAGTATAAGACAGATATACAGGTAAGTTTTGATTTAGGAGAGCAACTCAAAAGGAGTGTGTATGTTGTACTTTTCAAGCCTACTCCCTCCTTTAGACTGTTTCTCATTGCTCTCCCAACAACCATCACACAGCTTCTTGCTTCCATTGTGGGGAACTAAAATTTCCACTTTATTTGCCCGTGAATCTGCAAGGCCTGTCTAGCCTCGGGCACTGCCTATCTTAAGCTAAGACTTGTACTAACCTCTGCCCTTGTGATTTATTTTTATCTCACCCAGGCCCTTGGCCTTCAGGACTCCGAATGCTGCTTTGCAGAACAGGTTTGGTAGTCTCTTCTCTCTAGCTTTTAATCTAAGAGAAATGGCATTGATTCAGACAGACATTCAAAAGCATGCACTCCCTCAGTTCTATAGATGGCACCAATTTGTGGACAAGGGTAAGAATCAGAAATCCAATAACCCTCAAGTACCAAGGAAGTGACACTGTGATCAACAAGGGAGAAAAATAGTCCCTAAGAACAAGAGCAAAAGAAATGTATTTACATGAATCCTGGACTCTGTTAGAAAAAGCAATGTTAGGTTCCACATGTATTTTTATTTCCTTGAGCAGTTTTGCTAACGTTTTATATTTCAACAGCTCAGGCCCTGTGCGAAGCAGCTCACATATTTTATTTAGTCCAACCATCAATCCTGCGAAGTAGATGCTGCCTTTATCTATCTTATAGGTAAAAAAATCAAAGACCTAGGTGAAGTAACTTGCCTAGCTTCTAACAACAAGTGGCGGAACTGTTTCAAAACCAGTCAGACCTGAGCACCCACCATCTGACCACCTTGCCAGGGTATTCAATGCCATATTCAAATGCAGTTACTCAGTCCAGAAAAGATAATGCTGGATCATTCCTCAAGGAAGCATCTAGAGGGCTCTTAACAATGGTCCTTGTTATCACATTTTCACACTCTTACCCTCTTATTTTCCTTTTATTGAGGCCCTGAAGGTTAATTTTTAAAATACTAAACCCATTGTTCTTCTCTGTTCCTTGCAGAAAGAAACATAAGGCTTTGGGAGGGCCACACAACTATACACAGTTGAAATTCCTTGCCAAGGACTTGGCAACAAAACATGTTGAATTCATTCAAGAGTAAATGGTGACCTCAGTGATTCTAGTGGCTGGAAATTTTCTTTTATATCAATAGATTAAGAAAGTTCAATTAACTCCCTATAAAGATGCACCTGTAAATTAAGAATGAGGAATGCTCCTTGCTCAATATTTTATTTCTTCATGTCAAAAATTAAAAGTCTCATGTGTAGAATTTACTGCCAATATGAAAAAAAAATCAGGATTCACTTTATTAGGTTTCATATGGATTATTACTGTGGTCTCCAGAGAATTTCTATTTCTTCTTTTAAAACTTTGATTTCTTCTTTTCTTCCTGAATTTCTTTTTTTTTTTTTTTTTTTGGTACTAGGGATTGAATCCAGAGGCATTTTACATTGAACCATATTCCCAACCCTTTATTTTTTATTTTGAAAAAAGGTCTTGCTAAGTTGCTTAGGACCTCAAAAAGTTGCTGAGGCTAGCTTTGGATCTGCCATCCTCTTGCTTCAGACTCCCTAGTTGCTGGGAATATAGGCCTGCATCACCACACCTGGCTAAAACTTTTAATTTATATTTTTTTCAGCTCATCCTTTTTTTTTTTTTTTTTTTTTTTTGCGGTGCTGGGGATTGAACCCAGGGCCTTGTGCATGCAAGGCAAGTACTCTACCAACTGAGCTATATCCCCAGCCCTTCAGCTCATTCATTTTTAATTTCTATCTATATATACATTATAAAATGTCCACAAATGGCCTACATGTTCAATAGCTACGTGTAATTTATATTTGAAATTTTATATGACAGCTAACACCCACACACACACACCCAAACACGTATGGTATGATACCTGCTCAAAAACTTTTTATTGATGAAGCAAGTGATCAAACTCACTGGTATAGTGATCTTTTGAAAGTACAAAATACTAGGAATTCTCACAAATCTGGCAGTTAAACTTCCAACATTCCTAAAACATAACAAGCATTTACTTTTTGTAATCCACACAGCTGATAGTTCACATACCCAGAACTTAAAAAAAAAAAAAAAAAAAATACACCATTTGTGTAAGAAAGAACTAAACCATCAATCATACATCAGATGATAAAGTTAAAAAGTCACTTGTACAACATGATAGGTTCGTCTCCATTAAAGAATAATGATGATTAAAAGCCATAAGCATATCTTTAGGGCTTTGCCAAGTTCTTAATTATTTTCTAGTCTAAATTATCTTAACTGCTTTCAGTCTAAAAGTAAAGTTATATTTAGTGTCAGCCCTTGGTAACTGATTTAATTTTTTTCAAGTATTTGGTTATAATGTCAGTGACTCCCCTTGTCCCTGGTATGACCTGTAGGACCTTCCTGTGTCCTGATGCTCCCTCCCTCACTGCCCTCCTCTCCTTCCCTCCAAGTCTCTGCTACTTTCACTTCTCCTTTACCACTTTCCTTGCTTAGGGTATTTACAGAATCCATTTCTGCTTTCTCAGAGAAATACTCTCCCCTGCTCTTTGCCTGGTTAAGTCCTCCTCCCCGTTTCAGTCTCAGCTGGCATATTTTTCCTTCCCCCAGCCTGTAGCCAATGTCTCCTGCATGTGTTCCATGGCCTCCTCTCCTCTGCTCTCTTCAGGGCTTAGCACATCACTTGTTCAGATGTCTCTCTTCCAGCTCTACATTTGTAAGGCTTAACTTACAATTTTGACAGATTGGGCTATCTGGTCTCCCTTCCCCAGACCTGTATCTCCAGGAGAAGTGCTGGTGTGTGACCGCAGCCTCTTCCTGGATGTGTCCCTCCAGCCCATAAATGACACTGTACTCTCCCTTGTTAGTGGTTTGAGCTTTGTGTACTGTGTTTTAGGTGCTTTGATATCTTCAATTCAATCAACCGTTTCCTCACAAGCTTCCTTTCTCCCTTCCCCTCCTCTTCCTCTCTTCTCTCTTTTGTTGGTTAGACTAACAGGTTAGCCTTGCTAAACCTTCTGGGCTTCCTCCATATGCCTACTATCTACAGAAAATTAATCTGTCTTCTGGGCAGTGTCATCAAAACTTAGGTGCTGACCCAGAGAGGGACCAATTGAGGAGCAATGTTCAGCAGAGCAAGAGGATGCACTAGGAACAGGGAAGGGGCCAAGCTGATTTAGAGCAGTCTAAATTTTAAAGCAGACTTAGGATATTTGACCCTTGTTCCACCACTAGTCTTTTAATGCAGATTTTCCCTAACTCGAGGAAAGCAACGGATTTTTCTTTTTCAGTTCCTCATCTGTTTTTTTCTAAGCAAGAAACTGTATTTTCTCTATCCTTATATTCACTTCACTCAAGAGAGAACAGGTTAGAAATTCTGCTGTCAGCAAAATTATATTTGATTTGGAAGACAAAAACACTGCAGAATTATTTGAAATTCTATTTTGGTTATCTCTTAACTAAAAAATGACCTTGACTTTGTTTAACTGCAATACATTGTATACTATAACTATTCATCAGTCATTTTTTTCTGGATCATAAATTTAGATTCATATTTTATTCCTGTTAGATTATTTGAAAAGTTGTCTTTGAGTTAAACATTTCTTTTGTGTATCTGAGTTACAGCTTTCCTCTACCCCTCTCCAACCTACACAAAATAAACAAATGGTTGTAAAATAGGCACCATCTTAGAGATTTATTTTTATGGCAACATTCCGTTGCCTCTAGTGCTATTGTGGGTTTAAATATCTTCTTATAACTGTGGTATATATACACAATGGAATATTATTGAGTCATAAAGAAGAATAAAATTATGGCATTTGCAGGTAAATGGATGGAGTTGGAGAATATCATGCTAAGTGAAATAAGCTAATCCCAAAAACCCAAAGGCTGAAAGATTTCTCTGATAAGTGGATGATGATACATAATGGGGTGATGGGGAGGCAAGAATGGAGGAAGGATGGATAGTACAGAGGAAAATGAGGGGTTGGGCGGGGGTAGGGGAAGGAAAAATAAAATGTTATTACCCTATGTACATGTATGATTACTCAAATGGTGTGACTCTGTGTACAACCAGAGAAATGAAAGTTGTACTCCATTTGTGTACAATGAATCAAAATAAATAAATAAATAAATATATTCTCATGATAGTGCCTTACAAAGTGTAGAACATTAAGTTTGTTGATTTCTTACTGTCCAGAACTTTTCTTTAGATCTGTAATAGGAAAAATTAACCACCAGGAAATTAAAGTGTGAAATTCTTATTTAAACATATTGTTTGCCTTCTAATGGCATTTACATGAGAAAGTAAATATCCTCAGGCTCATAAATTTAGAATTATCACTGTATTTGTCAGTAATTTGTTTCAATTAAAGGTACAAATTACTGGGAGACCATGTATAATGCAGAATCCTGTTTTGCTAATAACACCTACAATCCAACTATCTGGAGATGACCACTGTTAATATTCTAATATAAGTTCTCTTTGTGATCTTTTAATCTAAAATTTTGTGTGTGCAGAGGGTTATAAGTGTGGGGGAGGAAGGAAATAGTATACAAATAGGATGTATGGATTACCTATTTGTTAAAAATGAGAGAAAAAATTATATACACAGGCACATTCTTATCAATTCTTATTTTTTATAGAAGGCATCCTAGTTTTTAATACTCAAACTTTGTAGAATATACACAGATATCTGTGTGTTAAATATATGTGCATACATATATTCAAAGCTTCTTGAGAAATTTTAAACAAAAAATTCATATTATATCCTTGAAACTAATTATAATAATTTTAACAAAGCAGTGTCAGTTGATCATTTGTATTCTTCAACAAATTGCTTGATGATAGCTTGTACATTTATCTACTAGGTTGTTTATCTTGGTTATTGATTTGAAGGAGGAACTTAATATTTTCTGAGATACTGTTTGCTTTTATCTATGGCTCATGTAGTTTAATTGTCTTTTACTGTATGGATATTTCAAATTTTTTATATAATCAAACCAGCAAATCACCAAATATTTCATATGTGGCAGCTGAATTCTAGGTCAATATTATGATATTTTATCTTCAAGATTACAAAATATTTACCTGTATTTTTCAATATAGTTATATACATTTATATGTCTGTGTATATATGTATATAAAAATATCAAAGCTCAATATATATACATATATGTTATTTACCACTATATTAAATTAGATATTTAGTACATATCAAATCAATTTTCTGAAATGATTGGGGTAGGTATTTGTTTTTTCCAAAATAGTCCATTTGTCCACTTTTCCCAAGTGTGATCATTGATACATTTGATTTTCCATATGTATCCGAGATTATTTTGGACTTCTCTGTTCTGTTCTTTTGATATATTTATTTATTATAGTACCAGTGCCACATTTGTAAATATTTACACTATTATTTTATATTTGCAAACCCAGTAGGACAACTTGTGTTTTATTATAATTTTTTAAAAGTTCTTGAGTAAGCTAGAATATTTACCTAGAGCCGAACTTTTGAATAAATTTGACATCTTACTCAAGTAAGTTTCCTGATTCAAATATGTATTTTGCATCACCACCAATCTGAACTTTTACAGTGTTATTTGGAAATGTTTTAGAGCTTACCCCTAGATATTTTGCATCAGAGTTGCTGGCGAATGAAATCTTTCTTTTATAACTTACATCATTACTTGGATACAGGTGTCAAGTAGGGAAGCTATTATCACTTGTAGTATCTATTAGGGAGACGACCTTATCTAACATGGCTGTTTCCAAGCAGATGATTTTGGTTCTCTGTCCTATGGGAGGCTGAAGGGGAAATGATCAGCAAGTTCGACTATGGTTGGGGATGCCAACGTTTTGGCAACCTCTGTCTCTTTCCAAGTTTGCTCAGAGTAGGCTGTGATTTTATGTGACCTATTACTGCACCAGAAAAGGGAAATGAGGTGGGTTCCCAATACTCTTGACTGTTCCAGGAAACTCTGAGGACCAAGAAGTGTTGATAACATACATTTTAAAGCAAATTAATCACTAATGAAAATAAATTAGGATGTTGGCATTTCAATCTCAGAGGGCAGCAACATTCAATTTAAAGATCTGAGGAAAAGTGAATATGCTCTCTGCTAGGAAGGATTGTATTAAGAGGCCCTGGTTTGAAATATTTGCACTATGATTCAGCATTTTATTGAGGTGGAATTTTAAGAAGTTAATTGACCACCAACTTGAATCAATGAAACATTTGTTTTATACACAGCAATGGGATTATAATACAAAGTTAAAAATATCAAAGCAGCTCATTTGTAAGCAGATTCTAGCAAACATTTATTTATTATAACCACTGAAATTTTACAGAGCTTTGCAGTTTATACATTACTCTCTTACATTTTTTTAGGTTATTTAATCTTCACAAAAATTCTGTGAGTTGAAAAGGGAGAATGTAGTTTTGTTCTTACTTATCCAATGAAGAAATTAAAGTTTAACGAGGATAAATAGACAATCCAAATTTGTATAACTCTTAAAAGATAAAGTCAGGTTTTATATTCGGATTTCCTGGTGCATTGCAGTCCACAGTGCTGCCTCCACAAGACTCAGCTTATTTTAAAATGAGATATGTGAAATATCCTGTCTTGCCTTTGATCAGCTCATCACATAGTAGTGCATCCATACCTGACATTAATTTTGCAAGCTACACATCAATGTTTTACAAGGCCAGTCTAATGATTGCTGTCTGTCAAGGCTGGTGAAAGATTTTGTTAAATTCCTCCATCCTACTTGGTTTATTTTGTCTACCCATTAACTTCATGCTGGACAACTGTGTGCCATATTATAACCAATTACAAAATTGTAGTAACAAATTGTTAGTTTTTGCAAACTAAGTTTTATGACCTCTACCCTGCCATTTGTAGGACAACTTGAGACTGATAAAGATTTGATATTTCTGTGAGTTTTGGAAGTTTTAAAGTGTACTTCTAGTCTTTTATTTCCTTAACAATTTAATTGTGAGACTTTAGAAAGCCTGAGTTATTTTCCTATCTCAAATATCTTCTCTGGTAGGAAGGATCCAGGATGAAAGAGAGTGAAATATTAGGGATGACCCTTATCTAAAATGGTCTGCACTTTTTTTTTTCCAGAGAACTCCAATGGGTGTCCTTTGGATGGGGAACATAGTTTGAAATAAATTAGGTCAATGGAATTATCTTTTCTTCAAAATTCTTAAAATTCAAAGTAATAAGACCTGGACTGTGTGTACTTATATCTTGAATCATTCAAAAATTTTCTATCTTGTTATGATTTTTACCTCTTATTTTTCCTCCTCTTGCCCATTCTTATCACTTTCATATCACTTTTCTCTCAAAATTTTCAACAGATCCAGAGGACTAACCAATTTATTCGAAGCCATCTTTGTTTAAAGAAGTATTAGATGACTGATGTGAAAAAAAGATATTGTTGCTAATATTTCAAGTTGAGGAATTTAGATGATAAAAGAACATCTTGTTAAGCATTAACTTTAGGTTTCTTTTTTGTGCTGGCTCCTGTCAAGCTTCAATAATTTGAACTTTGAACAGAACATATGACTGAAAATTAGTAATCAAAGTGAAATTTAAAAAATAAACTTTTGGTGAAACTCTCAGAAGATTCAGATCAAATAAGGAAAAGTCAACCAACCACACTGTGTTTATCATGTTTTCCAGATTCTACGTCAGAGTTTAACACGGCAGACTGTCAACCCAGATTAAGACTGGGTGAAAAGCCTTGTGCAGACCTATGACTGCAGTAAGGACAGAGGAGGAATATCACATTTAAATGCTTTCTGTTAATAAAAGACCCACATGCACAGACTCTCCATCTTCATTTCATGCTTACACCTCAATTCATTATAGAATAGCACATTGCTAGGTATTACTTCTCCAGTACTCAGAGAAAATGTTATCTTACTGAGATAAACTACCCATTTAGAAATGTTGTGCAATGAACACTGACATGTCTTTCTCTACCATATTCTAGCATGTGTATAACTTTCTCATTTATTTCTCTGAGTTGTTTATTGTTTATTTGGTTGAAGAGTATGATATTATCATAATGGGCTAGAATAGTGTATTCCCTCATTACCAATGAAGAATTCTCTAAAGATTTGGTTTCTTAGCATCAGTTTTTACTTGGCTATTAGTGTTAACAAGATGCTCAGCTGTCTTAAATGATGTTAGAAACATACCATAAAAGGATTTAATTAGACAATAATTTCAATATGAACATCCACCCCCTATATTTCTCCACCAGTATAATATGATAAATGGCCTCTTTAACATTCAGTGTCCACTTTGGGGGTTTTCTCTATTTTTGAAAAAGTGAGCTTGCTCAAAATAGTAACTCTGAAATGTATTGGCATTTAGTATTTACCAGACACTATGCTAATTTATACCAGTTTTACAGCTAAGAATCATCCTAATGTTGTATAAGGCAGCAGAATAAGTAAGTGGTAGAAACGAGAATCAACCAAGATCTATTTCAATTTAAAGCCTGCAGGTAAGCCAGACACACAGCTAAAGGAGAGTAGAAGGCTTCCTCAGAACATACTCCTCAAAAGATTTCTTCTTTCTGGGGGTACCAGGGATTGAACTCACAGCTTTGTGCATGCAACTCAAGTGCTCTACCACTGAGCCATATCCCCCAACCTTTTAAAAAATTATTTTGAGACAGAGTCTGGCTAAGTTGCTAAGGCTGGCCTCAAACCTGCCATGACTCTGGCTTAGCCTTCAGAGTAGTTATCTTTTAAACAAGATGATTAGAACATTATGATGATGTGGTGGTGGTTACGGTTATGACAGCAACAGCAGTGTGGGAATAATATTAGAAGCTGGCAACAGCCTTGTTTTCCATCACTACACTGTGACGCTTCCCAGGACACTGGGTACTTCATCATCAGGATGACTTTTTTTTTTTTTTTTTAATTGTGTCTGTCTACCCATTAGCTGGCTATTTATTGATTACTATTTATCACCTCATACCTGTTTTCTAGTTCTAGAAGGGAATCAGAAGTCAGACATCATTTTTTTTTTTTTAACTCCTCACAATTGGAAAGGAAATATGTGGTTTTCTTTAAATCTGAGAAACTCTGGGGGAACTGGATAGTTTCTTTCCCTACAGTAATGATCCTGTCTTCCACATGAAGATACTGTAAGTAGATCATGAAAGGGAGTTTCTTTTCCTGCTGCTGGTGGGGACTATACATATAGTCCTACCATTTCTCTTTGTAGGGAACAGTTTCAGGTTATCAGGTAGGATTCAGTAGATAGAGAAGCTTGCAAATAACCTTGGAGTTTTTAGGTAAAATTTTAATGGATCGAATATGAATGCTTCCATCCAAGCATCACTACTGGAAAAAATTCAGTGTCCCACATATTTAGAATCTCATTCATAAGGCTTTCAGAAGCCAAGACTTTCTGCTTCTGAGTAGATAATCAAGAGCTTGGTCAGGAATTAAGTACAAGCTAATGCTTGTCACATGCTTGCTTAAGACATTGGACAATGCCCTAGTCATTCAACCAGATGCCCTAGGTCTGCATCTGTGTAGAGACAACTCATTTGCAACTGAAATATTTATCCCATCTCCTTTTGGCCTGTTGGAGGTTGAACTGTACCTTCCTCTGCCCAAATTCGTGTTGAAATTCTAACCCCCAGTACCTCAGAATGTGTCTTTGCAAATAAGGCCATTGCAGATGTAATTAGTTAAGTAAGGATGAGATTATACTGGAGTAAGGTGGGCTCCTAACATAACTGGTGCCCCTTCTAAGGAGAAATTTGGACACAGAGATGTGCATATAAGAAGACCAGGTTAAAGCAGAATTCGGGGTGCTGTGTCTACAGATCATGGAACCCCAGATCACCAGCCAACCAAAAGAAGCAAGGAGAGCAACATGAGACAGGTTATTTCTCACAAACTTCAGAAGGTGCCAATCCTGAACCCAGAGCTGCTCTGCCATTGAGCTATATCTCCAGTCCTTCTAATTTTATTTTTGAGACAAGGACTTGCTAAGTTGCCAGGCTATCCTCCAACTTGTGATCCTCCTACCTCAGCCTCCTGAGTTGCTGGGATTATAGGCCTGTGCCACTACATCTGGTTTGGTACCTTAATCTTAGACTTCTGACAATAAATTTCTGATATTTAAGCAACCAAGTTTGTGGCATTTTTGCTATGAAAATCCTAGAAATGTGTATGTGATCCTTCACAGAAAGATATTTATTGAATTGGAATGAAATATATTTATCTATGCCTTCAGAATGCTGATATGTGAATGCTCTGTTTAAATCAGACTTTTATTCTGGCTCTCCCTTCTTCCTATTTCCCGAACCAAGCAGCTTTCCTCTGCCACACCCTTCCACCATGATGTTCTGCTTCACCCAGAACAATAGAATTTGCCAACCATAAACTGAAACTCTGAAAGAGAAAATGAATGGAACTGGAAAGCATCAAGTTACATAAAATAAGCCAGACACAGAAAGACCGTGTTGCTCAGAGAGGTCCTGGGACCCACAGCATCAATTTCTCTTGAGGTGTGGTCACAAAAGCAAAATTTCAAGACCAACCCAGACCCACTGCATCAGAATCCAGCATTTATCAGAAAGTCCACATGATTTACATATGTAATCAGTTTGGAAGCACTACCCGAGCAGACTGGAAGACTCTTCTACCAGCTGCATACTTCACTGAATTAGTACCCAAGGGAAGATTCACAGCAACATTCCATTCTATGAGCCATCCTTCATTAGAGGATGAGAAATTGCTAATGACCTTTTAGGGCTACTCTGCCCCCTAGACAGTTAAAAATTTTAAACGTAGCTCCATTATTATCTGGGATAGTAAATCTTGACTCTGGAAGTAATATTTTTGAAAAAGAATGGAAAGAACTGGGGGGGATCCCCTTGGTTGGATCCTAATCCTATCAAGTCCTGTGGATGAAATTAAAGAATAATAACTACCCAAACTTGAAAGCAAACAAGATATCCTTAAACAGGTGAAGGGATAAACGGTGGTGTATCCACACAATGGACTATTACTCAGTGAGGGATAACAGATAAATGATATCAAGTCAGAAAAAATATGGAAGACATTTAAATTCATTTTGCTAAGTGGAAGAAACCAATCTGAAAAGGAAATATACTGTAAGATTTCAACTATATGACAGGCTAGAGAATCAAAACTACAATTAAAAAATGATAGATGAGAGGTTACAGGACTTGGGGTGGGTAGGGAGATTAACAGGTGGAACATGTGGGACATTCAGGGCAGTGAGACTACTCTGTTTGATACTATGATGACAGGTACATGACATGTATTTGGTAAAACCCCTAGAACTCTATCACATGAAGAGTGAACCCTAATGCCAACTGAAGACTGGGGACTGAGGGGAAAGACTCTATGGGAACTCTCTGTACTTTGTGCTTCATTTTTCTGTAAACTTAAAACTGTTCTAAAAAATACAGTCTAGTAATTTTAAAAAAAAGGTTTTATATTTTGTAACCCTATTGTTAATATACCAGTGTGCTATAATAAAGACCATTATAAAAAATTCCTACAAGAACAGTTTAGTGGGCTAATGTATATGCTTTGATTTTTTAAAGTACAGACAGAGGTTAACTTTCATTGTATTACATATGGATTTCCAGTTTTCCCAGCACCATTTGTTGAAGAGGTTATCTTTTCTCCAATGTATGTTTTTGGCACCTTTGTCTAATACAAGATAGCTGTATTTATGTGGCTTTGTCTCTGTGTCTAAATTTTTCTCTGATAGGTGGAAGCTACTCCAAAATGGGTGAGGGGAGAGAGAAAATGGGGAAAAATAAAGGGAGAGGGAATTTAATAAAAGTACAGGAAAGCTCAGTATAATAGATGAAGGAGATTGAGGAGGAGAAAGGAGGGATGGGGAAAGGGAAGAAGAGTGGAATGAATCTGACTGGATTTTTGTATGTACATACATGATTATAGCAAGTGAATCCAAACATCAAGTATATCCCCAAGATGCTAATTAAAAAAAAAAAAAAAAATAAAAATAAATTGTAGAAAGATAGACCAGTAAGATCAGTAAAGTAGAGGGAGAAAACCTGGGGGAGGGGGAGAAAAAGGGTAAGTGTTGGGGACTGAATTAGAGCAAATTATATTCCATGCTTTTGTGATTATGTCAAAACATATCCTAACATAATGTATAACTAAAAAGAATCAATGGCGGGGGATTGTGCCTTTGGAGTCCAGGAAAACTCCTGTGCAGCCATCCATATAAAGCAAATAAAGCAAACAAGATTTTTTTCCCTCTATGGTAATTGGTCAGTTCCCAATAGAATTCCTTTCTAAATTCATTCACGTCTGCAAAAGGCCCACCTTTTTGTATAAATGCTGAAATGAGTAGAAATGGTGCATAACTGAAGTCTTTAGGAGGAACAAGAAACAAGCCCGCAGAAGAGCAGGGAAACATGGTGATTGCAGAGCTGCCGATGAGCAGCCGATGATGTCAATAGTCAATACTGAACACCAATCGGATAGATCTTCAGTCTGGTATTGCACACTGCAGCTTGCACCCTGCACCAAAACCCATTCAGCCAGACACACAAATCAGAAATAGAGAGCATCAGTAGTGATGTCTCACACCCCTGTGGGCAGGGAAGATAGGGTGTCAAAGGTCACCTAAACTTAATAACCCTCAGGGGACCTTTGGAATGTAGATGGTAGGAAACCAGGGCATATCAACCAATGTGCCCCACCCCCCAGCAATCTGGTGATAGAGGCAGAGGTTTGTAATTACCCTGGCTGAATACTCCCTAGCTGTGTGGTCACTCCATGTCATACTCCCTCTCTTTCAGCCACCAGTGCTGCTGCACATAGGGCTACATGGATGCCATATGCTCCAGGCCATTGGTCTCCTACAGCCCTCACAATAGCCTATGAAGTAGATCGTATTTAATCATACTTAAGGTTAAGGAAACTGTGGCTCAGAAAAGTTAAGTAACTTTCCTAGGGCAACCTAGCTATTGAGTGGCAGGACTGGGATTCGAACTTAAGGTTGTTAGTGAAAGTGTTCCTATTCAGCTTTTCCAGGGGAATAATCACTGCTATTCATAATGTTAACTCAGTCATTGTCACTGTCCAGAAATCTCCATATTCAATATTGTCTTACATACTTTTCTCCTTTGGGAGAGTTTCCACAGTTTTCAGCATAACACTCTCCCCCACTTTTCAGTTATCTTGCTATTTCATTAATGTTACTTATTCCCTCCCTCCATGGTGCCGTTGACTGCAGCTTTGCTTTGGGTTCTGAAGGCTTTCAGGAGAGGACAGGTAATTATGCCCCCATTGGAATCAGCTGCAAGTATGTCTCCTGATTTCTACCCTATTGGCTTATCCCTTTGCAAAGTCAGGGTTCCAGAGTCACAACTAGTAAGGTCTGAACTTGTTCTATGCAGAAACTTCAGTAGCTCTAGGCTGACACAGTAGACAATGACAAGATGGGCCTTAGCAACAATAGAACACGTGTCAAGGAATGCAGGGATGCAGTTTTGGAAAGCGGAAAAGGCAAGAAAAGGGAGTCTCTTCCAAACCCTCCAGAGGGAGGGCAACCTGGCCAGCACCCTGATTTTAGCCCTGGGAAATGAATTTCAGACTTCTGACATCCAGAATAGTAAGAGAATAAATGCATATTGTTTTAAGCCCTAAACTGATGTTCATTTACTAGAGTGACCATAGGAAACCAATTCACTCATATTTTGAACTTTGAATAGAATGGGTCTACAATATCTAGAATGTTACCATCTGTTTTGTTAAGAACCCTTCAGAAAATAACTTCACAGCATTCCACTCAGTTTTACTAAGAAGGGGCTGAATAATTATCACTGGAAGTCCTGTAATGGACGTTAAAAAACATGTTGCCCCTCTTTTCAGGAAAAGAGTGAGTTATTCTGAATCACAAACTTTGCCTTTTAACATTCTTTCTTCGGTTGGCATCCTGTAGCTGGATGTCATGTTTGCAAGATGTGGCAGAAAGAGCTCTTGCGTGTCCTTGGGTATATTCCCTCAGGGATCCATTAGTGCTGAGGGTCAAGCTACAAACTGCAAATGTATTTCTTTGTTTAGATTTCATATTATTCTCTTCTGTACACCAGGTTTGTATTAGCTGCTTATTTCTAGCATCTGGGTCAAATAAGAGGTCTGGAAAATTGCCAAATGGCTCTATACAAAGGTGGAACAGATAAAAGATTATCAAAGAATGCAAACAAATGTGCATACTAATTACACTTCTTTTTGTGTTTACTAGGTAAATCAGTTAGCATATTACTACTTTTCCTTCTGCCCCTTCCTGTGGCTTATAGAATTTTATAGTTAAAACCTCAACTCCAGTTAGACTTCACAAGAGACCTTTGGACTCAGCTATTTTCCTTTTCAAATTTCATTCTCAAGAGAATGGAGTTAATGATTGCAAATCAGTGTGGTGGATATTTTAGAGAGGTTCTTAGACTCATGACCCAGTTCTGCTGCTACTCAGATTTCTAAATTCTACTTGGAGGTTGGCCAAAATCACTTCAAAGCCACCTCCCCTTCACCAGGGTGGTTTCAGGGTCTGATGGCTCAGGTTTATTTCAGTAAGTCTAGTCCCTTGCTCATGTAGACAATGAAAAAGGAAACACAAAGCTGCTTTCAAACCTTATTAAAAATGACTTAGAGCAAGATGCCATTTGTTCTTTGTGGCAAATGTTCCTGGTAAGAATATGCAACTCTAAGCAGTCTTCCATTTTTTTATTCTAATTATTTTTAAATTTATTTTTATTTTTTACAGACTGCATTTTGATTCATTGTACACAAATGGGGTACATCATTTCATTTCTATGACTTTTTTTTTTCTTCTCTCTCTCTGTATGTGGTTTTGGGGACTGAACTTGCTCATTCTTATCAGGTACTTTACCACTGATCACACCAGACTCAGTCTTCTAATTTTAACTAGAAGTTATTTATAATAATTCATAAATTAATGATTGAAAATCTTTTAACACTTTGTCCTCAATGACTATGTGAACATTTGCTCTTATCTCAATTGTCCCAATAGAGACACTTGAGTCAAATGGAACTCTGACCATTTTTGAATCTGCTATTAGTTAAACTTTATGTATCAGCCACTTGGGTGCTGTCTTCATTGTGTAACTTGAAAAGCAATTATCAAATTTGGACCTGAAGTTGCATGTTCTGGGTGTGTGGTGGAGACTTTTTCATAATTCAAATTTTTCGTAATTTCGTGTGCACACTTCAAGGCTCAGTGGAAATCTAGAAACACTAAGGAGTAAAGGAGAGACAAGAGACTTAGCCTATGGGTAAAGTATTGGGTAAGTTCAGTTAGACCATAGGAGGTATGAGCTGAGCAGAAGGGCTCAATTCAGAGAAGAAACTGCAAATCCAAAAGAAAAAAAAAATGGAGGAGGATAATTAGAGGCACAAGTTCAGAAGAGAAAAGGGGTTCCAGGGAGGTGAAACTTATAGCAGAGGAGGGGTAAGTTTTTGGAATAAGAAAAGAGCAAGGTGGAGATAAGTATCAATTTGACAACTTTTGAGATGAAAGTTGAGGGATCTCAGATGGCATATACTGTTTCAATAAGAAAAATACAAGTGAGACTCAAGGGTGAGGAGTGGACAAGTTCCGTTATAATACTTGTGAGTAACAAGAAAGAAGTGAGACCATTGTTGAGCAGAATGAGTGCTGGGGTGGATTGCATATCCCAAATCTGTCCTGGACCCGTCAGACCATGCTTCTCAAACTCAGGTATGTGCTCCCTAGGGCCTGTCAACCTTGTGCCTAGGATACACAAAGCCACAGGGACACAGCAACTTTCTCTAGCATCACATTTTACTTGAAACATTTGGAATGAAATTTCAACTGCTTAACTAAATACTTTAAAATTTACTTTAATACAAAAGCATGGACTAAAAATCAGTGTAAATTTCTTCAGGTAAATCGAAAATTTAAAATAATGCCATGATAAGCTGCTCTTAATTATAACTCCCAACCTTCCTGGACTGTCATGGGTGTCTGATGAGTCTCTGCTGCAATTGCAGGACCTTTGTGGACAAGTTTGAGAAGTTGGAATTCTGTTCTGCGCAGTGTGTAGACAATGTGAGCAGAAGTAGAAAAAAAATGGAAACTGTGTTTTGACATGGGGTTAGTTAGCAGCAACCCTGTGGCTCTTAGACGGAAGAGCTGAGGCTTTCCAAACTGCTTGTGGAAAGCACTGCAAGAGGCCCTTTCTTCCATGGGAAAAGTGGTTCTTACAATTCCCCTGACTTACATTGTCCCTGTTTGAGAGATTTTGAACCTGAACCTCAGAGTGGTGAAAATGTTGCCTAAGTCACACCGTTGATCCGTAACAAGGGAACTAACAGAATGTGAGTGGGAAGACTTTAGTGGCTTTTGCAAGACTGAGGTGTTGGAGGAATTGCAGGATTGGCTGTAAGCAGAGCATGGCCAATGCAGAAAGATGGCAAAGAAAGGCAGTGTTATTTACTGGAGGGTTGATGTTAATGTGATGGCTTAGATTTAACAAAATTCTGTCTGCCTTATTCAAAACTTCACAATGGCCTTAAACATCCAACCAGCTGCTCAGAGCACTTGTCCCTCTGCTTCCTTTCCCCTCTCCTCTTTTCCAGCTGACAGAAACTGCAATAATGCTGAGGTTTTCTTGACCGCGCAGAGGTTTTCTTCCTCTGTGCATGATTCACAGATTATATAGACTTTAAGAAACTGGAATAAGCTTCATGGATTAGTTTTAAGAAATGCAGTTTTTCTCCACACCATCTACTTAAGGAAAAGAACAAACTCTGGCAAATTATATGTATCTTCCTGCTTCTCCTCAATAACAGGCGTAAATAACGCAAAGAATTTGGAGCCCTAACCCCCCAGCTACATATCACTGAGCCTGGTCTGTGCTCAGACTGTTTTATGACTTTAAAAAACCTTTTTTCCTTGTTAACATGAAAAGAAACCGTTTCATTCTCTTGGAATTATAAATTATGATTGTTGTGCATTTAATACTACTGAACACAAGCTCCATTTCCTACATTTTGCTACTTTTTTTTTTTTTTTTTTTGAAAAGGCACCAAGAAACTTATCCACAACTCAACGATCATCTTTTAGCTGCTGCCTAAGGTACCTCTAAATCAGCTCTGAAACCATTTGCTTTCTGATACATGGAAATTCTAAATTAATAAGGTCAAAACAGACATAGTCACTCTATGACTACTAACCCTACACCTTCATCCCCAGGGAGGCTGCTGAGACTTCGTGATGAATGAATGCCAAAAAAACATCCCTCTTACAAACCCAGAAGAGGTGAGGTGAGTGCTAGTTAGAAGGTCTTGTCTTTTGTGAACTCGGAATTCTTTATTAAGAGCAAGGAGTAATCTTCATCTTTTTTTTTGGGAACTAATATTTCCAGACTCTTTGGATATATTTTGTCCAAACAGGGGAGGCTGATTGGAGATATGCAACTGATTTTCAGATTAAGCAAGTTAATTGTTAACCTAGTACAGAATGGTTAACCTAACAAGCATACATTTGAATTGACCAAGATGTCCTCAACTCATGCAAGTCAGTTTTCACATCAAAACAATTTTTTAGAACATCATTTTGTGAAAAGACATATGAGTTGGTTTTTAATGGAAAATACTAAACACAAATAAGCCTAAGACGTGTGAATGATTCATGACTGGATTTTGAAAGCAAGTTGCTAAGAGCCCCCAAATTATTGTTATTCAAAAGGAATAGTGCAGAAATGTCACAAGGATCGTAAACATTGAATTCATAAATTACCATCTGACAGACATTTCAGGGGAACAGTAGCACTGTGATTTAAACAATAGCAGCCCCAGCAATAAACCCAGGGCCTCCTGTACTTTTTGCTGGAAAGGAGCTAGCAAGTCTGAGGGCGTTTTCACAGACAGTGTGAAAATTTATCAGCATGACTTTCCCCTCCACGGATTCTATGGAAGGGCAAAGACACAATTGCATGCCGTCCTTGCGTGTAGTTCTTGAGGTTAAAAATCTTCTATAGGAGCAACAACTTCAGTAAGTATTTCAATTTGTGAGTTATGTTCCAAGCATTGAACTTGCTCTGAAAATCTACAAATTCTATTTTTCAATCTTTAAATAGAAAAAAAGGGGGTTTAAACAGTGGAACAATGTGAAAACAGCAGTAACAGGTACAAACTGGGAACATAAGAGAAAAACCAGAAGGATTTCCTAACACCTGAACAAATTCAGGTATACATAGGATAAGAAACTTAGAAATCAAAAATACCATGTAGCTGGGTTAAGTCTGTTAGCACAGATATAAGGGGAATTTAATTTTTTTATTAAGTCAAGTTAGGAGCATAAGATTTTTATTTAAAAAGAATAAGAATGGCATGCATTAATTGAGGTCATCTTACTGTGAGCAATTAGTTACCTTCTTTTACCTCCAAATTCTGTTTACTTTAAACTTGCTGGGTAGAAATGCTTGTTATAAAGGTGCATTCCTGTGGGTTTCAATTTTCTCTATTCCTTTTGGAGATGTCCGACAGCAGATTGTACTAGGGAAAGTCACAGTTGACTGATAATTGAAAGTCAGTGGTGAGGGACATATCACTCAGCTCTTCTGGGTCCACCTCACCGTGTCCTGCAGCCTTAGGGTCATGATAAAGCATAAACGTTGAGAACCGTGGCTGCGAGACGCCTCTTGAATCCACCAGCACTTCAGCAGATGCCCCACTTTAAGGCAAAAAGCAATATATTCCTGTCCTCACTGAGGAATTGACCTTTAATGTAACAATTTATTCTAAATTTATACTTCACCAACTTTACACTGGAGACCAGAGATGGGGTTATAATAGCAACTATTTAACTTTTGTTAATCTCTGGCATTCAAAAAGAGAGGTCCCTTCCCTTGAGCAATTTGTCATCTAACAGGTGGAAGAAAAATTTAAATGGGAAAGACATTTCAACACTATCCTCGAAAAGGTTTTCTAAGTGAATAACATTGAATGAAGATGGTAACAATGAGAAAATGATAGCGAGGAGGAGGAGGAGGAAGGCAGGTGCTAACCTGTGTCCTTGTTATGAGCTAGACAAGACAGGCTACTTACAGGGGTCACATCTTCCAGTCTTCAGTTTAACCTCATGAGGTTCATCCTATTATTTGAGTTCTCAGGTGGGGAACCTGATGTTTATGATTAAACATCTTTGCCCAAATCCCACAACAAAAGAACAGAGAAGCAAGAGCCAAATTCAGGCTGTACGCACTTTCCCCTACATTTCACTATTTGTGCCTACTTGTTAGGTTGAAAGCAAAGGGAAGTAAGGTATTATAAAATATGCACAAATAGTATCTGGGAGAAAAGAGAAGGTCAAGATGCAAAGGTAAGACAGATGGATGAAGAAAGAAGAAAAAAAAAGAGGTCAGAAGAACAGGAGGAGGATTGTCAGGGCAGAAAGAGGTGGTTCCAGAGTGCTTTTGGAACCATAGGAAGTTCTAGTTCCCAATCCTGCGCCTCCTCCTACATGTGTCTTCCTGGGTCATGTTATTCTGTCTCTCGGGTTTGTTTCTTTATGGGAAGCCATGGGCCTAGTTTCATATCCCAAATTGGTGGCAAAATACTTCACCTCTCAATATCTTAGTTTTCTCACTTGTAAAATAAGATAAAATGATTACTTATTTCACAGGTCATTATGCAGATCAAGAGGCCACATAGAAAATACCTAGAACACACAGTATGTGTTCAAAGCAAGTTCACATTCTTATTCAAAAATTGGGAGTCTCAGTATTGGACATCATGAGGAGAGTTAGATACCAATTCTACAGCATCAAGTTAAGAATACAACCGAAGATTGTCGTTTCTGTGCTGATCTGCCTTCTCTCCCTCCCTTCCTCCCTTTCTTCCTTTTCTCAAGAGATCTTCCTTTTTCTACCCTTAAATTAATGTTTGCCATCTTTTTGAGTTGAACATTTTAAAAATCTGTCTTTACCAATGTAACTTCTGATCTCTGTACATGATTCCTGCTCTCAGTAAGCCAGTTTGACAATTTAGATTGAAAAGCTCAGATCAGTTGATACCACCAGCGCCCTTGCACCACAAAGCAAATGTGGAATGAAAACAGATTAAAGATCCGAGCTGACCTCTACCAAACTGTGACAAATTTACCTATGCCTCACATTGGGATCTTTTGTTTTTATTTAGCATGTTATAGAAGATGTAAATCAGATTGTGAGAGACTGGAAGTGGAAGAGGCCCAGAGAGGCGGGTGAGAAGAAGAGCTCCAATCAAAGGCAGAAAACAAAAGCAAAAATAATAATAAGAAGAGAATATTCAGAGAGAGGTGAAATGAATGTAAAAACAGAAAGAGACAATGTGTGCAACATGAAACCACCACCTGGTCTTCATTCAAACTTGAAGTAAATAGTAATGAGACAAAGCTTAAGTTACCTCTTATTGGCCAATTAAGTTCACCAGCTAGAGTTAAATGTTCACATTGCGTGCGCTGTGTGGCTTAAAAGCTGGATGGAGAGCAAACCACAAGCTCTTGAGATATTTCCAAAATCCGACGCTTGATGGTTGTTGGAACAAAGTGCTAGAATGTTTAACTGCATCATTACTTCTGTAACAGTGCAGGTGACCCTGGGGTTTTTGGCACTGTTACTGGCGGGGGACTGTGGTGGGTTATTCTAATTGCTTGACTCTGAAGGTGACTTCTCACTAGATTTGGGCAAAAGATGGGGCGGGAAACACTAGTAAACAAAATTTAGAATAATCATTCTGGTCCTTCAGTTTTTTATTGACATTCTATTTTATAGGTCTGCTGAAATGTAGGTCTAATGAAATCCAGCATGAAATACATATTCTAAAAATAAAAACCTATTATCTGACTCTACTAAGTTAGGCTGAGGTAGAGGGCAAACAATCCAGGTGATCAGAGGCTCTATTCCTCACGAAGCTCAGTGGCTATGTACAGTCTTTGAGATTCTTACATTTTCAAAGTATCAATCTCAATCTGTTAGTTAAAAATCAGTGTTGTATTTAGAGTATTAAAATAAGATTTTTTTTCACTTGGACTTATGTTTATGTTTATTCAAATGGAAAATATCTAACTTATTGAGATGTTACCTTGTGACTTTGGAAACTATTGACTGGAAAAATCTTCCAAAAATTAAAAAAATTGAAGCAGTGTATGTCTAGTGACAACATTGCTATTTTAGGATCCAAAATCAAAGGGAAGTATTTTTATTTTAGGATGAAAAATTTTTTACTTTGGATTGCTTCTTTATGTTCTGAATTGTTTTAAAAGTTACTTCACTCCTGATTCTGAGATTCTGATAATTTGGGGACATTCACATGGAAATTCTAAATGAGGCAATGCTGTAGTACTGGGCAAAACCACAGGATGGCAGGATGCTAACACTTTTGACTACTTCACCAACCCTTGCTTTCCCATCTTAGAGAATTCTTTTCACAAACTTTTTATTTTTCCAGAGGAGGAGAGTTTAAAAGAATATATACATATGCACAAGTATAAATGTTTGTTTATGTATTAGTTATAAGTGGATAAGTGTAATGACAATCAAATATTTGATTTGCAGGAATGCTTTCTTACCAGTCCTGACACAAATGATAAATTCTTATGCATTTCTGGACCAAATGCATCCTTATCCTAAAAATCCAAAGACTTACCTACTTGGAGTCATTTGTGTGTCAGTTAATTAGTGGAAAATATTGCTCCATTTCTCAGGTAAGATAGAAGGGAAAAAAATACATTTATTGATGCTAAATTTTAGTGTTTTCCTAAGGAAGGGAATGAGAATTTGCACTGCTTTCATTTTCAAAAGGTATATTGCAAAAATATGATTTTCAGTGTTTCCATGGAAACTGAATTCCATGTTACTGAACTGATTGAAAAGCAGAAAATAAGACATGTGGATTTCAGAAAGAAGCATCTCTGCTGGGTTCTCCAAGGCTCAGGATTAAAAAGCTTAATGAATTTAATTTTAAATGGGATTTTGGGAAAACCTGAGTTAAATTAGCATTATGTGTGAATCACTCCTTGAAATAATCTCTTCTACATCTGGTTAGAGTCTCAGTAGTTTTCTAATCTTTTATACTTTGCACTAGTATTTTATGATTAACAGTTGGAAAAAGAATTCTATTTAGAAAAAAATATTTGAATGAAATTGGAGTACAGCATACAAAAATCAAAGTTATCTGAGCAAGGTAACATAAGACTTTCTTTTGGTCATGTTTTCCTAAAATGATATTATTTTAAGCTTTGTTAGTTTTATTGTATGCTGTTGCAAATAAAGGGGTAAGGATAAGGAAACGTAAAGTATTTAATACACAAAACTACCAAGTAGAGACAAAAAAAAAAAAAAAAAAAAAAAGAAAAGAAAAGAAAAAGAAGTTCTACATTAAGTCATGAATGAACTTGTAAAAATTCAGTTTCACATTTTTACACTTAGCATTCATTAACTTTATGTAAATGTTATAGCATAAATATATGTTTTGATATGTTTACATGTGTGGAGTGTTAAAAATTATAATATATAGTGAATCTGAAGTTTTCTGGTTATATGTTTTCATACAACCAAAGGTAATATATTTTGATTCATCTACTACTATAAAAGCAAAAGAATGTCCACAGAGGATAATCTATTTCTAGAAATGTTAATGTAGCATTTTTTCAAATAAATTTTTACTTGCAGATGGACAAAATACCTTTATTTTCATTTATTCATTTATTTTTATGTGGTGCTAAGGATTGAACCCAGTGCCTCACACATTCCCGGCAAGTGCTCTACCACTGAGCTACGACCCCAGCCCTATGTAGTATTTTTAAGATGTTATATCTTAAAAATGCAAAGCTCCTCCATATTAGAACTGTCCTTGATTTTTGGACTATGAAATAAATTTTGTACTCCTACCTTGATCATATGTCTAAGTTTGTACATTATTTGCAATGATTTAAAATATAAAACGCCTTTCTATTTCCCAATTCTTTTCTCTCCTTAAGAAGCGACTGTGTCTATCTGTTACATAGACTCAACTACAGTTACATACCCTGCTGCTCTCTGGTCAGTCACTTATCACATGCTATGATCATGTATTCATCTCTGGTCCGTCTGTTCCCCTTATTTATTCATGAGCTCCGTTAGGCCAAGGCCATATCTATTTGGTCTACCATTGTATCACCAGAGTCTAGTGCAGTCCCTGAAGCTTAATAAATGTCTGCAAAATATTTGTTGAATAAATGGTTTGTGATCAGTAATTATTGCATAAGAATGATACAATATAATTTGCTTCTAAGACCTGGACACCTGGCAGTCCCCATGCTCCGTCCTTGACACTATCAACTCCATTTACAACTCTCCCAGGAACACTGCTGTATGAGAAAGTTAAGGCAGTTAGCAGGTTTTTCACGACGAAAATTCAAGAATCAAGTATTGTCTAGGAAATGAAAATCAGGTGGTCATCCACACCTCTGTACCCACTGCTTTTATAATACCTGGAGATAACCAACTTGCTTAGGGTTGCTTTTCTTTGGAGAAGGAATGAAATTTTGAGAAAAGAAGAAAGAGAAACAAAAGCTGAGCTATGTGCTTCTGTTTTCACCTGAACTATTCTATATCCTTTCTGGATGCACCTCTGGACACCTGACCCTTTGATGGCTCTCTGTCACATTCCATATTCCATCCATCAGCAAATTCCACCAGCCTCTTCTTCTGCTGCCCTCTTGGTTGGAGCTACTATTGCCTCCCACTGAAATTACATCAATAACTACCTGACTCAGCCTGCTGATTCTGCTGATGGTCCTTTTTTTTTTTTTTTTTTAACCCCTCAACACATTACCTCTACTTGCTTCATGTCCCAGTTGGACCTAAGGATCAAATTGACATAAGGTAAATTAACAGGAGAAAAGAATACAAATTTAAGTTTTACATGATGTGGGGAATCTCATGCAGACACGAAGACCCGAAGAAATGGCAAAACATACATGCTTTTGCGTTAGCTTGAACAAAAAGAGGCAATTATGGAAAAGACAATTATACAGGGAGGACAAAGGGCCATAAGAATTCTTTTAGCAAGCCTGTAATTCTCTCTGCTATGGCTCTCCATTGAAGCATGATTCATCCTCTAGCTACGGGGACAGCATCTTTCACATGGGGGTCTGCCTGCTTTCTTTGCAGGAAGGAAGGGGGAGATTAGAATGCTCTACTTCTTTCAGTTCAAGTAGTCTTTTATATCAAAGTGGCACATTTTTGGGTGGCATTTTCTGCCACCCTTCAATAGTGTGACTCAAAGGCTGAGTCAGAGCAGCACATGATATTTTGAAGGGTAGAGACCAATCTTTGTTGTCAGGTCATCCTACACACAGCTTAGGAATAAAAAAGGATCACTCTCTTAGTTTTGCTGGGTCTTCCAACTGGCATCCTGAGTTGTCAAGAGCTCAGAATTTGCTGTGATTCTACTGAGAATCAGATAGGCTTCTTCTGTGAGAATCGGTGGAAGCCAGGGTGCTTTCTAGTCCCTTAAAGAGATAAAGGAAATACCAAGATCAGGTGTTGTTCAATGTCTAACTCTTTCAAAATGTGTAGTCTCTAGTTGTTTTCCAAGTTAGCTTGACCTGGAACCTCAAGTGAAGCTATTGCCAAAACCGAACACTCCAGGAAAAATGATTCAGATGGGAAATCTTCTAAGCAAGAGTACTGAATAAGTTACCGAAGAATTTACCCAGGTCTAAACTGATGTTGTGGCCAAGGTGTACAGGATTGTATACAGACAGCAACTAACAGAGAGCCCCTGATTCCCCTGGCACCCTGTAAGGACAGATTTACCATCAGTGGAAACACAAATCTGTTAAGAAAGGAAACAGGATAGCTATTTCATCTCCAGGGAAAGCAGAGGGACAATGGTAAGGAAGAAAAAGGGACAATGCCACCAACTGACCTTTAAAAACTACTATCATTATCTATATTTATAAATGAACAGAAGATGCTGGGCACTCTTTCATTTGGTTGAGGAACATGAACCTTTTCTCTGAAGAGAAAAGGAAAACTCTGAATGTTGAGGTGTATAAAAACACAGGAGGGAGGGAAAATTGCCAGTGACCAGGACAGAAAAGGCAAACTTATGCAAATTCACAACTTTACCTAGCCTGGGTCCCTCTGGTACCTGGTGCAGATTAGGTTATCAGATTCTCACAGACTTTCACCTGGGTGCCAATCCCAGTTAATTTTTTATAGCTTCCTAGAGCACCGATTGAAGACATAAAGATATAAAAGATTTCTACTGTCCAAAAGAGTGTGGGTGACCAGCAAAGTATTTCTAGGAAAAGCAGGAAGAGGAGGATAGTTACCAACCTGGCTACCAGCAGTTTTGTGGAGCTTTTTATTCATAAATGAAGTTGAAGCACCATTTTCAAAGTTTATTCTTGAAAGCATTAAATGTGGTCACTGTATTTTCTTTTTTTTTATTAACTTATAGGTTTTGATGTTCATTGCACAATAAATCATAGTATCTACCAGCAAGGTAGATACTATGGTAGTATCTACCTTGCTGGTAGATACTATGTGCTTGCTTTTTCTTTGAGTTGAAAAAGTCAAGGAAGATATGAAACCCCATAAAATTATGCTGGGTACTGAAAGAGAGCTCTGTGTGTGGAGTTGATGTAATGAAGATATATATACATCCACCCAAGGGATATATCCATCCCACTATTTGGTGCAATTGTCACGATGTATGCCCCAGGAGCCATCGCACAATAACAGGGCATCCAAGGTCAGAACCTTCAGCATCTGCAGTCCATGTGCTGATTCTCTTGTTCTGGAATTCAGTCTCTAAAGACTCCATATTGGCTTTCTCCCAATCTTCACACTCCAGTTTGAAAGTCTCTGTTCACTCCACCATGCTCCTTTCTGTACCAGCCTGTTTGCATCTTGCCTACTCCATTCTCCAGGGACCTCATGGGTCCTCCCAGGTTACCTAAACTGTGGCTTCCCCTTGCTTCCTTCACCTTGCTGCTTACTCTCTCATCACACCCTGTCCAATCTCCTCTGTCAGTGCCCCCAAAGAGCCATCTAATAAGCCTATCACTCCAAGGCACAGAAGCAACTAGAGGTGTTACCTCTAGCTGAAGAGGTAAACAAGGAGTTAGACCACGCTGCCCAATGTCAAATGGGGGAGAAGGGTATTGGGCTGAAGGCATGCTGCCGTGGTACCTGTTAGTGCATTAGATCAGTCTTTCTAGCACCCCTCCTGATGGCCAGAGATCACAAGTTCCTACTGCAAAACATTAATGAACAAAAGTACTCTGTTTTCCTCTTAGAACTATGTGTCAACATAAGCTGGAGGCAGAAACAAAATTTCTTTAATGTTTTTTATATTTCTTTTAAGTACCTCAGGAAGCTTTTGTAAACTACTGGAACATGAGTTTTAAAAGGTTCCCTTCTGTCTTGGTTCCCTCACCACAGAAAAATCTTCAAAACATTTTGGGGAAAAAAGGCAACTTGTCTGTGAAGAAAGGATTTTAAAAACTAAAGAACTATAAAGAAATCAGATTTTAATGATGGGAAGAGACTAACAGTGGAAGAAATTGGAAGATTTAACTTAGAACGTAAAGCAAAAAATAGATGTGAACAAGTAGAAAAGAGAAGAACAAAGAAGTAGAACATTAGGACACTTACTTTTTAAATCCAGAATAAAATATAAACCTGGATATTATGAAGAGAAGCAAAAGGAAAAAAAAATAAAGAAGAGGAATTTGGAGAACTCTTTAAGAAAAAAAGGCATTAGATAGTATTGTTATAAATCTTTTGACTTTTCTTTTTTCTGAAAAATTTTAAATAAATGAGGTCTATACTTGAGGTTAATTGGATTTGTTTGACTGCAACATTTTAGATTTATGTTGAAATTTGAACCAGTACCTGACTAAAAACCCCTTCTTGAAAAGACAGCAGCCCCAGGAGAGGAGATGACTTAGAGGAAGGCAAATTAAAAAGAAATAACAATATCCAAATTACAGAGGTTGATTTGCTGCATTTGGGAGGAAGTACTGAGTCGTGGCTGACATTTTTGTAGTAGCTACGTCTGATTTAAATGCAGACTCTGGCACCAAATGGTAGTTTGCCTTGCGGACAGTTTATTTAGCCTCATCTGTCTGCTCAGCTCTGAGTTCTCTGTCTGGAACAGGGCCTGCCACACAGAAGGAGAGAAATTCGTGTTTGTCAAATGAATGGGTGCATGGATGGATGAATGACTTATACGACATATATAATAATTCATACCTACCAGGGTATTATTATGAATAGATGAAATTCTATTCTGGGTAATGTGGAGCTACACATCATGGGGCAGCTCTTCACAGGCCATTGACTTGTATCCCAAGATCCAATCATGGGATTATAGGTCCCTCAGAGCTTCTGCTATGTCATTACCTCATGGATGGGCCATTTATTCCATCAACCTCTCACCCTGTGCTGGACATAGATAAATAATACACATCTCAGACATGAAGTTCTTGGGGATGATATGAGTGAACAGAGGAAGCTAACAGGGAGACAGACATGTTTGAACCCCATTGCCAAGAATCCCCTGGTAGCCCATACAACTCTTGATTGACTGCACATCCTTCACTTGTTAGATCAGCACAGTGGTAGTGTGGTAGGTCACCAGTCAATGGATTCCTAAATATGCCCATCTGTACTCAGATTACACTTTGGTTAAGGTCCAGATTACAGGTTCCCTTAAATCCAGTCATTAGCTTCTAAGGTAAAATCAAAGTTTGGGAGATTGTGGAGCATAGATAGATAAAAATACATAAATTCAAGGGAAGTTTGTTATCAAGGGAATGAAAATTGACACGATACATGGGAATTCAAATAAGGGGTAAAATCCTTGTAGTTGAGGTGGACATGGAGCTAGCACAATATTTGCATATCTCCTAAACCTATAATTATGGTGGCAACATGGTGGACTCAGCAGATGTGGAAATTGCTGACCTACCCCTCTGCCTTACTACTCTATACAAAAAGAAATGCTGAATAAAGTAGGTATTAAAGTGTCATTACTTAGACAAGTTCAAATACAAGAATAGCAGTAACTAGGAGTCTTATAGATGATGAACGAAAGTTGGAGATGGTGATCCTTGGCCTTGGTCCATGTGGGATGGGCTGATCTTCCCACAACTACAAGGTGTTAGGAAATTGGCACTGTACTCTGAATAGCAGAACTTTGAGGACATTTTCACGTCCACGAATTATGAGTGGATTATTCTGCCCATCGTTAATAGCACTTGGGAACTGCTAGATGCCAGGTCACTCTACTGGGCTATAAGATACAGACCTTCACAAGAAATCTGAGCAAAGAGCCTGTGAGGTCTGAATGCACACTTCTTGTACAGGACAGGGATCTGATTGAGAAGCTAATATTAAAAACTGGTATGGAGCAAAACTTTGGTGAGCCAAGTGCCAAACAGCTGCCCTCTACCAATTCAAAGCACGGGAAACATTTGCACAGCTTCCTACAGAAATGAGTTCAGTCACATTATAAACCACACCAGAAAATTCACCAGCAATAGCGATTCAAAACACAAAACTACGGTGACCACTCAAAGCCAGACCTTTATAAATCATAGAAAATATATGAGATTGTTAAAACAAATATTTAAAATCAATAGATAAAGGAATGAATGGAATCTATAGAATATATTCAGCATATTGGAAAAAAATGACAATTGGATTTATTAAGAACAAAATAGTAATTCAGAGGATAACTGAAATGTGCTCCCTGAAATTAAAAATAGTTAATAGATTAATAGTAGAGTAGACCTAGAAGGAGAAAGCATTTGTGAAGAAACCGTATCAGAGGAATTGCCTCAGAATGCAATACAGTGGGAACAAGAAATCAAAAACATGAGAAAGAAGTTATATGAGACAGAGAAAGTAATTAAAAGCAAATGAAAAAAGCTTCTGAAGGTGCATACAAGAAGAATGGAGTATTGCATTGTCTAACGATGGCTAAGACTCCTCCAAAATTGAAGAAAAATAGACAAGGACAGGGAAAGGGTTTCCCTCAGCGCTGGATTATTTCAGTGAGTCTTATCTGAGCTATCTGTTTTCTGACTATAGGCATTTTTGTCATAGATCCTAACACTCTTTGGGCTCAGGGATGACTTCTTATTTATCATTTATATCAAGTGCCTAATATCCGTAGCATGTAATAGGAACTTGATAAATATATGTGGAAGAAACAAGGAAAGAAAGGGAGGGAGGGAAGGCAATAGAGGGAGGGAGAAGGGAAGGGGAAGACAAAAGGCTGATACCTGGAGAGAGAGAAAGAATACAATTGATCAGCATTAAATCCAAAGACTGCTTGAAAATTGATATATGTATGTATCAATGTATATAAGCACACACACTCATACACACTGGCTATTGCATAACAAAACTGATTATTTTACATATGAGTCTATTAATTGTTATATAAGAGACTTTATTTTCAGAAAGGTGGAAAAACAGTTTCCAAAATTGGAAATGCTATATAAGAAACATCTTTTCAAGGTTCAGTCATGATGAATAGTTATGAGTAACCAGTAGAGCAAAAATTAGTACAAAACTTAAGTACAGTGAATGCTCAGTTCTTGCTTTGCAATTGACATGCTGCCTGACTTTTTGAATGTATCTTGTAGTTTCAGGTGATCGAAGTGTTTTAATTTCCTATTTAAAACTGAACCAAGCTATGTCTGCCTACCATTTAAAAACTGACATCCTACTTCAGAGACTCTTGATGTTTCAGTGGTAGTTGACTTGATAAATGCTGATGTTCAATTTATAAAATAATTTTATTTTAAAAAAATGAAAATTAGAAGTTGTAAAATTCATGAGAAAAATGTGGAGGGATTTTAGTATATTATATTGGATTAATTTTATCTTTTATATAATTTTTTTTTACTGATGCATTATAATTATACATAATAGTGGGATTTGTTATTGCAGGTTCAGACACACACACACACACACACAGCATAGTTTGACTTCATAGAAGTATTTGGAAAAATAAATTTCAACTATTGGAGACTTCTATATTGTGCTTTCCAATGGCAATTTTCATACTTTATATTCTTTATACTTTCCTGAAATTTCACACTTCAGAGAAGAATAAACTGAGGCCAAGGCAAGTTGTGTATATTGTGTAAGGTACACAGTGGAATAAAGTAAGTTGATAGGCACATGGTGTCTCCCTGTGTCTCTATCAAGCACAGGTGTTTTCACAGATTATCTGGATTGTTATACCAGTCAGTGTGAGTGGTGATTGGTATATAAATGCGATGATGTGAAAGCTTAATGAGATGTACTATTCTATTCAGCAATGAGGGAGTATCTGATGGAAACCTGTCCTCCCACAAAAACACCAGCAAAACTAGACAAAAATACATGAAGCAACCCTTTCAGACATTGAGCAGACACAGGAAGCCTAGGACCACCATGCCTAAGAAAGTGTGGCTCACAAATAGCACTTTTGGGAACAAAGTGTGGAATATGGAGTCTGAGCAGAAAATGGAAGCCTCACTCAGCTCATGGGACAGAGATTGGAGTTCAGAAAGAGAATAAAGTGAGGGGAATCTGGGAGTGCTAGATTGGAATTGACATATTAATGTGAATTCGTGGTTATAATACCTATAAAAATGCATGTGGGTATAAACGTGTGTACACTGTACACACTATCTACTGAGTGGACTTTGGAGTAGCATTACCCCAAGAGCAACTGGTAAAACTAGAGTGCAAATCTTGCCCTCCAGATATCCTTTTCATCTAAAAAGAACCAGCATCCTCAGAGCAATGGCTAATTTCAGGGCTGGATTAGGGAAAGTGCCAAGACAAGACTGAGACATTTTGTTGTATCAAAAAGTGCAAAGAATCTGAGGTCTGCCCAAGGAATGCAAAGCTCATGGCAAAGAAAAGAACCTGTCAAAAGATACACACATCCTATTGATCAAAGCAGGGATAATTTTGAGCATGAAAAAACAATACAGATAGTGGTAGATTCTAAGTCAATGAAGGTAAGAAACCACAAGATCATAAAGATAAAATTGAGGATTCTCCACACTGCTTTCCAGAGTGGCTACACCAATTTGCAACTCTACCAGCAATGTAAAAGTGTGCTTTTCCCCCACATCCATGCCAATATCTGTTATTGTTTGTGTTCTTGATAATAGCCATTCTAATTGGAGTAAGATGAAATCTTAGAGTTGTTTTAATTTGCATTTCTCTAATTACTAGAGATGTTGAACACTTTTTCATATGTTTATGAATCGCCTGTACGTCTTTCTAAACCAAAGGCTGAATGTTTTCCATGGTAAGTGGATGATGATATATAATGGGGGTGGGGGAGTGGAGGTGAGAGAAGAATGAAGGAAATTTAGATTATGTAGAGGGAAATGAGAGGGAGGGGTGTATGAAAAATGGTGGAATGAGACAGACATCATCACCCTATGTACACGTATGATTACACGAATGGTATGAATCTACATCATGTACAACCATAGAAACGAAATGATGTACCCCATTTGTGTACAATGAATCAAAATGCAGTCTGTAAAAAATAAACATAAAAATTTTTTTAAAATTAAAAAACAAAATTAGAAAAAATAAAAGATATAAATGAATGAAAAATGAAAGTTTGATGAAGATTGGCACATTTTCACAGCTTCAAAAGCTTCTTAACATGGAAAATACCTTGAAATTACAAATGGGAAAAGAATAATTTCACAGTGAAAAACCTGGCAGTCAGAATTCTAATCAAGTCATCAAAGTGCACATCATGAGAAAAAAAATTGGCAACGTGCCCCATCTGATAGGAAACAAGAAGACCTCAGTACCACCTGTGACACTCCTTCCAAAGATGCTTCATCCAATGTAACCCTGAGGAAGTGTTAGACAAATCCTACCTGTGGGGCATTCTACAATGTAACTGGCCTATAAATATCAAAAGTGTTAAAGTTGGAGGTTTCAAGATGGCGGCCTAGAGGGTGGCTGCATTTCATGTTGCTCCAGGACTCAGGATTCAAAAGAGGAGATATTGAGACACTTGGGACCAACTCAAAGCAGCCGGGTGACTCTCACCCGTTGGGAAGGCGTCCCGGATGGGACGATGGTCCTGGAATGCAGGAAAATTTGTGAAGCAGAGCTCCCGGCGAGATGCCCCTCCCCCCGCTGGAGCAGTGAACTCCGACAACTGGGAGCGCCTTAAAGGAGGCCGCTGGGCACAGCGCTGGGACTCGGAGCAACCACTGGGGCTCCGGCGGCTGCCCAGGGGAGGAGTGGCGAGGAGAGCTGTGTGGACTCAGAACACCGGGGCCTGCCCTAAGGAGGAGGAGGAGGAACGTGGCTGCTTGGATTCGGAGTGACTGCACGAGGAGGAGGAAGAGGAGCGCGGCCGCTTGGATTCAGAGTGACTACACCACAGCTACAGGCGGTTGCCAGAGGAGGGGCTGCATGGCAAGCTATTTGGACTCAGACCACTTCTGAACCCCGGGGCCTGCCCGGAGGAGTAGGAGGAGGAGGAGGAGGAGCGCGGCGGGTCGTTTGGACTCGCAGTGACTGCATTAGCGCTCCAGGCGGCTGCTCAGAGGAGAAGGCGAGTGGTGAGTTGTTTGGACTTAAAGTGACAGCTCCTGAACACAGGGGGGCTGCCTGGAGGAGAAATGTGGTGGGTCGCTTGGTCTTGAGTGGCCGCACCAGAGCTCCGGGCAGTTGCCCAGAGAACCCGGGCAGCGGGTCATGTGGATTCAGAGCCACTCAGAGCGACCGCTCCTGAACACCCGGGGGGTTATCTGGAGAAGGAGTAGGAACGGGGCAGGTCACTTCGACTCGGAGTGATTGATTGCCCAGGGCTACAGGTGGTTGGTGGGAGGTGGAGGCACGCAGTGAGTTTCTTGGACTCCTAGTGACCGCACCGGAAGACTGGGCGGCTGCTGGAGGAAGAGGCATGTGGCGGGTCTTTGGGACTCAGAGCGATTGTACGGGGCCCCAGGTGGCTGCTCAGAGGAGGGGCCGCATAGCCAGGCGATTAGGTGCAGAGCAGGGTCCCAGGATCTAGGAGGCTTCTTGGTGGAAGAGCCGCACAGAGACAGGCTTAGGGCAGAGCGAAGGTTCCAGGCCTGCGGGCAGATTCTCTGAGGAGGGGCAGCCTAAGGAGATTCATCTGCGAAGGGTGAGGCTCCCAGGCCCAGGAGGTAGGGCCGGGCCCCTGGAAACTTTGCAGAGGAAGGCAGCCCAGCCAGGCGGTAGCTGTAAATTGAGGGGAACCTCTAGGAGGAAACTGACCAGCGAGACTTCCCCACCAGGTGAGTCTTCCCTGCCGGGTGAGGTTTCCCCACAAGGACGGTAAAACCAGAGACTCAGGCCCAAACAGGCCTTGCCTCAGCCCACAGCCTAGGTCCCCTTTGGATGACCATTGGTCAACAAGTGGAGGCACCTCTGCCCACTAGCAGGGATTATACCCCACCTGAAGGCCACCACTCCTAGAGAGGCAGCTTCCTTGTGGAGCACAACATTATCAACTTCCTCCAAGACTTCAGCCTACTGAAGGCTAAGGGGGGATATATATAGAAATCTTCAGGGACATTGTAAATCAATAGAGGAAATCTGCAATATCTCAGCGGTCCACTGATACCTGAACAATATGAGAAAACAAGGAAAGAAAATGATGCAAACAAATCTAGATGTTACATCAATAAAACCCAATGACAGCATGGCAGAAGAAATGACAGAAAAGGAGTTCAGAATGTACATAATTAAAATGATCAGAGAAGCAAACGATGAGATGAAAGAGAAAATGCACGCACTGAATGGGGAGATGAAACAGCAAATGCAAGCATTGAATGATCGCACCAATTGACAATTAAAAGAGCAAATACAGGAAGCAAAAGATCATTTCAATAAAGAGTTAGAGATATTGAAAAAAAAACCAAACAGAAATCCTTGACATGAAGGAAACAATAAACCAAATTAAGAACTCCATAGAAAGCATATCCAATAGGATAGAACACCTGGAAGACAGAACCTCAGACATTGAAGACAAAATATTTAACCTTGAAAACAAAGTTCAACAAACAGAGAAGATGGTAAGAAATCATGAACAGAATCTCCAAGAACTATGGGATATCATGAAAAGGCCAAATTTAAGAATTATTGGGATTGAGGAAGGCCTAGAGAAACAAGCCAAAGGAATGAACAATTTATTCAATGAAATAATATCAGAAAATTTCCCAAATCTGAAGAATGAAATGGAAAAATCAAGATCAAGAGGCTTATAGGACTCCAAATACACAAAATTACAACAGACCCACACCAAAGCACATTATAATGAAAATACCTAACATACAAAATAAAGACAGAATTTTAAAGGCTGTGAGAGAAAAGAATCAAATTACATTCAGGGGGAAACCAATACAGATATCAGCAGATTTTTCAATCCAGACCCTAAAAGCTAGAAGGGCCTGGAACAACATTTTTCAAGCCCTGAAAGAAAATGGATGCCAACCAAGAATCTTATACACAGCAAAACTTACCTTCAAATTTGACGATGAAATAAAATCCTTCCATGATAAACAAAAGCTAAAAGAATTTACAAAAAGAAAGCCAGCATTACAGAACATTCTCAGCAAAATATTCCATGAGGAAGAGATGAAAAACAAAGAAGCAAATCAGCAAAGGGAGGAATTATCCTAAAGGAATTGTCAAATAAAGGAGGAAACAAGTTGTGTCAAACAAATAAATAAATAAAATTTAAAAAATGAACCAAACGACCGGGAAACCAAACCATATCTCAATAATAACCCTGAATGTTAATGGCCTGAATTCATCAATCAAAACACATAGACTGGCAGATTGGATTAAAAAGAAAGATCCAACAATATGTTGCCTGCAAGAGACTCACCTCATAGAAAAAGATACCCATAGACTAAAGGTGAAAGGATGGGGAAAAACATACCATGCACATAGACTCAGCAAAAAAGCTGGAGTATCCATCCTCATTTCCGATAATGTGGACTTCAAGTCAAAGTTAGTCAGAAGGGATAAAGAAGGTCATTTCATACTGCTTAAGGGAAGGATAAATCAGCAAGATATAACAATCATAAACATCTATGCCCCAAACAGTGGCTCATACATGTATGTCAAACAAATCCTTCTCAATTTCAGAAACCAAATAGACCATAACACAATAATACTAGGTGATTTTAACACGCCGCTTTCACCACTGGACAGATCTTCCAGACAAAAATTGAACAAAGAAACCATAGATCTCAATGACACAATCAATAATTTAGACTTAACAGACATTTATAGAATATACCATCCAACCAAGAGCGAATACACTTTCTTCTCAGCAGCACATGGATCCTTCTCTAAAATAGACCATATATTATGCCACAAAGCTAATGTTAGCAAATACAAGAAGATAGAGACACTACCATGTATTCTATCAGATCATAATGGATTAAAGTTAGAAATAGATGAAAGAGTAAAACACAGAAATTATTCCAACATCTGGAGATTAAACAATATGCTATTATATGATGAATGGATAACAGAAGATATTAGGAAGGAAATTAAAAAATTCTTAGAGGTAAATGAGAACAAAGAAACATCATATCAAAATCTCTGGGACACTATGAAAGCAGTACTTAGAGGGAAATTTATTTCATGGAGCGCATTTAATAAAAGAAGTAAAACTGAACAAATAAACGACCTAACACTACAGCTCAAAGCCCTAGAAAAAGAAGAACAGAACAGCACCAAAAGTAGTAGAAGACAGGAAATAGTTAAACTCAGAGCTGAAATCAATGAAATTGAAACAAAAGAAACAATACAAAAAATTGACAAAATAAATAGTTGGTTCTTTGAAAAAATAAACAAAATTGATAAACCTTTAGCCACACTAACAAAGAGAAGACGAGAGAAAACCCAAATCACTAAAATTCAGAATGAACAAGGAAATATCACAACAGACACGAGTGAAATACAAAACATAATTAGAAGCTATTTTGAAAATCTATACTCCAGGGGTTTTCAAGATGGCGGCCTAGAGGGTGGCTGCATTTCATGTTGCTCCAGGACTCAGGATTCAAAAGAGGAGATATTGAGACGCTTGGGACCAACTCAAAGCAGCCGGGTGACTCTCACCCCCTGGGGGGGCATCCCGGATGGGACGGGGGTCCCGGAACGCAGGAAACTTTGTGAAGTAGAACTGCCGGCGAGACGCCCCTCCCCCCGCTGGAGCAGTGAACTCGGACAGCTGGGAGCGCTGTAAAGGAGGCCGCTCGGCACAGCGCCGGGACTCGGAGCAGCCACTGGGGCTCCGGCGGCTGCCCAGGGGAAGAGTGGCGAGGAGAACTGTGTGGACTCAGGACACCGGGGCCTGCCCTGAGGAGGAGGAGAGGAGCGCGGCCACTTGGATTCGGGTGACTACACCAGAGCTACAGGCGGTTGCCAGAGAAGGGGCTGCGTGGCGAGCTGTTTGGACTCTGACCACTTTTGAACCCCGGGGCCTGCCCGGAGGAGTAGGAGAAGGAGGAGGAGGAGCGCGGCGGGTCCTTTGGACTCGCAGTGACTGCATTAGCATTAGCGCTCCAGGCGGCTGCTCAGAGGAGAAGGCGAGTGGTGAGTTGTTTGGACTTAAAGTGACAGCTCCTGAACACAGGGGGGCTGCCTGGAGGAGAAGCGTGGTGGGACGCTTGGTCTTGAGTGGCCGCACCTGAGCTCCGGGCGGTGCCCAGAGGACCCGTGCAGTGGATCACGTGGATTCAGAGCCACTCAGAGGGACTGCTCCTGAACACCCGGGGGGTTATCTGGAGAAGGAGGAGGAACGGGGAGGGTCACTTCGACTCAGAGTGATTGATTGCCCCGGGCTACGGGTGGTTGGTGGGAGGAGGAGGCACGAAGTGAGTTTCTTGGACTCCCAGTGACCGCACCAGCATACTGGGCGGCTGTCTGGAGGAAGAGGCCTGTGGCGGGTCTCTGGGACTCAGAGCAATTGTTCGGGGCCACAGGTGGCTGCTCAGAGGAGGGGCCACGCAGCCAGGCGATTAGGTACAGAGCAGGGTCCCAGGATCTAGGAGGCTTCTGGGTGGAAGAGCCGCACAGAGACAGGCTTAGGGCAGAGCGAAGGTTCCAGGCCTGTGGGCAAATTCTCTGAGGAGGGGCAGCCTAAGGAGATTCATCTGTGAAGGGTGAGGCTCCCAGGCCCAGGAGGTAGGGCCGGGCCCCTGGAAACTTTGCAGAGGAAGGCAGCCCAGCCCAGGCAGTAGCTGTAAATTGAGGGGAACCTCTAGGAGGAAACTGACCAGCGAGACCTCCCCACTGGGTGAGTCTTCCCTGCCTGGTGAGGTTTCCCCACAAGGATGGTAAAACCAGAGACTCAGGCCCAAACAGGCCTTGCCTCAGCCCACAGCCTAGGTCCCCTTTGGATGACCATTGGTCAACAAGTGGAGGCACCTCTGCCCACTAGCAGGGAATATACCCCACCTGAAGGCCACCACTCCTAGAGAGGCAGCTTCCTTGTGGAGCACCGCATTATCAACTTCCTCCAAGACTTCAGCCTACTGAAGGCTAAGAGGGGATATATATAGAAATCTTCAGGGACATTGTAAATCAACAGAGGAAATCTGCAATATCTCAGCGGTCCACTGATACCTGAACAATATGAGAAAACAAGGAAAGAAAATGATGCAAACAAATCTAGATGTTACATCAATAAAACCCAATGACAGCATGGCAGAAGAAATGACAGAAAAGGAGTTCAGAATGTACATAATTAAAATGATCAGAGAAGCAAACGATGAGATGAAAGAGAAAATGCACGCACTGAATGGGGAGATGAAAGAGCAAATGCAAGCATTGAATGATCGCACCAATTGACAGTTAAAAGAGCAAATACAGGAAGCAAAAGATCATTTCAATAAAGAGTTAGAGATATTGAAAAAAATCCAAACAGAAATCCTTGACATGAAGGAAACAATAAACCAAATTAAGAACTCCATAGAAAGCATATCCAATAGGATAGAACACCTGGAAGACAGAACCTCAGACATTGAAGACAAAATATTTAAACTTGAAAACAAAGTTGAACAAACAGAGAAGATGGTAAGAAATCATGAACAGAATCTCCAAGAACTATGGGATATCATGAAAAGGCCAAATTTAAGAATTATTGGGATTGAGGAAGGCCTAGAGAAACAAGCCAAAGGAATGAACAACCTATTCAATGAAATAATATCAGAAAATTTCCCAAATCTGAAGAATGAAATGGAAAATCAAGTTCAAGAGGCTTATAGGACTCCAAATACACAAAATTAGAACAGACCCACACCAAGGCACATTGTAATGAAAATACATAACATACAAAATAAAGACAGAATTTTAAAGGCTGTGAGAGAAAAGAACCAAATTACATTCAGGGGGAAACCAATACGCATATCAGCAGATTTTTCAATCCAGACCCTAAAAGCTAGAAGGTCCTGGAACAACAATTTTCAAGCCCTGAAAAAAAATGGATGCCAACCAAGAATCTTATACACAGCAAAACTTACCTTCAAATTTGACGATGAAATAAAATCCTTCCATGATAAACAAAAGCTAAAAGAATTTACAAAAAGAAAGCCAGCATTACAGAACATTCTCAGCAAAATATTCCATGAGGAAGAGATGAAAAACAAAGAAGCAAATCAGCAAAGGGAGGAATTATCCTAAAGGAATTGTCAAATAAAGGAGGAAACAAGTTGTGTCAAACAAATAAATAAACAAAATTTTAAAAATGAACCAAATGACCGGGAAACCAAATCATTTCTCTATAATAACCCTGAATGTTAATGGCCTGAATTCATCAATCAAAAGACATAGACTGGCAGACTGGATTAAAAAGAAAGATCCAACAATATGTTGCCTGCAAGAGACTCACCTCATAGAAAAAGATACCCATAGATTAAAGGTGAAAGGATGGGGAAAAACATACCATGCACATGGACTCAGCAAAAAAGCTAGAGTATCCATCCTCATTTCCGATAATGTGGACTTCAAGCCAAAGTTAGTCAGAAGGGATAAAGAAGGTCATTTCATACTGCTTAAGGGAAGCATAAATCAGCAAGATATAACAATCATAAACATCTATGCCCCAAACAGTGGCTCATCTATGTATGTCAAACAAATCCTTCTGAATTTCAGAAACCAAATAGACCATAACACAATAATACTAGGTGATTTTAACACGCCGCTTTCACCACTGGACAGATCTTCCAGACAAAAATTGAACAAAGAAACCATAGATCTCAATGACACAATCAATAATTTAGACTTAACGGACATTTATAGAATATACCATCCAACCAAGAGCGAATACACTTTCTTCTCAGCAGCACATGGATCCTTCTCTAAAATAGACCATATATTATGCCACAAAGCTAATGTTAGCAAATACAAGAAGATAGAGACACTACCTTGTATTCTATCAGATCATAATGGATTGAAGTTAGAAATAGATGAAAGAGTAAAACACAGAAACTATTCCAACATCTGGAGATTAAACAATATGCTATTATATGATGAATGGATAACAGAAGATATTAGGAAGGAAATTAAAAAATTCTTAGAGGTAAATGAGAACAAAGAAACATCATATCAAAATCTCTGGGACACTATGAAAGCAGTACTTAGAGGGAAATTTATTTCATGGAGCGCATTTAATAAAAGAAGTAAAACTGAACAAATAAACGACCTAACACTACAGCTCAAAGCCCTAGAAAAAGAAGAACAGACCAGCACCAAAAGTAGTAGAAGACAGGAAATAGTTAAACTCAGAGCTGAAATCAATGAAATTGAAACAAAAGAAACAATACAAAAAATTGACACAATAAATAGTTGGTTCTTCGAAAAAATAAACAAAATTGATAAACCTTTAGCCACACTAACAAAGAGAAGATGAGAGAAAACCCAAATCACTAAAATTCGGAATGAACAAGGAAATATCACAACAGACAGGATGGAAATACAAAACATAATTAGAAGCTATTTTGAAAATCTATACTCCAACAAAATAGAAAATTTCGAAGACATCAACAGGTTTCTAGAGACATATGAATTGCCTAAACTGAATGAGGCGGACATAAACAATTTAAATAGACCAATTTCAAGTACTGAAATAGAAGAAGTCATCAAAAGCCTACCAACAAAGAAAAGTCCGGGACCAGATGGGTTCTCAGCCGAGTTCTACAAAACCTTTAAGGAAGAGCTCATTCCAATACTTCTCAAAGTATTCCATAAAATAGAAGAGGAGGGAACCCTCCCAAACTCATTCTATGAAGCCAATATCACACTGATACCTAAACCAGACAGAGACTCATCAAGGAAAGAAAATTTCAGACCAATATCCTTAATGAACATCGACGCAAAAATTCTCAACAAAATTTTAGCAAATCGCATAGAAAAACATATTAAAAAGATAGTGCACCATGATCAAGTGGGTTTCATCCCAGGGATGCAAGGTTGGTTCAACATCAGGAAATCAATAAACGTAATTCACCATATTAATAGACTTAAAGTCAAGAATCACATGATTATTGTGATAGATGGAGAAAAAGCATTTGATAAAATACAGCACCCCTTCATGCTCAAAACACTAGAAAAAATAGTGATAGTGGGAACATTCCTTAACATTGTAAAGGCCATTTATGCTAAGCCCATGGCTAATATCATTCTAAATGGTGAAAAACTGAAAGCATTCCCCCTAAAACCTGGAACAAGGCAGGGATGCCCTCTTTCACCACTTCTATTCAACATCGTTCTTGAGACTCTGGCCAGAGTAATTAGACAAACCAAAGAAATTAAAGGGATACGAATCGGAAAAGAAGAACTCAAACTATCCCTGTTCACTGATGACATGATTATATATTTAGAGGAACCTGGAAATTCCACCAGAAAACTCTTAGAACTAATAATTGATTTCAGTAAAGTAGCAGGTTACAAGATCAATGCCCATAAATCCAACACATTTTTATACATAAGTGATGAATCTTCAGAAAGAGAAATTACAAAAACTACCCCATTCACAATAGCCTCGAAAAAAATAAAATACTTGGGAATCAATCTCACAAAAGAGGTGAAAGACCTCTACAATGAGAACTATACAACACTAAAGAAAGAAATTAAAGAACACCTTAGAAGATGGAAAGATCTTCCATGTTCTTGGATAGGAAGAATTAATATTGTCAAAATGGCCATACTACCTAAAGTGCTATACAAATTCAATGCAATTCCAATTAAAATCCCAATGACATACCTTACAGAAATAGAGCAAGCAATTATGAAATTCATCTGGAAGAATAAGAAACCCAGAATAGCTAAAGCAATCCTTAGCAGGAAGAGTGAAACAGGGGGTATTGCAATACCAGATCTTCAACTCTACTACAAAGCAATAGTAACAAAAACGGCATGTTATTGGTACCAAAATAGAAAGGTAGATCAATGGTACAGAATAGATGACAGGGACACAAACCCAAATAAATACAATTTTCTCATACTAGACAAAGGGGCCAAAAATATGCAATGGAGAAAAGATAGCCTCTTCAACAAATGGTGCTGGGAGAATTGGAAATCCATATGCAACAGAATGAAACTAAACCCATATCTCTCACCATGCACGAAACTAAACTCAAAAATGGATTAAGGACCTCGGAATCAGACCAGAGACCCTGCAGATTATAGAAGAAAAAGTAGGTCCAAATCTTCACCTTGTTGGTCTAGGACCAGACTTCCTTAACAGGACTCCCATAGCACAAGAAATAAAAGCTAGAATCAACCACTGGGATAGATTCAAACTAAAAAGCTTTCTCTCAGCAAAGGAAACTATCAGCAATGTGAAGAAAGAGCCTACAGAGTGGGAGAATATCTTTGCCCATCATACTTCAGATAGAGCACTAATCTCCAGAATCTATAAAGAACTCAAAAAACTCTACTCCAAGAATTCAAATAGTTCAGTCAACAAATGGGCTAAGGAAATTAATAGACACTTCACAGAAGAAGATCTACAAGCAATCAACAAACATATGGAAAAATGTTCAACATCTCAAGTAATAAGAGAAATGCAAATCAAAACCACCCTAAGATTCCATCTCACCCCAATTAGAATGACGATTATCAAGAATACGAGCAACAACAGGTGTTGGCGAGGATGTGGGGAGAAAGGTACACTCATACACTGCTGGTGGGGCTGCAAATTAGTGCAGCCACTCTGGAAAGCAGTGTGGAGATTCCTTAGAAAACTTGGAATGGAACCACCATTTGACCCAGCTCTCCCACTCCTTGGCCTATACCCAAAGGATTTAAAATCTGCATACTACAGAGATACAGCCACATCAATGTTCATAGCTGCTCAATTCACAATAGCCAGACTGTGGAACCAACCTAGATGCCCTTCAATTGATGAGTGGATAAAGAAACTGTGGTATATATATACAATGGAATATTACTCAGCCATAAAGAATGATAAAATTATGACATTTGCAGGCAAATGGATGAAATTGGAGAATATCATGCTAAGTGAGATAGGCCGATCTCAAAAAGCCAAAGGACGAATGATATCGCTGATAAGTGGAGGATGACACATAATGGGGGGGAGGGAAGGGTTAGAGTTAGGGTTAGGGAGGGGGGCAAGTATGGAGGAAGGATCTACTGTATAGAGGGTAAAGAAGGGTGGGAGGGGTGGGGGGAAGGGAAAAAATAACAGAATGAATCAAAAACATTGCTCTATGTAAATTTATGATTACATAAATGGTATGCCTTTACGCCATGTACAAACAGAGAAACAACATGTATCCCATTTGTTTACAATAAAAAAAAATAATTTAAAAAGAGGATCTGCAATACTGCAAAAAAGAGAAAAAAGGGGGAAAAGGTTAGAATAAGCATGTTGTAACCTGGAACTCACCCATTATTTTTCTGTATGTATTAAATGACAGATGATGGGATAATGTGATTTTTAAAATACAGAAAAGAAAAATAGGATATTAGACATGTCACGAGCTAAAAAATAATCTCATTTAGGTCTTTGGGACAACAATAATATTTATGCTCCCACTATCCAATAAACTTTCTGTAACAATAAAAAAAAAAATCTATACTCCAACAAAATAGAAAATTTCGAAGACATCAACAGGTTTCTAGAGACATATGAATTGCCTAAACTGAACGAGGAGGACATACACAATTTAAATAGACCAATTTCAAGGAATGAAATAGAAGAGGCCATCAAAAGCCTACCAACAAAGAGAAGTCCGGGACTAGATGGGTTCTCAGCCGAGTTCTACAAAACCTTTAAAGAAGAGCTCATTCCAATACTTCTCAAAGTATTCCATAAAATAGAATAGAGGGAACCCTCCCAAACTCATTCTATGAAGCCAGTATCACACTGATACCTAAACCAGACAGAGACTCATCAAGGAAAGAAAATTTCAGACCAATATACTTAATGAACATTGACGCAAAAATTCTCAACAAAATTTTAGCAAATCGCATAGAAAAACATATTAAAAAGATAGTGCACCATGATCAAGTGGGTTTCATCCCAGGGATGCAAGGTTGGTTCAACATCAGGAAATCAATAAACGTAATTCACCATATTAATAGACTTAAAGTCAAGAATCACATGATTATTTCAATAGATGTAGAAAAAGCATTTGATAAAATACAGCACCCCTTCATGCTCAAAACTCTAGAAAAAATAGGGATAGGGGGATCATTCCTTAACATTGTAAAGGCCATTTATGCTAAGCCCATGGCTAATATCATTCTGAATGGTGAAAAACTGAAAGCATTCCCACTAAAAACTGGATCAAGGCAGGGATGCCCTCTTTCACCACTTCTATTCAACATCGTTCTTGAGACTCTGGCCAGAGCAATTAGACAAACCAAAGAAATTAAAGGGATACGAATTGGAAAAGAACTCAAACTATCCCTGTTCACTGATGACATGATTATATATTTAGAGGAACCTGGAAATTCCACCAGAAAACTCTTAGAACTCATAAGTGAATTCAGTAAAGTAGCAGGTTACAAGATCAATGCCCATAAATCCAACGCATTTTTATACATAAGTGATGAATCTTCAGAAAGAGAAATTACAAAAACTACCCCATTCACAATAGCCTCGAAAAAAATAAAATATTTGGGAATCAATCTCGCAAAAGAGGTGAAAGACCTCTACAATGAGAACTATACAGCACTAAAGAAAGAAATTCAAGAACACCTTAGAAGATGGAAAGATCTTCCATGTTCTTGGATAGGAAGAATTAATATTGTCAAAATGGCCATACTACCTAAAGTGCTATACAAATTCAATGCAATTCCAATTAAAATCCCAATGACATACCTTACAGAAATAGAGCAAGCAATTATGAAATTCATCTGGAAGAATAAGAAACCCAGAATAGCTAAAGCAATCCTTAGCAGGAAGAGTGAAACAAGGGTGTATTGCAATACCAGATCTTCAACTCTACTACAAAGCAATAGTAACCAAAACGGCATGGTATTGGTACCAAAATAGAAAGGTAGATCAATGGTACAGAATAGAGGACACGGACACAAACCCAAATAAATACAATTTTCTCATACTAGACAAAGGTGCCAAAAATATGCAATGGAGAAAAGATAGCCTCTTCAACAAATGGTGCTGGGAGAATTGGAAATCCATATGCAACAGAATGAAACTAAACCCATATCTCTCACCATGCACGAAACTAAACTCAAAATGGATTAAGGACCTCGGAATCAGTCCAGACACCCTGCAGATTATAGAAGAAAAAGTAGGTCCAAATCTTCACCTTGTTGGTCTAGGACCAGACTTCCTTAACAGGACTCCCATAGCACAAGAAATAAAAGCTAGAATTAACCACTGGGATAGATTCAATCTAAAAAGCTTTCTCTCAGCAAAGGAAACTATCAGCAATGCGAAGAAAGAACCTACAGAGTGGGAGAATATCTTTGCCAATCATACTTCAGATAGAGCACTAACCTCCAGAATCTATAAAGAACTCAAAAAACTCTACTCCAAGAATTCAAATAATCCAGTCGACAAATGGGCTAAGGAAATGAATAGACACTTCACAGAAGAAGATCTACAAGCAATTAACAAACATATGGAAAAATGTTCAACATCTCTAGTAATAAGAGAAATGCAAATCAAAACCACCCTAAGATTCCATCTCACCCCAATTAGAATGGTGATTATCAAGAATATGAGCAACAACAGGTGTTGGCGAGGATGTGGGGAGAAAGGTACACTCATACATTGCTGATGGGGCTGTAAATCAGTGCAGCCACTCTGGAAGTCAGTGTGGAGATTCTTTAGAAAACTTGGAATGGACTCACCATTTGACCCAGCTATCCCACTCCTCGGCCTATACCCAAAGGACTTAAAATCAGCATACTACAGAGATACAGCCACATCAATGTTCATAGCTGCTCAATTCACAATAGCCAGTCTGTGGAACCAACCTAGATGTCCTTCAATTGATGAGTGGATAAAGAAACTGTGGTATATATATATATACACAATGAAATATTACTCAGCCATAAAGAATGATAAAATTATGACATTTGCAGGCAAATGGATGAAATTGCAGAATATCATGCTAAGTGAGATAAGCCAATCTCAAAAAGCCAAAGGATGAATGATATCACTAATAAGTGGAGGATGACACATAATGGTGGGGAGGGAAGGGTTAGAGTTAGGGTTAGGGAGGGGGGCAAGTATGGAGGAAGGAAGCACTGTATAGAGGGTAAAGTGGGGTGGGAGGGGTGGGGGGAAGGGAAAAAATAACAGAATGAATCAAACAACATTACTCTATGTAAATTTATGATTACACAAATGGTATGCCTTTACGCCATGTACAAACAGAGAAACAACATGTATCCCATTTGTTTACAATAAAAAAAAAAGTGTTAAATTCATGAAAGTCAAAGAATTTCTGAGGAAATTTTCCAGACTGAAAGATACTAAAAAAGCATGGCAAAGGAAAAAAAAAAAAAAAAAAAGTAAACACTACTTCAAACTGGGTCCCCATCTTATAAGGACATTAATGAGGCAATTAGGAATTGGGCCAAAGTTTTCATATATCAATGTTATCTTCCTGATTCTGTGATTGTATCTTGCTTCTATAAGACTGAAATAATTCAAGTATATTCTCTCACTCCCAAATTAAAATGGAAATCAATGATAATGACAATCACAATAAAAACCTGGAAAAATTCCCAAATATTTAGAAATTAAGTAATACATTGATAAAATTATCATAATTCAGGGAGAAATGATGTAGAAATTATTAAAAAATTTCAAAATCAATAAGAATAAAGACAAAGTTATAAGTTGGTAAAACTGACAAAAAGAAGTAAAGGAACATGGAATAAAATTTACATAATGTAAATTTAATCACTGTAAAATATATAATTGGGTGATATTGGGTACATTAGCACATTTAACCATCACCTCTATCTGGTTCCACAACATTTTCATCACTCCAAAAGGAAATCCAAAATCCATTGTACAATCCCTACCCATAATCCCTCTCCCATTCCCTGGAAACCAGTACTCTCCTTTCTGCCCCTATAGATTTACTTATTCTGTGTAATTCATACAAATAAAATCATGCAACATAGAACTTTCAATGTATGGTTGATTTTTATTTTGGTTCTGGGCATTGATGCTAGGGCCCATGCATGCTAGGAAAGCACTCTGGAACTAAGCTATGTCTCCAGTCCTGTGCTAGTTGACACTGACAAGGGTCTTCACCTTCCTTACATCTACTTCATTACACCTGAGGTCAGGAGGAAAGGAGTTAATTTAAAATGTCACACATAAACATAAGCCCAAATTAGGAGTTCTGACTTGAGTCCACAACTTGGGGAGTTGGAAGCAGAGTTCTCAGCACCTGTCTTAGAATGTGATGAGGACTAGTTGGAGTTAGTGCTGATGGTCAGGGTGAGAGTGGGACTGGACCCTTCACTAGGCCATGAGGTAGTCACTGAAAGAACCAAACAGTGATCAGAAAGGGAGTTTCAGGACTCAGGGAAGAAGGCAGGCTATTGGGCACCATTTCAGTAGGCATTTCAACAGTGTGGTGGAGAGAGCATCTGCAGGGGAAATGGATGCATGAGTCCCAGCCCTTGCTGAGCTACTGCGTCAGCAAGTGGATGGTTTGCTCCCCTCCCCTCATTCTGGGTTTCTCAAGCTTGATGAGGGGTGGGACTATATCATGTTCAAAGCCCTTTCCTGTTCTAAACTTGGATTCTCACAAATGGAATGCCATTGGTATAAATGAATAAAAAATAAATAAAGTGACCTATGTGGGAACAGACATGGCAGCCTAGAGGCTGGTGGTCAAAGAAGAAAAAACCCAGTTTAGGAACATTGTCACAGAACAATTTGTTTTGAGGAAAAGAGAGATGCATACCAGTATAGAGCTAACGTTCACTTAGTGTTTCTATGAGTTACTGTGCTAAGCACTTAGAAGCATTAACTTATTTGTGTCTTATAACCCTGTGAGGTAGAAAAATGTTACTATTCTCCTTAATTTCAGGAATTTCAGGTTCAGAGAGATTGACTTTTTCAGACAACTGTCAAGTAGGGGAGCAGTTACTTCATTCATTGTTTATTTTTTCAATGTGCACATTTAATCACTATGTATTAATAATATGTATGAACAAACTCAATGCTTTTAAAGAACTCATACATCCATGCAGTGTAAGTAGAGCTAGAGGTGAATCCAATGATAGGGACAACTGAACAGATAAATGTTGACAATTCAGTCAGAGCACTTCAGGGTAGCCACATGAGACAACTTTCAAGCCTTGAAAATTTCAGGCACTCAACTAATACTATTCAAAGTTTACATGAGGAGGATTCTGGGTGCTTTTTGTGAGCCTGAAGATTTTGATTAAATGTGGTGGTTAGTACTTTTAAATTTGAATCTGGAGAGCACCAATTTAAACTCTGTCCCTTATTTCATAACACTGTTTGCAGGAAAGAATTGAATTATGGATTGGCATTGTGCACCTAGAGAGAAATTTAGAAGGGTTCTAAAAACATGATACTTGTGTATTGATCACAAGAAATTTTCAAGCATTTATAGTTCATGTAAAAAGGTTAGGCACACAGTCTATTTGCAGTCAGACAGTTGGGTGCTGGATATCTTACTGTTATTCTAGTAAGGCAGTTACTGTACTTGTCAGAGTCCTGGCCCTCTCCAGCAGGATACTTTAGTGAAGGGGAATTATGGGATTGTTTACTGGGTAAAGGGAAACTGATGAAAGGTAATGAAACACTATGGGACTAGCAAGTGCAGGGAACCAACACCAACAGTAGAAGAAAGAATTAATGAATGCAATTAATGAAACTGTAGCTCTGGAGATCAACCCACAAGTTCTATGGCTTGGGTACAGATTGACCGTTCACTTACTGTGACTCATAGGAAGGAAGCCAGGGGGATAAATGTACAGAACTCCCTCCCTCCTGCCCTCTGATTTACTGTTTGCATAAACAATGACCAAATCCAGTCAGAAGAAGACAAGAAAACGAATTGACGTAGCCTGTAAAGGTTAGTGTCTGGAAAGCAGAAGGCGATGGGGTCAGGAAAGGCTTTCTGAAAAGGTTGACTTTTGGTCTGACTCTGAAAAACTAGTGGGAAAGAGGTAGGCGAAAAAGAGAGGAAATGTTTTCTGGATCCCCAAAATGACATAATAGCACAGGATATTTGGGGGACAGTAAAATGGGGATAAGGCATGCTTGTGGGAAGAAGCAAAAGCTGAGTCTGGAAAATGAGCAGGAACAAATTCCTAAGGTCATAGTCAACCAAGCATAGGACTTTGAACTTTATATGCAAGGCAATGAGGAGTAATTTTAGTGAGTGTTTCTGAACTCCAACAAATTACACATTGTATGTGTGTGTGTGTGTGTGTGTGTGTGTGTGTGAGAGAGAGAGAGAGAGAGAGAGAGAGAGAGAGAGAGAGAGAGAGAGAGAGAGAGAGAGAGAGATGAGATAGATAAGAGGAGTGCCAGGACAATGTTATGTATTTTTTTTCTGTCACTTTATTTTCTTGGTAGGCACACAAGAGGATGCTTTCCAGATCCCTGGCATCTAACTGGAGTCACAAAATTTGTTTTTGCCAACAGAATATGTGCAGAGTAGTGAGCACCCCTTTGGGATCTAGCCTCTAAAACACCCTGCATCATGCTCCATGATCTCTGAATTCACCTGTCAGTTCACTAAATGAAGGTGATCCAGGGCAAGGCTCTGAGGAAGCTCTAGGGACTGTGAAGCTCCATAATGGGAGGATGGCTGTCACCACTTGAAGTAGACCTGTCCAGGTGCACAGCCATTGCATGGTGGTGTGAGCAAGGAATAAATCTTGGTTGTGGCAATCTGCTGGAATTTGGCAATTGCCTGCTAGAGCAAATGACATGAATTACACCAACTAATACAAGAGAGTCCTTTGGATTCTCAGCAAGGGAGTAATACAATCAAGTTTTATGTAGCAAGATTACTCTAGCAGCTATATAAAGGATGAAGTAGAGGAGGTGTGGGAAGTAGGAGTCAGGGAGGCCTGTTATGTGACCAGCACAATAACCCAAACAGGAAATGAAGATATCTAGAATTATATTAGTGACAGTGAAGATGAAAGGGGAAGCAGGGATTATAGGATATTAACAGGGCAAAGTTCAGTCACTAGATTCATAACTCTAGAGTGGTGTTTCTTAACTTGGCTGTACCCTAAACACCTGAGGAGCTTTTAACAATGTGTTGAGGCTACACCTGAGATCAATTAGACAAGAATACAAGGATTTTTAAAACTCCCCAGGTGATTATAATTACAAGGATGAACCACTGGTATAGAAGAGCAGTTCTCAGTCCTCGGACCAGCAGTATCAGCATCAACTGGGAACCTCTGAGAAATGCAAATTCTCATACACTATCCAGCACGAACAATTAGTCTGGTATACCTGGGACTGAGGGGCTTCAGAGAGAAAAGATTTTTAGTGCTAAACCTGAGAGTCCCAGGAAACCTGGGATGGTTGGTCACTTGGTTGCCACACCAGATCTACTAAATGGAAACTACAGTGAACCCAACAATATGCATTTGAAGACTCTAGTGTGGTGCATGTGTGAGACCTATACTTACCATGCTGACCAACAAATTCATGGAAAAGGTGGCTTGAAGATATTGATTTAAAGGGAAAATTATGGGTGAAGGGAAACACCTTTTTTTTTTTTTTTTTCAACAGAACTATTATGGAAACAAATTATAGCATGCCTACAGTGTTTTTAAAATGTTCCTAAATGACTGGGGATGTGGCTCAGTGGTAGTGTAGTGTACTTGCCTAGCATGTCCAAGGCATGTCTCAGTTCCACAAAAAGAAAAAAATTCCTAACCTTATTACCTAATATAGTGAAACCAGCTAAAGGCTAACATTTATCCAGGCAGAACTTTGATTCCCTGAAATTTAACTAGCCCAGTGACTATTGTTAGTGATCATGTGGTTTCAGTTCTCTCATTTTACTCAGACTTAGAAAAGCTAAACAGCTTAGCCAAAGCCTCCTTCATACAAATGGCAGTGTTAACATCAGACTCCAAACCGAGGGTTGCATGTTTACTAAATTGTTTCATTAGCTCATAGAATCATATTTGACACATAATAAGTGATACCAGTCTGTTGAATAAGTAAATGATTGAAGACTCATAGATCTCCTACCAAGGCCTTTTGTCCAATTCCAGGCTCTTTAACTCAGAAAACACTGTCCTCAGTACTATACTGGTTGGAGGTACCCAGGTTAGATTTTTAGTTGTTGAGGACTCAAATTGAAATCTATTATGGGGTAAATGAATTTTTTTTCTTTTTGGCAATCTTTCTTGGGTGATGGTTTTGCTTTGTTTTATTTGGCATAGTACTGAATGTCTGGGCACTAAGCCCGGTTAGAATTAACTTGTGTTTTGTTTTCTTTTGCACAAGGCTTCCAATTTAATACAGATGTGTTCAATTCACAAATTATTATTATTACTGACTTCACTTACTATAATGAAAATATCTGTGGTCTAGGCACAGGGTTAAGAAGTCAGACCTCAGTGTTCTGCTTCTTACTGAATAACCCCAGCACATGTGGATAAGCAGTTGACCAAGCAAACAAAAACACACCTGCTACAGCAGGTTCAGGGATGGAGAATTGCAGCCTCATTTTGATACATAAGAACAGAAACTGTATACTGTGGTTTGCCTGGGAATGTGTTCCCAGTGTAATAATTAATAGCGCTCCCTGTTCATTTTAAGAGTGTCCCCATTTGAATGGTTAGTTATATGGTCACCCAACATGAGGAATTTGAAATCTAGAGAGTTGATGTGACCTGATCCTCAGACATGGAGTAGGTTAGTGGCAGTGTAAGGCCCCCAAAAAGGAAACCCCAACTCTGTCCCATGGATGGACGGCAACCCCAATCAACCGCAGGAGGCGTCACTTGATGCAAACCGCAAGAGGTATTTATTCCAGCGCGCTGGGACCCAACTCGAGGAGTCGAGTCCCTAGCAGAAAATCTTGTAGGTTTATAAAGGCAGAAACCACACATCGGGAGGAGTCACACATGAAAGGAGGAAAAGGGGGAACAAAGCTGCCAGGAAATGTCAAAGGGGGTCTGGGTTTGCTGACAAAATGTTTCACAATGTTTTATAACAGGGTGTAGATTCTGGTCAATAGTTTCTGGTAATCCTACTGTTTGAGCACTACCTGGCTATCAGGCTCAATTTACTCTTTTACTCTCTGTTTGGGAACAGAGAACAGCTTTAAGGGCTTTGTTCCCATTACTGGGAGGGAAACCTTAGGGAGTTGAGATAAAACAGACAGCTTAAAAAAATGTCCATTCTTTCAGCAGGACAGGACAAATGAAAAAATATATTGCTTTACCTCTGTGTATAGTAATATACTTTCCTAACAATTCAGAATGGGGTGAGTTTTAGTTTCTAGTGTTAATTATGAAAATACCATGTGACCATGTTCAGTTTGGTACGTAGAGGATCCCACAAGGATGTTTCAACCTAATAACATCGAATCTAAAATTTCTGACTTTAAAATTCAACTTACATAAAAATCTCATGCCAGCAATAAGATTCTGTATCCAGATGCCTGTAACCACATCCCAAATTTATCAAGAATCATCCCTGTGACTTCCATTATTTCATGACTCAGTTTTGTTATTTGTAAACCAGAGATGATGATGGTAACCATAATAACTAATTCCTAGGATTTTTGAAAACAAAATAATTATATATAACTTAGACTATCACCTGCCACATAACATAGCAATCACCACATGTGTTAGCTCTAATCACTGTTTTTTAAATTTTTTTATCAAGATCTCATCGGCCATGAAGCACCCTCCTCTCACCATTATTTCATAGTCCAGCAATGATAATCTTTAGCTCAGTTGATGTTGCATTATGAACTTTGAATGACCAAAAAGAGAGTGCCACAGTGGCAAAGGATATGCCTTGGGGATTACAGGTCCCAAGTTACCAGGATGGAAATGGCAACAAGGTAGGCGCTTAGTATGTGCTGCCTGAGTCCATGAATAAAAGGATGAAAAAATGAATGAACCTATAGGTGAGACATGATCATGTCCCAACTTTGTCTTGGAACTTCATCCCTTCACCCGTTTTTGATGAAAATATATCCCACAAACACTGTGTCTTCTAAGGAGTCCTGATTCAGAACTGGAGAAGACAGACTAAAGAGGCAGCAAGGGACAGTAACACTAGAGACAGAATCTGGAGGGAAACCTCCCCCTTCCTATGGTGGTCTATGATGCACACATCTCTAGAATTTTAGGGTTGTATTTTTCTATATCACCAGTATTTCTATCAGTTTGACAATAATTTAGATTAAGAAATATCCTTCTTGGAAAAGTGAAACTATCTATAGGGAAGGCAGAGGTCTATTTTAAAAATATCCCTACATTTTAGTTAAAACTGGTTACATTTTTCCTGGTATCAGTTATCAAGAAAAATGCACTGATTGAATGATACTGACAAATAATGATTGTATATATTTATGTGGTACAATGTGATGTTTTGACATATATACATTGTGGAAGACTTAAATAAGCCCAATTTACATATTCATCATCTCACATACTTATTTCTTTGTGGTAAGAATATTTAAAATCCACTCTTTCAGCTATTTTGAAATATACAATACATTGTTAGCCATAGTAGACATTCTGTGCTATGGATCACTAAAACTTATTCCTCCTGTCTCACTGAAATTTTGTTCCCTTTGACAAACATCTCCCCTTTCCTGATTCTCTCTCCTTGCTCCCCAGTCTCTGGTATCCCTGTTCTGCTCTCTATTTCTTTGAATTTGATTTTTTTAAATTCCATGAGTGAGATTAGGCAAAATTTATCTTTCCATGCCTGATTTACTGTCCTCTAGATTCATTTAGCATATCACAAATGACAGAATTTCCTTCTTTTTACAGGCTTAGTATTCCATTGCAGTTTTGAGAATTCAATGAAGATTTTGATTGCATAAGTGGAGAAGGTAGAAGGAATGTTTTGGTTTGGATTTTTGATGCCTGCCCTGCCCAAAGTTTATGTGTTAGGCAATGCAGCAGTGTTCAGAAGTAAAATGCTTAGATTGTGACAGCTGTAATCTCATCAGTGGCAGATTAATAATTTGAATGAACTACTGGGTGGTAACTGAGGCAGGTGGAGCTTGGCTGAGGAAAGTAGGTCACTGGGGATGTGGCCTGGACTAACTATATCTGCCTCTGGCTCCCTCCTCTCTCTGTCTCTATCTCTGCTTTCTGACTGCCATGTGCTGAGCGGCCTTCCTCCACCACAGCCTTCTGCCATGATATTCTGCCTCACCTTGAGCTTAGAGCAATGGAATTGACCAATCATGGGCTGAGAACTTTGAAACTATACCCACAGTAAAATTTTAAATCTTTGAAGTTGTTCTTGTGAAGTATTTTGGTCACAGCAATGAAAAGTCAACTAAAAAAAAGGAATAAATAATTTGGAGCATGGAACACTTCATGGGAAAGATCATTTCTGGAAGTGTAGTTGAGACAGACTTAAAGCCTGGATTTGGGATGAGGAGTGGCAAGAGAAGAGACAAAAGTACAAAAGGAGAGAATATTAAAAAAAATAATTTTCCTTGGCTTCTAGATGTTTTTTCCTAGAGTCATCCTTGAACACAAGAAAGAGATGAACACTTTTTTGGTCTTCATTTCTCTCATAACTACATGGACATTGCTTCCTTCATAGAGTTTATAATAAGTGTTAAGAATAGCATAGAAACTATTCATAGATACCAAGACAGGAGTGAGTCATTTATTTAAAATTTTACCCTGATATAATGAGAGATACATAATCTAAATGATTAGAATCAACTTATCTATATTAATCAAAGGTGACAGAAAGTTAAAAATAACCAAGTCAAATATTTTTAGACTGAGTCAAATATTTTTAGTGCCCTGAGTTTTTGAACCCAGGGACCAAGTCCTGCTTATCACTTGGTCATTGTGTTTCAGTGCAGGCTGCAACTCAGAGGTTCTGTGGAATGACTGGATGAATGGATGGATGGATGGATGGATGGATGGATGGATGGATGGATGGATGAATGATGGATGGATGGATGGATGGATGGATGGATGGATGGATGAATTTGGCTTTAGAATCAGTTTAGTGACATGTTTAGTTTTCCTTTCTCATTTTGTTCCTCTCTTCCCCTTTTCACTTTTTCTTGGCCTGCCTGTAGTCCCTTCTGAACTTGATTCTATTTTCTGAAGTGAGAATTATCTGAAACTCTTAAGACAGCTTACATTAAAGCTGCATGCTATATGGAATCCAAAGGAGACCCGAACAGCCAAGTCCATGAAGGGCCACTCTGGCATGCTGCTGTTGAAGACATCTACCTATATTTTCAGCCTCGCCTTCAGGTTTAGAGTTGTTTTTAGTCTCCTCTTTGTTCCTGGGAAGTCAGTGGTTTTGCTCCCATGGTAAGGTGTACCTTTTGGGCTCAGTCACTTGTGAATGGGAAGGGTGGAGTTCATTGGGCTTAGGTTCTTCCACTTGGGGTGGACAGAAGGGTGTTGTATTAGTGTTCTAGGGCTTCTATAATAAGTTGTCATACACTAGGCAGCTTGAACAACAGAAATTGGTTTGTTTTCATGTTTCTGAAGTCCAGGAGCTTGGGTTCAAGGTGTCAGAAGGGCTGGCTCCTTCTGAAGGCCTTGTAGAAAGGATTTGCTTCAGACCCTTCTCCCTGGCTTATCAATGACTATCATAGTCTCTCTGTATTTGTCTGTGTCCCACTTTCTTCTTTTTAGGGGTCCTATTGGATAGGGATCATTCTAAGAACCTCTTTTTTATCTAATCACCTCTGTAAAGATCTTGTCTTTATATACAGTTACATTCTGAAACACCGGAATGTAGGCTGTCAGCACAGGAATTTTGGGGGTGTGGTGGGAGGGGTAATTGGGGATATACAATTCTGCCTGTCACTGGTTCATTCTTTAAAACAGTGGCAGGAAAGTAACTCCAGATAATTGCTCAGATAACATCAGACATATGCCTTAAACTTCCATGTAAAATGAAAACATTTATTGTCACAATGCTAGGAAATTTTCCCCCCATAAAAGACCAAAATATTCCTTTTATCATTCTTGACATTTCTTAAGAAATCTAAAATTACTCCTAACTCGATGTGGGAAGTCATCTGTGTCCCCAGTTCATTTTTGAGGGGTGTGTTACATATGGGATACAGTAATTATTCCTGACATTGAAGCCTGGCCTTGATGTTTCAGAGAATACAGAACCAAATCAGCATAAAAAGCCTCTTCCAAGGCATACCAAATTAAGCTCATGCTCAGTTTTCAATTATTCATCATCCCCAGGGCTGGAGGAGAGGATGCCAGAGTCGAAACAATGGCAACGAGCAGTCAGGGTCAGGACTCAGTGGTATAGAGCTGTGTACAAGACAGTGGAGACAAGAAGAATGTGACAGAAGGAATATGTAGCTCCAGTGGTCACGGCCGCTGCCTTTGTGTCCTACTAGGAAACAGCAGCCCCCATCAGTGCAGCCATAGGCCTCAAAACTATGCGTATGCACAGCAAGCAATGGACAAATGTGAAAATAAGGAAAAAGGGAAGGAGATACAAATGAGCCCTGCTGGAGGGCTCGGCATGCTGCGTATGCCTCAACAGAAGTGTGGAGAAGCATGATGGGAAGCTTGCCAGGGACAGGTAGAATCAGAGACTGCATGCTATCTCCTGTACACGGATGCCCTTGCTTTAGAATTGACAACCTAATCCCAGGGCAAGGCTTTTGTTGTGTATATCTGTGTACAACTCACATGCATGCACATATTTGATAATCACTGAAGGGAACAAGCCTGCAACCATTTCTCCCCTGATTCTGCTCCCCCCACCCCGCCCCACATACACCATTTTACAATCTAGATTATTAACTTCCTCATCAGTCATTCGTCACATTAGCCCACGGGCTTCCACTACTTAAGGGTAGTTCCCCTACCATTTGCTCTCTTTCTTTCTCTTTCACCCTTACTGGTGGACACTCTGTTCATCTGCTTATTAAAATCTCTTGTGTGAGTTCCCACGTCTGGAGTGGTTTTCTGGGTGCTTTCAATTACTATATTCACATTAGCTGCTATTTAGTTTAACCCTAACTTAGAAAAAGACAGATTTCTAAGTAATAGCAAAGTCATGAACATAAGGTCCGCTTAGGCACCAGAAGGCAATGGTACCCAGGATTACCCTTCTTTTCTAGGGCAACAGTGACAATAGCCACTCAGAGATAGCACAGCAAGCTTAACTGCTTCATTCTTCAGTAATAAATGAAACTGTTAAGGATAAGTTTGACTTACAAGGCCTTTCTACTGAAAAATAAAGGGCCAGTAATTTCTTTTTCCTTTCCTCCTCCCTCCCTCCCTCCCTCCCTCCCTCCCTCCCTCCCTCCCTCCTTCCCTTCCTTCCTTCCTTCCTTCCTTCCTTCCTTCCTTCCTTCCTTCCTTCCTTCCTTCCTTCCCTTCTTTCTTTTGTTGTGCCCAGATCACGAATTTCCAAAGACCACCAGGGAGCCGTCTCCGATGCAAAAGCAAAAGGGTCTTAGCGTTCACTGACGCAGCAGGTACTGGCTGAGAGTCCCCAGTCTCGATTCAGTGGGATTTTTATGAGCTCCACAGTAGAGCGGGAAATTTGAACGAAGCAAAGTACACGATTGGCTGATCTTTCAGCATGTGTGGTTTGGCATGTTTCCATTGGCTTAGGGTACCCAGGTCTTAACATATTGTCATATATGGTTTGGAATGTTAGGCATTGGCTCGTTAGCTCCTGATACAAACCTAGGCCTGAAATCTTTCATGCCTAAGTGCAGCTTTCATGGCTGCAGTTCAACTCCCTTTTCACTTTCTTCCTCCCTACAGCATTGGATTTTGATAATTTCATTTCAATTGAATTTTGTAAAAATATCATAAGTACATGTGCTGAAGTTTGAGAATTCAGAAGAGAAAGGTCTTGGACTGGAAAAGGCACTCTATGCTTTACCAACAAACAGGTAATGTAGAAATAGTTCATTTCTTAATGAAAGTGTAGGAGGGAGAAAGGAACTTACTTCAGGAGTGCCTAACAGAATTTGTTCCAAGAAGAGGCATTTTCCTGAAAAACTCACAATCATCCTGAAGCCAGAATTAAGGACAGGTAGTTAGTGTAGAAATAGGGGATTGGGTCAAATCGAGGAAATGAAGCCATGAAGCCATCTGCCTCTGGAAGTTGGAGATTGTTCCTGGAAGAATGTAATGTCAAGGATCTCCAGAGCCCATTGATGACCAAATTTACCTGCCTTTATCAAGGACGCAAGCATGGAGCTGCTAATTAATGCCCCCTGGGCCCTTGCCTGCCTGAATCACCTTGGCCCTCCCCCTGCCCAACGCTTCTCACTTAATACAAAACTAGGCCTAGTCATGTAGGCAGGAAGGAAAGATAAGTGGGGGAGAGAACTGGAGAACAAAAGAGACTTTAACCTATAAAAGACATAGGGTGCGCTCACTTCTTGGGACTTGTAGAACATCAGCCAGAGCCCCCTTCTTCCTGCCGGGAGAAGTCTGTATTATTACCTTTAAATGAAACCTGCTTAATATGCTTGCCTTGGCGTGCTTCTCTAGTGTTCAATCTTCAACATTAGAAGGAGCAGAACTTGTCACTGGTAAACGGCGGTATCAATCCAATGAAGTACATTATCTTTCTGGCAAGATGGGAATGGCATTTTGTTTTGGTTTTCCTTGCTATCTTAGAAAGATCGAATGTATACATTTTATCCTCACTTTCCATCCACCCTGTACTTCCTGGGAGGGTTTGAGGATTATATCCTTCTAATTGTGAATGAAAAAGGAACTAGTTTATTTGTTGGTTGATTTTCCTTGTAAAGGACCATTATGATCAATTAGGAAATAAATAAAAGCAGAGATTTTCCAAAGAAATAGTGAGCTGGAAGGAGAGGGAAGATAGAAGCCCCTCAATTTACTCAGCTGTTAAGAAATAGAGGGTCCCTGGGCAAGTCTGGGAGGGAGAATGGTCTGGTGTACTGTGGTATTATGAGCACTATTCCATGGAAGTGAAGCCAGAATTGGCAACAGGCAGTTAGTGTAGAAATAGGAGATTGGGTCAGATCGAGGAAATGGGGCCATGAAAACCATCTGCCTCTGGAAGTTGGAGACTGCCCTGGGAGAATGGAATGTCAAGGACCTGCAGAGCCCACTGATAACCAAATTTACCTGCCCTTGTCAAGGACTACAGGCAGGGAGATGCTGATTAATGCCTCCTGGGCCCTTACCTGCCTGAATCACCTTGGCCCTCCCCCTGCCCATCACTTCTCACTTTATGCAAAACCGGGCCTAATCCCATAGGCAGGAAGGAAAGAGATAATGGGGAAAGAACCAGAGAATAAAACCTATAAAAAGGACAAGATTTGCTCAATCCGATGGATTCCGCCTTGGGGTACCCTTCTTCTACCCGGGAGAAGTCTTTTTTTAATTTTCTATAATAAAGCTTACTTTCTGCTCTACGCTTGCCTGGGCGTGCTTCTCTGGCGTTATACTTCAACACCTGAGGAAGCAGGACTCGTCACCGGAAACAGCAGTATCAGAAGCAATGCTGGGAAGCAGAAGTGCTCCAGAGAAGAGTGGCTGGGTGACAGCTGGAGCTGAGAATGCCAGGGCCTCAGACAAATGCTCCGTGTTGACCAAGAGGTCCTTACCACTCCCTACTGCTTGATTAAACCTTAGACCATCCACTTGACAAAAGGTCCTTCCCTTTTGTTAGAGCTTGTATTTTAAAAATCTTGAAATTTTAAGGCCCTTTTCTACCCGTTTATGATGTAAGTCTTTTCCCAGCCTCTTGTCAGTTTTATATGTCATGATTATCTGTCTCAAGGATTTGGGAGCCATTCTTTTGACTTCTAATCACCAAGAAAGATGTGGTCCTAGCAACTCCCCCTCTAACACTGTCCTTAATTATCTTTCCTCTTACTCAACCCTTAAAATCTCTCCTGTTTTTTATTTCAACCAAGTTAAGTTCAACATCTCTTCCCCAATGCGACAGTCTTAAGCCCTATTGAAATAGTCTTGAATAAAGTCTTCCTTACCCATTGAACTCCTTCTGATAGAACTTTTCTTTGACAATATCCCAAGACCAGAAGAAAAGAACACTGATAAGGGGCCGTGTGGAAATCAACAAGCTAACTTCAGATGTAAAGATGGAAAGATGATCAACAAGCAGAGAGACCTTCTTCTTAACTCGTCAACATTGCATGCACTACAAAATGTGGCAGAGATTGGGGGAACTGTGTTAAATGACTGTAAGCAAAAATGCAGCTCAGCTCGGGACCCTGGCGGTTCCAGCCCCTCCCGAGGAACTGCCGCTCCCTGTGCCTGTCTCAGTTGCAGCTCCACAATAGCTCCCAGAAAAATCCACGGTGGACACAAGGCCTCACGCAAGAGACTTTATTATGCGGACGACTAGCGCGTCTGCTCCAGGGTGAAAAGAAAGGAAAAAGAGAAAGATGGCGTGTCACTTCTCCCAGATATTGGAGTCTCCTGGGCTGGAAGGAACCAATAGCAGAGGAGAACACTTGCAAGCTAACTGATGAACCAATAGCTAGCTAGCATGTTAGGATGTAACATGGGAAGCAGGAAAATGGCTGTAGAGTAGGCCAGAAATTCCTGTAACGTAAGAGGCAGGCGGAGCACAGATTGACAAGTGGTTGGGAGGCGGGGTATCAGCTTTGTATTACAATGAACCAAATGACTGTGTTAAATTTCCTGCCAGTCCAGCAGAATGAGGGATCATGGCAAAAATACACTAAATAAAGCCTCCCTTCTCATCTCCACACATTGGAATATGCTTGCCACTGCCAAGAAGCTCCACCGCTACCGACTGAGTACTGTGTCCCTCCACAATATGTTGAAGCCCTAACCACAATGTGATACTGTTAAGTGGAGCCTTTGGGAGGAAATTTGGCTTAGATAAGGTCATGAGGCTGGGAACCTATGAGAGGATTAGTGCCCTTATAAGAGGGCATGTTGGGGTTCAATATGGACTGGTCCCCAGAGAGTCAAAGAGCACACATGGCAATGCAAGACACACAACAAGGTTTTATTGCAAGCTCGAGCTTGGACTGCAACCATCCTCTCAGACCACTACAATGGCTGAGTGGAGAGCGGCCCCAGGGGTGAGAAAGCACTCTATTTAAGAGATTTTCAAGCATTCACACACAAAGACCTCTATATTATTGGTTAACATTTGAACAGCTAAACATTTGTCCTCTTTGGTTGGGTTCCGCCAATCTATTTGGGTCCTGCCAGAACTGAATGGTCCTGGAGGAAGAAGGGAGGAGGAAAGGGGTGAACTATGCAGGAGATGAGTTGGGGCTAGGCCCCCTGTCCTTGATAGACAAGGTTCCTGGGCAGCTGCACATTCCTTGGACAGGTATCTCTTAATAGCATTGATAAGCCGGGGGAAGGGGGGCATTATCCCAATTGCCTGCATCCTGGTGGTTAAGATAGTTTCTCATTCCTTAGTGTTTGTGCACCCTTCTTTCCTGCCGGGGGTGGGTGGGTGGTGTTTTACAGATGTCACCCTGTTCTCAACAGGCAGGCAAGAACTCACCCTTTCCACCATGGGTTGACCCTCACCACAACCTTACCCTGTCCTGATCTTGAAGTTTCAGCCTTCAAAACGGTGAGAAATAAACTTCTGTTGTTTAGGACACTAGTCTATGATATTTTGTCATAAGATACTTATCAGTGGAGAAAGAGCAAAAGGAAGTCGTGTGGGGTGGTGCATGCCTATAATCCCAGTGACTTGGGAGGCTAAGGCAGAAGGATTCCAAGTTTGAGGCCAGTATAAAAAAAAAAAAAAAAAAACACTGAGGATGTAGCTCGGTGGTGGACACCCTGGGGGTGGTGGTCAATCTCCAATCCCAACCTACCCCCAACACACAGAAAAAAAGCAAAAGGAGATTCAGATTCACTTCATGACGATGGGGTGAAGCTCAGAGCATCTTCAAAGGAGAATCCAAGAACTGTCAAGGAGATAAAGTAACAGAGTAGAAGATGATAAATAACAGCCTTGGAAAGTGGAAGAGTTTATAGGAGGTTGCAGGTAAAATAGGAGGTATTACAAGAGCTGAAGCACAAAGGAAAGAATGATGCCTAATTCTAGAAAATGAGCAGGATCTGGCCCAGAATTATTTTGAATATGTCAAGTTGTTCTTGCGTCATGATATCAACATCGTAATCATAGTGATATTAACAACTTATGCTCATTGAAGAGCTCCAGTAGTCCAAGTTTCTGCTTTGCATTTTTTTAATCCAACAATAGCATGAAATTTAGATAGCATAAGACAGCATATTAATCAGTTCACTACTTAGTAGCTTTGAATCCTCTCTTCCTTCTCAGTATTTGTGAACAACCCTTAACGTAGTGAATTTCTACCATTTTCCATCAATTCCACAGTTATTGCCACAACCAGGCCATCTTCATGTCTCTCCTAGATTATTGCAATAGCCTCCTCTCTGGTCTCCCTGTTTCCATGTTTGCCACCTATAACACCTTTTCCAGAGGAACACAGGCAAGTTAAAAATGTGTATTATTTGATCAAGTACTTACAATCTTTCAACGACTTCCCATCACCTTTAGATTAAAATCCCAATTCTTCCCCATAATATGATCTGTCTCCTGCTCACACTTAAAGTCACCTTTCAGATGTATATGTTGGAATAGCCTAACTGGCTGAAACTGCACACCGAATAGTATTCCTCAGCTATTTCGCTTCCTCATTGTCTAGTTCACAGCTTAAATGACCTGTCCTCAGACCAGCCTTCCTTAACAACTCTAGCCAAATAGCGCAGTAACTATTCCACTGCCTTTCCATCTATACACTTTCCTGTATCTGAAATTCTTATTTCCTATCTGCATATCTATTTATTTCCCCCTCACCAGAATCTAATGAAAGTGGAGAAACCATTTGTCTCTTGTGTGTTTACTTATCCCCAATACCAGTGCTGCTTGACCAAGGCTTCAGTTACAAAGTGAAAATTCTGGAAGACAAGCAAGGATTCCAATGGACTGCCACATTTATGCCATTGAAATCATGCTACAGTGCTTTATAGTATATCTCTATTTTTGTACTTCACAAATGTCATGCAATGCTAGAGTCAAATCTTTAGCATGGAGATTCAAGGCTAACTCAGACCTTACTTCTGCCTACCCAGTTGACTTCACTGGCTAACCATACACACACATTTCATGGTTCCTCTAAGTGTCCTGCACTCTTCTGGTTTTGTAAGGCCCCCAAAAAGGAAACCCCAACTCTGTTCCATGGATCGACGGCAACCCCAATCAACCACAGGAGGTGTCACTTGATGCAAACCGCAAGAGGTGTTTATTCCAGCTCGCTGGGACCCAACTCGTGACTCACGCAGGAGTCCAGGAGTCGAGTCCTGAGCAAAAAATCTTGTGGGTTTATAAAGGCAGAGACCACACATCGGGAGGGGTCTCACATGAAAGGGAAAAGGGGAACAAAGCTGCCGGGAAATTTCAAAGGGGGTCTGGGTTTGCTGATAACATACAACATGTTTCACAATGTTTTACAACAGAGTGTAGATTCTGGTGTCTTAACTGCCTGAATACTATCTTGCTCCAATTACTCTTTTACTCTCTGTTTGGGGCTGTTTCCTGGAACAGCTTTAAGGGCTTTGTTCCCGTCACTGGGAGGGAGACCTTAGGGAGTTGAGATAAAACAGACAGCTTAAAAAAATGTCCATTCTTTCAGTTTGGATGCTTTCACGCTTATTCTGACAGAAATAACATATTTCCCCTCTTTCTCAGCATGGGTAAGTCTTTTTTTTTTTGCATATCAGGAATTGAACTCAGGGCACTTGACCACTGAGTCACATCCCCAGCCCTATTTTATTTAGAGACAGGATCTCACTGAGTTGCTTAGTGCCTCACTTTTCCTGAGGCTGGCTTGGAATTCGAGATCCTCCTGCCTCAGCCTCCTGAGTCACTGGGATTATAGGCCTGCATGCCATCTGCCTGACTCAGCCTGGGTTATACATTTCCAACCTCAAGCGTAATCTCCAGAAAGTCCTCCACCTTGACTTCCTCTTTCCCTGTCAGGAGCAGCTGTGAATATGACACTTCTGAGCAGATGTTTGTGTGTTCTCAGACCTTACCCTTATGGCACTTACCTACCAACTTCCTAGCACCTTCCAGTTTCTGCCTCCTGTTGCCTGAAGGTCTTCACATGCTCATTCTGTCCTTACTAACAGGCAGGGTGAGAATGCTGGGAGGCTAATGGTCCAGTACCCTGACTCTGGGGTGTGTGTCCCATACTTATGCTCTGAGCTCCCAGCTTGTGCCTTGGTTCACAGTATGACCTTACATTGCATCTTTTTCAGTCAACTTCCCTTCCTTCTCATTTTTCTACTTCTTAACTGGTATATCTTTCACTTTCCAGATATATTATTTTCAATCACATCCTTGCATCAGTAGTTCTGTTTCTCAGGGAAACAAGATGAAGAGAGCGTCCCATCATACTTTCACATTGTATTACGATTACTGGTTTAACTTTGACCTGGCTAGGGTGCTTTTGAGAGCCAGGCTTACATTTTTTATGTATTCCTCACACCTAGCAAAGACATGCTACCTAGGAAGCATACAGAATGTGTTCATCAAATCAATGAACAGAACTTAACAGATACCTGTTAAGCCGAACTAGCAAATAATATTTCTTAATCCAAGAAGGAAGGATTCAGATATTTCTCACATGACTTGACTTTTGGGATGGTTTTCAGTTTCTTGCAGGATTTCGCTAATGAAATTCTGTTAGTGAAGATTTGCAGAATTTTTTCCCCCAACTCTGATTCAGTTCATTCCTTGGACTGATTATTCATAACTTAAAAATAAGCAGTTCTTTCTGTTCATTTAGAAATGAACAGAGGTTCTGAAATTAACCTCAAAATGTCTCTTTTCTTTACCTTACAGCATTGCGATCTTTATATTTCCTTTTATTTCTGGGAAATAATGCCTTTTGTTCTTTTTCCAGTTTTGATTATTGTTATCCGAATCTATTCAGAAAAAAAAAAAAAAAAAAAACCCAGAGGATTGTACATGGTGACCATAGTCAGTAACAATGTACTCTAAATATCACTAAGAATTGATTTTAGTTGTTCTCATCACACAAAAAAATAAGTATATAAGGTAGTACATATATTAATTAGCTCAATAAAGCCATTCTACAATGTGCATGTATTTCAAATATCAAGTTATACATGATAAATGTGTACAATTTTTACTTGTCAATTAAAAAGTAAATAAAATATTTTTGAAATTCACAGAGGAAAAACACTTCCTTTTTTATGGTTAACAATTTTGAACTTTATTCTTTCTAAATATGTGTAAGCACAGTTATTACATTTATTGCATCAGTATAGCTCTCTTAAAAGAGAACTAAAAATCCAAGAAAATGCTTATCCTCAATATTGTCCATTGGAGCAGAAATATTTTTAAAATACCCTGTTTGCTCCTCTCTGGTGATAAGCTCAAATTTCATTCTATAGGGATTTAAACTGCCCCTGCTGGAACAGATTAGTCTGCCTGATTCTCTTTTTATATCACCACTCATTTTCTTTCCCTTTGGAGTCCTGTCCTTTGATTATTCCAAAAGTTTATGATTTTGTACATATATTTTTGAAACTTCCAAATACTTTTTTTTCAGTCTTCCTAACTTGACTTTTGCCACTGTTGTTTAGCAGATATTCAGTTTCCTTTCCCCAGTTCAAAGAGAAAACACTCTTGTTCCACAGATGTACTTGACCATGTGCCTTGTGTTGGAGTGTGAGTGAATGGGGTCACCCTGAGCTCATGCAGAAGCTTCTCATGGGCATCTGCGGTTCGGTTTGCTGGGCCTCTTTCCCTACTACCTCTGCATGGATGGTGAGAAGGTCATGCCCCAGGGTTGCAGGCCCTTTGACCTGGATCCTAAAATGGCTGGCAAGGAAAGTCAAACTCAATATGACCTTCAGCCTGAAGTGGAGCCAACACAGCCTATTCAAAAAGATGTGAAGAAGACATTTATTTATGTTGTTAGCCATTGGCATATTTTTTGGGTAGCTTTATATACAGTGTTTTCATCTAAAAACTGACAGAGAAACTCTCCATGTTAATAAGTAAAACAATTAAAATTTTAATGTTCGAAAGTTGGTTTAATATTTGGCAACAGTTCTTTATAACTAGGAATAGTAGAATTCAAGAATTGATCTCATAAAACAGCATTAGTAAACATCCATGGAGCACTTTGAAAAATGCCTTAACATCACTGAGATTTCATTTTGTATTTCTTCCTTTTTGAAGTCTGAGTTATTGTATGTTTGTCCACTTATACATTCTAATGCTCCAAATAAAGCTACATAATTTATGGCAAAAAAAATTACAGTTTAAAAATTACCTCTTGGGCTGTTTTCATGAGAACATCAGAATGCTTATGAAACTAATTTGGGTACTTGTGCATGAATGGAGGCTATATGCTGTGGAAGGAAGTGGAAAATTCACCTTTCCTTGTATTCACAGCATTTGCATTTGACAGAGACATGGTAGGTGATTTATAAGCATTTGATTAAATTTAACAGAAGCATGTGGATACTGCTGTGCTCTGTGGTTAACCACCAGAGACTGGGGAAGAGCCAGGACAGAACAACTTGGTTATAGAAATTCCAAGTGGCAGTCCTAAGGTTTTCAGCTGAGCTTTTCTTGTCATCTGTTGAAAATTATCGTTCAGGATTCTCATATTTATAAAATAAATACATATTGATCACCAATGTGACCTGGGTATCTACATTCCTAGTTCACAGTTTAGTTGAATATGAAACGTAAATGTGAACCTGGAAGAAAGGTAAAGAACATTCTGTGGCCTGTCACTGAGGAGAGCACATTTTGTTTCTTCTCTGGGCTAGGAGATGAATCAAGAGCCTGGCAGTTATGTTTTGGTTGGGGAAGGAGAGGTTGATTCTACCTCTGTAATATGAATATAATTTTTCTTGACCATCCATCACTATTTTAGCCTCTAGCAATGATGCCAGTAATTTTTCTGCTTGAAGAAAGGCTATGAAGATGTTTTATGAAATTATGAAGTATTAGTACATTTCACCAAGAATTTAGAATAAATATCCAGTGTCTATTTCTCATTGAAGGGCACAACTAGTTTTAGATCTGAGAGTTGGCTTAATCAAGGAAATAGTGTTTTCTATAGCTAATAAATCAAAATCAAATCTTACATTTCTCTGCTATTAAAAAGCCTTCAAACTTGAATTTTAACATGTCTGATACCCTGTTAATTTCAAAGGAAAAAATTTATAATAAGAATTACTCTTGTATAGAGATCAACAAACTACGGCCTGCTAGCCAAATCCAGCCTCTGTATATTTGGGTATATCAAGTTTTATGGGAGTATAGACACACTCTTAATTTATGTTGTGTCTACAACAGAGGTTCACAAAGTCTAAGATTGTTTCCATTTAACCATTTATAGAAAAAGGTTGTAGATGCCCGCTCTATTAGCTATATTTTGATCAGTGACAAGTTGCTTCTGTATTACTACCTGAAATCTAACTGATTTAGGCATTATCGCAATTCCTAGATTAGATCTAAATTGGTAAGCAGTTCAAAATAAAATAATACACTATATGTGAGAGCCCCCTTTGTTAGGAGATTTAAAGGACTTTGTCACGTTGCATATTTATCCCCTCGGCAAGCCTGTAACTATTGGGTCTTTTTATTTCCACTTTAAGAAAATCATAGTAGGAAATGTGTGATTATGTTGTAAAGAAAAATGCTAGTGTACTAGTGTAGCAAAGCTCAGAGAATCGGAAAAGTTTTCAAATGATGATGAATCTCGTAAATTACCTTTAAACATTTTTCGGGTATGTGTTTAAATGCACTGTAAATGTGGATAAGCAGGGAGGAAGCAGGAAGTAAGAAAATTGAATTTCTTTTAAAGATTTGCTACGATTCATTCTTTTACCCTTTTGAAATAGTATTTTTTTTCTGCAGTCTGAATGTGGTGAGTTTCTATAGCATTTATTGATATCTCTATTTCTGCATTAAAGCATCTATTATCTCTTACAGGGACAATTGGTAATTGTCCTGATGATTTATGTTACTTGGTTTGAAAAAGAATTAGAATGATTTCTGACTTGATGTTTGTTCATGTTCCTGCATTTGTAAGACACTGTCATGATTACTTGACAAATCCTCAAAGTGAACCACATCTGTTGGTTTTGAGCTGGCACAGCTGGAAGTTCCTTAGCTTCTGTACTAAGATTTTTATATGGGTATAATTTTTAGTTGCCTATTCTGTCTGTATTTATGCAAATTACAGTGTTATTTATAAGCAAGTAAATAATCATTTTTAAGACAACATCTGCACTTCTGTCTGAATATTAGACACCTGCAAAAGTCAGCTTGATCTGAATGAAAGGCCATATAGTGCTTGAATCAGACCATAGCTTGAAATAAATTTTAATCATTTTTGTGCTTATTGATTTCAATCTTAATTTGAGACATTTATTTATTAGTGATTGGTCTTAGATAAGCTTTTTATTGAGAAATATTTTTAGATCTTCCAAATATAAAAAAAATCTAATGGAATGAGAACCAAAGAAAAATACTAACTTTAATTCTGGAGTCCCAAATCACTTACTAATCATGTGTCCTTGTGACTGTATAATTTAACCTCTTAGTTCCTTTCTTTGATTGTGAATATGGATAACTGCAACAATCTCAGAGGGATATTCTGAGAATGAAATGAGAAACGTACATTAGCAGGGTGCCTGACTTAAAGAACACAATAGTTACTGGTTTTCTTTTTCCACTTTACATTTATCTTATCCTTTACAAAGCATCATTGTCTTTTCCTCTATTCACCAAAAAAATCCAGAAAATGGGTTATAGGAAGACTCTGGAGAGGGAAAGATGAGGTGTGAGGAAATCCTCAGCTATGTGCAAGAGTACAAGAATTAGTATTCGAAGACATAAATGTTTCTTTTGGAAAATAATGAAAATCAAGAGGAAACAAAATGGGATTACCAGTTATATAATTTCAATATTTGAATGCTTTGAAGGTAAGAGAATGAAACTGTGATTAAATTATTTTGAAAACCATTTGTATAATGAATCTAATACTGTACTATATATCTAAAGATTACTTCAAATCTTAAAACGCAATTTAGGAATCATTATGATTTTAGTCTTCTCTCTAGCATTAATATTTCTGCCTACTACACACATCCACAGACAAGTTTATAAAGGAAAATTGGATTAAATTAGAGTTAATAATAAATTAGAAGTTATCTCTGTTCAGTATCTATACAATTAGAATAGACTGGTTTTATTGAATCCATCTTCAGTATTTACTCCTTGAATAACTACTAGCCAATTATAGTGAAATCATTGCTGCTTGTTTTCCTAACTCCTCTATTGATCATTTCTTTTAGCAGTTGTGCTCCTGTGTCTGTCCCATGTATTAATTTGTTTCTTTAGAGTCAATGCTGACCTCTGTTCATTAGAGGTAACATCTGTGGACTTGAAAGCAAAAGAGCTGGGTTCTCATCTTTCCTTTCCCTCCAATTAGTCATATAACTCTAGAGAAATCAGTTATTCTCCAAGTCCCCAATTTTCTCTTTTGCTGGGCCCTTTTTGATTTATCGAGTTGTGGATTACTTGAAAAAAATACTGGACCCAAAGACAAGAGAGTTGACATCTAGCTTAGCATTGGCCTTAGGCTACTTAATTAACCTTGTTGGGGTTCAGTTTCCTTCACTATAAACTTAGTGGGTCTCATAGGTTCCAGGAACTGTAACTCCAGAAAGGAGCTTGAAGATCATCTAGTCAACTCCCCTGATGTGCTCAGGTGGCAGCTCAAAGGGTTCACGTTATGTCCAAGTTTCCAGTGACTGAAGGGCAGCGGACCATGTTTTTCTGCCCTGTCTTGGGGCTCAGCTCTTTTCACCTACCATCCAGGGTTCTTTCCAGCTAGATTACATAATTCTAATAAATATCAAATAAAAATTGTTGTGATGTTTCGACATCTGATATAAATATACAAATTTAAATTACCAAAATAATAATTTTAAAAAATAGTTAACTCAGTTATCTGTTTTCATTTATTTATATAGATTTTTTTGTATGAGGGATTGAACCCAGAAGCACTTAACCACTGAGCTACATTCCTTTTTATTTTGACATAGGGTCTTGCTAAGTTGCTTAGGACCTCTCTAAACTACTGAGACTGACTTTGATCTTGTGTTCCTCCTGCCTCAGCCTCCTGAGTCATTGAGATTACTAGCACTTTGAAAGCAGAAAATTCTGAATATTTGCAGAGTGACAGCTTTTATGTCTCATCTGCCTTTTCTTTTCGTATAATGGAAAAGGATGTTGAGGCAGGAGAGCCCTAGGGTACACTAATTACCACATGTCTGTGTGGTTGGTGAGACCATGGAATCAATCTTTTTTCTAGTTTTTCACTCCCAGCCAAGAAGAAATCCTCAGATATCTTCTGGGCCATTAGACACAGGGTCTCTGGTGGTTACAAGGATAAAGGGGTATAATTCTCACCGTCATCCATGGGTTTTCTTTGGCTCCTGAGATCTGGTATTCTTTGGCTTACTGACTTCTTTAGAGAAAATCAAAACATACAGTGCTGGCAGAATTGTGTAAATCATCCTAGAAATGGAGTCAGGGTTGGTTTAATCTACCATTATGACCCAAAATACATTTTGTAAAATTCCTATCCAAATCTTCCTTCTTCCAGAATGAAAAGTTCAGGACTGCAATGTTGTGTTTTCAAAGGACCATTAGACATTTATTGACTTGTTTAATTTTAGGACTGTAAGGCACCTGAAGTTCAACCCCCTTATTTTGTGTAGGGATAAACTGAGTGATACAAAGATGTGAGGTGGGTTTACTCAATCGACTTGACAGTAGGTACTCAAAGGCCGAAGAAAGACCAGATTCTAGGTCTTCTTAGTCTATTTTATTTTCTACTGGGTCACACACAATCTGAGAAAAGAAAAGCATCATATGGGTATAATAAAGAACATGCTTAATGTGTGTCAGTGGGTGGATGATCCTTCAGAAAGTGAAAGATCAGAAGAACTTTAAGAGGATCAAACATTATACAGGTAAAGGGGATTCAAATCTAAAATTAACTTCCAGGCATGGGGCTCCCTGAAGTGAATGTGTATTGAACAGATACTGTTTCAAAAATATTTTGAGGTCTAAGTTTTATCCATTGAGGTACCATGTTCTCTGGCATGGAGTAAATAATTACAGAAGTCCTAATTCTTGTTCCTTGTCACTAATGAGTAGCTACAGAGTTGAGTCTCCTTTCTTTCCTTTTCCCTTTATATTAAAAAAGCCTGGATCTGTATTGGGATGGCAATTTGATAACAATGGAAAGAACCATATATTTCTTCAGGCTACAGGGCAGAGGTGTGAATGTCATGGATTGCCAGATGAGCTTGTTACAAGGCAGATCCCTTTGCCTACCCACAGATGTTTTGCATCAGCTCATTTGGGTTGGTGACCAACCATCAGCTGGTCATTTAGAGACATATTGCCTTTGGGACTGGGTATTATTTGTCTTGATCCTGTAGCCAAAAACATAAGAAGAGTGTTATCTTTGACCTCGATGAGCAAAGACCAGTCTTGAGTCTAAAAATTTCTTTAAAGTAGTGAAAACAGTGAAAGGTAGACCAAACCTGCCAAATAGTGCTTTCCCACAGGCATTTCCTACTTACTGGTGCTACCCACATTTCTAACAACTGAGCTCAGGTGCATGAATGACCCATGGGAAACAGGTGGTATCTTTACCAATGTACTACTTCTTTTCAATGACAAGAAATTGAGACTAGTCAAACCACACTGAAATGAGAATTATCTGCAGTTGCTATGCAGACAACAATAAAAACAGCACCAAGGCAAGGAATTGCAAATGAATTTAGTGGAATGCACTTCCTGACCTTCTCCTAAGGGAGTGGTATAAGCCTACAGTTGTGGCTCTGGAGTTGTTTTTGCTCTTAGGTCTACAAATATGTCTTCTCCTGCTATCTCTGTACATCGAACCATTTTCTTCCTCTGCCACACTGACCTTTCCCTGTGCCAATCCATGATGCAAAGCTTTTTCCCATGGATTAAATTTCTAAATATCAATTGTAAAGGATATCTCATTCTCTGTCTGCAATTGCTTAATGTTTAGATTTTAATAAGAATTTGCTTACCACATGAGCCATTAAAGATGCTTGCTGTTGTCCATATTCTTTAAAACAAGCTATATTTATGAAAATTCTGGTGGCCTTTTCCTTTTTTCCCCCATATGCATCTCTATGACTTTGCAGCCAGGTTTTTGGAGGACACCATCACACCCTTCTTCTTAGTCAGAAGAGAATTTAAACAACAAAACTTAGGGGCCTTTACTCCTCCTTTGGTAGAATAACACACCACAGTCATTTTTAAGAGACATCCACTGTGATTGTCGCAGTACCTGAGGTTGGTCTATTGACAACTATATTAGATCTGCTGCTGTATATGAGTAATATGATTTTTATAAATGCTGTATTGATCCTGTTCAGACACCCTAGCTAGAGGATGGTCAGTTCTACTTCTTGAGTAGCTGATTAAATCCATAATTCCAACCACTTCCTTTCCTGGTCCTTTAAACAATGGATTACTATCCACCAGATGCCAGATGACCAGATGCCAGATGACCAGAGACAGCTCCTGTGTCCCAAACCTGCTGAAATGAGTCATCCTAAACAATCCTTTACCTGCTTTCTCTGCCTTGCCTGTTTCTTCCTACAGAAACCATGATAAAGGCTCTTGCCCATAGCTCCCTATCCACCTCTGCTTCTTGACCAACCCTGCTGATTCCCTGGAGGCTCTCTCTGAGAAATTATGGATTTCTCTCTCTTGATCTGTATCAGGTCTCACCATACCTTACCCAAGATTATATGATTAAAACAATAGGCCATATGTGTTTCAAGTTTTTTCTCAAAGATTTTAATTCTTCAGATGAAACTCTACTACATACTGAGGTATTCACTCAGTCCTTCAGGAGCCCAGTTATTTTCTCTAGCATATTAAAATCTGAAGTAGATTGGGCAGACTTTGCTTGACATCTACTCATGCCCTATCTATTTTCTAAACTTAAAAGTGAAGAAAAATTAGGGAAATTAAAAAGAAGAAGTAAAAAAGGAAGAAGTAAGAAGAAGGAATTCCTATTTGTCACAGTATATTTAAAATAGTGATTAATAATACCAATTAAAAAGTGGAATGTATCTGGCCATAAACATGTCATATACATAAGAATGGTAATTAGTATTTCACGGTGTCAACTTTTACATTCAAAACAAAATTAATAATTGAAATAGATTTTTAGGTTAATTTATCTCATTCCTTTTCCCTTCTGCCAGTATTTTCCCAAGAGATTTGACTTTATTGTTACTTTTCACTTACTTAGGTATCCTACTAATTACTATGTAATGTTTTGAACAAATCTATGAAAGATAACTAATGTCATTAAACTTACTGCTGATTGATACTGCAAGTTATAGTTAAGGAAGATTGTCTCCTAAAGAAAACAACCTATCCTGAAATCTTATTTGAAATATAATACATAATTTAGAGCTACTGTAAATAAAACATTTTTGAATTTAATCAAAATTAATTTTGTCACTGTAGTCTTACGCACACCTGATGGACAATTCATCAATAATTAACCTAAAAACAGACTCCCGGTTGATGAATCCAAACTGAATTTTTCTTTCTAATTAGTTCACTGTAGAAATGGGTATTTCCTACTGTCATTTTGTAGTCTTGAATATGCATAAAAGGATACTGATGAAAATTACATGACTTGCTTAGATAGCTTAACAATACTGAATGGTGGTAATTGGGCTGAATTTTGTATGCCTGGATTCATTCAATGAAGTCTTTCCTGTGCATATAAAATCACCTTCATTTTTCAAAGTCCATATATGTATGCACAACTCAGACCTCAAGAAACTTGTTTTAAATAGTGTGTCACATTTGCAAGGGCAAAAAAAAAAAAAAAAAAAAAGACCATTTATTAATAGATGTAGAATAGTTTATTTTAAAAAAATTAACAAACATTTGATACTTACCAAAGAATATATCTAATGTAGATATAAGTTATGGAGCATAATCAACAGATGTAACAATTGTTTTTTATTCTTTCTTGACTCTTACAGTCTTTTATACTTCTTGTATTTCTCCTGTTTGGTCAAGGAGTGGGGATGTGACTGAAAAAAATTTTTGAGAGGTAGCTTGCTCTCACTGCTTCTGATCTCTGATTCTTTATCACTGCTTCTGTTTCCTCCTGCCTCTCCTTCTTTCCTTGTCCACGGACAGAATCTGGCCACCTCACAATTCCTGTAATCACATGTCAAAGATCTAATCACACATCAAATCTTAAAAGTGTGAGTCTGACTGAATCAGTTTGATTCAGTGTTTACCCCCTGAGCCAAACTACGAATCTGAGGGAGATAGAATCACAAGATATTAATATGCTTGCTGGGGGTTGGGGGAGGCTCCTGGAGAAGGAATAAACTGAGTAGACCGCCTTAAGTTTTCTACCATGAAATTGCCATTGCCCATTTCCTGGTGCTTCTAGGTGAAGAACTAGAATCACTTCTGGGTGAAGAACCAGAATTCCCAGCTTTTATTCAGGTTGTAGCTTAATGCAGATATTGGATGTAAGTATTATAAATATCAAATATTTTGTTCCAGAGATAGTTTCTCTTGAGAGAAAGCAGCTTATCCACTTCTTAGTTGTAGAAAAAAACAGACAGTTGGGTATAATCTGATTATTGGCCATCTCTTTCCAACACTCTGGAGAATGGATAGTATTGAATATTCCCTAGTTTTCTAGCATGTTCCTTTAGTGTTCATCCTAAAACTTGAAGGCTGCAGGGAAGAAATTACCTGGATTGTACCTACTGGGATCCATTTTATATTTTGTTATTTTAAAATATTGTCAAGAAAAGCTTTCATTTCCATCCATCCCCCACCCCAAATCCCAGTACACTAGATAACTTTATTTCGAGTATAATGAGGTACATGTAGTGGTTATGTTGTAAAATTTTTAGATCAGAGGTTTTTTTTAAAAAAATTTTTTTCAGAGAACATTAAGCATAGAACAAGGTGCCAATATTTTTCCAGAATAAATTGAATTAAGGTATTCTGCATTGTCCTTCAAACCCTGTCTCAGGGCTTTGAAGGGGTGTGACAGACCCAGTAGCAGAGTTTTATTTTAATTCTTACTTAACACACAGGGACCTTGGCAGTTTCTCTTTGTGTGTAGACCACTTATAACATTTAATTAATTTCTTATTAAATAAAAATCTAATCTGTTGTAATTTACTTCGTAAATAAATGGTTTATAGAAATTGAGAGAATACAGTATTATATAGTGAGATACCTAGGTGCTTCCAATAGATCCATTATAGAAATGGGGACAAAATAATGAGGTAGATCAAGAAAACCTTCTGCTTCAGAGTTTATAGATTAGAGAAATACAAGGTACTCCTACTTCAGATTCTGCTCAATATCAGCTCTTAGGTTTGCATAGTCAGAGATTGACGGCTGATCATATATCTGGGTCAGTTGGTATTAAGCACCGAAGTCCAAAGAACTGGTTTCTGGCACTTTGAGTGTGATGTTGGCCATGCAGTGTGTCTGGGGAGAGAAAGGGTGGAAAAGGAGAGTGAGATTGTTAAGTGACATGGGCTTTTAAGTTTGTTTGAGTCGATACTGGGAATCAGGGAATAGAGCTGTGTTCATCAGTAACATCTTAGGATTTTTCAACCAAGAAAGTAACCAGGCAGATCAACAGATAGAGCACAAATGGATTGTGAATTAATGGGAAATTTATCTTATATTTGCTGACATAGGAAAGCATTAGGCCACTGTTGCTGACCTGCCACTGCCCAGAGGTCATGACTAGAGTGTCTGCAGGTTTGGTTGCATGCAGCTGCCTCCGTCTTGGGACACTGGCCAGGCCCTGGGGGACCAGAGTGCCAGGAGGTTTGCTGCCACCACCACTGGGGTGCAGCCGCCTCTGTCTGGGGACAACAGTCAGGGCCTGGATGTCCAGTGTCAGGGTTCCTGCAGGTTTGGTTGCACCTGAGATCTTCCTGCTTAGAATGCTGGTAGCCACCATTTGCTGTTTCTTTCCAGGGTTGCTTCTTTGTGTGAGCATATCTCTGGTAGTCTCTCTGCAAGTTGGAGGAGCCACAGGTTAGAGGTTGGAGAGAGCCCAGCTCTCCCCAGTTCCCCAAGTCCTGAAATACCTGGGATTGGAAAGAAATGATTATATCAGGTAGGAAGGTTGGAAGAGGGTGTGAGAGCATCTTGCTGTCAACTTGCCTAACCTACTGGTCTAGCTCCCACCAGACTGGAGTTACCATCAAACTCCAGACAAACCTACCTACCAGTAGAAAAGGGAAGTTGAGAAACTTTTGAAGGCAGAAGGAAACAATTCCGCTGAGATTTTTTTCCTCTCTAACATCTCTGCTATATTTGAATCCAAGTATTTTACATGCATCAATTTATTGAAAATTGTAATATGTGAATAGTATTTTACAGTTTTGTTACGTATTCTTATATATTTAATATTTTTCTTTGTGTGTATTTTTTCCTCTCACTTATCTGTTTCTCAGATTATCTTTTCTCCTGCTATCAGCCAATCTCTATTGATTCTTCTTCCACTCTTCCTATATATTTTTACTTCTAACTTCTCCTTCCTCATAAATATCACATCCTACACCACTTCTATTTTCTTTATCTACCATTTGAAATGGTATACTCTTTTAGCAAATTTACTGTTTATATATATATTTTTTAATTTATGATTTTTTTATTGTAAACAAATGGGATACATGTTGTTTCTCTGTACATGGCGTAAGGCATACCATTTGTGTAATCATAAATTTACATAGGTAATGTTGTTTGATTCATTCTGTTATTTTTTCCCTTCCCCCCACCCCTCCCACCCCTCTTTTCCCTCTATACAGTCCTTCCTTCCTCCATTCTTGCCCCCCTCCCTAACCCTAACTCTAACCCTAACACTAACCCTTCCCTCCCCGCCATTATGTGTCCTCATCCACTTATTAGCGATATCATTCGACCTTTGGTTTTTTAAGATTGGCTTATCTCACTTAGCATGATATTCTCCAATTTCATCCATTTGCCTGCAAATGCCATAATTTTATCATTCTTTATGGCTGAGTAATATTCCATTGTATGTATATGCCACAGTTTCTTTATCCATTCATCAATTGAAGGACATCTAGGTTGGTTCCACAGTCTGGCTATTGTGAATTGAGCAGCTATGAACATTGATGTGGCTGTATCCCTGTAGTATGCTGATTTTAAGTCCTTTGGGTATAGACCAAGGAGTGGGATAGCTGGGTCAAATGGTGGTTCCATTCCAAGCTTTCTAAGGAATCTCCACACTGCTTTCCAGAGTGGCTGCACTAATTTGCAGCCCCACCAGCAATGTATGAGTGTACCTTTTTCCCCACATCCTCGCCAACACCTGTTGTTGCTTATACTCTTGATAATCGCCATTCTAATTGGTTTGAGATGGAATCTTAGGGTGGTTTTGATTTGCATTTCTCTTATTACTAGAGATGTTGAACATTTTTCCATATGTTTGTTGATTGCTTGTAGATCTTCTTCTGTGAAGTGTCTATTCATTTCCTTAGCCCATTTGTTGATTGGATTATTTGCATTCTTGGTGTAGAGTTTTTGAGTTCTTTATAGATTCTGGAGATTAGTGCTCTATCTGAAGTATGATTGGCAAAGATTTTCTCCCACTCTGTAGGCTCTTTCTTCGCATTGCTGATAGTTTCCTTTGCTGAGAGAAAGCTTTTTAGTTTGAATCTATCCCAGTTATTGATTCTTGCTTTTATTTCTTGTGCTATGGGAGTCCTGTTAAGGAAGTCTGGTCCTAAGCCGACGTGTTGAAGATCTGGACCTACTTTTTCTTCTATAATCTGCAGGGTCTCTGGTCTGATTCCGAGGTCCTTAATCCATTTTGAGTTTAGTTTCATGCATGGTGAGAGATATGGGTTTAGTTTCATTCTATTGCATATGGATTTCCAATTCTCCTAGCACCATTTGTTGAAGAGGCTATCTTTTCTCCATTGCATATTTTTGGCCCCTTTGTCTAGTATGAGAAAAATGTATTTATTTGGGTTTGTGTCCGTGTCCTCTATTCTGTACCATTGATCTACCTTTCTATTTTGGTACCAATACCATGCTGTTTTTGTTACTATTGCTTTGTAGTAGAGTCGAAGATCTGGTATGCGACACCCCCTGTTTCACTCTTCCTGCTAAGGACTGCTTTAGCTATTCTGGGTTTCTTATTCTTCCAGATGAATTTCATAATTGCTTGCTCTATTTCTGTAAGGTATGTCATTGGGATTTTAATTGGAATTGCATTGAATTTGTATAGCACTTTAGGTAGTATGGCCATTTTGACAATATTAATTCTTCCTATCCAAGAACATGGGAGATCTTTCCATCTTCTATGTTTTTCTTTAATTTCTTTCTTTAGTGTACTGTAGTTCTCATTGTAGAGGTCTTTCACCACTTTTGTGAGATTGATATCCAAGTATTTTATTTTTTTCGAGGCTATTGTGAATGGGGTAGTTCTCCTGATTATTCTTTCCAAAGATTCATCACTTATGTATAAAAATGCATTAGATTTATGTGCATTGATCTTATATCCTGCTACTTTACTGAATTCACTTATGAGTTCTAAAAGTTTTCTGGTGGAATTTCCTGGTTCCTCTAAGTATATAATCATATCATCAGCAAATAGGGATAGTTTGAGTTCTTCTTTTCCTATTCATATCCCTTTAATTTCTTTGGTTTGTCTAATTGCTCTGGGTAGAGTTTCAAGGATGATATTGAATAGAAGTGGTGAAAGAGGGCATCCCTGCCTTGTTCCAGTTTTTAGGGGGAATGCTTTCAGTTTTTCACCATTTAGAATGCTATTAGCCATGGGCTTAGCATAGATGGCCTTTACAATGTTAAGAAATGATCCCCCTATCCCTATTTTTTCTAGAGTTTTGAGCATGAAGGGATGCTGTATTTTATCAAAAGCTTTTTCTGCATCGATTGAAATGATCATGTGATTCTTGACTTTAAGTCTATTGATATGGTAAATGACATTTATTGATTTCCTGATGTTGAACCAACCTTGCATCCCTGGGATGAAACCCACTTGATCATGGTGCACTATCTTTTTAATATGTTTTTGTATGCGATTTGCTAAAATTTTGTTGAGAATTTTTGCATCGATGTTCATTAAGGATATTGGTCTGAAATTTTCTTTCCTCGATGTGTCTCTGTCTGGTTTAGGTATCAGGGTGATATTGGCTTCATAGAATGAGTTTGGGAGGGTTCCTTCCTATTCTATTTTATGGAATACTTTGAGAAGTATTAGAATGAGCTCTTCTTTAAAGGTTTTGTAGAACTCGGCTGAGAACCCATCTGGTCCCGGACTTTTCTTTGTTGGTAGGCTTTTGATGGCCTGTTCTATTTCGTTCCTTGAAATTGGTCTATTTAAATTGTGTATGTCCTCCTCGTTCAGTTTAGGCAATTCATATGTCTCTAGAAACCTGTTGATGTCTTCGAAATTTTTTCTATTTTGTTGGAGTATAGATTTTCAAAATAGCTTCTAATTATGTTTTGTATTTCACTCGTGTCCGTTGTGATATTTCCTTGTTCATTCCGAATTTTAGTGATTTGGGTTTTCTCTCGTCTTCTCTTTGTTAGTGTGGCTAAAGGTTTATCAATTTTGTTTATTTTTTCAAAGAACCAACTATTTATTTTGTTAATTTTTTGTATTGTTTCTTTTGTTTCAATTTCGTTGATTTCAGCTCTGAGTTTAACTATTTCCTGTCTTCTACTACTTTTGGTGCTGGTCTGTTCTTCTTTTTCTAGGGCTTTGAGCTGTAGTGTTAGGTTGTTTATTTGTTGAGTTTTACTTCTTTTATTAAATGCGCTCCATGAAATAAATTTCCCTCTAAGTACTGCTTTCATAGTGTCCCAGAGATTTTGATATGATGTTTCTCTGTTCTCATTTACTCTAAGAATTTTTAAATTTCCTTCCTAATATCTTCTGTCATCCATTCATCATATAATAGCATATTGTTTAATCTCCAGATGTTGGAATAGTTTCTGTGTTTTACTCTTTCATTTATTTCTAACTTCAATCCATTATGATCTGATAGAATACAAGGTAGTGTCTCTATCTTCTTGTATTTGCTAACATTAGCTTTGTGGCATAATATATGGTCTATTTTAGAGAAGGATCGATGTGCTGCTGAGAAGAAAGTGTATTCGCTCTTGGTTGGATGGTATATTCTATAAATGTCCGTTGAGTCTAAATTATTGATTGTGTTATTGAGATCTATGGTTTCTTTGTTCAATTTTTGTTTGGAGGATCTGTCCAGTGGTGAGAGAGGTGTGTGAAAATCACCTAGTATTATTGTGTTATGGTCTATTTGGTTTCTGAAATTGAGAAGGATTTGTTTGACATACATAGATGAGCCACTGTTTGGGGCATAGATGTTTATGATTGTTATATCTTGCTGATTTATGCTTCCCTTAAGCAGTATGAAATGACCTTCTTTATCCCTTCTGACTAACTTTGGCTTGAAGTCCACACTATCTGAAATGAGGATGGATACTCCAGCTTTTTTGCTGAGTCCATGTGCATGGTATGTTTTTCCCCATCCTTTCACCTTTAGTCTATGAGTATCTTTTTCTATGAGGTGAGTCTCTTGCAGGCAACATATTGTTGGATCTTTCTTTTTAATCCAATCTGCCAATCTATGTCTTTTGATTGATGAATTCAGGCCATTAACATTCAGGGTTATTATTGAGATATGGTTTGGTTTCCCGGTCGTTTGGTTCATTTTTAAAATTTTATTTACTTATTTATTTGACATGACTTGGTTCCTCCTTTGTTTGACAATTCCTTTAGGATAATTCCTCCCTTTGCTGATTTGCTTCTTTGTTTTTCATCTCTTCCTCATGGAATATTTTGCTGAGAATGTTCTGTAATGCTGGCTTTCTTTTTGTAAATTCTTTTAGCTTTTGTTTATCATGGAAGGATTTTATTTCATCGTCAAATTTGAAGGTAAGTTTTGCTGTGTATAAGATTCTTGGTTGGCATCCATTTTCTTTCAGAGCTTGAAAAATGTTGTTCCAGGCCCTTCTAGCTTTTAGGGTCTGGATTGAAAAATCTGCTGATATCCGTATTGGTTTCCCCCTGAATGTAATTTGGTTCTTTTCTCTCACAGCCTTTAGAATTCTGTCTTTATTTTGTATGTTAGGTATTTTCATTATAATGTGCTTTGGTGTGGGTCTGTTGTAATTTTGTGTATTTGGAGTCCTATAAGCCTCTTGAACTTGATTTTCCACCATTTCATTCTTCAGATTTGGGAAATTTTCTGATATTATTTCATTGAATAAATTGTTCATTCCTTTGGTTTGTTTCTCTAAGCCTTCCTCAATCCCAATAATTGTTAAATTTGGCCTTTTCATGATATCCCATAGTTCTTGTAGATTCTGTTCATGATTTCTTACCATCTTCTCTGTTTGTTCAACTTTGTTTTCAAGGTTAAACATTTTGTCTTCAATGTCTGAGGTTCTGTCTTCCAGGTGTTCTATCCTATTGGATATGCTTTCTATGGAGTTCTTAATTTGGTTTATTGTTTCCTTCATTTCAAGGATTTCTGTTTGGTTTTTCTTCAATATCTCTAACTCTTTATTGAAATGATCTTTTGCTTCCTGTATTTGCTCTTTTAATTGTCGATTAGTGCGATCATTCAATCCCTGCATTTGCTCTTTCATCTCATTGTTTGCTCCCTGATCATTTTAATTATGTACATTCTGAACTCCTTTTCTTCATTTCTTCTGCCATGCTGTCATTGGGTTTTATTAATGTAATATCTAGATTTGTTTGGGGCATTTTTTTCCCTTGTTTTCTCATATTGTTCAGGTATCAGTGGACCGCTGAGATATTGTAGATTTCCTCTATTGACTTATAATGTCCCTGAAGATTTCTAGTATATCCCCTCTTAGCCTTCAGTAGGCTGAAGTCTTGGAGGAAGTTCATAGTACAGTGCTCCACACGGAAGCTACCTCTCTAGCGGTGGTGTCCTTCAGGTGGGGTATATTCCCTGCTAGTGGGCAGAGGTGCCTCCACTTGTTGACCAATGGTCATCCAAAGGGGAACTAGGCTGTGGGCTGAGACAAGGCCTGTTTGGGCCTGAGTCTCTGGTTTTACCGTTCTTGTGGGAAAACCTCACCCGGCAGGGAAGACTCGTGTGGTGGGGAGGTCTCGCTGGTCGGTTCCCCTCCTAGAGGTTCCTCTCTGTCTACAGCTACCGCCAGGGCTGGGCTGCCTTCCTCTGCAATGTTCCCAGGGGCCCGGCCCTACCTCCTGGGCCTGGGAGCCTCACCCTTCGCAGACGAGTCACCTTAGGCTGCCTCTCCTCAGAGAATCTGCCCGCAGTCCTGTAACCTTCACTCCGCCCCTAAGCGTATGTCTTTGCAGCTCTTCCACCAAGAAGCCTCCTAGATCCTGGGACCCTGCTCTGCACTTAATCGCCTGGCTATGTGGCCCCTCCTCTGAGCAGCCACCTGGAGCCCCGTACAATCGCTCTGAGTCCCAGAGACCTGCCGCACACCTCTTCCTCCAGACAGCTGCCCGGTGTTCTGGTGCGGTCACTAGGATTCCAAGCAACTCACTGCGAGCCTCCTCCTCCTGCCAACCACCCATAGCCCTGGGCAGTCACTTCAAGTCCAAGTGACCCGCCCCGTTCCTCCTCCTCCTCCAGGTAGCCCCCCGGGTGTTTAGGAGCGGTCACTGTGAGTCACTCTGAGTTGCTCTGAGTCCACGTGACCCACTGCATGCCTCCTCTGGGCAGCTGCCCGGAGCTCTGGTGGGGCCACTGGAGACCAAGCGACCCACCATGCTCCTCCTCCAGGCAGACCCCCGGTGTTCAGGCACGGTCGCTTTAAGCCCAAACAACTCACCACTCACCTCCTCCTCTGAGCAGCCGCCTGGATCTCCAACGCAGTCACTGCGAGTCCAAGCGACCCGCCACGCTCCTCCTCCTCCTCCTCCTCCGGGCAGGCCCCAGTGTTCAGAAGTGGTTGTTCTGAGTCCAAACAGCTCTCCTCGCCTCTCCTCCTCTGGGCAGCTGCCCGGAGCCCCAGTGGTTGCTCCGAGTCCCTGCGCTGTGCTGAGCGGCCTCCTCTATGACGCCCCCAGTTGTCTGAGTTCACTGCTCCAGCGGGGGGAGGGGTGTCTCGCCAGGCAGCTCTACTTCACAAAGTTCCCTGCGTTCCGGGACCACCGCCCCATTCAGGACGCCTCCCCAACGGGAGAGACTCACCCGGCGGCTTTGAGTTGGTCCCAAGTCTCTCAATGTCTCCTCTTTTGAATCCTGAGTCCTGGAGCAACATGAAATGCAGCCACCCTCTAGTCTGCCATCTTGAAACCTCTCTGTAGACAATAATTGAACTCACCATTTGTGTTATTGTGAGAAAACTGTAGATATTTTAATAGGAGCTATTAGGTTTAAAACTGTATATGGTTTGAATTGGGTGCTGTTAATATTGATCTCCTCCTTAAGGTGAGGTACTGGAAAACTTCAGGTACACTCTAAGTCTAAAGTAGAGAATCTGTACTGCTTCAGATCCATACTTCTAGATGAGAAAACACACAAACAACATGAAAAAAAGGGAACAAAACACCCCCAAACAAACCAAGATGCTCCAATAATAGAATCCACTGACAGCACAATAGAAGAAATGTCAGAGAAGGAGTTGAGAATGTATATAGTTAAACTGGTCTGTGAAGTAAGGGATGGTGTAAGGAGTGAAATCAAAGAGAAAACACAAGGAGTGGAAAATTACTTCAATAAAGAGGTAGAGATTCTGACCAAAAAAAAAAAAAAAAAAAAAGAAAAAACAGAAATCCTCAAAACGAAGGAATCAATAAACCAAATTCAATGGAAAACATCAACAACAAACTAGACTAATTCAAAGACAGAATCTTGGCTAATGAAGACAAAATATATAATTATGAAAATAAAGTTGACCTTGCAGAGAAGATGGTAGAAACCATGAACAGAACTTCCAAGAATTATGGGACAACATGAAAAGACCAAATTTAATATTTATCAGGATAAATGAAAAAACAGAGAAACAAACAAAAAGAATGCACAGTCTTTTCAAAAAAGATCAGAAAATTTCCCAAATCTGAAGAATGAAATGGAAAATCAAGTACAAGAGGAATATAGGACGTACAAAATTATAGCAGACCCACACCAAGACACATTATAATGAAAATGACTAACATACAGAATAAGGATAAAATCTTAAAGGCCACTAGAGGAAAAAAAGCAAATTACATATAGGGGAAAACCAATTCTGATCTCAACTGATTTCTCAACCCAGACCCTCAAAAGCTAGGAGGTCCTAGAATAACATATTTCAAGCTCTGAAAGAAAATGAAGGCCAACCAAGAATTTTATATCCAGAAAAATTAAGCTTCAGATTTGAAGATGAAATAGAAAACCTTCCATGATTAACAGATAAAAGAATTCACAACTAGAGGGCCTGCATTACAGAACATTCTCTGCAAAATATTCCATGAGGAGGAAATGATAAAAAAAAGAAAACAATAAAAGGGAGGAACTACACTAAAGAAATAGTCAATCAAAGGAGAAACTAAGTCAAGTTAAAGCCAGAAATAATCCAGAATGACTGGGAATACAAATCATATCTCAATAATAACCCTGAATGTTAATGGTCTAAACTCATCAATCAAAAGACAGAGAATAACAGATTGGATTAAAAAACAAGACCCAATAACACGCTGGCTCCAAGAGACTCATCTCATAGGCAAAGACATCCACAGACAGGAGGTTGAAAGGCTAAGCAAAAAACATATCACTCACATGGACTGTGTAAACAAGCAGGCATTTCTATCCTCATATCAGATAAAGTGGATTTCAAGCTGAAGTTAATCAGATAGGACAAAGAAGGACATTTCATATTGCTTAAGGGAATTACATATCAGCCAGACATAATAATTATAAATATTTATGCCTCAAACAATGGAGCAACTACGTGCATCAAATAAACCCTTCTCAATTTCAAGAATCAAATAGATCACAACACAATAATACTGGGTGACTCTAACAGACTTCTTTCACTATTGGACAGATCTTCCAAACAAAAACTAAATAAAGAAACTATAGAACTAAATAATATAATCAGTAATTTAGTCTGAATAGGACAATGGAGAATATTTTACCCATCAATAAGTGAATACACTTTCTTCTCAGCAGCACATGGATCCTTCTCTAAAATAGACCATATGTTATGCCACAAAGCAACTCTCAGCAAATATAACAAAGTAGAGATATTACCCTACATTCTGTCAGATCAAAATGGAATGAAACTAGAAATCAACAGTAAAATAAAAAAATAGAAGCTACTCTAACATCTGAAGACTAAATAATATGCTATTGAATGATGAAGGGATAGCAGAAGAAATTAAGGCTAAAATTAAAAAAAAATTTAGAGATAAATGAGAATAATGATACAACATATCAAAATCTCTGGAACACTATGAAGGCAGTAGTAAGAGGAATGTTTATTGCATTGAGCTCATTATTCATTAAAACAATAGAAAGTCAACAAATAATCTAAAATTACATCTCAAAGCCCTAGATAAGAAGAACAAATAAACACCAAAAACAGTAGAAGGCAGGAAATAATTAAAATCAGAGTTGAAATAAATGAAATTGAAACAAAAGAGACAATTCAAAATATTGACAAAACAAAAAGTTGGTTCTTTGAAAAAAATAAAATAAAATTGATAAACTGCTAGCCATGCTAACAAAGAAAAGAGAGAAAACTCAAATTACTAAAATACATGATGAAAAAGGAAGTATCACAACAGACACTACTGAACTATAGAAGATAATTAGAAACTATTTTGAAAATTTAAACTCCAATAAAATAGAGAATCTTGAAGACATCAACAAATTTCTAGAGACATATGACCTACCCAAACTGAATCAGGAGGACATACAGGATTTAAACAGATCAATTTCAAATGATGAAATAGAAAACACCATCAAAAGCCTACCAATTAAGAACAGCCTCGGACCAGACGGATTCTCAACTGAGTTCTACAAGACCTTCAAAGAAGAATTAACACCAATACTCACCAAAGTATTCCTCTAAAATAAAAAAGAGGGAACCCTTCCAAACTCATTCTATGAGGCTAGTATCACTCTGATACCAAAACCAGACAAAGACATATCAAGGAAAGAAAACTTCAGACCAATATTCTTGATGAACCTAGATACAAGAATTTTCAATAAATTCTGGCAAATCGCATTCAAAAACATTAAAAAGATATTGTGCCATGATAAAATGGGGCTCATCCCGGGCATGCAAGTTTTGTTCAACATACAGAAATCAATAAATGTGATTCATCACATCAATAGACTTAAAAACAAGAATCATATGATCATCTCAATAGATAAAGAAAGAGCATTTGACAAAATACAGCACCACTTCATGTGCAAAACACTAGAAAAACTATAGATAGTGGGAACATACTTCAACATTATAAAAGTTATATATGCTAAAGCCAAGGCCAATATAATTCTAAATGGAGAAAATTGAAAGCAGTCCCTCTAAAAACTGTAAAAGACAAGGGTGCCCTCTTTCACTACTTCTATTCAATATAGTCCTTAAAACTACCAGAGCAATCAGACAGACCAAAGAAATTAAAGGGATATGAATAGAAAAGAAGAACTCAAACTATCACTATTTGCTGACAACATGATTCTAGATTTAGAGTATCCAAAAAATTCCACCAGAAAACTTCTAGAACTAATAAATTAATTTAGCAAAGTAGCAGGATATAAAATCAACACTCGTAAATCTAATGCATTTCTATTCAAAAGTGTTGAATCCACTGAAAGAGAAATTAGGAAAAGCACCCCATTCATAATAGCCTTGAAAAAAAAATACTTAGGAATTAATCTAACAAAAGAGGTGAAAGACCTCTCCAATGAAAACTACAGAACACTAAAGAAAGAAATTAATGAAAACCAGAAAGATCTCCCATGTTTTGGATAAACAGAATTAATATTGTCAAAATAGACATACTACCCTCTTGGGACTAATGACACGTTAACTAACTCAGGCTGACTCCTTACTTCCTGGTGGGTGAGCAAGATCAAGACCTCAAAGGCGGTTTCAGAAGTTAATGATGATAAATCGGATCACCATCAGGGATTGGTTAACAACAGTTCTGCGAACGTGATCACTCGTGCTTGCCATATAGTCCTATGGGACTCTCGCCAGTGTGAACCCCCCCACCTCCACGTGCCTTGCTGACCTTTAAGCTGATTGGTTCCCACCTAGCCTTCACCCTACATCAAAGCTGTGTGACTTCCCCAATAAACAAGTTCTTGCTGTGACTGGTCTCCCTGACCTGTCTGATTGTCCTCCACTGGGAGGGCTGGGTGTGGGCAGTCAGTCGGCTCTATCTTTCCCAGTCTGGCCTTGTTGGGGAGTGCTCCCTTCCCTTCTCACTGGTCAAGAAGAGCAAGGGGGCTAAAGACCCCAACACTACCCAAAGTACTATACAGATTCAATGCAATTCCAATTAATATCCCAATGATGTACCTCATAGAAATATAGAAAGCAATCATGAAATTCTTTTGGAAAAATAAGAGACCTGGAATAACCAAAGTAATCTTTAGCAGGAACAGTAAAGTAGAACATATTGCAATACCAGACCTTAAACTACACTATAGAGCAGTAGTAACAAAAACAGTATGGTATTTGCACCAAAATAGACAGGTAGATGAATGGTACAGAATAGAAGACACAGAGACAAACCCACATAAATACAGTTATCTCTTACTAGACAAAGGTGCCAAAAATATACAATGGAGAAAAGATAGCCTCTTTGACAAAGGGTGCTGAGAAAACTGGAAATCCATATGCACCAGACTGAAACTAAACCCTATCTCTCAACCTGAACAAAACTCAACTCAAAATGGATCAAGGACCTAGGAATTAGACCAGACTCTACACCAAATAGAAGAAAAAGTAGGCCCAAATCTTCATCAAGTCAGCTTAGGACCAGACTTCCTTAATAAGACTCCAAAAGCAGGAGAAATAAAAGCAAGAATCAATAAATGGAATGGATTCAAACTGAAAAGCTTTTTCTCAGCAAAGGAAACAATCGGTAAAAGTGAAGAGAGAGCCTACAGAGTGGGAGAAAATCTTTACCACATGCACTTCAGATAGAGAACTAATCTCCAGAATTTATAAAGAACTGAAAAAACTTATCACCAAATGTACAAATAACTCAATCAATAAATGGACTAAGGAACTAAACAGACACATCACAGAAGAAGATATAAAAATATCAATCAACAAGTACATGAAAAAGTTCAACATCTCTAGTAATTCGAGAAATGCAAATCAAAACTACCCTAAGATTTTATCTCACTCTAATTAGAATGGCGATTATCAAGAATACAAACAACAATAGGTGTTGGAGAGGATGTGGGGGAAAAGTATACTCATATTTTGCTGGTGGGATTGCAAATTGATGCAGCCACTCTGGAAAGTAGTGTGGAGATTCCCCAGAGACAAACCCACATAAATACAGTTATCTCATACTAGACAAAGGTGCCAAAAGCATTCACTGGAGAAAAGATAGCCTCTTCAATAAGTGAGACTGGGAAAATTGGAAATCCATGTGTAAGAAAATGAAATTAAACCTCTATCTCTCATTCCACATGAAACTCAACTCAAAGTGGATCAAAAATTCAGACACTAGAACAGAGAACTCGTGCCTAATAGAAGAAAAAGTAGGTTCAAATCACCACCATATCGACTTAGGAACTGACCTCTTCAATATGACTCCTTATGCACAAAAAGTAAAATTAAGAATCAATAAATGGGATGGACTCAAACTAAAAAGTATCTTCTCAGCAAATGAAACAATCAAAGTGAAGAGAGAGCCTACAGAAAATCTTTACCACACGAAGTTCAGATAAAGCACTAATCTCCAGGATATATAAAGAACTCAAAAAATTCAACAGCAAAAAAAAAAAAAAAAAAAAAAAAAAAAAAAAAATCAATAAACAGGCTAAGGAACTAAAGAGACACTTCACAAAAGAAAAAGGAATGGAGGAATGGTCAACAAATATATGAAAAACTGCTTAACATTTCTAGCAACAGAAGAAAAGCAAATTAAACCTACACTGAGATTCCATCTCACTCTAGTAAGAACGGCAATTATCAAGAATACCGACTAACAAAAAAATTTGGTGAGGATGTTGGGACACACACATTTTGGTGGGACTGGAAATTGGTTGCAACCATTATGGAAAGTGGTATGGAGATTCCTCAGAAAACTTGGAATGGAATCACCATTTGACCCAGCCATCCCATTCCTCGGTTTATACCCAAAGGACTTAAAATCAGTATATTACAGTGATGCAGTCACATCAATGTTTATAGTAGATAACTCACAATAGCTAAACTGTGGAACTAACCTAGGTGTCCTTCAACAGATGAATGGTTAAAAAAATGTGGTATATATACACAATGGAATATTACTCAGCCTTTAAGAAGAATGAAATTGTGGCATTTGCATGTAAATGGATGGAGATGGAGAATATCATGCTAAGTGAAATAAACCAATCCCCAAAAAACAAAGGTGGAATGTTTTCTCTGATATGCAGATGCTAACTCACTATAAGGGTGGGGGGCTATGGAAGAATAGAGTTACTTTAGATTAGGTAGAAAGGAATGAAGGGGAGTTATGGGGGTAGGAAGAATAGTAGAATGAATGAGACAGTATTTACCCTATGTACATATATGACTACACAACCAGTGGGATTCCACACAACCAGAAAAATGAGAAATTATACTCCTTTTATGTGTCATGTAGCATAGTCTATTCCACTATCATGTATAACTAATTAAAACAAATAAAAAATACATATTCAATTTTTTTAACAAAAAGAAAGCATTGCTTTATTAATCCACAAATGCTTACTTTATCTAGGAAGTTGTTAATACAGATCTCAATATCTGTTCCATCAACCAGTCTCTATTTCATAAGCACCTCTATAGATCAAGTACTGATTATGTTAGGTATGATACTGGAACTTATATTTCAGCTGGTAGTTCAGTTGGTCAAAAGACAACACATCTCAATTCTTGCTTCTTTAATTATGTTTATCAACAAGGAAATTGGTTACATGAGGATTCAGTTGTAACTATTCATTTAATTTGAGCTCTATATTTTCCACCTTGTACTCTACTTTTTTTGCTTTTATGAACAAATTTCGAAATACATAATTACAAGGTTTCAGTCTCTATTCATGGTCTTAGGTTGACAACACTTGGTAAGAGAAAATACAGTCTTTAATTTGTTTATATCAAATATTTACCCATACTTAATTAGGTATCTAAATACTAAGGCTGTCCCTTTTCTAAATAACTTTTAAAATTTAACCTTAAATATATCCCTCCTAACTTCACAAGTTGCCCTTCATTTAAGGGAGATCCTTCCTAGGTTAGCTTCCCTGTCTTGTTTAATGAGGCTGAGAACTGCATCTGCAACAAACATTAATTGAGGCCTACAAAATGTGTATTTCCACATGTTGAGAATATGGTTGTGAAACTGTTTTAGTCAATGTTTTCACTGCTGTGACTAAAGGATGCCACCAGAACAATCGTAGGGGAGGAGAAGTTTATTTGAGGGCTCAGGTCTTAGTCCATAGAAGGCTGGCTCCATTCCTTGGGCTGGAGGTGCAGCTGACATCATGGCAGGAGAGGGTTACAGAGGGAAGCAGTTCATATCACAATGATCAGAAAGCAGAGTGTTTCTACTCTCCAGATACAAAATATACACCCAAAGCCAGGCCCAAGTCCCACCTCCTCCAGCCACACTCTGCCACTTCAGTTACCACTCAGTTAATCCCTATCACGGGATTAATTCACTGGTTGGGTTAGACTCTCACAACCCAGTGATTTCTCCTCTGAACCTTTTCACATTGTCTCATGCATGAGCTTTTGGGGACACGTCACATCCAAACCATAACAGAATCATCTCTCTTGGGAGAGATGGATGCTGTATATTATGATAGACTGAAGAATGGTATATATAAAAAGGAAACTTGAATTAGGAACGTGATAACAGTTATTATTTTACTTGCACAGCTGGGAATGTCCTTCTGAGGAGGTAATATGTTAGCATAAACATGGAAAAAATGAGAGAATAAGTCAAATGTGTATCAAGGAAAGGATAATTCCAGGCAGAGGGAATGGCAAGAGCTGAGGGTCTAAGATAGGAATTTGCTTCAGTGGAGTGGAGTTTAGAGTGGAAAAATCAGAAAAATCAGTTAGGGTCTTGTAGGGTGTGATAAGAAAATAGATCTGATGCCAAACATGAAGAGAGTCATAGGAGTAACATGACCTGATTTACATTTTTGCTATTTTACTTAGGAACCTCACTTGAGCTAATGATACTATGGCACCAATTTGTTCATGGCATTCATTTTAATAAACATAGAGCACAAATGATTTACCTTAGAGAGATAGCATTATGTCTATATTGGAGATGGGGTCTTGGAAGTGTAAGTGGTCCAGTTAACAAGTTTTCTCTATTGATACCTGAAGGAGCTGGGCCTCAAGCCCAGGACTACTTGTCTCTGAAGCCCCTGCTTATTTGACCATGCTGCTGCCTTTTCTTCTCTGTGAGAAGTCATATAGGAACTGAGAAACCAAATCCAGTAAGTCAAGAATGAGTTGGGTATTGATCTGTGTATGGACAAGACAAGTTGGAAGGATCCTAGATTCCTCAACATTGTGTCTTCCATAAAAATCTTGAACTATCTGTTTCAAGAATGTGACATGGAAAAGGATAAGCTTCTGTCCTTTGGGGGGGACGCTCTATGAGAGCTGCTAAATAGATTCAAACATACGCAGAGCATGCACACCTTGAGAACAAAGCTTCCATCTTTTATAATACTCCACTGTTGTCTATGAGCCTCATACGTTGCTCTTTACATTGTAGGTGTTAAACATTTTCATAAACCGTTTAAAAAATGCTTTTATATTTTTAAAATGTTTATTTCTATTTTTTGTCAAAGTCACGTATGCACACAAATACTATAAACCTCATTGTGAAAACACCTGTCTCCTACCTCCCTCTTCTCACCAACCTACTTTAACTCCATTGCCAAGGCAAACCTTTCTAGTTCTTCCAGAATGAGTTTTCCTATGGCTTGTATCTCCATGTTTCCACATAGTATGTTTCCACCGCATTTCTCCAGTTTTTGCAACAGTCCACCACCTGTCTGCTTCTATACTTCTCTACTCACCGAATTTTCAACAGAGTAGTCAGAGTGCGCGAGACCCTGAAAGTCCTACTCAAAGTCCTCAATAGTTTGTAATTCATTCAACCTAACAGTCAAAAATGTTAAAAAAAAAAAAGCACTGCCTGCCCCCAACCCACCTTTCTAATCTCATCTAATTTTCTGTCATTCGCCAATCTTTAGCCGCAATGGCTTCCATGTGACTTCTTAAAAATACCAACTGAGTTTCCCTCTCAAGACCTGTATACTGACTTCCTTTCCCAGAAGATTCTTCCTTCACACACCCCATGGCTCCATCTCTTGCATCCTTCATGCCTCAGTGCAAATATACAGTGTGTATAAAATAAACCACCTTCCTGTGACACACCTTTCCCCCTTAGCTGTTTTTTTTTTCTCTTCTGACCAACTTGATATTTGTTTGTTGTAGCTAGTAATCTCCATGAAAGTAATAACTGTCTTATTCACTGCTCTATTTCCAGAGCCTAAAATAGTAAATGCCATGTAAATAGGTATTAATTATTTTTGAACAAATGAATGAATTGCTCCAATTTGAATCACACAGCAGATTGCCTTTCATTTAATTTCTTATGCAACTGTTTGTCTACCTTGGTGTTAATAGTGCTTTTTTCTTTCTTTCTTTCTTTCTTTTTTTTTTTTTTTTTTTTGGTGACAGTGTTTGGTTTTTTATGTATCTAGTCAGCCTAGGTTAAATTATGCAGATGTAATAGAAACCCCTCAAATTCCAGGAACTTTGAACAACAGAAGTTACTTCTTGCTCTGTTCTACTTCAGGATGGCAGTTGGTTTCCTCCATTTTCCCTTTTTCTAGGACCGAGGGTGCCGGAGCAGTCTTTAGCTGGGATCTGCTCACCTCCCAAGAGTGTGAAAAGAATGAACAGAAATATTCTGTGACAGCTCTCAAGACTTCCATACATGGGAGGCTGTGGTGCTTTCCCTCCATTCCATTGGACCAAGCAGACCACACGCCATCCCTGATGTCAGTGATTTGGAAAATACACCCTCCCACAGAGAAGAGATTAGGGAGACTCAGCAAATACTTCTGAACAAATCATCTGTCTACCCCAGTATCTTCACTTCTTTCCCAAGTCTCTGTGGAACAATCCACCTCTTTCAACATGACTGAACAGTCAGGTCATGTTCTTTTGGAGACACCTTTCCTGGAGCATCTTTCCTTCAGTGTGGACTCTCGACTTTAGCCCTGAGACTCTTCGAGTTATACTAAGTAAATTTCTATCATCCTGGGAACGTTCTGACCCCTCTTTCCTGCACTCGGGCCCCTGCCTCCTGGTCTTTCTCTTTCTCCACATTCTTTCTCTACTTTTGATGGAACATATCCTCCAGTTGCTGCCCAAGAAAAAATTCTCCCTGCGAAGTCAATATTTGAGACCTCTTATTAACCAAGTGTGTGGATAAAGACATTAATTTGACATTCAGCAATTTACTCAAGCTACATACAATAGATATTGTATGTCTTTATCCACACACTTGATTAATCATACCCCTAGGTTATAAGTGATTGCATCTATGATAGTACCTAACAATTATAAATTCTAGGCTGCAAATGATTTTACCTGAGTATTTTGAAGGTATTGCTCCATTTCCTTCTAGTATCCAAAGTTAAGCTGCTGGGGTAATTCCAATAATAAAGTTTTGCATGTTCTCCTCTCATCTCACCCCCATATGCCTTTAGTATTTTTCTTCATCAGTGGGATTGTTCACAAATATAGAACAAAGCATTTTGTATTTTATAGATATTTGTAGATATTTTAAGTAGAATGAGGTTTAATATCATAAGTTTATGCAACTTTGAAAACTGGGGAGTGAAGGTAAGCACAGGTCCTCAGGAAGGTGGAAGCTATTGATCTGGATACACCCCAAAATGCAAACTCTTGTCACTAAAACTTGACTTAATATTTCCAACAATCTACTACAAAATTAGAACCCCCAATTTCATTTTATGTCATCTAGTTGTTTGTATAGCATAGTTACCAATGCCAGATTATGAGCCTATACATAAGAAGGAAAAAACAGGAAAAACATTTCATTGACTGACATTCAATGCCAGGAACTTTGCTAGGTACTTAATTTTTTATTGCTATATAATTTATAGACCATAGAGTTCACCCTTTTGATGTATAAAATTTGGTGGTTTCTAGTATATTCACAAAGCTGTGTAATCTAATATTCACTATTTTCAAATTTCATGTTATTTATTCCAGTCAGTCTGAACTCTGTCATTGACATCATTTTCCTGAGAAACGCAGCAAATCAGCCTCAAAGAAGACTAAATATCTTGCCCAAACCCTCCCAATTGGGAAGGATGAATTGAGTTGAAGTCTGTCTTCAAAGTCCAAACATTCCCACTTTATCTTTCCACTTCAGAAATGGTGAGTTTTCATCATGTTCTTGATTATAACCATGAGCTACGAGTTATTACTCAAACTCTAACCAATTCTATCATAACAGAAAAAATAATAGCTACCATCACACTTTTACATTTCTATTGAACTGTTCTTCTGAGCCCTTTACATATATTACCCTACTTTAGTCAAAGGGATATGATGAGAATTTACTATGTAGCACTAAGCAAATGCATTAAAATTTATATCTATGTAAATTAGAGATAATGAGCTAAATTGAATGTTAGTTGGATCATCCAAAATCATGTTTTCATCTCTATTCCTGAAGGATCATAGGTCAGGGACCTTGTATTCTTTCACAAAACTCTTCTAAAACCATACTGAGAGTTAAGAGCTCTGATTCTGCTAAAAAGGCTTGGAGTGTGAACTGAAAGATTTCAGAAAATAATAAGTAGTGTAATCTTCTCTTTGATGATAACTTTTACACATTTTACAGATAATCCCCTGATATTACCTTCTGAGAGTTTTATTTCAAAAACTCCATGTTCATTCATTAATGTGTGTTATTGAGGAAAGAGCCCATAATCCCAATGCTTGTGTGAGATGCGCCACTATTTCCTAGACATATTGAAGTCATGGAAACAGGAATTAAAGGAGCCAGTGCCATATTTCATGTACCTGACCTATGGCCTTATTTTTTTTTTAGGGGACTATTTATGCATCAGTATCTGTTATCAAAAATATCTACCAGAGAAAATAAGAAGTATTCCCATCCCCCTATCTGAAAAAAAAAATGATTAGAGTAAATGTCATCAAGGAAAACAGATCATTTTCTGCCTTAAGTAAGCGTATAATAGGAATTGAGTCGCAATAACAGCTTTTGAACCCAGTCCTCAGACAAGCAGCATCAGAAACACTAGGGAACTTCTTAAAAATGGAAATTCATGGTTGGCCTCCAGAATTACTGAATCAGAAACTAAGGGAGGTGGAGAACAGGCTTATTTGCCAAGTTTTCCAGCCTGGTCATTTTGATGCCTAAAAGAGTTTGAGATTTTTTTTTTTTCTGCTGAGAAAAGTGAAAAGACCACAATGCATTCAAATTATTTTTGAGTAGTTTTTTACACCTCAATTATCAGATAACTGAACTAAAGGGAAATTAAGAATATAGTCCATCTCAGCCTTTGTGTGATGTCAGGGAAATGTGTAAACAAAGAAGAATCTGCTTCTGTGCTCTTGCTGAGTATTGGAATGAAGCAGCCCAATTACTGCCTTGTCTACCATTTATTTATGTATTTATTTTGAGACAGGTGTCTCACTATGTTGACCAGGTTGGGTTCTAATCCCAATCCTCCAGCCTCAGCCTCCCAGTAGCTGGGATTATGGGTGTGCCACAATCCCTGGTTCCCCATATCTATCCAATGCCAATTATAGGTAGATTAGAAAAACCTGGTTAAGACCTAATTTATACATATGAGATAAGAATCAAAAGAAAAACAAGAGTGTGAATTATGATTGTATTTTGTTATATGAGAATCAATAACTTCTTCATATCTACTACTACCTTCTATATTTTAATTTATTCTCTTGGAGAACAGTGTGTGTGCCTCCACATGAAAATATTTTATTGAAAGGGACATAGCCAAATTATCCTTATTTTAGTGACTATTCAAGTGAAATATTGGTGACCAAAAACTAGAAGTTTTCATGCCAGACTTATTTAATGTATTTATTAAAGCATTTTAATTCGTGCATCTTCAAAAAACATAGAAAAGGGATATAAAAAATGTTACTTGTAAAGTCCTTATAGTTCACCAGTATTAACTCTTTATATTTAATTTTCTGGTCTTTCATCTGGGCATTTTGATGGCATTTATAATTCTGTATTCTTTGGTTATTTGACCCAGATTCTATATCACAAATATTTCCTTGTTATTAATATTTTCTTATGTTATTAAGAAATCTTCACAAATGCCATTTAAGACAATCACATAATATGCCCCCATATACATATACCATAATTTACTTATGTTTCATAATTTGGTTGGTGGGGAATTAGAACTATTACCTTTTTCTTTTTTCTTTCTTCCTTTTTTTTTTGCTATTATGCATAATTCATTAATGAACATCTTTACACATAGGTCTATGCCTAATGTTCTGGTCATTTCCATTGGATATTTACTCAAATGTAGAATTATCAGGCCCAAGATGATGAATATTTTTGAAACTCTTAATACTTAGGTCTAATTGTTCTCCCAACAAGGTTGCATTAATTTCCATGCTCAGCAGCTCAACCTTAGAGAGCCTTTTCCATCCACCTTCACCAGCTATGTTTCCGCCTTGTTTTAGTTGTAAGCAAAAGAAATTATTTCTTTGTAAATGTTTATTAGTCGTTTGTATTTGCTTTTCTAAGAACTCATATTCTTTCTCCTTTTATCTATTAGCATCTAAATGCTTTCTTATTGATCTTATGAGTTGTTTATTCCAGATTTTTTTTTCATTAAAGAATATTGAGACTTGAACCTATGTTAAATAACATTATTAAAAATAAGAACGCTCAAATATAAGCCTAGAAAAATTTTAATGTAAAGCCTTGTTTGCAGCAAGCATCTCTGCCAGACTGTTGGGTGTATGGCCCACCCTGCATCCTGTGTTCAAGTCAAAATGCTTCCCCAACAAGGACGACCTCTCTCAAAACCCTTTACAGTCCCCCACCAAGACCTGTCCTGTTGCCTTCTCAGTCTGGAGCCATCAACCTTACTTCTCTGTTCTAAGCCATTGTCAACTACAGTTGGGCTATTCCAAGTACCTCCTGATTCCTGGGATTATATCTGGTCCCAATTTATGGGAAGTCTGGTACTATCCTCTTTGTTAGGGTTTGGATCTTGAATGTCTCCCAACGATCATGTGCTAAAAAAGGCTTGGTCAGCTGCCCGTGGCACTATTGGGAAGTGAGTGGTAGAACTTTTAGAAGGTAGAACTCATGGTAGGAAGCTAGGTCACTGGGGCATGCCACTGAAAGGGATAATAGGGCCCTGCCTCTCCTCTCATTCCCCTTGCTTCCCAGTGGCCATGAGGTGACTGGCTCGCACCACCACGTGCTCTCTGCCATGATGTTCTGCTTCACCACAGACCCAAAAGTCATGGGACAAACCAACCATGCATGGCTCCAAAACAAATCTTTACTCCGCATAAACTGAGTTTCTCAGGTATTTTGTCCCAGTAAAGGAAATCTAACTGATACACCTTCCCTCTGCTCAAGCATAAATCATTTCAGAGACTATCTATTGTTTTACAACTTGGAACTAGTCTGCAGTCAGGCTCCTGTCTTCCCCAGTGACTAGGAGATACTGGCTCTCTCTTCCTTGATGATTAGATTTCAAAAGGATGGTTCTTAAGTCCTTGTGAAAGGCATTCCTGTATTAGAAAGCTGGCAGGGGGCTTTTAAAAGGATCTATACTCAAAAGAGCAAAGAAAGAATTTACAAATACAAGTTTTCCAAAAGTAAAATAACCTAAGAGAGTTCAGGGCTAGACTCAGGAAGTAGCCAGTGGGAAGGCTACTTTGTTCACTGCCTGGTGCGCAGGCTCACAGGACCTGCAAGTGACCAGGATTGCTGACCAGCAGTTTTTTCCAAGGAATGGTTCAACTGGGGTGAGGTCGTGGGTGTGGGTCCAGGCTTGAAGACTCCTTTATCTTCTGAGACCCTTGCACTCTTCTCCATGTGACTATGTCTTCTTGCCTTCCTCCCTCCTCCTCCTCCTCCTCTGACTCATTTTCATTTCATTTTCTTTCTCCCCTTTCCCTTTAGGCTGATCATATCTAATATCCTGGAGGTTTTATTTTATTTTGTTTTAAAATGTCCCTCTAAACTTGTTTCCAAGAAAAGGGTTTTTGTTTTTAAGTCAGTCATTTCTTTGAATCTTTGTTAGTATTTCAGTAAAAGCTGGAGAGATTTGAGATTTGGACTTATATTAAATAACACTGGAGACAGGTATAGGGCTTTAAGGATGGGGGGAGGGAAGAAGAGGGGCTAGTAACATCACATATCACCAGAATCATACGTTGAAATATAATCTTGGCTCATGCTCAAGAAATTAAAGCCTTCTCAGGACCCTTTACTTCTGGCCACCTTAGCTTCTAACAAGGCTCCCTTGATGAAAAGTGGCACCTTCTCTGCATGAACTCTAGTCCCAGCCTTTACAATATATTTCCTCTAATGTTCTGGACTATCCCATGACCCATACCAAGAGTGTGTTCTTAATTCAGAACCCATTGCCTCCTTTCTCCAAACATCAACTATTTATTGAGAACAGGGCATATATACAACAATAAAACCAAAACAAGCAATCCACCAAAACACTTTCAACTTCTCAGAATGCATATTTTAATGGAGAGAGAAAGAGAGACAGACTTTAACAACAAAATAATAAATAAACTGTAGAGTAAATCAAAGGGTAGAAGTACTCTAATAAAATTTATCAGGGTAAGGGCTGACAAGGAAGGATAACCGTTTTAAGCAGAAGGTAGTTAGATGAGGTCCCATTAGGAAGGTGGCATTTGAATACAGACTTAAAGGAGAAGGGTCACTGGAGGAAGAAAATTCTAGGCACAGTAACAGTCAGGCAGGGTTTCTCAAACTTGGCATAGTTGACACTTTGGGCTACATAATTCTTTGTTGGGAGCTGTCCTGTGCATTATTGGATGTTCAAAAGCATCTCTGATTCTGTTAGTCATCTTTCTATTGCTGTTACACAATACCTGAGATAAATGATTTAAAAAGAGGAAAGGTTCATTTTGGCTCATAGTTTCTGAGATCTTAATTCATGGTTGGTTGACCCTGTTGCTTTGAACCTGTGGCAGCACAGTATATCATGGCAGTAGTATCTGGTGGAGGAGTTCTGTTAACCTGATGGCAGTTGTGAAGCAAAGTAAAAGAGGAAGGGAGTAGGATCCCAATATCTCTTTCAAGGGCGTACCCCTAGGGACCTAATTTCCTCCTACTCAGCTCCTATTGATGGTTACAGCACATCCCAGTAATGCCACAGGCTGGCGACCAAGCCCTTAGCACATGGGCCTTTGCAGGACACAAATCCAAACCATAGTACAGGCTCATACCCACTGATGGATGTAACATTTCTTTCCCATGGTTGTAAAAATAAAAACTGTATGTGGGGGAGGTGTTATTCCTGGGTCGAAAAACCAAACTAGAGCAAAGCTTCTCATCTTAGAGCACGGTGATCCTTGGTGTAGTCTTTCAGTGCCACATAGCTTATGGCTGATCTCCAGTGTGGGTCATAGTATCTGGAACACTTCTGATTCTTAATAAAATTCTATTGACTGATTCTTCTCTGAGCTTCCTCCAATTTCTTCATCATCATCTGACGAAAACAAAACAATTAGAGTATTGTAATCTGTTGTTTTTTTTAACTAAAACAAGATTACTTCCTGGTTCTTTGGTATCGTAATTATCTTACTATCCGTCTCCTAGTCTCCCAGGCAAGTCAGATTTCGAATTATTCTTTCTCTTCCTCCTCCTTAACTCAATCTTAATATCTCTCTCTCCTCTACTCAACGTGATTTGCTAGTCCTTCTTTCTTTTTCTTTTCAGTTCCCATATCCTTTGCTATTAGGCTTCTTCTAGTAAGATCTCTGGTGCTTCTCATCAGGGGAGTGAACCCTAGGGATCTCAAAAAGCTTTAGCAGATTTCCAGAGTGAGGGATAAGAGAGGTGGGGGAAGAAAAGAAGAAGATGGGGACAATGAAGACCAAGGCGGGGGTGATTATTTAAAGTAGATAATTTAGCCCATAATTATAAATAATTGAGAGGAAATAAGGTCCTTTGTATTGGAGATAATGCTGGTGATCCATTTTTAATTCACTATGGCAATTAATTTGGATAAATGCATGCATACAACCTGATTTTTAGCTCTGATCCTAATTCCTAACCAATGTGGCCTTACTTTTATTATCTGGCAATTATAAACCAATAAATAATAACATCCTTGCCAGAAATAATGTTCCCAATTTTGAACTCAGTAACACTTTATTTTCAATTCTCTTATTACACCTATCACTCTTTCTCTTTTATCATAGTTATTGAGCTGTGCATCTTCTCTCTGCTTGTATATTACCTGAAAACAAAAGCTTTATCTTATTATCTTTTTTTTAATTTTTACAGATAGCATTTTGATTCACTGTACACAAATGGGGTATAACTTTCATTTCTATGGTTGTACACAATGTAGAGTCACACCATTCGTGTGATCATACATGCGCACAGGGTAATGATGTCTCCACTCCACCATCTCTCCCCCTCCCGCCCCCTCTCCCCTCTCATTTCCCTCTAAATCTTACTATCTTTATGGAAAACCCTAAGCACCAGATTTTCTAAGTGAGTTTCACATTTTCAGGAAACAATCGAATAGTATCAGGTAGGAAGGAACTTCTATTTCTCGATCCTAAAACATCCTAATAAATATAGTTTCATCCAAGTCCTCCCTTGGCTGGATTCTCAAGCCAATGGAGTGGTCAGCATCTTCCCACTCAAAGCCAGTTCACTTCCTGCTTCTAAGCCTCTCCCACCTCTCAGTAAACTTCCCTCCATAATGTATTCCTTCCCACTCTTTTGTATTTTATCTGCTCTCTCTTGATATTTTTGTTTATCTCTCTTACCCTGAAAACAAGGAGAGGAGAATGGGAAGGGGGTAAAGAGAAAGCAGAGTCCTCCCCTTACTGTGCTTTCTAACCACAGAGCCCTTCAGGGCAGAAACACAGCACCGTTTTTCTTCAGGTTGTGTTTTCTGTGAGCTCCTTCCTTATTGAACTCAGCTAATTCAAGGCTGCTCATTCTGTGAGTTTCACACCCAAACACTGCTTTTAAAAAGTCTCCTGCAGAACTTTCAGGTTGCATTAGGAACCCGTTTTCCATGCTCACTTAGTGATTGTTGTAAGATAGATATTTTTTATTGTAGCTTTGCCTGTCTGTCTCCTGCTCTAGACTACCAGCAACTTAGAGACAAGAACTGTATCCTCCAGTACTACTTTATCCTTGGGAGACTAAATGAACAAATGATAAGCACTCAATGGACACGGTCAGTGCCATAGAGCTTGACTGTGAAATCAGGCAGTGTTGCATTTTATTCTAATAAAGAGTATTTACCTAAACATTGTAAGTGTTCATTTCTAGGTTCCACTTAGAAAAACTTCAACTTTTTTTATAAAGAATTTTAGTTTTTTACTACAAAAATGTAATGTTCCTATTATTAAATATTCACATATAAAGAAAAATGTTAAGTAAAATAAAAAGCAGTATTTTATATCCTTTTCCCTTATCTCCATCTCCAAAAGAAGCCTTTATTAACAATGTTTTAGGCATGCATACAGAGAGAGAGCTTTATTTTTATATGTGGATAGATCAGTTTGAAGGTTTTTTTTTTTAATTTATTTTTTATTTTTTATTATTATTTTTTTCCTTTCTTAACAAACAGTATTTTCTTTTAAGACATGCTGGTCTATTACCACACCTCTGTGAATCCTCAACCACTGCCCAACTACCAGCCACAGGGCAACCTTCATACACCAGAGATAAAGGGTGATATGTGCAATTTCCTGGACTGACTGTACCACTGGACTGTTGTGAGCATGCTATGTCATTAACATAGATGAACATGTTTATGTTTCTCCACACTGTCTGAATTTTTTGTGGAATAACAATAAATTCATGGGCTACACCACTTTTATCAGTGGCTGTTCACTGAATACTTGTGGGTCATCATAAGCAGGACTATCACAGGTACTTTTACTCCAATCTTCATTTCTAATATCTGAAACATGTCACACATCACACTTTACACAATGGTATAAATAGTTTACGGAAAGGCTGAGAAAGGGTGAAGGTGGCCACAGGGGTTTAGAAGACTGACCTGAGAGCACAGGCAGAGAGCAGATATGAATGCAAGGAGTCACTGTAGGGGATTAGATAAGATTATGAACCAGCCAGAGAACTTGTTCAGGGCTCAAGCTATCAGAGCACAGGAACTTATTCTAGATCAAGGTCCAGATGAGAGCAGTTTCACGGTGTCAACTAAGAGTGTCGAATTGCAGTGGGACTTGCAAGGCTAGCACAGGCTAGTGGAACCACACTCTACTAAGTCAGAGGAAGGAGATTTGGAGGTTCATCACTGCAGTCATTTTCCTGAGCAAGGCTCGTGATGAGTGACCCGGTGTTGGGCTCAGGGTACCCCTCCTTTTATGGGTCCTGAGTAGTCTGGTGTGCTCTATTAGCCTGTGGACCAGGTTTTTCTGATATGAGTTTGATTGGTCCATGCATCCATGTACTTCTGTTTAATTTGATAACTTTACTAGCGGGCAGCTTATGCCTTACGGTTGTGGCAGGCAGATAGTGGTTGGTTACTTGTACAAACAAGGTGTGGGGTAATTCGGCCTCAGCAGTTAAACTCAAAATGGAGTAGCTTAAGGCAAACTACTGTTTTATAAGGAACAACAAAAATTTAGGCACAGTCTGAAAACTGTTGCTCTATACGCCATGGAGTAACCCAGAGCAGGGCACAGCCGGCTCTCCACCAAAACGCAGAGTGAAATAAATTGGGCAGGATATGAGAGAGTTAGTTTAGACCAGAGCTTCACGACAGTAGCATTGTTGATATTTTGGGCCAAAATAATGAATTAAAACAATCAAACAAATAAAGGAAAAATTCTGTTCCATAGATATATCATTTAAATTCCCTAGGCTTTAATACTCCCTATAAAATTAGGGGTCAGATTAATTTATAAGATTCTCTATAATGCCAGAATTCCAATCGAGGAGAATTTTTAAAAGAATATTATAAATAAGAGATTATTAAGTCATTTCTACCTACGAATTCAGAGTAGATTTTCCTGTCAGATATATGTCAATTACACGACACATGGACTTGATAAATATGAAGCTGTCATTATTATATCTTATGTTGGGTTATTCTTGTAATAATTCTTCCTTTCCAGTAACTCTGCATATTCAAATCAAAAATGAGTTGGTAGAGCTTAATGTGTTTTAATAACCTTGAGAAAAAGTCACCATGTAAATAATACATAATTACTAACACAATTAGGAATTAAAATTCTATTTCTAGATTAACCACCCAAGTTTACAAGCAACTCTTCCAGGAAAATTATAAACACGTTTTTAAAACTGCAATTAACTTTACAGAAAGATCTGGCCTATATGTTCCCAGAATGACAAGCAAATTGCCTCAACACATTAATATTTGATAGCTCTTCGCACTGACAAAGCTAGCTTGGATTTTATTCAATTTGCTTAGACGACCTAGAACCAAATAATAAAATAAATTCTCCCTTTATTTAGATGAGGGGAGAAAGTGATTAAAGAAGGCATCCAAAAAATAAAACAGAAACAATGAAAATCTTTGAATCATATATTTACACAAACAGTGGCACAATGGCAGGGCAGTTGACAGAGCCTGAAGTACATGAATCTAAGTTCACAGGTCTTCTCATACTCTCAGACCCAGCCTTTAACCACCCCTGTCCTTCGCCACCCTTCCCTCTTGCCTTTCAGATCTGTTTCTCCTGCCTGAATTTCTCTGTGCTCTTTCTTTCCTGGACAAAACTCTTGTGTCATCTACATCACCTCAGTTTTCTCCTGTCACTCCACAGCTCCCAGGAACATAGTTATTACCTACAGAAAACAACATTGCCTCTCAGAATCAGGCCTAACTTCATGGAACAGAAATTGGTTCAACTCAACCCAGGATAGGAATTCACCACTGGTCTCTTTGTCACTACTGTCTGAAGGGCAGGATCGCCTGGTATCTACGTGGCTTACAGATTTTAACTTCCAAGAACCTGGTAGGGGACCTGAGGGGAGAAGAACTTACAGAGAAAGAAACCTGTAAGAACACCTTAGAAGGTATCATCCATATCAGGTGCAACAAAACCAAGTATAAAATATAAAAGTTTCCCAATTGTAAACTGTCAAATGCTATTTAGAAGAAAGATAATACTATTGCTTCAAATGAAGACATGACAAGAATAGCTATTATTTTTAGTTCTATGTCAATTGTATTTCCAAAGATGGTAATTGATTCTTTTTACGAAAAGTGTGAACTGTTAGAAAGTTTTTATTGGTTTTGCTGAAAAATACTTAAGTTTTTTTCCCCCCTTCATCAAGATCTGTTAGGTTCAGAAGAACTATTAACATTAAGTCTGTCTGTAAAGAGCTTATGGTCTAATTAGAAATAATCATAAGTTATAGTAGAAATACTCAGGAAAGAGTATCCATACATTCAACAGATATTTAGCATCACTCATCACCATCTAATACATATATGTGTGCTTTTACATTTTTGATCTCCCACAAGAATGTAGATGTTCTAAAGGCAGAGATTTTTCTCTCTTATTCACTTTTTAATCTTCAGGACCTGATGCCAGTTAGACTCTCAAATTCGACATTCATGTACAAAACCATGTACAAAACCTGTTTTGTACATGAATGGGCAAATGAATCTTCCATGGGTTTGTCACTGTGCTGTGTGCCAGGCTGTCATTATGAATAAAATAGGCAAGAATTTTGCATTCAAGGAGCTTGCATTACAATAAAGACATAGAAAAACCAATAAATTTACAAATATATAATCAAAACAATGTGACAAGAAAGAGTGTACAATTCCACCTGAACTTGGGGGACAGCATATTCAGAAAGGCATAGAGGGGAGATGCAGCCTGAGCTTTCTTGAAAGATGGACAAAAATTACTCGGGGAAGAATGTGGTAAATGGCTTTACCACAGAGTGGAAGCTGGATGTACAGAGGCTTAAGATTTTAAGTATCCGGGTAAGTTCAGAAAATAGTAAGAAGTTTGAGTTGGTGGGAAGTGAGCAAAGGTGCATGGAGTGAAATGGCTCAGTGCTGAAAAAACTGCGAGGCGTTCAGAGAGGACAGGCAGCACCAGTGGAACCCAGATCTGAGGCTCTGGTGATGGGTCAGACTTTCTCCAAAGGCAGTGGGACACCAGTGAAGAGTTTTAAGGAAATGAATTTTAGAAAGAGTACCTCACTTACTTGTAAAATGTAAATAAGGGAGCAACCTATAAGCTAGATGTAGAGGTCTAAAACCTGACAGTAGAAGAAGAATGGCATAGTTATTGGTTTAAAATGATGATTACAGGCTGCCGTGGTATTGCACATCTGTCATTCCAGAGCCTCTGGAGGCTGAGGCAGGAGAATTGCAAATTTGAGGCCAGCCTCAGCAAATTAGCAAGACCCTTGGGAACTTAGTGAGACCCTGTTTCAAAATAAAATATAAAAAGAACTGGGGATATAGCTCAGTGGTAAAGCATCACTGGGTTCAATTCCTGGTACCAAAAATAAATAACTAAACAGGTTATAATAGAATAATGAAACACAAGGTGTTTAGATTTTTGCATAGGGAAAATTTTGTAAAGCCTATATCACTGAGAATGTATTAAACTGAATTTCACTTAATTTTTTTTTTATATAATGAATGATGACTCTGTGGAGCATAAAGTTAATTTATAGTTGACTGAAAAAGCTTTGCTTTTATATCAGAAAACTCCTTGAGGGTCTAAGTTTTGACTCTTGATCAGCATAAGAGCAGTGCTGTTTAAGGGGTATGCAGTTTAAATCCTAAACTTCCTTGGTGATACTCAGGGTCAGTTTGATTATCAGTGTTTTTCAATTGGCATAACCTGGCCAGCTCATATGGCCATGTGTAATGGTTTAGATATGAGGTATCCCCCAAAAGTTCATGTGAGACAATGTAAGAAGTTTAGAGGTGAAATGATTGGGTTATGAGAATTTTAACCTAATCAATACATTAATCCACTTATAAGGATTAACTGGGTGGTAACTATAGGCAGGTAGGATGTGGCTGGAGGAGATAGTTAACTGGGGGTTTATATTTTGGCTATGGTGAATGAGAGTCTCTCTCTCTCTGCTTCCTGGTGACATATCCTGAGCTGTATTCCTGTTACACCCTTTTGCCATGATGCTCTGCCTCACCTTAGGCCCAGAGCAATAGACTTTGGCATCTGTGGATTGGAACCTCTGAAACCATGAGCACCCCAATGAACTTTTCCTCCTCTAACTATCTTGTTAGTTCTTTTGATCACAGTGTGAAATAGTTGACTAAAACCTCATGTGGGCATGAAACCACTACTGGGAACTCCTGCTCTGAGCAATCCTAAAGCCGAGATTCCTTGTATCTCTTGAAACAAAGTGTGGTCAGATCTTGGTGTGACTAATGACCCAAGGCTTGCTTTTGGGGTGACCCCTAATGCTTACCTGGGCTTGCTTTCTCTTGCTCCATTATATCCACTGCCTTTGAGTAGAGAAATACTTAGGTGTGGTGACTTCAAATATAAAACTAAGGAACTCTTCCCAGACTCTAACAGAAAGAGAGATGCTTTCTCTGTCCTTCCCATTTCTAATATTCTTTTATGATTGTAGGATTTTTCAAACAAAAGGAGTCTACCCAAAATAAACCCCTTAAATTTTAATAATTGCTTTAAAAGCATACTTTAAACACAGTAAACAAATAATTTAATTCTAGAATTTCATAATTTAATTTGAGGCCTCTTACATCAAGTGTATTACTAAATATATTTAACCATCTAGAATACTTTTTATTCTCTGTTCTAGCACTAAAGTTACAGTTAAAGCCCCACAGTTTAAAGACGTATGGTGTGGGTGGCATTAGCAAATAATTCTATTTTTGATATACACACTTTTACTTTTCAGAGGTAATTCATCTTAGGTGTGGCATGATGTCTGACAGCCTGTGGGTCTACCTGCAAGTTCTTGGTTGGAGGAAAACAACTCACACTTTGGAGAGTCAGAAGGCCATCTAGGTATATATCCTTTTTTTCCCCCTTTTTCATTATTTATTTTTTAATTTTTTACAGATTGCATTTTGATTCATTGTACACAAATGGGGTACATCATTTCGTTTCTATGGTTGTATACTACGTATGATTACACGAATGGTATATATCCTTTTGAAAACAGAGAATGGAACTTAGGAATTCTTTGTGGTGATCTGAACTCTAGTTTCACATAAACAACACCTCAGGATGGATTCTAAAAACAGGGCCAGCTAAAGCCAATCACCAGTCTGATTAAATCACTGATGACTGTGGCCCACATACATGTTAAAAAAATAAAAACAAAACAAAACAAAAAAAACCTCATCAGTTAACTGACACACAGCCAGGATTGAGAACTATGGAGGAAGAGGAAATGCAATCTACTTTACAAGGAGCCCCTCACTTGCACTTTGTGTTCCCAGCGTGAAGTGACATGTAGGACTGCCTACTTACATAGTGTGCCTGTGGGAACTTCTGTAAGACTGTTCTGATGAAGAGGAAAGAGGTTGTCTTGTCTTGACGTTACTGTATTTCAACAGCGTTTGACTTGTTCTATTAGTTACTTTTCCCTCTATTTTTTGTCTAGTGATTATATAATTTAAATTTACTGTAGGGTTTTTAAAAAATGAGTCAACTTGGTGAATTTCAATTTGTTTTGCAGAACCTTGGGGCCCCTAGGGGTGGTTCAGGCATCATTTTAGGGGCTGACGAAGTCTAGTCTATGGGTTCCCTTCCCTTCAACCAGAGCAGCTGGTCTCTACCTTGATCTTTATTTCTCTCTGAAAGAGAGACAGACAGGATGGATAGATAGGTAGTTAGGTAGTTAGTCTTTCTTTTGGAAAATTAGGAATTTTTTTTTTTTTTTTTTTTTTTTGGTACAGGGGATTGAACTCAGGGGCACTCCACCACTGAGTCACATCCCCAGCCCTTTTTTGGGGTGTTGGGTCTTATTTAGAGACAGGGATATAGCTCAGTTGGTAGAGTGCTTGCCTTGTAAGCACAAGGCCCTGGGTTCAATCCCCAGCACTGCAAAAAAAAAAAAAAAAAAAAAAAAAAAGGTAGCTACTGTCTTGTCCTTGGGAGGAGGAATATCTGTCTATTATCTATCCAACTATCAATCAATACACACACACACCAGAAAATATTAGCACTGACAAATGTGTGTATATGTATGCATATATATGCATGATATTTGATATGACTAGGTGTATATATCTGGATATATATGTATATATGTGTTAAAAGTGGTTTGTGTAATAAAAGATGAAAACGCATTCAATAAAAATAGAAATTATTAGTTATTTTGAGAAAAAAACAGCACCAATTGAGGGAAAAAAAAAAAGGAATTGCTGAAACTTCTACCTCAGAAAGAATGATAACTATGCAATAGATTAAGGCTTAAAATCATTTGTCACAGGGCTAGAGAGGTGCAGTAAGTATGAGAGAAGCAAGTAGCTGACAGATCCAGCAAGGGCCCACTGTGAGCATCTGGGAGGGAACTGGTGATAGGCAGGGGAGACAGGCAGTCACTCGCCCCACAAGGGGCTCTCAGCAGGTTCCTTTGCCTCCAGTGGCAATGAGAAAGGAAAAATGGAAAGTGGCAGGTGGTAAGAGGTACATTGAAGAAATACTAAATTGATGAGCTGGTTAGAGAGTAGAAAGGGCTTATATAAAATAGTGCACACTCATGGGTGGAAATGTACTGAAATGCTGAAAATTGCTGCCACCTCCTGGGCATTGTTTTTGTAACTGCATGTTGCCATGGTCACTTTTATTCTGTGCAATAGACATTTTCATTAAATAGAATAACAAAAGAAAAGGAAAAACAGGGCTGGGTTTGGTTTTGCTGTGCTTGCGCACAAGGCTGATATTAAAGCAGAAATTAAAGCAGAGTCTATTCTAAGATCATATAAGAGATACCAGCTACTTTTCACCAGAGCCACTCAGGAAATCACACAATAAATGCCTAATTAATTAAAGAAGAAAACCAGAATATACTGTTAGGGAGATTTTAAAATGGTATCCAACTTCAGATAGGCTGGAAGGGCAATATGTTTTCTAAGTAAATATTCCTGATAAAACACTCAACATTAGGTTGGAAATAGATGAAAAGCTTAACAGTTGAGAAAAAGTAGTCTGAAAATTTAATGTAGTTGATTGTCTCTTAAAACTTCTTGGAACATTTTACTGTAAAAAAAGTAACCACCACAATAAAACTACATGCATTTAAATATTCATGCCATTGCTTACACTATTTTTTCAAACCTGTCTATTAAAAATCATCTCCTACACCGAGTTACACAATTTATGTTTCATCAAAATTCAGAACACTGAAACTTTACTAAAGATTCTATTTTCTTGGCAATGGTACATGAAGGCTTACATTTTTTTCCTGTCTAATTAGAGGACCTACATAGGAGGTGAATAGTCTGAAATAACCCAGATTTTTTCCTCCAAGAAAACTCAACTGGCTTTATAGAAAAAGGCCAGGAGCTGGCCAACAGACTACAAGGCAGTTTTTTTTCAGATGTGTGTGCTAGTACTGCTGAAGAAAGATATCTGCCATCTTCCACTTCAATATTTCAATATTTGTTGATTGTTGAATATCAGTATTAGGTATTCCAACACCACACACACACACACACACACACACACACACACACACACACGACTTTTCCCACAAATCATTTGATTCCATCTATGTAGTTCCTCATGGAGTAAATTATTCAAAGAAAACATGAGTTATGAACTTCTGTCTCATCATCTTTCATCCTTCCCCTTCATGTGCACCACAGCAAACATAAACTCATGGCTTAACCATTTTTCCAACTGTCTTGGGGAAATGTGCCCTCTAGAATAAGTTGAGAAAGAATTTTCTATATACATTATCATCTCATAAAAATGGGAGGAAGCTCAAGTTAGGATGATGGGAAATACAATTGTCTTAATTTTTATTTTACATTCAGCTGTATCTTAATTGTTTAGCTCCCAGGAATGAAAATAGCTTTAAAATAAAATCTACTGATGGCCCCAGTCTTATCAAAACAATTATTTGCGATGTAGGGATGTTTAGTTCAAATGTGGGAAAAGGTGAGTAGGAAAGAAATTCTATTCCTTCTAGTCTTTTCTGTAAAGCCTGTTTTACTTATTGTTGATTCTTTGTAATGATTTTTTGAAAATCATGTGCAAGGCCCTGCATTAAATCCCCTGTACTACAGTAGGGAAAAAACAAAAATAAAAATAGGAAGTGGATTAAGAATAGGTAATTATTATACAAATAATTGCAGTGAAGAATTTTTTTGTTCAATGATTTTTGTAATAATTATCTTAATAGTGTGTGTTTTTACCTGTTTGAGAATAAGAGTGTGGACATGTCTTCAACATACTGATTTCTTACTATCTGTACATAAACCTAGAAGTGGGATTGTTAGAGAACATGGTAGTTCTATTTTTAACATTTTGAGGAACTTCCATACACTGTGCAAAGATACCATTTATTCCAAGCTCTTGTCCATAACTCTTATTTTTTGTCCCTTTTTTTTTTTTTTAGATTGCATATTGAACCCGGTGCTGAATTATTTGAGTTCCTTATGTATTTGGAATATTTACTCCATTTCATATGCAGTTGACAAATATTTCTTTCCCATTCTGTAGGTTGTCTTTTCATGTTGTTGATTGTGTCCTTTGTTGTACAGAAACTTCTTAGTTTAATTCAATTCCATTTGCCTATTTTGTTTCATTGCCCGTTCTTTTTGTGTCATATCCAAAATTTAAAACCTCATCACCCAGATTAATGTCAATAAATGTGTCTCCTATATTTTCTTCTAGTTTTAGTTTTCACACTTTATTCACAATAGCCGAGATATGGAAACAACGAGATATCCATTGTCAGATGTATAAATAACAAAAATATAACAGACGTATAATATATAATAGAATAAAGTATAACTCAGCCATGAAAAAGGAAATCCTGCCATTCATGACAATATGGGTGAACCTGGAAAATATTATCCTAAGTGAAATAAGCCAAGTATAGAAACAAATACCCCATGGTCTTATTCATGTGTGGAATCTAAAGCATCATGTTTATAGAAACAGTAGAACGGTAGTTACCAGGGACTGGGGCATGGAGATTGGGGAGATACTGATTCAAAAGTTACAAACTTTCAGTTAGGATAAATATGTTCCAGAGAGCTAATCAAGAGCATAGTAGCTATAGTTAATAACACGTATTTTGTACGTGAAATTTGCTAAAAGAATTGATCTTAAAAGTTCTCAGCACACATACAAACACATGGTAACAAAATGAGATGATAGTAGCTTGACTGTGGTAATCATTTTACAGTACATATGTGTATGAAAGCATCACATTTTAAACCTTATATGTAAACAATTTTTGCCAATTATACTTCAATAAAGCTGAGAGAGAATGAATTATACTTAGAATTGGCACCCAATGATGTTGGGACTATCAGCAAGACCTAAGAAACATCCCTTTCTGCACTCTGATTCCTGGGAAACTTAGTCAAGACACTAAAAACAAAGATACTTTCTGGGTGGAAATGTCAACTGAAGACAGCCATGACCTTCAGGACCCTGTTGACTGTATGCGCAAGTATGCCATGACCTGGAGGATGCCAAATTTCCTTGGAGAGTTTTTACTTGACTGTGAATCATTGCTGCTGCTACTTTGGCTATGAAGAGATGAGATTTTGGAAACCTTTGTGCCTCTGATAGTAGGGATTCCTACATATTATGTATGGGGAGAAAAACAACCGCTAGCACGAAGACCTTGTCTGCCAAGAGGTTGGCATTACAGACATGACAGAATGTTGGAGGTTAGGCGGAAGGCAAGTTGAAGGATTCGAATGCCAGGCTGGGGAAACAGAGTGTTATGATGCTAATGCCCCTGAGTAGTAATAGAGCTTCAGTGGCTGTGGAAGCTGAGAAGTACAAATAATGCAATTATTAAGGCATTTGATAGTTTGAATTTTATTGAGAGTTGAGTTTTAATCCTTAGCTCTGAAACCCTAGTGGCAAAAAAACAAGTATCTAATAAATTAACATGACAGATTCATTTAGGACATGTGGCTACAGTAGGATGCTATATCCTGTTTCCCTCCTGATAACCTGCATCTCAAATCTCTGTCATCATTCTTTCTTTGGAATCTTCTAATATCTTTCCATTACGAGTGAGATCCTTTGAGGCCAGGATACTCACTGATAACAATAAGCGGCAATGTGCTTTGAACAAGGAGGCAAGGAAGAGTTGAATACTAAAGTTTTAGTTTAAATTTTAGAGAAGGCTTAATTCTTCAGAATTGTGAAGAACAATACTCTCAGTCAAACCCAGTGAACAACCACTAATGGAACCAAAGTGCTAATAAGAGGCTTAGGGGTCTACTCAGCAACTGGTTTCTCCTTTACCCCTTGAAAGATGCGAGATGCAGTTCTAGTCTTCGAAGTTAACCTCATAAATGAAATCATGCAAGGATATAAAATCCATTTCCACAGTTTTTCAGAATCAAGAAAAGAATACACATTGCAGTATTGAAATAAACTTTAGATTATTAGAGTACAAAAGGTCATTTAAGCACAGAGCAGCTAGGAAGCTTAGGGAAGAGCTCAGCTTAACTTTGCCAGAGCTCAGAAAAGTGAAGAACACTCATTTGCTTTCATTTTGTTTGCATTTAGCACACAGCAGTAGAGAAGACCAGAGAATAGTTATTGTAGACAAAACAAGTTTCTTTCCCAAGTTTTTCCCTTCTTCATGGAAACCAATGACAGGATATTCTCTTCTACAAAGGAAATGCGTGAAAAAGACCACTGAGTTCTGGGCAAAGAGCATAAAGTAGCATCGTACCAAGAAAAGTCATGATTGGAATCTGAAGACATAGACCTCAGTCTCACCTTTGTTTTTAAGTCATTGGGTAAGGTTGAGTCAACCCAGATGATCAGGAGTGATACTGATATTTAATAACAGGTAGGGTTTGGGCTAATCAGATGCAGGCTTCCATTCTGTGGCAGTCTACAAATAGACTGGACATTGGTTCTGCTTATGAGCTTGGAACAGGATGGATTATCATGGTTTCTCAATCCCAGTAGCATTGACATTTGGGGTGGGATAATTCTTCATGGTGAAGATTGTTCTGTACATAATAGATGTTTAGCAGCACCCCACAGAACTCATTCTCAACCTTTACATCCTAGATGCCAGTGTCCGAGTATCCTCTTCTCTTCACACCACACACACACACACACACACACACACACAGAGTTAACACTACTAAAAATGTTTCTGGACATTGCTAAATATCCCCTGGAAGTGGTGAAAAATTCCTCCAGTTAAATCAGAGAATTGGTCTTCTTCATATAATGAAATGATTCATCGATTGACTTCTCTTTTCCTCCCCTTGTAATCTTTCTCTAGTCCCTTAAATCTGCATACCTTTCTCTAGCTTCAAAGTAGATTATAACTTTTTACAAAACATAATGAGTTGGTATTGTGCAGATCTATAAAAAGACTAAATATGTCTAAAAATCTTTTGCTCTAATTTTTAGCACTATATTTCAAGGGACTGGGATTTTGAATAATATTTCTATTTACCATTATAAAGAACTTAGGATGTTTAGTCTTTAACTAGAAAATTAAATCATCATATAAACTTACTTGATTTCATGGGCAGGATGTCATCTTGAAATCTTTAAAAATTTACTCTTTTCTGTTTGAGAAAAAAGGTAATCAAAGGCACATTACAAGTAAGTTATCTCTACTGTGATTTCTTTCCATTATCAATTTCCATATATGGGAGAAATCGAGTCACAAAAATAATCTAAAATATCTGTGAAAAATTCTTGTTGGTGCTGGGAATTGACCCTAGAGTCTTGAACATGCTGAGCTTGTGCTCTACCACTGAGAAACACCCCAGGCCCTCTGTGAAATTAGTTTAATATTTAAGCAAGGAAGAAAGGAAGAATCCAGGAAAGTGAGCCACTGTTGCTATGATAGAGACAAAGCAATAACAGTCACCAGTTATTGGGCCCTTACATTGTTTCATGCCCTAAGTAATTTATATACTTCCATTTGATCAACCAATGACACATTCATTCAACCAATCTTTATTATGTGTGCACGCTGCTGCAGATACTGTTCTAAATGCTGGGAATAGAGAAGTAAATGAAACAAGCTCTTGCCCTTATTGAAGCTTACTTTCTATTAGTGGAGGCTAAGTGGAAGGTGGGGCGAGAGGTCATGATAAGAGCTATAGGGAAGAAGAAAACAGGGTCAGAGGATAGTAATAATGATGGGGGTGGGGATTGCTATTTTTTGAGGTAATGGAAAGGCTCTTTGAAACACTGACATTGGAGCGCAGACCTGAAGACAAGGAAGGATCATCCTTCTATGGAAGAGTTTTCCTGTTAGGGAAGTAGCAAGTACAGAGATTTTGAAGCAAACATTTTCTTGGCGTGCTTAAGAAAATCAAGGTGGTCAGTATGGCAGAAATGGGCCTGGTGAAGGGAGGGGTGAGAGAAAACAGGGCGAGGCGAGGAGCCGTCAGATCCCCCAGTACCTTTAAGAATGTTGTTCAGAAAGTTTCTTTCTCTGATAAGATAAGAAGATGGGCATCTGAGCAGAGGAAAGCCCCTCTGATTTCATGTTAGAAGGAATGCTGCATGGAGAATAGAGCTGTAGAGCAAGGTGAGACCAGATGATGAGATAAACATTGTAACTTCCCCAATTTCACTGATAAGACTTAGTAAATTAACGTCCAGAAAGAAATAAGTAAAAAAGTGGTGGAATTAAGTTTCACACTCAGGATCCATTTTCTTGCCTGCAAACCACAAGGAATATAAACTTTAGAAGCCAGGGCCATCGGCACTCAGGTTATCAAAGGAGAGAACGGAAACATTCTCACAAACATCCCAGGGAGAAAGGAAGACTGTGGGCAGTGATCCATAATCATTATGGATTTGTTGCTGAAAGTTTGGTCCTTGTCCCTAAAGTCAGTCCAAGTACAAGGACACAGTTTTGAGAAAAAGGAAAAAGATGGTTTATTGCTTTGCTAGCAAAGGAGAACCCCAGGAGATTCCTGTCCCAAAGGCTGTGATTCTGCCTACCAGCATGAACAGGGGGTTTTTATAGAGTGATTCAGAGAAAATGACATTAGGGAGGAGAGATGAGGAAGAAGATCAGGGAAAAGATGAGGGAGGAGAAGTTTAGGGAAAAGAAGATCAGGGAGAAAGTCAGGGAAAAGGTTGAGAAAAAGAAAAAAATCATGTAAGTTTCAAAGTGACAAGGGATATAGTTAAAGTATCAAGTGAACCCCTGTCACAGATTCATCAATAAGATTATGTAGAACTTTTGCCTTCTTTTCATAGTTTCCTGAAATACATTTTAAATATTCTGATCAAATTTATTACTTGTGGTGTATATGTAACCAAACACTTTAAATATTCTACTTGTAAGATATAAAATAACTGAATGAAAAGCATGTTAATCTATGTATTTCTATAAAGCAAATCTATCATGAGTCCAGTTGTTTTGAATGGTAGACCACAATGCAGATCTAAATATCCAGCTGTTAACAGGATAATCTAACTTTCAGAACATATTAATAAAGAGTTTCTTGAAAACTCAGATTTAGAAAAGAATGGCTTGTGTCATAATCATTTACTTGAAATATTTTTTAAACTAAAATATTTCACTTTTGCTTTACAGGAATTTTGAAAACAAAGGATCAATTATTTTAGCAGAAGACATTTTTCCTTTTCAGAAAAATTACTTCTAACAAACTCTGGATTGTGAATTATAACATTTCAGTGAATTTCTTCCAGCCTTGTGAGTCTGTGATTCTCTTGGGAGTTTTTTGGTTCGAACATAAGGACAATGAGAATGATATCATAGATTTGATATCTCTCTTGACTGATGAAATTCATTCAGCCTCGTGATCACAGACTGCATTCTTGCATTATTTAGGGTATAGAAAAAACTAATATTTAGTAATGGCTATTCAGTGGCTTCCGTAGTAAGTTTTTCTCTTTCACAGACAGTTAAGAAGTGAGTGGTCTGGGGCTAGTACAGCACATCTTCCAAACTTTTGAGTTGTCTCCAGTCATTGCAATTCCCTAGCCAGGTGGAAAATGAGAAAGGGGAAATCAGTGAGCAGGAGTTTCACACACTCCCACTCCTGTCCTGTTACCTTAATCTTTGCCACATATCCACACCAAGTTGCAAAGGTGGGAAGACGTAGTTTCTAGCTTCAGCAACCATGATCCCAGTTAAAACTCAAGCAAGCTTACTAATGAAAGGAAAGAAGAGAAAATTGATATTGGGACATAATTGCTACCACTCAAACTCAGGAAACCACTAACAAAAACTACATATAGTATTAATATCACCGGCAGCAAAGCGGACGTTAGCCATTACATTATAGCAGTAGCACGCTGTCATTGGAGAGATACCTGCAGCAAAGCGGACGTTAGCCATTACATTATAGCGGTAGCACACTGTCATTGGAGAGATACCTCAAAGCTCATCCATTATTCTAGGTCAGTAATTTTGATCCTATAAATTAAATACTACATACACCAGTAGCATTTCACTGGTGTCCAAGGAGGGACATAGCATTTGTAGCAATGGTGAAGGAGTCAGCAATAATGGTGTTGAAATCATTATTAGAATTAGTCTTAGGGTGATTATAAAAGCATGCAGTTATGGCACCAATTCCTGGGTTGACCCTTCAGCACTGTGCTATATTGAATCTAATTATTTTCTGCCTGGGCTGTTCTTCCTTGTATGTGTCAGTGGACCCTTGAGCTTATTTTGGCCTTGGCCTGACATTTTGCTGTGTCTCTTAACTCTCACAGTGATTTTAATTCCACTACTGGCAACATGCACTAGAGTCAACATTTCACTTGATCAGATGAAACATTGTGCAAATTCAATGAAAGCAAAAATAAATGTTCCGTGTGAAATTTAATGGTGAGCCTGTGACATCTTCATGGCATTCAGATGAACTCATACCATAAAAATGCCCCAAGCTTCTGAAGCTGCCCTGAATAGCTAACTTATAAAAGGTTTCTCTGTGGTGTCGCCTTGAATGCTGGGGTTCCTTTGGAAAAGCAGATATTTGTAATATTCACAAGTTGAATGGTTTGCTCTTTGCTGACTTACAGTGCAAGCATAAAAGGTCATGCAGAAAGATATCAGCATTTTATGGGGTGGGCATTTAAAGGTTAGTACTTCATATATTGGGATTAAAGATGCTATCAATCTAGAAGAAAGAGATTTGGGGGGTCTAATAAAACCAATCAGAAGAAGTTAAGTCAAAAAAGAGGAAAGTGCCAAGGACCAAAACAAATGGAAACTGTTTTGCACAGATACTACGAAAAATGAGAGATTATTTTTTCTAAAACTGGATGCTTTTCTCTGAATTAGGTTAAAAAACTCATCCAGAACTTACTATAATAAGAAACCTGATTTTTTTTTTCATCATTTCTTGGGAACTTAAAATTCTCGCTGACTTGAACAGTATCAGAACATCTTGAGGCCCTGACCATCATTGTCTGATACTACTGATAAAAAGGCATTGATATATTAAAGGCTCTACTTTGTTATTCATGAACTGTTGTAAATATCAAAAGAGCTGATGTATGTGAAAGTGCTTTGTAAACTATTAGCATGTATGTGAGTTCCGAAGGAGGTGAAGATGAGGCTCCTTACATAAAAGCTTTGACATGAGTCAGTTAAACTTACCATACCCAAGTACTCAACAGGCAATATCTGTTTTCAAACTTATCTTCTTTTCTTTCCTTCTTTCCATTAAATATCTGTCTAATTGGGTGGGGTGTTGCATGCCTGTAATCCAAGCTACTTGGGGAGGCTGAGGCAGAGAAAAATGTATGAAGGAGGAGTCACTGAAGTTGGGAGTGAAGTATGGAAAGTGTTTGCTGAGTTAATCAGGAGACAAGAAGTCACCAACAGAAGGAACCAGGGGGAAAACAGAAAGGTGCACAAATGCTTGGCTTGTCCACAGTGCTCTTCTCTTCCTTCTTCATCTCTCTCTTATTTGTTGGTTGGTTGGTGTTTTTGGTATGGGGGATTGCACTCAGGTCTGCATACATGCTAAGCACATGCTCTACCACGGACCCATACCCCCAGCCCTACCTTATTATTTTCTTATCTAACTGAACATCCCTCAAGCCCCTGCTAGAAGTTATCTGCTCTGTGGAGGCCTCCCTATATCCCTTCACCCTTCCAATGTCCCACCCCAAACACACATGCCCACAGGGCCAGTCTCACTCTGGCCTCTGCGTACTCATGTGTGGTCATATGTACTGCGTGGTAGTTTTATTACTGTAAGACAGTTGTTTCTCCTACTTGACCAAGCACTACGAGAAGGAAGACATTCTGTTTTTCTCATTTTTATATCTCCAGTCCATAAGAAGGACCAGGCACATTGGAGACACATTTAATAACTCTGTGGAACTCTGTTAGGGGTGATAAATGAGGAATAATGTATTGGAATAAGTTTGAGGAAGACCTTAAAAGCACAAATAAAAAAATTCAAACTTTGTATTAAAGATAATAAATGCATTTTATTTTTTAAAATGGGAAAGTGGTCTCAAAAATTTTAAGTACACTGCCCCTGGTATCACTAGCCTTTGAACAAAATGTTCACATTAACTGGGTGAGGTACACCACACCTGTAATTACAGTGGCTCTGGAGGCTGAGGCAGGAGGATCTCCAGTTCAGAGCCAGCTTCAGCAATTTAGCAAGGCCCTCAGCAACTTAGTGAGATCCTGTCTCTCTAAAAAAAAAAAAAAAATCACAAAAAAACAGGCTGGGGATATGGCTTAGTGGTTAAGCACCTCTGGGCTCAATCCCCAGTACCAAAAGCAAATTTACATTAACAGAAACAGTTGACTTCCTCTATATATGGCCTCTTCCACTTCTTCTTTAGAAATTCAAGAATCATTGCCTGAGTCTAGTTAATTCTGGAGGTCCCAGAGAATAAACTGCATATGCTTTGCAGCCAACTTGATTATATTCTTTTATTCTAGCCTCATGTAGTTCTCTTACCTATAAGATGGACAGAAGCACCCCAAGCCCTGTGACTGCTGGGGCCTCTGGGAGACCAGCTCTGCCCAGTTTTCCATGACCGTTCTGTCCGGTCAAATGGTTCTCTTCTGATGAGTTCCCTTGGCCCTCATAAAGCATCCAGGGACCCTGGATCCTTTCCTTAAATCTGTGTGGAACTTTGTCACAGATGCTGAGGTGGAGCTGCCCATGCCTTAAGTTCCTCAGGCCCTAAAAGATTCTTCCTTCCCTCTCTCTTCCATAAGGGCAAACCTAATCTCTCAGACTGCTAAATAAACGAGCACTCTCCACACCTCCCAGTCACTCTAGATTCTTCTCCTTCACCTGTCATCCCATATCAGGTATCCATTCATGTCTCAAGCTGCTTTTCTCTTTTTCAGCTCACCTCTGGTCCAAACAAAGACATCATATAAGCATCAAGAGTCTGAAAGTTCCATGCACCCCAGGCCCCCCATTGACTTAATCCAGAGACCCTACAAAAGAAGATTAATCAGACAGTGACATGTAGAGAAAGGAGAGAGAGAAAAAAGCAGGGAGGCAGGAAGATGCATTCAAAAGCTCATCATGTAGGAATAAAAGAACAAAGAAAGTTTAAAGCTACTGTGGTTGTTACGATCACGTAGAAGATGGAGTGGTGAGTGACTACAACTGTAAGTGAGAAAGGAATCAAATACGCTGCTGAGAAAATAATAGAGCCCTTCTTTGGAAACACTGGTGCAAGGAGAGAATTATTTTGATATTCAAGTCAATTGAGGCTGAGGATTGTTCCGTCTGGGGTGCTGGTAACTTTCCAAATGAAAATGATCAGCAGGAAATAGGAAATAGAAGACTTCAGAGAGGATGTGGAGCGAACTTTTTGGAATCATTCAACATTTTATAGATTTGTTTTGATGTTCAGAAAGGGCATGGGATCCCCAAGAAAGGAGGCAAGGACAGAAGAGTAGAAAGGCAGTATCATATCATCTTTGTTCCACCGTGTGGCTAAAAGTACCCCTGCTTCACTGACTCTACCTCTTCACAATGCTCAATAAAATTCTGTAAGCATGGCAAAGTGGTTTTTCCTCCCAGGACAAAAGTACCAATGTTTGAAAATAATGATAATTAATATTAAGAATAAGAAATGAATAAGAAATATTGTTGTTACCTAAATCTCAGTTTGTATATGAAAAATATAATTACATCCAGTGTACTTCATATTCTACATGTATCATAGAGAAAGACTATAATTCTATCTCTTTATTTTATTTCTCAGTTAAATTTTTGTTTCTTATGGATTCATGACACAAATATAGAAAACTTTAATATTTTCTAAATCCATGTAAATAGAAACATCCTTCTTCCATATTCAAAGCCAGCAAGAGAAAATTGCCTCTGAATTCCCAATAACTAGCAAGGTGTCTGGCACAATCTAAGTGTTCAATAAATATTTATTGACTGTGTGAATGAATTAGAAAAACATTCTATGTAATTCCCAAGTGAGAAAACTCAAAAAGCATCCAAAAAGCCCTAAAGGAAATTTAGCATATGGTCCTATTTAGAAACATGATGTAGATTTTCACATTTAATTTTTTTTGAAGAAAACACTGTACCTTTAAAATAGATTCTTAAAGCTTTTCAAAACCCAAATAGCATGTTTATTTCCAAAAGTGAAACTGCAAACATCTGGCAGCAAGATGCAAACTCTTGCCCTTGGAGATTATTCCTTATTTTAAGATTTATCCTCTGGTGTTGCCATGACTACTGACCATGAACTGAAATTGCTGTGTAATACGTTCTATCTCCCATAGTGATTGTATCTGAAACCAGCAGTAAATTTCTAGTAATTAGAGGAGACAGCCTTAAAGGTGGACTTGACAGAGTCTTCAAACGCTGTGTTAAAAGCTTCTCCAGGGGTTTAGGCTACTGGTTGTTGATTCAAATGGTTCATCAGCATGGACAGAATAATTAAAAATGAAGTTGAAAATTTGGCCTAGGAAAAATCCTTTTGCCACATTTCAATGTGTCAAATCATGTCAAAAAGGAAAGAGAGAAAATCCAATCCAACATTAATTGGATATGCTAGAAAGTTAGTTATGTGTTTGGTAGATAAATCCCTGGTTCTCTGAGAATGCCAGAAAAGTGGTTACTGACTTATGACATATTAATTCTGAATTGGAGAGAAAGGGATAACCTTTGGACTTCCCAAAACTAAAGAGGGTCCAGTTGGGTATGCTTTTATCTATAATATCTAATAATTTACTCTTTCTCTGGGCCTGGAGTGATTTACGTTCTTTTTACCTAAAACAACAAAGCTTGTGAGTCACGTAGGAGAGAGTTAATCTTGCTTTAACAGCATATGGCCTCTCATAACTGCATTCTTACTGAAGGCAGATAGATGGCTACCTTTTCCTAGTGTAACAGACTGATTAGGGAAAGGTTACTGCTGGTGATGATGTCTCTGGTCTGCCCTACATGGGCAAAAGTCGAATTTTTGTTTTGTTTTGTCTGGTTTTGGTTGTGTTTGTTTTGTGTTTTACAGGGGCTAAGAACTGAATCTATTCCAAGGTCAGTTATGTCTTTTGCTCCCAGATAATAGGAACATACATTCATATTTCAGTACTTTGACCTGAAACCAGTCTCTAGGAGTATTCTAATTGTGCATCTGCATTGAGTTAAAAGGAACACTACTGTGAATAAGAGACAGTAAGCACCTACTTCATCCTCATGGTGCATGGTAGTGGTGGATGAGAGGCATCACAAGAGGAATGAGAGAAGGAGAGGGAGAGAGGGAGAGAGGGAGGGAAAAATAAGGAGGGAGGAAGGAAGTAAGGGAGGGCCAAACAAGTGTCAAGAAGGACAGAAGACAGGATGCGGAGTGCAGAATAATGGGTGGCAGAGAAGGTGGGGAGAGACAGCTACTGTAGAAAAAAGGTAACGTTTAAAAGGTATCTGAGGGGTTCATGTGCCAGAGATAGGAAAGTGGAGTAAAAATACTAAAAAGTTTGCATTTTAAATCCTGCACCTTGTATTTATTCTTTTACTAGTTCAATAAATCTATTGAGTCTCCACTACCTGTCAAGTCACTGCGTTATGTGCTTGAGGCCACCTCAGAGATCCAAACAGGCATGGCTCCTGATTCACAGAACTCAGTGGTAGGGAAGATGCTGTTGACAAAGTAGTTCACTGTGATTTACATCACCATAAAGCTGGTCTTATAGTATTCCTTGTAAAGCAGAATATCACAGTAAAGGTGGAATATGAGGTTCCAGAGAGGCAAAAATGGTCCTTTGTGAACCTCAGGATACGCATGGCTCTCCAGAGCTATTGGAACAGCAAGCAAAGAAAGGGATAATTTATAACTGCTGGACCTCATGGAGGGTTCTTTGTGTGTAGACGAGAGCTATATTTAAGTAATCCAAAACCAAAGGAAGTCCACAAGTCTCTTTTTATCCCCTCCCTTACCTCTCAAATCTCTACCCCTGCATCTTACATTTGGGGTGTGTGTGTGTGTGTGTGTGTGTGTGTAGGAGGGTGCATGCTGGAAGAAGAGCTTTTGCCCCACTCCTTTTTAAGCAAGTCAGGAGAGCTGCTCCCTGGCACTGCTCCAGCTACACATAGAAGAGAAAATCTAAAGAAGGATGACCATGAGACACCCCATAAGCACTCTGAATTCAACTGATTGACTTGCTCATCAGAACAAAAGCACTAGTTCCAATGTTGGAGTTCAATAAAATGTCCTTATCTTTGACTTTGACCTTTCTGTACAAATGAGTAGAAAAGCATAAGCTCCCCTGGCCAAAAAAAAAAAAAACACACAAAAACAAAACAAAAAACCCCCCATGATGACTGTATCTCTTACGTAAAACTATTAGCAAGAGTGACATCCAGTGTGTCTCCTCTGAATAGAGCCAGTCCCGAGCACTGAGTCACCCTGTGGCAAGGTAAACCTCCAGCCCCCAACATCTGTAGGTTAGGAGAATGTCTGCTCAATAAAAATAGAGGAGGAGAAGCAGGGATGTCACTGTGTCCTGCACAACAACGTGTGAGTTGGATGGGAAATTAAAAGTCAGAAATAATATTTAGAAATAAAGGCAAAAGACATCATAACTTCAGAAGCAAGGGCCTGGTGGGTGGATCAGACCTGATGAGTCGGATCCCTAACAAAGGAAAAAGGCCCACGAATTCTTTATTTAAAGGGAAGCACATCAAAGGGATTTATTGTTAGGAAGGGTTCTTCAAGGTAAACAAGAAGAGAGGCTGTGAGGAAGTTGGCCTGATTGGAGCCATATCACCTATAATTCTTCCTCCTCGGGGCAGCTAGCGCCTCAAGGTTTTTTAGAGGCACTGGTATCTCTTTCTGCCTCAGGGTAGCAGGCATCTGAATCCAAAGCTGTGGAACCCGTAAATCCCATGCCAGGCATAGCATCTGCCCCGTTAGCAGCAGCCCTTTGCAAATGGTCATGTGTTTCAGCACCATTATACCGAGAGAAACCCAAAAGGCCGGTCTAGCTGTCCAAGGCTGTGGAGTTCAAAGCAGTAATTCATTTGTTGCTCTCAAGACAGGAAAAAAGAAGGAAACAGACACAGTCAAAGTGATTCTTTCTTCAATGTTTGGTAATTTTTTTTTTAAATTAACTGGTAGGTTTCCTAAAGTGATACATAGTGTCACCTAGTCCATTCCAGTTAAGCAATATTTTGTAAGAAAACCAGTATCCTTATTTAGTTTACAGATCCTAGGACATTATGCTCTTTAAGTCAAAATAGTGACCTGTTCTTCTTCAGGACAAGTACAAACTAATACTTTTAGCGATAATTAAAGCTTTGCTTGAGTTGTGGCTTTTTGTCAATTTGAGTGGAGAAGCAAGCCATTATGAGCACAGATTAGCAGGTGTGAAAGTATCATAAAACTTGACTTACCCACTGTCTTTCTCCAAGTTTTCTGAATGGAAAATTGTTTGGTGATAAAAAAGTGGCAAAAGCAATTATATAATAATTAATCACAGCAAAAGCCTTACATATTAAAAACTAATAAAATAAAATACCTTCAGTGTATGTGGTTCACAATATTTGAAATTCCTCAAAACAAGAATTGAAATCACAGAAACCCAACTCTCAGAGGACAGACAGTTCAGTCCTATGAAGAAGCATGAAACTTATTTCTCTGGTCTTCTCAGCTACAGGATGAGCAAGAATGGTTTGGGTAAAACCTATATGACTTTCATTATATGACAGCTTTACTACCATACTGATTTTTTTATTCTACTGGACTTTGGTTAACATTTGTTTAAAAATAAAGAGACAGTTTTGAGTTGAAGCAGCTATTCCTACAGAGGGAAGTCCTTGGATGTGGAAACTACAAAGTGAAATTCATGGCTCATAAACAAAATTAAAGGATAAGCAAGCAATTATAATCATAAACTCTATCAAAAGAATATATAAAATCCTGCAGTCTTGGAAATTACTTCTGAAATTTCATAATGTATAAAATAACTTACAACATGGCAAGAGTATTCTAATTCTAAAATTAGGAAGGCTGTTTAGAATGTACATAGAATTACAACTTAAAGAGAAGAATTAAAAACATTAAAAAGTTTTTCAGACATTATGATGTGATGAACAGTAGTGATTATAAGATTATACCTAAGACTGGTTATTAATCTATTGGATGGATCAGAGCCCCAAACTATCAGACATCATTGCTAATCCCCAAACTCTAATTAGGATTTACTTTTATGAAATTTTTTTCCTATACTTGTATAAGAATATGTAACATTTTGAGGTAGTCATCCTTTAAATATGACATTCACATTAAATAATCCAGGTGGTATATTTACATTTCTTCCTACTAGAGTCCTAATTCCCTTTCCACTAGGAAAAGACTGTATTATGACTAAATCAGTGAAAAACTCTGGCCCTAAACAAAACTAACCTTTATTTCTAAACCTCTTAGTTCCTACTACTCTTGAATAAGAAGGCATTAATTTGACTTAAAAGTCATGCCTGTCTGGATCATGCAATGCTGTTAAAAAACTGCCTTCCTGCAATCACAGCCACTCTGGAGGCTGAGACAGCAGGATTGAGAGTTCAAAGTCAGCCTCAGCAGAAACGAGGTGCTAAGCAACTCAGTGAGATCCTGTCTCTAAATAAAATACAAAATAGGGCTGGGGATGTGGGCTCAGTGGTCGAGTGCCCTGAGTTCAATCCCCGATACCAAAAAAATAAAAAACAAAACCAAAAACAAAATAACCTTCCCTATAAGTGGATGATGGTATATAATGGGGGTGGGGAGTGAGAGAAGAATGGAGGAACTTTAGATTACGTAGAGGGAAATGAGGTATGAGGTAGAGGGAGAGAGGGTATGAAAAATGGTGGAATGAGACAGGTATCATTACCCTATGCACTTGTATGATTACACCAATGTTATAAATCTATATCATGAGCAACCATAGAACAAAATGATGTACTCCATTTGTGTACAATGAATCAAAATGCAGTCTGTAAAAAATAATTTTAACAAATCTTTCCTTTATCAACAAATAATTAATTAATCAGAAGACAAAACAAAACTTGCAACCTATGAGTTTGAAAATTAACTCTTTTGAAATACATAGTATCAAATATTATAAAGGGGAATGCAAATAAATACAAGCTGTTACTTGGTCAAATATTAGATCACCTCATCTACTTTAAAGAAGAAAATAAATGTTAGAATGTTAAAGAAGGAAGAAATTGAAACTTTGACATGTCAATTCGAGGAACTAAGCAATGAAACTCAGTTTAGAAATATAATAAATGGAAACTGGTTGATAATCAATAGGTACAAAATAACCAGCATAATTTGCTGAACAAACAGTGTAAGTCTCAGCAGTTTTGGTACAAGTCCTACAGCATGACAAGATGAAAAAAGAAATTTCTTTTTCTCAAGTGACTCCATTTTTTTTTTTTTTTTATCACATGAATCAATAAGTGCATTTTAACAGCGGTATAGGAATCTTATAGTATGTTAGGAAGTTTTAATATGAAACTTTAAAAATGTTACCATGTATCCACGTTATTTATTTACCCATTTATTCTAGATAAACGTCTCAAAGTTTACAGGTTTAAGACACTAACAAAATTAATTCTAATAATACAAGAACTGGACTATCTTTTTTTTTTTTTTTTTTTTTTTATACAAGAGATTAAACCCAGGCGCCCTTAACCCCTGAACCACATTCCCAACTTATTTCATTTTTTATTTTGAGTTGCTTAGGGCCTTGCTCAGTTGTTGAGGCTGACTTTGAACTTGAGATCATCCTGCCCCAGCCTCCTGAGCCACTGTGCCCAGCAGAGCTTGCCTAACCTTTAAAAGAAAAAAAATTGCTGCTTTTACATATATGTCTATTATGTCTATTTCTTTACACAATACATATTTAAGAACATATGAAATACGGAAATATTAAAGGGGACACTGTTTCCATGAATAAGAAGCAGAGTGAACTAGGAATCACATGACTGAAATCTGGAGCTGGCTCTGTCCTTCATAGCCCTATGGGGTTGTCACATACCACTTTATACATCTTTAACTGGGAAATGAGAAAAAATAATGCCTGACTGACTAATTAAATTAATCTTTTTTTTTTGAGAGGGGAGGTGTAAGGATCATTTAAAACAACATATGTAAAAATACTTTGAAAAGAATTAGAAATTTTACAAATATAGACATTATTATTCCTATGTATAGGCCAAAGTTTGGAATATGAATCAGGTTTTATGTAGTACAGAATAGAGGTCTGATAACCTAATTAGGATTTAAAAACCAGGCTATAATAAAAAAAAATTTAAATAATATCATGTTGGAATTTGTCTCTAAAACTTGAACATTTAATTGAAAGCCAAAGTAAAAATTTGTATGTGTGTGAATTTTTAATAATGAAGAATTAGTTTTTTGTTTCATCCTTCTGTTTACACTGAATGTTTGCTGCTCAGAAATTAACTCAAGAAGAAAAAAAAGTAAAATAGCAACTTAGGCCTTGATGGGATTCCAAAAGGAGGTCAGTACCTCCCTTAGCATCTCAGATTATTCTAGGAAAAGGCCACAGTGAGCAGTCAGGGAGAAAGTACTGAGGTGTGACTTCATTAGGGGCCATATCCTTAGCACAGATACACAATGACCTGCCCACAGATTTCTGCCATCTGTGGAAGCAAGGGCCACTGTTATTATTTGAATGGCATGGGTTTGGTAATCAATGGCTCAATTTACTACTCTGCTAAAATTGACTTTGGAGTCTGGGCCCTGCCGAACCTCAGTTTGGGACAGTCCTATCTAGTGTCTACTTTAGAGCTGTGGTCAACGTGGACAGAAACCCATGCTCACAAGCACTGAAGGGGGGAGCCCCTTGTGCGTATTCTCTGGATTGAAGATGGCATGTTTGGGAAAGAGCAAGCATTGTGTGGAGTCTGGCTTGCTGCAGATGGTTTTCTACACAGGAGCAGGTCCATGATGTGGGTCCTAGCAGCATTTCTCAAAGGATTTCAAAGGTTTCATGAAACCCTCTGATAATGACTTGGTTCAACATTATTTATCAATTTGCAGATAACTCAAGGCTCTCATAAGAACAATTTGCACCTCTGTGCTCCCTCCCTGCCATTGCCTTTCCTTAGAAGTTTACTTAAATTTCTCATCTGTTACAGTTCAGTTGTTATTTGAATGCTAGTAATTAGAATCTCTACCTGCTATGATTTGGTTTCTTGATAAGCAGGCTGACCACTAAACCTTAGGTTTCATAAGAAATGCTCCTGCTTCATGTTTCAGCCCAGTCCTGTGGCAACGTAAACTGTCTAAAAGGGTTAGGGTACAAATGGGTGATGACGACTCAGCTAGGAGAACACAGAGTGAAGGGGATCACCCACAAATGACAAGTTAGCTGACCCCTTACTTCAACCCTGCACCACACTCAACTCAAAGTGAATCAAGAACCTAGGAATTAGATCAGAGACCCGGCACATACTAGAAGAAAATGTAGGCCCAACACTCTAACATATCTGCTCAGGAATTGACTTTCTAAAGCGCAAGAAGTTACCTGAATATTTCTTCTATGAAAGTTTTAAAGGTATTCAAAAATATAAAAGACAAGTTCATGAAAAATATCCCTCTGCTTCTTGTGATGACGAAACTGAGGTCAGCAGAATTGAAAGCACTTCCATCCTAGATTTGTAACATCTACTTCTCTGCGCTGGAACTCTTGAAGTGGTGCTAGACAATTGGCAAGACCAAAATCTAATTACACAACACTCCCCGCCCCCACCCAAATCAAAGCTAGTCATCATTTAAAATAGGCATGTTAATGACACCAGAAATAATAAATTGGAGCAGATAGCAAAGGACTCAATATTGAGAAAGCACAATATGAGCTTTCCTAGATAATTAATTTTTCACCAACCAGACTATTCAAAGCACATACTTGAGAGAGAGAGAGAGAGAGAGAGAGAGAGAGAGTGTGTGTGTGTGTGTGTGTGTGTGTGCATGTGTGTGTTTGTGTGTCTAAAGCCATACATGGTTTGAGTAGAAAGGTAAGTGAATGCCCTTTTTTGGACAAATTAGATATTACTCTTCCAGAATAACTATGGAAAATAAATGACTGTAATCAGTACGACAATGGGACTTAATTGGCTGAGTTACAGATAGAATAATATGAAACAGACAGCCCTGAGCTTCAAAACCAGGCTCTGCGATTAGGCCTGGGTAATTGGTAGGGCACTGAGGAAGACTTACATCTCTTTGAATCCAGAGGCATTGTTACTTCAGTTGTGCCATAAAAGGGGATTATTATTGCTTAAGACACCTCGTTTCAAATCTTAGTTACTATCCCAGCTCTTTCTCTTTCACTGGCCATTTGCATACTTTCTGGATGGCCAAGTCTCAGAAATCCTTCTCTGAGTACAGTACTTGGAACAGTTCTCCCTCCTCCCAGAACAGTATTGCATGAAGAACAAAATGCATGGTACCTGCCATGGATATGCTAGATTCAGCCAAGAAAGGGCTCATTTCTGCCCTTGAGATAGAAGCACAAGGTGATACAAACTTATCATGACCCCAGAGCAATAAAAAGGAAAGGATGAATAAATCCACCTGAAGCATGTAAATATCATCCACTTTCCCCAAACATGAATTTTTTCTACACATGACACCCCCCAACTGAGAATTTGATCATTGTTGCTGAATATTTATAATAACCCCTTGTCCCTTCAGTCTTATCTTTTAAATTCTCATTACGTTTTTATTAACTATTTTTGATTAATTAACCCAGAGGGCTCTGCCACTGAGTCACATCCTCAACCCTTTTAATTTTTTATTTTTAGACAGGGTCTCATTAAGTTGCCAGGGCTGACCTTGAATTTGACATCCTCCTGCCTCAGCCTCGGGAGTCTCTGGGATTACAGGTGTGTTGCTGCCCCCATGCTCCTGGTCACTGTAACTTTTCTGAATAATTTTTCTTCCCTGAATCTTCCAAGCTTACTATGTCAAAGTCTTTGCAAATGCTTCTTCCACATTTGACTCCCAGCCCTTTTCCTCTACCTGCCTACATAATTCCTTTTCACTATTTCCCCCTGTCATGGTTTGGATGTGAAGCATCCCCAGAAGCTCATCTGTGAGACAAGGCAAGAAGGTTTGGAGGAGAAATGATTGGGTTATAAGAGCCTTAACCCAATCCCTGAATTAGCCCCCTGATGGGATTAGTTGAGTGGTAACTGAAGGAGGTGGGGCGTGGTTGGAGGAGATGGGCATTGGGGGTGTGACTTTGGGGTATATATTTTGTATCTGGAGAGTGGAGAACTCTCTTTTTTCTCTTTTTCTGATCGTCATGTGAGCTACTTTTCTCTGCTGCATTCTTCTGCCATGATGTTCTGTCTCACCTCAAGTCCCAAGGAATAGAACTGACTGTCCATGGACTGAGACCTCTGAAACCATAAGCCCCTAAATAAACTTTTTCTCCTCTAAAATTTTTCTGGTTGGGTCTTTTAGTCACAGCAGTAAAAAAGCTGACTAAAACTCCCCCAGTCTCTGGGATGGGGTCTGATATCTCCTTGATGTTTCTGTAAGATCCTCTTACCATGAGCATCTGATTATAACTGTGCATTTTGTTCTTACTTGACTATAAAATATCATTTCTGCAGGATCAGAGAACATATCTTTTTCATTTTCATGAACAACTCATCAGGCTTCACTGGAGACTGACCAGTGTTTAAGTGGGCAGATACTGTAGCCACAGTGTCTGAGTTCCCAGGGTGGGCACTTCTTACCTTTGTTACTTAGTGGAAGTTCATTACCTTTCTGGGCCCAAATGTCCTCATCCGTAAAAAGGAATAATAAGAAGTTCACTTCCTCATAGCATTGTGAACATTATGTGAACTGATATATATAATGTACTTAGAACATGTCCAACACCTATTTTGTAGATGTCATTCTGCTTCAGCACCACCAGGGATAGGCACATTGTAGGTAATTCACAAAACTTTGTTGTAAAAATTAATGGATAATTAAACATCAAATATAATGATTTTCAATTAGCCTCTTTTTATTAGCTGATTTTCTACCCCTTATTGTTCATAATTGGCCCATTCAATTGATAAGTATTTATTATCTACTTTGTTAAAACTGTGAACTATGTTGAGAATACCCACTTCATTTTGTAAAGGACTGAAAAAAAATACCTGTCATAAAAATGATAGAACTGGGCAAAACTCATTCTCCTTCTAGAGTGCTCATAATAATAGCCTTCAGTTAAGTTTAAACTGGGAGCTCTCTGAGGTCTTTCCAGAGCTGAAGAAAATGATTACAACTTCTGATGTTTTTTCATTTCCAATTTGTGGGAGCTTTTTACCTTCTTTCGGCACCTCACCTAACTATTATGCAATCAAAATCAAGATCAAGTTCTTAAGAAAAGAAGTAAATCTGTAAAGCTGGTTATTTCATAAAGCTGCATCTGAGAGGCAAACCTCATGATAGAACTGACCAAGAGAAAAGACTCAAAATGCTACAAGAATAAGTAGAAATCTGTGAAATTATAACTTGTTTTCCAAAAATTCCACTAAAATCAACATTCTTAAACATGGGATTGCCCCTTACTGTACTTTTTAACCTTTTTCCAAGGAATATGCCAAACTGGGCTGCTATTCCCTGGAATATGCCAAACTGGGCTCAGTTTCCCTTTGCCTTCAATGATATTTTCTTCCTGCTTTGTATATGCTCTCCTCAGTCCTGGAAACTGTCTCTGGAAAAGGAAAATTCTAGCAGCTCTGGGAATAAATGATCTGTACTCTCCATATGCTGCAGGGATTGAGGGCCCTTGTCAAGCAGAGCCATAAGACAGGAACAGAGGGCAGGTGCATCCATCTCCACTTAGTTCTTTCTGTGAATTACTTCTCTTCTCCTCTACTTCCCGATCTCCCTTTCATTCCACTGATGTCTTGCCCTGTGTCCATGGTGGTGATAATGTAGCTCCTGAGTTTTCTTTGTCTCAGTTTAACAAGGTCTAGCATAGCATGGGCTGGCGCTAGGTACAGTTAAAGTAGCCCAAAGGTTGGGAGCAGGCACTTTTGAGTCACACTGTGTCCACAGCACATGGTGAAACCTGGCATTCGGTTTCTATGGAAGGAGCACCTGCTGAATGCCAGGTAATACTCGAGCTGCTGGGGATTTACGGTGAAATGTGGTGCAGCCTCTTCATGTACTGACTTGGTGACTTCAGACTACTTAGTCCTCTCTCTGCACTTCAATTGCCTCATTTGCAAAGAGAAATGATGCCAATTTTATGAAGTTGTATAAGGATTAAAAGAATTAACTTTTAGTACAGTACATTGTAGATGCTCAAAAATGATAACTAGCCAGGTATGGTGGTGCATGCCTGTAATCCCAGCAGCTGGGGAGGCTGAGGCAGGAGGATCATCAGTTCAAAGTCAATCTCAGCAACTTACTGAGGCCTGTGCAAGTCAGCAAGACCCTATCTCTAAATAAAATATAAAAAGGGCTGGGGATGTGGTTCTGTGGTTAATACCCCTGAGTTTAATCCCTGGTAACAAAATAAATAAATTAATTAAATAACCATTATTTTTGGTGATGATGGTGATGAGTAGGAAGAAGATGAGGTGGGCAAGTTATTCTGGTTTTCAAAGAGCCTGATGTTCAGTGAGATTTGAGGGATGTAGGAAGAGTTTTATATACCTAAACATTTTGCTTGAAATTTAAAAGACAGTGAAAACTATGATTATTGTGTGGTTCTTTTGTTTTTATTTTAATGTTGCATAATAGATCCAAGAGTAAGAAATGGAATGATCAGAGATGCCACTTTTTCCATTGATGACTCTGATTCTACATAAGCAATTTCTGATATTCCCAAACTGAAATCCCTACTGGTAAAGAGAGTGTCTGCAGAAAAGGGGTGTCACCCTCAGAGAGCACAGTGATACCTTGTGTGGGGGAACTCCTCACTTGTTGATGGAGAAGGCTGGGGTCCTCAGAGCTGAACTCCACTTACACTGAGGGACATGTTTAGTGTGACTTCCACTCTAGGAATGAGAACAAGCCCTCAAGAAAGTGAGGAGGCTTCTCACAAGCAACATAAATCGAAGGGGAAGGTGGGGAAGCTAAAGTAAGGATGCTTTTCATTCAGCAACATTTATTGTGAGCTGCTTACACACCAGGAAAAATGCTCAGAATGTCAAGGAAACACTGATGAACTGGAGCCTGAAGTCCTCGTCCTTACTCAGCTGATGGGGCAAGTGAGTGGTAGACAGCAAAGGAATAAAGAAAAAAAAAATTAAGTAATCACAACTATTGACAAGCAGATGAGGGAAATAGCTTGCTGTTCTCAGTAGTCTCTAACAGGTCCCTGGGACCCCTCTGACTGAGGCAGTGTGGTGGGGGGTCCTACAGCTGCTGATGCGTTCTCCTCTCAGTGACCCTCCACGCCAGGAGCTGGCTCTACTTGAAAGGGTAGGGGAGTCAAGCTCCAGAGGGCAGACCTTAATCAAAGGGGGACCCAGCCTATAAGTTAATGCCCTGTCCTTCCTGGCATTAGAGGGAGAATTCTGGGGTGAATTTTACATGACTCCTTTGAGAGTTCCCAGCATGAAGAAACTCACTGCTCAGAGAGGTAGCCATTAGTAACGTCCCCTCCTTATTCTCACTCCCTCCTCCCTTGTCACTGCTACCTGGAGTCACCTCCCAAATAGCCTAATGCCATCAAGTGCTTGTTCCAGGCTCTGCTTTGAGGGGAATTCAAATCAACACCTGGTGAAAGAGGATAAAATGCGGGAAAAGGGCAATGCAGACACTAGGAATGAAGAGGCACCTAATCACAGGCAGAGGTCTGCGTATCCAGACCGGGGCGTCTGGAAGGCACTGGTGAGTGAGGAATGGGAAGCAGCTCCAGGGGTTGAGAGCCCTTTGGGAGACCTTGAAGGGCTGCAGCCAGTGCTGGGAAGGGAAGCAGGATGAGCTGTCATCAGATGTTAGGACTTGGAAAGATGAGCATTGTGGAATTTTATGCCAACTAGCTTCACGGTCTTTGTAATCCAGAGAGCTTGTCACTCCTATATATTTTGGGATATATAGGAGTATATATTCCAAATGAGAGTATATATACCGTTTGAGTATATTCAGGATTTAGCTTGTCTCTCCTCTCTCCCTTGTCAATAAACCTCCTGTAACTTGCCCAATGCTCTTGGCATTAAAACAAGCAAACAAACAAACCCAAATCCTTTTCACTACACACATAGACATCTTACATTTTTGGGGGGTGTGGGGGAGGTGCCAAGAATTGAACTCAGCGGTGCTTAACCACTGAGTCACATCCCCAGCCTTATTTTTTATTTTGAGATAGCCTTGTGAAGTTGATTAAAGCCTCACTAAATTTTCGATGCTGGCTTTGAACTTGTGATCCTCCTGCCTCAGCTTCCCCAGCTGCTGGAATTACAGGCAGGCACCACCAAACCCAGCTTATACTTGGTTTTGAATCTCAGTTCGGTCAGTTACAGCTGCATGACCAGCTTTGAACAGGCTGTTAAATTGTCTTTCCTCTTCATCTGATAAAATAAATATTAACCAGTAAGTAAGGTTACTGTAGAGATTATATAAGTGAATATATGCAGTAAACATTTAACTTTTGATTCTCAGTAACAGCTCAATAAATGATAACTTTGAAAAACAAAAATAGCAATGTATGTATCAGTACATCTTTAATTAGAAGAGGAAAAAAAAGCCCTTCAAAGATTTAACTAAGAAACTTCTTCACTCTATTATAGCAGAAAAATCTAAATGTCTTTTTAGGATTGTGGGGTACTGAATGTGTGCTAATGAAGCTTTGGAACTACCAAAGTACCCCTAAGGAAAGAAGTTGTAAATCTCGAAAAGTATGATTTATTGATTTCTTTGACTTTGGCTCAAATGTATAGCCTTGAGTATAACTGCCCTGCTTTCCGTTGGGTAACAAACAGCAAAACTTAGTAAAGTTCTCACGTGTTGAAGGCTCTTCCTGTGCTCCTCTGATGGAAGTCCCCTGGTAAGATGCATTTTGGTGTTGAGTGTGATTGCTTCCAGGCTGCACCTGTGCTTTCTCAGAAGCACCTCCTAGAGAATGGGCTTCTAGCTAGTGTTGAATAATGGACAAGGGCTGCACCCTGTGAGATCTTTAGTAAGGCACCTTTAATTCTGATTTTTCTCACTTGTTAAAGAACTCTCCAGTTCAGGTTGTTATGTACTGAATTAAATTTGAGTTACTCATTCTAAGCACTTGGTTTTTTTTTTTTTTTTTTTTTTTTTGACTATGATGCATTCAGTAAAGGTAGCTCCTTGAAATAGAAATTACCCAAATGGAAAAGATCAGGTGAAAAATCGTGGGTAAGCAATTCCACTCTCTTACAAATTCACTTGTCTTAAAAAGCCATTATTCTTTTGTCATATAATTGAAGCAACCTGTAAGTAAGCATCCTGGTGCTTGAGGAAGTTGCTGCTGGAAAGGTTCTTTTTTCATGGTTCATATGTAAAGAAATCCTGCAACATTATTATACTCCTCGTATTCACCTATTGATTGATGCTCTTTCAAAGAAGAAGTATTCACAGCCTTTGTGTGTGAATTTTTAATAAAAGAGCACATTAAAATGAGCATTCAAAATATTGGCATGTTAGTTCTGGGCTTCCATATAATTCTCACAGTTTGTCTCTATTGTGTATATTCAATTTTAAAATTGTACAAGGACTTTATAAACTCTCCTTAAACCACTGTTTGCCTTAGCAATGGTTAACTATCCTGACGTAAAGCTATCTGAGTTGAAATGTGACATTAGTATGTGGTAAAAAATGAAGTATTTGGTTCTGGTCTCAATATTTAGATTTTGGAGTTAACAGGAAGAATATAAATTCCAATATAGCCAACAATTTCTATCTAACAGCGAATTAATGAAAACATTCTTTTCTTAAGCAATAGTCAGCTATTAAAGCTACATCATGGGTTACTGGACCACAAACTCAATCAGGTTTGTGCATTAATTCTAGTTTTGCATTTCCTTTCATGTATTCAGACATAAAAATATGTTAACTATGGAGGCAGCAAATGACACATTGCTTCCTAAACATGGCTTTTGCACAAGGGCTTTAGAAGCAATAATAAGGGCTTATACTTATTGCATACTTATTATATTTCACAGAACAACTCTCAAGTGAATAATACTATTTAATTCTTACAAGCCAGAGAGGCAGACACATTTTTTTTTAAAGCATCTCCATTAAAAATAAAAGGAAAACTGATGGACAAGGAGCTTCAGAAGCATGATAAATATGTGGAACTGATGAGTCCTAGGAGAGGGACTCGGGCCCATGTCACTGTGATCTACTGTGCTAGCCTGTGTTTTGTCGACACCAAAATTGTCCTGACTTCTTTCACTGCCAATAAAACCAATCCAATCCAGGAAAGAGCAGGCAGAACAGAACATTGTGCATAGTGCTCACATTATTCTCGCATTATGCCCCTGAGCACTGACCTATATTTCATCAGATTTAATATATATCTATACTAGAGTTTCCCTTATCTTAACCAAAGGTTTTCATACAACCATATCATTCGATCTCATAGCTGATGGCAACTTTGAGAAGCCATTGATTTTAAGATATATCCTGACTTCACCGTGTGTAAGTTTAAATCTTCTTTATTAATGTTTTAAAATCAGTGTAGAATAATAAATATTGATTAGCATTGATAATCAAAATTCATTCAATGGAAGTCTTGGGCCTCTCAGCAATCTGATTTTGATTTAGCTGTCAGTAACACATTATCCAAGAAAATAATCATTTAATTCTAACACAGCCTAATCAGTCTTTTCAAAGGATGTGTCATGTTCATCGACCTGGGTGTGATTTTCATTCAAGCAACCACAATTAGAATCAGCCACATCCTTTCTCTTTCTAGAATTAAAAGAAAAATTATGATGTCTGTAGAACTTGGTCATTGGTGTCAGGTTTCATACTGTTTGGGTTGGAAATATTTTGAATATTTCAGTACCCATCAAATCGCAAAATCTTGAGTCAGAAGAAATTTTTACATTCTAGCTGGTTCATCTTCCACCCCAGGTAAGAATTCTCTGTGGTAGATCATCAGCTAACCTAAGAGGCTATGGCTGGGACATGTAGTAGCACAAATGAATTTTCTGATGACTGAGGTAGGCAAAATGTGATGTTTTATCCTGCAAAATAACAGATTCAAGATATTGGGTCCAATATTATGTTGCAAAATCTTCTTCAAATATCTTTATCACTTGCTACATGTCAAACCTGGGTGATGGGCCACGTGTGGGCCATGAGAAGCATTCACCAAGACAAAGAGAAGCAGTTAAAAGTTTTTTGGTGGAAGATAGGTCACAAGGGGGCAATGGGGACACAGCAAAGCGGGGATCTTGGCTTACATGCATTTTGAGTTCTTTGTGGGCCTTTGGTAGGCTTTTTGCTAGGAGTGGTTTATGCTAAATAAGGGGTGATTGAGAGATTCCTGTGTCTTACTGTTGGAAAGGTTGCCCATTGTGCGTGTATCAAATGCTTGTACCCAAGTTTTACAAGTAACATAGGTGAGGAGACTTTCTTAGGTTACTTTAGGTCAAACATTGGAGCTGCTGTTCATGCTCCTCCAAATGTTTGGGCAGTCTTTTGAAAAACAGGATCTTGCTGTTTTCACTTCCAGGACGTTAGCTCCTCCAAGGTTCACATAAGTCCTGCTATTCAAGGCTGGGTGGAGCTTGGGACAAGGGTCCCTAATCTATCCTGTTTCACCACATGTGGTAGCAATATCACTGAGTGCTTTGGGGTCTACACTGCTCAGGGTGTCCTCCAATTGACTCCAGATTACAGCGAATCAGGCTGGTGGATGATCCCCATCAGTATTTCCCTTGCATCCTTCTTTGCTCCACATAGGCACCCTTTAGCAGCATTGAGTGCCCCCCTGATAATTCTTTTCAGTTGCTAATGCTGACCTACTGGGGTGGAGGGTAAGGATTTATATCCTTGCTGCAAGTTATTCTATTACCCTCTACTTATTTCTTCAATAACAATAAAATAGCAAAAACCATCAAGAGTATGGCTGTATCTGGTAGGTTTTTCTGCTTCCCAGCGCGGAGTGAACCTCCTGGATGCAATGCTGTTTTAGTAAGCTTTTTTTTTCACTCCTCTGACTAAATGATCTGAGCAGCATAATTACAGAGGAGGAAAGATTTACTTGAGGACTCACTGTTTAGAGGTCTTAGTCCATAGAAAGCCAGCTCCATTCCTCAGGGCTGGAGGTGAGACTGAATGTCATGATGGAAGAGTGTGGCAGAGGGAAACAGCTTACATTGTGATCAGGAAGGAGAGAGAGGGAGAGAGAGGGGGAGAGAGAGAGAGAGAGAGAGAGAGAGAGAGAGAGAGAGAGAGAGAGAGAGAGAGACACTCCACTTGCCAGATACCCAATATATACCCAAAGCCATGCCCAGTTCCCACCTCCTCCAGCCCCACCCTACCACTTCAGTTACCACTCAGTTAATCCCTATCAGGGGATTAATTCACTGATTGGGTTAAGACTCTTACAACCCAATCATTTCTCCTCTGAACCTTCTTGCATTGTCTTACACATGAGCTTTTGGGGGATTCCTCATATTCAAACTCTAACAAGGGCACACATTGCTTTCATTGCTTTTGCCTTTTTCTGATTGATGATACCTCTCCCCTCTCCCATCTGGAACCTCTGACACTTGTTTCAGCTCAATCAAATTGCACTAATCCCCTCATATTTAAATGCCTCTGTTTCTCTCTTGGGCCAGCAAAGCACTGGCCTTGTTTTGTTTGTGTTGAAGTAACTTCTTTATGTGTCTAACCCACAGCAATTCCCTGCCCTCACAATTATATTAACCATGAACTGCTTCCTGTGGCATAGATTTTCTCCTACTATCTTCAGAGTTGCCCACTGCATTTTGGATGCTAAGTCAAGGTTCATTGAATCAAAGGGACAGTAGTCTCTACCCAAGCCCAAGGGTAATTAGTCAACCAGTGACGGGGCTCCTTTTGCTCAGCAGTCCAGTGTGAAAGATGTTCCAGAAACAAATGAAATAGAAGAAAGTTAGCTCCCGTTCTCTAGGGCAGCCTAACTGAGGTGGCATAAATACAGACAAGGGACATGATAAACTGAGGATCAATGCTTTTCTACATAGAAACATTGTTGGTAACTCCTGCATGCTCTTCTTTACTTAGGAGTTTTTTGTTTTGTTTGCGATACTGGAGATTAAACCCAGGATCTCAAGCATGCTAAGCAAGTACTCTAACAATGAGCTACATCTCCAGCCCAGTCTTTTCCTGAGCTCACCTTACTTTTTGCTATATCTTCCCCATTCTCTTCTTCCATGGTCACCCACATTGACTCTACTCCCATCACTTCATAGCTGGACCACTGCAGTAGCTTCCTTGTATCAGTCTAATCCATCCTGAACATGAACACTCTCCAACATCTGGGGGAAACACCAAGATGCATTCCAGTTTGATGCTGTCATGTAGTTTTGCAACACCACATCATTGCCTATCAGAGAATCATTGCTTGATGTCAGTTCTTTCTGGTTGCATTCAAGACCTTTCTTGCTCTGGTCCCACACTTTCTGGTCAACTTCAGATTCTTATCTTCAAACCATTTGTGTCATTTCATTAAATAAATTGGTTGACAGCTGTTTGTCTGAATTGACTCTTAACTAGGGATAGACAAGAATTCCTTGGTGCAGTAGCTCTATTGTCTGCTGTTCAATTATAAAATGAATCTGAAACAGATGCTTTTTTCCTTTCTGGTGACAAGTGGCTTGATTGATGTGAAAAATTTTAAGGTGCTGCTGAGCTGATGGAGCAATGAGGCCATACAGCTCCGTTGGCACAAAATGGAAGGATTACCAGGAATCTAACTAAATATCCTTATAAAGTTTGTTGGCTTTTCTTTGCCCTTTAATGGTAAAGGCTTAAGACTTATTGGTCTAAATCATTTTTGCCTGAAGACAGGGTATTATTTGTCATTTGTAGTGGGGCACCTGTTTGACATGCAAGACTGCTTTGGGTCTAGAAAGTAAATCTATGCATGGCAGATGGTGCTTCTATTAGTATTGACTTAGAGGCTTTAAGAAAATGAACATAATGTTTTTCTTCTATTCTTTTATTTATACTTTCAAATGTTCTTTGTCAAAATTTAGATCGCCCTAACCACAACTTCAAAGGACTCCAGCTCTTATAAGGATTTGACCAATATTGTTAAATACCCAAATGAAATGTTAGAAAGCAATCAGGTCATAGAAAGATAAATGGTAGTTCATTTTTTCTGTTTTATTTTGGAAAATCCTAGTGAAAGGTAGCAGCATCTACCTTTCTACAGGAAAGAGTTGTATCAGTGCTGAAGCTTTACGATGACCTAGCCTAGGGGAAACGGTGAATGGATCCTTGAACTCCCCTCTCCAGGTGTGTACCACTTTCGCAATGGCTTCATGACGGGCTCACTTTCAAATGAGACTACAGTGATATGAATTATGATTATTATGAGGAAGAAAATACTTCAGACAGCAGTATTGGCATCAGCACTCAAAACATTTCCATCATAACTCTAATGCTCTATTACCAATATCATTCTATAACAAAACACTCATTAATTCCATCAAAAAGATACCATCTATTAGCACCAACATCTTTCATTTAGCATATATGCTAAACCTTCGTTGAGGTGTTCTCTGGGATTATAATGTCACAAATGATACTAAAATTACTGTACTGCCATCAGAATGGTCTAATGCATTTTTCTATGCCTACAGGACGCTGTTTTAGTGACTTCTATAGCTGACTTTTTTAGCCCAGCTGCATTATTCAACATCTCTAAGTATCTCTTTTAGTCTGAACTAGAACTTCTCATTATCACCAATGCCATATCTAAGCATGCCCAACAATCTATCCATACCACACCTATAGGTATACCACTTTCAAAACTAAACAGTGTCTTAAGTCATCTTACGTGTGTGTGTGTGCGTGCATGTGTTATATACTCTAAAGATAAAAAAAAAGTGAGGATAGTATTGAAAAATATCATATGTGCCAGAAAGTTCAGTATGTCAAAAGAGCTGTGACTATGATGCTCAACTACATCTTGAAACAGGAGAGTGAACTGTAGTATACGCTTCTTCCACAGGGCAAACTCCTACGTACTCAATGCTCCTACAGAACATGATATACAGGGACCATTTACCTATATATATTGGTTACAAACATGCAGTGTTATAGTAATACCCAGGCCAATGCCTCTGATCAGCAGTACAAACAAGTTTTAACTTTAACCTCATTCGTTCTACCTGCAATAAGACTAATCCTCACAATAATCACTTTGGTGGCCAGTTGCACTTGTGTCTAAACATAATGTGGAATACATTCTCTGTTTTATTAATCACTTACAAATGAATTTACCTCATAGTCTACAAATATTTATCAGGTGCTAGAAGTTATGACTGAAATTTGAAAATTGTTGTTAATATAGTGACAGCATATCCACATGAAAAAGGATGGTATGTTTGTTTATTTTGTATCACTGTGACAAAATGCCTGAGAAAAACAACTTAGAGGAGGAAAGAATGATTTTGGATCAGGGTTTCAGAGATTTCATCCATTCTCACCTGGCTCCATTATTTCTGGACCCGTGGTAAGGTACAGCATTGTGGTGGGAGGGCATGATGCAGTAAAGCTGCTCACTTTGTGGAAGCTGAGAAACAGACAGAGAGAGGAAAGAAGGAACCAGGGACAAGATAAATCCTTCCAGGGCATGTACCAGTGACCTACTTCCTCCAACTAGGGCCCATCTCCTGTATTTTCCATCATCCCACAATAGTCCATTTAATTATTAACCAATCAATGAATTAATACAAAAATGAGATCAGAGTCCTTGTGATACAATCACTTCCTGAAATTCTACCTCTGAACACTGCTGCATTGGGGACTGTCATGGTTTGGATCTGAGGTGTTGCTCAAAAACTCACATGTGAGAAAATGCAGGAAGGTTTAGAGGAGAGATGATTGGGTTATAACCATAACCTAATCAGTGAATTAATCCCTAATGGAATTAACTGAATGTTAACTGGAGGCAGGTGGGGTGTGGCTGGAGGAAGTGGCTCATTGGGAGGCGTGGCTTTGGGGTATGTATTTTGTATCTGGAGAGTGGAGTCTCTCTCTCTGCTTTCTGATCATCATGTGAGCTGCTTCCCTCTGCCACACTCTTCTGCCATGGTGTTTAGTCTAACTTTGAGCCCCTAGGAATGGATTCTTCTGTCTATGGATTTAGACCTCTGAAACGGTGAGCCTCCAAAGCTTTCCCTCCTCTACAGTTGTTCTGGTCAGGTCCTTTAGTCACAGCAGTGAAAAAGCAGAGACCAAGCCTTCAACACATGAGCATTTGGGGGACATTCCAGATCCAAGTTATAACAAATGAGTGGAATCATCTTGTGATACATAGGCCATAAACTGATGCCTTAACTCAGCCACAATTGGCAATGAGCATTGTACACTCTCCTGTCAAAAGGTTGAATGTAAATCTGTGGACTTCGTGTCATAATTTTAAAAACTTGTGAAGTTATGGAGATCAAATTGGTGATAAGAACTATTTTGTCCTACATTATTCATGGTACTTTATAGCAGGTTATTATTTGACATCTATTTACAAACCAAGAATTAGGAAACCAATGACTATAAATTCTGTTGCTTATTATTTAAGTATATACTCTAAAGGTTAATGAAGCAGATATGAAAGCTTTTAAAAGAGCACTTAAATGTTTACAATTCACTAACCCTAGTTCTATTTTTCAATAGAAATCTAAGGACAGAATAGATTCTCTAAAAGGAAGTGTTATGGTTTGAATATGAGCTGTCCCTCAAAAGCTCCTGTATTAATACAGGAATGTTTAGAGGTGAAAAGATTGGATTAAGCTCTAACCCAATCAGTCCCTCCTAGTTTGAATAGACTAACTGCATAGTAACTCTAGGCAGGTGGGACATGCCTGAAAGAGGTGGACTACTGGAGACATGCCTTGGAAGGGTACTTCTTCCCTGTGGCTCCTCCCTTCTCTCCTCTGTCTCTGCTTCCTGACTCTGCCTTGAGCTCAACAGTTTTCCTCTGCTGGGTCCTTCCCGTACGACATTCTGCCTTACCTAGAATTCAGAGTAATGGAGTTGCTTGTCTATGGACTGAGACCTCTGAAACCATGAGCCCCAAATCAACTTTTCCTCCTCTAAGTTGTCTCATCAGATATTTTGGTCACAGCAATGCAAAAGCTGACTACAATAGAAGGAATCTCTCTAATTCATTCTAGACATCATTTTGAGTAGCTTTAATGATGATGGATGATACATTAGGTGATAGATTCTCATATTCAATGAAATGGCTCCTGATTTTTAAATACTTAAGAAAAATAGAAACTGTAATATACATGAAATGATAGCTTTATCATTGCAGTGCAACTTAATATCACTTCAAATTTGACTGCCAACATAGAAAGTTCTGAAAATGAAACTCTGAAAGCCTGCATTTTTCCTTTTATGAAGCTATTTTGAGCAAATGCTATAAACAACAAGTAGTTGCAGATACATCTTTTTGTACATTAGGAATGAATGTCAAATGTTCCAAATTTAGTTAAGGGATATGTGGAACACAGGGAGATAAATAGTAATCACAGGAACACATTAGTCAATCTCTCTGATAATTCCACTAGATCAAACCAGACTCAACATATTTGAATAGATATGATTCCCTAGGTGCATGTAGAATTAGAATCCTATTACTTAAAGGAAACAAGGTGACAGTAGGGTATCATGCCATTCTGATTCCCCAATGTGAAAAAAGGAGAGTGGTAGGTGCAGGCAGCTCAAACTCCTATTTCAATTGATGAATATCATGTCCCAGCCCACCAATGAATGTCATGGAATTATGACACCTGTATATCTGCCAAACCTATCGAAATATCAATGGTCCAAGTACCTGTGACTATGGCACTACTGCCTAATACTCCTATTACTTATAATCTTGGCAACTGGACATTGATTGCTTGCTTTAAAAATCTTACTAATATGATATATTAGAATAGAGGAAACAGCAAGATTTTGAGTTAACTGATTACATCAAATTAGAAGACACCATGAACCTCACCATAGGAGGGAAAGGATACTTTTCTAGGACAACTAAAAAAAAAAAAAAAAAGGAATCATCAAAAGTACAAATACAATACTGGATATTAAAACACCTACTATCAAAATGATAGCTGTCAATAAAACCTTAAACCAGTTAGATAAAGAATACCTTAGTCAGAAAACTATTGAATTCCAAGAACTTTGCAGACACTATGAAAAAGTACAGAATTTTCTAAAAATTATGGAAACTCTAAAATGTGAAATTAACTGAGCATGTTTTGAATTGTGCAATAATGCTTGTACCCCGCAGAGTGTTATAAACTCTTTTTACTTGCAAACCATTTGTCAGAGGTCTATGTGAATGGCCAAGAAACACATTTTTTTTGGTCTTTTACTGACTATATATATAGTACTATATAAAAAATCCATTGTGCTTATTTGCTTGATTCCAGGAATTTTTTTGTTAAGTTGGGAAAATAAGTAAGAAAATATAATTTACATGGTATTTGAAATCATAGCTTTGAAATTATTCCAAATACTTGATAGTGTGAAGTCTTAGGATTTATTCCCTCATTCCTCTTATCAGATCCCCTATGTAAGAACTTGATGTGAACTCATCCTCCCCTGGAAAATATCCTCAGACTCCCCAAATAACTGATAACTGAGAAACTGATTTTAACTACTGGGCTTCAAAATATATATACTAAAGAGTTCAACAGGCAGACACTTTGAGAACTCAGATGGCAACAGAGCCACATTCCTTTATCCTTATGTTATCCTTAAGGTTAATCTCCAGAGCCTGGTCTACCAACACCAGTCTCTAACATTGAGGGACCTAACCTGTTACTGTGGATCTCTGCTGTGGCTGCCAAGATAGCTTCTTCCAAGAACCACTCATATAAAGGTATATCTTGAACTTCAATTTGACTTTATTTCCACATAGGCCTGCTTTCATTCTATTTGAGCAATTGAACTTCAATAATTTTGTAACTCACTCATTATATACCTCATCTATTGAGTATATTCCCCATAAGATTTGTTCATGTTACTCTTCCCCTCTTAAAGAATTGTGAATCTAAGACAAAATTCTACTTGAATGGCAATAAGTCATGTGATTAATGAAATCATACCTTGATCATTTCCTTATTTCTACGTAGGACTCCATCCCGGAGATGCCAGTAACCATCTTGGCACTTGAAGATAGCATGTCTTGAAGTGAATCCAATTTCCAGAGGTAAGGTAGGCTACCCTCCAAAACAAGTCCCAACCCCTGCTTTGGGTGAACTGACCTACTGACTTACTTCTAAGAACCAGAATCAGGCAAAAGTGAGATTAGGTCTCATGACACTGTGATATCTACTTCTGGCCCTTGGCTCACTGTCTTTTAGAAAGACAGCCCCCATAATGCAAGCTGCTTTCTGCAGGGCCTCATGCATCAAGGAACTGAGGGCAACCTCCAGCCAACAACCCAGGAAAGACCATATCCCACCAGGAGCCAGGCAAATAATTTTACAAGTGGCTCCTGCCCAGTGGTGCTGGGATGAACACAGGCAGGTCAGTGCCCTTCATGCAGCAAATGATGGGTCCTGGGCTGAGAACCAAGACTTCTAACCTGAGAAAAATGTCAGGTGATAAATGTTTCAAGTCACTAATTTGTGGAATAGACATTCAGACTGATCCAGCACAGCTTTAGCTTTTCTCAATTACAGATGTCAACACAGCCTCCCACTTAAGGGAAGAGTTTACCAGCACCATTACAAATGAACAGAATCTGGCTAGATTATGCAAAAAAGCACATCATGTTAGGAGAAGATTTAAGATAGAGCTATGACTAATCAATATATTCTAAGTGGATAAAAAAGTAGAGTGGAAAAGGTAAAACTAGCCATACCATGTGTGGCAGTGGTAGAATGGAGAGACTCAGATCAAGCCTGCTGCTGAAAATAATTTCAAAATAAATTAATAAATATGTCTATATATTTAAATCTTTAATGAGATCAGAGCACTCCTAAGGCAGGATGAAATGAAGGGCCAAAATCCAGGTCAAGGAGGGAACAGAAGCTCTGAGAAATGAGCTAGGATGGTTCTTCCACCCTGAAACTTGCCCCAAACCAGGATGGTAGGGGCTGATAAACTCTCTCCAAGAGAAGGGATCCAGGCAAAAACTGGATTCCTGGACTGGGACCCCTAAGGGTCATATCCTGAGAAGAGAGGCCTGGAAAATGGAAAGAGATGGGCCCTCACCCACAAGGAAACGCTGACTGTAATCCCAAGGTTAAGGGGAGAGTCCACAAACCAGGGTGACGAGAAAATCTCTCCCTTCTTAATGAGGCTATCAGCCAAAGCCTTGAATGTCCTCTACACCTTTTGATATAAGATGTTCAACAGGCAATGAAAAACTACCCAAGCAGAGAAGGCAAGTCATAACCACAAACCAAACCCAGGAACTAAATCCACGGGGCTTAGGGCAATGAAATCACCAGAAGCAAACTTTAAAATAACTATGATTAATATGATCAAGGAGTCAGAACTCGAGAATGAGAACTTCAGCAAAGAAATAAAAACCATAAATGCAATCAAAGGATGTTCTAAGACTGAAAAATACAATAACTGTACACTAGACACAGATAAAGAAAATAGGCAGTTTAAAGCAGAGAAAATAGGGTGGAAAATAACCCTACAAACAACAGAATGATGTGAAATTACCTAACAGATGTGAAATTTGAATCTAAGGAGGAAAAGAGACCAGGAAAAAAGCAATATTTAAAGAGCTAGTGAATAAAACAAAATTTTCCCTTCATTAAAAGGTACCATTAAGAATTGAGAAAGCAAGCAAGATGGGAAAGACACACTTGAAACATATCAGTCTGACCCAGATGATGTCCAGAATAGAGAAAGAAAGCCTACAAATCAAAATAATGGGACAAAAAATCCATTTTACTGATTTATTTGTTTTTGTGGTATTAGGGATTGAACAAGGGACACTCTACCACTGAGATACCTTATTTTGGGACACAGTCTTGCTAAATTGCCCAGGTTGACCTCAAACATGTGATCCTCCTACCTCACCCAATAGAATGGATGATCCCCTCCTGGTATTTCTACCCTCAGTAAGTCATCCAATCCTAATCACCTTTGAAGGGCCCACCTAACAGCAATAATAGAGGACAGGGTTTCAACATATGAATGAACATCTAAGCAAAATACATGCAGTTATTGAGAAATGATTTAGCTCCTGATGCTAACAAACTTCATATTTCAAGACAACTGGAGAAATCTGAACACTGATTATATGAAAATAATAGTAAATCATTGCTACTGGACTTGAGCATTTTAAAGGAATTATCCTTGAGAGATAGATACTAGAATATGTAATGACTATTTAACAAAATGGTCACCCTGTCTATGCACAAGGACCTATTTATGATGGGGATAAAGATGAAGGGGCCCAACACGATCCCCCCACACTTGTGTATGTCCAAAATGTTCAATAGAAGTTTTAAATAGTATCTATTTTTATATCTATTGAAATGAGAAAGTCTGGGACAAATTGTTGAATAAAATGGTAGGGAACAGACTATGTAGGTTCATTTTAGGTAAAATTCACACATCTGGGGCACTATCCCCCCAAATAATTAACAAAATAGTGACAGTAGAGCTCCCTTGGATTATGATCTCAGGTGACTGTGTGATTTTCTCTTTATCCTTTTCCTGTATCATTTGAATTTTAAATATTCCCCTATTTTTATAATTGGATAAAGCAATGAGTCTAAACAAAGGATACGGATTCTCAAGTATTCAACCCCAGGGCAGCAGAAGCCCAGAATATTGTTAACCAATCCCAAAGAAAGAACTTGGGGGACTCAATGGAGAGTGTTTGGACATTTTATTACTCACATGCTCCTTGGGGCAGCAGGCTAGGACAATATGGAGGGTTGGGCCATCTACAAGCAGGAAGAAGTACAGGAGAGGTTGTATGCCTACTACACAGATGGATTTCTTCAGACATTATAAGGACATTCCTTTGCTTTACAATCAAGGTCACTATGTTTTGATCCCACCTAAAAAGACTGGAGAAAAAGCTAGGAGGCTGAGGCAGGAGGATTGCAAGTTTAAGACAAGACTCAGCAACTTAGAGAAAAATTTAAAAAGAAAAAAAGGACTGGGGATGTGGGTCAGTAGTAAAGCACCTCTGGGCTCTATCCTGTGTATGTATGTATGTATGTATAAATAAGTAAGCAAGTAAGTAAATAAATAAATAAAAGATTGGAGAAAAGGGAAGTACAAGAGAGGTGACCAGTTTTCCTTCTCTTTTCCCTCATTATCACATTCTTTGAAGTTCTTATTTCACTGCCAGGAACAGGCTTCCTGGGCACTGACTGGTGTTTACTCTGACACCCAGCATAGCAAGATCTAAAGGGGATGCATGACAAAGACAGAGGCTGAAGCCATGGACCTTGGTAAGGACCTGATGATCATCCACAAAAAGAAACCAAGCTGGCAGCAACAGTTGATGGCAGCAGATGCCCATGTCCACAGATAGTAGACAGAGTGGAACAAAAATCAGAGAGTGAGTCTAGGCAGATTCACTGGGAATAAATGTTCAGGAACAAACTGGGAATGCAGGTCCTCCCCCACAATGCTTAAATGACAAAGGAAAGAAAAAGTAGGCTCCACTCATGGGTGTGACAAGAAATCCTTGTCCTCAGGAGAAAAGTCTAAAGGTCATTAAGGCAGTTGAAGGACTCGAGGATAAATTAACAAGTGGTGCAAATTCCAACAGTCTCATGAGTAAAGGAAAAGAGGAGAAACAGATCATACACACTACGGAGGTGAGAGATGTGTTGTGGATGGAGTCAGCACAACCAGGAGACACACAAAAGTTTTAGAAATTCAAATAAAACAGGAGAGACCATGAGGATCAATGATGTACAGTGAGTCCATCAACCATTAATAGGTGAAAACACTTGGAAACAATAATGCACACACCATACTCCCAAGTTTTGATTGTTGTCTTCATCTTCTCCAAAAAGAGCAAAATTATAATTCAAATTGATGACCTATGTGAACTTCAGCCTTTTTCTCCTTAACTGGATTTGACCATCTCAGCTTCTTTCAGCCCTAGGACACTAAGATTCCATGGTTCTTGTTTTCATTTTTTATTCTTTTCAGTTATATTCAACACCAGGATATATTCTGACATAATCACAAAAGCATGGAATATAACCTGCTCTAATTCAGTGCCCAGCATGCTCCCCCAACCCTTCTTCTCCCCTCCTTCACTCCACGAATCCCTCTTCAATCCATTTATAGTTTTCTTTCTTTCTTTCTTTCTTTCTTTCTTTCTTTCTTTCTTTCTTTCTTTCTTTCTTTCTTTCTTTCTTTCTCTTTCTTTCTTTCTTTTTTTCCTTCCCTCCTCCTTCCTTCCTTCCTTCCTTCCTTCCTTCCTTCCTTCCTTCCTTCCTTCCTTCCTTCCTTCCTTCCTTCCTTCCTTTCTTTCTTTCTTTCTTTCTTTCTTTCTTTCTTTCTTTCTTTCTTTCTTTCTTTCTTTCTTTCTTTCTTTCTTTCTTTCTTTCTTTCTTTCTATAAACCTAATGCCAGGACTCACCATACCACATCCCATGTATGCACACAAGAAAGAAAGAAGTTCAGTCAGAATCATTCCACTGTTCTTCCCCTTTCCCATCCTTTCACTCTCTTAATCTTTCCTCTATTTTGATGAAATTCCTTCTTCCTTTTTTTTACATTTCTCTCTTTTTAAATTGTTTTTATCCCCTACCCCAAATTTTTGGATTAGTTTCCAAATATCAGGGAAGCCATTCAAGTTTTGATTTTGGGGGACTAGCTTATTTCAAGTAGCATAATGGTCTCTAGTTCCATTCATTTACTGGCAAATGCCACAATGTCATTCTTTATGACTGAGTAATGCTCCATTGTATATATATACCACATTTTCTTTATCCATTCATCTGTTGAAGGGCACCTAGATTTGTCCCATAGATTGGCTATTGTGAATTGAGCTGCCATACATGTTGATGTGACTGCATTATTGTACTATGCTGATTTAAAATCTTTTGGATATATATACAGAAGAGTGGGATAACTGGGTCAAATGGTGATTTCATTCCAATTTTTTTGTGGGGTGAGGGGACTCTTCAACCTGCTTTCTGGAGTAGTTGCACCAATTTGCAGTCCCCCCAATGAATGAGCATATCTTTTCCCCCACATCCACACCAACATTTATTATTATTTGCATTCTTGATAACTGCCATTTTGATTGGAACGAGATGAAATCCCAAAGTAGTTTTGATTGGCATTTCCCTAATTGCTAGTGTTTCTATGGTTCTTGGGGATTCCTCCAGTCGCTTAGTTCCTGTAATCAGCAACCCACCTCTTCCACAGATTCAACTCTAAGGGAGCATTTTTATCTACTGCCTCACACCACGCTGGAACCTAATGCAAATCACTGTGTTGTTTCTGATGTTATCCCTCCCTGGCTCCAGAAGGGCACACTGCTGATACCACCTGCCTTGTGTTCACACAGAAATGTGAGGTTGTGTTTCTTTTGTTGAATGAGCATCTCCATTTCTTCCTGGAGTTAAAGCCTTTACAGAAAGGTGCTCAGAACCTACAGCATCAGCTGTAATACAAAAACTCAATGACTTTCCCTCAGTTATCTCTTTAACTTCTGCTTTTCTATCAAATACCAAATGTTACTTTATTCTACAACAAGCACAAATGCAAAACTGCCTGGAAAAAGCCATAAAACAGTTCCAAACAACTTTAGATGTTTACCTATGCATCATTTCCTGGCATTTGGGGGGTAGATGTGTACTGGGTTTATATTCTACGAATCATGCAGTAGTGTGTTTCCCTAAGCTGCTGGGCAGTGGAGGGACAGGGTGGGGCTGGTGGGAAGGGACCAGGGAAACAAAAAGACAAGTGGCATTTTATTAATCAGTAGGTCACTCCCCATTAGACCATGATTTCACATCTTTGTAAAGACTGAGGGGCTAACCCAGCACTCCACAGGTTGCACTGTAGGGCTTCACCACTTTTTCTTAAGCAAAGTAAATGCTGCATTTAATTGCCTTGAATCTGTAGACCCTAAAGTGGAGGCCCGCGAGTCAGGGGCTGGAGCCTATCCAAATCCATTCAAGCAAAGCTGACTAACCAGGGAAGACTCCTGACCAGAGCAATTCCTGCTGCCCACCATCCACCAGATTATTCTAAATTGTACCCAGGGCAATCAGAGCTGTGAGCAGCAGACCCATGAGTTGGCTGCATAGTCCTATCTTCAGACAGAGGCAGCCAGCCGAACATGAGTGACTGGTCCTTTCTCCACCCCCTCTGGCAGTCTGTGATGCTGCTTCACTCCTAGGCTTCACGCCTCCTAACAGGCGCTCTATAAGTGGAGGTCTCTCCCCAGGGTTCTGATCCCACTGACCTCTAATGAACAAGAGCCTTGGAGAGGCCCAGGTCTGTGATGAACTCCCACATTCTTTGAATCCTTAGGGTTCCTTCTTTGGAATCTAGAAACATCTGATGCATTGATTTCTTTAATCTTCACTGTCCTGTGAAGATGAGCTTATTACTCTCATTTGATAAATGAATATACAGAAGATCAGGAGAGGTATCTACCTAATGTCACAATGCTAGTAAGTGACAGAGCCAAGACTCAGACGTCAGTCACATAGACCCACTTAGAATCCCCTGCCCCATGCAGCCTCCTGTTCACAACAAGCCATGTTTGTCCTGACATGAACATCATTCCCCAAGGAGAATGGCATCCTTCATTCTTCCACACATTTATTTATTTTATTAGCTCATCTTAAAAGGTTATTAGCCAACCTTAAAAATTGTAACACATTGATATAACTTCTAGAAAAGTTATTATAAGATTTTTTTTCCTCTTTGGAAAAAAACCTTAAATTTCCCTTTTAACAAAAACCAAGTCCTCAGAAGATGGGCATTTGACAATGTCATCAACCAGTGCTCCTCTAAAACTCTTCTTGAAGTGCCCCTGGAACTCAATGGTCAGAAATCAATGCAGGTTGGGGTTGTAGCCCAGTGGTAGCACACTTGCCTAGCACGTGTGAAGCACTGGTTCAATTCAGCACCACATAAAAAATAAATAAATAAAAACAAAGGTATTGTCCATCTATAACTAAGAAAAAAATTTTTTTTTAAATCAATGCAAGGCAATACTCTTGGCTGCTGGGTAGTATCCAGCTGACACAGGATGCTCATCCTGACCACAGCAGAACTACAGTGTGCTGTTGATAGTGGACTCCAGAGTGGAATCCTATGACCATCCAGGATAATGTGCCATATGGCAAGCTTAGGACAGGTCAGAATGAAGAAGTTCACAATCTCCTAACTATTAGCCATTCAGAATGAATAGTTAACAAAAACAAGGAATCAAGAAAAAGGATGTTAAAAAAATCATTGACAAAGTAAGAATTTCTAGGATTATGGTCCATATATGATGACTGTCATTCAAATAATGACTTGTGACATGGGCAAGAGAAAAGCCACCATCATACATGAGCCATGTGACATGTGACTTGAATGTTATTGATATTAGTAATTAAGATTGGAATAAGAGAAACTGTGATTGCCTGGCTTAAGTCCATCAGGTATTCGATTAATAAGCATTATAACCTCCAAATACTCAAAAAATTGCAACTGCTAAAAGTGGCACAGCTTGTAAATTTATTGCTATTCAATCGATTCTGACATTGTAGAAAGACGCAAACATGTTTGGTCTATGTGTTATGGGGCACAACTTAAGAATAGACGGATCACCACTGAGAAGTCCAAATTTGAGAGTCTTTATTAAGCCGGCTGGCTGGCTGTCTCATACAATGCCCCAAAAAATGGCTATTGGGAGAACAGCCCCGACCACAGGGTTGTAGGGGTTCTTATACCAAAAATCACATTAATCCTAAGTGTCTGTTGCTATGATTCAAAATTATACATTAACATCATGAGATCATTGACAGAGGGGGAAGTGGGTCAAAATGACCATTAACTAGGTACAAACTGAAGAATGGTTGCTAACATCCACACAATCACTGTTCACATGGTACATTGTTTAGGAGCAATAGGAATCAAAAGAGAGCAATTCTTTACTACATAGGAGTTGCCATTGTATATTATTAAACATGTCACACCAAGTAACTGATGATGGGCACAGGGCGGGGTGTTCCCATGGGAGAAGCTTATTTCCTACATAACATGGAGTCTGAGAGCAAAATGGAGTCTGTTTAGTCATTTCCCTTAGAGTCTGGCCTATAACATTCTCATGGAGCCAGATCTGTCAGCCCATCACATATGTTAATGGCATACCTTGCTGAAGACACCAAGAAATCACCCTCTAGACTAGAGAATTTTTATCCCTTTCCAGTCCTCAACCTAAAATTTAGCCTTGCAGCTCCTAGGGGAGCCACTCTTCTGTTTGTTAAAGAACAAAGTTAAATCCACACGAAGAAATCATTCCCAGAAGACTCCACTGCCAGTCTGGAAGTGCTCTGCTAATAACATTGAAGGCTACAGATCAAAGTTTCAAAGCTCTCTGGAGTTGAAAACCAAAGGAATTTTTAATTTTGTGACTTCCCTTCTACCCAAACTACCTGTGTGTTTGGAGGGGTAAGGAGAAAAACATCCAAAACATCCACAAAATGAGGTTGAAACTATTCCTAGTTAACCCATAACCATCTCAACTATTCATCTACCTCTTTGGATAATATGAAGACAAACATTAGTCTTCTATGATAAGTTTTTTCCTAACAATGTGTATAAATTTAAAATGACATTTTCAAAATAAACTCTAAAAATCAACCTTCAAGAATAACTGGAATAATCTAAAAAGTTTACAGTCCAAATATAAGTATGACCTTATAGTAGATCTCCAAGTTCAGCCACAAAGAAAATTTAAAGTATAAGCTCTCACCAGAAATCTTGTCTTCTTCAATCTTTTCCTGCAAACTATGATTGAGGTTCTGTCAACAAAGGTGTCAGAGATATTTTAATTCAAACCCTGATTTTTCTGAGAGGCGAAAGAAAGAGCACCACCTAAAAATAAGACCTATGTAAAGTACTATAAGTCATTAATATTTTTAAGCAGAGGAAGTACTCTATTATGCAAAGCTGAAAGGAACTGATGGACTATATCTGATGCTGCTGCTGCGTTGTTTTCATTTCCCTGACACATTTCAAGAGTGCACAAACTATTATTTTGGACTTGGCCTCAAGTAATCTTGATGCTCACACTAAATGAAGGTGAGCAAATATAAACTAACTAACCAAATGAGAAACATTAAAACCATCTAAAATTATCTTCATTTAATGTTAAAATTCAAGATATGTTCTCCTTAGGTTTCTATTAAAATGAGCTTCTATTTCCAACTCTTGATGAATGGCACAAGGGCAAACATTTTGTCTATGGTAGACAAATGTTTAATATCTTTAATTTATAAAGAATAGATGTAAATTGACAGCAATAGCTGTTTGGCTGCAAAGAAAAATAAGCACAGGATATTTTTAAAAACTCATAAAGAACTATGACATTTAAAGGGAAAATGTTCATTTCTACATAAAATTATGCCAACTGAAACCAGATAAAGTTTAAATTTCTACCTATCAAACTGAGCAAGTTTTCTTTTTTCTTTTTTCTTTTTTTTTTTTTTTTTAAGGGCATTATTATTTTGAAGAGAGAAAACTAAAGTAGGAACTCTTCTGTGATCTTATGGAAATGAGTATAATATAGCACAATTTTTTTTTGGAAAGTAAGCTTAACAATATGTCTCAAAGACACAGTGCCTATATGTGCCTTTAATGCTGCCTGTATGTATGTATACATACACACATACACATAAACCTATGATTGAACCTCCAGGAATTCATCCTCAGAATCACTGTGAATTTGTGAAAATATGAGAAAACTTAACTGGAAACCAGTGAAATTTCCAACATCAGGAAGCAATCTCTTAAATGAAAGGGGAAGAAACAGGTGTGACACACTAGGGAATTTGGAGAATGTGCTTGTGGGTTGAGCCAGTACAATCAGGAGACCCAGCATGGATCCTTGGAAATTTAAGTGAAATAGAGCAGCTACTTTTCTTAGAGCCCTGGTGGCATGGTATCAATTACAGGAGGCCAGAATGCACAGTGCAAACACTTGTGGTAAAAAAAAAAAAAAAAAAAAAAAAAAAAAAAAAAAAAATGCTGCATCTTAGAACTGCAGGGTAAGCACAGTGCTTTTATTCCATCAAACCAGAATTCTCTTTAAAACTGAATGGTGTAAAAATAGGATTCTGATGAGTAAAGTCCTAAGTTCACATAATAGACTTGAATAGGAAGAAGCAGATACACTTGTTCATTTTAAAGCCTCAAAATTATCTGTAGCACATCTGAATAGATCTGTAAAAGGTGCAATGACCTGAATGCCATAATCAGAATATAAACCCTGAAACACAGTCAGGATTCTGCAGGAACCTCAGCCAGTCAGGAAATATTTACCAAAGGCTGACTCTTTTCCAGGCCCTATGTTATGTACAAAGATACAGAATCAATACTAGTTTATGGCCAGTGCCCTAAAAACTATAATCATTTGAGTTAGAAGGGAGGGAGAGAGCCTCTAATTCAGCTAATGCTGATCTACTCTCCATCTACAGCTGTCCCCATTTGCAATGTAAGCCATGTTGCCAGCTATTTTCTCTCTGAGCAAAACTTAAGAAATCTAGTCCCTTATTTAAAAAAAAAAAAAAAAAAATCTAAAACCACATTGCAAGTCAAGCTAAGTAACAATTCCAAATGTGACTTTTCTAATTTCTACAAAGAAAAAAAAAAAAATAACTTTTTAACTGCCAAGACAGAGAGCTCTTAAACTCAGGTGATTATATATCACTAAATCAGCACTTAATGGTTCTGTTTCAAATTAACTTAGACACCACCTCCAAAGGTAAAATTTCTAATTGTTTTACAATGAACTCAAAAGTCATTTTTTTCAAATACCAAAAGTAAAGAACTAACAAAAACTTGAATATGTGAGAAAACATATATACTTCGTATCATCATAATTTTATGCCAGGTATTCACATAACATCTCTTTTAAAGCAGTATGTTTTAGGGGCAATGTTTTTAATTAAGCTCTAATTTATTTGGCTTTTAATATTATCTGGGTTTCTCCAATTACATTCCATGTAGAAACATAAAAAGTTCTGCTGTAAAAACAAGCCTGCTATCCTGAGTGGGCTAAATTAACTACCCTCTTCATCTCAAATATGTTGCTATTTTTTAATTTTTTAATATGTTCTAATTAGTTATACATGACAGTAGAATGCATTTATGCATTTTGATAAATCATACATAAATGGAGTATAATTTCTCACTTTTCTGATTGTACATATTGCAAGATCACATCGGTCATGCAGTCATATATGCACACGAGGCAATAATGTCTGTTTCACTCTACTATCCTTCCTAACCCCATACCACCTCCCCTCCCTTCACTCCCCTCTACCTAATATAAAATAACTCTATTCTCTCCTAGTGCCAACACCCCCGCACCCCCCACCCCCGCCATTGTGAATTAGCATCCGCATATCAGAGAACACAGTCTTTGGTTTTTAGGGGTTTGGCTTACTTTGCTTAGCATGATATTCTCCAACTCCATCCATTTACCAGCAAATGCCATAATTTCTTCTAATTTAAAGCTGAATAATACTCCATTTTGTGTGTGTGTATGGAGATATATATATATATATATATATATATATATATATATAAAATTTTCTTTATCCATTCATCTGTTGAAGGACACCTAGGTTGGTTCCATAGTTTAGCTATTGTGAATTGAACTGCTATAAACATTGATGTGACTGTGTCACTATAGTATGTTGATTTTAAGTCCTTTGGGTATAAATCAAGGAGTGGGATAGCTGGGTCAAAGGGTGGTTCCATTCCAAGTTTTCTGAGAAATCTCTAGACTACTTTCTGTAGTGGTTGCACCAATGTGCATTCCCACCAGCAATGTGTGAGTGAATGTAAGTTGTTCTCTATGAGGACAGGCAGGAGAAAAAGCTGCTCTGAGTCACTGAACAACTGTCTGTTCCCAGAACTCCTTCTTCAAAGACTAAAGGAAGTCACAGCTTATCTCTACAGCAGCTTCATTTCTTCAACCTGAATTTCATCCGGTTTGTGAGATGGTATTCGGTGCATGTATTTTTAGATAAGCTCATTAGTCTCCTGTTGGTATTAAACAAGGCCCCACAATAGCATCACTCAAAAGCTTAGATGATGGGATGCATTTTCTTTGGTCTTCACCTTGCAAAATTACAATTGAGGTATTTTTCCACAAATTCACAGAACAGGAACGCTCATCACAGTAAAATTTTCAAAACCAAGTTACTGAACAGTAACTTATGGGACCACATTTTCTGCTGGGGATGGCTGACCAAAGCACATGGGTCTAAGATCATATTTAGATTCATCATACCAACCTCCACCACCACCAAACAGCACCTGGAAGGGAGAGAGATGGGGCAAGACACCAGGAACAGTCCCCTATCCTAGTTCATTTTGTCTTGCTTAAAGAATACCAAAGATTGGGTGATTTATAAATAATTTATTGGGTAATTTATAAATAATAGAAATTTATTTGGCTCACATTTCTAGAGACTGAGAAGTCCAAGATGGAAAGTTAGCACATGTGAAGACTTCTTGCTATATCAAAACATGGCAGAATCTATTACATGATAAGAGGAAGAGGCTGCCAAGCTGGCTTTGATAACAAACCCTCTAATCATATCTAACACACTCCTAAGATGGTTACCAAACCAGAGTCATTTTGTATGCCACATAGTATGCCAACTACTGAAGCAATAAGTTTTGCAAAATAGTTTATACATCATGTGCCAATTGTGTGTAGATGGGAGACAAGTCTCAAATCTGCTTCCCAGGGAATATGGGTTAGGGGATACTTGTGGCTCAAAGGAACAGGGTGGCATCTGAGACCTGGGGAAAGGTGATTAGAGGTAGAGAAAGTGTAGTAATCAGTGGTCTAGACATGCCAAGACTTCATGGCTCTTCATAGTATGCATGTCCAGAAAATGGCAGGGTTAGTATGATCTTTTGTGGAGTCTTTCACCTTTTGAAGGTATCAAATTTTCACCCAGTGAACACACACACAGTCCCAGGTGAAGGGGCCAGTGGCTTCTATCAGTTTGAGCTAGACAAGTCTATCTCCAAAGTCCTAAAAAAAAAAACCCTTAAACCATCATTACCAGGGTGACTATATATCACAGCTATTATCTATAGTAAAGTTAGTAAGGATCATTAGTTTATTGTTTAACCAAGTAATTTCCAAAATAAGTGACGAAAGTCAGTAACTAGAAGCAAGTGAAGTTAGAGGGTTTTATTCGTGTTTTCCCTGGGTTTCAAGATATGGAGTTTAATCCATTCACAAAAGCAGGGTTCTCATGACCTAATTACCTCTTTATCAGGCTCCACACCCCAACATTATTGCATTGGGGTTGTTTCCAATGCTTGAACTTTAGGGGACATATTAAAACCATCCACGCCAATATTTCAGCTAAAACTTCTCTGTAATTATGAATCAAAGTCTGAGAATAGGACCTTCCAAGAGGGGATAGAGGGAAAGACATGTCACTGTGCTTGACCACACTAGTGGTCACTTCCTTATGTGCAGTGAAGAAACTCCAGGTGACATCTAGAGACCTGAGTGTCAGGCCATATTACTTCACCCAAGTGCCCTTCTATTCCTGGCTTAGAAAAATATTGGCTCATCCCAGCAGAAGCGACATAATGCCTTTAATCTGCTTAGACTTTCTCTGCAGGAATTGCTGAAAAATATTCCAAGATGTGCATCTAAGGATGATCCCAGCGCCCCAGCCAAATCAGCAACAGGAAGCCCAGGAAAGTCTAAGTCTCAGCCACAGGTGGGCTGGCCACGAAGAAATTCTTGCCCAGTATTCTAATAGTAAGGGACAATTCTCTTATACTAAATTTCTGAAAGCAACCCAGAAATGTTGCTAGTGGTGACGTCAGGGCATGATCAGATACGGGGTTTCTGTAATTGTATGGGCTTCTCCGCTGGTTGACTGTTCTCTGCTTTCTGAAACTCCTCCACACAGTGTATGATTAAAAACATTCTCTTTAAGTTTGTCTTAATGATTTACCAACTTAATGCAAATTAATTAATTTTAAAGGGAAAAAACCTAAGGCTCTTATTGCTGGGGCAGGGATTACAGCCCTCCCAGCTCTGCTTCCCTGTCATCTCCTGAAGGACCTGCCCTCCTGCCTCCGTTTCTGGCTCCTCCTCCTTCTCTGCGCCCCATGCCTATCTCCCCGCGTGGTCTGATGGTACACTCACTTCACATGCGGCTACTTCTTGTGTCCTGCTAGAGTCTCAAAAGCATTTCATAACATAGCAACTGGAGAGAGAGTTTTTTTTTTTTTTAATTTTATTTACTCTAATTAGTTGTACATAACAGTAGAATACATTTATACATTTTGATAGAGCACAGGTAAATGGAGTGTAACCTCTCAGTTTTCTGATTGTACATATTGCAGTATCACATCTGTCATGCAGTCATACATGTACCTGAAGTGATAATGTCCGTTTCACTCTATGATCATTCCTTCCCCCTCCCCCTCCCCCTCCCTTCACTCCCCTCTACCTAATATAAAGTAACTCTATTCTTCACTATTTCCCCACCCCCTTATTCTGAATTAGCTTCCACATATCAGAGAAAACATTTGACCTTTGGGGTTTGACTTATTTCACTTAGCATGATATTCTCTAACTCCATCCATTTACCAGTAAATGACAAATTTCATTCTTCTTTAAAGCTGAGTAATATTCCATAGAGTGTGTGTGCATATGTGTGTGTGTGTGTGTGTGTGTGTGTGTGTGTGTGTGTGTGTATCACATTTTCTGTATCCATTCACTTGTCAAAGGGCACCTAGGTTGGTTTCATAGTTTAGCTATTGTGAATTGAGCTGCTATAAACATTGATATGGCTGCATCACTATAGTATGTTGATCTTAAGTCCTTAAAATTTTAACACTTAATTGCCAAGGAATTAGTGTTATTTTCATATATGGCTTGAAAACATGGAAATTTTTAAAATAAAGAAATTAAAGCATTTGTCTAGTTTTAAAAAATACATGAATATTTAATTTATTTGTGTTTTAGAAAAAGAAAAGGAAACATAAAATTTATAGTCAATGCCAGAGCCCACACACACTCCAGCAGGAGTAGACCCAAGTCCTACCCCAACTCCTCACTCACATCCCACCACTGTTCTTTAGCCCTCTAATTCCAGTTCTGACCTCCCTTCTCTGACATCTCTCTCTTTTTTAAAATTTATTTTTATTGTAAACAAATGGGATACATCTTGTTTCTCTGTACACAAAGTAGAGGCATACCATTTGTGTAATCATACATTTACGTAGAGTAATAGTTTTTGATTCAGTTTTTTTTTCCTTCCCCCCATCCCTCCCACCCCTCTTTTCCCTCTATACAGTGCCTCCTTCCTCCATTCTTGCCCCTCCCCAACTTCCCATTATCTGTCATCATCCGCTTATCAGCGAGATCATTTGTCCTTTGGTTTTTTGAGATTGGCTTATCTCACTTAGCATGATATTCTCCAATTTCATCCATTTGCCTGCAAATGCCATAATTTTATTATTTTTTATGGCTAAGTAATATTCCATTGTATATATATATACCACAGTTTCTTTATCCATTCATCAATTGAAGGGCATCTAGGTTGGTTCCACAATCTGGCTATTGTGAATTGAGCAGCTATGAACATTGATTTTAAGTCCTTTGGGTATAGACCAAGGAGTGGGATAGCTGGGTCAAATGGTGGTTCCATTCCAAGTTTTCTAAGGAATCTCCACAGTGCTTTCCAGAGTGGCTGCACTAATTTGCAACCTCACCAGCAATGTATGAGTGTACCTTATTCCCCACATCCTTGCCAACACCTATTGTTGTTGTATTCTTGATAATTGCCATTCTAATTGGGGTGAGATGGAATCTTAGTGTAGTTTTGATTTGAATTTCTCTTATTCTAAAGATTTTGAACACTTCTTCATATATCTGTTGATTGCTTGTAGATCTTCTTCTGTTAAGTGTCTGTTCATATCCTTAGCCCATTTATTGACTGGGTTATTTGTATTCTTGGTGTAGAGTTTTTTGAGTTCTTTATAGATTCTGGAAATTAGTGCTCTATCTGAAGTATGAGTGGCAAAAATTTTCTCCCACTCTGTAGGTTCTCTCCTCACATTGCTGATAGTTTCCTTTGCTGAAAGAAGGCTTTTTAGTTTGAATCTATCCCAGTTATTGATTCTTGCTTTTATTTCTTGTGCTATGGGAGTCCTGTTAAGGAAGTCTGATCCTAAGCCAACATGTTGAAGATTTGGACCCACTTTTTCTTCTATAAGATGCAGGGTTTCTGGTCTGATTCCAAGGTCCTTGATCCATTGTGAGTTGAGTTTTGTGCAGGGTGAGAGATAGGGGTTTAATTTCATTCTGTTGCATATGGTTTTCCAGTTTTCCCAGCACCATTTGTTGAAGAGGCTATCTTTTCTCCATTGCCTATTTTTGGCACCTTTGTCTAGTATGAGAAAATTGTATTTATTTGGGTTTTTGTCCGTGTCCTCTATTCTGTACCATTGATCTACCTGTCTATTTTGGTGCCAATACCATGCCGTTTTTGTTACTATTGTTTTGTACTATAATTGAAGGTCTGGAATTGCGATAACCCCTGCTTCACTCTTTCTGCTAATGATTGCTTTAGCTATTCTGGGTTTCTTATTCTTCCAGATGAATTTCATAATTGCTTGCTCTATTTCTGTAAGGTACGTCATTGGGATTTTAATTGGAATTGCATTGAATCTGTATAGCACTTTTGGTAGTATGGTCATGTTGACAATATTAATTCTGCCTATCCAAGAACATGGGAGATCTTTCCATCTTCTAAGGTTTTCTTTAATTTCTTTCTTTAGTGTTCTGTAGTTCTCATTGTAGAGGTCTTTCACCTCTTTTGTGAGATTGATTCCCAAGTATTTTATTTTTTTTGTAGCTATTGTAAATGGGGTATTTTTCCTAACTTCTCTTTCTGAAGATTCATCACTTTAATATAAAAATGCATTTGATTTATGAGTGTTGATCTTTTATCCTGCTGCTTTACTGAATTCACTTATGAGTTCTAAAAGTTTTCTGGTGAAATTTCCAGGTTCCTCTAAATATATAATCATGTCATCAGCAAATATGGATAGTTTGAGTTCTTCTTTTTCTATTTGTATCCCTTTAATTTCCTTGGTCTAATTGCTCTGGCTAGAATTTTGAGGACAATGTTGAATAGAAGTGGTGAAAGAGGGCATCCCTGCCTTGTTCCAGTTTTTAGGGGGAAAGCTTTCAGTTTTTCACCATTTAGAATGACATTGGCCATGGGTTAACATAGATGACCTTTACAATGTTAAGGAATATTCCCACTATCCCTATTTTTTCTAGTGTTTTGAGCATGAAGGGATGCTGTATTTTATCAAATGCTTTTTCTCCATCTATCACAATAATCATGTGATTCTTGACTTTAAGTCTGTTGATATGGTGAATTACACTTATTGATTTATGGATGCTGAACCAATCTTGCATCCCTGGGATAAAACCCACTTGATCGTGGTGCACTATCTTTTTAATATATTTCTGTATGCAATTTGCTAAAATTTTGTTGAGAATTTTTGCATCAATGTTCATTAAGGATATTGGTCTGAAATTTTCTTTCCTCGATGTGTCTCTGTCTGGTTTAGGTATCAGGGTGATATTGGCTTCAAAGAATGAGTTTGGGAGGGTTCCCTCCTCTTCTATTTCATGAAATACTTTTTTTTTTTTTTTTTTTTTTTTTGCAGTGCTGGGGATTTGAACCCAGGGCTTGTGCTTGCAAGGTTTTGTAGAACTCAGCTGAGAACCCCTCTGGTCCCGAACTTTTCTTTGTTGGTAGGCTTTTGATGACTTCTTCTATTTCATTACTTGAAATTGGTCTATTTAAATTGTGTACGTCCTCCTGGTTCAGTTTAGGTAATTCATATGTCTCTAGAAACCTGTTGATGTCTTTGAGATTTTCTGTTTTGTTGGAGAAAATTTTCAAAATAGCTTCTAATTATGTTTTGTATTTCACTCGTGTCTGTAGTGATATTTCCTTGTTTATTCCAAATTTTAGTAATTTGAGTTTTTTCTCTCCTTCTCTTTGTTAGTGTGGCTAAGGGTTTATCAATTTTATTTTTTCAAAGAACCAACTATTTATTTTGTCAATTTTTTCAATTGTTTCTTTTGTTTCAATTTCATTTATTTCGGCTCTGATTTTAACTATTTCCTGTCTTCTACTACTTTTGGTGTTGGTCTGCTCTTCTTTTTCTAGGGCTTTGAGCTGTAGTGTTAAGTCATTTATTTGTTGATTTTTTCTTCTTTTGTTGAATGCACTCCATGAAATAAATCTTTCTCTAAGTACTGCTTTCATAGTGTCCCAGAGATTTTGATATGATGTATCTTTGTTCTCATTTACCTCTAAGAATGTTTTAATTTCCCTCCTGATGTCTTCTGTTATCCATTCAGCATACAATAGTGTATTATTTAATCTTCAGGTGTTGGAATAGTTTCTGTTTTTTATTTGTCATTTATTTACAATTTCAATCCATTATGATCTGATAAAATACAAGGTAGTATCTCTATCTTCTAGCATTTGCTAACATTAGCTTTGTGGCAAAAAAATAACAGTCTATTTTAGAGAAAGATCCATGTGCTGCTGAGAAGAAAGTGTATTTACTCTTTATTGGGTGGTATATTCTATATATGTCTGTTAAGTCTAAATTATTGATTATGTTATTAAGATCTATGGTTTCTTTGTTCAATTTTGTTTGGAGGATCTGTCCAGTGGTGACAGAGGTGTGCTAAAATCACCTAGTATTATTGTTTTGTGGTCTATTTGATTTCTGGAATCGAGAAGGATTTGTTTGATGTATATGGATGAGTCACTGTTCGGGGCATAGATATTTTGATTGTTAGGTCTTGCTGATTTATGCTTCCCTTAAGCAGTATGAAATGTCCTTCTTGGGGTTTTTTCAAGATGGCGGCCTAGAGGGTGGCTGCATTACGTGTTGCTCCAGAACTCAGGATTCAAGAGAGGAGATATTGAGACGCTTGGGACCAACTCAAAGTAGCCGGGTGACTCTCACCCCCTGGGGGGGCATCCCGGATGGGACGGGGGTCCCGGAACGCAGGAAACTTTGTGAAGTAGAACTGCCGGCGAGACGCCCCTCCCCCGCTGGAGCGCCGTAGAGGAGGCCGCTCGGCACAGCGCTGGGACTCGGAGCAGCCACTGGGGCTCCGGCGGCTGCCCGGGGGAGGAGTGGCGGGGAGAACTGTGTGGACTCAGGACACCGGGGCCTGCCCTGAGGAGGAGGAGAGGAGCGTGGCCACTTGGATTCGGAGAGACTGCACCAGAGCTGCAGGCGGTTGCCAGAGGAGAAGCCGCGCGGCGAGCTGTTTGGAATCAGAACGACGCTTCTGAACACCGGGGCCTGCCCAGAGGACAAGGAGGAAGAGGAGCGGCCGCTTGGATTCGGGTGACTACACGGGAACTACAGGCGGTTGCCAGAGAAGGGGCTGCGTGGCGAGCTGTTTGGACTCTGACCACTTCTGAACCCCGGGGCCTGCCCGGAGGAGTAGGAGAAGGAGGAGAAGGAGCGCGGCGGGTCCTTTGGACTCGCAGTGACTGCATTAGCGCTCCAGGCGGCTGCTCAGAGGAGAAGGCGAGTGGTGAGTTGTTTGGTCTTAAAGTGACAGCTCCTGAACACAGGGGGGCTGCCTGGAGGAGAAGCGTGGTGGGACGCTTGGTCTTGAGGGGCCACACCAGAGCTCCGGGCGGTGCCCAGAGGAACCGTGCAGCGGGTCACGTGGATTCAGAGCCACTCAGAGGGACTGCTCCTGAACACCCGGGGGGTTATCTGGAGAAGGAGGAGGAACGGGGAGGGTCACTTCGACTCGGAGTGATTGATTGCCCCGGGCTACGGGTGGTTGGTGGGAGGAGGAGGCACGAAGTGAGTTTCTTGGACTCCTAGTGACCGCACTGGCATACTGGGCGGCTGTCTGGAGGAAGAGGCCTGTGGCGGGTCTCTGGGACTCAGAGCGATTGTTCGGGGCCACAGGTGGCTGCTCAGAGGAGGGGCCACGCAGCCAGGCGATTAGGTGCAGAACAGGGTCCCAGGATCTAGGAGGCTTCTGGGTGGAAGAGCCGCACAGAGACAGGCTTAGGGCGGAGCGAAGGTTCCAGGCCTATGGGCAAATACTCTGAGGAGGGGCAGCCTAAGGAGATTCATCTGCGAAGGGTGAGGCTCCCAGGCCCAGGAGGTAGGGCCGGGCCCCTGGAAACTTTGCAGAGGAAGGCAGCCCAGCCCAGGCAGTAGCTGTAAATTGAGGGGAACCTCTAGGAGGAAACTGACCAGCGAGACCTCCCCACTGGGTGAGTCTTCCCTGCCTGGTGAGGTTTCCCCACAAGGACGGTAAAACCAGAGACACAGGCCCAAACAGGCCTTGTCTCAGCCCACAGCCTAGTTCCCCTTTGGATGACCATTGGTCAACAAGTGGAGGCACCTCTGCCCACTAGCAGGGAATATACCCCACCTGAAGGCCACCACTCCTAGAGAGGCAGCTTCCTTGTGGAGCACTGCATTATCAACCTCCTCCAAGACTTCAGCCTACTGAAGGCTAAGAGGGGATATATATAGAAATCTTCAGGGTCATTGTAAATCAACAGAGGAAATCTGCAATATCTCAGCGGTCCACTGATATCTGAACAACATGAGAAAACAAGGAAAGAAAATGCTGCAAACAAATCTAGATGTTACATCAATAAAACCCAATGACAGCATGGCAGAAGAAATGACAGAAAAGGAGTTCAGAATGTACATAATTAAAATGATCAGAGAAGCAAACGAGGAGATGAAAGAGCAAATGCAAGCATTGAATGATGAGATGAAAGAGCAAATGCAAGCATTGATTGATCGCACCAATCGACAGTTAAAAGAGCAAATACAGGAAGCAAAAGATCATTTCAATAAAGAGTTAGAGATATTGAAAAAAAACCAAACAGAAATCCTTGACATGAAGGAAACAATAAACCAAATTAAGAACTCCATAGAAAGCATATCCAATAGGATAGAACACCTGGAAGACAGAACCTCAGACATTGAAGACAAAATATTTAACCTTGAAAACAAAGCTGAACAAACAGAGAAGATGGTAAGAAATCATGAACAGAATCTACAAGAACTATGGGATATCATGAAAAGGCCAAATTTAAGAATTATTGGGATTGAGGAAGGCCTAGAGAAACAAGCCAAAGGAATGAACAACCTATTCAATGAAATAATAGCAGAAAATTTCCCAAATCTGAAGAATGAAATGGAAAATCAAGTTCAAGAGGCTTACAGGACTCCAAATACACAAAATTACAACAGACCCACACCAAGGCACATTATAATGAAAATACCTAACATACAAAATAAAGACAGAATTTTAAAGGCTGTGAGAGAAAAGAACCAAATTACATTCAGGGGCAAACCAATACGGATATCAGCAGATTTTTCAATCCAGACCCTAAAAGCTAGAAGGTCCTGGAACAACATTTTTCAAGCCCTGAAAGAAAATGGATGCCAACCAAGAATCTTATACCCAGCAAAACTTACCTTCAAATTTGACGATGAAATAAAATCCTTCCATGATAAACAAAAGCTAAAAGAATTTACAAAAAGAAAGCCAGCATTACAGAACATTCTCAACAAAATATTCCATGAGGAAGAGATGAAAAACAAAGAAGCAAATCAGCAAAGGGAGGAATTATCCTAAAGGAATTGTCAAATAAAGGAGGAAACAAGTTGTGTCAAACAAATAAATAAACAAAATTTTAAAAATGAACCAAATGACTGGGAAACCAAATCATTTCTCTATAATAACCCTGAATGTTAATGGCCTGAATTCATCAATCAAAAGACATAGACTGGCAGACTGGATTAAAAAGAAAGATCCAACAATATGTTGCCTGCAAGAGACTCACCTCATAGAAAAAGATACCCATAGATTAAAGGTGAAAGGATGGGGAAAAACATACCATGCACATGGACTCAGCAAAAAAGCTGGAGTATCCATCCTCATTTCCGATAATGTGGACTTCAAGCCAAAGTTAGTCAGAAGGGATAAAGAAGGTCATTTCATACTGCTTAAGGGAAGCATAAATCAGCAAGATATAACAATCATAAACATCTATGCCCCAAACAGTGGCTCATCTATGTATGTCAAACAAATCCTTCTCAATTTCAGAAAACAAATAGACCACAACACAATAATACTAGGTGATTTTAACACGCCGCTCTCACCACTGGACAGATCTTCCAGACAAAAATTGAGCAAAGAAACCATAGATCTCAACAACACAATCAATAATTTAGACTTAACGGACATTTACAGAATATTCCATCCAACCAAGAGTGAATACACTTTCTTCTCAGCAGCACATGGATCCTTCTCTAAAATAGACCATATATTATGCCACAAAGCTAATGTTAGCAAATACAAGAAGATAGAGACACTACCTTGTATTCTATCAGATCATAATGGATTGAAGTTAGAAATAAATGAAAGAGTAAAACACAGAAACTATTCCAACATCTGGAGATTAAACAATATGCTATTATATGACGAATGGATAACAGAAGATATTAGGAAGGAAATTAAAAAATTCTTAGAGGTAAATGAGAACAAAGAAACATCATATCAAAATCTCTGGGACACTATGAAAGCAGTACTTAGAGGGAAATTTATTTCATGGAGCGCATTTAATAAAAGAAGTAAAACTCAACAAATAAACAACCTAACACTACAGCTCAAAGCATTAGAAAAAGAAGAACAGAACAGCACCAAAAGTAGTAGAAGACAGGAAATAGTTAAACTCAGAGCTGAAATCAATGAAATTGAAACAAAAGAAACAATACAAAAAATTGACAAAATAAATAGTTAGTTCTTCGAAAAAATAAACAAAATTGATAAACCTTTAGCTACACTAACAAAGAGAAGAAGAGAGAAAACCCAAATCACTAAAATTCGGAATGAACAAGGAAATATCACTTCAGACAGGATGGAAATACAAAACATAATTAGAAGCTATTTTGAAAATCTATACTCCAACAAAATAGAAAATTTCGAAGACATCAACAGGTTTCTAGAGACATATGAATTGCCTAAACTGAATGAGGACGACATAAACAATTTAAATAGACCAATTTCAAGTACTGAAATAGAAGAAGTCATCAAAAGCCTACCAACAAAGAAAAGTCCGGGACCAGATGGGTTCTCAGCCGAGTTCTACAAAACCTGTAAGGAAGAGCTCATTCCAATACTTCTCAAAGTATTCCATAAAATAGAAGAGGAGGGAACCCTCCCAAACTCATTCTATGAAGCCAATATCACACTGATACCTAAACCAGACAGAGACTCATCAAGGAAAGAAAATTTCAGACCAATATCCTTAATGAACATTGACGCAAAAATTCTCAACAAAATTTTAGCAAATCGCATACAAAAACATATTAAAAAGATAGTGCACCATGATCAAGTGGGTTTCATCCCAGGGATGCAAGGTTGGTTCAACATCACGAAATCAATAAACGTAATTCACCATATTAATAGACTTAAAGTCAAGAATCACATGATTATTTCAATAGATGCAGAAAAAGCATTTGATAAAATGCAGCACCCCTTCATGCTCAAAACACTAGAAAAAATAGGGATAGTGGGAACATTCCTTAATATTGTAAAGGCCATTTATGCTAAGCCCATGGCTAATATCATTCTGAATGGTGAAAAACTGAAAGCATTCCCCCTAAAAACTGGAACAAGGCAGGGATGCCCTCTTTCACCACTTCTATTCAACATCGTTCTTGAGACTCTGGCCAGAGCAATTAGACAAACCAAAGAAATTAAAGGGATACGAATTGGAAAAGAAGAACTCAAACTATCCCTGTTCGCTGATGACATGATTATATATTTAGGGGAACCTGGAAATTCCACCAGAAAACTCTTAGAACTCATAAGTGATTTCAGTAAAGTAGCAGGTTACAAGATCAATGCCCATAAATCCAACGCATTTTTATACATAAGTGATGAATCTTCAGAAAGAGAAATTAGGAAAACTACCCCATTCACAATAGCCTCGAAAAAAATAAAATACTTGGGAATCAATCTCACAAAAGAGGTGAAAGACCTCTACAATGAGAACTATACAACACTAAAGAAAGAAATTAAAGAACCCCTTAGAAGATGGAAAGATCTTCCATGTTCTTGGATAGGAAGAATTAATATTGTCAAAATGGCCATACTACCTAAAGTGCTATACAAATTCAATGCAATTCCAATTAAAATCCCAATGACGTACCTTACAGAAATAGAGCAGGCAATTATGAAATTCATCTGAAAGAATAAGAAACCCAGAATAGCTAAAGCAATCCTTAGCAGGAAGAGTGAAACAGGGGGTATTGCAATACCAGATCTTCAACTCTACTACAAAGCAATAGTAACAAAAACGGCATGGTATTGGTACCAAAATAGAAAGGTAGATCAATGGTACAGAATAGAGGACACGGACACAAACCCAAATAAATACAATTTTCTCATACTAGACAAAGGGGCCAAAAATATGCAATGGAGAAAAGATAGCCTCTTTAACAAATGGTGCTGGGAGAATTGGAAATCCATATGCAACGGAATGAAACTAAACCCATATCTCTCACCATGCACGAAACTAAACTCAAAATGGATTAAGGACCTCGGAATCAGACCAGAGACCCTGCAGATTATAGAAGAAAAAGTAGGTCCAAATCTTCACCTTGTTGGTCTAGGACCAGACTTCTTTAACAGGACTCCCATAGCACAAGAAATAAAAGCTAGAATCAACCACTGGGATAGATTCAAACTTAAAAGCTTTCTCTCAGCAAAGGAAACTATCAGCAATGCGAAGAAAGAGCCTACAGAGTGGGAGAATATCTTTGCCAATCATACTTCAGATAGAGCACTAATCTCCAGAATCTATAAAGAACTCAAAAAACTCTACTCCAAGAATTCAAACAATCCAGTCAACAAATGGGCTAAGGAAATGAATAGACACTTCACAGAAGAAGATCTACAAGCAATCAACAAACATATGGAAAAATGTTCAACATCTCTAGTAATAAGAGAAATGCAAATCAAAACCACCCTAAGATTCCATCTCACCCCAATTAGAATGGCGATTATCAAGAATACGAGCAACAACAGGTGTTGGCGAGGATGTGGGGAGATAGGTACACTCATACATTGCTGGTGGGGCTGCAAATTAGTGCAGCCACTATGGAAAGCAGTGTGGAGATTCCTTAGAAAACTTGGAATGGAACCACCATTTGACCCAGCTATCCCACTCCTTGGCCTATGCCCAAAGGACTTAAAATCTGCATACTACAGAAATACAGCCACATCAATGTTCATAGCTGCTCAATTCACAATAGCCAGACTGTGGAACCAACCTAGATGCCCTTCAATTGATGAGTGGATAAAGAAACTGTGGTATATATATACTATGGAATATTACTCAGCCATAAAGAATGATAAAATTATGACATTTGCAGGCAAATGGATGAAATTGGAGAATATCATGCTAAGTGAGATAAGCCAATCTCAAAAAGCCAAAGGACGAATGATATCGCTAATAAGTGGAGGTTGACACATAATGGCGGGGAGGGAAGCGTTAGAGTTAGGGTTAGGGAGGGGGGCAAGTATGGAGGAAGGAACTACTGTATAGAGGGTAAAGAGGGGTGGGAGGGGTGGGGGGAAGGGAAAAAATAACAGAATGAATCAAACAACATTGCTCTATGTAAATTTATGATTACACAAATGGTATGCCTTTACGCCATGTACAAACAGAGAAACAACATGTATCCCATTTGTTTACAATAAAAAAAAATAAATAAATAAATAAATAAATAAATAAATAAAAAAAAAAAAAGAAATGTCCTTCTTTATCCCTTCTGACTAGTTTTGGCTTGAAGTCCACATTATCTGATATGAGGATGGATACTCTGTTTTTTTTGCTGTGTCCATGTGTATGCTATGTTTTTCCCCATCCTTTCACCTTTAGTCTATGGGTATCTCTTTCTATGAGATGAGTCCCTTGCAGGCAGCAAATTGTTGGATCTTTGTTTTTAATCCAATCTGCCAGTCTATGTCTTTTGATTGATGAGTTCAGGCATTAACATTCAGAGTTATTATTGAGATATGATTTGTATTCCCAGTCGTTTGGCTTTTTTTTTTTTTTTTTTTTTTTGTCATGACTTGGTTTCTCCTTTATTTGGCTGTTCCTTTAGGGTAGTTCCTCCCTTTGCTGATTTACATCATTGTTTTTTATCTCTTCTTCCCTCGTTGAGCGGCCCTCCTCTGCTACGTTCCCTGGAGGCCTGAGCTACCACCTGGGCTTCTACCCGCACTCTGTGTGGAAGCCTCTTGCTGTGCGGCCCTCCTCTGCAATGCTCCTGGTTGACTGGGTTCTCAGTTCCAGCAGGGGAGTCTCACTGAACCACTCTACTCCATGAAGTTCCCTGTGTTTCAGGACTACTGCCCCATCCGAGGAGCCCGACCAGTGGAAGAGATTTACCCGGTGGCTCTGAGTTGCTCCTGAGTCTCTCAATACCTCCTCTTCTTCACTCCTGGGTCTTGTGAAAGGTCCTCTAGCCTCCTCTAGGTGTCTCAGGATGGGAGCTGCCCTTCCAATAATGATGGCCACGCTCTCAGGAGTAATTCAAAATGCCTGCACCAGCCTATAAAGAAGATGGGGAGCCCCTGCGAGGGTGCACTCAGTCAGCACAGAGGCAATTGCAGTGTCCCTCCGCAGTAGGGGGGGCAGGCAGGGTCACTCAGTGATGGCCTCCGACTTGGACCTGGTGGTTGGGCAGGCTAGCTCCCCAATGCAGGCAGGTTGGGTTCCCGCCAGGTAGCTCCACGGTGCAGGCAGCCTGACTCACCCGCCAGCTCACTCTGCAACTGCAACCGACCAGTGATGGTGCCGGACCTCGGTGCAGGGGTCAGGCGGGGTCCTCTGACATCTCTTAATGCACCTTTTCTTCCTGGGCTGGCTGCACAATGGCTTCACCTGAGCAGGTCAGACCAAGTGGAGGTCAACATTGGCCCTGCTTAGCTCATAAGCATCCAGTAAAAGTTAAATAAATGGATGCAGGAACAAAATAGAATGAGTTGTTATTTCAAGTGCTTTTACCTTGTTCACATTATAGGAATCCGTTGAACAGGCCCAGGTAATATTCTGAATGGAAATGCATCTACAATTGGATGAGTAAAAATCTCCAGGTACTTTTTAGATGACCCTTTACCAAAAAGACACATTTCAGAAACTGAGCCTTAATAGCTCTCTGCTCCAGATTCCCTGGAAGTACACTAGCATGGTCCAGTCTGCACCACTGAATCCCTGTCACTGCCCACTCTCCTACTCATTCCTGACCACTACTGTCTCTGCCCCCATCACTGGCCTCTCTCTTGCTCACTCCCCACCATCAACACTGCTAACCTTTGTACCACAGATCGTGTTACGTGTTCAACTTCTGTGAAGATTTAATTTCACTGCAGCCGTGACTTAATCCCAACAATGACTGGTTTAACTTACTTGCACATATTTTAATATAATCCATGTTTGTTTGTTTGTTTGTTTGTTTTTTCAGTACTGGGGATTGAAACCAGGGGTGCTCTACCACTGAACTACATCCCTATCCCTTTTATTGTTTTGTTTTGAAACAGGATCTAGCCAAATTTCCCAGGCTAGCCTCGAACTGGCAATCCTCCTGCCTCAGCCTCCCAAATTGCTGGGAATACATGTGTGCTCCAGCACATTTGGCTATATTTCACAATTTAAGTTAAGCATACAGCAAATACCCACATTAAATATTCTTCTTTTGAGGTCTTAAATCTGTTCTTTCAATCTTACAATTAGTAGCTAAGCGATTTTACTCAGCCATTTCTTTTCTTTATCCACCAAGATGAGGGCTAGATTATGTGGGGCCTGGAAGCTGAAAGGTGTGAGGTGACATTTCTATTTGATATCGATGTTGGAAATTCGACAAAGTTATATCTAGTAATAATGACTGAATTCAGATCAAAAGGTGAAGAGCTCTAAATTCTGCAAAATAATCCAGACCCTCTGCCCCACTATCTTTAGGCAGTTACAGGATAACATTGGGAATGGTGCCGTCTCTGCACAGTTCTACAGATACTAATCCACGTGGAACGGCAGAAAGGAGAGACTGCTGTGATTCAGCATCCATAGAGTGGCGAGTCTGAGTCCCCCCCGCCCCAGGCTATAAGCATGGGGCTGGTTTTGGATGGGAACTCCCTGTGGAGTCGAAGCCCTTTCCCCCTTCCATGTAGTGATTCCATGTAGGGAGCTGTCTGTCTGTCCTCCATACAGCCCTCTTAGTACCTGTGACACCTGAGACATCTGGGATACCTCTCATTGTCATCTACTTCATGGAGAAAATAAAGGTCTTCCACAAAGGTTTTCCAAGTTTTAACAGAAGTTCCAACATCTAAGTAACTATAGATACATTTGGAGAGATGAGCTGCTATAGAATGGAAACTTTGAAAATGTTAGTTAAGGGAAAATAGATGCAGTTTTGTTGTTGAGGACACAGAGGTATTTAAACAGATGCATTTTGTACAATAAGAATGACTAATTCTTACTGGGAGCTATGCCTCATGCTTGTAATCCCAGTGACTCAGGGAGGCTGAGGCCAGAGGATTGCAAATCTGAGGCCAGCCTCAGCAACTTAGTGAGACCCTGTCTCAAAAAGCAGGGCTGGGGATGTAGCTTAACAGTAGAGTGTCCCTGGGTTCAATCCTCTGTACTAAAAGCAAACAAACAGACAGTAACAACAAAAACAGGTTATTTCTTAATACATGTTCTTACATTATTTGAAAATTAAAAGGTGCAGTGATTATATTTTAAGAGATAGAATTCTAGAGAAAGATGTAATGGTGGATAATTCTTTTGTGCATTTCACTGACACTGTATTTTAGTCTTTCCTAGTTTATTGTTAAATTTCCTGGTTTCAGATTCGCCACCCCTTCCCAGACCTTTTGAGTAGCAGTTTAAGATTAAATAACAAGAATAACATTCCATTGTATCTGTATACACCACATTTTCTTAAAAGTTAGTTTTAGACACAAGATGATTTAGGTATGAAAAAATGGGAACACATTTATTTCCAAGAACCGTGAGAAATAACAACAAACACGTTGGAAAATTTAAACAGTAATAAAATCTTCAGCCAAGGAATTTTATAAAATCTAGGGTTCCCTGACTGAGTTGGGAGAAGAAGAGAAGGGAAAAGGAGAGCAGTTGATCTGCCTTAGATTTTCTTCCTCTGTTGACCCTGGGCTGAGATTATGGAGTGAGGCAGAAGAGGGTGAGGAAAAACAGGCAAGTTTTTCAGGGATCTCCAGGGAGAGAGAACCAGTAGAAAATATAGATATTTAAGAAGGGGTTTATTCCTGCAGTTGGCTCACATGATTAGTGGGGTAAGAAGTCCTATTAAAAACCATCTACAGACTGGTGACCCCGTGATGAACATGGATGAACCTGGAGGATATTATTATACTCAGAGGAAAAAATATACCATACGATGATCTTACTTATATATAGATCTGAAAGTGTCAGCCTCTTAGAAACGGAGAGTAGAAACGTGGTTACCAGGGCCTGAAAGGGCAGGGCAGGGAAAGGAAGATGTTGACCAAAAGGTATAAACTTTGAGTCATAAAGGAACACATTCTGGGGACTCTAATGCACACTACGGGGGCAACAGTTAGTGCTGTACCATATACTTAAATTTCAGAAAGCAGATCTTGAGTTTTTTCACCCATCCCCCACACAAAAGGAGTGATCATTGGGATGATGACTATATTAAAGGCTGTGATTGTAGTAATTATTTCATACTATACACCTACATCAAACCACATGTTTCAAACCTTAAATATACACAATTTCTACTTTTTTAATCATTTTTCAAACATTCCTTACCAACTTGAAAGTTGGGGTGGTAAAGAATGGGGTGGTAAAAATCGTATACATTGGAGACCCAACAAAGGAAGGCTGGGTGGCTGAGCATGGAGCTGACAGGGCCAACTTGGGGCAGGGGCTGCTGGTGGAGCATCAGGAGTATCACCTGGAGGTGTCAGGACAGCAGATCAAGTTCACACTCAAGCCCCATTCATCTTCCAGTTTGAAATCAGACCATGGTGGGGGTATCAGGGAAAGACTTGAGAAGGGAGAAAGCTCTCAAATCTGCAAAATTTCTGGAAATTATCATAACATAATGGCAACTTTGAAGATTTTTGTAATCCTTATGTATATAATTAGTATACAAATGGTTGTATAAAATTGTACTGAAATAGTTATAGAACTCTTTATGGAACTGTTTTTCTTTTTCTGTTCTAGTGACATTCATGATTTCTCTTCAGAAGAAAACATTGTGGTGATTTAGGTAAATATTGAGCTTTTGAAATATTTAAATTACACTGAAAAATCTGAAATTTTGGGAAATTATTCCTTTATTAATTTTATTTATTGGCTATACTGACTTTGCATTCACATTCATTCACAGGCTTATAAAAATAGAAATATATGGAAATAATCATTATGTCAGGATGATGGGGTAATGACTATTTCTTCAGAATTTTTGGAAGGGTTACTGGGATTGAATCCAGTGCCTTATGAGTGCTAGATGAGCCCTCTATCTTCAAGCTACATCCCTATCCCTGAATTTTCTTTGTGATTAATTTTCAACACATGTTCCTAAAAATAAAATGTAAAGAATTTGGGTCTATATGTTTACCCTGATTAGAACATTATACAACATATACATATATTGAAGCATCATATGGTGCTCCATAAATAGGCATAATTTTTATGTAAAAAAAAAAACGAGGTCTTTGTAGCATTTTCCAACTTGAAAATGAAGTTAAATGCTCTTATATCACATTTCTTTTAAACTGTGCACATACTGTTCTTTTTAACCTTATTTTAAATTCAATCAAATAAAATTGGAAAAGGATTATTGACTAAAATCGTACAAATTTTCCACACAGAGTAAGTAGGTGCTGGTTTTTTTTAAATATCAGAGTGTTTTGTCAATGTTATATACTTAATGAAAATAGCAACACATAAATCTATCTTTAAAACTTGGCCAAATAAAAACTCCCTCTTTTTTTTTTTTTTTTTTTAAAGGTATCAACTAGATCCTTGTCTGGGTCTGGGTTTCATATGGTATATTGGTCAACTTTTCATTGCTGAGACAAAATGCTTGAGAAAGTCAACTTAAAGGAGGAAGGATTTATTTTGACTCAAGGTTTCATAGGTTTTTGTCCATGGTCAACTGACTGCATTGATTCTAGGCCTGTGGTAGGAAAGTACATCATGGTGGAAGGACATGGTGAAATCCAGCTGCTCACCTCATGGTAGCCGGGAAGCAACAAGAGAAAGAGAAGAAAGGTCTAAGGACAAGATATGCCCTTCCAGACCTTCCCTTCTTTCTTTTTTAAATGTTTTTGCTATTATTTTAATTACACATTTGCATGGGGTACAGGGAGACCATTTGACATACATGCATGTATGTCATATATTGTTATTTTTAAATAAAATAGCCTAAGGTAAGATACAGAATTTAATTAAATTATTGAATATACCCATAATCATAAACTAATGTAAGCTAAGAAAGAAAAGTGCATATGTTAGGAAACTATATAACAGGGCTGTCTGATCCAAGAGGGCAAAAAGCGCTGAAAAGTGCTTCTGTTGCTAAGAGCTCAGAAAAAGAGGGTTAACCAAGCAAAGAGAGAAGAACATGCTGGAGAGGGCTGGCAGCAGAATCAGCATGGCAAGTCCCAGGTGTGGGAGGGATAGACCCCTTCATGGAATGGAAAACAGGTTGTGTTCACGGTTGGGAACACAACACAGTGGGGAGCGAAGAGTAGGAGGGAAACCTGAGAGGTAGAGGGGCTTACTGATTACCACAGCTTCTTGCCGGGGTTGCTTCAAGCAGCTCGCAGCTGCTGCTTCTTGCTCTTTCGGCCCGACCAGCGGGACAAAAGACACGTACTCTTCAGAAGTTCATGAAGCAGCTTCCTGTTTATTCAGATAACACCCTCAATATATAAGCAGTCTCATGCATAAGCAATTGTAACCAGATATGTCCATCCAATCCTGTTAAAGGTCAAGTGATCACTAGCTCAAACATACATGTAAAGTATATCTGTCCACGCGCTAGGCGGCTGAACTGATTATCATACAGCCAATTGTAAACGCTTCCTGCCTTTCTCCAGGCATAATCAGGATGCTGTTTGCTCTCTGCCAGTCGCCATCTTTAGATGCACGTGGAGTAACCCTGGGCCCCGGTCTCGCCCGCCACAGGGGCTAGGATCAGGGTTCTCTGCATGGCACTTCTGACATACAGAGCTGGATGATTCTTTGTTGTGGAGAACTCCCTTTTCTGTGCAGGATTTTAGCAGCATCCCTGGCCTCTGCTCACAAGATGCCAGCAGCATCTTTCACTTCAGCAGCAACAACTAAAAATGTTTCCAGATACTGCCAAATGTCCCTTGGTAGGGACAAAGAGGAACAAAATCTTTTCAAGGTAAGAATGACTGGGTCAGATCACACAGAGTTCTTTAGGACATAAAGGGATTTGAACCCCAAATCTTATTATATGAAGAGCAATGGGAAAGAACTGAAGGATTTTAGTAGGATAGTTTATGACAGATCTATGGTGCATGATTTAAGGATGTCTCTTTTCTCCTGTGAAATAATCATTTTACCTCCTCATGTATGCGCTCCAAATAAACCAAGATATAAGCTTCTATGTGTGCTTCTTATCACCCACCACTAAAATGCATATGCATAGCTATCAATTATGTTCAAAGAGTGTCCAAACATTGGTTTTGAGCATATTGCTGTGTCACAATCTCAGAGTCATAATTATGAATCCTGCAGGGTTTGTTACCAATTTGTATGTTCAGTAAATTAGAACTTTCAGACATACGTTTTGGGAGAATCAAATGGATATCTGTTACTCTGAGAAAGAGTATTTGAAGAGGCTTATGAGCATTTAATTTTTCTTCATTAATTCAATAACTTTTTTTTTTCATTCAGGGATGCTTTACAACTTCTTTTATCTTTTTACTTCTAATATTCTTAAGTTGGTCTTGATTTTTAAATTCAGATTTAAACCAAATGAAAAATACATATTGCTTGGTCAAGGGAAAACTGGAATTACTTCCAACTGCAGATGTTTAAATAAAGCATCCTTGGCAGATGTATTTTTCTTCCATAGTTAGAAAAAGACATCAAGGTAAGGATCTTGGCTCAGAGCTGAGACGAAGTTTATGTTTAATGAGTTATGTTTAAGTATGCAAAATTAACTAATGGTTAATTTTCTGAATAGGCTGCAGCTGTGGGAGAGCAGAGAATGGAAGCTGGAGCCAGAAAGGGAAAAGAGCTGAAGCTGCTGAGGGGAAGAGGAGGGAGGAAGGACACCAGAACCCAGAGCTGTCTTGAGTGGAGGTGTAGAGGAACCATCGCCCTGTGCTCTTACCTCCAGGAAACTGATGTGAGTGATTCAGAGTTCTAGTCATAACAAGATACCCAATGCTAGAGTGAAATGGTGCGGAGGAAGAAAAAAAGTAAACCTAGTGCCTGGCATAGGAGTCGGTGGATGCAGAATCTCTCATGCACTGCCTGGGAGAAGGTCCAGATGATGTGAAAATGTTCCAGTGACCAACTGTCCCAGTTTTCCTAAAGTTCTAGATATCCTGGGATACAGGACTTTCAGTCCTCAAAGGATCGTGGTTAGCCTACAAGCACAGTGCCACCTTCTATAGAGGAACATGGAAAAAATGCAGGTTTGAATGTGACAGCAGCAATAGAAGCAACAGTAGAGCCCATGAAGGGAGGAGCCCCAGCACATAGACCAAGGGCTGCCTGGGACCCTGCAGTTACCTCTTCTAAAGATGGCTGCACGGGAAGTTGATGTGAATGCTGCTTTTTCTGCTCAGTGGTCTACATGCAACAGAAAGACCTAGGGAGTAGAGATGAGTGGGAACCAACTAAAGGATCCATATTTGAAATTGAATACAAGTCCTCAAAATTATTATGGATCTACAAAAATCCAAATTAGTAAAATTGGGATTGTACTCACAAAACTACGAGCAGTTTGAGAGAAGGTACCCAGTGCTTGGTGGACAGCAGACAGTCCAAAGATTTTCTTGAAGATGTAAATAAGGTATTCCTGGGATGTTATTTCTCCACATGCTCTTCTAAATCTGTACTCTCTTCCACTGCACTCCAGGACCCCAGACCAAGAGCAAAATCAAATGTGAGAGCAGCACCGTAAGCTCAGACTCCCCCCAGAAGCACACCGACACCTCACACAGGTGCGTAGGCAGAGAAACAGGCTGGTGAAACTCAGTTCCATCCAGGGAAGTTGGAAGAAGGGTTTGGTTTAATGGCCTTGCATTTCATTCTCCCTAATTTCTGTTATGCCTGCAACATTTGGATCTGAGTCTATTTTACTAGGTAGAGAAGTCTCATAAAATTAGTACATACTCGAAGTCACACTATTCTCAAGATGGCAAGATGCATATGTCTAATAGCAGAAATAACTGAATAGGTAAAGTAGTAAATGTTGTAAGCAGTCTTAAATGAACTGAAATAGCTACTTAAAAGAGGAGATCATTGAGAGTAACAGATATTGGAGAGCACTGAAAGATGGCTCAGGTTGAGAGAATATTCTAGTTGAGAAGAGAGATGAAAGTGAAGAAAAAGAGAGGATGAAGAGGTTGAACTGATCAAGAAGAGCTACCACTTGATTATAATGATAAATATAGTGTTTATATTTATTTACATGTAATATCAAAATTTATTATACAATTATTGTGCACTCACTATGCAACAGGAACTGTCCTAAGTGACAAAAATGTATTCCTTCAGTCCTCACAGGAACACTGTATGGAAAAATTAACTGACTCCATTTAGAAATGAGAAGAGACTCCTAGAGGGGTTGCAAGGCTAGCCTAGAGCCTCTCCATCAAGACTCAAAGTAGTAAATCTGGCTTTAGAGTCTATGCCCTCCTGCAGCAGGCTACTGGGAAACTTTGTTGTGTGCCCAAACCAGGTACATGTATTGGGAAATCACAGAGAAGCATTTTCAGGGTAAAAATGGAAAAGTCTTGATGTAAAGGCAGTGGTATATAGATACATGCTTACACAAATAATTCTCTAGCCTTGAGAAAATGTAATTCTTTATAGTTCTATGTGAATCAGAACAAGGCCATTTTATCTATTCGATGTGCATGATAGATAGTGTCTATGTCCTCTTTATATTTCAAAGGTTATGGAAATGCATGCTTTATGAAAAGGCACAATGGCTTCAAAATATGTAAGCAGAATAAAGTATCTATAAAACATAATTCTAATACTGATTATCCCTTTGCAACTCAACTTTCATATATGCTAATCTATGGTTAAACAGAATTTCCACAATTCTTTATATGCAAGGAAACAAACCAAGGATTCAACACTCAGTAATTATTCAGTGAAAAGTTTATCAGTTTACTAGTAGTATTTTAAAACTTTGGGAAAGTATTATTGCATGACTTTGGTAATTCAAGACTTTAGTAAGAGAAATTATCAAGGACTTGGAAAAAGTCCTTGTAGAATCGAAAAGACATAAAGTTAGGGTACGTCTTTTCGATATCATAAGGAATAAAGACCATCAGGGATTACGTAGAATGTATTGAGTTTCCCATTATTTGTTACTTATTAGAGGTTCCAGATTTCATGAAGTTACTTAATTCATAGACTTTTGCCAGTAAAGATGGAAATAATTTATTTTCAGTAAAATGATGCCAAAGGCTTATGACTTCTTGAATTATAATGAAATCCCCCCTTAAAAAATCAGTCAGCAACTTTAACTGACATTCTTTGTTAAATCTTTTCTAAATATATTATCAATTTAAATGTTCTTTGAACCAGTCATAACATCTTATTGGTTTCCCTATTAATTAGTAGATTAAATAAAATCTTGTATAATTAACAGGTTAAATAAAAATCTTGTAGAATCATGATTTTTATTACCTTCTGATAATTATGCTTTGACATTTTGGTTGCAAGTTTCTCATTATATGCAATTCTGAAAGACAGGAAAAACTCTACTTCTGACTGGCAACATGGATTTGACTTTAGAAATCAAGACTGAGAGTTTCATTTCTTTTCTTTCCTCACTACAATATTCGTCTGTCCACTAAGCTTGGGTGTAATTGCCTGAAGTGTTCTTAAAACATAAAGTGTTGCTCTCTGCTTAACATATCTTTATAACTGGTGGGGAAACCATGGAGTCAGTCAGTGAATGAGAGGTAAAAATGTCTGGTGGCAATGGCAGCCTGCCATTTGCCTGTCTAATAAGGATCTACTTTAACATATAGTCTTCTAATTCTACACTTGCAATTCAGCAAATTTTCTTCTGAGGATGCAAAACAAGGTCTGACTTGCCATTATAAAGATGAATCCCAGGAATTTATTTCGCAACACTTCCATATTCATAAATGCATTATAGTCTTTATCTGCACCCTGTTTAAAAGATGGAAATAAGACTTTGCATAACCAAGCACTTTCTCTTCCAGAATATATTATGAAGAGGATAACTTCAGCTAAGAGAAAAATAACCTTTAATGTAAAGATTTCTAAAGTAGTCGATCTCTGAACAACAATGGGACTCAAAATTCAAATGTAACCATAGATGAATATTTGATTTTTAAAAAAGACTTTATTTTAATTCACTTTGATGAATGCAAATATATTCAAAACTATTAGAAAGATGAATCCTAATGAGGCAAATTAGAATAAATTAAAATATTGCTCAACAATGTAATTAACCTTTCAAATTTGCAAAGGAAACCAAATAATGTTATACTGTGCTGTGTTACCTTAACAGAACACTATATGTAGAGATAGTATTCAACTTATATAATCACTTGCATTGTTTCTAAAGTTAGTTCTAAAATCATTGCCACTCTACAGCAATAATTATTGTATGGAAATTAAAAAGTTCAAAATAAACTCATTTACTAATATTCTGGGGGATTTTGATGCAGACACATCTCAGTTTTATTTGTCTATTATTTATCTTGAAAGGGAAAAGGAAAAACCACACAAATATTATTTAAAGGCTGCCAATTATGTAAATTTTAAGAAAAATGCATATATGGCCTCTAGTTAAATAAGCACGTTTTAGCAGCAGGTTGAGCACAGTCATACCATCAGCATGAGAAATATGTAGTTTTCTCTCTCTGACATTTCTACCCAAGATCCAAGCAATGACTTTTCTTTCTCTGGTTTAGGAGACGTCATTAAATGAAATTCTGTCTCAGTACTTGGCTTACTTTTTTATCAGGGATAATAAATTCCATCTTCTCATATGTTACAATCAGATAATAGCCTTCCTAGGATCTTAAAAACTAAGAAGCAAAGGAACTAAAAAATTTTCTGACTTCATCCATTACAATTTTGAGGAAATGGCTTGTTGTAGTTTAGATATGAGATGTCCCCCAAAAGCTCACATGTGAGCTAATGCAAGAAAGTTTAGAGGTGAAATGATTGGTTTATGAGAGCCTTAACCTAGTCAGTCCATTAATCCATTTGAATGGATTAACTGTGTGGTAACAATAGGCAGATAGAGTATGCTGGAGGAGGTGGGTAGGTGGAGAAATGCCCTTCGGGTATATATTCTATCCCTGGTGAGAGAAGCTCTCTCTCTTTCCTTGTTGCCATGTTCTGAGCCACTTTCCTCCTCCACAACCTTCTGCCATAATGTTCTGCCTTACCTTGGGCCCAGAGCAAAGGACTTGGCCATCTGTGGACTGAGATCCCTAAAACTATGAGCACCCACTAAGCTTTTCCTTCTCTAAAATTGTTCTTGTCAGATACTTTGATCATAGTGGTGAAAAGCTGAATAAAACATTCTTGCAATGTGAAAGTGTGCCATTGTTTTTTCCCCCAAAGGAAAGGAAATAACATTAAGGAATACTTCCCGTGAACCAGACATTGAAATATCTCTTGCTGTTTGGAGTTGCTGCTGTTTTTATGCTGGGGGTTGGTAGAGTGAGGTGTGGAGAAGTTACATAACCTGTACAAGGACACAGCAAAGCTGGTGAGTGACTTCCAGGCTTCTAGCTGCAAGCTTCATGTTCTTTCAGCTGTACCATGCTGCACTCAATCTCCTTTGCCCTTGACCTTGATTGAAATAAAGTATCTCTGAAGAATAATGCAGAGTTTACTAAAAGACCTTTTTTTATCATGCTCTTATTCATCCTTTCCTGATAACATTTCAAATGTGGTGTTTCTAACTGCATTCTGACAGAGGAGGAAAAAAAAGAAAATCCCGCTTGTTCAAAAACAAATGATTCCTTTTGCAGAAAGCCTGACAAAAATCATCCCCAGCCCTGCCTCCCCTAGTTCTCTAACCACCCCTTCTACCTATGTTCCTACTTCTTCCCTTTTGGCTTCTAAAATGTAATTACACATTTTCATGAAATCAGACTCTGAGTTTATATCATAAGAAGAAGAAGAAGACAACAATGATAACAAATATAGGATCTCAATTTAAGTAAAAGGAAGAATAAAACCTAGTAAATTAGGGCATTACTTTATCCATTTACTAATTGAACCCACATAGGATGATGAATCAAAAATAGTTGTAGCTCAGTAAGGGATTAAAACATTTAAACAGTTAAATAATCATGTATAGTATTATTAATATTCTAATAAAGGTACAAACAGATTATTAAAGAAACTCAGAGGCTGGGAAAATCAATTTTGCTAAAAGGGTCAAAGAGATTCTTCAGAAACACATTAATTAAATTGCATCTTTGAGAACCAAGAGTTTATCAGAAACACAGATGTGACAGGCATTTCCAGTAGATGAAATGAAGTTAGCAAAGGCACAAAAAAATGACAGTGAAAGAAGGTTTGAAAATACTGAATTGTTTCTTATGTGTAGAGGAAGGGCACATGAATTGGGCTGAGGAGTAGTTATCTAAAAATTTGATCTTCTCAGGAATTTGGGTTTATCCTGCAGCCAAGGATAGATAAGAATTGAAATATGCAAGAGCATGTCTCTAAACCTATAAAGCATGCAAGTGGGATTTCCTTTCCATCCAGATTTCTTGCATGGTATTAGGCATATTTATGTGATGACTTTAGGACAATATTAATTGGCCCATCCAAGATGTAGAAGGGCAAAAATCTCTCTTCTCTCCAATTCTCCCATGTTTTCCAGAGCAGCCAAATATCATATTCTGGGTCATTCTTTCTGGACACGGAACTTTTGGCAGGAACAGGAGCAATGCTGTGCAATATGAATACTTTATACCACATGGTGATCAGAGTCAACCACACAGCCATGTTGGCTAGCTCTGCCACACTTCCTTCCTGAACCCATGGGCTGCTCTCCTGTAGCATCTGAATGAGCCAATGTCTCCACCATGAGAAATCAAACACCTTCACATTAGAAGAGCAAGTATGACTTGGTGCAGTAAGACTTGAGTTTAAATTCTGACTCAACACTTAGTAGCTGCCTTGGGCATGTTACTTAACTTCTTTGTAGCTGAGTTTTCATTTATGAAATGGGGATAATGGTATTTATCTTGCAGGGTTCTTGTGAGAATTAAACATGATAATAACGGAAACAATAGATCTCAATAAATGGTACCTCTGCTGCAGAGCATAATTTTCTTTTCTTCACCTTATAAAACAATCCATTCCATCAGGAGGAGAATCAGGCAAGAGGGAGAAGAAAGTTTAGCATATTATACATTGCTAATTGCAACTGGGGTAGAGCACATTTTCTTTATTTTCCTGAGATTTCCTGAAAACAGATGATGGCATTCCCTATCCCTTGTTAATTAGTCATTCTCAGTTGAGAACAGCAGTGTTGCTATGTAATAACGAAATAGCCAATTATTTAGTTGGAAGCTAAGAGATTTATTCTTTAGTGGAGCTAGCAGAAAGCTCATAATTTTCCATTTCCTCTGAGAATTTTTTCATTTTCTTTGATTATGAAGCAGAAGCACAATATTTTCAACATTAGATCACTCTACACATGTTGACTTATTTAAACACTGCTACCATGAAGGCTTTTTGGCAGAAACTGAAATTTGTTTTCTCTGCTTTCAATTAGCAGTGGTGACATTTGCCTGAAGATCATTAACAAATATTTCACTGGTGTACCTTGGTTCCAATTTAAACCAGACACTGTTTTGACCATGGTCATAGTCGAGTGCTTTATTCAACTACCCCCTTTTTAGAGACATACTTCTTATGTACAGAGTCATGTTAAATTAGTATTTATTGAATAGGTACAATGTAAGACATTGTAAAGGCAGATGTTTGGATAACCAACTGCATGTTTTTAAGATTATGTGGTGTAGAGAGCAGTGACCGAGGATGGGAGAGCAGTGACTGAGATTGGGCTTCTCTGATGACCTCATGCCTGTGGCATGCCCAGTGCCTGGGAAGGTTTCTGTGCAAGGGCACAGGATGCTTAGCTGCTGTGGCAATGCCTTGCATGAGGAGGCTCTGTGCAAGGGTCCTACGAGCTCTGACCTTGATCTCAGGCACACAGCTCCTGGGAATAGAGGAATTCTTACGCTAGACAACCACAATATTTCACCAGCTCCCTCTCCTGTTCCTGCCTGCTTTATGGTAACTTTAAACAATGGACTTTCTTGAGAGCTACAAAAAGCTCCTAACATTGCACTTTACAACTATGGATTGCAATTGCAGAATAGCTACATAGGATGTCCTAGTTTCTGTAAATTTCCTGAATACAAAGAATAATACTTGCATAGTCTTTAACCTGATAATGAGACATATATAAATAAAGATTGCTGGTGTAACTCTTTAGATCTGCATCTCCATCAGAGAGCAGAGCTCCACCTGATCACAGCTTAATCTTCAAGATCTGTGTGTGTGAATTTTTATTTTCCAACCCCCCTTTGCCCATCGCGGGACCAGAGAGTTTGGTAGCATGAGAGTTTGGTCGCACTGGTCGCGACAGACATCCGTTAATGTATTCACACATCCAGTAATGTAGCTGTCTTAGTTTTCTTAATGTTTTAGAAAAATCTGGACTACTGATCTTCAAAGTATGGAGCAAGACAGACCACTGTAAAGATTGCTGGTGTAATTCTTTAGATCTGCATCTCCATCAGAGAGCAGAGCTCCGCCTGATCCTAGCTTTATCTTCAAAATCTGTGTTTGTGAGTCTTTATTTTTCGAATCTCTCCTCTCCTCTCACTGGAACACAAAAGTTTGGCCGCACTGTCAAAATATGAAATATTTTATAAAATGATTATTTATTAATGACAATTCATTACAATTACAAACTTTAAAAAAAACAAAACTGACAAAAAGAAAATTTGGAAAAATAGTGGAATTTTTTATTCATTATCTGGTAACAACTTTCTTGTATAGAAATAACTGTAAACTAAACAAGTATATTCTGCTAATTTCAAACTAAATGTACCCAGGATTCAGCTTCCCCTTAACCAAGTTACAAAAATGCCTATAGCTAAACTAGCATGATCAGAGAAATAATGATAGAAGAGAAGATGGAGTAAAAAGAGACAACTGCAGCTTGAACTTAACTTCTTCAAATTTTACAAGACCATATTATTGTAATCACATTGCTAAGTCCCTATGAGACTTTGGAAGAGGCTGTGCAGCTGAGGGGGGTTGTGACTTCAGCCTATTAGCTCATGTAAATCTGCCTCTGAGGGAAATTTGGGCAACAGTGTTCCATCTGTCTAATCACAGAGGTGGCTGCCCAGGGCTTCTCAGCATCTCAAATAGCATTTAGTCAACTATAAATGTCGGCAGCTTTAGTTCCATTTAGAAATTTGACAGTATAAATGCATTTTTAACATATAAAGTACATATGCATGATATCTATACCAAGGATCTAATGCATGTGAGGCAATGGTGAAAATAATAGAGAATCCTAGCTCTTGAAGAGCCATTGTTGAGTACTACAAATAACTAAATATTATAATACAATGTGGTTAAGTGGTACTGCAGGAAAAAGAGCACGTTATGAAGCATGGAGAGATACGACTTCTACTGAGGGAAGAAATAAAGTCTAAACCAAGTCTTAAAGGATCATGAGGAGTTTTCTAAATGAAAACAGGAGGAAGTGGCAACGATATAAAGTTCCTGGGAGGAGGGCAATGCACACAAAGAAGCATTGCATGATACAGCAATTAAAAAAAAATAATAGATGAGCAAATTGTGCTATGTTGTACAGGAGTGGTATGTGGAGACAAAACTGGGGCAGCCTGAGATGAAAATGGGAAGGTTTTTAGTGTTGGGCAGGCAGGGACCTATAGACCATATGAGTGGGTGAGCTAATTCCCAAGCATATTGGGAAAATCTCTGAAGAATGTTTTTTGTTTGTTTGTTTGTTTGTTTTTAAAGAGTCCTGGTAAGAGCTATTTTTAAAGAGATGACTTTGACTATAGTGTGAAGAATGATTTTGGATACTACCAGTTAGGTTTCCGTCTTAGGAATCCAGGCAAGAGTTCAGAGTGAGTAAATTCAAGCAGGCTATATCTCAATAGAACTCAGGACCTGGAAGGATGAAGTTAATGGAGAGAAGAGAAAATAAAAAAATTCAAGTGTTTAACCAAGTTTTAGGATACCATTCATAAAGTAAGCAAAACAGACCCATTTTCTACTTCTGGAGTTTGAGTTGCTCAAGAATATTCAAGAGAAGGGACCCAGGAGGCACATGGACAAAGGCGTCTAAAACTCTAGACAGATTTCTAGCTAGATTTAGAGATGGATAAATCATTATTGTGCAGCAGGGAACTGAGTCAATATTTTCTGATGAAATCCTGTGGAGTTGGTGGAGAGTATGTGATACACTCTAGCCTGAGTTCAAGTTGCCCCCTCTAACTCTGTCCTTGTTCAGACACAGATTCTCAATTTCACTAGATTATAAACTCTGTTGGAAAGGGGGTTAAGTCTGCTTTGTTCCTTTTTTTAATGCTAGTACTTAGAACAATGCCAGATAAAGGTGTTTGCTGAACAAATATTTGTTTAGTGAACAAATGGGTAATACCAGTTCAAAAACAGCAGAAGAATCCAGAAAAGACTAAGGAAGAGCCAAGAAGATGATAAAATACTGGAATATTTCAGTGTCATGAAGTTCACAAAAATAGAAGTCTGAAGGAAAGGAGTTACAACTGAGTTACGTAACAGAGGTCAAATAAGAAACTGTCCAGGACACATCAGTTGGATTTAGCAAAGGTGAAGATTGTTGCTTACCTTGACATAATTTCAGTCTGGAAACTTAATTATTCCACATTCCATCAGGGAGGCAGAAAATGAATGAATCTAAGTTCTTTGGGAGGCTCCTCCTGTCTTCAGCATACAGTCAAGTTTCTGGGTAAGTCTGGCACTTGGGTTGGTTAGGAGGAGAGGATTTCAATTAACTGACACACACAGGATGCCTCCTGGACATCCCGTTTGGGCTTTCAGGGGCTCCTCAATCCTGGGGTTCTCACTCTACCTCCACATCACACTTGGGACACAAGCATCTGTAGTCTCCTTGTCTGGATACACCAGGAAGACATTTCCTATCTGGGGCCTCCCTCAAAGCTCAGACTAAAGAGCAGGGTGCCTTCTACCACTTCTCTCTCCATCTTGACCTCACTGAGAAGCTGCCCCATCTGTGGGGCTTTGCCTTCAGTTACTACTCCTCCCTTCTCACTTCAACCCAAAGACATCTTCCAACAGGGAGAGCAGATGACAGAGCAAGCAAAGCAATTATCTTTCCTGTTCTTTCATTTCATCTATAGTTCAAACATCTTATTATTTTTTCCACAATGAAATTAAAAGGAAGATTCAAAGTCACACTCTAGTTTTTCTCTGGTCAATCATCCTCTTAAGAAAAGAACCAGAGACCCAACTATCTGCTTGAATAGGGAGAAAGATAAGTGTGAAATATTATAAATATTTGACACTACTGACATTAATGACATGACTGACATTAATGATTTAAATGCCTGACATTAATGACTTAAAAATCATTTCACCATGTAAAAAGGACAATTCTCTTTTCAGAAAGATGACTAGAAAAGAAAGAAACATGAAGTTGGGGGCAGATCTGAGGTTGATGAAAATTTCCATTTTTATGAGAAGGAAAACACAAGCATATTTAAATAATAACAGGAAAAGTCAACAGAGAAGTAGAAGTAGGGAGAATGAGGGGTCTGTCCTTAGAATAAGAATTCTGTGAAGGTGGTAGGGGTTGGGACCCAAGTCACTGTGCAGTCTAATAACCTTCGACTGGGAGATGAATGTCTCCTAATCCAGTATGAAGAAGAGAGGGAAGCTTCATAGGTTCCCAGTGGGAAAGTGAGAGAAATCCATTGTGACAACATCTAATCTCTCAGCGAAGTAGAAGGCAAGGTGCACTCAGGGATCTGGATTTGTGTAGAATGGAGTTGTGAAAGAACAAAAGAATATCTGAGTTTTAAGGATCTTCTTTGAATTGCTGACTATTTTTAGTCGTATTCATCTGGATGGTTCTATAATTTTCCTCAATGGGACTTAGCAGTACAGATTTAGGCAAAGGACAGGCTGAAGTTAAAATTGAACCTTGTTTGTTTGGCATTTTGCCAAGTAGAATGGAAGGAAAGCATAGTTTTCTGAATTTATTTATCAAAAACAAGAACAATGGGTAGGCAGTGGCTTTCTTAAATTTGTTTAGAAACAGTTCGCTATTTTGCTCAAGTTCAATTCTCCCACCTTCCTCTTGAACTTGACATAAACATCATGTATATAATAGATCCCTTTAAGCCTAATGGCCCAAAAGAATGGTAGCAGCTGTAAAGCAAATTCAATTACCTGAAATCTGATTTAGTGAGGCATTTGCTGTAGAAACAACCAAGGAGTCCCTGGGACTCAACGGAGGAGCTGAATTTGTGTTTATTAAAAAGGAAAGAGAAGACTGTTTATGGAAGTGTTAGTGGCAGCCGAGAGATTGTGAGTAAGCCATGTCCTTTGTCAACTTCTTACAAGTGAGAGTAGGTTTTGATGATTTGGAATCTAAGCCAAACAATCTAGGGGGACACATCCTCGTTTGACATGAAAGTGAGCTCTAATGAATACATTTGGGTTTCAAAACTAGGGTGCATTTTCTATTACTGTAGTCAGTTCTAACTCAATTTTTAAAAAATAAATGTATAAGTAATCGTAAATGTAGTCTTACTCTAAAGATTGAACTTTATAGAACAATATAAAGTCAACAATTTTCTTCTCTTCCTTGCTCTCATCTCTTCCTCCATCCCTTTCCCAGAAGCAAAAGATGAGGTGTGAGACCTCCCAAAACTTGTATATAAATTTCTTCTAAATACAGTATCGGCAATTCATTCTCCAAAACATCATACCTATTTTATAGTACCACAAAGAGAATATAAAATTAATCTATTCAACTCCAAATGTTATCTTCTAAATTTTAGTACTTTTTTAAGTTTTATGAATCTGAGGAGAGAAAATTATATATGAATTTTCATTTTCCTGAATACTAGTGAGACTTATCGTCTTTTCGTTTTTATGAACATTAGTATTTCTTCTGTATATAATCTTCATTCATACTCTTTGTTCATTTTTCTTTTTCCCACAGACTTATAAAAAAACCATGCACTGTGGATGTATATCTTCATCTCTTAAATTGGTAATAATAAATACAAGTATATCATTGTTTCCCTCAGCATGTTGCTTTACTTTTTGCTTTGAGTATGATATCATTTGTTGTTCAGCAACTTTTAATTTTGATATGGCAAAAGTTTCACTCTTTTTCCTTTATGTCGTCAGGTTATATATTTGATATAGTAAGTACTTCCATATCACAGAAATTATAAGATAATTTTATAATTATAAAATAATTATAATAAAATAAGTCCCTTTTCTTTCCTTTTAATATTTAATGTGTCTAGAATTTGTTTTTTGTGTATGTTGTGATTTAGAAACTATTTCTAAATTCTTGCTTGAATTGCTAATCATGTCTATGCCATTTCTTGACAGCTCTTTCTTCTCCACTGGTAGAATGAATTTCCTTTCTATAAATTAAATACCAAAGTAAAAATGAACTGTTTTAAAGGACTCTTTTTGGTTCCATGATTTGCCCATTTCTAAAAGAGTAATGAGTAATCTTTCTAGCGTTCTAATATATTTTCAGATTGGGTAGATATCATTCCTTATTCTTTTCCCAAAACTGGCCTAATTTCTTTTTCAGATGGTCTTTAGAATTATCTTAAGTTTATTGAAAAGTCCTCTTGTAATTTTTTTTTTTTTTTTTTTCGGTGCTGGGGATAGAACCCAGGGCCTTGTGCATGCAAGGCAAGCACTCTACCCACTGAGCTATCTCCCCAGCCCCTCTTATAATGTTTTATAGATCTCTTATTAATTTCATCTCTAAGTATTTCAAATTTTTGCTATTAAAATATTTTGATTGACAATTGCTGATATTCAAAATTTTTAAAAATTCTTATTTGTCACTGATTTACTCAATTTTTTTGTTACCTATGACAGCTTCTCAGTTGATTCTCTTTGGACTTTTAAGCAGGCAATCATAAAAAAAAATTTAGAGCCTTTATTTTAATTTCTTATTTTATTGCAGTATTAAGATATCTGGTTGCATACTAAGGTTGACAGCATAAATTCTTACTTTATCCCTGATTGTACTGGGAATATTTCAAATGTTTTTACCTTATAGTACTTGCTCTAGATTTGTGATAAATAGCCTTTTTCACACTAAGAAAGTCTTTTTTCTTTAATTTGCTGAAATATTTGGATTTTTAAAAAATTCAGTCATGGGTATTGGACTTTATTAAATTGTATTTGCATTAATTAAAGTAATTATATAGTTTTCTTTAATGTGTTAACGAACCCAGGGACTGCATTTAGAATCTTTCTAGGGAATTACACATGTTTTTCTGGGGAACTGAATTTAGAATTTTCTAATGTTAAATAATTGACACATGTGGGATAAATTCTAGTTTTTATGTCGTATTTTTAAAACTTTATATTTTATTTACTAATTATTTAGTGCATTTCATCTAGTTTTATAAATGAGTTTTGAACTGTTTTTCTTTTAATGATACTCTTCTATGATTTAAGTTTTAACATTAAGCTATTCTTACTAAATGAATTGATAGGTTCTCCTAGTTTTTTTTTTTTTTTTTTTTTCTGTATGCTTGGCATAGTTTATAATGCATGGGAATTATCATTCCTTGAAATTTATCGAGACCTGTGGCTTTTTCTAGGGGCAGATCTTTTGCTATCTTTTCAGTATCTTTTAACTGCCCTTACTCTATTTAGATTTTCTATTTCTTTGTAATGCAAATTGGGCATTATAGTTAGGATCTAAAATATCCCCCCAAAGGCTCTGTGCTCAAGGCTCAGTCACCAGCCTGCAGGGTTATTGGGATGTAGTAGGAAATTAGGCATTGAGGCCTAGTGGGAAGAAGTAGGCCACTCAGGGTATGTCTTGAAGGAGTAATCTTTTGGCTCCTTCCCTCTCTCTCTCTCTCACTCCGTCTCTCTCTTTTTCCTGGAAGCTATGAAGTAAGCAGTTCTGTTCTACCACATGCTTCCTGCCATGATGTTCTTCCTCCCCAAAGGCCCAAAGTGAAGGGTCCAAGTGACCACAGACTAAAACCTCTGGAATCATGAACCACAAAAAGTCCTTCCTCCTTTAAATTGTTTTTCTCAGGTATTTTGCCATAGCAATGGAGAGCTGACTGATGCACTGAGATATCCACGATTCCTAGAAAAATTATTCAAACTATATTTTGATGGTTTAAAATTATTATACTGGCATTGTATTTTTAAAATCTTTCATATCTCTACTTATGCATCTTTCTCATTTCTGATATAGCTTGTATAATCTCTCTTTTTTCCTTAATCAAACACTTCAAAACTTTTATGTCTCTTTCTTCATAGGCTCATCTGTCTGTATTTGTCTGTTATTTTGTTGTCTTCTTAATTGGTTTTTGCATTTATATTTTAATTTCTTTACTGTTCTGAGAGATTTCTTTATTAGTCATATTTGGTCTCTATTTAAATGCTTAATTCATATTCATATTTTTGATTGCTTTATAAAAAACAATATAAAAGTGTTTCTAACATTATTTTTAGCACAAAATTTAAGGCCATCCCTCAAAGTTCTGCTTTGACTGCATAAAAATGTTTAGATATTGTGAAATGTTTCAAATAATGCATAATTTCTGTTTTAACTTCTTCTTTAATATAAATTTCTCACATGTAATTTGTTAATATTATTTTATTTAGGTTTCTACTTTTATTACACTGGGACCAAAGAATACAATCTCTTGGACTTTATTATGAACTTTTTTTGTGGTGAATATAGTTAATTTTTTTAAATGGAAACTGAGTAAAATAATGGTCATGACCTAGATTGTGAGCCAGATAGTTTAAGAATATCTCTTTCTAATTTGGAGGTATATCAACTTTTTGTTTAATGCATGCTTAAATTTGTGAATGCTGACTGAAGGAAAATAGTGTGCATTTAAGATACATGTCATCTTAATTACCACAAAGCTATCATTTGTGTTACTTAATTTATTATTTTTTATCTATTTGATCTGTTGATTTCTGAGGAATGCATGCTAAATACTCCCAAGTTGATCATTGATATGTGGATTTCTTGCTTAATCATGACAGTGTGACTTTTGTACTTTTTGGAAACTATGCTTGTGATTCTAACATTTTGATGAATTACATCCTTTTGAGAATATGAACTGCTCTTCTTTGTTTCATAAAATGCCTTATGTTCTAGGGATTATCTGGTGACCAAATTCTGGCCCAATATCTGGTGACTTGCCCAAGGAAGGCCTCAGAACTGCACCTGATTTTACACTTTCAACTCTATTCCTCGAACTCCAACTTCTGAGCTCTCTCCATTAGATAACTCTGTTTATACATTGAAAGAAGTTGAGTGACTTTCCCAGAAAGCAGTTTCCGTTTCCTGTAAGCAGACATGGCAATTTTCACTTGTTCATTCTGATGTGTTGATATTTAAGATATCTTAGAAATATCAATTAACTCTGACAAACACACAGTAGTCTTCTGACAAGATGGAATGGAAACCAAGGAAAACAAAGCAGGAGAATAAATATAACCTAAGAAGATAATAGAAGTGAGTCTTGTCTATACGCTTACCTTTCATAATCCTTTGCAGGCAAAGCCAGCACAACACTGAAGAAACTAAAATGGAAAAAAAAAAGCCTAAAATGAGGCTTATAATACTATATCCTCTCTAATATTCTCATACAATCTCTTTTAATTAGTAATTTGCATTGAATAAAATTTTAGATAATACATTAGGCAAGAAAAAAATTAATGATTTAATGGTATGCTTTTGTTTCAAATCTGACTCCTTCTCTAGTCTTCCTCAGAGCAGACAGCAGAATTATCTGGAAAACCTGTCAAAATGAAGGATCCCATTCCCAGAGTTTCCGATCAATAGATTTAGGGGGCAAATTCTAAGAAACTGCCTGCAAATCCCGATGCTACTGACTCAAAAGCAACACATTGAAAGCCCTCTTTCTAAACTAATAGCTTCTTTTGGGTAAATGACCAGCATCAACTTCCTTTCCTGTTGCCCCTTGCAGTAGGGTGTGCCTATATGTTAGGTGCTGGTCAATGGGCCCTGTCTAAAAGAGATACTCATGCAATATTTGGGTCATGACCTTAAAGGCAAAGAAACACACTCTCCCTTTCCCTTTCTACCATCCTGCAGTTTGGAATGCAGTTATGCAGGTCAGTCATTATGACTTTGAAAAGAGTGGAAAATACCCTGGAGATAACAGATTGCTGAAAACACTGTCAAGTATTTGACTATTCCTGATCACATCCCAAACTACTTCATGAAATAAATAAACTGTCCTTTACAAACCACGGCCTTTTGTCGCCTTTTAGGAATGCAGCCTAGACTCATCCTAACAAACACACAAATATTTTTGCTGTTCCAGAGTTTACTTTGAACACTTCAGCTATAGGATTTGCTTTAAACTGTAAATCAGATTTCTTCACTTCTCCACTCAAAACCCTTAATGTATTCTCATTCCAGAGCACAAGCCAAAGTCATTGGTTGTGGAACAGCATTGCATAATCATCAGTTCCTCCTTGGCTCTTATTCCTCTCTCCCTGGCTTTCTCTACCCCAGCTCCATGGGCCACCTTATTATTCATGGTTTACCCTGTCAGTCCTGCTTCTGCACAGGACTCCCTCCCTCCTTCCCTCCTTCCTTCAGATCTCACCTCCTCAGCGAGGTCTTCCCCAACTGCCCTCATTTAAATGTAACAACACCCTTTCTTTCCCCTGGTCCCCCTCTGTCCTGCTCCATTTCTCCCTAGAGCACCCATTGCCATCTGACACTGTGCATGTTTTATTTATATTATTTAATATCTGTCTTCTGCTAGAACATAGCTCCAGGAAGGTGGGAATTTTTGCCTATTTTGGTCATTGCTATGAACCCAAATCTATATGTAACCTGGAACATATAGTAAGTACCCAAGAAATAACTGCTAATTAATGAGTTAATGCATTCTTAAATTTGTGCTTGAATGGAAGAACAAAACAAAGTCGTGGGAGGCAGCCCTGCATGGGGAGAAGCAGAAAAGTGTGCTGGCTAATAACACTGACTTGGGAACAGATTTATGTTTGAACCCCAGCCCTGTCAATACTAGCTTTGTGACCAAATGATCAGCATCATCTATCAATTAATTTGTATAATGTATGGGGAGGTACGTCTACAGAGAATAAATATGTTGGAGGTGAAAGAAAACAAACTAAGAATTATTCTTCACCTCAGCCCAAATAAAATACTTGAACCTTGCCTTCCTCTTAACATCTCGCCTTGAATCTTTTACTTTTGATTTCCTGATCCAAGGGCTTTCACTATTCCTGAATTATCAAAAAGTTGTTTCTCAACATGTTTTCAGGGCAACCTTTATCAAGATCATCTGATGTGCCTAGGAAAATTTAGATTCCTGTTCTCACAGATTGCTAAAAGGAACTCTGAAGAGGCAGGACCCAGAAATCTGTATGTAATAAATTCCCTGTTTTTATGATACAAATCAATGTTTGAAAATGACTAGTAACCACGTTTGGGTTAATCATTCTTCAGACATTATGGCTGAACAGGCTCACCATAGTACACGTGAGAGCTCTCTGAAACAAGACACTCAGGTCTCATCTGATTTCCTCACTCGAGTGTGAACATCTAGGCTTGCATTTGCCTAAGTACACCACTCTGGACAAATAGATGACAAGGATTATATGCTTATTCATATTTATATAAATTAGAATATTTATTTATATAGCACAAAATTAAGATGAGATCATTTAAGAATAAATAGCTAGAAGCCAGTAAACAAATACCCTCTAACTAGAGAGCCATAAATATGTTTTCCCCCCTTCAGCTATCTTTAAGACTCTCTATCTATTCTAACTGTTTACTCTCCAACTCTGATAGGAAGGAAGTGTAGTGGAAGTCTCCATCCATACCCAGAGTGATTTGTCTGTGTTCTGTTGTTAGAATCTGTTGGGATTCTCTCTGCTCACGTTCTTCCCTTGATTATTCCCCATCCCCACGGCCAGTTCATATGACTTTTCCCTCTGACTATCTGCTTTCTAAATGGTGTCTGATATTACAGATTCTGAATACTGCAGCCATGGTGTTACTTGCTCTGTGTATCACTGGGCCTGGGAACTCCCCATAGCATCTGCTCACTAGTAAAGCCAGTTTTCCCCCACCCTGATTCTTCATGTTTCTGGATTCTTCTCGTGGGTCCCTCACATATGTGGTCTTTCCAGCTGAGTCCAGCTAAATGTAACAAGTTTCACTTAACAAGGGAAAACTTAGAGTTACTGACAAAGATAGAAATATCAGAGACACATCTGGTGAAATGGGTGAGATTAGGGAGGGCGGAAATGGGGTATTCAAGCAAACTAGGAATGTTTGATAAAAGTAGTCATGTATCACAGAGGTGTAGCGAAGGAGAGTTCTGCTATTTGAGAGATGACCTTAAGAAAATGCGAGTTTGAACATCAACTCAAAAGAGAAGGTCAGCTTTAACTGCTAAATTCTTTAACTACTATATTCTTACCTGAGGCTAGAAGGAATTTGTCTTCAATGCTGCTTTCTTCCAAACTAAGGTCAAGAATCAGAACTTTGTCCCTTAGGCCAGAGTGGCCTGGTTCTTGGGCGTAGTAGGTGGGATCATGTCAGTAAAGTCTAACATCCAAGATTAGAGGTGTTGTCCTAAGGATCTTGAGGTCATAGGATAGAAATATCACAGTAAGTAGAACTCTGGGCAATGAAGCAGGGGCTACACTCAGGATGGCAGCAGGATGGATGAGGTGGGATTATTCATGCTGCCAGATTAGAGTTTAGGGCAGCCATTTAAATGGCCCTACTCTGAAGGTTTAGGCCACAAGAAGAAGCCCTTTTCTAGAAATTATATAGAAATAAGACATGTAAAGACAAGCACAGGAATGAGAATCCAATAAACTCCACTGAGCACTTAATCAGCTTTATAAATAATCCCAACTAAAAAATCTTTGGACAAACAGTTTTCTGATGGAAATTATTTAGACCTCATTGGAGTACTAAGTTATCAACTCTATCTTCCCTAAAGATCCATCTTTTCATCTATAATATGAATCCAATACCTCTTCACAAGTTTGCTGTATCAAATAAAATTAAATCTATGAAAATCCTTATCATCAATAGGTAGATAATTATAATTACGATTCTTATATGTAATGTACATGGATGAGGGAGAAAATGGATGTATATTGTAGAATGCCCTTTTTCGTGAGAAATGGTAAGAAAAAAAAATGAAATGGAGCTAAGCCAGTTGAACCAGACAAATTGTCTCAAAGCAAAAGATGATTCATGAGGGAGTGCTAATCAATGTCAAATACAGCAGCTGAGGACCACATTTATGCATATAGCCTTAAGCTTAGAACAAGAACCAAAATAAGTCCCTACCTAGGAAAACAATCCAAGAGGCTGGAACTGGTATCAAAAAATAAATTAGAAAAAAAACACAAGATAAATTCTGGTTAAGACAGAACTTGAAAATAGTTGGAATGTATCAGGGACCAATTTGGCAGGGAGGGGGGATGATGTTAACTCCATACTTTGGGGCAAGTCTGCCAGATGTATGAGGCCTTACATATTTAGACATGCAGTGCCAGACACATCATCCTGGTTGTTTTAAGATAGTACTGTTTTATACTTGTCAGAGTATAATTACTAATAAGATCTATTTTCACTTTTAAATGCCTTCTGAAAAGTTGGAAATGAGTAGAAAAAATGAGATGGCCAGCAGACCAGAACACCAGGAACAATTGCAAAGGGAACAGAAATGTAGGCGTGCCAGGCAAAACCCTATTCAGCTGCTCTGGAGTTAAGAAATGTTGGATCATGTTTTAGGCCTCAGTGACCACATTTGTGCTAAGACCAGTAGGTAGTTTTGAGAGTGAACAAATGTTTCCTCCTCATTCTTCTTGATATTCTGTCCACTTTTGGAAATTTCCTAGCCAGCACCAAACAAGGGTATAAAAGATCTGAGAGCAAGCAACAGTTTGACATAATTTAAAAACTTTAGTTTTTTCTTCTTAAGAAACTGTGCCTTTCTTTTTGTTGGCTATTTAGAGATACCTCTATGCAATGATTCTGATGCCATATTCTTACCTGAGGCTAGAAGGAATTTGTCTTCAATGCTGCTTTCTTCCAAAGGCATTTAATCAAGAGTTTGAACTGTGCAGAGATCATGGAACACCAGAACAATAAAAGTAAAGGATGCGTTGCTTTAGGAGACAAGGCTAGGAAACTGCATTCATAATAGGGGCAAATGAACCCAGGATATGAAAATAAGCTGAAGATCTATACCGGTGTGATGCAGAAAGTGGTACAGAAATGATTTAAATGAATCAAAGACAAATAAATGCTATAGGCTGCACTGAGTCACATAGTATGCTGTCCTGCAGTCTGCTCATGAATTCATGTCTCATACAGATAGAGGAACAGATATCTAACTAAGCCACTTATCTTCCCCCCCAGTTCTCTTCCAGCCTTCACATGGCTTTGTATAATTCAGAATAAGTTGAGGTTCACTCTGTCCACTTTCTCACCCCTGTGGAATCCGCCACCTTGGCCTTTCATGACCTCAGAGATAGGGCTGCTGAGGGCCACCACTTCTGTTCCTTTCAAACCTGCCCTATCTGTCCTATACAGCAGAGTCTCAGAGGCAAATGTGTGATCTTTGCAGCAGTGTGTGGAGGAATTGAAAATTGATACTTGGTAGGGGAATTCCTTCATTCCTTTCAGTGACCTGGTTATTTATTCAGTCTTTTGTTTAATTCCATGGGTGAGTCATGCATTGTTTTTAAATTAAGAAGGACTCTCAGGTACAGTCTTAGCCTCTGAAAGGCCCTATTGCATACAAACAGGAAATCTAGGAGTGAAACACCGGGTGATAGCATATGAATAGGGTATCCCATGGAATGAAGCCCCAAACCTCAAATTGGATAGTTTCCTCTTTCTTATTATTCCTAATAGGCTACCTTTATGGCTTTCTGATCACTTGCTTCTTAGGAAACCCACAACTGAGGGTGTGTCTCCATTTTGTAGGGGACTGATGAAAGTTTCAGGCAGGTCGCAAAGAGAACTGAAGAAAGAATGTTTTACTGAAGCAAGTTGCTAGAAGATTTCATGAGCCTATGAGCTTCTTCATCTTCCATCCAATCATGTTTCTTTAACAACACAATAAAACAAACGAGGCAAAGGAGGCACCCAAGATAGAGAAATATCTGCTAGAGGCCATAACACTGAGTGGTTTATGTCATTTGTCGAAGTTACCCAGAGGGCTGGAGAGAGATCTATGATGAAAAGATTGAACTATTTTTTAAAAATTTACTTTATATTGTTATTCTTTTAGATTTAACCTTATGAAACCTGAACTCAGTAAACGCAGTTCCCAGATCTTCTGAAATCCAAACCAGGCTATTGCAACTAGGGGTGAACATCATGATTTCCTAAAGGCACTTTTAAGATGGGGGAGTATGTGAGCTTTCCATAACTATGACAAAATACTTGAGATAAACAAAAGAGGGAAAGGTTTATTTTGGCCCATAGTTTCAGGTTTTAGCTCACAGCCTTTTGTCCCTTTGTCTTTAGGTCTGTGTTGGCACAATACATCATGACAAGAGCAGATGGTAGAGAAGGTCTATTCTTCCTATAGTGGCAGGAAAATGAACAGAGGGTCCCAAAAGTCCCCTTCAAGGGTTTTTCCCTAATGACCTAATTTCCTTTCATCAGGTCCCACCCCAAAAGGATCCATTACTTCCCAGTAATACCCAGGGACTGGGTATCAAGCCTTCAATACATGGTCTCTCAGAGATATCCAAAGTCCAAACTATGGCAAAGAGTTTTAGCCCTACTTTACTATCTGAATCTAAATTCCTAAAGGGAAGCCAGCATGTGGGTATTATAGAGTATAGATGACTCTATGGGCACGAGGGTTACTATTAAACTACACCATGTTATCAAAAAATAGGAAAAAAAAGTCTAAATGACTACACAAGGTTATTTTTCTGTCATTTTCTAAGACTGAGATCTTAGAACAATGTGCTAGTCATCTTTTTAGTTTTTGTTACTGTGACAAAATACCTGAGAAAAACAACAAAAGAGGAAAGATTTATTTTGGTTCTGGGTTTCAGAGGTTGACTCCATTGTTTCTGGACTTGTGACAAGATAGTATATCACAATGGAAGTGTGTGACAGAGCAAAACTACTCATCTCTTAGCAGCCAGGAAACAGAACAATGAGGAGACTCCAGGGTCAAAATACGTCCTTCAAAGACATGCCTCCAGTGACATACTATCTCCAACTGGGTCCTACCTTGTAATAGCCCATTCTGTTATGAATTCATCAATAGTTTGACCCAGTGATAAAGTTAGAATCCTTATGTTCTAATTACTTCCCCAGACTCCAAACCCTGAATAGTGCTTCACTGGGGACCAAGCCCTCAGCCCATGAGCCTTTGTGGGGACAGTTCATACTGCAACCATCTGAATTATTTCCCTTCCCTGGGATATGGCATATTTAAGCTTAAGTATCTGGAATAACACATAAGAATACATTCTAGAATAGACCTCAGAAAGCCTGAATCCTGGGCCTGTTAGAGGTAAACACTTGTAGAAATTTGAACTTAGATTCATCTCCTCTTAAAGGAAACAAGAATGAGTTGATGTGCAACCTAAGCCTGGTGGGTTGGCCGGCTGATAGCCAGAAGTGTATTTTCCGATAGACTTTTTGTTGTTGTTGTTTCAACTCATCACATTTGAACCACAATAATATCCCCACTTGCTTGATATCCTTATCAACACTTGATGCCTTCAGTCTTTTCAACCTTAGCATTCAGGTACGTGTAAGGAGGTTTCCCATTATAATTTTTTTTTTTTTTTTTTTGGTGATTTTCCTGATGCTTGAAATATTTAGCACTTTTTCATATGTTTATTAGTTGCATAGATATCTTCTTTTGTGGAATTTCTATTCAGGCATTTTTGCCCATTGTATTATTAGGTTATGTTTCACTTCTTACTGACTTATAAGAGTTCTTCATATTATTCATTCATTGGTGCTGTCTTTTGATGAACACATTTTCTAATTTTAATCTAATCTGCTATATAAACATTTTCCTCTAGGTTGATGTCTTCTGTGTCATGTTAAAATTTCCTAACATAGTAGTAGCTCCTAACTCCGAGGCTTGTTGCAGGAATAAAATGAATTGATGCTAAATAGAGGGCACAGTTTGTAGTAAGTACTACATTTGGCGTTTGTTAGGATGTTGCCTTTGCATAATCTCACAAGTTCTGTCATCTCCTAGATTCCATCAAGAAGTTTCATGTACTCCTATCTGGCTAGATGATTACATGGCTGCCTTCAACATGAAAACATGGAAACTTGTCACCTTAACTCCAGTGGCTTATTCTGACTCATTTGGAGCAAGCCAATCAGAGAAACAAATATAGTTCCCAAAGTATCAGCATATCTGCTAAGGACAGTGACCACATCAAATTGGTTTTCCCTCCCTTTATCCTGGCTGTCAATGACATTACACATTAAGTTTAAAGTCTTGATTTCAATTTTCAGGTAATTAAAAGACACAATCCCAGCTGCCCTGGAGATTATCATGCTCCTAACTTATTAGGGCTGTCCACCTCAGGGAAGAACAGAGGAGGGTGAATAACTTTCTATGTCAGTGATTTTCTCAGAGGGCATTGTATTCATTTCTGCTTTAACTCACATTCAGATCACAGGTTTTATATATGTGCTCAGTGGTAGAACCCACATATATATAGGACCTGGGTTGGACTGCTAACACTGAAAAAAAAAAAAAAAGACCAATCAAGTATTCTTATACATAGTTCATATTCAACATGCTATAGAAGAGATCTTTCAGGAGGAAATTCAGTCTTATAGCAGGTCTAATTTATCTGCCACTTAGTACTTCATCATGAGCTGACAATATTGATCGAATGAATATAATATATATGACAAATTATACATATTATAGACTATAAAATATATATTTTAACAGCTTCTAACTGGATAAATAAGCAAATACCCCACTTTCATATTTCAAATCTTGACTAGATCTCAGCCCACTGTTGGGGAGGAAGACGGTTAGGACCATGAATTATATGTAACAAGCTTCAAGTGCTTTTGGTTCTACTGTAATTCCAGCATTCATTTATCCATCTGATCACCAAAAAAAAAAAAAAGTCAGTCACATAACATGTGAATTAAATTACATGAAGCACACAAGAAAATAAAGATGTATTCGGCCCTTAGAGTCATGGTGATCCAGTTGAATGACATCTGTCAGCCAGTAGTTTTCAAACTTGGGTTTTATAGAAATTGCCTGGAAAATGTTAAAGTGTGCAGGCTCCACTTGAAAGATTTTCAATTTAATAGATTTGGGTTTCAGATTATAATTCTGCCTTTTAAATAAGCTTTCTGTTAATTTTGAGATAGGGTCTATAGTTTTAACACTTCCCTCCAGTGTAGAAGCAAATTTTGGAGGCAGGATTATAACTGCTCAAAACAACTAAATTCAAATCAGTAAGCTCCAGAGTATAGTGAAGACACCTGGTCCATCTCTAGACCATAGTTGGTCTCTTAATCTTGCTCTTATCTTGAAAATTGGGCTAAAGAACAACTGAGAACTTGGAGCTCAGATAATTCTTAAGATTATGGTATAAATAGTCTCAATATCTAAACCTTTAAATGATAGTTGAAATATAATACATTTAGTAAGTGTTAATGCATAACTAAGCTTGCCAGATTGTTCATGGAATTCTAAAATTGCCAGAAAAAGAGATAATAAATGAGTGGTCTGATACTGCTTTAGCTCTGGAAAGTAGAGGGAAACATCTACATACTTGGATCCGTGTAGGAAAAAGACAGGAGTCTTCTTCCTATTCAGGTATTGACAGTGGGTTGAGGGTAGTTCTCAAGAAAAGTTGATTCGCAAGCCTGTGGGTTTTATGCATTGGGATTTCATTTTGTATTATTTTTGTAATTCTGGAGTTCTCAAATCAAAAAATTAACAAAACATCATGGAGTGACTGGTGAAAGAAAACAAAACTACTCAGGGAGAACATTTGCATAATTCAAAGCATAAAATTTCCTGAAGTAAAACAAACAAGTCCCAATGAACATGAGATCACAATCAAAATTTACATGAGCAACGATCAATCATCAATTTTAAAAAATCAGAAGATGAAATTAGTATGAAAATAAGCACCCAGGAACTTGAAAAAATAGAATGGCAATCATAAAGAGAGTTATTGAAAAGGAAATTTAAAATGATTAAAAAATTAAGAGGAAAGAATAAAACCCTTAGACAATGAAAACAACTAGGACTTTGAAATGAAAGCATTTAGCTCAAATGGAACATGCAATGACAATTTAAGCAGCACGTTGACAAGAGCTACAGAGAAATTAATAAACTGAAAGACAGCTCTGAGGAAATTACTTTCCACAAAGGACTGAGAAAGTAAGACTAGAAAGACGAATAAGAAATTAGGAGAAATCCCAAAAAACCAAAGGCTGAATGTTTTCTCTGATACACAGATGTTAATGGGAGTAGGGAAGAATAGAAGTACTTTGGATTAGACAAAAGGGAATGAAAGGAAGGGAGTGGGAATAGGAAAGATAGTCGGACATTATTATTTTATGCACATATATAATTACATGACCAATGCAATTCTACATCATATGCAACCAGAAGAATGAGAAGTTATACTCCATATATGTATAATATGTCAAAATGCATTCTACTATCATGTATAACTAATTAGAACAAATTTTTTAAATTTTTTTTAAAAGTTAGGAGATAGGACAATAGGAAAAAAAAGTCAACATTTATATAACATTTGCTCTATAAGAAGATTAAAAAAATATTCAAAGAGAAATAGTTAAATAGTTTCCAGAGTTGATGAAATTCACAAATTTTATAGTTAATGAAGTAGCAAATGCTCCAAGTTGAAGACAAAATATTTTGGAACTGGGGATTGAACCCAAGGGCACCTAACCACTGAGCCACATCTCCAACCCTTTTTATTTTTTATTTTGAGACAAGTCTTCCTAAGTTGCTTAGGGCCTCGCTAAATTGGAGAGGCTGGCCTCGAACTTGCAATCCTCCTGCCTTAGCCTCCAGAGTTGCTGGGTTTACAGGCATGCACCAGTGTGCCCAGCTGAAGAAATTTTTAAAAAATCTAAATCAAGTGATTCCCTAGAGAAACTTTAGAACACCAAAGGAAAAGGAAGTTTAAAGACAATGATAGATAAGAGACAAATCACTCACACAGAAGCAATTTTAAATGGAGCAGACTTTCAGTAGCAATAAAAGAAGTCGGAAGACAGTAATAGTGTTCCCCCAGTATTAAGGAAGAATAAATACTCAATCCGTCTAAACCATCATTCAAAGGTAGGAAAGAAGTACAGACATTTTCCAAACAAATGCATTGAAAGGATTACTACTAAAGAATGTATGTCACAAAGAAGAAAGTTGAACAGAGAATGAGGAAGGGAAATACAACAGAATGCAGAAAACTAATGACAGCAAAATAGTTTAAATATGAACCAGTGTCACAAGAATTGACTCAATAAAGGAAAATAAACTATGAATATGGTAACAGTTATCATAAGGTGTGGTCAAAATATTGAAAATAATTCAGAATATGGGGGGCTGGTGAGCAGAGTTAAAAGTAATCTGGGCCCTTCTATTATCTTGGACAAGGACGGAGTTTTTGATTAACCTCAGCTATTATAAAGTCAAAAACCCAGACATCTTAAAAGTAAACAAATAGAAAATGATATAACTAAAAGAACAAGATGCCCATTACATAAACTGAAAATAAACAATTTTCCAGGAAATCAAAATAACCTTGAGCCTACAGACTCAATGTAGCATCAAAATTTACAAAAGGAGAAATAAATTTCAACAAGAAATTGACAAACTTCTGGCCATAATGAAGATTTTTAACCTATATCGTTCAGTAGTTGATAATAAAATCTTAGTGGAAACATTTGAAAAATTAGTTTATGGTTGAGACAACTACCTCTTCACCGAAAATTTGTGCTCCTACCTCAATGTGTTGTCCTATAATGTGGTTGTTCAGGCCAGGACTTGATTTTCTAGCCCCTTTTCATATGAGGTATGACTACATGATTTGTGGTTGTATGGTTGTTTGTTTGTTTGTTTGTTTTGATCCCAAAAGAATGGGAACAGATAAATGAATACATCAGTAAAGTATTATTTTCTGCTCATCAGGTTGACAAAAGTTTAAGTCTTATAACACAAAATATTGGTAAGGATATGAAAAAAAAAATTGCAGTACATTGAGCTTCACCAAGACAGTTCCAGGACAAGTAAAATCTGGACAGGCACTGGCATTCTGTGCCTCACTGAGGAAAATTAACTAAACGTGAGCAAAGTAGAGCCTCAGAAGCCAAGAAGCAAAATGTCCTCATGTGCAGTCTTTGCGCAAAAATTTCAGGAGAAGCACATAAAGAAGAACCCAAATATTTCAGTTACTTTTAAGAAATGCTCAGAGGTGGAAGATCGTGTCTGCTAAAGAGAAGGGAAAATTTGAAGATACAGTCAAGGCAGGCAAGGACTGATACTAAAGAGAAATGAAAACCCATATCCCTTCTCAAGGAGAAACAGAAAAGCTCAAGGTCCCCACGCATGCAACAGGTTTCCTTGGGCCTTGTCCTTGCCCTGTTCTGAAGGTAGCCTCAAATTGAAAGACAGCGTGCTAGAGGATGGATGCACGGGTGACACTGAGAAGAATCTGGGAGAGCTGTGTATAACACTGCTGCACATGACAAGCTCCTGAGCTGAAGGAACAATAAGGAAAAGGCATCACGGCATCCTAGACTAAAGGGAAGCTTGATGTGGCAGAAAGATAAATAAATAAGTTGTCAAGAATGAAAAAAACTGGAAGGAAAAAGAAGAGAAGGAAGAGGAAAAATATAAAGAAGAAAATATATATTATATATTATATATAATATATATAATGGATAAATAGGTCCCAGCAGTTTTTTTCTTGTGTATAAAGCATTTAACTCCCTTGTACACACCTCGTTCCTTTTAAAGGAAAAAAATTTTGAAATGTGAGGCTGCAAAAGACTTATTTTTAAACTGTACTCTGTCTTTTGTGTGTGTGTGTGTATAGCTAATGCAATGTAAAATGTGTTTTTAAACAGTCCAGTCTTGATAGCCATTAACCTAGCCTGGTACAGTACGAGGGTTGAAAACTGGCAAGGAAATTTAAATCAGATTCATGTTGGTGCCCAACACAAATCAGTTACTTATGAGGCGCATAGTTTTTTCATTTCCAGTTATCTCTGATGTATCTTATACAAAATAATTGTTTCATTAAATGAACACAGCTCTATAATTGCAAAAGACCAAAAGCAAAACAAAAACAAAGTACAAACATTTTATTGATATTCTGAGTGCTTCTAAGTAAATGCAATTTTTAATTTAAAAAATGAAGCCATCATACTGTTTGTGTGGGTATATGTTGTTATAACTACTTTGAACTGCAATTGGCAATACATGGAAAAGCTGAAGGGGTTAACATTTAATGATCCAAAAAGTCTACATGTAGGTATCTAGACAACTAGAATAAAAGAATTTCAAGAATTGTACAAGGATATGCATTTTACTTAATTGTCCATCAGAAAGAAAGAGATCAATACATTATATTTTTTTCATACAACAAATATCATAAACCAGTTATACTAGATGAACCAGATCTGCATGTATCATCATGAAGAAATCCTAAAAATGAAACGAGCAGTGAGAAAATCAAATTCAAAAAGCATATTTCCTATGAGACATTACTTAGGAAACTGTTTAAGAACATAAAGAGTAGGATGCATTAAATGAACACATGCCTAAGTGAAAAGCATACAAAGTCATGCATAGCAATACTACACATCAACTTCACTGTAGTAACTCTCTCTAGAATGCAGGAGAAAGAATGGAGAAAGGAGGTTTGGCCATCTCTCTGAATTCTCTTTTGGTTACCAAAGTGAAGAAAATGTGATAAAATAGTAATATATCTTAAATCTGGATACTGCGAACCTGTTGCCTATTATATTATTTTTTGTGCTTTACCATAAATTTGAAACAATAAAATAAAATACTGTTTGAAATAGTATTTCAAAATAAAATACTCCTGGCCTATAGGCCTAAAGAGTCAAACAATAAATCCATAATTTTTATGTAAGATGAATTCAGATAACATAGGTGCAAGTGTCCCTAATCATGATAGTCTAGGGTAGTTCATCAGAAGAACCATCTGCATGCTAAACATCAAGATGTAGTTATGGCATAATCATTTAATATGAATCTACTAAGTATTTTAAAGTACTAAATAACTATTATAATAATATTTGAATGAATAACTATATAATAACTATTGCTTCAGCAAAAACAATATACTCATTTCTTTTAGAATTCTTTAAATATACAGAAATTTTTCTTTTAAAAATGTAAAAAGAGGAACTGGGGTTGTGGCTCAGTGGTAGAGTGCTTGCCTAGCACGTGTGAGGCAGTGGCTTTGATCCTCAGCACCACACAAAAATAAATAAAATAAAGGCTAAAAAAAAGAATGCATAAAAAAAGTAAAAAGAGGCCGGAGATGCAGCTCAGTGGTAGAGCACTTGCTTAGTATGTACAAGTCCCTGGGTTCCATCCCCAGTACCACAAAAGCAAAACAAAACAAAAGATTTAAAGGGCTTGGTGAAAGAGAAAAAGATGTAAAACTTATATAGAGTTGAGATTCCCATTTCTGAAGCAGGAGAATAATTTACTTATTACCACCATATAATGTTCTCCTTCATCAGTGAGACTAACAATATCCTGATGTGTTGTATAAATGGAAGACAGACTAGAAAAGACAAAGAGATGCACTTAATGTTGTAGATTCTTTATCTATGATCAAGTTTACAATCTGCTTGATAGAAAGTATAAAGCCCTGTTTCTTTTCCTCTCCCTTTTAATTTTTTCTTTTCAGTCCTTATTTCTCTTCTTTTGCTTCTTGTTCTTGTTCTTCTCCATCAGTTTTTTTTTTTTTTGCATGCTTACATGTCATGTTTTGTGAGTTACATCCCATGCAATTTTCAGAGAAATGAAGTAGATGTCTTAATTTTCATTTGTTAGATCGTAGAACTGAGGCTTTAATAAGTGAGAAATGAGCAAGTCATGCAGGTATTATGCAGCAACACCAGGTTTACAAACCAGGACTTCTTGAAGACTAAAATTTGTGTTTTGAGCATTAAGGGCTCCTGAAAAGTTTAACCAGCTGAGGAACCATCTGAACTGGCCATCTTTGCCAAGTTGTTTTTAAAAGGAGACGCCTAACTTGAGTGGAGCCTTCAAGTAGAAACCTGGTTAAAAGAACAATTCTGAATGAGGAAATGAAAAACCCAGAGGATTCTGATACCATTAAGCAGAACTTCTGAGTATCAGTTAAGGCTCTATCTTTGAAGAATTACCAATCCAAAATAGCTCTAGTGTAAGAAGTAATTTGTTTGCTCAAGGTGCCACCTCTTTCAGGGAACCAAAGTGAAGAATTTTCTTCAGGCATGGCTGGATTCAGGGTATATAATGTGTCCTCCAGTCACGCATTTTTCTAGCTCCACCACTTCATGGCTTCCAATAGAGCCAGCTTCATCCCTTGGGGTTTTAAGGATGCTGCAGCAGCTTCTGATTCATGACTTTCTCACTTCAAGATCAGAAGAAAGATCAAAAAAACAAAAAACAAAAAACAAAAAACAAAACCACACACAAAAAACAAAACAAAAACCCTCTTTTGTAGGAGGGTGGACTCTATGAAAGGAGCATTGCTTAATTCAGATGACAATCCCTAAAAATGATCCACATTCCCTAGAAAGCATTTTGATTATCTAGACTTTCGTCAAATGCTCTGCCATCAGGGTCAAGACTGTAGAACTGGCTAGTCCCCAAAAGTTGAAGTGGGTGCTGGAGAGACAAGCACACCTACGTTACAGAACCCCAATGTCATCTCCATTCTTCACCTCTCATTTTTCAGTCTTCATCTCATATAACTAACCACCAAGTGCTGTAAGTAGTACCTCTTAAATAATCCCTTTTTTTCCCATTCATATTATAATTGCTTTTATATAAATACTTTAGTTGTCTTGAAACATTCAATTAGTACTTCATTTGTTCAATAAATACTCATTATAATGTACACATCACTGGACAAGTCAGCTAGGATATATAAATGATTTAAATATGAATCTTTCCCTTAATAAGAAGCTCATTGCCCGGGGCAGTGGCATGTGCCTGTAATCCCAGAGACTCAGCTTGGGAGGTTGAGGCAGGAGGATCATGAGTTCAAAGCCAGCCTCAGCAATTTAGCAAGGTCCTAAGCAACTCAGCAAGACCCCATCTCAAAATAAAAAATAAGAAGGGCTGGAGAAGTGACTCAGTGGCAAAGGATGCTTGGGTTCAATCCCTGGTATTAAAAAAAAAAGAAAGAAAGAAAGAAAAGGAACAAGAAGCAGCTCATATTCCATGCAGGTAGAGGCATAGGTTATTAAAATAAGATACCCATGATAGAAATACATACAGGATACAATGGGAACAGAAATTAAGGGAATGAAAAAGATCATTGATACCTGAGCTCAGCTTGGTAATGTTTTCCTTATACAACGAATTGTTCCTCTGCAACAATTTTCCTAAGTCTCTAGCGCTTTGCTTGTTTCCCCATAATCTTTTACCTTTCTGAACTTGATAATAAGATGCACAGTTTATCCTCTGAGTGACCTCAGAAAATTCTGCAAGATCTAGTTTTCTTCTTCATCACATCAGTCTTGAAGTGAACTTCAGCACTGTCTCCTATTGGTTAAACCTGATATCAAGATTAGAAGACAATCACAAAGGCAGAGGAGAAGTCAGGCTAGATAAGAGTAGCACTATCAAAGGGTCTGAGGCACAGAAACCCAGCAATGAATAGCTATGAGAAAATGGTGTTTAGTTTGTTACACCAATTAGTTTTTAGCTCATTCATTTATTTAAACTATTTATTATAGACCAACCACACAGTTGATACTGGAAACAGAGAAATTAGTAGGATGTAACCTGTCCTAAATACCTGTGTTTGAGGGTTCAGGTTTATAAAATAGTCACAGTAGACAATAAGATTCATGCTCATGGTTTACAAAAGCAGAGTGTTGGCACAGAGACAATCAATTCTTCCTAGGAAGGTTGGGTCACCAAGGAGTCAAGGAATCTAATCTAACTTATGAGGCATGGAAACTGGGTGATGAGTAGCAGTGACCTGCAGTATATGAACTGTATTTGTCTTTATGTCCCAAATAGTCATCAATTTTGCATGTTACAAAAGCAATCTGGTACCTCTTCCAAACTGTAATGTGAAAAGACTTTAGCAATTCTTTCCTGTACCCTTGCCCATTTGAGAGGTTAGAAGTCCTGAGATGTAATGGAAAAAAAGAACATTCCAGAGGGGAAACATTTCCTAAGAAATGAAAGAATCTAAATGTGCAACAACTATTTTAGATGAAGAACAAAGAGAAGAAGGGAAAGGAGGATATTCAGTTCTTCATTTACTCATTCAATGAATATTTATTGAGTCCTTACTTCTGGCAAAGCACTCCAGTAGTATCTTGGTATTTTGAGAATTACAAAAATCAATCACTGGCATGAGTCTCTAAAATTACCATCTTGTCAGCAGGCTCTGATGCAGCCTCTTGCAAATGACTTCTCATTCAAAAATAATGAAAACACATGAAAAGAGGAATAATGATTCTAAAGAAGGGACAAAAAACAGTTTCAACATTCTTTGTTATCTTGTTTAGCTTAGAGAGCTAGAGCCTCCACTCACTCCAAAAACCTGGGCTGTCATTACTCTGTTGATCAGGTGCAATATCCAATAACTCAAAATCTGAATTTTTTAAAATTCACAACAAAATTTGAATTATTGAATATTTTGGATGCTTTCACCTTTTCTATTCAAATAATGGAATATTATGCAAGTACTAATAATGGAATACCATGCACATGTGTCCTGTGACCAGCATCCCCCTAGGCCCCCCACTTGCTAGTCTCTGGTAACCATCATTTTACTGGCTATTTCTTTTTTTTTTTTTTAATTAATTTTTTCCTATTTTTTACAGACTGCATTTTGATTCATTTTACACAAATGGGGTACATCATTTCATTTCTATGGTTGTGCACAATGTAGATACATACCATTCATGTAATCATACATGTACATAGGGTAATGATGTCTGTCTCACTCCACCATTTTTCATATCCCCTCCCTCTCATATCCCTCTATGTAATCTAAAGTTCTATACACAATGGAATATTATTCAGCCATTAAAAGAATAATATTATGGAATATGGAGATAAATGGATGGAATTGGAGAATATCATGCTAAGTGAAATAAGCCAATCCCAAAACACCAAAGGCCGAATGTTTCCCTGATAAGTGGATGATGCTACATAATGGGAGTGGGGAAGTGGGAGGGGTGAGAGAAGAATGGAGAAACTTTACTGGCTTCTATGAGTTTGGATTTTTTAGATTCCACAGATGAGTGACACAAAATCAAGACGAATTAGGGTTGAAAGTGGGATATTATCAGAGTGACCTGGAAATCTCTGACTGATGAGTGAATCAGTAGGAAGAAGTCAGCTCAGCCAAGTCCCTTGCGCTCACAAGCTGTTGTGCAGGTCCCAACTCACAGCTCTTCCTTTCCTCTCACCCTACTGTGTCAGATTATCTGAATTGCCAACTCCCTTCATGTGTATAGAGGAATGAAAAGTTAAAAAGTCTATTCCTAAGGTTCCCTTGGAAGAGGTTCCTGGAGTGAATTAGAGTCTACAAGCAGATGCACTCAACAGGCTTTTTTATTGTAAAGTTATGTGTGGAGGGAGAGGGGTGAAGGACATTCACTTGGATGATGCTCCTCCTGGCAGAGTCCATGGTTCCAGAGAAGGCAGAGCAGGAATGTTCTGACCCTGAACTTTTGGATCCTGGTGGAGGCAGCAGCTCATGTAATAAATTACTTGATTGTGTGGTGTTGTTTGGGGAATTCCAGGAAGCTTAGCTTTGAGTCTGATTCTTCAGGCCATCCAATGCATGTGTGCTATTAATGCCCCTTAGTAATTCCATTTTAGCTTAAACATGCTAACGTACATTCTATTGCCCACAATTAAGAACCAGGGCAATACGCTCACCAAAGATGTTCCCAGCATAGAAACTGGCATAGTGCTTTGGTGAAAAAAAAGACATTCATTCAACTAACAATTATTGAGACTTTACCATGTTCTGAATACTGTGCAATATCCTTAGTAATTCTTTATCCACTTAGTAATAATGATAAAAATGTTAACAATACTTAGAATATATACAAAGTTCAAATGCAAAAGAATGCATCAATCATATTTAAATGTAAAATTCTAATACACTTATATAATGGTTAGCCTAATTTATGATACTTAAAGACATACAAAAATGAAACCTTTCCTAAAAAGACTGGACCATCGGGGTTTCAAGATGGCGGACTAGAGGGTGGCTGCATTTCATGTTGCTCCAGGATTCAGGATTCAAGAAGAGGAGATATTGAGAGACTTGGAACCAACTCAAAGCCACCGGGTGAGTCTCTCCCATTGGGGAGGCGTCCCAGATGGGGCGGTCGTCCCAGAACACAAGGAACTTTGTGAAGTAGAGCTGCCCAAAAAGACACATCTCCCCCCGCTGGAGCAGTGAACACAGACAACTGGGAGCATCGTAGAGGAGGCCACTCAGCACAGCGCTTGGACTCGGAGCAACCACTGGGGCTCCGGGCAGCTGCTCAGAGGAGGAGCTGCACGGTGAGCTGTTTGGACTAAGAGCAATTACTCCTGAACACCAGGGGACTGCCTGGAGGAGGAGGAGGAGTGCGGCGGGTCGCTTGGACTCAGAGCAACCCACTGGGACACTGGGGGGCTGCCCAGAGGAGGAGCTGCGTGGCAAGCTTGGACTCAGAACAACGACTCTGAACACCAGGGGGCTGCCCAGAGGAGGAGGAGTGCGGCAGGTCGCTTGGACTCAGAGTGAAGCACCAAGGCTACAGGCGGAGGCCCGGAGGAGGAGGCGCGCGGTGAGTCGCGGTGAGGCGCGACTGCTCCTGACCACCGGGGGGGCTGCCTGGAGGAGGTGGGGGAGTACAGCGGGTCGCTTGGTCTCTGAGTGGACGCACCAGAGCTCCAGACAGCTGCCCGGAGGAGGAGCTGTGTGGCGGGGTTCTTGGACTCAGAGCGACCACTCCTGAACACTGGGGGGGCTGCCCGGAGGAGGAGGAGTGTGGCGGGTCACTTAGACCCGGAGTGACTGTACCAGGGCTATGGGCGGTTGTCGGGAGGAGGAGGTGCACAGTGAGTTGCTTGGACTCCTAGAGACCGCACTGGAACACCAGGTGGCTGCCCAGAGGAAGAGGAGTGAGGCAGGTTGCTGGAACTCAGAGTGACTGTACGGGGCTCCAGGTGGCTGCTCAGAGGAGGGGCCGCATAGCCAGGCGATTAGGTGCAGAGCAGGGTCCCAGGACCTAGGAGGCTTCTTGGTGGAAGAGCCGCACAGAGACACGCTTACAGGTGGAGCGAAGATTCCAGGACTGTGGGCAGATTCTCTGAGGAGAGGCAGCCTAAGGAGACTTGTCTGCGAAGGGTGAGGCTCCTAGACCCAGGAGGTAGGTCTGGGCCCCTGGGAACAATGCAGAGGAAGGCAGCCCAGCCCAGGCGGTAGTTGTGGATTGAGGGGAACCTCTAGGATGGAAACTGACCAGCGAGACCTCCCCACGGGGTGAGTCTTTCCTGCTGGGTGAAGTTTTCCCACAAGGACGGTAAAACCAGAGACACAGGCCCAAACAGGCCTTGCCTCAGCCCGCAGCCTAGTTCCCCTTTGGATGACCACTGGTCAACAAGTGGACGCACCTCTCCCCACTAGCAGGGAATATACCCCATCTGAAGGCCACCACCCCTAGAGAGGCAGCTTCCTTGTGGAGCACCACATTATCAACTTCCTCCAAGACATCCGGCTACTGAAGGCTGAGAGGGGATATACTAGAAATCTTCAGGGACATTACAAGTCAATAAGGAAATCTGCAATATCTTAGCGGTCCACTGATACCTGAACAATATGAGAAAACAAGGGAAGAAAATGCCCCAAACAAACCTAGATGTTACATCAATAAAATCATGTGACAGCATGGCAGAAGAATAGACAGAGAGGGAGTTTGGGATGTGCATAATTAAAATGGTCAGGGAAGCAAACGATGAGATGAAAGAGCAAATGCAGACATTGAGTGATTGCACCAATCAACAGTTAAAAGAGCAAGTACAGGAAGCAAAAGATCATTTCAATAGAGAGTTAGAAATATTGAAAAAAAAACAAACAAACAGAAATCCTTGAAATGAAGGAAACAATAAACCAAATTAAGAACTCCATAGAAAGCATAACCAACAGGATAGACCACCTGGAAGACAGAAACTCAGATATTGAAGACAAAATATTTAACCTTAAAAACAAAGTTGACCAAACAGAGAATATAGTAAGAAATCATGAACAGAATCGCCAAGAACTATGGGATGTCATGAAAAGTCCAAAATTAAGAATTATTGGGATTGAGGAAGGCTTAGAGAAACAAACCAAAGGAATGAACAATCTATTCAATGAAATAATAGCAGAAAATTTCCCAAATCTGAAGAATGAAATGGAAAATCAAGTTCAAGAGGCTTATAGGACTCCAAATACACAAAATTACAACAAACCCACACCAAGGCACATTATAATGAAAATACCTAACATACAAAATAAAGACAGAATTTTAAAGGCTATGAGAGAAAAGAACCAAATTACATTCAGGAGGAAACCAATGGATATCAGCAGAATTTTCAATCCAGACCCTAAAAGCTAAAAGGGCCTGGAACAACATTTTTCAAGCCCTGAAAGAAAATGGATGCCAACCAAGAATCTTATACCCAGCAAAACTTACCTTCAAATTTGACGATGAAATAAAATTCTTCCATGATAAACAAAAGCTAAAAGAATTTACAAAAAGAAAGCCAGCATTACAGAACATTCTCAGCAAAATATTCCATGAGGAAGAGATGAAAAACAAAGAAGCAAATCAGCAAAGGGAGGAATTATCCTAAAGGAATTGTTAAACAAAGGAGGAACCAAGTCGTGTCAAACAAATAAATAAATAAAATTAAAAAATGAACCAAATGACCAGGAATACAAATCATATCTCAATAATAACCTGTAATGTTACTGGCCTGAACTCATCAATCAAAAGACATAGACTGGCAGATTGGATTAAAAAGAAAGATCCAACAATAAGTTGCCTGCAAGAGACTCAGCTCATAGAAAGAGATACCCATAGACTAAAGGTGAAAGAATGGGGAAAAACATACCATGCACATGGACTCAGCAAAAAAGCTGGAGTATCCATCCTCATTTCACATAGTGTGGACTTCAAGCCAAAGTTAGTCAGAAGGGATAAAGAAGGACATTTCATACTGCTTAAGGGAAGCATAAATCAGCAAGACATAACAATCATAAACATCTATGCCCCAAACAGTGGCTCATCCATGTATGTCAAACAAATCCTTCTCAATTTCAGAAACCAAATAGACCATAACACAATAATACTAGGTGATTTTAACACGCCTCTCTCACCACTGGACAGATCTTCCAGACAAAAATTGAACAAAGAAACCATAGATCTCAATAACACAATCAATAATTTAGACTTAACATTTATAGAATATACCATCCAAGAAAGAGCGAATACACTTTCTTCTCAGCAGCACATGCATCCTTCTCTAAAATAGACCATATATTATGCCACAAAGCTAATGTTAGCAAATACAAGAAGATAGAGACACTACCTTGTATTCTATCAGATCATAATGGATTGAAATTAGAAATAAATGAAAGAGTAAAAAACAGAAACTACTCCAACACCTGGAGATTAAACAATATGCTATTATATGATGAATGGATAACAGAAGATATCAGGAAGGAAATTAAAAAATTCTTAGAGGTAAATGAGAACAAAGAAACATCATATCAAAATCTCTGGGACACTATGAAAGCAGTACTTAGAGGAAAACTTATTTCATGGAGCACATTCAATAAAAGAAGCAAAACTCAACAAATAAATGACCTAACACTACAGCTCAAAGCTCTAGAAAAAGAAGAACAGAGCAACACCAAAAGTAGTAGAAGACAGGAAATAGTTAAACTCTGAGCTGAAATCAACGAAATTGAAACAAAAGAAACAATACAAAAAATGACAAAATAAATAGTTGTTCTTTGAAAAAATAAACAAAATTGATAAACCTTTAGCCACATTAACAAAGAGAAGACGAGAGAAAACCCAAACCTCTAAAATTCGGAATAAACAAGGAAATATCACAACAGACACGAGTGAAATACAAAACAGAATTAGAAGCTATTTTGAAAATCTATACTCCAACAAAACAGAAAATTTCGAAGACATCAACAGGTTTCTAGAGACATATGAATTGCCTAAACTGAACGAGGAGGACATAAACAATTTAAATAGACCAATTTCAAGTAATGAAACAGGAAAAGTCATCAAAAGCCTACCAACAAAGAAATGTCCGGGACCAGATGGGTTCTCAGCCGAGTTCTACAAAACCTTTAAAGAAGAGCTCATTCCAATACTTCTCAAAGTATTCCATGAAATAGAAGAGGAGGGAACCCTCCCAAACTCATTCTATGAAGCCAATATTACCCTGATACCTAAACCAGATAGGGACACATTGAGGAAAGAAAATCAGACCAATATCCTTAATGAACATCGATGCAAAAATTCTCAACAAAATTTTAGCAAATCGCATACAAAAACATATTAAAAAGATAGTGCACCATGATCAAGTGGATTTCATCCCAGGGATGCAAGGTTGGTTCAACATCAGGAAATCAATAAATGTCATTCACCATATCAATAGACTTAAAGTCAAGAATCACATGATTATTTCTATAGATGCAGAAAAAGCATTTATAAAATACAGCACCCCTTCATGCTCAAAACACTAGAAAAAATAGGGATAGTGGGAACATTCCTTAACATTGTAAAGGCCATTTATGCTAAGCCCATGGCTAATAGCATTCTAAATGGTGAAAAACTGAAAGCATTCTCCCTAAAAACTGGAATAAGGCAGGGATGCCCTCTTTCACCACTTCTATTCAATATCATACTTGAAACTCTAGCCAGAGCAATTAGACAGATAAAATGAATTAAAGTGATATGAATAGGAAAAGAAGAACTCAAACTATCCCTATTTGCTGATGATATGATTATATACTTAGAGGAACCAGGAAATTCCACCAGAAAACTTTTAGAACTCATAAGTGAATTCAGTAAGGTAGCTGGTTACAAGATCAATGCTCATAAATCCAATGCATTTTTATACATAAGTGATGAGTCTTCAGAAAGAGAAGTTAGGAAAACTACCCCATTCACAATAGCCATGAAAAAAATAAAATACTTGGGAATCAATCTCACAAAAGAGGTGAAACACCTCTACAATGAGAACTACAGAACACTAAAGAAAGAAATTAAAGAAAACCTTAGAAGATGGAAAGATCTCCCATGTTCTTGGATTGGAAGAATTAATATTGTCAAAATGGCCATACTACCTAAAGTGCTATACAAATTCAATGCAATTCCAATTAAAATCCCAATGACGTACCTCACAGAAATAGAACAAGCAATTGTGAAATTCATCTGGAAGAATAAGAAACCCAGAATACCTAAAGCAATCCTCAGTAGAAAGAGCGAAGCAGGGGTATTACAATACCAGATCTTCAACTCTACTACAAAGCAATAGTAACAAAAACGGCATTGTATTGGTACCAAAATAGAAAGGTTGATCAATGGTACAGAATACAGGACACGGACACAAACCCAAATAAATACAATTTTCTCATACTAGACAAAGGGGCCAAAAATATGCAATGGAGAAAAGATAGCCTCTTCAACAAATGGTGCTGGGAGAATTGGAAATCCATATGCAACAGAATGAAACTAAACCCATATCTCTCATCATGCACAAAACTAAACTTAAAATGGATTAAGGACCTCAGAATCAGACCAGAGACCCTGCAGATTATAGAAGAAAAAGTAGGTCCAGATCTTCAACATGTCGATTTAGGACCAGACTTCCTCAACAGTACTCCCATAGCACAAGAAAATAAAGCAAGAATCAATAACTGGGATAGATTCAAACTAAAAAGCTTTCTCTCAGCAAAGGAAACTATCAGCAATGCGAAGAAAGAGCCTACAGAGTGGGAGAAAATCTTTGCCAATCATATTTCAGATAGAGTACTAATCTCCAGAATCTATAAAGAACTCAAAAAACTCTACACCAAGAATGCAAATAACCCAATCGACAAATGGGCTAAGGAAACGAACAGACACTTCACAGAAGAAGATCTACAAGCAATCAACAAACATATGGAAAAATGTTCAACATCTCTAGTAATAAGAGAAATGCAAATCAAAACCACCCTAAGATTCCATCTCACTCCAATTAGAATGACGATTATCAAGAATAGAAGCAAGGATAGGTGTTGGCGAGGATGTGGGGAGAAAGGTACACTCATACATTGCTGGTGGGGCTGCAAATTAGTGTAGCCACTCTGGAAAGCCGTGTAGAGATTCCTCAGAAAACTTGGAATGGAACCACCATTTGACCCAGCTATCCCACTCCTTGGCCTATACCCAAAGGACTTAAAACCAGCATACTACAGAGATACAGCCACATCAATGTTCATAGCTGCTCAATTCACAATAGCCAGACTGAGGAACCAACCTAGATGCCTTTCAATTGATGAATGGATAAAGAAACTGTAGTATATATATACAATGGAATATTACTCAGCCATAAAGAATGATAAATGTATGGCATTTGCAGGCAAATGGATGAAATTGGAGAATATCATGCTAAGTGAGATAAGCCAATATCAAAAAACCAAAGGACGAATGATCTCACTGATAAGTGGATGATGACACATAATGGGGGGTGGGAGGGGTTAGTGTTAGGGTTAGAGTTAGGGTTAGGGAGGGGGGCAAGAATGGAGGAAGGACTGTATAGAGGGAAAAGAGGGGTGGGAGGGGTGGGGGGAAGGGAAAAAATAACGGAATGAATCAAACAACATTACCCTATGTAAATTTATGATTACACAACTGGTACGCCTTTACTCCATGTACAAACAGAGAAACAACATGTATCCCATTTGTTTACAATAAAAAAAAAAAGACTGGATCATCAATTAGCTTCCATCATTGGAGTTGTTCAGAGATGGAATAATAATATAACACATTTCAACAAAGAGGTGAAGAGATATCAATATAACCTAAATTGCAGTGAAGCTTGACTAAATGATATTCTAAGCATCTGCATCTCCAAGTAGGGAATCCATATTTCAGCCCCTGCTTAAATACCTTAAAGCAAAATAACATACCTTAAAGCAAAATAACAACAATTTGCACATGGACTGTCTCCAAGATTCTAAATCACCTTTAGGTATGCAGTTGAAGTTAGTCAGTAGTTCATTTTGGTAGACAGATATAGCTTGATGTGTTTCTATCCCTCCTTGTTCCTAATTTTCCTGCCCTGATATGGCAGTCAGTTTCCTAATGTGGCAAGCATCTTCTCCCTGGTGCCGCCTCCACCTCTCCCACACCAGGGGAGTGGGAGAGCAGTCTGCAGCCAATTTGATGTACCACAAGTGGTCCTCATTTGGACACTCCGTTCTAAATTTCCATCTCCTCCTCCAGGTGCTGTACCCATCCTCACTGGTAATTACAATACCAGAATCTAGTTGAGAAAAACCTGACAGCTTTGCAGAAATGCATCCCAAATCAGACTCCTAATATTTTATGTCATTATTCATGGCTCATTTTGTTATGTTGTGATGATAGGAAGTGTTTGGTGTGTCTTCCATGGGAAGAAAAATGAGTTCAGCAAAGATAGCTCCACGTTCAAGTTCCTTTTATATTTATAAAGTCAGTTTGTCCAATTCTAGATAGTTTCAGTTTGAACATTTTGATATCTAAGGATCACAAAAAGGAACAATAGTAAGCCAAATGAAAAAAGTGTTCCTGGTGATCTATGTGTGTCTCTGACTAATGAAGCAGTCACATAATGACCAAGGTCATTTGTAAAGTTCCTTTATTTCTGCAATTGCTGCCCACACGAACGATTCAAACATGGTTGGCCCCTTTAGTTAGTACCAAGTATTGAAATGTGTCCCTGGGAAAAAAAAAATGACTTAACAGAAGCATGAAAACAAACACTAATCTGTGTGGCCAGGACCTAGAAGAATCTAGCTTAGTCCTAATGAAAACCAGGCATGGGGCCAACTCCTTTTATATTTGGTTTTCATGAGAATCTGTCTGTGGGGGAGCTCTGAGTGTTTTTAGTGCAATAACAAGCTTGTGTTCTCTGAGCCAATTAGTATGTAATTAGGTGTTGGCTAATGAGGAGGAGGATAAAAGGTGGAGCTGGCGGAGAGCAAGCAAGTGTGGGTGTCACTCTTGTGTATGCAGGTGGCAAAATGGCACATGTTGAGCAGTAAATTGAATTTCTAAAACCCAATAATTTGTTACATGCTATTAGTAAGTTCAGTGCTAGATCTTTAACAGCTTTTCACATCTCTGTTGAAATGTGCTTCAATGCCTCTCTGCAAAATAAGATGTGTTCAGTACATGTATGTTAACATTCACTGACCGTTCTCCACAAGTTTAAAATTAGAGTTGCTTGTGGTGCTTGTTAAGAACTGAGTTACTTACCCACAGGAAGACAAAAGAAAATCATTTGTTTATTCTTCTGCTGAACATAGATTTCTTTACAAATTCATCAGTGCACTGAACAAAGACCCCTGCCCCAACAGAGTTTGTATTTTAGTAGGGAGAGATTGATCATAAGCAGCAAACATAAATAAGGAAGCTATATACTATTATAGAAAGTGAGGAAAAAATTAGAGTGAGATAAAGGATCAATAGCACCCTCTCCCCCAAGTGTTGATAGAAGTGTACAAATTTTGAAAAGGTAGTTGGGAAAGACTTCATATTATGAAGGAATATTATGGAGGGAAAAATTTGAAGAAATGAGATAGGAATCAACACAAATCAGTAATATGTGCCCACAGGACCAGAGATATAATGAACCACCATTTGAGAAAGAAAATCACCTTATTCTTTTTTGTTCCTTGCATAGATAATGTTTTTAAGTCTACACTGATGGAGGTACTCTGGGTATTCTTGTGGCAGATAGAGGCTCCTGTTCTATGCTCTCAGATGAGCTGAAAAATAAAAAGACAAAAGGGGAGAGAGCAAGGACAAGAAATGAGAAATGCGGGCTTTAAGAACTTCAAAGGATGCTGGACACTGTGGTGTAGGTTTTTCAGTGAGTGAACCCTTTGCTGTTTCTCCTGTCTCTAAGATCATTCTGTTCTCTAAGACTCTATGGTAGGGGGGATAATTTTATTGGCTATCCCTACTTTTACTCCTCTTTAGAGAGATACTATAAGTGCAAGTACCCCAAAGAGTGTACAATACTTAAAAAATGTTAGAGGCTACTTTGTTGCTAATCTTGGATATAAAAAATAATTCTAAATGAGGATTAATGTGCTCATTCTCCTTCTGCAGGCAAGCAAAATGGTAATTTGATTTTTGACTTAACCTGATGAGTTTTTGAAATTGTAAAGCGCTCTAAAATTGAGGAAAGCCTCAAATGATGAGAAAGGTCTAATATTGTGGTCTGTTCTCACCAGGTTAATTCGTGAGGCATTATCCCAATTTCCTACCAAGGGAACTCTTACAGTTGCCTGTGCCAAATGATGCCAAGGCAGGAAGCAGAACAGAAGCAAATCCTTTTATTCATAGGTTCTCTGCATATTATCACCTTTCTACCATATTCATACATCATCATGGAAACCATATTAAGAGGAGATGTTTGTTTTTGCTGTGTAATGCCCCTGGCAAACTGATAATCTGAAACTAATACACTTTCATTATTTATACAACATTTGGCATGAGTGGGGTAGGCAGCAGTAAAGAGTGTTTATTTTCCAGCTTTGTTTTTAATTTCTACTCAAGAGTGCTTCTTTACTGGAAAGGGAACCAATTTACACCTCCCCTATTATGTAAGGAAATGCATGTGAAAACATGGCTTATAATTGACATCATAGATCCTAAATATTCCAGTCATGTTTGGTCCTCCTAATAACTAGCCTTGTGGCAGTAGCCTCAGCTGCCTCTTAAAACCTGTGAACCTCCTTTCCCATCTAACTTTGCTCTTTCACAAAGTTTCCACTAATTCATTGAAAATTCCTTTAATCATTACAGTTAACTGCAGGTACACATTTGATTTTTGAGCAGAGGGACCTAATATTAACATTGTCCTTTGTATATGAAGGTGACCCTAGTGATTGACCAGCCTTGGGGCAAACATTTTGATTTTTTTCTCCAGTAATGGATATAGATTTATTCTGGCATACTTATGTCCTTGCTGGGTAAAGCTGAGGCTATGAATCAGAATAAGTCAGTTTGGCCTCCACGGCACACTGACCACATGACCACATAGTCGCTAGCACCATGGGCTAATCTGCTGCATTAATGGTTACAGATGTTGTGTTTCATATCCAGGTCAAAGCTGACCTTTATAAAGCAGAATAGAAACTGTGCTAAGCACCTGATATAGACCATTTTCTGAACTCTGCAACTCAGTGAGATAGTTTTTTATCTCTATTTAGAGAGAGGATTAAGAGGATTAGATCATTTATCCAAGGTGGTGATGAGAATACATAGAAAACCCACTACTTCAATTCAGTATTACTATAGAATCTTCAGTTTTAACCTCTGCAATAAATTGTCATCTTTGCTAATCCATATACAAATTTTTGTTCATACTCTATGATCTAACCTTATAATAATCAAAAATAGGCTAAGACTTCTATCTTAGGCCTAAAATGCAGGACATCCAAGGTCAAGTCTAGAGGATCTAACGCTCAAAGCTTAGGGTCAAAATTTCCTCCTAAGACTTAGCCATAGAGAATCTAGGCCTGTATATGGTATATTATCCTGATATTTAAAACATGTTCTGTCAGAGAAGATTCATTAGGAATTGTTTTACTGGATGGCCGTGGGGACAGCATTACATCTACTACTGCTTCAGTGAGTTGATGAATTAGGTCAACCCCAGAAGGGCAAGAATGAGACTCTTTTGTTGCCAAATATTCTTTCTATCTATGCTAAGAAAACAAAAGATTGAGATAGTAAATATCTAAACTTCTGTCTACCTTCTCTTGTTTGGCTGGGCCACAGTTGATGGGAAGGAGCTAAAATCAGAGTAAATTTCACCCTGGGTAATTGTTATGGTTTGGATGTGAGGTGTTCCCAAAAATCTTACATGTGAGACAATGCAAGAAGGTTCAGAGGAGAAATGATTGGGTTGTAAGAGTCTTAACCCAATCAGTGATTTAATCCCCAATAGGGATTAACTGAGTGTAACTGAAGTGGTAGGAGGTGGCTGGAGGAGGGGAGAATTGGGACGTGGCTTTGGGTACATCTGTATATCTGGCTAGTGGAGTCTCTTTCTGCCTCCTGTGACCTGTTTCCCTCTGCCACACTCACCCCCATTGATGTTCAGTCTCACCTCAAGTCCCGAGGAATAGAGCCGATCTTTCATGAACTAAGACCTCTGAAACCGTGAGCCCTCAAATCAACTTTTCCTTCTCTACAGTTGTTCAGGTCAAATCTTTTAGTCAGGGCAGCAAAATAGCTGACTAAAAAATAATGTTGGTCATTCAAGCAGTGCCTAGGGTTTGACACTTGGGCTATGGAATATGAATGTGTCTAAATTCAACTGATAACTCTAGATGAGTCATTTGCAAGTTGGTGTTTCTACTTTGAGGGGCTACTCTGACTTATATCATGATGTGGTTTTCACAGTGGGGAGATAGGAACTAAATAACTTATATCAAGAAAAACAAGAGTTTGAAGTGTTTTCTGATCCCAGTAAATTTTTCTATTCTTTGATAGAAAAGCAAAGAAAAGAATGGGATGGGAGAATAGTTGTTTCAGTGCAATGTTATCAGGTTTTTATAATAATAATTTCTTTGGGTCATATTAGAAAATCACATAGGAGAGGCATCTAAGATGTCAACCTGGCAGTATATTAGTCAGGATCATGGCTGTAAACAACAAGGTTCCCATATGGAATTTGGAAGAGAATTTAATAGTCCTTCTGAATAGGTGTGAGTGGGACTAAAGATAGCAACCAGTTTGTCAAGGCATTGAGTGACTCCAAGCCTATTACCATCCCTAGGCATGAGGGAATCAAAAGGGAACAAATGTCATAGAGCTCAAAATGAATAGGAGTCCAAGAAGGAGGATAGCATGACAAGAGCAGCCTCTGGCAGAATGCAAAAGTTGACGAAGGGAAAGAAACATGTTAGCTTCTATTTCCTACCATTTCTAGGTCTCTCTCTTGTATCTTCCACCAACAGGTCCAATTAATCAGAGGGCAAAGATGCTCAGCTCAGGTGCTTAAAATGACTCAAATTCATTGAACAAAAGCAAGGCAGAGTAGGGCAGGCAGATGGGGGTGAAGGGGTGACACAGAGTGTGGAATAGCCATACAACCCCTCAGTGCTGGTGAGCCATAGTGTTGGCTTTGGTCCAGTTCAATAATTTTAATCACCTAGGTAAAGAAAGAGTACCAGAATATTAGATCTGTGAATAGCAGAGAGGCAAAGCCTGTTATGAGTCAACCAGTCTAGATGCAACACTATCTTGAAAGAAACCAACAAAATGAAATTGATCAGGAAAAATCAGTAAGTTTCCTAGTTAGGATAATTGAAATTTCCAAGAGATTGAGGAGAGGTGAGAAAAGTTCTTGATGACAGTCCATGACCTAAAAGTCATCAGTGTCAATCAATGTGTCATGATGCTCACAAACTGAATGTAACCCACCGCTGCACATCCAGGTGCAGCTGGGCATCTCCAGCTGCCCATCTCCAGCTGCCCATCTCACATACTCCTCACACCCATTCTGCAAAGCCTTTTCCCATTACCTGCCCATCTCCCTCCAACACTGTGGTCTTTCTTTGATTAATGGTATATTGTCCACAGAATATCCTGGGCTAGGAGATTTGTAATCATCTTTGAATTTTCCTTCACTTCTCATGTTGAATACATCATGAAATGCTGATTCTTTCTCAAGACATCACTTGAATACCCTGTTTCTTTTCCATGCTCTACTGTCCCTGACTTTTTCAGGCCCCATTCTTTCTAGTGTCTAGACTTCTGTAATGGCTTTCTCACTTTCTCATTCTCCCTATAGCTGCTGGAGTTATATTCTGTTTTAGTCAGTTTTCTCTCTGCCGTGACTGAAAGACCCAACCAGAACAACAGAAGAGGAGGGAAAGTGTTCATAGTTTCAGAGGTCTCACTCCATGAACAGCATATTTCCATTCTTTGGGGCTTGAGGTGAGGCTGAACAACATGGCAGAAGAGTGTGGTGGAGGGCAACAGCTCTTATGATGATACAAAAGCAGAGAGAGGTCTCCACTTGCCAGATACAAATATGTACCCAAAGCCAAGCCCCTATTCCCACCTCCTCCAGCCACACCCTAATACTTGTTACCATTCAGTTAATCCCTATCAGGAGGATTACTTCACTGATTAGGTTAATACTATCACAATCCAATCATTTCTCCTCTGAACCTTATTGCATTGTCTCAAATGTGAACCTTTGGGGGATATGTCACATCAAAACCCTAACACCTTCCAATATGCGTTAGACTAGGAAAAGATCAAAATTCAAAGTGCAGATTCTACTGACCGCATTTCACTTTGACACCACTGTAGAGTTGAAAATCACATATCAAACCATCAAAGTCACTCTGTAGAGTGAGACCATTATCTGTCACACCCTAGACAATATACTTTAATGCCTTCATAATTTCACAAGATTGAGTTGCATTTCTTTTAAATAGTAGACCCAAGTACTAGGGGAGTAAAAATGAATGAGAAGTGGTGGAAGACAGATACCCACAAACAAGAAGTTAATATAGAGTAAGAGCAAAGAGTTTTTGGTGCATTCTAGGAAGAAATCAGAGGGAGAAGGTTGGGAGGTGTCTTGAAGGTGAAGAGAGAAGCAGCAGGTTAAACACAAAAGCACGGGGATTAACACATTAAAAATAAAAGCACGAGGATTTAGGCTGTTTGCAGAACAGCAGTTGTTTGTGGTTGGAGTAAGTGTGTGTGTGTTGGAGAGAAGCTCTATGTGGAAATGAGTTGTGATAGTGAGCCACAGCTGCAGTCAGCCACGTATCGGGAAGGGAAACAACCGACACGCTATAGTGTACTGTGTTGCTAAGCCAGGACAGTTGGTAGGTTATGTACATTAAATGCACTTAGACTTAAGATATTTTCAACTTATCATGGGTTTATCAAGAATCCCATTGCTAAATCAACATCTATACTTTACTTTGGATGGGCCACATTTAGAATATTTGGCTTGATTTTACCTTTTTATTATAAGAGATACAGAGCCAAACTCGGTTATAAACAGAAGATAAAAAGCATAGAGACCTTATGACATATGGTCCTTCCATCATTCTTTCTCTGAACTAGAAGTGAGATAATTTAATCCAGTCAATTCATACTCCAAATCATAGAACCATACCAAGAAAGTCCTGTGTTTAGAAGTTGAAACAGTAGCGTGAATGCATACACAGTGCTTACCTGCCTGATGCATAGCAGTATCCAATAAACATAGGATTTAAAAACAGTTATTGGGATTTTTAGTAGTAGTAGTATGTTATAACATGCTAAAATATTGTACCTTTTACTTACAATGTTATCTGTATCGATTCACAAGGTAGAAGTCCTGCATAAGATAAATGTACTTACGCATTTTAACTCTTGCCTAAGAAGGGTACTTTTCACTCAGATGAGAAACAGAATAAGTCTAATGTTATTCATTTCCTCTATTTTCAGGCTGAATTTTTTCCAAACTATTCCAGATATTGTAATTTACCTCTCTTTGAATTAAAATGTACTTAACTTCAAGTTACAGAAGCATGCTCAACATAGCTAATAAAGTGGGAGGACACCAGGGCTTTGCCTGGAACCCGAGACCAGGGGTTTCATAGGAATCAGTAAGTCTCTGCTCCCCAGGACACTATGGTCATTTGTTCTTGCATTTTTGATAGCATCAAGTGGTTTTTTTTTTTTTTTTTTTTTTTTTCCTCAGATTGTAGATGGCTTTGGTGACTTCTGAAGCATCATAGGATATCCATTCCCATGTAAATGGATTACTTCACAGACTGTGTCTCAGGAAAGAGACTAGGCTCTCCAAATTCCAAAGGCACATTTATGGGAATAAAAACTGATTGTTCTTGTTTGAATCAGTGTCTTTCCATGACCAATCTATTGTGGCCATTGACAGAGAACATTATGATATTCTGTAGGTACTCCCATCCCTGTCTTAAAGATCATAATTCTCAGAGAAGGGTTTCTGGAGTGGCCAGAGATCTCAAATCTTTCTACAATTATTCATGATCTCTTAGGTAAGAAATTCATTTTTTTAATCTATTTAAGTCCATTCTCTATTTTTTTTTTTTTTTTTGCTTAAAGCCTTTTCCTTAGGCCTACAGTAAATACTTTCTGTTTTTTTTTGGTGTTGTTGTTTGTTTGTTTTTGTTTTTGTTTTTGTTTTTGTTTTTGTGTGTGTGTGTGTGTGTGTGTGGTGCTGGGGATTGAACCCAAGGCCTTGTGCTTGCAAGGCAAGCGCTAAATACTTTCTGTTTTTGTTTTATAACCTCAGTTCTTTTTCTGTTCATACTGTACATAAAATTGCTTGGTCATGTTCACTTCACATAATCACCTTTCAAATAAGATCACCAATTTCATTGTAGCAAGAGATCCTGAGAAACTATTTATATTTCAAATTCCAAATGCTTAAAGATAATTGATAGTAAAAGGGCACCAATTTGGCTATCCTAAATACCTCTCTGGAGAGCTCTGGACTAGAATAGTCATGTGAAAAGGTAGTGGAAAAATGAGAAAATCACCTCTCCATATAGAAGGGAACATAAATTACATCAAGACAGAGACTTGCTCAGCTGCCAAGAAAAAGAAAAGATAAACAGAATTGGATTTTAAACAGGAAGGACAGTGTTCCTCTTTCTGGTGATATTGGAGCTGATGCTGTGAGGAAATAGAAATGCTGATAGGGAGGCAGAAGAATAAAATGATGAGTTTGACCCAAAGTGCAATAGAGGGCATAGTCAGGGATCTGGGCATAGCCCATGCATAAGAGAAACTGGTTTCATGTAACTATAGACATTATCCTAGTATTTTGGCAATAACCACATGATTAGGATGCATCATGAGCAGAGAAAAATCAGGATTTTTCAACTTGGGCAAAAGACCTAAGCAGATCCCTCATCAAAGAAAATATCACATACAAAGAGTATGTGAAAAGATCCCATATGTCTTTATGGAACTGCAAATTAAAACATTTAAATACACTACATACTTATTAGAATAGTCAAAATAAAAAAAAACTGGTAACATGAAATATTGGTAAGAATGTGGAACAACAGAAACATTGGTTTATTACTGATAAGTATGAACACTTTGGGGCGGGGGAGATAGCTCAGTCGGTAGAGTGCTTGCCTTGCAAGCACAAGGCCCTAGGTTTGAGTGCCAGCACCCAAAAAAAAAAAAAAAAAAAAAAAAAGAAAAAGAAAAATAAGAATGTACACTTTGGTTATTAGGAAATTTCTTAAGAAGCTAAACATAGTCTTACTGAACTACCCAATAATTATGCTATTAGTTATCTAATCAAAATGTTTTGAAAACCTGCACACAAATATTTATAGCAATTTTATTCATAACTGACAGAAATTGGAAACATAAAATTGTTTTTGGATAGATAAATGGACAAATTGTGGTACATGCTTCAAGTGGACTCTTATCCAGTGATCAAAGGAATTGAGCTATCAAGCCATGAAAAGGTGTAGAACTTTAAAGTGCATATGGCTAAGAAAGAAGCCAGTTTTAAAAAACCATGTTCTATATGATTCCGTCTATGACATTTTGCAAGACTATAGAAATAATAAAAAGACCAGTGATTGCCATGGGCTTGGGTATATGGAGAGGTAGGATGAATGGAAGAAGAACAGGAAATTTTAGAGTAAAGAAATGACAGTATTCTGTATAAAAATTGTAAAGGTGGGAGCCTGTCATTATGCATTTGTTAAATTCCCTAGAGAAGCAAAACATGAACTGTAAACCATCATGTAAACTGTGGACTATAGTTAAGATAATGTGTCGTTATTAATTCATTACCTTTTTAAAATTTTTACGGACTGCATTTTGATTCATTCTACACAAATTGGCTACAACTTTTAATTTCTGTAGTTGTACACGATGTAGATTCACACCATTCATGTAATCATTCATGTACATAGGGTAACGAGTTTGTCTCATTCCACTATCTTTCCTTCCCCTGTCCCCTCCCCCTCACGTCCCTCTACACAATCCAAAATTCCTCCATTCTTCTCTTAACCCCTGCCCCCACCCTTAATTCTTTAATTTTAACAAATGTACCCCACTAATACAAGATGTTAGTAGGAGACACTGTGCAAGAGTGAAGAGGGGGTTGGTGAGCACATGAAACTCTGTGTACTATTTCTTAATTATTCCATAAATGTAAAACTATGCTAAAAATAAAATTATTAATTGAATTTAAAAGAGAGAAGTGTGGATGCATAATTATACCCATATTGCAATAGATTGTTTCAAAAATGGGATTTAAAAAATTATGGGAATAGAGATTATCCACAGAAAGGTGAGGACTGGAAACCCAGGGGGAGAAGGACAGGAATGTACTATTTACTATAAAGTCATTTTTAGTATTTGAACTTTTAAAATAAAATATATGCATCCCTTTTTAAGGTAGCCTATTGGTTTCCTTTCCATTGACCACAGATGTTTGGGGAGTTGGGTGTTTGATATCCAGCAAATTTGTCACAGGAGAACATTTCACAGCTGCAGAACGTGGAAGGAAGTGGTGACCCAGCCACCAGTTTTTGTCCCCTCAGTCTTACTTCTTAGAGACTGGTAGGTACAGTGCCATCCAGTCATAGAATCAGACAAGCCTCAATGGCAGGGCTATGTTGTCCCTTTCTTTTCCAGGACTTTTACGGTGGCTCTGTGGTCACCACACTCTCTGCACGTTGCTGTGCACCATGCTGGTGCTCAAGAGAAACTTGTTGACTGTTTTTGGAAATGACTGCAACTCTGTTATCAATTCCAAACCTGCTGAGCTTTTAAGATACAGAACAAAAGAATGAATGAATCAGAAATGATGAATGCCTGCAAAGCTTCCTGGCTCAAGAGAAGTCTAAGAAGCTGAGTTGATTGAACCTGAAGAAAAAGGATGACTCAATGCTTATTTTAGAATTGCAGAGTTAATAGGTGTTCTGTATTTGGATCCATTTGGTAAGGGTGAAAGGGGCAGAACAAGATGAAAAATGGACACCTTTGGTTTTATAAAACACTTGTTTCATGCAAGAACATAATTTTTTTTGGCAGTCCATGCTCCTTACGTCTCAGTACCAAGAATATTGTTCTTCATATACATCTTATTCACCAAACTTCCAAATGTTAGGGCTTGGCTTTGACTAGAAACATGTTGATCCCAAAGAATTCTCTTCTATGTATGTCCTTCTAAAACCTGTGTGTGTTTGGTTTCCGTGACTTTTAGTTTTGTATGTTCACTGTCATTAACATTGTGGCAAGACTATTTTCTCAGCTAAAAAATGTTCTTGCCTCCTTTCGGGAAAAGCAGGAGAAAACTTCATGCCCCCCAATGATCTTCGTTTCTCTTCTAATTAAATAGAAAGATCTATAAACATCTTTAAAAAACATAAGTACAAGCTAGGGATGTAGCTCAGTAGTAGAGTATATACGATTAGCATGTGTGAGGTCTGAGGTTCAACCCTAGTTGCTCTCCCCCAAAATCCCCAGAAGTAATGTTTATGAATTGCTATAAATTACAAGTATTATTTACAGCTTCTCCCCCCTTCCTCTTCCTCCCCTCCTCTCCTTCTCCTCCTCCTCCCCCTCCCTCTCCTCCTCCTCCTCCTCCCCCTCCTCCTTCTTCTTCTTCTTCCTATTATGGCCTGGTGTTTTAAGGCATCTCATAGATTTCTGCCTGTATGAGTGATGAATATAATGCAAACATTATTATTTGATATTAACATATTAATATAATGAAGTGCTTTCCTTCACATACAGATGTATCTGATTTCTTAGAAATATTTCATGAAATCATGAGATCTTCCCTAGGGTCACAAATAACATCATAGATCAGAAGTTTTCTTAGCAGTTCTCTTGAAAGTGTGAAAGCTCCCCTTTATGTTACTTCTTTTGTACTTTAAATATTCTCCCTTTCTTACCAACATTCATTCAAAGGATTATGCCCTAGATTCTCCCTTGGTTACTCTTTTTCTCAATGTGAATTTTATTCCATTTATTTTGTTCATGGATATTTGCCATCTTGAACAAGTGGTGTGGGTCCACAAACATGCTCATCTATATAAGTGTGTAAAGTTCTTTGAAAGTATCCAGGCTAGCAAGTATTAACCCTGCTGCCTTGCAGACATTTACAGGTACCAGAACTCACAGGTTCACTGTTTCCTTTGTCCCTTCTTTATTTCATATAAGCCTCCTATTCCCATTTTGATTTGCTTGGTAACCTAGTTTGAATGACCCATTTTTTTTTTTTTTTTATTGTAAGTGAGGATGCTGTTGTCTAGCAGTTAGTCGTCCACTTGGAACAAACTTAGCTTTATGAATGTCTTCAATATGTGTTGATGTTTTGCACAGGACCTAAATCTCCCTTCTGAGGTTTGCACACGATCTTATGAAGATGCACAGAGGGCTCCCATTGCCACCTTCTTCAAAAGCCCCTGCAGAGTGAAGCATGAGACCCACTGTTTTAGCCGGCTTTTTCACTGCTGCAACCAAAAGACTTGACAAGAACAATTCGAGGAGAAAATATTGTTTTGGGGGCTCAAAGGTGTTAGTCCATAAGGCATCCCACTCCATTCCTTGGGGCCTGAGACAAGGCAGAACATCATGGCATAAGTGTATAGAAGAGGAAACCAGCTAAGGGCATGCCACCAGGAAGCAGCGGAAGAGAGCTCTCCTCACCATGACAAATTATAAATCCCAAAGGCACACCTCCAGGGACCCGCCTCCTTCAACTACTCCTGCCTACAGTTACCAACCAGTTAATCCCTTTCAGAGGAGTGATGCATTGATTAAGCTAAGGTTCTCCTAACCAATCATTTTTCCTCTAAGCCTTCTTACACTGTTTCACACATGAAATTTTTGGGGATACCTCATATCTAAACCATAACATCCACCAATCATAAAATTTCATTTGCCAAAATTAAAACCTAAGTTCTTTTATCTTGTTCTACCCCTGTTACCTTACTCCAAATGGCCACAATCAGAAGCAGATTTGTACTCCCTGATAGTTGAATATTCTTACATAGTTTTGCATTAGCCTTGTCAGCATACAATTTATGCAAATTCAATTCCTCTGGTGAACTAATGCCTGGTTTGACTGATTGGCAAGTCCTAGGATAGAAAGAGATTTTAACAAGTGAACTTAAAATGAGATTCCATTATGTGTTCAAAATTCCTAAAATTCCTAAAATGTGATGCCTTCTATGCAGATTTCTTGAGTTTTGCTAGGCATATCCACGGTGAAAGAAAAAGTGTGAATTAACCTGTAACATATGACTTAGAATATACTGTTGAAAAAGAAGTTCTTAGTCATGTCATAATTCATGGAAGTCTGAAAAAATCCCAGAATATAAAAACTAGTCTCTGCAGCCTTAGAAACAGCCCATGTCAGTGGGTTTTAAATGCAATCCTCATAAAAAGTTCAATTTCAATTAATGTTATTAATAGAGGTTCTTGATGCCAAAATACATTTTATATATAAACTGGAAGTTGTTACTGTTAATTCAGCAATAATATTCATATATAGACCTTTTAAGAAAATACATTATGCATGGAAAACTAAGACTTCTTTTGAAATTCCAAGATGTTTTCCACACTTCCTTTCCCATACATTTAATATTTAAATGGGACAAAAAAGAAATGAGAATCTCAGAAATGATCTCTAGATAAAGACTAGGTTTTTATGATAAATTTCATAATATTTATCAAAATTTTAAATGCATAAACACTTTGAAGAATTTAACTTCTAAAATATAATTATGTTCACAAAGAAGAAAAGATAATACAGCATATAAGAATTTTCACTGTCATATTTCTGCAATCAACTCTATCCCTTGTCCTAGACAACACAACACATTAATTATGGTTGCTAAATTTTTTTATAAAAGGTTAAATAATGCACAGTTCAGTGTGAAGGATGCCCCCTGGGAATTAAGAGACTCCAGAGGGTTGGTTAAGTCTAAGGTTCAGGAGACAAAATTTGTAAAGGTTTTAGAGTCAGGCAGAACCTGTTATAAATTCTGCTTTATACCAATTAGCTCCATGACTTTGGGAAACAATTTTAATTCTCAATTGTTCTTTTCTGTAAGATTAATATGATACCATTTACCAATAAAATTATGTATTAAATTATATTATGGATTACATTAAATTAGGTAACATGTATTAAGAGTTTATCACAGAGATAGTTGTTTACTCTGCTTTGATGCACAGTTTTGAAGGAAGTAATCTGAGGTATGTAGACTTTTTCAGAAGCTTGGTAGACCTTAAATGCTCAGAATCCAGAAATCCCTGACCTATTTGCTAACATACCCCTACTACTACCATCAGTCCTATGGCAGACATCACTAAATGAGCATGATGCTCTTCCCCACTAAGCCCTGGCAAGCTTCCCTGTGTTTTTCAACACCGCAATCCTAGAAATCCAGTGCTAATCAACCAGAAGAGACCTACTTGCTGGAGTGAGAATCTAGTATCAGGAAATGGAACTGAAATCAGAGAAACTAGAAAATTTTATTAAAAATATGAGACAGACCCTACAGTAAAATGGCAGTAAACACATTTTTATAAGAAATATGGCTGTGGGTTTGGTCAAGGAAAGTATTATTAAGGGTACCAATCTGGCCTGACTGTGAAATTGGAGTAAAATGTTAGAGACTGTAAAAGTGACTAAACAAATGTAAGATGCAATAATACAAAGACTCATCTTACTTTGTTAAAGTTATGGGATTGTGTTCCCTAAAAAATAAATGTTGAAGTCCTGACCCTCAGTACCTCAGAATATAACCTTAGTAAGAAATGGAGTCTTTACGAAGATAATTAGTTAAGATGCAGTCATAGTGGATCAGGATGATCTTCTAATCCAATAGGACTGACTTTCTTATAAGAAGACAGCCCATCTAAAGAAACAGAAATACAGGAAGGACACCATACAAGGATGGAGACATATTAAGAGCAATGCTACTGCAATCTCAGCAACACCTGGGCCCATCAGAAACTGGATTCAGAGGGCACCCCCACAAAGGCCCCAGAGAGGGCACTGCCTACTCACCCCCTGATTTAAGACTTCTAGTATCTTAACTGTGAAACAATAAATTTCTGTCTGTTAAGCCTCTTAGTTGAGAGCACTTGATTATAGCATCCCTGGGAAACTGACAAAGTCAATATGCAATCAAGATTATTCACACAGAACCATAATGAACAGTATTCATGTCTGTAATAGACATCGACAAAGGCAGCCCCAAATGATTCATCTACAGGGCCCTCAACTTTGGGATTCGGGTATGTAGGGAAAGGTCCCTCCTAGCAAGTGTACTCACCTCACTTCCCTAGTGCCTACCATGAAGGTACCACGGGTGTCTTCAGAAGACGAAGGCAGAAGTTCCATGACCCATTTCCAAACAGGTGACTGAAAACACCCAAACATGGCACCTTGCTTCTTGATCAGAGAAAATGTCTCCCATAATGCAACAGAAGAGCTCTATGTGGGTTGACCCGCTCTTGTGGCTCCTATGGGCTGGCTAATTCATGCCAACTGCAGTGGGCACAATAACAGCCCCCCAAAACGTCTAAATCCTGATCACCCAAATCCATGAATATGGCAAAAGGGAATTTGCAAATGTGAAAGAATTAAGGAACGCAGAAGGATGATTGTCCTGGATGAGGTAGGTAAACCCAACTTAATTGCATGAGTCCTTAAGGCAGAGAACCTTTCCTACCTGGAGTGAGAGGGAGACTTGAAGTCTGAAGGAGGGTCAGAGAAATGTGAAATTGCTGGCTTTGAAGGTGGAGAAGGGGGCCATAAAACAAAAAATGTGGGCAGAGTCTAAAAGCTGGCAAGGAAAAAGATCTCCAGCGGGAATGTAGTTCTGTAGACACCTTGGTTTTAGCCCAAAGAGATATGCATTGGACTTCTGAACTGCAGAACAGTAAGATAATACATCTGCGTTGTTTATGTTGCTCAGTTTGTAGTGATTTGGGGGATCCTGCAGGTGCATTCCTTCTGCTCACATATATTATGCCAGAACCTGCTGTCTTTGTACATCCTATTCTCCTACCATGTGCTCAGTCTTTTATGTCCTTTTCATTTGTCCCTTCCACCTCCATATTGCTACCTCTCCCAAGATCTTGGGCAACATGTCTCCCTTCACATCAACCTTCTCTTTCCATTCCTGGAAACCTTTGCCCTCTGAGCTATCTTCTCCTCCCACCCATTTCCATTACTGGGAAAGGACATGGTCTGAGTCATGGAGAGAAAAAAACATCTCTTTAAATGAATTTTATAATGTTTATGAATTCTAAATTTAGGGGCCCTGGAAATAAAGTCCCAGTTGTTTTTCCCTCACTAAAATGCTACTTGTACATCTGACTTATTAATTTTAACCAACTTTTTTCTATAAACTGTAGCCAAATGAAACTTTCAGTAATTTGAACAAACCATTAAAATATTCAAAAAGGGCAGATAAGGATTCATTTATTTGAAGAAAAAGAAACAAAAATGGTCCCCGAGTTTCCATCAGCACCCAAATCCCTTTATTTTATATTTGAAAGAGTTACATTAAAATATTTTTGTGGATGCTGCTGCTACTACTCAAGTGGAAAGGAAAAATAACTTAAATGATTTAAAGCTTTCGAACAACTGCTAGGTACTTAGAACAGCTAAAGAAGAGCACTTTTGAGTGGACACGAGTGAGAATTTTCAGCTCCTAAGTGGGGCAGGATGAACTGTGAAGTGCCAGTTGAGTGGATTCATTTCCGTTCCTGTTGGTTCTTCTCCTATCTGGAGGCTAACCTTAATGGTTTCCTTTGCAGTGTAGAGGGCTCACCCTGACATCAAAGACCCTGGCTCCAAATTGCTAAATCCAGAGAAGCACTGTTCTTGATGTGCAATCAAAGGAGTGGAGATGGTTATCACTTCATTCACACCTCTCACAGGAAAAGCACTTAATTGGGGGTGTCATATATGCGGAAGCCAGAAAGGGGGCAGAGAAAATTCCAAGAATAAAACAGATTAATCACAAAGAATAAGAAACTGGATAGAGTTTGTGTCCCTTGACCTCTTAGTGCAGAATCATAAGGGGTGGGAATGGGAGAGGTAAGACAAGAGAGAACAAAACCCAAGTCCTTCATGACGTTTAGAAGGCATTAAAGATCAGAGGAGCAAGAACTGTTCCCTGATTACAGCTTTAGAGGAACAACTCTGTAACTGGGTCTTGGGTTGCTGGGATTGGAGGAAGCCACATGACACAAGCAATCATGAAAAAGTCCCAGACTCTCATTCCCTTAGTGAAGTGAATGGCTACTCCCCAAAGGAATAGCCACATTTAAATCCCAGAAGTTGTGAACGGGATTTCATTGGGAAAAAGGGCCTTTACAGTTGTAATTAAGGATCTCAAGATGAAATTATCCTGGATTATTTGGATGAGTTCTAAAACCAATGACAAATACCTTTATATAAAAGATAGAAAGGAAGATGCTGACACAGGGAGAAGAAAAGACTGTGAGGAAGAAGCCAGAGACTGGAATTTTGCAGCCACATACTAAGGAAGACCTGGAAATGCCAGGAACTGGGACAGGCAAGGAGGGAAATCTCTCCTAGAGCCTTGTAAGGTCCTGCCGCCATGTTGGTTTTAAACTGCTACCCTCCAGAAATGGGAAAGGAATCCATTTCTGTGGTTTTAAGCTGCCAAGTAGATGCCAATTTGTTCAGTTATCCCTAGAAACAAAGATACACACACTGCGTAGCAATTGAAAGAGAACCCAAGTGAGGCATAGTGAAGATTCATAAGCTTTATGTGCATGTGAAGTGAAGAGGTAAAGAGAAAGAATGTGCTGCCAAGGTGGGTAGAAGCAGTTGGATCCCCTACCAAGGATGGAGGAAGAAGAGAAACTGGAGTTGTACTGAAGCCAAACATGCCACCCACCAAAGACACCACTTGGTACCACCTGCATCATGGGCAAAGATCACAAAGACATTGGTTGCTAACAGCACTTTGGGAACCCAAAGTGGAAGCAGTCTAAGAAGTGCATTTCACCCTTGCACTCACTGCTAACTCCATCGTCAGGCCATGGTTATGTAAGGTCCCCAGTGAATTCCTTAGTACAAGCAAGAGCAGAAGAACTCAGTTCAGCTTAAGTAATGACTCTAGATTTGACCAAGAAGTCACTGACTTTAGACTAAATTTACATATAACCAACTAAAGTCAACAGACAATTCTGGGACCTAAAAATAAATTGAATAGATAAAATTCCAAATTTGGACACTTGCATTTTGTAGACTTTTAAATAAGAATGTATCACTTACTTAACCCTAAAATAAATTATTCAAATTATTATTAGCTTATAAATACCTTAATTAGTATACTTAAATTTTGTGAAAAATTGGAAAGGAATAGGAAAAGTGTCACATAGGGCCATGCATAATTGGGATTTAAAGGTAAAAGTGTATAATACTAGAGAATACAAGTGATTTTTTTAAATTCCCAAATATTCTCCAGAGACCCACTTATCTCAGGTGTTCACTGAGCTTGTTTGGAATGTAGACCCAGAAAAGTGATTCATTCTATCCACACCCCCAAGCAGTGGAGGGTGGTTTATCAAAGTCAATCACAATTCTTTGATTCTGTTTTTAATGAACCATGTATTAGAGACAGGCGGCCTAGCCTTGGCTAATGAGCATAAGAGTAAGACCGCTAGAGGTGGTTTGGGAAAAGAGTCATACCAGAAAATGCATCAAAAATGTTTCTCATTTTCATTTTCTCCTTGTTGTAGTGACTGCATGTAACATTGGGAACTGTATTATTCATTTTATGCCCACAAGAGACTAAAAGGACAAGCAGACAATGGCTGGGAAGAAAGATGGGAAAATCCTGGGTCCTTTCATTTCCATTTGAGTCTCTGACTTGCTAAACTTGGATTATCCTATATCCAGAGTTCTTATTTTGAGAGATCAGTGATCCTCACTTTTGTCCCCTGTGGCTATCCTTCCTACCCCTAGGCCCCTCCCCTCCCTTTATTGCCCTGTCTAATCCAAAGTACCTCTATTCTTCCCTAGGTCCCACCCCCATCCTTATTGTGAATTAGCATCCACATATCAGAGAGAAAACTTTACCTTTTTTGGGGGGGGATTGGCTTATTTTGCTCAATATGATATTCTCCACCTCCATCCATTTACCTGCAAATACCTTAATTTCATTCTTCTTTAAGGCTGAGTAATATTTCATTGTGTCTATATGCCACATTTTCTTTATCCATTCATCTGTTGAAGGGCACCTAGGTTGGTTCCATAGTTTAGCAGTTGTGAGTTGAGCTGCTATAAACATTGATGTGGCTGTGTTAATGTAGTATGCTGATTTTAATCCTTTGGGTATAAACTGAGGAGTGGGATAGCTGGTTCGAATGGTGGTTTCATTCCAAGTTTTCTTAGGAATCCCCATACTGCTTTCCATAGTGGTTGCACCAATTTGCAGTCTCACCAGCAATGTACCTTTACCCCCAGATTTTTTTCCAACATTTATTGTTGCTTGAAAATTGCCATTCTAACTGGAGCAAGATGAAATCTCAGAGTACTTTTGATTTGTATTTCTCTAATTGCTAGAGATGATAAACATTTTTTTCATATATTTGTTGATCAATTGTATTTCTTCTGTGAAAGAAGAAATTATTGATTGGGTTATTTGTTTTTTTTTTTTTTTTTTTTTTTTTTGATGTTAAATTTTTTGAGCTCTTTATACATCCTGGGGATTAGTTCTCTAGCTGAGGTGTATGTGGTAAAGATTTTCACCCATTCTGTAGGCTTTCTCTTCATGTTATTGTTTCATTTGCTGAGGAGATGCTTTTTAATTTGAGTTCATCCATTTATTGATTCTTGAGTTTACTTCTTGAGCATAAGGAATCTTATTAAGGAAGTCAATTCCTAAGCCAACATGGAGGAGATTTGGGCCTAATTTTTCTTCTATTAGACACAAGGTCTCTGTTCTAGTGTCTTAAGTATTTGATCCACTTTGAGTTGAGTTTTATGCAGAATGAGAGACAGAGGTTTAATTTCATTTTGTTACATCTGAATTTTTAATTTTTCTAGCACCATTTATTGAAGAGGCTCTTTTTCCAGTGAATGTTTTTGGCACCTTTGTCTAGTATGAGATAATTGTATTTATGTGGGTTTGTCTCTGTATCTTATTCTGTACTATTGGTCTACATGTCTATTTTGATGCCAATACCATGCCATTTTTGTTACTATGGCTCTGGAATACAATTTAAGTTCTGGTATTGCGATGTCTCCTGTTTTACTCTTCTTGCTAAGGACTGCTTTATCTATTCTGGGTCTCTTATTTTTCCAAATGAATTTCAAGATTGCTTTTTCTAGTTCTATGAGAAATGTCATTGGGTTTTTAATAGGAATTGCAACACTTTTGGTAGTATAGGGATTGTGATGATATTAATTCTGCTTATCCAGGAGCAGGGGAAGCCTTTCCATCTTCTAAGGTTTTCTTTAATTTCTTCCTTTAGTGTTCTATAGTTTTCATTGGAGAGGTCTTTTTAAAGAATTATTTTCAGGTAGTTTATTTTTTTGAGGCTACTGTGAATGGGGTAGTTTTCCTAATTTCTCTCTCAGTGGTTTCATCACTGATGTAGAGGAACATGTTGGATTTATGGGTGCTTTTATATCCTGATACTTTGCTGAATTCATTTATTAGTTCTAGAAGCTTTCTGGTAGAATTTTTGATTTTCTAAATAAAGAATTCTGTCATCAGCAAATGATGATAGTTTGAGTTCTTCCTTTCCTATTCATATCCCTTTAATTTCTTTCTCTTGTCTAATTGCTCTGGCTAGAGTTTAAATGACTATTTGAACAAAAGTGGTGAAAGAGGGCATCCTTGTCTTATTCCAGTTTTAGAGTGAATGCTTTCAATTTTTCTCCTTTTAGAGTGTTGGTCTTGGGTTTAGCATATATAGTTTTTACAAAGTTATGTTCCTACTATCCCTAGTTTTTCTAGTGTTTGAACATGAAGGGGTGGTGTGTTTTATAAAATGCTTTTTCTTCAACTGTTGAGATAACCATATGATTCTTGTCTTTAAGTTTATTAATGAAATAAATTGTTACTGTTTTCTGTATGTTTAACCAAACTTGCATCCCTGGGATGAGCCCCACTTTATCACGGTGCACTATCTTTTTAATATGTATTTGTATGTAATTTGCCAGAATTTTATTGAGAATTTTTGCATCTATTTTCATCAGGGATATTCGTCTGAAATTTTCTTTCCTTGATGTGTCTTTGGTTTTGATATCAGAGTGATACTAGCCTCATGGAATGAGTTTGGAAGGGTTCCCTCTTTTATATTTCATGGAATAATTTGAGAAGTAGTGATGTTAATTCTTCTTTGAAGGTCTTGTAGCACTTGGCTGAGAATCCATCTGGTCTTGGCCTTTTTTTGGTTTGTAGGCTTTTGATGGCATCTTCTATTTCATTGCTTAAAATTGATCTGTTTAAATTGTGTCTGTCCTCCTGATTCAGTTGGGTAGGTCATGTCTCTAGAAATTTGTTGATGTCTTCAAGATTTTCTATTTTATTGGAGTTTAAATTTTCAAAAAAGTTTATAATTATGTTCTGTATTTCAGTAGCATCCATCGTGATAGTTCCTTTTTCATCACAAATTTTTGTAATTTGAGTGTTTGCTTTCTCTTTATTAGCATGGCTAAGGATTTATAAATAATTTTATTTATTATTTCAAAGTACTGACTTTTTGTCTCATTAATTTTTTGAATTGTTTCTTTTGTTTCCATTTCACTGATTTTAACTCTGATTTTAATTATTTCCTGTCTTCTACTGTTTTGGGTGTTTATTTGTTTTGTTTTATCTAGGGCCTTGAAATGTAATGTTAAGTCATTTATTTGTTGACTTTCTATTCTTTTAATGTATGAGTTCAATGCAATGAACTTTCCTCTTAGCACTGCCTTCATAGGGCCCCAGAGATTTTGATATGTTGTATCATTATTCTCATTTACTTCTAAGTATTTTTAAAATTTTATCCTTGATTTCTTCTGCTCTCCATTCAACATTCAATAGTATGTTATCTAATTTCCAGGTGTTGGAGTGGTTTCCATTTTTTATTTTATTGTTGATATCTAGTTTCATTCCATTATGATCTGATAGAATGGAGGGAAGTATTTCTACTTTTTTTTGTATTTCCTAAGAGTTTCTTTATGGCATAACATAGGGTGTATTTTAGAGAAGGATTCATGTGCTGCTGAGAAGAAAGTGTATTTACACATTGATGGATGAAATATTCTCTATATGTCTGTTAAGTCTAAATTATTGATTATATTATTTAGTTCTCTAGTGTCTTTGTTTAGTTTTTGTTTGAAGATCTATCTAGCAGTGAGAGGGGTATGTTAAAGTCACCCTATTATTGTGTTGTGGTCTATTTGATTTTGAAATTGAGGTTTTGTTTGATATACCTAGATGTTCCATTGTTTGGGGTATAACTGTTTATGATTGTTATGTCTTGTTGATGTATAAGCAGTATGACGCGTCCTTCTTTGTCCCTTCTGACTAATTTTGACTTGAAATCCACTTTGTGTGATAGGAGGATGGAAACCCATGCTTCTCTTTGCAATCAATGTGAGGGATATGATTTTTCCCATCCTTTCACCTTTAATCTGTGGATGTCTTTGCCTTTGAGGTGAGTCTCTTGGAGACAGAACATTGTTGGTTTTTAATCTTGCTTTTTAATCCGATCTGCCATTCTATGTCTTTTGAGTGATGAGTTTAGGTCATTAACATTCAGGGTTATTGTTGAGATATGATTTGTATTCCCAGTCATTTTGGTTTATTTCTGGTTTTTAGTTTGAGTTAGTTTCTCCTTTGACTTTTCCTTTAGTGTAGTTCCTCCTTTTACTGGTGTTCACTTTTTTTTTTTTTTTTTTTTTTTCATTTCATCCTCATGGAATATTTTGCTGAGAATGTTCTGTAGTACAGGCTTTCTAGTTGTGAATTTTTAAACTTTTGTTTATCATGGAAAGTTTTATTTCATCTTCTAATCTGAAGTTCAGTTTTGCTGGATATAAAATTCTTGGTTGGCATCCATTTTCTTTCAGAGCTTGGTATATGTTGTGCCAGGACCTCCTGTTTTTGAGGGTCTGGGTTGAAAAATCAGCTGAGATCTGAACTGGTTTCCCCCTATGTTTGATACTTTTCTCTTGTGCCTTTTAAAATTCTACTCTTATTCTGTATGTTAGGCACTTTTTATTACAATGTGCCTTGTGTGGATCTGTTGGAATTTTGTACATTTGGGGTCCTGTAAGCCTCTTATATTTAATTTTCCATTTCATTTTTCAGGGTTGAGAAATTTTCTGATATTATGTCATTGAAAAGAATGTGCATTCCTTTGATTTGTATCTCCACACCTTCCTCTATCCCAATAAATCTTAAATTTGGTCTTTTCTTGTTATCCCATAATTCTTGGAAGTTCTGCTCATGGTTTCTTACCATCTTCTCTTGGTGGTCAACTTTATTTTCAAGAATGTATATTTTGTCTTCATTCCCTGAGGTTCTATCTTCCAAATGGTCTAGTATGTCGATGATACTTTCCATTGAATTTTTAATTTGGTTTATTGTTTCCTTCATTTTGAGAATTTCTGCCTGATTTCTTTTCAAAATTCTATTTCTTTAATAAGGTGTCCTTTCACCTTCTAAAATTTATCTCTGATTTCCCTCCCTACATTTTCCTTATGTTATGGATCAGTTCATGTTGTGGAACTATGAACATCCTAAACTCCTTCTCTGACATTTCTTCTGAGTTGTAAAAGGATTTTATTATTGGAACATCTTGGTTTATTTGGGGTGCTTCTTTTTCCATGTTGTTTATGTGTCTTCCAATCTAGCATAGTAGCTCTGAGGCAGTAAGGTTTCTACCCTGCAGATTTATATTGTCCCTGAAAGTTTCCAGTATCTCACCTTTTAGGGTTAGACTAATATTAACAGAACCCAATGTAAACAATATACAGCCTTAAACAAAATAGCTCCTATTAAGATGTCTACAGTTTGGTCAAGATAAACAGAAATGGTATATTCAATTATTATATACAATATAAATAGTAAGTTCTCAAAAGAATTTACAATTTCTAATGGTGGACAAAGAGAACAGAATTGGTGTAGGATGTGATGTTTATGAGAAAAGAGGAGAGAAGTAAAATAGAAGATAGAAGTAAAATATTATAGGAAGAGTGAAAGAGGAATCAATAGAAATTGGCTATCAGTTAGAGAAAAGAGAAAGAGAGTCCAGGGAAACAAATAAGTGGAGAAAAAATATACATAAAGCAAAAAAAAAATTTAAAAATAAAAAAGTAACAATGAAATAATACAAAACAAAACTGTAGTATACTATTCAGACATCCCAGTCATCAATAAAGTGATGCATGAAAAATACTTGGTTTCAAAAATAATAGAGATGTGAGAGAGAGAAAAGAAAAGAAAAAAAAAAAAACTCTATGGAATATTGAACAACTGTTTCGGTTGGAATTCAAAAATTTCTCAGTTTCCCTTCTCAACTGATAGGTGGGGTTGTCTGGAGTCTGATGGTAGCTCCACCTTCAGGATGGTAGCTTGCTATGTAATATAATATAAAGCTGCTCCCCCTCCCTTTATGCTGCAGTCATTTCCCTGCCTCCCAACTTCTTGTCAGTCTGTGAACATCCTAGCTAGCTATTGGTTCATCAGTCAGCTTGCAAGTATCCTTCTCCATTATTGGTCCCATTAACCTGCAGAATTCGACTGCTTAAGGATAGCTCCCCGCCATTTTCTTTCTCTCTTCTCCTTACATTCATTCTTTCTCTCTCCTCCTCACTTTTCACTCTCTCTTGCGCACACTCTCTCTCTTTCTCTTTTTCTCTCACTTTCTCTCTTACGCTGCAGGGAGACACTCTATTTGCTTAATAAACCCTCTTATGTGAGTTCCCATGTCTGAAGTGGTGTCTGTAGTGGTTCTTATATGCTAGGGTGGGATGATTAATCCTGGAGGCAGATCTCCTGGAGGAGGGTTTAGCAATTGCAGATCCACATTGGAAGACTGCACACTTTGGAAGACTGCATCCCAGGAATCTTCTTTGGATTCCATTCATGTGATATAAGATCCTACTCTTAGCCCTTATCTTGTTTGTGGACCCCTCAATTCCTGGCCTCTGACTTAGTCTCCAAACTTGCTCTATTCTTCCCTGACCTTTCCAATTTCCCATCAGGCACTTCTCTCCCAGGTGGTCCTGAGGGCCCAGTGCTGGGACCTGTGTGCCTGTAACAGAGAGCTTTTCTGTATGGGGCAGATTAGGACCAGAATCAGAGCTGTGGGCTGGCCATATAGCTGTGAGCACTGGGTAGGGCTGGTGGCTAGGGAGGAGTTGGGAGACTGGGATTGGGGAGCCAGAGGGCCCTGTTGGGTGCCAGACTGATGCCAAATCTGGCAGAACCAGTGGATCAGTGGATGATGGGCTGGGGAGGGAGACCGGGATCAGGCTGGTGCCAGAGCCCCAGTGAGGGCTGGCCCAAGTGGGCCCTGGGAACCCAGTGGGTGCCAGACCAGCTGACTTGGCAAGCCATGAGTAAAATGCCCTCGCACCCTCCTCTGACCTGATGTAGCCAGTCCCTTCCGTCTCCCCCAGCTTCAGGAATTGTGGAGCTGGGGAGAGCCTGGCTCTCTAACCTGTGTTCCCCCAGGCAAAATGCTCCAGTTTCTGACTTTCCACAGAATTGTTAGGCTCAGATAGGCCTATGCAGACTACCCAAATTCATGGATCTGGGTTTCAGTTTCCATAGGCTCGACCACACCGCAGGTCCAAGGTCTCAATGTTGTTTTAATTTGCAATTAGAGAGACTGCCACAGATGCATTCACATAAAGGAGAAACCATGTGAAGAAACAGCAAACCCGTGGCTATTAGCACACCTAACAGAAAGACCTCAGGTGTAACCAAAACAGCAGGCACCTTGATAATGGATTTCTAGGTCCTGGCTGATGTCCCAAGATGGAGGTGGCTGTGTTCAGAGATATGGCAGCAGCAGTCAAAGGCATTCTTATGTAAACATTTAAGACAATATTTCTTGAAATATTGGTACACAACAAGATTGTCATTGTCAGGCCTGAGCTGTTATTGAAGATTTTTCTACACTCAAGACATCTATTAGTCTTCCCTCCTGAGTGTAACTGTTGACAGTCAAAATTGGAGACATCACTGAGGGACTGCTTACATTCATCATTGAGATTTGCTGACAGGACAAGTCTTCATATGGTCCTGCTTCTGAAACAGTCTCCAGGACAAAAACAATGGTGAGAATTGCAAAATAGTGGCAATAGGGGAGATGAGAAGTCTCCCTGAAATACCCTACACCAGAAATCAGAACCCAAGTGTTTGACCAATGATTTATTTCAAGGCATAATTTTATGAGGCTGATTGACTTTCGTTTCATGTATCTTATGTTATAAAAAATTTTCTGGGGTGCCGGAAACCCGGGACTCCGTGTCTCTTTGTGACACTGCTGCTACTCCGCCCTCATCCATCTTTCCCGGCCCTGGCTCTCTTCACTCACTACCGGCTCATCCTTTATGCGTTTGTCATCTGCCTTTTGCCTGCCTCTCGCCTGTCCATTGCCTACCTTGATCCTATCCATCACCCAACGCTCGAGGTTCACCTCCCGATCGTCCGACAGCTGCCAGCCCATTGATCACAGACCGCCAGTGGAGAACCAGCTGCCTGCTGCTGCCTGGAAGTTCACTGTTACAGTGCCTGCAGGTTTGATTACATGTGGCTGCCATCATTTTGAGATGATGGGGCCCTGTAGGACCCCTGGCTGGACTGACTGAGTCCCGTCTCCACGATCCCTCAGCCCGACGGATCACTCCCTGCCTCCGGGGCCCTCACATCAACTGTCTACTCCCTGCCGCCAGGACCCCCAGACCAACTGACTGTGCTCTATCACCGGGAACCCAGACCAACTGATTGCACCCGGCCTCCTGGATGCCACAACCACACCAAACACACCTGACCTCCAGGACCACTGCTGGACCAACTGCATCCTGTCTCCAGGACCTCCAGCTGACCACGTCCACCCCTGAGCTGCAGCTCCCCATTTGCCAACACATTTGGAAGCCAGAGCAGCCATCTTGGATAATCCTGGAAGCCATAGCTCCGATATTCGGGTGGGGCAAATCCCATTTTGCGACGCCTGCTGGAGGTTTGAAGCCCATTGTCAGGTACCTCTCATATATCAGGAGGTTTCATTAGTATATGATTGTTATACAGTAGATTTTCTTTTTTCTCCTTTTTTAAAAAAAAAATAAGTTTTTATTTCTTTACGTTTCTTGCTTTCTTTTCCTTCTGTTTACCTGTTCCCTCAGAGTCACTTTCTCCCTTATTTACATGATGTTATTGTCCCCATTGGGGCTATTTGGTCTAGGATTGCATAGTGTCTGATTTGGGTACTGCTAATATTGATCTCCCCTTAAAGAAAGGGTTTTGGACACCTATAGGGCCACTATAAGCCTATAGGGGGAAATATGCAATACCCCAGATCTGCAGTGCTAGAGGGGAGGATACATGAACAACATGAAAAAACAAGGGAAGAAAATGATCCAAACAAATCTAGATTCTATAGTAATAGAATCCAATGACAGTATGTTAGAAGAAATGTCAGAAAAGGACCTCAGATTATACATGATTAAGATGATTCACGAAGCAAAGGATGAGATAAGAGAGCAAATGCAGGCAATGAATGATAATACCAATAAGCTGAAAGAGCACCTGCAGGAAGCAAAAGATCATTTCAAAAAAAAGATAGAGATTCTCAAAAAAAAAAAAAATGGAAATCCTTAAATGAAGGAGACAATAAACCAAATAAAAAACTCAATGGAAAGCATTACCAACAGACTAGACCACTTGGAAGACAGAACCTCAGACAATGAAGACAAAATATTTAATCTGGAAAATAAAGTTGCCCAAACAGAGAAGATGGTAAGAAATCATGAACAGAATCTCCAAGAACTATGGGACATCATGAAAAGACCAAATTTAAGAATTATTGGGATTGAGGAAGGCACAGAGATACAAACCAAAGGAATGAACAACCTATTCAATGAAATAATAGCAGAAAATTTCCCAAACCTGAAGAATGAAATGGAAAATCAAATACAAGAGGCTTACAGAACACCAAATGCACAGAATCACAACAGATCCACACCAAGGCACATTATAATGAAAATGCCTAACATTCAAAATAAAGATAGGATTTTGAAGGCCGCAAGAGAAAAGCATCAGATTACATATAGGGGGAGACCAATACGGATAGCAGCCGACTTCTCAACCCAGACTCTAAAAGCTAGAAGGGCCTGGACCAACATATTTCAAGCTCTGAAAGAACATGGTTGCCAACCAAGAATCCTATACCCAGCAAAACTAACGTTCAGATTTGAAGATGAAATAAAATCCTTCCATGATAAACAAAAGTTAAAAGAATTTACAAATAGAAAGCCTACACTACAGAATGTTCTCAACAAAATATTCCATGAGGAGGAAATGAAAAACAACAATAGAAGTCAGCAAAGGGAGGAACTACCTTAGAGAAAAACCACTCAAAGGAGAAACCAAGCCAACTTAAAAACCAAAACTAAGCCCAAATGACTGGAAATACAAATTATATCTCAATAATAACCCTGAACATTAATGGCCTAAACTCATCAATCAAAAGACATAGACTGGCAGAATGGATTAAAAAGAAAGACCCAACAATATGCTGCCTGCAAGAGACTCATCTCATAGAAAAAGACATCCACAAACTAAAGGTGAAAGGATGGGAAAAAACCTACCATGCACATGGTCCCAGTAAAAAAGCGGGGGTTTCTATCCTTATATCAGATAAAGTGGACTTCAAGCCAAAGTTAGTCAGAAGGGATAAAGAAGGACATTTCATACTGCTTAAGGGAACCATAAATCAGGAAGACACAATGATAGTAAATATTTATGCCCCAAACAATTGTGCATCCCTGTACATCAAAGAAATCCTTCTCAATTTCAAGAATCACATACACCACAACACAATAACTCTAGGCAACTTTAATGCACCGCTGTCACCACTAGATAGATCTTCCAAACAAAATCTAACCAAAGAAACCATAGAACTCAATAACACAATCAATAACCTAGACTTAATAGACATATATAGAATATTCCATCCATCAACGAACGGATACACTTTCTTCTCAGCAGCACATGGAACCTTCTCGAAAATAGACCATATGTTATGCCACAAAGCAACCCTTAGGAAAGGCAAAAAAATAGAGATACTGCCTTGTGTTGTATCAGATCATAATGGACTGAGAGTAGAAATCAATGACAAAGTAAAAAAAGGAAATTACTCCAACACTTGGAGACTAAATAATATGCTATTGAATGAAGCATGGATAACAAAAAACATCAGGGAGGAGATTAAAAAATTCTTAGAGGTCAATGAGAATGATGATACAACATATCAAAATCTCTGGGACACTATGAAAGCGGTACTAAGAGGAAAATTCATTGCATGGAGTGCATTCCAGAAAAGAATGAAAAGTCAACAATTAAATGACCTAAAATTACAGCTCAAAGCCCTAGAAAAAGAAGAACAGAATAACAGCAAAAGTAGTAGAAGACAGGAAATAATTAAAATCAGAGCTGAAATCAATGAAATTGAAACAAAAGAAACTATTCAAAAAATTGACATAATAAAAAGATGGTTCTTTGAGAAAGTAAACAAAATAGATAAACCCTTAGCCACACTAACAAAGAGAAGGAGAGAGAAGACTCAAATTACTAAAATACATGATGCAAAAGGAAATATCACAACAGACACCACTGAGATACAGAACATAATGAGAAGCTACTTTGAAAATCTGTATTCCAACAAAATAGAAAGTACTGAAGACATTGACAAATTTCTAGAGACACATGCTCCTCCCATACTGAACCAGGAGGACATACATGATTTAAACAGATCAATATCAAGCAATGAAATAGAAGAAGCCATTAAAAATCTACCATCCAAGAAAAGCCCAGGACCAGACAGATTCTCATCCGAGTTCTACAAGACCTTCAAAGAAGAACTCATTCCAATACTTCTCAAAGTATTCCAGGAAATAGAAAAGGAGGGTACCCTACCAAACTCATTCTATGAAGCTAATATCACCCTCATATCCAAACCAGGAAAAGACACATCAAGGAAAGAAAATTTTAGACCAATATCCTTGATGAATATAGATGCTAAGATCCTTAACAAAATATTGGCAAACCGTATCCAAAAACATATTAAGAAAATTGGGCACCACGATCAAGTGGGGTTCATTCCTGGAATGCAAGGATGGTTTAACATCTGTAAATCAATCAACGTAATCCATCATGTCAATAGACTTAAGGATAAGAATCATGTGGTTATTTCAATTGATGCAGAAAAAGCATTTGACAATATACAACACCCCTTCATGCTGAAAACACTAGAAAAAATAGGGATAGTAGGAACAAACCTGAACATTGTAAAGGCTATTTATGCTAAGCCCATGGCCAACATCATTCTTAATGGAGAAAAACTGAAATCATTCCCTTTAAAAATGGGAACAAGACAGGGATGTCCTCTTTCACCACTTATATTCAACATTGTCCTACAGAGCCTACAGAGTGGGAGAATATCTTTGCCTCTCATACTTCAGATAGAGCACTAATTTCCAGAATATATAAAGAACTCAAAAAAACTCTACACCAAGAATACAAATAACCCAATCAACAAATGGGCTAAGGAAATAAACAGACACTTCACAGAAGATGTACAAGCAATCAACAGATATATGAAAAAATGTTCAACATCTTTAGTAATAAGAGAAATGCAAATCAAAACTACACTAAGATTCCATCTCACCCTAATTAGAATGGCGATTATCAAGAACACAAGCAACAATAGGTGTTGGAGAGGATGTGGGGAAAAGGTACACTCATACATTGCTGGTGGGACTGCAAATTAGTGCAGCCACTCTGGAAAGCAGTGTGGAGATTCCTTAGAAAACTTGGAATGGACCTACCATTTGACCCAGCTATCCCACTCCTCGGTTTATACCCAAAGGACTTAAAATCAGCACACTACAGAGATACAGCCACATCAATGTTCATAGTGGCTCAATTCACAATAGCCAGACTATGGAACCAACCTAGATGCCCTTCAATTGATGAATGGATAAAGAAACTGTGGTATATATATACAATGGAATATTACTCAGCTATAAAGAATAATAAAATTATGGCATTTGCCAGCAAATGGATGAAATTGGAGAATATCATGCTAAGTGAGATAAACCAATCTCAAAAATCCAAAAGAGAAATGATCTCACTGATAAGCATATGATGACACTTAATGGGGGGTGGAAGTGGGACAAGAATGGAGGAAGGAGAGTCTGTATAGAGGGAAAAGAGAGATGGGAGGGGTGGGGGGGAAGGAAAAAAATAATGGAATGAATCAAACATCATTACTCTGTGTAAATTTATGAATATGCAAATGGTATGCTGTTATTCCATGTACAAACAGAAACAATATGTATCCCATTTGTTTACAATAAAAATAAATTTAAAAAAAAAGGGGGGGGGGAAAGTTGAGTGAACTTTAGTAGGAATTATCCACGCCAAAAAATGGAAAAATGTTTATTGCTTTGAAAAAAGCAAATGGCTTCTAGGAGCTTTTGAGTCATGGATACTTACTCTAGGATGCTCACATTTTAGATTAAGTCTAAAATCTTAAGGTACTAATGCAGACTCTCTGTAACTACTGAATTCCATTGTTAATAAAGGAAATGACCCAAGCTGAGAAACTTCCTTTAGTTTGATGATGGTTTGAATTTCCATGTTTTATCATTGGGAATCCCATCATCTTTGCATTTTTCTGTTTTACCTTTCACCTTCAGTATGCAAAAAGCTCAGGAACATTTGCTGATGTTTAGGGGGAGGAAGATAGAACTAAGGGAATTCTCTAAAACTAATTTCATGTGAAATATGGCAAATCAGTGGAGAAGGAAAATCTAATGATGGAGAAAGAAAGCAAAGCCCTACAAGTCATAATTGGTCCAAGAAGCTTTTTCCCACCATGCCTGCCAGCTCAACCATTTAGCATGCCTACTGTACCACATGAACACAAGGTCAAAATAAGTCCAGTTACACTCTATAGACTTCATGTATGAATGACTCCAAGAGCTTCAAACTTATTCACCTATTTAGAACATGATTACTATCACATTAAGGTGATTCATGATGTCTTAAATATCCCCCCATGTAGTATTCCTAGCTCACCAAAAAGGCTACAGCTTCACAAGGCAACGGTCATGTTTTTATGTTTTCTTTTTTCCTTTCCAATAGGCTAGTTCTAAATACATGAACACACTGAATAAATACTTCAGCATTGGTTTGCATGGGGGTGGAGAGGATAAGCTCAGAAATTTACTAGACAAAATTTCAAATGTTTCAGGCACTTGTTTTCAAGTAAGCTTGAACAAGTCATTTAATTTTTTTTTTTTTTTTTAGGCATCACTTTCCTTATTACAGGTCATAAAAAATAATCTATGTAAAGCTCCTGGTAGGAATAAGTACCCCCTCAACCAAAGAAAGATTTTTATTACTTCAGTATTGTGAGCAAGAGGAATGGGATGTGAAGGTAAATAGTCAGAAATGAGACCACAGTACTAAAGAGCAAAAAAAAAAAAAAAAAAAAAAAAAAAAAAAATCTCTGTGGACCAGGTAAAAAAATGTACACTCATAGCATGGGATAATAAAGGACCAGTGAGTCATGACCTTGACTACCTTGAAGATAATAACCTGCTCTTAGTGTCTGTATAGCAGAAGGGAGGCCATTATAGGACAACATGAAAGATTTAGGGCTAGTTATAAAAAATTCTCAAAAGAATGTTATAATATTAGAATAGATAAACATTATGAAATTCCTTGTCATAAAGATAATTCATGGAGAAGATTAGGACAACTAAAACAAAAAAACCTGCTTGTGCAGATTTTTATGTCTATGGTGGAACAATATGCATAAGAAAATTGAGATTCATCAAATTCGATTTTGTGGTTAGAAAGACTAACCCAGCTGAGAAAAAAATACGTTATAGTTAAAATAATTTACAGAGTCAGTGAGATGAAGAAAATGTGACTCTGGTATATATATATAAGAAGGAGTGTGGTTTAAGGGTAAAGCTCACCATAGCATAGATTAAAGCACATATCATACCTAAAATACTATTATTTTAACAAGTTTCAGCAATAGGCCTGGTAAACCTGTCACCCAGAGGTTTGATTTCTAGTCTCTTCCGGGTAGTGTGAATATGTTTGTAAACCCACCCTGAGCACGCTGACTCATTAAACTTAGTACCACACACCTTTTGCATCCAGCAGGCCACACCCTCTCTCAAACCCAACCTAAGGTCTATCTCCTAATTTTCCTTGCCTTCCAAAAAAATTAGACAGTATCCACCATTTCATATATCTGACCCATAGAGAAGACGGTCAATCTATTGACAATTCAACATTTGAAAATGAAAGTTAATAATTTAAAAACAAGTCATAAACATGACTCTGGTTATAGGATGGACTTTAGCAGCAGAGATCACTTTTGGATCCCATTTATTGACAAACAAGATGAAACCTTATCACTATTATTCAACTCTGATTATGAAATATGCCATAATAGAGGCTAATGATCTTTTAGTCATCTGAATGACTCTAACTTTAAGGAAAGACTTCATAAAACCTTCTGTTCATCAGCAACCTATAACACTTTGATGAGCTGGAGTCACTGCTGGTAACATCAACTCTCCTCCTTGTTTAAATGTTTCAGGAAATGCCTAGACAGCCTTGCTGCTTAAAAACTCTTGTCAGGTGAAAGCTTGTTCTAGGGTCTAATAGGAAACTAGCCATTTCCCTTTTTCCAATTGGAGAAAAGGAACCTATTCACATTTTCAACAGCACCATGATGCAATAGCGATGCTTTTTGTATTTAGTTTTTCTGGTGCATGGAAGAAGGAAATAAAGGCTTTCATGATGGTGAAATCTTTGGAGCTAAAAAGGCAGTTTCAAGCAGAAAGTAGCTGGAAGAATCATTCCTTCCAGAGACAAACTTGGAAGAAAAGCTGTGGGAATTCACAGTAAATTTTGGTGGCTAGAAATCTCAGAAGAAGAAGGATCTGATAGCAAATGAAGAACACAGCTGTGTCAGAGAAAAAAAATCTAATTATGGTCTTACAAAATTCAGTTATAATAATTATAAGTCATGTGAGGATTAGGAAAAGCAGGCACTTTTGGCCCTATTCGAGCCTTCCTTTTATTTTCCCCTTTATAGTACTATTGTTTAATAATTTAGATGGGTATTAACAAAATCTCTGATTATCAAAAATTTAGCAAAATAAAATAACTGTACTGAAATTAATTTTAAAGACTGATTTTTTTTTCTTATTTTCCCTGGCTTTCTATTACACATAATGTTATTGTGCATAGTCCAACCCTAGATAAAATTCTGATTGGTGAATTAAACTACATTAAAATTAAGGACTGCAAAAATGGTGAGCACATAATCAGGAAAGACATTTATACTCTTGCTCTAAAAATATTAAAAATAGACTGCTCCCACAAGTTGATAAAGACAATTCAATTGGAACATGATCAAAAGACTTGAACTGATATTTCCAACAGCGCACACCCACATAACTACATGGATATCTGCTGAACCTCATTAGATATCAGGGAAACACAAATTAAAAATACAACATGATAGTGCTTCATATCCACCTGATTCGCTAAATTAAAAATCTACCAAGCAATGGTGAGGATGTGGAAAAACTAGAACTGTTTATTTCTTTGGGGAGTATAATTTGGTACAACCACCTTGGAAAATCCACTGGCAGTACTATGTCTGGGTATGATTTAGAGTACTTCAGTGTAGACAAAACTAGATAATCTATATTCTGGATGCAGTTATCATTTGAAGGAGTCTAACTAATAGCTTACAGTCTAACAGTAGCTAGTTAGCGTGTGTCAGATCCTAGTCAGGAGTCTCCTCTCCAAAGGCTAGCAAGCACTTGAAAAAGTGAAAATGCTGTCTAGAGGACTTTAAACTGTCAAAAAAGAGTAAGTGAAATAATTTTTACTAATAAAATGAATGATGAATGGATTGATGAATGGATTGATGAATGGATAAAGAAACTGTGGTATAGATATACAATGGAATATTACTAAGCTATAAAGAATAATAAAATTATGGCCTTTGCAGGCAAATGGATGAAATTGGAGAATATCATGCTAAGTGAGATAAGCCAATCTCAGAAAACCAAAGGACGAATGATCTCACTGGTAAGCAGATGATGATACATAATGGGGGGTGGGAGGGGGGCAAGAATGGAGGAAGTAGGGACTGTATAGTGGGAAAAGAGGGGTGAGAGGGAAGGAAAAAATAACAGAATGAATCAAACATCATTACCCTATGTAAATGTATGATTATGCAAATAGTATGCTGTTACTCCATGTACAAACAGAAACAACATGTATCCCATTTGTTTACAATAAAAATAAATTTTTAAAAAATGAATGATGTTCAAGAAATGTGGCTACCCAGATAAGTCTTATAGCTACATCCACCTTTCCAAGTATAGAGTAAAATAATCTGGTAAGTCCAGCAACTTAACATCTTCAAGGTTTGTCTCAGAGCTAGAACTCAGGTTCCAATTCGCTTCCTTAAGGAGACTATACATATGATTCAACAGAAAGGTTGGTTGTTTCTGCAAATACATGAACTTTTCACTCAGGGATATTTGTGGAGACACAAAATGACAGAGAAAAGAGACTTTGATAGCCAGCAGAATAGGTCTGTCTCACTTACTGACAAGGGCATATGTGTGGTGGACCTCCATCCAAGACCTGCTTTCATTGTAGTATGCCACCGATTGTGTGGCAAGGTTGTGGGAACAAGACTTCTGTTTGATATCTACTAAAAACAACTGGTCAGTTATAAAGGAATCTGGCTTAGGTCAAAACTCCTGAAAGCTGAATTGGTCAGCATTACCAATAAATAACAGCAAATCAATTATTTAAGGCACTTACATTTACAAAGTATCAAACTCTTAATTTTTGGTTATTAATTGAATTATAGTTCTACCCCATAACAAACATGAAAAGTAATCTGATAAGAGTATAATCAGGAAATCAGGAGTTAGGGTTCCTTAAACAAATATTTATTAACTGCTGTTGTATTTCAGGCACAGTGTTCAATGCTTCAGGAGAATATGTTAAGTCATTCAGTCCCTGAATGCCCAAAGAGATGGATGCCTCAATTACAATGTAAGGGTTATTTTAAGGGATAAGTTAGGCATATGAGAAAGAATCTTAATCGGAGTCAAAGTGAAGGTACAATTTTGCTTTGGTCAAGAGTAGAGGAGACCTAATATTTATTAGCAGGGAGAGTACCATCTGTAAAACACCAGGATCACATGTAAGTCAGGAATGCAGGAAGTCAGGAGTATCTAGTCTTAAGAATGGAGAAGGGGGTGGTTCAAGCAGCACAGGCTATATTCAACCCTCTCAAGGTAGAGGCTCAGTTCCTCAACTCTCTAGCCACTTGACCCAATAACATTAACCAACTGCAAACCACCACTTCCTCATCCACACAAAGAAAATATGAGCAGTATAGTGTCCCTCACAGTTGTTGTGAGGACTAAATAAGTTCAAGTATATATAAACCATATAGAATAAAACATGGTAGACAGCAAGTGTTCAAAACCACACCAGCCATTATTTTTATGGCTTTGTATTCATTTGTTAGGGCTGCCATAATGAAGTATCACAGATGGTGGAAAACAGCAACTTATTTCTTCACAGTTGCAGATGTCAGAAATCAATATTTCAGCATGGTTGGATTCTTCTCAGGCCTTCCTTACTCTGGGGACTGTGGATGACCATCTTGACTTGGTCACTCCTTGGTACTTGTTATAAGTGAGTTATGCCATTAAAATAGACCAAGCACATTTGTGTCCTTCTGCAATGTCAGAATTTATTAAAGAACAAAAAATTGACAGGCTATTCCACTTTCAGAGGTGGCAATTCACCAAATACGTGTGGGTCTCCTGATGGTCATAAACTGGGCAAACTCAAGTTCTTTTATTATCATCTTAATTTCTAATAATACTCAAGTCACACATCATATTTCACATGATGACATATATAGAGAGGTGACTAGAAGACTAAGAAAGGATTAAGATGGTGACAGGGTTATAGGATGCTGAACCAGGAGCACAGGAATAGAGATATATGAATGCGGAGTCAGAATTACTGTAAGTGGTCAGATAAGAATTTTCATTAACCATTTTTATTGAATCATCAAGACAGAGGGTCTCATGGGTTTCAGTTCAGAGTATCAGCTTGGAGTGGGCCATGCCTGTTCATCATGGGCAGGAGAAACCACACTGTGCTGAAGCTCAATGGGACAGGAAACTGGAGATGTGTTGCTGTGATGATTTTCCTGGGAACTTGTTGATGAGTGACCAGGTGATGGGTCAAGGTGACACCATTTCCAGTCTCGAAGGGTCTCTCTTTTCATGGGTCTTAGGTGAGGGGGTTGTGTCTGGTGACATTGATAAGCTGCCATGTCTGGCATTCCTATTTAGATTTGGGATATCCATGTGTCCAGGTACTCCTTGATTTAGTTTGATAACTTAGCACATAAAAGTTGTTTATCAATTTGTGCCTTATGGTTGTTCTGGGCAGCTGGTGATTGTTTACTTGTACAAACAAGGTAGGAGACATTCTACCTTGGCACTTGTACTCAAAGTGGAGTAGCTCACGGTCAACTACTGCTCTGCAGAATGGAGTAACTCAGATTTAGGCACAACCTGAAAATAGTTGTTCTGTGTATATCACCGAGTGACTGAGCAGGATGCCACATGCTTCCCACTGTACTAATTTCCTTTTCCCATAATAATTAGTTTTAGATTAAAGGTCACCCTAATGACCACATTTTGCTTAATCACCCCTTTAAAAACCCCATCTCCATATACTGCCATGGTCTGAGGTCCTGCAGTTTAAGAGTTAATCACATAAATTTTGACATCACATGATTTGGTCCATAACAAGCATACAAGGGCATGTATCTTGATACTGTGAAGTTTATTTTGTTGGTTTGGTTTGATTTTGTTTTGTTTTTAATAATCCACCAAGAATCAGATCCTGATGACTGTTCCAATTAATTCCTCCTCCAGCATCTGTGGCTATTTTCCCTCAAGGCTCAATTTGAGAGGAGGTGAGCGCATAGGGGTGATGGGGATATAAACGGTTTAGGAACTGGATCAACATGGAGAGGGTAAAAAGAGAGCTTCCAAAGGAAGGGGATATTTTTCCTCCTCAACCTCAATTTGCACTTCAAAAGCTAACTTCCTCATCTTGACTCTTAGATTGCATGGGTAAGAGGAATAGGAGATAGGTAAAGTAATATGGCCACAGTCATTTTATTATCATTTTAAAATATATCATATTGCTACTGAAAAGCTTACCAGTTGCATTGACTTTGGATTTTATTTTATGAGTGATAGAAGTGGAACAAATGTTTCTTGATAGAGAATTAATATGACCAAGTTTTTGAGAATTGTAATGTTGGACATAAAAAGGAGGAAATAAGCTGAGCATAATGGAGCGTGCCTGTAGTCCCAGATGCTAGGGAGGTCAAAGTGGGAGGATCATTTGAGACCATGAGTTGGAGACCAACCTGGGCAACACAGAGAGACCTTGTTCCCTGCCCACAACCTCCACCTACCCACCAAGAAAACAAAGAGGAAACACCTGGAGGAGAGAAAGACCAATGTCAGAGAAGCCAAATATGGCCTGTGACACACACCTACAACAAAGCAAAAACTGTGGAGGAAACAAGAGCAGCTGGATTTAAGATATGATTTCAAGTGGGTGGGATATGGGTCAATGAAAAGTAGCAATTGCTGGTTATAGATGAGAAGCTAGAATGACATCATCAGTCAAGATGAAGAACAAAGGAAAAAAAGCATGTCTGAGAAGAAAGCTTGTCCAATAGGTGAGAAGTCATTCTTAGACAGGTTGAATGTCAGGAGACCCTGACATAACCAGGCGTTGACAACCTGAGCTTAGTCGAAGTGGTTCTGATGCTCAAGGCAGAAATATATATTTGGAAATTTATTACTTTTTCATTATTAGTCTTGGAATTGATAATCCCAACCAGGAGAAGGAAACTGAGAAGAAAAGACAGCTATGATATGGATATCTAGAGTGAAGCAAAAGCAGTGAGCAAGATGTTTCCAAGCCAAAGGCTAGTTATGGTTTGGATATGAGGTGTCCTCCAAAAGCTCATATGTGAGACAATGCAGGAAAGTTCAGAGGTGAAATGATTGTAGGTGGGGAGGGTGTGGCTAGAGGAGGTGGGTCTGTGGGGGTGCACCTTTGGGGTTTATATTTATCCTGATAAACAGAGCTCTCTGCTTCCTTGTTGTCATGTCCTGTGCTGCTTTCCTCTACCACGGCCTGCCACCATGATGTTCTCCCTCACCTCAGTGTCACAGCAATGGCTGTCTGTGGACTGAGACCTTTGACACTGTGAACTCTATATAAACTTTTCCTCCTCTAATTGTTCTTGTCTGGTCTTTTGGTCACAGGAATGAAAAAGCTGACTAAAACAAAAGTATGAAGGCTGGTGGGGAAGAGTCAAAGAAGAAGCCCAGCTTACGTGCACAAAAAGAAGCAAGTTCATGACTACTCATCTTCTACCCCAGGATGTGCACGAGTCCTATTTTCTTACAGCTCCTGATGCAATTTGCATAGTAGTTAAGCCATGTGGCCTCTGATTCGATATGCAGGTATACTACTTTCTAGGTATATGGCCTTGGATGAATTGCATAGCTTCCTCTCACTTCACGTTCCCTATTTATGAAATAAAGTAACAGTAGAACCTGTAATACGGGCCTGTTCATAGGAAATAAGAAACTATGCCTATAACTCAGTGTTAGTTGTTGTTAATATGAAACAAAGGCACCATATTCAACTGGCTTCAATCTGAAGTATGACTTACAATGAGACCCAAGAGAAAGTCCACTGAGTTAGTATATAAGCAAACAAAGACATCTTATTCCTTTTGATTTTAAATATTTTCTGGAAAGAAATCTGCCCCAGGAGTTTTTCTTAGTATCATCTATCATTGCTGCCATTCAATTAAGCCAGCATAGGAAAATAATGAAATAAAAAACTTGACGAAGGATATTCAAATACACAAATTCTTAGCAGCATATCTTCTAATAATTAGGAGCAAAGGGACCCTTCCAGGTATCTGGTAAAACTTAAATGGCTTCATCTCTAAAGAAATACTAATATTAAACAAACTTGGATCTATATTATCATGAAATGTTCTTGTCATTCCTCAATTATTGATGCCCACAGCATGCTCTGGGTAGAATATTTATTTTTGTATGGACAATTCATTCATACACAATAAGCAGGTAACGAGATAGGAAACTGGGACTAAGGGAGAGATACAGAGTCTCAAAGGAAGTGCCCATACACCACTGAAATGCAGGACGCACCCATGAAGCATTGAAATGTAGAACACACCCACGAACAATTGCAACTCCTGAGCAACATGTTCTTGGCTCACACCCTTGATCCATGCCCCTGTAACCTGAGGACAATGCACAAGAGCAGAGCAAATTGGCCAGAAATTATGTAGCTGCACCTTTAGTCCAGACCCTAGCAACCAGCCCTCTATAAATATTAGCACCCCCACCACCACCACCAGTAGTTGTTTCTCCCTTTGGAGATGGTTTGCATTTTCCCTTGAATGTGTATTCCTTGCTTTACTCTGAAGATTCTCTCTTGAGACATCTCCCTTGAATTTCTATCTATTTTCCTAAATAAACCTTTGTCTATGCCTTTGACTGGTACATGCTGAAATTTTTTTCTGTCTTGTATACCAAGAACCCAGCTGGTTCTGAGTAAGGATCTCCCTTCTCTCCAGACCCTTCCTCAGAAATATCTCTTCTCCCATGACAGTAAGAATCTCAATCCACTTGGGAACACTGGTTTCAGCACAGCATCTCAGGGATACACTGTAGTTCTCCTTCACCGACTATGTAAGGCTCGGTTTTCTGACTCATGTGTCCATATTTCTTCACAGACATTTCATAGACAAGAAAGAGCTCATGATTTTTATCTACTTCCACACAAATGAGACAAGAGCACTGACATCTGGAAAGGATTGGGCACAGCAGGGTGAGCTTAGAGCCCAGGTTGGCCTTGACCTTCATTCTCCCCTCCTGAGCGTGTGGACCCAGGGTGTTATTGCAGGTGAGAGAATCCAGTTTTCTATGGCAGCTTATTTCCTCACAGTCTCTGCGGTGGGAACTAACTGTTCCAGCCCTCTGCCAGCAGCTGCTTTCCTTTCATGTTTTCTTGGTCTCCTCTTTATATTTCCTCCCTCCAATAATTAGGTTTTATTCCAGTTTGTTTCAATATTAAAGTCTCATTTCAAGAGAGGTCTCAAACTTCAGCTGAATTCCTCAGGACATGTGACCTTCTACAGAGATTGGGATAAGGCAGACAAGGCTGAAGACCATCAGCCAAACTGTAGTGCACTGACCTCTGTCACAGGTCTGAGTCAGTTCCATGTGGGGATAATGATGTTCCCTGATCAGGGCAGGATGAAAGCAGCATATAAGAAAGAGTGAAATTATAAGTCTGTGGTAAATACCAGGAGGGGGATGAGTCATAACATTCTCTCAGAAGCTATTGTGTTAACTCAGCAGGGGTCATAGAGAATGAGTTTTTCTGGTAAACACCTGGTCCTGTTTACCTCCAGCTCCTCATTTTTCAATTATTTTGAACATCTTTTGGAGAGGATTAAAATTCATGGGCTGAATCTAAGGGATCAAACTGCTAATAACGTATGCATTGAATCCAGAGGTCATCATTTGCTCTAGGTTGAGGACATCACTTGAACTTGGATGTAGAGTCCTCCATGGTCTATGGTTTAATGATGATCTTTAATTCAAGAGCTGGTCTGATTAAAAAGTCACATTTTTTCAATTAAAAGTCTTAAGTCATTAATTTAACTTGAATCATATTTTTGTTTTATCCTATAGTTGTTAAAGATTGAATTTTTAAAAAACACTTATATTACCTAATAATTTTCACTTTGAATACAACATATGAGAAAAGTCAATCAAAGCCTATAAAATGTCTGGGGACTTTGTCTACTCTTGTTATTTATTTACAACTAAATATGTTCAAAAATCTGTAGAGTTAGAAGGCATATATTTACAATCCTACCTCCCCATCCAACAAACAGCTGTGCCTCTAACACTAGACCTGGAAGGTACTTTGATTTAACAAGTAATTACCATTTACCAGGAGAGGCCCACAACAGATGTACAAACACAGAGGTTAAGGTTATAGAGAAAATGGTAATTTGTAGTTGAGGTGAAGAGATGGGGAAGGTTCACAGGGGAATAAGGAGTGAATGAAAGGGTTAACAAACCCTTTCCTTGCTGCACAAGAATCCAACTTCTAGTTACCCTCTAACTATAGTACTTGGAAGTCAGAGAAGATGATGTGTATTCACTATATTGTTAGTCAACCTTACTTGCGGTCCAATGATCCCTGATTGGTAAAACCCACTTGGACTGGGAGAACAACCAAGGAACTATAAGCACAAGATGAGGGAGCCATAGCTTTGAGCTTCTCTGAATACGGTGCAGTGTCTGTACAGTGTTCTTAAGATATATTAGACCTATGGGGCAAGTGGCTTCCTATATGTCAGAATAGTACCTACACTTGTTCAGATGTGGATCTCATTTTTCCCTGAGCTGTCCCTTGGAGAGATGATAGTTCCTGAGGGATGTATGGATTGCAGTATCAACTGTTGCTTAGACTCTCACTGAGACACACTTGGTTCTGCTCTGCTGGCAAGCTGTGGTTCCTATGTAGCCCCTTTGTCAACCTTGAAAGTCTGCTTGTATAGTAAAACCTTATAAGATCATTTGATGGGCATAGCAGAAAGGGTGCCAAGTCATTGGCAAATCAGACAAGGCAGGAAAAGGGCATTCCATGAACAGAAACAATCTTAGGGAAAGAGGGGAAAAAGACTGTTCAGGAAACTAATCAGTGTTGCTAGAAAGGGAAGAATGGTGGAAGAGAGAAGCAGGGGCCAGATCAAACTACTGTCACTCTACAAAAGAGAAGGACGTGATTTGCATTTTCAAGAGATTCCCAAGGGCGGTTAGTTGGAGGATGAACTGGAAGGGACATGACTAGAGACAAGGAAATCACACAAAAAGCTATTGCAGTAGTCCAGGCAGCAGATGATGAGGACTTGAAGGAACATAGGCAAGATTGGAACAGAAGGAACTGATTTTAAAGCTGCTTTCAAAAGAAAGGATTTAGTGATGGATTAGGTGGAAAATGAAGAATGAAGAGTCTCAGGTGGGTCTTGGGTGACATCTTTAGTAAGGATAAAGATGTCATTAGCCTGATAACCTGAATTTTGGCAAAGACTTCTCACACAATAAAATATTAAATAAGATTCTCAGCATTTTATCCTGACACTTTACCATTTCCCATTTAATAAAAACTATTTTTAGTTCATTCATTATATAAATAACAGTATGTTGAATGGGCCAACTCAGTTATAGGAACCAGAAAAATTTTTTCTCCCCAAAAAAAGTCCTTCAAACCCACTCTAGCTAATCTCCCTTTTAATTTCTCTTTTTTGCCTCTAACAATATCTCTGGAACAACACAATTTTAAGCAACAGAACAGTCTTATTTTCAGATATTTACATATCAAGTCAGATCTAAATCAAAACCTCCAAAGGTGGCACGCACTTATAATTCCAGCTGCTCAGGTGGCTGAAGCAAGGCCCTATCTCAAAATTTTAAAAAATAATAATGGAAAAAGGGCTGAGAATGTGTCTCAGTGATTAAGTACCCTTTGGTTCAATCCTTGGAGAAGGAGGAGGAGAAGGAGGAGGAGGAGGAGGAGGAGGAGGAAGAGGAGGAAGAGGAGGAGGAAGAGGAGGAAGAGGAGGAAAAGAAACCTCAACTCCTAACCAATCTAACCAATGTAGAGTTTTCTCCTGCAGAGGAGGTGACTCCTCATGGTTTCCTGTTCTTTTTTTCCATGTCCGGTCCATTGACTGCCTCTGGCCATGCCAAATGGGGAAGAGATTTTGAGAGGAAAGACCCCACTTGATTAGGACTATTGTTCTCTAGAATTCTTGTCTTGGTGGTAGATAGGGTCATTCAGTGAGTTCTTCACAGAATTCCTAGGGACCCTGGAGTCAGCCATGTCACCTGCTTGAAGAAACTGCCTATCCCTCTGACTTTCTGGCAATTTCTCAGCAATTGCTCCGAAGGCACACTTCACTTTGCTCTGGCTGGCAGTCTTCCCACTATGGGCCCAATAAGACACAAGCCCAACTACCTGTCCATTCTGGGTATTGGGAAGCAGAACAAAATCTTTGCCCATCCCATTGTCCAACCTGCAGACATCCTAAGTCTGCCTCACAGATCTTCACCTAACCCCTCACCATTAGGACTTCTCAGATAGAGATCCAGAGACCCACAATTACTCCAGTGGACACAGGGCTAGTTCTTCCAAGAATTCCAAGGTAACACCAATCTCTTTTACTTTCCCTATCAGTGATTTTCAAACTTACCTTTTTCATATGGTATGAATGGAGCACCACAGAAGCAATTTATGCCTTACTAAATCCAGATGTGACTGGATCTAACATCTCTCTATATAACTTATTGGCATTTCATGCCTATTATCCTCAACTTTGGGACCTTCCAGCTAATTCTAAGAAAACAGGAAAGGTACCATTTATCATCCAGTTACACAGTTTAATTATATGTCAAAGCAAGTGAGCTAACTTTTCCATTTGCTACCAGAAGAACAAGGGGATAATTAATGATACAATAAGCTTTGCATGACCAGGCAGATGGAAATGAGAGTCTACCTGAGGGAGGGGAGTTCACTGTGTTTTTGATTTTGTTTTTTGGATTTTTTTGTATTTACCTGGCTACAAGGGTATTGTTTACACGATTATTGCTGGTGTGCTAAATGCCACTTTGACAGCCTGTCAGGAAGGTCTGCCAGAATTTCCCGCTGATGAACACTTTTAGACTTGAATTTTGTTTTCTTTTAGGACCAACAAATAACTGGCAAAAAAATATCAACAAAAAGAGCTATACAGTTCATGTAGAGTAGAGCAATTATCCTTAATAATGTGGGATTTTATTTTTGCTTTTTGCTTTGGAAAGTCATCAATTAACTTTAGTTGACAATAAATAGAACAATAGCCTCTCTTCAAATAATGTCTAATTCTACTTCTAGGCTATATATTTGCTATTATGGAATTTCTTGTAATGTTTACTTGGCTTGGACACCTGTTCAAAAGATTAAACAAAGATGTGGGTGTCGAAAGAATTGGGCGGGGCCAGAAGGTTATGAATAGTTATTTTGCTTTTAGGCAAGCAATTGGTTCTACATTTGTTAAAGCCTGTTGGATTGAGTCATGTAACAGCTTTTATGCAATAGATTTGTTCCTGTAAAGTTGTGTATAGATCCATTTTTTTTATAATTTGATTCATACTTTGAATGCATTGAAAGCTTGCTATTTAAAGAAACCCTACTCTAAATCTTCTTGTAACATAAAGAATTTATTTTGTGAAATGGATAATCAAGATAGGAAAAGAGAGAGAGAAAAAGAGAGGAAATAGGTTTATTTAAAGACCTATGTAACCAATCGTAGGACACCATCTGAAAAAAAAAAAAAAAAAAGCATAGATGTTTGACTTATTTTTAAAGCAGCCTAGCATTGGGGTCACAGAAACTCTAATAGTTGAGAGCTTTGTGACAAAATTGTCCTTTCCAAATCCTGTAAAGCAGTCTTTATACTACAGACTATGTCCAGAGGGTTCTTGTTCTCATATCTGCTTTCATCTGAGCATTTCTCAGTGGTGGGTGGAAAGCGAATCAATGGCATCACTTTCTCCCCCAGCAGCAAGCAGGAAAATGCTCTGAAAGTGAAGCATGTTACTGGAAATACAGGACAAACTCATTTAAAACATCAGAATAGTCCTGTGCCCTAGTAACTGCCATTATGCATTTAGCAGATGAGGAAACTGAGGCACCAAAAGCTTAAGAAAATTTCCAAGGATGTTTCATTATCATTGGCTGATTTAAAGTTTAGATGTTAATATTTTGATTCCAGAGCTCAGATTCCTTAATAGCCCACTATATAAGTTTCATGAGCATATGTGGATGGTTGGATGGATAGACGGAAGGATGGGTAGATAAATATATAACCATGGATGAGTATATAAAATGTTTAAGTACTATAGCTGACATAAAATTTCATGAATTAATTGTAACTAACATGTATAGTGTTAAGTGAAAGAGAAGCAACCAAAATGGATTCTGCACATAGTTCTTTGGTTTTCTTCATACTGGAGGCCAAACATTGCCACATTTATACTATATAAAAGTTTGTAAGGGATATTAACAGTGATCCTGGATAATAATCATAGCCTTGATTTGTAGCATGCAAGAGTTTTTTTCATTGCGAAATTTTATATTAAATTTCAGCATTCTACTTTCTCTTACAAAACAGAACATTTGGCAATATAAGTCTACATTTTTATAGGGAAATAATTAGATTGGTATTAGCTATGCTTTTCAGTCCACCTCAGTTGCTACAGTGTGTTCTATCTTCCCTGGGGCTTTCCTCTGGCATTTATTTTACCTCTTGGTCTCTCTAGGTAAAGGAGTATTTTAATCTTGGACAGAAAAGTAAAATAAAAGTCATTGCCAGAGAGTTCCAGTACTCTACATCAGAAACTTCATCTATTGTGTACCAAAAATATATAGGTCTACTAATCAGAAAGAACTTCCAAAAATAAAATTCCACAAACCACCTGTACATACTACTTTTAGCATAATTATTTATTTAATTAATATTAGAATTTTCCCACTGCAAGACAGCATTTGATGTCTTGGTCCTACCGGATTAATTTTAAGAATCCATTGCTCTACAGATGAATTCACAAAGGGGTAAATAAGTTGTCAAAAAAAGATCTGATCTCTAGGAATCCTTGTACTCAGGAAGGATGCCTAGGAAATTTTGGTCATTTCTATGTGTTTTCCAAGTATGTGTGAAAAAGAAGTAGCAAAAGGGATGTATATCCACACATAGACCAGAAACCAAAAGAAAATTTAAAGTTCAAGGAAAAAGAAACTTATTTACATACATTATTAAATTCTAAATGAAATGAAAACTATAACTTGAAAGTAAATAGGGTTCTACTAAATATATATTTTAAAAATTCGATCATATGATAGAAATTCTGGCTGACTTAAGCCTTTCATCTTATTTTGCTTCTGTTCTATTCTGTATGAAATTCATTTCTGATTGTCTCTGTAGGAGAGGAAGGCAATATTTGTAGGAATCACACTACTTTGATGGAAGTCTATGAAAATAACTATGTGCTGTTCTATTTCTTTTCACAACCTTCCAAACACCATTAATGAGGACTCAAAAGTGCTGCCCTGTAATCAGAACAGTAATATAAATACCCACTCACCCTCCTGTGCAGCCAGCACAAACAATGAAAGCAAGTTTCCTGACTAAACAAATACGTTCCCTACTTCCTGCTCTATTGGAAGGAAGATGCCAAATGTAGGAGGCAGTCACAAATTCGGTCCACTGGTACAGCCTCTTTCAATGTGCCGCTAGTCATATTTCAAAGAACATTTTGTAATCATCCTTGACAACTGCCTTCCAGAAGGGAAACACTGAAACATTTAAAAACAGAAGCGTTTGGAAGCCAAATGAAGCAGCACAACGCTTCTGGGAGGTTTGTGATCTCTGGGTATCTACCATCATGTGAACAGAGGAGGAAAAACTCAGCTCAGGACCAAATATTTTATAAACTCCTCCATGAAAACCAGAGCTTGTCTCTGCGCATGGGCAGCACCATCTGTTTAATACGGGCTCCAGACAGCTATTAAATGCTTGATAATTTCTTCTTATACACCCAGGATGAATGCTTTCATCTGTAATATTCTTTTCTGGGAATGCCTTGGCTGAATTGGTATCCAGCTTTTATTATGCTTCACTTTACATTGGCTCAAGCTGTTCCCCCCGACACACACACACTTGAAATCCCCTCATTTTCTTCTTTACTTAGCTACACATAACCAAGTTCAGAAGCATCCATGGATTTTATCAGTCACCAATGATCCAGTCTATGCCCCATGTATTCTTCCACTAACTAATATCCAACACATCTGTCCATGTGTGACCTTGCTTGGCAGTTCAACTATAAATGTTTATGTAATTTCTTTGCTCAGTTTTATTTCAGTTTTGGAGTTCAGAGATGATATATTATGACTCTAGATATCCTCCACAATACCTAGTAATATATTCCAGTGCATTAAAGAATGATCAGTTTCCTAGTTAGTACAGGATGCTCATAGAATTTCTTGCAATATTATGAAGCTGCATCCTTATTAAATGAGCTACATGGCTCAACACCTTGGGCTTTTCTTTTTCTAAAGCTATTTTATTCATGGGGCAAAATTATCATATGGGTACATAGTACATAAATCTAAATGTGTATTTGTAAGCTGAAAATGTAAAAGCTGGACAAAATACTAACAGTTATCTTTATAAGACTCTCTCACATTGAAGTATCATCTTTTGCATAAGCATTTTGAAATATGTATTTTCCCTATACACTGTATTATAGAAATGTCTTACTGCACTCATGAAACCCAGAGATATTTATAATACTTGCAGATTATATACAAACTGAGAAAGAACTCATAACATGGTTAAGTTTTAATTCCACACCCAAAGCTTTCTCCACCAGACCAAATTGTTTTTCCTCCACATTTCTATTAGTGCATTATAGTTGTACATACTGATGGGATTTGTTGTTACATATTTGTACATGCACACAATACACAATATAGCAATATAATTTGGCCAGTATCACTCCATAGCATCTACCACCTCTCTCCCCACCTCCCTCATCTTGCTTGGTCCCTTTCCTCTACGATCTCCTTTTGATTTTCATGAGATTCACCCCCATCTGTCTTCTCCTTTTGTCTCTAGCCTCCACATATGAGAGAAAACATAGGACTCTTCACCTTCTGAGTTTGACTTATTTTGTTTAACATAAAGGTCTCTAGTTCCATCCATTCTCCTGCAAATGTCGTAATTTCATTTTTCTGTATATATACTACATTTTCTTTATTCATTCATCTGTTGATGGATGCCTAGGCTGGTGCCATAGTTAGGCTGTTGTAAATTTGGCTATAAACATGGTTATGCATATATCACTGTAGTAAGATGACTTTAATTCTTCAGGGTAAATACGATGGAGTGGTGTATCTGAGTAACACGGTGGTTTCATACTCAAGTCTTTTGAGGAACCTCCATACTGATTTCCATAGTGGTTGCATCATTTACGATCCCACCAGCAGTGTAAAAATATTCCTTTTTCTCCACATCCTCTCCAGCATTTACTATGGTATTCTTGATGACTGCTCTTCTGACTGGTGTGAACCAAAACCTCAGTGCAGTTTTGATTTCCCTAATAGCTAATGATGTTGAACATTTTTTTCTTATATTTGTTGGTCATTTGTATTTCTTCTTTTGAGAACTATCTGTTTAATTTGTTTGTTCTTTTGTTAATTGGGTTATTGATGGGTCTGTTGTAAAGTTTTTTTGAGCTCTTCATACATTCTAGATATCAATCTTCTGCCAGACCAAATTTTTAAATATTTCATTTCCATAACCTTCAATAAAGGGAAAAAACCTTGCAACATTTGGAAAACCGAAGAATGGACAACCATTCGGTTGCTTGACTGGGAGTTGAGAAAGAGAGAGATGGTTAATTAGTCAAAACCAACAGTCAGAAAGATTAGTTGCAGAGTAGGAAGCATAGGGCAAGCTGGACTGTCAGGGTCCTTGTGTAGGCTTACACCACTTTATCCAGCAGGACAAAACCGAACGTACTGGAAAGGGGAGTCTGGGAAAAGTAGCTCCAACTTAGCCCTTTTTCTCCTTCAAATGCTTAGGAAGGAAGCCTAGGGAGTTTCAATCATTTCAATATATTTTCAAAGTATGAGTAAAAACTATGTAACAAAACCAGACACAGCACCACGTACCTATAATCTCAGCTACTTAGGAGCTTGAGGCAGGAGGATTGCAAGTTTGAGAGCAGCCCCAGAAAAGTAGGGAGATCCTGTCTCTAAAAGTAGAAAGGAAATTGGTTAAGAATGTAGCTTAGTAGGAGAGCACCCCTGGATTCAATTCCCAGTACCACACACACACAGAAACACACAAACACACACACAGTTGCAAAAAGATTGTCTATACACACAGAGGCCAGGGACCAAAAGAAAATAGAAAGTGCAAGAAAAAGAAACTTATTTCCATATACTCTCAAATTCTAAATTAAATGGAAATTATTGCATGAAAGTAACTAGGGCTCTACTAAGTATGAATTAAAATCATATCATATGATAGAATCTTAGCTGGCTTAAGTCTTTCATTTTCAAGCTTCCACTCTCACATCTTTCCCTTAGTGTCCCTCTCACTGTTTCTTAAGCAAAAATGGACATGGGTACAGATATAAATGTGGGTATGTACATAGGTATGTGTAGATAAGAAGATTCATTGTACTTACATTTAGATTTACTTAGGTAAGTTGTGAAATCCAATCCAATTTCATCACTCAACAAATGTTAGGTTCTTTAAGTAAATATTAGCAAACTCTAAGTAGTCAGGTGGAAAATATACATCCCTTTTCTCATAGCATAACCAATAGATGCTATCTCACATTGAAAACAAATCTAAGAGCAAATTCCACTAAATTTATAATCATTTATTAACAAAATGGTTCCCAAATGATCATGCAACTGTTTCATAGCTTGGAGAAAATTTGATCTCTGCCTAGATACGCTGATTACCTTGCATGAGAAGCTCAATCATGCACTGATGTTCTGATGGCCTGTCAAATCAGACCTAGAGAAGAATCCTACATCTGATTTCTCCAAGAAGCAGAGAAACAAAGGACAAATGGGACTGTAGACTTTGATTATTCTACCAAAGATAATAAGTTGCTTGGCTCGTAGTTTATTCAAGGTGGTTGGGCTTCTATAATATTTTAACCATGCATCTATCTTAGATAACTGTCATTTCACCAATTATAAATGATAAACACTCTGGGAAGTATTTCAGGAAATATATTTCATATGTTAAGTAATCAATTTGAAAGAGTTGATTCTTAGTTAAATGGACTTTGAGTGCTAATTTACCATACCCTGGCTATATGTTAGAGTTCATTTACTCACACAGATACAGTGCAACTGTTTATACAAAACTATCCTAAAGTAAATCAATACCCAAGCATTGTAATTATAGATAAATAACAAACAATTTAAATAAAGCCATATATAGTTACAGAAACCCCTAGCTAACTACAATACTTAACATTTGGAAATATAGAAAGAATAGTGAGTTTTCAAAAATATTTTTCTGTTATTCAAGCAACATCTGACACAGAGGATAGAAGGTAATTTTATATAGAATTAAGGCTAGTTTAGCAATCTAACCCAAGTTTGCCTCAATTAATGGATCATTTGGTCTTCCTAAATTAGAGTTCTGCTTGTAGTATATCTGCTTAAATGCCTCCTATGGCTCCATTAACCTCCTCTCTATTTTTCACAGTACCTTATGAAATTGCCAATTCTCTGGGAATAACCCAGGAAATAGACCTTCTAATTTTACAAACCTTAGATTTAGCAAAATTAGAAAATTCATCCTGCCTCTCAAATAACAAAAAATAAAATAAAATAAAATAAAACAGGAGATATGTGTGGCCTAGGTCGTGATCCTTCATCCGCTCCAGCTGTACCAGGTGTATGCATTACTGGATCTTTCGTCCCAGAAGAGATGTCTCAGAAGTGACCCAGTATTTTTCAGAGAGTAGGGGAAATTCAACTCCCGACAGGTGGATTTCTTGACATACATGAGGGAAAGAATGTGGGCTATCTTGAGAGTGAAAAGCCTTGCCTTGGGTTGGGGGGTGTCCAATATTTATAGAAGGGATATAATAGGGGATGGACTGGAGGTGCAGCCAGGGTGGGGCTGTACAATTCCATGTTGGTTTTCCCCGTACTTTTCTATTCCCCTCATTTTACAAGGGCATGGGCCAAGGACCTGTTGCTCAAGATTTACAACTCTGCTTTCTGCATCTCAAAGGCTCATGAATGTTTCCTTTAAAACTGGTATCTCTCTGTCTTTATCCTAAATCTCCATTTCAGTTCTCCATCTTTCTGCTTCTTTTCTGAGACTTTGTCCACAGTTTTCTTTCCGGTATTATTGTTTTGGTATCTCTCATACCTGAGGATTGCCCCAAACTTTGTTCAGACATAGAGCATCCACAGGCTTTTTTCCCGAAGGTTAAAAAAAAAAAAAAAGACTATGAATAAGGTACCAAGAGAACCCTATGAGAATACTAAGCCTGGGAGGAAGAACAGGTCAAGGAACAGGGGCCATCAATAAAGTACTTATACAGTACAAATAAGTTTGATAAAACCATGAGATTGCCTGAAGAATAATGTTTATTTTTCATGTGTTTATGTTCTGCTTCCTCAATAATGTGATACTTTAAAAGCGTGGATTTCTTATATCCTCCCCACCTTTAGTATCTTAGTATGTATACTTACGCCAGCACCACCCAAATGACTGGTACCAATTAGAAACTCAGTGTTAGATATTTTAGAAAGATGTCTTATCCTCAAGATAAATTTATTTAGATAAGATCTGAGTACTTGAGATATTTTGTGAATTCAATGAAAGAGAAGGAAAACAGGATGAAAATGGGTTAAAAAAAAAACTTAGAAAGTCACCAATCATTAATGCCATTAGTGAAGAAGACTATTTCCTCAGGCCAAGTGCAAAATATAGAATAACATGAATTTTAAAACCAATTATCTGTGTAGTATGGGAACATTTATAGCAATCTGTACTGGGGTGCCAACTGGAGCCTTGCAGAATTTCAGTAATCACATCTAAAACAAACACAGTCTGTGAATTTATCTAGTTAGCACTGAATATATTAATTAATATGATTTTAAGGCTTATTTTTGTAAAGAATACATTCTGATTCAATAAAATTTAGCTCATATTAACTGCATTCTCATCCATTTTCATTAGATGTCTTGATAATTGCAAAAGTTTATTGAATACATGAGTCATCCTTTTTTCCAAGACTCCATTTCTTCAGGCAAATAATTTTCAATATTTGAGTCTTCAATTCCATGTATATTACAAATAATAAATTATTGAAACTCCTGACTTGGTACCATGTATCATGGGCACTGTGATCTCTGTGATGCAGATTAAATTGAACTCCTTCTCTTTGCAAGGATGTCTGGAACTCTAAATGTGTGATGAATTCACTAGAGGGCTCAAAATGTAAGGGCTGATCACAAAACAAGTTGCTCTAATTATTTTTTACTGAAATTACAGGGACATTTTATCAAACCAGCTTATTACAGAATTATAACATCTGAATTTTGACAGGATGAGTCTTGAAGAAAACTTTTGATTTTACAATGTAAATTATGTTGTCGTTTCTAAAAATCAGTACTGTTTGAGCATGATACAGATGCTTGCTCTAAGCTGCCATCATGGGGATGCATAGTTGTTCATTTATAGTTACAAAATATCATTTCTAGTATGTGAACTACCTCAAATACTTTTTGCTCACTACCTATATGGTGTATTACCATATCATCTTTGCCAACCAACAGTTAAGTGATATGAAACCCAATAAAGGTCTTTGCTGACATCAGACCATTATACCATTTGAGTATTATCACACACAGACTTTTTAATACAGAGTGCAGTGCAAGTCCTCATGATGATGCCTACCTCTGCCATCCAATAGCTGTGAGTCCTTGGGTAAGTCACTCAACCTCCCTGAGCTTTCAATTTCTCTTCTGCCCAACCTAACCCTGAAGACTGCTTCAGAAATAGACCAGTTAGTATCTGTAAGAATTCTATGACCTGTCAAATAAATCTAAGGTAGTTGTATTAGTTTTCTACTGTTGCTTTAAAATATTGCTGTGAATTTATTATCTTAGGATTCCAAAGATCAGAAGTTTAACACAGCCAATCTGGGCTTAATTTTCCTGACTATTTACCTACACATCCCATTCCTCTTGCTCACAATACTGAAATAATAAAAACCTTTCTTTGGTTGAGGGGGTACTTATTCCTACCAGGAGCTTTACACAGATTATTTTTTATGACCTGTAATAAGGAAAGTGATGCCTAAAAAAAAAAAAAAAAAAAAAAAAAAAATTAAGTGACTTGTCCAACTTTACTTAAAAACAAGTGCCTGAAACATTTGAAATTTTGTCTGGTAAATTTCTGAGCTTATCCTCTCCACCCCCATGCAAACCAATGCTGAAGTATTTATTCAGTGTGTTCATGTATTTAGAACTAGCCTACTGGAAAGGAAAAAGGAAAACGTAAAAACATGACCGTTGGCCTTATGATTGCCCAAAACCTGAATCACACGTTCATTTATTCTCTCCCAATGAGAAATGAAGTCCTTCTAGCACACACAGTTTACACTATAAATACCTAATAAATGTCAGCTACTCAAGTACATTCATGAATGACTGAGAAGGTTTCAAGAGACAGAAGGTCTACTAACTTACATATGTGTGTTTTAGGTACAGCCTAAGCATAGAAGCAGAATAGCAAGTGAATACATAGATAGCAAGTGAATGAGGTGGTATCTGGCACCCAACTGCCCAGGTTCAAATGCCAGTTTTCTCTCTTTAACTGTATGATTGTGGTCTAGCTGCTTGGTCTCTTTATGCCTCAGTTTTCTTTACCACTAATTAGTGATAAAACAGTCAACAATTTGTGGATTTTTATGAGTATACAATAAACACAAGTAAAGCTACTGCAGTCTTGGTAGAGTTGGCACTCGGTAAACTGTAAGTGGGTACAGAAGGCCTCTCCCATACCATGAAACCTGACATATGTATTTCTGAGGTTTCACCCCACATTTAAGTTTTTCCCAGTGTTTCAATAGTAGCCATTCATTAAAAAAAACAAAAACAAAAACAACCTTTACATTAGAAAAGCATTTAACAAAATTTTCCAACTCAAAATGACCCAGAGATTCACAATTTCTATTTATGAATGATCTACTCCCTTTTCTACTCCTTCTAGCTACTACTGTCTGACTTTGGAGCAAAACCCTGTGTTTACCTGCTGCAATTAACAATAAGCACAAGGGAAGGAGAGAGAAAGATGAACCCAAATCAGTCAATATCTGTGCCTACTAAGCTATTTAGGTGCAAGTTTAAACGTATTGGTCATCAAAAGTTTACAATTATCTATGGATGCAATATTTCTGTATTTTTGTTGTCCTTCAAGTACAAGGGCCAGTTGAAATTTCAGATTTTTATCTCTTTTCCCCACTCAATAGGGGGAAAAGCCTAGACATCTACAACACAGGCACATCTACAACACAGACAATCTGAAACTTTTAATTGCATGAGTTTGAGAGAAACTACTTGATTTCTATCCATACAATAGAAGAAAACTTCTGACCCTGGGGACTTCAAGTCGAAGTCATTCTCTTGAAAGAGAAATCTTTATAATGTATAATGCTTTTCAGATCCATTTATGTCTGAGAGCTCTACAGACAAGCACACCGGAGGTTCGGGAGACGGTCTCGATTATTTTAGTGATCTCAGTCCTTTGCGAGCAGGTGATTCTTCATCTTTCTTTTCGTGGGAGCTTGCGAAGCAGCTCTCTTTGGTAATGTCTGTTCTTCTGCTCTACCAATGCCTCCTAATGCAGAATCAGCTCAGGCCTGTCAGGTTCTCCATTATAAATTCTAGTTTTCAGCAGTTTATAAATCATCTATAAATATTCACTTGTGGTAGGAAGAGATTTGACAGGATTTTCATAGTGATCATTTAAGAAATTATGGAACAGAAATTGCATCTTGCAGTTGACATGTTAGAGGAGAGACAAAAAGAAAGTGATCATGGGGATGGAGCAAAAGGAACTATTGGAAATTCACAAGTTTTAAACAGCATTTGTTGTTTAGGATCTTATCAGAATTGAAGCGAATTCAAAAATATTTGTGGTGAGAAACCTATAAAAATAAATAATGGTGAGGGTCTAAATTTTCTGTATATGTTATGGAATCCAGTCTCTTCTGTCTGGGGAGGGCACACTTGTTTATCTCGATGTTAGGAATTCATCCATAAGTTAAAGCAGGTGGATTGGCTGTCACCCAGGTCCCTCAAAATATTTTGGCAAGACTTGCAATGGCATACACACAAAGAAGCCAAAGCATACATAGGAAGGAGGAAAAATAAATATGTAAAACACTGAACTTGTAGGAATGAAAAAATAAAGATCTCTGAGAATATCTGTATGATTCCTTGTTCATCAAATATCCATTCTCTATTTTTATAACATCCTGACACTGATTAATTTATTGATTTTTGAAGAAAGAAATAGGTTAAAACAACCCTCTCAATGAATCTCTTATGAAGAAGAATCAGAAGAAACAGAAGAAAGAACAAAAAAAAAAAAAAGAGTGGCATTAACACACATAAGCCAGGCAGCTTCGGGTGATTACAGACTTGGGTGGGAAGAACCCTTTTCAGGCAACAAATATGTTTTCCTTAATTAAATGAACAGAAGGGAGAAGAGAAGAAAGGCAAGTTATGTTCAAAGAAACATAGATAAAGCAGTGTACTTCAAAAGCAAGATTCTTTAAATGGGAAAATATAAAAGATGTTAGAAGACATGCATTTCTGAAGGGATTGAGACCTAAATTGTATAAAATAGTATTAAAACAAAGTAAGACTTTTGAAAGTGAAGACACAATAATAATATAATATCCTAACACCTTGCAATTTTAAATAACAGAATGTTAAGGATCACTTGTTTAAACTGGATTGATAGGCAGATGGATGGATAGATAGATAGAAAGATAGAAACACCCGGTGGAATTCAACTGGTTAAGGATAGCTTCCCCTCCATCTTTTCTCATTCTTTCGCTCTCCTACTCACTTTCTTTCTCTCTCCTCCTCACTTTTCACACTCTCTCTTGCGCGTGCCCTTTCTCTCTTCCTCTCATTTTCTCTCTTACCCTGCAGGGAGACACTCTGTTTGCTTAATAAATCCTCTTATGTCAAAAAAAAAAAAAAAGAAAGAAAGAAACAGAAAGAAGATAGAAGATGACAGATGGCCTTCAAGAGGCTTACAGGCAAGTGAGGAAGATGTATAATTTCAATGCAGAGTGATAGAAATTATTAGCACCCATCTTTGCTGTTTGCAGTTACCATTACTGACAGATGATGAAGGCACCACTCTTTGTTTTTTGACTTCTAAGGGTTTATTAAAAGATGAAAAGTTAAGCCCTGGACTCACACAAGTACTGATAGATTCAAGCTCAGTAGGTGTGGCCATGTCCAGGTGGTGCTGAGTCAGGAGAACCACTTTGAAAGACATTGATGTAAAGTGCTCTTCAGCCATGAGCAGAGGAGATGCCTGAGGGAGTCTGAGTGGTGTGAGAAGGGGCCAAGTGCAGAAATAAAAGGGCCAGTATTTTAGCAATATGAAACATGGGGAACTAAATGACTCTTATATTGCTTTGATCTCCTAGACTGTGAGAGTCAGTATATTCCATTTTTATGGAATTCGTCCCTTGTTTTTGCCTCTCTGAAACCTCTGCTCTTATCCAATGCCTTGCAGAGAGGATAGTGGGGGGACATCTAGATGCCAGAATGAATCCTTACACCATTTTCAAGAAGATAAGTGAAAACCCAAATTGGAAATTCTGAGCATAACTTCTCATAGAAATATCACATGCTTAGTGGTTAAATTCTAGATGACTTAATTCTGTTCTTCAACTATTTAATTGATTTAAAGGATTTTGTTAGCCTACGTGAAACTGCACCAATTCTTTATAATTTTGTTTCTGTGACAAAAGATATTCCCGGGTGTGAGTGCACCCTGCCGAGGTTGAACTTGGTTTTGGTGTCACTCTTAGATGAAGGTGATACTGCTGTGGCATGGAAAGTGCTTCACTTTTATGAAGGTGACAAGTTTTTATGTGTGCAGGGCGTGGGTGGGTCCCCTGAAGACCATAAATAAACAGGTCTGCAGCATTTTAAATCACTGTTTTATACTTAAGAAAATAAAGTTTCATTGTCTAGAAAAGAAGACAGAATCAACATTTTGTATTCTAAAATTTAAAAGTGGAGGTTTTGCGAGGCATGGTGGTGCACTTCTGTGGTCCCAGCAACTCAGGAGGCAAGACTGGGAATCACAAGTCCAAGGCCAGCCTCAGCAACTTGGCAAGGCTCTAAGCAACTTAGCAAGACCCCGTCTCAAAATTAAAAATAAATAAATAATAAATAAATAAATAAAAGGGGGGTCTGGGGATGTGCCTCAGTGATTAAGTACCCTGGGTTCAGTGGTTAAGTGTCCCTTGTACCAAAAAAAAATAGGTGAATACTGTGGGATGCAATGGAAGACTGCCTTTCCTGGCTGGGGGAAGGCACAGACTACCATCAACCAGAGGCTTCTGGCTTTTATCAGCTAGCACAGATCTTCTATGGCCATTGGCTCCCTTTCCATGAATCCTCATCATTTATGAAGGACAGTTCCATAAACCCCTTGAACTCCACAAATAACAGACCTCACCAAACATGAAACAAAGACAAGTAGTGGAAAGATGTTTGGAAAGTGCCACCTTATCAGTCACACGGTGAAGACTTCAGTGTCTATACTCGGGATCCAGCTAGGGACAAAGGAGTGGACGTCACTGTTACATGAATGCAAACAAATAAAAATGAGTTTGAGGGGCTGGAGATATAGCTCAGTGGGTAGAGTGCTTGCCTTGCAAGGATAAGGCCCTGGGTTCAATCCCCAGCACTGCCAAAAAAAAAAAAAAAAAAAAAAAAAAAAAATGAGTTTGGATTCCCACCTAACTTGCAGTAGCATCCACTGGTTCCAAAACTTAACCAACTGTAGTTTGTTTTTTCACTTAAAGGATATTATTAATCACTTATCGAGTTCCCAGTTTAAAGCACTTTTATGATTCTTAAGAGACACATGAGAAAAATTAAGAAAAATGAACAAGAATGTATTTGACAAGGACATTTCTAGCTAATGGACAGAACTTTAATTCTGGGGTCTTGTTCTGTATAGCACTTGGATAGCTGTGGCAATCAATCACAAAGGGTAGGGATGCTCCATGCGTATTAACCTTTTCTTCCACTCGAGTTTGACTGGCATTGGCAAATTAAGGGGTTATGAAAGTGATGGCAGAGTCTCTGTGACTCTTGTATAAATTTTTTAAAAATATTGTCATTCATGGGATGAGAGGTTTCCCATCAGTGATCATTAAAATTGTACATTAAAAGGTATAAATTTATTTTAATTCTTAATGCACATTAATTATACAAATTAATGGATGACACTGTGACATTTCTGTACATGGGTATATGTTGCCTTGATCATGTCCACCCTTCCTTCAACACTCTCTTTCCCTCTACTTTCTCCTGTCTTCTCTCTCCTCCCTTGTCCCTGACCCTAACTGGCCCTCTACTTTTGGTCATCTTTCTTTTTTATTTATTTATTTATTTATTTTACTTTTCATATTTGAAAGGAAACATGATACTTGCCTTTCATATCTGTCTTATTTTGCCTAACATGATGTCTTCCAGTTCCATCCATTTTCCAGGAAACAACACTATTTCATTCTTCTTTATGGTTGAATAATACTTCATTGTGTGTGTATGTGTGTGTGTGTGTGTATAAAATAATAACATTAGGAATAGAAGAGAGATCAATACAGTAGAGCCAGTAGTTTAGAGGGAGGAAGGAGAAGAGAGAAAGGAAAGGTACTGGGGAAGGAGACTGAACAAATTGTGTTATGTTTATGTATGAACATAGGATGATATATTCCACTATTATGTATAATTATAATGTACCAATAAATATACACTATATTTTCTTTATCCATTTATCTATTGACAGGCACTCAGGTTGGAGCAATATTTTGGTTATTGTGAATAGTACCAAAATAAACATGGGTTTGCAGGTATTGCTTTTGTGTGCTGATTGCATTTCCTTTGAATAAATACCCAGGAATGGCATAACTGGATTGTACTATAGTTCTTTCTTTCTTTCTTTTTTTTTTTTTTTTTGTAGAATCATTTATGCTGCTTTCCATAGTGACTGTCCTAATTCACTTTCACACCAGTGGTGTACAAGGGTTCTTTTTACTCCACATCTTCACCAACATTTGTTATTTTTGGTTCTTTTTGATTAGTAATAATTCTGACTGGGATGAGATGCAATCTCAGTATAGTTTTGATTTGCATTTCCCTGATGGCTAAAGATATTGAGCATTTGTTTAAATATTTATTGGCTATTTGTACTTGTTCTTTTGAAAAGTGTCTGTTCAGATCATTTGTTCATTTTTTATTGGATTACTTGTTTTTTTGTTGTTAAATTTTTTGAGTTTTAAAAAGTGTGATTAATACAAGTTCTTACTGTTTCAGAGTAGTGAAAGACGGGCACATTCCAATGGGATTTCTTGTTCCTTGTATATTGGAAGGAAAATGGGCTACTGGGATTCAAATGAATAGTGTAAGGATGAGAGTTCTAGTAGATAATATTGAACAATCATATCAAACTATAACTGATTGACAATGTCAATATCTTGCTGCATAAACCCAGTGGGTTTCTTTTTCTCAGAGGAAGAGTTCACATATCATCCGTCAGATAATTTAAATTTTTTCTTGATTTTTTTTTTTTTTTGGATTCTCAAGAAAATACAAGATTGGAAACATTTCCCAGCAAGCATCTACTGTACAAAAGGGTAAAGGAAAATATGTGAATGAAATTTAAAATCACAATCAGAAAAACCAGAGCTTGTTTTGGATGCTGACGTGGGAAAAGAAAATTGCTCAAGAAGTTGGTGACTTTAATATATCTGTGGAACACATCACCATCATTCTTTAATATCAACCTCTTCTAATGCATGTTCATGCCTGGAGAAATCTCCAAATCCCTTTTTTTTTTTTTTTTTTTTTTTTTTGGTTAAATTCAGAACATTTCCATTAAATGGAAAAGACTCAATAAAGGGAAAAACTCAATAAAGGAAAGTGTTGATCAAAAGAAGTAAGCACTTTTCAAGAACTCTGACTGGAGCACAGGAATGTTATCAACATCTGAACTTTCTGCTCCCTTACCTTTCATTTCCCATTGCTTCCTATTTATTTTACTCTTAATTCTCTCTTTCATCTCATCCTTCATCACCATTTCTAGGGGTTTTGTTATCTCTTATCTATCCTCAATCATTCCATTTTCTTTATTCACTCGTCTACATGTTTTTGGAGGGTGCCATTTTATCCATTGAAAGTGTATAATTATAATGCACTAATTAAAATAATAACATTAGGAATAGAAGAGAAATCAATACAGTAGAGCCAGTAGTTTAGAGGGAGGAAGGAGAGGAGAGAAAGGAAAGGTACTGGGGAAGGAGACTGAACAAATTGTGTTATGTTTATGTATGAACATAGGATGATATATTCCACTATTATGTATAATTATAATGTACCAATAAAAATTAAAAATAAAAATTATAAAATTATATGGTTTTTAGTATATTCATAGAATTATGCCACCCTAACTGTAGGCAGTTTTAGAACATTCCATCCCTCCAAAAAGAAATCCTGTACCCTTTAGCTGTCACCTCTTGCTTTTCCTCTCAATCCTCTCCATTCCTAAGCAATCATAATCTGCTTACTGTTTCTATGTATTTGCCTATTCTGGACATTTCAGTAAAGGGGAATTATATAATATGTGGATCTTTGTGACTGATTTCTTCCATTTATTATAATGTTTTAAAAGTTCATTCATGTGGACAGCAGTGACAGAGGATGGGAGAATAGTGACTGAGATTGGAGGTCTCTGATGACCTCATGGCTGTGGCATGCCTGGTGCCTGGGAATGTTTCTGTGCAAGGGCACAGGATGCTTAGCTTCTATGGCAGTTCCTTCCCTGCATGAGAAAGGTCTGTCCAAGAGTCCTATCAGCTCTGACCTTGATCTCAGGCACACGGCTCCTGGAAAAGAAGGAACTCTTATGCTAGACAACCACAGTGTTTCACCAGCTTCACTTCTCCGGTTCCTGCCTGCCTTATAGTAACTTTAAACACTGGACTTTCTTGAGAGCTACACAAAACTCCTAATATCACACTTCGGATTGCAACTACAGAAAAGGTACATAAGATGTCCTAGTTTCTGTAACTTTCCTGAATACAAATAATAATTGTTGTGTAGTCTTTAACCTGATAATGAGACATATATAAATAAAAATTGCTGGCATAACTCTTTAGATCTGCATCTCCATCAGATCACCAAGATCTGTGTCTGTAAATCTTTATTTTCCAATTTCGCTTCACCCCTAACTGGAACCGAGAGTTTGGTCACACTGGTTGCAAAACAGAAATTCGTATCAAAACATGATTAGTACTTCATTCCTCTCTATTGCTAACTTATATTTTTTTTAATAAATATACCACATTTTACTTATCCATTCATCTGTTGATGAGTATTTGGATTATTTCCATTTGGAAGCTATTATAAATATTGCTACTGTGAATGCCTGTGTACAAGTTTTTGTGGCACATGTTTTCACTCAGCTATGTTACATGCCTAGAAGTGAAGCTTCTGGGTCACACGGTAACTCTATATTCAGTTGCTTGAGAGATGCTGGACTGTGTGGCTGCTCTATTGTAAGTTCCTGCCAGCGGTCTATGAGGAGCTCTGCACATTCATTCTAAACAAGACTTACCATTTGTCTTTGTACTTATTGCCTTACTAATGGATATGAAGTAGTATCTTATTGTTTTTATTTGCATTTCCCTGATGATTAATGATGTTGAGCATCTTTCTATTTTCTCATTGGGTATTTAAGTGTCTTCTTTGGAGAAACGTCTATTCACTTCCTTTGCCTATTTATAAATTGAGTTGTTTGTATTTTTATTACTGACTTACATGTGTTCTTATATATTCAATATTCAAGTTCCTTATTAGATACATCCTTTGTAGAATTTTTTCCCATTCTGAGGATTGTTTTTCATTTGTTCAATAAAGTCATTTGAGGCACAAAAGTTTGTAATTTTGATGAAGTCTAATTTACTTATTTTTTTCTTTTTTTTACTTATAATTTTGGGTCATATGTTAAAACCCATCACCTAATCCATGGTCACAAAGACTTATGCCCATGTTTTCTTTTGAGAATTGCATAGTTGTAGCTATTGCATGCAGGTGCTTGGTCTATTTTATGTTAATTTATGCATATAATGTGAGGTGAGGATCCAATAATATTCATTTGGCTATCTAGTTTTCTAGGACAATCCAGTTTCCCAAGATTATCTTTTCTTCCACTGCATTGTCTTGATATCCTTGTCAAAAATCAATTCACCATTCCAAGTAGATTGATTCAAATCAGATTAAGCCACATGTTTCCTTCAGAATAATCAATCAATTTTCTGTTCTTACCTGGCATAGACCCTTTCAACTATAGATATTAATCCTAATCACTAGTAGGCTTATCCCTGCTTGACTCCTGCACTAACCAAAATCACAATACAAAATGTCAGTGTATTCTTTTGCATACAGAGTATTGAACTGTTGACTCTCATTATGATCCAGCCTTAAAACTAAGGTCTCAAATCCCAGGTCTATGTAGTTCCTACTTCTTCCACTTTTCCAATGATTAGGGCTATTGAGAAACTAATGAGTCTGCTGACTCCTAGGACTGATGAACCCCCATTGTCTAGGGAAAAATCTAAATGCCTTAGGTCACCTTATGATGCTTTTCACAACCCCAAGTTCCCCCAACTTTCCCGTCTTAAGTTAGAACCTTATAACCCATGCTCAGTCTCATGGTTCAGTTTACATATTAAGGATACACTCTCTAGGTTCAATGAAAGCCTTGAGCAAGTTACCAAGACTTTGAAACATAGACTCTTTAAATAGAGATGTTCATTCCAATACTAATATACTTAATTTGGGGGCCACAGTGAGAATTAAGTAAGAAAATCCATATAAAAAAGAGCCTAGCATATATTTCATGCCCATTTGGTGTTAAACATTGTATTTCATACATTCATGCTCTTGTGTATGCTACTCCCTCTCCTTAGAGAACTTTCTCTTTTCCACTTGAGGAATTCCTACCCAGCAAAATGAATTCAAAGTCACCTCCTCTGAGAAAACTTTCCTGGTCTTTCCGACAGAGAAACTCTCATCTCACTCTACTGGTTCCTCTCCCTCAGCTCACTCCAAATAATACTCAATCTCCTTAGTGTTGACTAAGGCATCTGACATGGTGCTTAGTCTATAGCAGGTGTCTTATTTGATTCCTGTTTATGTTTTGAGATTTAGGAAGGCCAGGATGACAGAGTCAAAGAGGCTTAAGTGTGCATCCAGTTTCATAATGTGAATCCCAAGGATGACTTACCAGAAGAAGAAACCTACTGAATTTCTGGTCAGTAAGCAGACAGTAAAGGACTGTAGTATCATTCCCAAATATTGCAAACTAAGAAGGGATTGTTGCATGATACATGAACAGGTCCATGAAGCTGTTTGGAAGATGATACCTGGATTTTCAATGCCAACAGTGTTAGATACATTCTAAGTGATCACTTGACTACAGGCAGAATCTGTAACTTGCTTCTAACTAGTAGAATATGATCAGAGTAAAGAGATAGTCACTGCCTTGAGTAAGGTCAGTTATACACCAAATATGAAAGAGTTTGTCACATGAAAAATCCATAATCAATTGACTTAAGTTAATCAAAGAGATGGTATCCTGAATGAGCCTGACCAAGTAAGAATTATCCTTTAAAAGAGGTGTTAGAGGAGAGATTCCCTGCTGCTCTTCAAGAAACAAAAGAGAGCAGTTTCCAGTTTGGAGACCTTTCATGCAAAAGCCACAGTGATCAGAATTCAGCCAACTTAATTGAGCTTGGAAGTTCTGGATAAACATCTTGAATATAGCCTTATGAGAACCTGATCTGAAGACCCACGTAACTCATACCTGGACTCCCAATCCATAGATACGGTGAGATAATAAACCTATATTTCTTTAAAGCACTAAATGTATTGTAATTTGTTATATATTACAGAATACTAATACACCAGTATTCAGTGATTAATGCCCCCTGTAATGTAATCCCCTGAGTTAGTACATGTGCGAAGGAGCCACTAAAAAATCCATTTCTCACCAGACAGTTGGTACTTCATTAATTATTATTGATCATGAATGAACCAGTGATCCTGATTCTGGAAACTATTATTAAAATAGAAAATACAAGTAAACTCACAGTAAAATCTTTAAAAAGCCATCATATAGCTTGTAATGCTATAAATAGTTTAGGAATTATCATATGCACAAATGGCCACGATTTGCATTCATTCCATCAGCAATTGGTCAACATATATGTTTTTGTTGCCTTCATGTGTAGCACAATGTATCTACTACAGAAACTATTGGAGAATACAAAAAAAAAAAAAATATATATATATATATATAAGTGAATTGTGTCCTAAAGAAGCTTACAAACAAGTTTGAGAGACACATAAAAATGTGGAAAGTTGATAAAGAGTAGACTATAATTTTCTACATGTAAAAATTGGGCAAACAGTAGGGTTAGACATTTCATGGATAGAGGAGACCACTGTGGTTTAGAGTCATCAGAAAGAATTCACTCTGTGAATCAGCAATCTCAGCTTGAAGGATGAAGTGAAACACCCAAGGAAGAGAGGATTGGAAAACTAATACCCAAAGTTAATCCATGTAGCAACAGGCATACCAAGAAAGAAGGACAAAGTCAGAAACACCTGCTCTGAACCCAAACCAGCCTTCATATCAAAGTAGCTTATAACAGGCTCAGCAATATGAAAAGTTTTTCAAAAGATGGAAGCCATTCCCATCACTCCAGAGGGTAGAATAAAAGTTAACAGGGTTTAACAATCTCCCGAAGAAAGGATTGGTTTAGATGGGACAAGAAGGACCATTTTTCGGTGGGGAGGGTATCAGTAGATTGAATTTCCTAACCCGGGCATCTTTTGAAATAAGAACTCTTTGATCTGTGTGTGGTAATGGAAATGACATTGTGACCACAGCGAGAAGAACTAGATTGTGAAAGACTCCCACAGTCCTTCTTATCTCCAGACCCAGTGATTCAAATGCCATAATTTTATGGTAAAAGTAACAGTGAAACACATTAGTTTTCCATCCTTTCAAGATCCATCTGAGAATGCATCTTGACAAGCCTTGACGACAGTAAGAGTTCCATTTGTTCTATAATCACCAAGGGAAAAGCTATTCAAATATTCTTCTTACAGTAAATTGTCCAGTGGTTGTTTTACTTATGAACACCTCCATTTATGCTATTTATTTTTTTACAAAGTTTAGTTGTAGAACTAGTCTAGTTGTAGAACTAGAATCTGTTAGCACACATTGTTTAGGATACATGTGGATTTCACTGATGACCCTTTTTTTTTCTTTACATTCATTAAGGTTTCCTAAGAACAGTGGATGGAATCCATATAACCAATTTTAATGGAAAATTCAAAAGTTTTCATTGAAAACATTCACTCATGCTTGTTGAGGCCATAAAGACTCAAGTTTCCATGCTTTGGGGTTAGAGTTATATTGCCAATATTATAATTGGGAATAATAGATACCTCAGATGATTAATATTTATAAAATAAGAAATGGTTAATAAGGATGATGCTTATCAGCACATCCTTAGATGCCTGAACCCAGAAAATCTGGCCCTAAAGCTTGTGCCAACACCTGCCATGCTCCCCTGCCACTGAAGCAAGAACCAAGAGGTGAAAGGAAACTCAGGGGAGGTACAGTGTAGAGCAGAAGGAGGAGGCTTACCAAACCAACCTTGAAGAAAATATAAAGAATTTAAATTATTCTCAGGCAACTGATCAGCCTGCCAGCAAGACACCAGTTAAAAAACACTATGATGCTCCAAATATTCTCAAGAACATTCCAGTTACAACTTTGGTGGTTGTCCTGACAATAGTTCCGAGCATATATGTATTGTTCCAGAATCAGCTATCAGCAATCGGCACACCTCACCTCCCCTAAGACAAAGTTGGATGAATATTAACTTACTAGATGAGTGTCCCTGTCCCCAGAAAAATTTTGACAGGCTGTTTAAGAATTCATGCCAATCACTTCTTTAGAGTCTAAATAGAACCGCTAATGGACTTCATAATCCAGCCCACACTGCCTCTCTCTCCCCTCAATTAAACTTCCAATCATGGCTCATTCACACCACAACATCAAAATCAAATGCTTTTTACTCTGCCTTTACGCTGACTCATATGTAAAAATTGTTATTTGAGTGTAATTTTAACATTACAGGTGGCACCTGCATACCCCATCCTAAACTGTAGTGGGAGATGCTTTTCTTATTTTGTGCACTGGCCAAGGGTACTACTGCATTTCAGGTTGTCTGGTAGTTAAGCCTTCACACTAAGAAGGCTGCATTATCAGTAAAGGAAGTTGGATAAAGATGCTACTTAAAGCATTTTAACTTTTAACATTTGTATTTAATTCTGCAACAATTTAAAATATCACATGCAATCTTGACCAGCATTGTCCCATAACGACCATGGATCACAACAGGGTCTTCTCTCAGGCCAGGGGTTAAAAGCATTGTCTTATTTATTCACAAGTTTGGATTCATGGATATGCATTGACTGTAGCCATTCAGGGCCCCACACTAGGGTCCTGGGTTTGAACCTTTTTGAAATGGTTAATAATTTTTGAACTTATACTTTATAAGTGGAGTCTATGCGCCAATAGACCATAGGAGCCTTGGAGTCTCAGTTCATGTATTGGAGCACCTCTGACTACCTCCTTGGAATAGGTTCTTGGCCTTACACTCCCTTACTGCTAGCGCTGGAGCCCTGCGCAGGCTCCCTCCAAACCTGTGCCCAGCCACTGCTACCACCCTCCACCACTAGTTGGGGGCGGGGCAGACACCCAACAAAGAAAAGAATGAATCACATACTCCATGGTATGTGGGCAGAAGATGGAGGAAGCCTTTCCTGCCCCAGGTTGCCAGTGGTGCCACATTCACTGGGTGGCTCCTGAGCCTTTGCCCAGTCCAGATCCAGGTACCGAGCACATCTTGGCATCCAAGTTGCAATCAGTTAGTGGTCACCAGTCTACCTTGTGTTGGAGCAGGAGGCCCATGGGAAGAGAATTTCCTGAGAAAGGTGAATCCCAATAGGAGAGAATGCAAATGAGCAAATTAAAACAAAACAAAACAAAACACTGCCACCAGTGGAGCCTTCAGGGAAGAAAGGAGAAAGTTGTTTATTTTTATTACCTCTAACAGCATCTTTTGCTGCCTTGTATTTTCACCTTGCACTCAGCTCCACAAATTATGCAGCCTGCCCTAGCTAACCCTCATCACAACCCTTCAAAGCTTATATTTAGACACTTATTCTACCAACAGAGAATAAGCCTCAAAAAGTGAAAAGAATCACAGAGCCTGTAAACCACAAGGCTGAAAGTCTAAACCCAGAGCGAGCAGGCTGGCAGCCCAGGCTCTCCTGCCTCCCACCTTCCTCACCGAAGCCTGCCCTCTCAGCCATCAGCATTCAGCCTAGGCACTCGACATGTTCCCTTGATGTTTTTGGTGAGTAAACTAGAGAGATCATCTTTTGGAGTTTCTTGCCTCTTTTGTCAGTTTGTGCAAACATTTTTCTATGGGGAGAGTTCAAATAAGAACAAAGAGGTCCAAAATCACTATATCATCCTAATTTTTAAAAATTTTTTTTAGATGTTGATAGACCTTTATTTTATTCACTTATTTATATGCGGTGCTGAGAATTGAATCCAGTGCTTCACACATGCCAGGCAAGCACTCTACCACTAGCCACAACCCCAGTCCTTCATTCTAATTTTTGACACATATTCTAATCTGCTGCTTCCCTATAGAAGTAGAATACTGTATAAGAGATTTCAGAAAAATCTTGCTACATCTAGACTTTCAGAAGAATAGAATTCTTCTTCCATTAAGGAAAAGTAGATGGGGGTGAAGCACATTTGACTTTTGACTTTTTTGTGTGTGTGTGTATGGTACTGAAGATGGTGATGAAGCATATTCCCACTATTTATTAATTTATCTTTGTTCAAATTTTCCACAAAGGTTCACCTAAAGAAGCTGGAAACACAATTGCTTGTGTTCCCATAGTGCTCATGAATATCAAATTAATCTCCAAAATTCAAACGTGTTTATCTCTGCTTTTGAGACATACAAATTACATGCTTAACATTCCCTATTTAATGATCTTTAAAATATATCATAATTATGGGAAACTGACAAGCAATGATTTTGCAGATATATGTGTAATTCTTAAAACAATAAACAAAGTAAAAATAGACAGCACTTAGAAATCTAATATTCATCTATTTCTGTAGAGTCATCTCACAAATGAATAGCAAAAAAAACCTTGACAATTTAATGGACAGACATATCCTCTTCAAGAATGAAAAATTATCTTGGAAGACATGAACATGGTCTTATCCTTTCTGAATTAGAAAATGATTTCCCTTTCCTCTTTCTGACAGAGGATTTCAGAATGAAACTGTGGACTGGTAAGGATAGCCAAAATGCACTTCAAAAAAAAAAAAAAGTTTTACTAAAGATTCAAGTCATTCTCCAGATGACTCCATGTACAAATAGAGAAACAACATGTATCCCATTTGTTTACAATAAAAATAAATAAATAAATAAATAAATAAATAAATAAATAAATAAATAAGGGGGAAAAAAAAGATCCAAGTCAAGTCTTAGTGGTATTGGTACCGCAACATACTTAGGTAAGCAAAAAGTATCAACAGCACAAAAGAAACAGAAAACTGCATGAAACTTTGGCCTGATTCAAGATAGTAAAGTAGAAAAGAAAATCTTTTTTCTTTGTACCTTGCCAATTCTCCTTTTGTTTTCTTTTTCTGAATTCAGTGATATTCCTCCCCTATTTAAGGGTCTCAGCATCCTCATAGACTCCTGGAACATCAGGACTGGAAAAGTTCTTTAAGATTAATGTGTTTCTTCTGCCTTCTCTGAAGATTTCAGAGAAAAATAAGATCCTAAGTTCTGATCCAGAGGGATGCAGATTCACCTGTTCAACAAATATTGACTGACATCCTACAAAGTCCCTCAGCGCTTGGGATACAATGTCTTGCATGATCCAATCTTCGCTTCCAATAGGTTTACATCTCTAGTAGAGAAAGACTGTAAGTAAATAAGCATGAAAAATATGATGACAAAACTGAAATAGCCCCAAATTTATGTGGCATATTGTGGGGCATCTGATTTAATCTGCAGGATCAGGGAAGGCTTTGAGGTCTAAATTAGACCTGAAATGTAAGTAAGAGAAAATCAGAAGGGAGAACACTATAGTGTGTGTGGTGTGAGCAGAGACCTGGAGGTGAGGAAGGTGGAGCTTCTGTGCCCTGCACACTTCAGTGGACTGCACAGGAAGGACCAGGAAAGTAGAGATCAGAGGTGGCCCTGAAGAGTCATCGGGGACAGCTACCGAAAGGCCTTGCATATCATGCTGTGGAGTGAGATGGGAAGATAAGGAAATGTTTTAAACAAGAATGTGACACAATTAGATCTTCAATTTGAAGGAGTTGATTGGACACAGACTATAAATCCAAAAGCCTAATCGAGAGGTCATAATGAAGGCAGCAGCAGACACACAAATGTGCTCAGGAAGAAGGAGGAGGCAGAATCAGGAGGATGGAGTGATGGATTGGGCGCAGTGATCAGTTGCAGAAGCCATAGAAAAATGAGGACCATGGGTGCCCTGGTTTTGGGTTCTCTCATGACTGCGCCACCTGTGAGGGGGAAGTTTGGTAAGTCATTCTGTGAACTTTCTGCAGGTGACTACTGAGCACCAGGGACACTTGTTCAGGGTTTAATCAAGTCAAGTGACACCAGCACACATTAGGCGACCCCAGGCATTTCTCTTATTAGAAGGCGCAGGTTTTGTCACCACATGATTTTTATAATTCTCTCCTGTTTCACATAAAAACTGTCCTCAGAGCAGTATCTAATATGCCCACTGAGCCTAGCATGAACAGAGACTTATTAAGACTCTGAAAGTAACAGGATAGCTAATCTAGTTCAATCCTTGTATGTATTTAAGAGGACTCATTTTCTAACTGGCCACCCTTTCTTCATACATGATTTTCATCCAAAGAAGGACAGACCTATGCAGACACCACCATACTGATTGCTTCTCTCAGTTCTGCCAACTCAGAGATTCCCTCCCATTCTAGACTTGCTTTGGAATCTTTTAAGGTATAAATAAGGTGGAAGTTTCTAGACCAAGAATTCTAGAGCGCGGTGAATTGGACACTTCAAGTTGCTTTTGAAAACAGGATTAATCCATATTCAAGGGTTAAAATTAACATGTTGGTGTTGGATCTACCTGGGTAGTAAGGCCTTTTTTCTTGTGTATCAGAGATAACCCAATGCTTATTTGCCTTACAGCAGGATCCAAAGTATTTCCCCTAGAACTAAGGGAAGTGGTTCTGATGCTTTGGTTACTTCCTGAAGAATTAAAATTGCACCTGATGACCACATCCTACTGTAGGTCCATTTCCTATCTGAAATTGTCTAATGGACAGGCCCTCTCTCTCTTCCTTAGTTGAAATAATGAACAGTCAGTAAGCCCAATTTTGAGATCAAGATTTCTCCCAGAAACTTTTAAAACATTTCATGTTCAACTTATTGCAATGACAGACATTCTACCTTTCTGAAAGAAGTGCACATATATCTAGGTGGGACTTATTTTAAAACGTTTAACACACACACAATTTATGTATATCTCTTTTCCTAAGAGAGAGGATAGAAAAATAATATGGTGAGTGGTAAATGAGCTTCTAGTATATGAAGGAAATTTTGACTTGGAACATCCTAGAATATAGCACCCTTAGACCCTTATTTAAGAAAAGACCCCAGAGTCATTTAGGGCAGTTACCTATTTTTAACATCATCCAAAGAGGATAAGTCACTCATTTTTACAGCTTCTGTGCAATGTGAGAGGTGCAGAGTACATTGTTAAATACCAGAGTTTATGGTGGCCACAGAAAGGTTAGCCAAGATTGGACTCCTGTGGGAAACACTCAGAAAAGTTTCCTGTTGGACTGTGGCTCTTCATGTACACTGAGTTACATTTGTTCGTTTGTATGTTTGTTTGTTTGTTTCAGAAAAGTAGGTAGAATTAACATAATGATTACTATCTATTGTTCTTAAGGACTGTGTGAGTCCCCACACAGAGACAGACAATATGACTGCAACACAAAAGAAAAACAAGTAACATCTGTATACCCTGGCTTATGATACTCTCACCAAATCATGAAACTTACTACTTATGATTTTATTTTTATTTATTCATTTAATATGCAGCGCTGAGACTCAACTTTCATAGAGTGCATGCTAAGCAAGTACTCTACCACTGAGCTACATCCTCAGCCCCATGATTGTGTTTTTTCAATGACTGAAGGAAATCTTGGTATCCTCAGAAAGACAGAAAACACTTGTAACTGATAACATCACAGGCAGGCCTGGAAGTTCTACTGCGAAGTAATAAAGAAGGATAGAATCTTCCCATCCCACCAACCTTTGCAGAACACTGACTCTCTGCAGAGACTTGACTCTTGGTTTCAGGCCAAACCCATCTCAATCCCCAAGCTAGCCAGGCTGCTGACAAATAAGGGAGATGGTCCCTGATCTTGGAAGCTCCTCCAAGATAGTATGTAAAGCATACAAAACAATTACACACACAAACACATACACACATACATGCATGCATGCGTGCATGCGCACACACTAACCTACAAATAACAAGTAGAGTGATTTTAATATTTCTTTTAATCCACCATATAAATGGCTAGTTGAAGCATGAAGCCAGATGGAGATATTCCGGCTCTGATCCTATGCTGATTCCTCCATCACCTCTCCTTGCCCCTTCTACCCACTTCTTCCTCCCTCTCTTCCCTTCCTTCTCCTTCCTCCATTTTCCTCCCCCACCCTCACCCTCCTCTTCCTTCCCTTTCTCTCATGTTCCTGGATATCCCACAACAGCCCTATGATGCAGAAGGAATCTGCAAAAGCCCACATATTATATATATATTTTAGCTTCCCCATATGTAGTTGCTCCAAGATACCCACAAATAAAATCCTGATCAATCATTTTTCTACTGCTCTAACTGACACTAATACCAACATACTGATGTACAATGCTGTTTCTTCCTACAGTGCAAAAAACATCTGGCTACCATATGTAGTACCCTGAACTTTCCCCCAACAATAAAGATGGCAATTTATAATTTTATGCTTGGTTGATAATTTGATTCATTTTAGTTTCCTTTGCTGACCATAAGCTTCATGTGGGGAAGAAGAATGTTGGTATGTTTCTCCCAGAAGCTGCCTTAGAGCAGACGCTCAGTAAATTGTGTGTGTATGAATGAATGGGTATTCCTTCTCTTCCTCTCTCTGCTCCAGGGTGGTGGCATCAAGGATCCCCCTCAACACCCACACGCCCTTACATATCCAAGGAAGAGCATCTCCCAAATTGACTGTCCCTGGACCACTTCTTATGCCCTCTTACTTCCCTGGGACCACTTGAAGTAGTTCATATTATGAGCTACATAGGTGTCCTTTCCACTTAACATTTTTGCATCCTTAACTGCTCCTTTTACTATTTATAATATATTAATCCAACAAATAATCTTAAACATATGAACTTTTAGGACCAAGGAAACATTTTCAATATGGAAACATTTTTGAAAGCTTCTAAATTATCCTACGCATAACTGTTTGCTTTGCTCAAATACAGAACCCTTGTCCCCTGCCAACAAGCACCTCTGGAGAGTTTCTATAAACCCATTGGAACAGATTTAGATTTGTGACAGGCTTAGAGTCTTTGGGAAGAACCGACATTCGACATTTATAATATGCCAATCATTTTATGTATTTTATTTCTTTAATTACAACATACTATGAGAAAGACGATATTGACTAATTTTAAATGAGGAAGTTAATTCCAGAAGTTAATAACTTGCCCAAACTTAGCAGCTAAGTGGGAGAATTTAGATTCAATCTTGACTTCATATAGTTCTCAAATGTCAAGTTTTGGGCTGGGGAGATAGCTCAGTTGGTAGAGTGCTTGCCTTGCAAGCACAAGGCCCTGGGTTCAATCCCCAGCACTGAAACAAAAAAAAAAAAAAAATGTCAAGTTTTTCTATCCAGACTTATATCCTCCCTGGAGGAAAGGGAGAAACTCAGTCTCCAGGTCCTTGAGTATGCAGTAAGTGAACAAACCTTCTTCAATTGGAATCACTGTTTATAAGAGAAAATCAAATATCATAAAGAAATGTAATATGGCAGGATGCTCTCCAACAATCCAATAAGTGTGAGGCTAAAGAGATAACTTTAAACCATTGTCAACCTGGTCCATGGAGGCAATGAATGAAGACAGATACCAACTACAATAAATAGCAAAAATTTCTCACCCATCACTGCCTACCTGTCTTTGTTTCTTTTCTGTTATGATTCCTTGATGCCTCAGTTCTGTATTTTCAAATATTATTGTACCAGCCAGAGTTTCTCATCTTTCCTTCCCTAGTGCTAAACATATTACTAAGACTCAATAAATGCAGGCCAATAACAACTACCCTAAATCTTGCATCAGGGGAAATTTCTTTCCAGCAAGAGCTCATGATTGACTTACATCCTGACAGCTATGATAACCTCTGGCATTCTTACTTTCACTACACTGTCTGAAAAGACTCTGTTTTCAGCACTGTTAATACAGTGATTCCTTATTGATATGTGCTCTGGTGGTCCTTCCTTTTTTAAATTATGAATTTAATTTAACCGTGAGTCTAATTTACATGAAATAGAGTATTTTCAGTAACTTCATAGGAATTAAATTTTTTTTTAAGTCAGTGAACATTGTTTTGTATGGATTTAATCTTTCCTGATCACATAGACACTATTTTTATCTGCAAGTTCTACAGTACACCACTCAACTGAGGCAATTTGGAAACAGACTATGATTTTTTTTCAATTTTTCTCAGCTAATTGTTCAAGAAAGTAAGAAAGATCTTTAAATATTGTCTTTACATTCATACTAGCGACTAATTTCAGAAAATATGAAATTAGATAAAAGATTTATTTAGCCTAGTAGCCCAAGGTTGACTCTCCCATCATTAAAAAAAAAAAAAAAATTGAATAGGAAAAGAGAAGTGCTTTTTTTTTTTTTTTTCCAATTTAAAGCAGGTCAACTTTTAATACCAAGGGACTTAATTACCTTCTTATTGAAACCTTAAGGTAAAGGTCTAATTTATAACTACTTTTTACTTTTTTTCTACTTAGCTGCACTACCAAATTGAAGTCTAACTGAAAACACACAGCTTTGAAAGCATAAGTAGGACTTACACCATCCAAGTGAGGCACTCAAGGGTCCAGTTTTCATTTCAACCCATGCAATCTCTTTTAACCTCCTGTTTGAAGACAAAAATGAAAGACTGGTACATAGAGATAGAAAAGAGAAGGTTGAGCTTATCCATTGTTGCTATAGAACTTTATTCATTTCGGTTACTAAAATTCAGCATCTGATTACAAATGACTGATTAGATAGGGGCTTCCTCTACACTTACTCTGATCTTGACTTGGCATTAAGATCAACTTCAGCTTTACTGAGATTTTGATAAGATTCCCATTGTATATTTTGATCACTATATGTATCTTTTTCTTTTAGTTCAAATAGAAATCAACATGTTTTAACCCCACATATAGTTTCTCTTACTTTGATTTTTTTGGTGTTATGCTTCTAATCTCACAAATTTTTACATTTTACATGAATTTTTTTTTTTTTTTGTACTAGGAATTGAACTCTCAGGCACATAACCACTAAGCCACATCCCCAGTCCTTTTTATATTTTTATTTATAGACAGGTTCTCATTAAATTGCTTAGGGCCTCACTAAGTTACAGGGGCTGGCTTTGAACTCACAATCCTCCTGCCTCAGCCTCCCAAGCTGCTGGGATTACTGGCGGGTACTACAATGCCCAGCTTTACATGGAACATTTTGACTTAGAGGAAGGGAAAAAGAATCTGGAGAGAAAAGAAATATCTAACACACACATATATATACATGCTGTTATGATTTGGATCTTAAAAGTTCCCCCAGAGGCTCATGTCTTGAAGACTTGTCCTCAGGTGATGGAGTGAGCCAAAATAAGCCTTTCTACTTATAAGTTGTTTATATCACATATTTTGTCCCAATGATGGAAATCAGACCAACATACATGCACACACACAAAGTTAATAGGAGGGTAACTCGGCATTGATCACAATTCATCCACCAACAGCAGGTTAACCCAAAAACCAGTGTTCTCCTTCATGCTAGCTCTGGCACAAGAAGGATGGAGGACTTAACTATTACTGAAAAATGTAGATAAAAGATCCAGTATACATGGGGGAAAAAATTGATAATTGGGAAAATCTTGCTTTCCTAAAGACACCAATGAATTCTTGGAGGAGGAGGTGGTTGTGGAGCAGAAGAAAGAAGAAGGTGCAAAAAAGAGAACCAAAAATTTTTTAATTTCCCGCCTGATGTCTTCTGTTATCCATTCATCGTATAATAGTGTATTATTTAATCTCCAGGTATTGGAGAAGTTTCTGTTTTTTATTCTGTCATTTTTTTCTAATTTCAGTCCATTATGATCTGATAGAGTACAAGGTAGTATCTCTATCTTCTTGTATTTGCTAACAGTAGCTTTGTGGCATAAAACATGGTCTATTTTAGAGAAGGATCCATGTGCTGCTGAGAAGAAAGTGTATTCGTTCTTTGTTGGATGGTATATTCTATATAAGTCAGTTAAGTCTAAATTGTTGATTGTGTTATTGAGATCTATGGTTTCTTTATTCAATTTTTGTTTGGACGATCTATCCAGCGGTGAGAGAGGTGTGTTAAAATCGCCTAGTATTATCGTGTTGTGGTCTATTTGATTTCTGGAATTGAGAAGGATTTGTTTGACGTACATGGATGAGCCAATGTTCGGGGCATAGATATTTATGATTGTTATGTCTTGCTGATTTATGCTTCCCTTAAGCAGTATGTAATGTCCTTTATCCCTTCTGACTAGTTTTGGCTTGAAGTCCACATTATCTGAAATGAGGATGGATACTCCAGCTTTTTTGCTGTGTCCGTGTGCATGGTATGTTTTTTCCCATCCTTTCACCTTTAGTCTATGGGTATCTCTTTCTATGAGATGAGTCTCTTGCAGGCAGCATATTGTTGGATTTTTTTATCATGCTAAATGAGATAAGCCAATCTCAAAAAACTAAAGGACAAATGATCTCGCTAATAAGCGGATGAGGACATATGCGGGGGGGGGGGGGGGTAGGAGGGGTTAGTGTTAGGGTTAGGGTTAGGTTTAGGGTTAGGGATAAGGAGGGTGGTAAGAATGGAGAAAGAAAGGAATGTATAGAGGGAAAAGAGGGGTGGGAGGGGAGGGGGGAAGGGAAAAAATAACAAAATGAATCAAACAAACAACATTGCCCTATGTAAATTTATGATTTTTAATTAAAATTAAATTAAAAAAAAAGAAGTGGCTCAAATATAAAAAAAAAAAAAAATTCAAAAGTCACTGTTGGCAGGAGTATAAGCTGATGATACACCAATCCTTAGGAATACTATTTTGTATAATGTCCTAAAGCTTAACCAATAAGCATTATCTTGTGATTCAGCAACTGCTATCCTAGATATATATTGAAATAAACGCATACACCAAAAAAAAAAAAAGAGAACCGAAAGAAATTTCTATTTATTAACACCTTTTTCTGCCTTATGATTTTCATCCGTATGCTTCCTGGGACAATTTCTATAGATTCACTCCTTATTCTGATATTTCAGGCAGAGAATAGCTAGTGCCAAGTCTCTGAGACAGGAGACTTCATTTTTCAAGAAACTGTAGGAAGACCAAGGTGCCTAGATTGAGTTAGTAAAGGGGAAAGTAGTGAAACATGGCATCAGAGTAGGGAAAAGAGCCAGAGAGGCAAGGTGCTGCAGCAGGAATGTGGCTGTTCTTCACTGCAAGGGTTGAAGAGAAGTGTGACATAACTTGATCTGCATTTTAAGGGACCCATTGTGGCTTCTGTGTTAAGAATAGATTAAAGAGAGGCAAGATGGAAGCAGAGAAGTCAGACAAGAGGTTATGGGATGCAGAAAGAGAGCAGTTAAGGTGGGAAGAAGGGGCGCTATTCTAGATAGTTTTGTTGATTGAGCTGACAGGATTTGCTGTTGAATGCTCATACATGAGGAAAGGACAGGAATGAAAGGTGACTTCAGTAAAAAGGTGAACCCAAGTTTTTTGTTTATATTTTGGTCTGCACAACTGTAAGAATCAGTTATCACCTGAGGCAAAGAAGGCTGCATATCTAGCTGCTGCATTTAAGATGTCTGCTGAAGATCTAAATGAAAAAATTGAGAGGGTGTTTGGCTACGTGAATATGGAGGTATAAAGAGATATCTGACATAAAATTATAAACTTAGGAATCCTTTTTCTTTTTTAAAGAAGTAGTTCATATCCTGAGACTCAATAAGATCACCAAGTAGGTGATTGCATATATACACAAAAGAAAAGAGAACTTAGACTGAGTTCTGGAATATTTCAAAATTTTAAGGATGAAAGGGGAGAATTAGTCCTCAAGAGGAACTGAGAAGGACTAACCAGAAAGGTAAGATAAAAACCTGCAAGTGTGGTATCTTCAAGGTCAAGCAAAAAGAGGATATAAGCAAGAGAGAGTCAGTGCTATCAAATAGGTCATGATATGGGGACTGAAAATTGACCATTGGATTTAAGGAAATCATTGGCAACCTTGACAAGAGAAATTTTTGTGCAGTGGTAGAAGTGAAAAAATTGACAGAAAAACATTAAAGAGGCAATTAAAAAATCAGAGACAGCTTGAATGTGAGGGGTTTTGTTGCAAGGCAGGGCAAAGAAATAAGGCTGTAGTAATGTGGGAATAAAAATGGAGCCATATTTCTTTAAGATGAGGAGAAAATCATCACATTTATATGCTAAAGTGAATGATCTAGTGGACAATGAAATATTGTTAATAAGGAAAAGAAAAGGCAGGATTCCTGGGGTGGGAGGGAGTCCTTAATTAGGCGTGAGAGAGTAGGCATTGTTGCACAAATAGAAGGATTAGTTTTAGATTGGAGTACAAGTAACTTATTTCATGTAACTTGCAGGAAAGCAAAGGAACTTGAAATAAATACTTATAAGTAACCAGAGATGATGAGTCTATGGCAGTCAATATGAGTCTATGGAAGTCGTTTTCTGATTGTTATAATCTTAGTGAAGCAAAGTCATAAACCAAGAATGGAGGTTGGGGACTCTTGGGAACTTGAGGAGAGTAGAATAAGGTTTAAAATAGTCATCTAAAAGTATGACAATTATGATTAGCTATCAACATTTAGATTCCACTTATGGTTCATTCATGAATTCATAGAGAGTTACTATGGCCGGGCTTTAGACAGTTCTATTTCTTTGGGGTTGTGTTGTAGGTGTTGTTTTGGTTTGGTTTGGTTTTGGTTTTGGTTTTTGTGATGCTTGGGATAGCACCAGGACTTTGTGCACGTCAGGCAAGTGCTCCACCACTGAGCTATACTCCCTGCCCCATGTCATTTTGCCAAATAAATATAAAGCAAGAGAGAGGCAAGGAAGACTGCATGCAAAGGAGTGCTTGAGCATTTAAGCACAGTGAGGAAAGGGAGAACACGTCAAAGAGATGAAGTACATTAAAGAGTGATTATCAGTTCTGGACTGCAGGATGTTATATCTGAAGCACTGTAATAGGCTGAACTATTCAGGTTAGAGTAGTATCAAAGATAGTAAAGTGAAATTGAGGTTATGGAAAAATTAATTACTGGCAATGACAAGTTCTCAGTGACAACTTTGAAAGTGAGTGGGTATAGTTACCACTATTCAAGATAGGGAAGATTATGAAAGGGCCAGGTTTGGGAAAGGAGGTTAAAAATTTTATTTTTGACACATTAGTTTTGAGATATCTACTAGAAACCCTGGTGATGAAAGAAATCTGGGTTTCAGAGAGAAGTTATAAATTTAAAGCCATGAGACTGAATAAGTTCACACAAATTTCTTATTATAAAATAAGTCAATACCTGCTGTTGCCCACATAGAATGGTGTTTTAGAGTGGCCTTATAGTCAGAGTGTCTGAGTTCAAATCCTGGCTCCATCCTTCCTACCTATAAAACTTTGGAAAAGTTTTAACTTCATTGTGAAACAAAGAGATGATACCTATCTTACAGGGTGTGTAAGAGCTAAATAAGGTCATTCAGGTAAAGAACTTATTACATTAGATGGCATAGGGTGAACTCTTAATAAATGTTAAGAAAATATGATTAAGACCAAGTTATAGACAAGATTCAAAGGGACATGAAATAAGACCATTGGTTTTCTTAGGTCAGCTATGAAGCTTTCAACACGTGAGATAACATCTGAAGTGAGTCTCAGAGGGCAGTCAAGAGTTTTGCAGAAGGAGATGATCAAAGGAGATGGACAGAAACATAAAAGAAAACAACAGGTGCTGACTTTCAGAGAAGGATAAGGAAACACATGTATTGGACAGTGCAGACATCACCTATGTCAATGCCATGAGTAGTATTCCTTTCAAGGACCTGTGATTGTCTAATCAGAAATGATCTCTAAATGCTTCTCTTCTGGGAAAATGGGTAACTGTTTTAGTCAACTTTTTCACTGCTATGACCAAAAGACCTGACAAGAACAATTTTAGGAAAAAAAATATTTATTTGGGGTTCATTGTTTCAGAGATCTCAGTCTATAGACAGCTGACTCCATTCCCTGGGGCCTGATGTGAGGACATCATGGAGGAAGTGTGTGGTAGAGGGAAGCAACTGGGAACATGGCACAAAGAAGGAGAGAGAGAGAATTTCCCTTACCATGACAAAAGATAAACCCCAAGGGCACACCCCCAGTGACCCACCTGCTCCAACCACACAGCCTACCTGTCTATAGTTAAACCCTGTCAGTGGATTAATGTGCTGTGAGAGTTAAGGCTCTCATAACCCAATCATTTCACCTCTGAACTTTCTTTCATTATCTCACACATAAGTTTGGGGGGTACACCACATATCTAAACCATAACAGTAACTTCCTGGAAGGTTGGGCACTTTGTAAAGATAAGATTTCAGTAATCTCATAAATTGATACTTATTAGATTAATAATATGAATTGAGTATTTTCTTCAGATTATGAAGTTACTTTTTAAATGCTTAAAGAATATATATGAATATGACATTTAAGAGTTCAATAGTCATGATATGGAAGAGAATTTAAGATCAGAGAGCGAAATTCTGGAATATCTATGCATCAAAATTTGGAATTATTAAAATGATAAATTTTTACATATAAGACCACTAATGGAAGGTGTTTTCCATGAATATTATAATACACCTATCTCTCTGGTACTTATGGACATTTAATGAGTAAAGGAAATTGAACATTTTAATTGTAAGACTCTCCTGAGGCTACTGGGCTTAGTGTATCTACAGTGTTCATTTGCTTGTATTTCTTCAGAAGGCAGAGATGTAAGCTAAAAGCAAAACCTTCTGGTGTGTGAAAAAAAAAAAAAAAAAAGTTGCCAATGTAAAAGGCCTCTCCCAGTCACTCTGGAAACCCCAGCCACAAAATGCTTGGTAGGATTTTTCAACCTCCCCCTGGATGATAGTGAAAGCTACACCTTTTTTGAGAGTGCTGCTTTTAGACCATGTTTAGTTGTCATTAAATACATATGCGATAAACAGAAGTGGTTTTCATTCAAGAGTAGGACCAATCTAGGAACTGGTCACATCTGGAAATAGGCAATGCTCCCACGAGGCAAGAGTTCTAAAGTGTTCCTTCTGCCTCAGATGCTATCTTTCCTCTCTGGCTTTGAGGTATCACATCAACTTCAAGTGTGTCATATGGTGGGGTCAAAGGTAAGACTATTACCAACCCTCAGCTCTATAGATTGAACCTCAGGGTTAAAAGGACCCTAAAAGCACAGCAAGCAGGTTTTTGATGACTGGATGGAGGATAAGGGAAGGTGTTAGGGAGAAGGGCCATTCCCAGGGCAGGCCTGGGTCTGGGTGTCACACCAGGCACCTAGGTGAAGGTCCCCAAGGGTGGCCCTGAGAGCCTGGAAATGTGGAAGCCTGCTCAAGATCTCTGTGAGAGGATCATGTCCCTACTCTGTTGGGTTGACTAGAGCAACCCAAGCCAACCAATCAACTCTGGGCATCTTATCTCACCTTACCATGAATTGTTTTTCCAATCATAAAATGCAAGTGGTAAAATCTGCCTGACCCATGTGCCAAGAACATTGTAGAGAATAAACATGTTAATATAAACTTGTAAACTTTCAGATTTTCCCAAGAAGCATGCTACGTGAATTCCAGGAATGAATAGTTAATTATTATTGCAGAGTGAGTTATGGTTACTGAGAAGATTATAATCATTTAGCAGTTAATCTTTATCTTGTGTAAAACACCAAGAAGCTCTCTTATTTTCTATGGGTAAAAGTTGCCTTTGGTCAATAAGATAACACTTTTTACTTAATTTTTTGCTTTAAGAAAACCTTAATTATAATATTTAGACCTGTGAGTTGAGTCATCAAATAAGCTATACAAAAATGCTTTACAAGTTGAAAAATACTATATACAAATGCTATTGGGTAGTGCTATTGTTAGTCATTTGTTCTCTTTAGGATAAATGTTATAAGTATGACAAAAACAAGATTTCAAAATGCAAGAAGTAAACTACACTGCATATCTTCTTAAGAAATGATATAAAACTAGAAAAAATGTTTGTTATACTTTTGTTGTAAATGAATATATTTTCAAAACATTCACTTAAAAATATAAGACATTGGGATCTACTTATTGCATTTAATTTCCATTCACATTTTAAAATATTCTGAGTCTTGATTTTAAATACATTTCATTCACCAGAAAAGTTCATTCATGTCCTGAGGTCATAAGCAAGAAATGGTTGGATTGCAACTGCCATTTCTCATCATCACAAGATAAAGGGAGGCTCTGTTTCTTCAGCCCATTTAACCTAGGAGAAGTTGAAGACTCAAAAGCAAGCCTGGAAGATGGCAGCAGAATAAACTCAAAGGCATCTCAGAAACTACTTGACTTTAATAGACTGTGAAAGTCATTCCAAGTCCTTGATTATGTTCTAGAAGCATGCTTCTAAGCCAGTAATCCAGAGATTGTGCTCCCTTGTTGCCAAGTTCCTCCACCTCTAAGTGGGCTGACAATATTTCCCTGCAGGCTCCTAGGGAAACCTCCCTATAACCTAAAATCTTTCCCTAGACAAAAAACATTGGCAGTACAGTAAAGTGAACTTCCCAAGGTCAGAGAAGCAGAAAGAGATCCAAAGAACCAAAAGCGATCCCATTGTTGGGAAAACATGTGATTTAACAGCATTGTGCTATATTGGATGATCTCCATAACACAACCAGGACAAAATCTCAGGAGCCAAGAAGCCTCCAGATGGAGAGCTGCAGTCACCTTTTATGAAAGTCACTCAGGGTACTTGGATGGGTTTGCCCACAGATCACTAAGCAAACGTTCAGCTGTGTCTATCCAAACCCAGATGACCTCTTTGAAGAATCAGGTCTTGAACAGAATGAGGAATTCTCGCCCAAAGCCCAGCCAGATGCTCATAATACTACTGCAATAATTTCTGATTCAAATGGGTCCAGGCTTTCTCCAGAAACACTAAAGGATCAGGACCAAATGGAAAGTTTTTAACAGGGACCAGCTAATTCCAAGTGCACTCTGAGAGAGCACTCTGCATTTGGCAAGATGACTGTCCAAACCTACTAAGAATCTGAAAGAACTCCAGGGACCCAAATTCCATAGTCTTCTTAGATTTCCATTATGATATTTTCCCTTTAGTGAGCAGGAAGACCCATTTTTTTATGTCTTATTGAAATCCCTTGCTTTTCAAAGTTCATTCATCCTAAGTTACCGCTGACAAGGAAAGCAGTTTAGGGCTTTTTTAATTAAAAATCTTCATATATTCAAAAGCAACTGCTCACCTTTTTCTTGTCTTTGCAAAAGTGAAATAAAGCAGACAAAAAAATGAATAAATGAAAAAGGAATTACTTTGACCTTTTCTTATGGGACCTAGTTTCCATCCCTCTAATCCTCGTCAAAAAAAGAAATAAAGAAAATGATTATATAGTCAACCACATTTTTGAAGCACTGTTTAACCCTACAGTCCTTTCTTGGAAACTCCTGGTGGGTTTAGCAAACCAGCAACCCATAATATAACACCACTAACAGACAATGACAAGTCTTCAAACTATACATCTCTCAAATTATTGTTTCATAGCATCGTTTAATATATAAAGAACAGTGAGCCAGGCATGATGGTGCATGTAACTTGGGCGGCTGAAGCAGGAAGATCACAAGTTCAAAGGGAGCTTCAGCATTAAGCATGTCTCTAAGCAACTTAGAGAGACCCTGTCTCAAAATAGAAACTAAAAAGTTCTGGGGATGTTGCTTAGTGGTAAAGCACCCCTAGATTCAATCCCCAGTACCAAAAAAAAAAAAAAAAAAAAAAACAGTGAAATATGTATGGGAGTTATTAGACTAGCAAAGCATATTTCAATACACAACAATGCTACTGATTGAAAGACACAGTTGACAGGAGACTTCAAGACTTCATAATGAATCTTCCCAAAATCTGAACAAAATTTTTAAAGCATTGGGTATCTTTTTCTTACACAGTGAGCAAACTTAGTAATATTATACAGAGATTATCCCAGGAGTTCAAATTTTCATTTATTCCTTCAGAATCCATATTTACTAAGGCATAACTCCTTTTCTGGTCTGTAGCCATCATTTCTTATGTACAACTTTGTGAATGGAATTCTGAAACTATTAAACCACTGTGAGTTTTTTTCCCTCAAGTGGGTTCAACTGAGCCTGCTCTGCCATTCTCCCATATAGAATGGGAGGGTGAATAGAATCTCATGGAAGGTGTCATTCCTGGGAAGTTCCATAAAAGCAGAAGGAAGATGTAGAAAACACTTCTACCAATGCCCCCTTCCCCCAGAGTCCCTCCTCCAACCACCCTTGACCCTAATTCCCACACAAGGTAAAGCAGAAGGGAGGCAAGTTTTACACAAAGGACCCCACTGTTCCAGGAATGTGTGGGTGTGTTTAGGAGGAGGATTCACATCAGAGGGGCTTCATAATCTCTGGAAGGAGACCCTTCACAAGGTGCCCCTGCAGTACCTGGGGTTGGTCCAGCAGTGGACAAGCAGCAGGACGATGGGTTTGGGTGGCTCTTCCAGCCCACTCCTTCCTCTGTATGTTAGGAGGATCCCTAGATTTTCCAAGTGGCCCATGGGGATATCTGAGGTCTGAATGTGGAGCTTGACAAAGGGGACTGCTATGGTGTGTATGAATCCTACCCTAGCCAGGGATGACATAACATCTCATTTGGATTTGAGGCATTCGACTGCAAAGGTGAGGAACAAAGTAAGCCCAGTATTCTGGTGAGTCTGACAGAGCCAGGAGAACTAACAGCTTGCGCACCGGCTATATCCCAGCATCAGATACCAGAGTGCACCCAAGAACAGGTGGACAAGAGGACCCCATGAGAACACCAGAGGATACAGGGTAAAGTGCAAGAGCTACAATGTGTATCTGAACTCCCCCTAGCCCCTTCCAGTCTTTCCCACAGGTATCATCAGATATAAGATGATATTACAGATATCATCACATATAAGAAGACTTTGAACAATCAAAAGCCATCTTGGTCAGTGGCAGAAGACAGGAGCAAACTGAAAACTGAGCACTGAGAAAAATGACTAAACTATTTAAACATTTACCTTATCCAGACCAGCTGAGTTTATCAAGTTGGATTAATTTAGTGTGTCCCTCCATGCCTGTCACCCCCTGCTACCTAGTAGAGAACAGTTTATTAGGAGGTTCAATGAGCTATGGGAAATAAGCTACATTTTCTTTGCCCACTTATATATGGAAAATGCAGATTTATCAGTCCACTGCACACAGAGATGTCCAAGTTGTGAAAATGGGAAGTGAAATCATTGGTCTAAAAATCTGTTTTACATGATGAGGCTGAAAGAGCCATCTGGCTGGGAGCCTTTCCCCATTAAAGAGTATAGGTGATGCTAAGGACTTTGGTCAATTAAAAAAAAAAAAAAAAGAAAGAAAGAAAGAAAACAAAAACAAAACATGATTTTAGAATGAGACAAACTTGGATTCAAGCCTGAGCCACCACTAGGAGCTGTCCAGCCTCTCTGAGACTCAGTTTTCTATTCTCAGTTTATGATCCTGAGGCTCATCTTACTATAAAGGACAAGTAATCATTTGTTTTCAGAATTAAACAGATATTATATAAACTGGTTCCTTGGAAACCTCAGAAACAAACTTGAAACTCAGAACTTTCAGGTTGGATTTCCAGAGCCAGGGCCTTTAAGACTCACATCCCACCCACCATGCCTCACCATGGGTTAAGCTGGCTAATTACCTCTACCTCTTGGTGGGTAGGAGTTACTGTTTTAGAAAGACTATATTTCCTTTTGCCATGGATATGTAGGTTCTTTAAATAACTTTCAATCTGCCAGCTCAAAATAGCTACCATTGAGCATTCAATGATTTAATCGTTGTTGTTATTTACTCATAATGAAAGGAATACAGCCTTAAAACCCCAGGAGCTATAAATGTCATAAATGTGTTAAGTATTTGTCATCGATAGGTATATGTTTTAACATATCATCCATCCCAGGTTGCACGTCCAACAGGTTTTTTCCGCCCCCCTGGCAAATGAAAGTTCAGTAGGTTTGAGGCTTCAAGATGCCCAAATGCATTTAAGACTTTCTTACATTTATCTTTTGTGGGAAGCAACATATTGATATTCTCTGGGAGCCCTAATGCTGAGGGAAAATTGAGGTCATGGAGTAAAACTAGGAAGATAGAAGGAAAGGAACTTAACCTTCAGTGTTCTCAAGCAAAAAGATAAAATATTGAAAAGTCTTGGGATTGAAAATACAGCCAAAGCTCAGGCCATCGGAAAGGAGCTGCATCCTCCTTTTTCCCTGAGCTTGCCTCCCCCATCCTCCTTCAGAGCTTCCTCACTCATCTTTCCTCTCTTTTTTCTTTTTTTACTTACCATGTGTCATGTCCTTTAATCAACCAGCAATACATAATTGGCTGCCACTCATCCAAAGTTGCCAAGGGAAAGATTCATTGGGGAATTCATACATTTTTAGAGAAAGTATTTGCAATCACTTCATCTATGAGTCTTGACAAAGAAAATTTAAATTCTTATAACCATGAATTGGAAAGATATTTTTCTATCACATTGGCTAATACATAATTTTGAATAGAGACTGTGCAACAAATTTTGTGTTGCAAGTTATTATGTATAGAAACAAGAAACAAGACTTAGGATGCTTCCTTTTAGGGAATATATTTCTGAAACCCAGTTCTCTTTAAGTCAGTAATGGCCTCTATTTAGTAAATAATGATGACATCCATCAGTGCATCTTGATATAACGTTTTCCTGTAATAAACAGATACTATTTTAATATTGCTTATTAGTGTATTTTATAACCCTAAACGATTATTATTATTTCCCTTTATAGGTTGATATTTCAATGAATGTACATTTTATTTGAATATATTCCCTCTAGCTATTTCTTATCACCTCTTTATTTTAAAAAACTCATATGCCAAGTAGAAAAATATTAATTACTTCCTTTTTACCACAACAAATTTTGCCACTGTATTCATAAAACTATTGTGCAACATAAAGTCACTGAGATTACCAGTCATTTATTTTATTTGGGATTTGATTGCATAGCACCTGGCATCTCATACAATTTTCAGGAAACTTGGGTGCAAAAACTCTGAGGGATAATCAAATATTGCTCTAAGTATTATACTAATTTCATCTGTTTCTTGATAGAGTGCAAACTCACAGTTGTTAGACATAGACTAACAGCAGGGTATTTCACTAATTACAATCAAGTAATGATCTTCTGCTCAGGGAGTTAGCTAAGGAATTCAGACCACACTGCAGACTGCAGGACTCTTCTAGACCTTTCCTTCTGCTACTGCTGCTTCTTGAGCACATCCCACATAGGATGCCTACAGAACTCCCCCTCCTCATCCAGTAATCCCATAGCAGAAATTGTTCATCCTTTTCTTTCTTTGAAACATAAATTTTTCTTGAAATGAACCAGAACTCAAGCAGGTAGTAAACATGGTGCTTTGAAACCACTTTAAAATGTCTAGAAAAATATAACCACTGTTATTTCAAAACATCTTTACTTGGATATTCTCATGTTATTTACAAATGCTTCTTATGGGTCATTTTGAAAGTGGCCATTTATGGGGGTTTTTTTTCCATCTAAGTTCTAAATTTTTGGTTTTGTAAAAGTAATCAAGGCTCTTAAAATGATTTTGAAACAAATACTTTTACATATGGACTGCTCCTCCTAGCCCCAGTAATTCAGATTTTTTTTCCTTTTTTTTTTTTTTTTTTTCTTTCCATCAGTCAGACAATGTATTGTACTGGAAAAATCCAGTTTCTTCTGTGTCTTACATGATATTTAATTTTTTCATCACTTTTGAATGATGGAAATGTGACAATCCTCGGGTTCACTAATGAGCCTACACTATTGAGGTTAACCATTCCCTAAATGTGTAGTCTGATAATTTAATTCAAGTTTCTGCAAAGACTTCAAATTATGCCCTAGATATTTTTAAGTTTAGTCTATAGCAGATATAAATCACAAGAAGTCAAATCTTTCGATGCATCAAAATAATTGACACACCCTACTATCCATGTTAATGGAGACGAATGCTGCTACTGATGAAGGAGATAGAAACCTTTGACTTTGTCAAGTCATCCTCATTTGGGGGTAGGCGGCAGAGGATAGCCTTTAAGAGCTGGGATTTGGAAACAGCCTGATTTGAATCCCACTTCTACCTCTTGTTAGTGGGCTGACCTAGGAGAAGTAATATCATCTCAGGATCACTGCTCATCTATAAAATGGGAGTAATAAAATTGCCTACTCTCAAAGAACTGTGATAAGAAATAAATAATATGTATAAAATACTTCATTCAGCATCTTGCAAATAGCACATCATCAGTACTCATTCTGTTCTATTATTATGATTAGCATTATTTGTTTAGCCTAATATTAGGCCACAGCTATGGGTTCAAAGTGTTTCAATTTATTTGGACTCCAGCACTCGAGAAATCTTCCCATACCACTAGCATCCACTTAGGAAAATAATATTGTTAAGAGCCCTCCATTTGCTCATAGAAAGATTTTAAAATACAGTTAGCTTCAGATCTTGCTCTCAACTGGTTTACTCTCTAAAAAGAGGTAAGACATGAATATAAACCAGTGGAATGCAAAGCAAACAGCAGTAAATGCCATGAACAAACATGCTCTAGGACATTGTTATCCGAGTGGAGTTCCCAGACTCCAGCATCAACACCACCTAGGAACTTCTTGGCAATGGAATCTCAGGCCTCTCTCTATCCCCATGAATCAGAAACTCCACGGTTGAGTGCAGCAAGCTGTGGTATGGAGACCTGAAGGTGATCCTGGGCTGTGGCAAAGATAAGCAGGCCCGCTGGAAGGGAAGGCACTTCTCACTGCAGAAATCAGGAAGGGGGATGTTTGACCTAAGCCCAGAAACGGGTGTGACTTGGTCATGCAGATATGTGAGAGCAAGGAAGGGGTAAAGCAGATAATTTAGGCTGGAAATATCAAGTGTTTCACCCCTAGTTTGAATGTTGATTATATGAAGAAAAATAGCAGAAAAAGGCAAGAAAAGTTTATGGAGGTTAAACTATGGATCTGGTTATCACTCTTTTCTAGTGGTCTTTTGAATAGAGGAAGATTTTTAGGCAAAGCTTATGATCAGATTAATTTAGCAACGATGTGTAGACTTCAACAGGTAATGGTATCTAATGTGTAGATTACAATGACTACTAAGAAGACTTGAAGACTATTTGAAGATTCTTGCAATAACTTATGTCTCCTCTGGGGCTTTCAGGGTATCTGAACTCTTATGCCCAAATTATTTCAAGATTTTCCACTCTATAAGAATATTATTGAACACTTACTATAAGTCAGGCAAATACTAATGCTTTATATGTTTCATTTAATTTAATCCTCACCACCATCCAGTATCTGCAGGAAGGTCATACTATCATCCTTATGTTATAAATGAGGAAAGTGAAAGTTCTACAAGGTTACCCCAACAGGGCTAGGTCTCCACTACTGTACATGGAGTCTCAGTTTGAATCCCCATGGTCAAACCCTAGAAGGCATACTCATAACTACTATCTACACTCAATGTAGTCATACCTAACAGGAACTACAAATGAATCTTTTAAAGTGTAGATATACGTGTACTTGCTTGAAGAGAAAACATTAACAGGCGGATATACAACCTGGAGTCTGAGAAAAGATCCAGGAACCCATGGTGAAGGAATGAAGAACATGAGCAGCAGCAGCAGGGACGGGAGGCAGTCCTGAGTTTCATTTCCAGTCTACTTTTTTTTTTTCTTCTTTTTTTTGTACCAGGGATTGAACCCAGGGGTACTTAACCACTGAGTTACATCCCCAGCTGCCCCACCCCTTTTTAATTTTATTTTTTATTTTGAGACAGGATCTCACTAGGTAGCATAGTCTCACTAAATTGCTGAGGCTGGCTTCAAATCCACAATTCTCCTGCCTCAGTTTCCTGAGCCTCTGGGATTACAGGCATATACCACTCTGCCTAGCTTCATTTCTAATCAGTCTTTAATTCTGTAACTTTGTACAAGATCCTCAAAATCTTTCAGAACTTCAGTATCTTCACTTGAAAAAAGTTACTGTGATGAGATACTTTATAAAAATATCTAAAATGCCGAGTACAGACTGATACAGAGTAAGTGCTCAATAAATTTAAAAAACAGAAAAGGGAAAGATGTTCTAATTTTATTCATAACTGTCTCTGAAATTTTATAAACAGATTGTCTAGGGGAAAACAAGTACATCCTGAATATCCATGCTTAAGCATCTACCTATCTAAATAACACCAAATAATTAAACTAGAAGCAGCATTTCATAATGAGGAAAAAGACTAGAGGTTCATGCCTTAGCCTGCCTCCTGCTAACCAGGTCTGGAACCTTACTGAATATGGTAGTCATGGTTACGACACGGTTAAGAAACTTCTTTCTGAACTCTTCATTGCAGATTACATACAGTGTCCTGGGGATGCAAGAGGGGTTGGAGCTCACCCCTGCCCCAACTTCACTATACTAAGAATTTTTCACCCATAAAATGGTGGATGGGAGGTGAGAAAGGTTTTAATAAAATGATTTAAATTATTTTGATTTTAAAATTAGAACTGTTAATTTAATTACTTTGCCAGATGCCTCTACCAGTATACTAATGAAATGCACCAAACTAAAAAGAAATTTTTGTAATTAACTTTAATTTTTCTTAGGTCTATTCTAATCCCATCAGAATGATAGGAGGGGCTGTTAGGACAACCTAGTCTGCAGGTTTTCATCAGTGGCTCAGAGCCCAGGCTAATCATTTTCTATCATCATCATCTCATGGACTATAAACAAATACCAACCTGCATTCTCAGGTTTACATTTCTGGAGCTAGACAAGGCTGCAGGAGAAGCAGCCTAAACACATTCCTCTCTTCTCACCCTTGCATCTTTTAAATAGTTATTTTTATTTTCCATTTTTTTTAAATAAAAGGATAATTCTTTGGAGGACGTATACCTTTGTGGATAGTTCCACATTCTTTTTGCAGCTCCTTCTCAGATTTTAGTAGCAAGACAAGCAGTTAAGCATATACAACACTTAGGAGGTAAGTACAGAGGCCGCAAGCTGTAAGGTCTTAAGTACAGCAGCTGAGTCCACAGTGCTGTGGCCAGTAGGGCAGGTTTTGGAATGAGAGTTGGGTGGACCTTGGTTTCAAACTCCTCACTGTGACCCTGCTTAAAGTTACTTAACTGTCCTGAGCCTCAGTTTCCTCATTTACTAAATGGAGATGGCAGTGTCATTGTGCAGAATGAATGAAATACCCTTTGTGAAGCTTCAGTAGTTTTTGCAGCACAGAGTCAGCATGCAGTAGCTTTTATTATGAATAAAATTTGTCATTTCTTTCCTTTTTTTAATTTCCTTCCCTCTGATACCCAATGAAATCAAACTCCAATACAAATTACAATGTAGGGTTGCCACAGCAAGGAGGTGGCCTAAATAAATTCTATGTCCAAGTCAGAGTTTTAAAACAAAAATTGTTCTTCCCTTTCACATAAAGGATAGAAAAGAATGGAACTGGGTAATAGGAAAAGGAGTTGATAAAATGCAAGCTTTGAGTTTTTCCCATCATGATGAAACATTAACTGGCCCCTCCCCTCTGCAAAGCCTTTCGCTACCCTTAGTCACACTGAGATCAAAAGTTCCTGTGTACTTTGAATGTGCCACTCATATGGTAAGTGTGTGTGTGTGTGTGTGTGTGTGTGTGTATAACTTTAAAATATGTAAGTATATATATAATTTTAAAACAAACTTCCAGATTGCTTTCCAAAATGATAGTAAAGTCTTGCATTCCAGTGAGTAACATAAGCAAGTTCTATTTGCTCCACAATATTTCAAGTACTTAGAATAATCAGGTTTTTAACAGTAGCCATTCTAATAGGTGTGCTCTGGTCGTTCATTGTGGTTAAATTGCATTTCCCTAATGAATAGTGATGTCAAGCACTATTTCATGTGTTTATTTTTATGTCATCTGAATACCTACTTTGGTATCAAATCTTTTGCCCATTTTTTAAGTCAGGTTTTTCACTTTCTTATTGAGTTGTAAGAGTTCTTTACATATTGTGAATACCAGTCTTTCATTTGGTAGTTATTTCACAAACATTTCCTTTCAATGTGTAGCTAATTTTTTATTTTCTCAAAAATATTTTTTTCACAAAACAGATGGCATTTATTGTGGTGGAGTTTAATTTTCTTTCATGCTTCATATTTTTGTATCTTAGCTAATAAATTTTTATTGTTCACTGAAAAGATCGAGGTTAAGACAAATGAGTGACTACTGCTCCTATGAGGAACTCAATTGTCATTTAATTTTCATGCATGTCTTGGCTTCACACAGAGTCAAACCCTATATGTGTTTTACCCAAATAAAAGGAGAGGCATTCTGGACTATGCTATTACCGGAAGAAAGTTGGCTGCTGATATTATGTTGTGACTTACTTCAGAAACAAAAGTTGTAAGTCCCTGCTACATTAAGATAAGCAAGGGATAAAGCCTGAGCCACACAGATTCATTTCCAGGATCGTTCAGTTCATTTTACACAAACTATGTTCCTCTGGAAGAAAGGCTCATTCTATCAAATAACATGGAAGTTTTCCTTCCTGGTATTATCTGTTCAGATGGTACAAGAAAGGATTGGCAGAACTTTCTAACTAAAAACTTCCTTGCTTTTCATCAGCTCGGTCACATCTGCAGAGTTTTTATTTCTGTTCTTAAGAGGGCTCCCAAGTAGTAGGCTGTGATGCACACTGCTTCAATGAGTCAAATTACTGAATAAGCCAAGCAGGATGCACAGCCAGATGGATGGCATCTGGCCAGACTGAATTAGGGCTTCAATACCCTTTCAAGGGGTACAAGTTGATATATGCCTGGCTTAGCCTTTGGGAGGTAATACACACTTTTCTTGGGAAACTTCACCTTCTTTTTGTAATGGGCATGACCTAGAAAAATCTTCCAAATTTATCCCTTTAAAGAAGAACTAAAAGCGCAGCCAGTTTTAAGAATGATGAAATTATATAATCACACTACAAAGTTTACGTAGTGGGAGAGCATAGCACAGTATTGAACAAGAAGCCTCTAAAGTCAGATCCCAAGTTCAAGTTTAGTCCACCTCTTACCAGCAATGTGACCTGACTTTTGGTCTTATTCAGGGCCCGTGAAGTGATAAGAAGGGAAGCTGCTCTATGAGAATTGTTATAAGAATTAAATAAGCCAACGAGCCATGTCCAGAACACAAGGACCCAGTAGACAGGATAATCGTTATCATTGCCATATACAACACATTGCCATATAAGGGCTCTAATATTAGAGCCCTTATTTCTCAGGTTTCAATGACAGTTATCTCAGTCCCAAAAGCAGCTTCTACCTCTACTATTTTATGTAAACAGAAATGCTGCTGTCAAACTTCCTTTCCTGCAACTTGACAGGATACATACTCCCACTTGCCTGGAACCTGGAGCCCATTACCTCTGCTGTGACACAACCTTTCCCAAACACGAGCCCCGACGTCTCTGAGGCCTTCATCTTTCTCTCCTCAGGATCTTCTGCTCCTGGACTGCACCAGGCTCTGCTCCACAGCAGCCGCAGTCCCTCCTTGCCCCCACTGATGCTGTTCCTTATAGGCCACTGACCTTGAACTACTTGCTCCTGAAAGAACCACATTCCTTCCCCAAGTGGAAGACTTCTGTTTATTTATCACTGTTCTTTGAAAACACTGAATTTTGCAGCTCATAGCTTCTGATAACCCAGAAGATGATCTTTCAGTCTTGTGTCTCCCCTGTGGATACACGTTAGACAAAAATCCAAAGTCTGGCCCAGGAGCTGTGTGTGTGCTATCACCCACAGCCCTGATGAATTGCTCTCAGACAAGATCACTCCTGTGCCCCTCACCGGCCCTGACCCCTGCGTATTCCACTAGGCTCCCTTACAAAACCCTCCGCAGTTGGATCGGGAAATAGGAGACATGGCTGAAGATGAGGTGAGAACCCAGGATTATTTTCCTTCTCTCTGCTTCAGGCAGCATCTCTGTGAGAGGCTTGACCTCTTTGATGGTTCCAGCTCCTACCAGACAGTCCCTCCCTCCAGGACCCAGCTCCTCTGAGGCTGCTCCCTGGTAGTTCCAGCTCTGGCCAGGTGGCCCTAGCTCCAGGGCTCAGGTAACCCCACTTTCTCCCTTGGTCTTCCAGCACACAGAAAGCCATTCCTTCCAGCACTTGGTAATATCGGGTCACCTTACCTTCCTTCCCTTGGCTCTTCTAACATCACTCTAACTAATCCTTAAATTGCTTTCGTCTGACCGGACAGTGCAGATCCACATCCTCTTACCCTTCTATACTGACATGAACTCTGAATGCTAGTAGACACCTAGTAACCTTTGTCTGTCTTCTAATTCCCACAAAATCCCCACCCTTCTGGAATGCATGCACCAGGTGAAAGAGACTTCAGATCCCTTCACATTCAAAAAGAGGATTCATCAGCAAATGAGTTCTTCTTTTCCTACTTGTATCCCTTTCATTTCTTTGGTCTGTCTAATTGCTCTGGCTAGTGATTCAAGGGCGATGTGATTAGAAGTGGGGAAAAAGGGCATCCCTGCCTTGTTGCAGTTTTTAGAGGGAATGCTTTCAGTTTTCCTCCTTTTAGAATGCTGTTGGCCATGGGCTTAGCATAGATGGCTTTTACAATGTTAAGGAATGTTCCTACTGTCCCTATTTTTTCTAGTGTTTTAAGCATGAAGGGATGCTGTATTTTATCAAATGCTTTCTCAGCATCTATTGAAATAATCATATGATTGTTAACTTTAAGTCTATTGATGGGACGAATTACCTTTATTGGTTTCCGGATGCTGAACCAAACTTGCATCCCTGGGATGAAACCCACTTGATCATGGTGCACTATCTTTTTAATATGTTTTTGCATGCGATTTGCCAGGATTTTGTTAAGAATTTTTGTGTCTATGTTTATCAGGGATATTGGTCTAAAGTTTTCTTTCCTTGATGAGTCTTTGTCTGGTTTTGGTATCAGAGTGATACTATCTTCATAGAATGAGTTTGGAAGGGTTCCCTCCTTTTCTATTTCCTGGAATACTTTGAGGAGTATTGATATTAGTTATTCCTTAAAGGTCTTGTAGAATTCAGCTGAGAATCCATCTGGTCTTGGGCTTTTCTTGGTTGGTAGGCTTTTGATGGCTTCTTCTATTTCAGTACTTGAAATCGGTCTGTTTAGATTGTGTAATGTATTCCTAATTCAGTTTGGAAGGATCGTATGTCTCTAAAAATTTGTCAATGTCTTCGATATTTTCTATTTTGTTGGAGTATAGATTTTCAAAGTAACTTCTCATTATGTTTTGTATTTCAATAGTGTCTGTCATGATCTTTCCTTTTTCATCATGAATTCTAGTAATTTGAATTTTCTCTCTCCTCTTCATTAGTGTGGTTAAGTGTTTATCAATTTTGTTTAATTTTTCAAAGAACTGACTTTTTATTTTGTCAATTTTTTGAATTGTTTCTCTTATTTCAATTTCATTGATTTCAGCTCTGATTTTAATTATTTCCTGGCTTCTACTACATTTTGGTGTAGATCTCTTCTTTTTTTAGGGCTTAGAGATGTAATGTAATGTTAGATCATTTAGTTGTTGAATTTTATTTATTTTCTTTTATTTATATTTTTTATAATGTAATTTTTTTTATTGTAAACAAATGGGATACATGTTGTTTCTCTGTTTGTACATGGAGTAAAGGCATACCACTTGTGAAATCATAAATTTACATACGGTAATGTTGTTTGATTCATTGTTATTTTTTCCCTTCCCCCACCCCTCCCACCCCTCTTTTCCCTCTATACAGTCCTTCCTTCCTCCATACTTGCCCCCTTCCCTAACCCTAACTCTAACCCTAACACTAACCCTTCCCTCCCCCCATTATGTGTCATCATCCACTTATTAGCGATATCATTTGTCCTTTGGCTTTTTGAGATTGGCTTATCTCACTTAGCATGATATTCTCCAATTTCATCCATTTGCCTGCAAAAGCCATAATTTTATCATTCTTGATGGCTGAGTAATATTCCATTGTATATATATACCACAGTTTCTTTATCCATTCATCAATTGAAGGACATCTAGGTTGGTTCCACAGTCTGGCTATTGTGAATTGAGCAGCTATGAACATTGATGTGGCTGTATCTCTGTAGTATGCTGATTTTAAGTCCTTTGGGTATAGGCCAAGGAGTGGGATAGCTGGGTCAAATGGTGATTCCATTCCAAGTTTTCTAAGGAATCTCCACACTGCTTTCCAGAGTGGCTGCACTAATTTGCAGCCCCACCAGCAATGTATGAGTGTGCCTTTTTCCCCACATCCTAGCCAACACCTATTGTTGCATGTATTCTTCATAATCGCCATTCTAATTGGGGTGAGATGGAATCTTAGGGTGGTTTTGATTTGCATTTCTCTTATTACTAGAGATGTTGAACATTTTTCCATATGTTTGTTGATTGCTTGTAGATATTCTTCTGTGAAGTGTCTATTCATTTCCTTAGCCCATTTGTCGACTGGATTATTTGTATTCTGGTGTAGAGTTTTTTGAGTTCTTTATAGATTCTGGAGATTAGTGCTCTATCTGAAGTATGAGTGGCAAAGATATTCTCCCACTCTGTAGGCTCTCTCTTCACATTGCTGATAGTTTCCTTTGCTGAGAGAAAGCTTTTTAGTTTGAATCTATCCCAGTTATTGATTCTTGCTTTTATTTCTTGTGCTATGGGAGCCCTGTTAAGGAAGTCTGGTTCTAAGCCAACATGTTGAAGATCTGCACCTACTTTTTCTTCTATAATCTGCAGGGTCTCTGGTCTGATTCCAAGGTCCTTATCCATTTTGAGTTTAGTTTCGTGCATGGTGAGAGATATGGGTTTAGTTTCATTCTGTTGCATATGGATTTCCAATTCTCCCAGCACCATTTGTTGAAGAGACTATCTTTTCTCCATTGCATATTTTTGGCACCTTTGTCTAGTATGAGAAAATTGTATTTATTTGGGTTTGTGTCCATGTCCTCTATTCTGTACCATTGATCTACATTTCTATTTTGGTACCAATACCATGCCGTTTTTGTTACTATTGCTTTGTAGTACAGTTGAAGATCTGGTATTGCGATATCCCCTGCTTCACTCTTTCTACTGAGGATTGCTTTAGCTATTCTGGGTTTCTTATTCTTCCAGATGAATTTCATAATTGCTTGCTCTATTTCTGTAAGGTAAATCATTGGGATTTTAATTGGAATTGCATTAAATCTGTATAGCACTTTAGGTAGTATGGAAATTTTGACAATATTAATTCTTCCTATCCAAGAACATGGGAGATCTTTCCATTTTCTAAGGTTTTCTTTAATTTCTTTCTTTAGTGTACTGTAGTTCTCATTGTAGAGGTCTTTCACCTCTTTTGTGAGATTGATTCCCAAGTATTTTATTTTTTTTGATGCTATTGTGAATGGGGTTGTTTTCCAAATTTCTCTTTCTGAAGATTCATCACTTACGTATAGAAATGCATTGGATTTATGAGCATTGATCTTGTAACCTGCTACTTTACTAAATTCACTTATGAGTTCTAGGAGTTTTCTGGTGGAATTTCCAGGTTCCTCTAAATACATAATCATGTCATCAGCGAACAGGGATAGTTTGAGTTCCTCTTTTCCAATTCGTATCCCTTTAATTTCTTTGGTTTGTCTAATTGCTCTGGCTAGAGTCTCAAGAACAATGTTGAATAGAAGTGGTGAAAGAGGGCATCCCTGCCTTGTTCCAGTTTTTAGGGGGAATGCTTTCAGTTTTTCACCATTTAGAATGATATTAGCCATGGGCTTAGCGTAGATGGCCTTTACAATGTTAAGGAATGTTCCCACTATCCCTATTTTTTCTAGTGTTTTGAGCATGAAGGGGTGCTGTATTTTATCAAATGCTTTTTCTGCATCTATTGATATAATCATGTGATTCTTGACTTTAAGTCTATTGATATGGTGAATGACATTTATTGATTTCCTGATGTTGAACCAACCTTGCATCCCTTGGATGAAACCCACTTGATCATGGTGCACAATTTTTTAATATGTTTTTGTATGCGATTTGCTAAAATTTTGTTGAGAATTTTTGCGTCAATGTTCATTAAGGATATTGGTCTGAAATTTTCTTTCCTTGATATGTCTCTGTCTGGTTTAGGTATCAGTGTGATATTGGCTTCACAGAATGAGTTTGGGAGGGTTCCCTCCTCTTCTATTTTGTGGAATACTTTGAGAAGTATTGGAATGAGCTCTTCTTTAAAGGTTTTGTAGAAATCGGCTGAGAACCCATCTGGTCCCGGACTTTTCTTTGTTGGTAGGCTTTCGATGACCTCTTCTATTTCAGTACTTGAAATTGGTCTATTTAAATTGTTTATGTCCTCCTCATTCAGTTTAGGCAATTCATATGTCTCTAGAAACCTGTTGATGTCTTCGAAATTTTCTATTTTGTTGGAGTATAGATTTTCAAAATAGCTTCTAATTATGTTTTGAATTTCAATCCTCTCTGTTGTGATATTTCCTTGTTCATTCCGAATTTTAGTGATTTGGGTTTTCTCTCGTCTTCTCTTTGTTAGTGTGGCTAAAGGTTTATCAATTTTCTTTATTTTTTCGAAGAACCGACTATTTATTTTGTCAATTTTTCCAATTGTTTCTTTTGTTTCAATTTCATTGATTTCAGCTCTGAGTTTCACTATTTCCTGTCTTCTACTACTTTTGGTGCTGGTCTGTTCTTCTTTTTCTAGGGCTTTGAGCTGTAGTGTTAGGTTGTTTATTTGTTGAGTTTTACTTCTTTTATTAAATGCGCTCCATGAAATAAATTTCCCTCTAAGTACTGCTTTCATAGTGTCCCAGAGATTTTGATATGATGTTTCCTTGTTCTCATTTACCTCTAAGAATTTTTTAATTTCCTTCCTAATATCTTCTGTTATCCATTCATCCTATAATAGCATATTGTTTGATCTCCAGATGTTGGAATAGTTTGTGTGTTTTACTCTTTCATTTATTTCTAATTTCAATCCATTATGTTCTGATAGAATACAAGGTAGTGTCTCTATCTTCTTGTATTTGCTAACATTAGCTTTGTGGCATAATATATGGTCTATTTTAGAGAAGGATCCATGTGCTGCTGAGAAGAAAGTGTATTCACTCTTGGTTGGATGGTATATTCTATAAATGTCCGTTAAGTCTAAATTATTGATTGTGTTATTGAGATCTATGGTTTCTTTGTTCAATTTTTGTGTGGAAGATCTGTCCAGTGGTGAGAGAGGCGTGTTAAAATAACATAGTGTTATTGTGTTATGGTCTATTTGGTTTCTGAAATTGAGAAGGATTTGTTTGACATACATGGATGAACCACTGTTTGGGGCACACATGTTTATGATTGTTATATCTTGCTGATTTCTGCTTCCCTTAAGCAGTATGAAATGTCCTTCTTTATCCCTTCTGACTAATTTTGGCTTGAAGTCCACATTATCTGAAATGAGGATGGATACTCCAGCTTTTTTGCTGAGTCCATGTGCATGGTATGTTTTTCCCATCCTTTCACCTTTAGTCTATGGGTATCTTTTTCTATGAGGTGAGTCTCTTGTAGGCAACATATTGTTGGATCCTTCTTTTTAATCCAATCTGCCAGTCTATGTCTTTTGATTGATGAATTCAGGCCATTAACAGTCAGGGTTATTATTGAGATATGATTTGGTTTCCCGGTCATATGGTTCATTTTTTAAATTTTATTTATTTATTTATGTGACACTACTTGGTTCCTCCTTTATTTGACAATTCCTTTAGGATAATTCCTCCCTTTGCTGATTTGCTTCTTTGTTTTTCATCTCTTCCTCATGAAATATTTTGCTGAGAATGTTCTGTAATGCTGGCTTTCTTCTTGTAAATTCTTTTAGCTTTTGTTTATCATGGAAGGATTTTATTTCATCGTCAAATTTGAAGGTAAGTTTTGCTGGGTATAAGATTCTTGGTTGGCATCCATTTTCTTTCAGGGCTTGAAAAATGTTATTCCAGTCCCTTCTAGCTTTTAGGGTCTGGATTGAAAAATCTGCTGTTATCCGTATTGGTTTGCCCCTGAATGTAATTTGGTTCTTTTCTCTCACGGCCTTTAAAATTCTGTCTTTATTTTGTATGTTAGGTATTTTCATTATAATGTGCCTTGGTGTGGGTCTGTTGTAATTTTGTGTATTTGGATTCCTATAAGCCTCTTGAACTTGATTTTCCATTTCATTCTTCAGATTTGGGAAATTTTCTGATATTATTTCATTGAATAGATTGTTCATTCCTTTGGTTTGTTTCTCTAGGCCTTCCTCAATCCCAATAATTCTTAAATTTGGCCTTTTCATGATATCCCATAGTTCTTGGAGATTCTGTTCATGATTTCTTACCATCTTCTCTGTTCGTTCAACTTTGTTTTCAAGGTTAAATATTTTGTCTTCAATGTCTGAGGTTCTGTCTTCCAGGTGTTCTATCCTACTGGATATGCTTTCTATGGAGTTCTTAATTTGGTTTATTGTTTCCTTCATTTCAAGGATTTCTGTTTGTTTTTTTTTTTCAATATCTCTAACTCTTTATTGAAATGATCTTTTGCTTCCTGTATTTGCTCTATTAACTGTCGATTGGTGTGATCATTCAATGCCTGCATTTGCTCTTTCATCTCATCATTCAGTGTGTGCATTTGCTCTTTCATCTCATTGTTTGCTTCTCTGATCATTTTAATTATGTACATTCTGAACTCCTTTTCTGTCATTTCTTCTGCCATGCTGTCATTGGGTTTTATTGATGTAACATCTAGATTTGTTTGCGGCATTTTCTTTCCTTGTTTTCTCATATTGTTCAGGTATCAGTGGACCGCTGAGATGTTGCAGATTTCCTCTATTGACTTACAATGTCCTTAAGATTTCTATATATATATCCCCTCTTAGCCTTCAGTATACTGAAGTCTTGGAGGAAGTTGATAAGGCGGTGCTCCACAAGGAAGCTGCCTGTCTAGGAGTGGTGGCCTTCAGGTGGGGTATATTCCCTGCTAGTGGGCAGAGGTGCCTCCACTTGTTGACCAATGGTCATCCAAAGGGGAACTAGGCTGTGGGCTGAGGCAAGGCCTGTTTGGGCCTGTGTCTCTGGTTTTATCATCCTTGTGGGGAAACCTCACACTGCAGGGAAGACTCACGTGGTGGGGAGGTCTCGCTGGTCAGTTCCCCTCCTAGAGGTTCCCCTCAATTTACAGCTACCGCCTGGGCTGGGCTGCCTTCCTCTGCAAAGTTCCCAGGGGCCCGGCCCTACATCCTGGGCCTGGGAACCTCACCCTTCGCAGATGAATCTCCTTAGGCTGCCCCTCCTCAGAGAATCTGCCTGCAGTCCTGGAACCTTCGCTCCACCCCTAAGCGTGTCTCTGTGCGGCTCTTCCACCCAGAAGCCTCCTAGATCCTGGGACCCTGCTCTGCACCTAATCGCCTGGCTATGCGGCCCCTCCTCTGAGCAGCCACCTGGGGCCCCGTACAATCGCTCTGAGTCCCAGAGACCCACCGCACGCCTCTTCCTCCAGACAGCCGCCCCGTATTCTGGTGCGGTCACTAGGAGTCCAAGCAACTCACTGTGTGCCGCCTCCTCCCACCAACCGCCCATAGCCCTGGGCAATCACTCCGAGTCGTAGTGACCCGCCCCGTTCCTCCTCCTCCTCCAGATATCCCCCCGGGTGTTCAGGAGTGGTCGCTCTGAGTGGCTCTAAATCCACATGACCCGCTGCACGCATCCTCTGGGCAGCCGCCCGGAGCTCTGGTGTGGCCACTCGAGACCAAGTGACCCACCGCGCTTGTCCTCCAGGCAGCCCCCCTGTGTTCAGGAGCGTTCGCTTTAAGTCCAAACCACTCACCAATCGCCGCCTCCTCTGAGCAGTGGCCTGGAGCTCTAATGCAGTCACTGCAGGTCCAAACGACCCGCCGCGCTCCTCCTCTTCCTCCTCCTACTCCTCCGGGCAGGTCCTGGTGTTCAGAAGCAGTCGCGCTCTGAGTCCAAACAGCTCGCCCCGCAGCTCCTCCTCTGGCAACCGTCTGTAGCTCTGGTGCAGTCACTCCGAATCCAAGCGGCCACGCTCCTCCTCCTCCTCCTCAGGGCAGGCCCCGGTGTTCTGAGTCCACACAGCTCTCCTCGCCACTCCTCCCCTGGGCAGCCACCGGAGCCCCAGTGGTTGCTCCGAGTCCCAGCGCTGTGCTGAGCGGCCTCCTTTACGACACTCCCATTTGTCCGAGTTCACTGCTCCAGCGGGGGGAGGGGCGTCTCGCCGGCAGCTCTACTTCACAAAGTTCCCTGCGTTCCGAGACTACCGTCCCATTCGGGACGCCTCCCCAACGGGAGAGACTCACCTGGCTGCTTTGAGTTGGTCCCAAGTCTCTCAATATCTCCTCTTTTGAATCCTGAGTCCTGGAGCAACATGAAATGCAGCCACCCTCTAGGCCGCCATCTTGAAACGCCCCCCTATTTATTTTAATGTATGATCTCAATGCAATGAACTTTCCTCTTAGTACTGCTTTCAGAGTGTTCCAGAGATTTTGATGATATATTGTGTCATTGTTCTCGTTTACCTCTAAGAATTTTTTAATTTCCTCCCTGATGTCTTCTCTTACCATTGCATCATTCAATAGCATATTATTTAATCTCCAGGTGTTGGAGTAGTTTTTGTTTTTTTATTTTATCATTGATTTCTAATTGCATTCTATTATGATGTGATAGAAAACAAGGTAGTATCTCTGTTTTCTTGTATTTACTAATGGTTTCTTTGTGGTACAGCATATGTTCTATTTTGGAGAAGGATCCATGAGCTGCTAAGAAGAAAGTGCATTCGCTCAAGGACGCATGAAATACTCTATATATGTCCATTAAGTCTATATCATTGATTGTATTATTTTGTTCTATAGTTTCTTTGTTCAGTTTTTGATTGGAGGATCTATCCAGTGATGAGAGTGGCGTGTTTAAGTCACCTGGTATTATTGTGTTGTGGTCTATTTGATTCTTGAAATCAAGAAGGGTTTGTTTGATGTACATAGATGTTCCATTGTTTGAGCATAAATATTTAAAATCACTATGGTCTTGCTGATTTATGGTTCCTTGAAGCAGTATGAAACATTCTTCTTTTTCCCTTCTGACTAACTTAGATTTGAAGTCCACTTTATCTGATATGAGAATTTGCTGATGACATGATTTTATATTTAGAGGATACAAAAAACTCCACCTGAAAACTTCTAGAACTAATAAATGAATTCAGCAAAGTAGCTAGATATAAAATCAATACTCATAAATCTAATACACTTCTATTCATAAGGGATGAATCCTCTGAAAGAGAAATTAGGAAAACTACTGCATTCACAATAGCCTCAAAAAATAATAAAATACTTGGGAATCAATCTAATGAAAGATGTGAAACACCTCTACAATGAGAACTACAGAACTCTAAAGAAAGTAATTAACAAAAACCTTGGAAGATGGAAAGATCTCCCATGTTCTTGGATAGGCAGAATTAACATTGTCAAAATGGCCATTCTACCAAAGGTACTATACAGATTCAATGTAATTCCAATTAAAATCCCAATGATGTTCCTCATAGAAGTAGAGAAAGCAATCATGAACTTCATCTAGAAAAAAAGAGACCTCATATAGCCAAAACAATCCTGGGCAGGAAAAGTGACGTAGGAGGTATCACAATACCAGACCTTAAACTATACTACAGAGCAATAGTAACAAAAATGGCATGATAGTGGCAAAATAGACAGGCAGACTAATGGTACAGAATAGAGGACACAGAAAAATCCACAAAAATACAGTTACCTCATACTAGTCAAAGGAGCAAAAACATAAAATGGAGAAAAGAGAACCTCTTCAACAAATTGTGCTGGTAAAACTAGAAATCCACATGCAATAAAATGAAATTAAAGCCCTATCTCTCAACCTGCACAAAACTCAACTCAAAATGAATCAAGGACATAGGAATTAGACCAGAGACCCTACACCTAATAGAAGGCAAAGTAGGCCCGAATCTTCATCATATTGAATTAGGATCAGACTTCCTCAACAAGACTCCCAAAGCACAAGAAATCAAAGCAAGAATCAATAAATGGGATGAACTCAAACTAAAAAGCTTTTTCTCAGCAAAGGATGCACTCAAGAATGTGAAGAGAGAGCCTACAAAATGGGAGAAAATTTTTTCCACATGCACTTCAGATAGAACACTAATCTACAAAATTTATAAAGAACTTACAAAACTTTACACCAAAAATACAAAGAACCCAATCAATAAGTGGGCCAAGGAACTGGACAGACACTTTACAGAAGAAAACATATAAGTGATTAATAAATATATGAAAAAGTGTTCAACATCTCTATGATTAGAGAAATGCAAATTAAAACAACTCTAAGATTTCATCTTACTCCAATTAGAATGGCTACTATCAGGAACACAAACAATAATAGATGTTGGTGTGGATGTGGGGGAAAAGGCACACTTTTACATTGCTGGTGGAGTTGCAAATTGGTGCAGCCACTCTGGAAAGCAGTGTGGAGAATCTTCAGAAAACTTGGAATGGACCGAACTTTTGACCCATTTATCCCACTCCTCAGTTTATACCCAAAGGATTAAAATTAGCATGCTATAGTAACACATCACATCAATGTTTATAGCAGTTCAATACATAATAGCTAGATTGTGGTACAAACATAGTCGCCCTTCAACAGATGAATGTATAAAGAAACTGTGGTATATATACACAATGGAATATTATTCAACCATAAAGAAGCATAATATTATGGCAGTTGCAGATAAATGCATGGAATTGGAGAATTTCATGCTAAGTGAAATAAACCAATCCCAGAAAACCAACAACTGAATAGTTCCCTGATAAGTGGATGATGATACTTAATTGGAGTGGGGAGGGTTGGAGGTGAATGAAGAATGGGGGAACTTAAGATTATGTACAGGGAAATGAGAGGGAGGAGGAGGCAGGAGTATGAAAGATGGTGGAATGAGACAGATATCATTACCCTATGTACATTTATGATTACATGAATGATATGAATCTACATCGTGCTCAATCATAGAAACAAAAAGTTTTACCCCATTTGTGTACAATGAATCAAAATTCAGTCTGCAAAAATAAAAATAAAAATAATGAATAAATAAAAGAATAAATCCAGAGATGAAGTAAAGGCAAAAGGAGAAAAGACTGATTTTGATTTCCTCTTTGGAAACAAATAAAATGTACTCTGTTACATGGACACTCACCATTAGTGCCAAATGCAAATTGGGAAACAATTTTTCATATTTCTTTCCCCTCTGCATTATAATAAAAATCTTTTCCTGCAAATCTGGGATTGATAAAAATGTTTATTATCATTTAGAAGGAAGTCAATTCTGATAGGAGATGGGTTTCCACTACTTAGATCATATATTATTTATGACATGTTCAACTAAATGGGTCATTGTTATTTTACCTGTTTGGTTGTGACACCAGTTTTGCTGCATCCCCAGGTGTGTTATTAGAGTATTCCTAAAATATATAGTTAGTATTGTACTTCAGTTCATAAAAATAAAGTCTTTTTTTTTTTTCCGAAAAAAGAAAGAGTATTCATTCCAGCATCCAAGGAACTCACCATCAGTCTTCAATTCATCCCCGTGACCCCAGGACACTTAGCCTTCCTAGGTCAAGTAGAACCCAGGTCAGATGTGGGAAGACAGACATGGAGGTGATTTTGGCAACAATTGTAGTAAAGATATTGCATCATACAATTTAAAAACCTGTAGCAGTTGGGAGCTGAACTTAACAACCAAGTCTCAAGACAGATTCCCAGTGTTATTTTTGGGAAAGGTATGAATTTTAAAATAAAATGTGGTATCTTAAAAATACATTTCAATACACCAATTTACCACCTAAAATTGGTTCCGAGGGCTTGAGGTGTCCTCAGTTGGCTTCTCTATTTTCTAACTGTGACTAAAGTACAATTACCAAGGTAAGGAGATTCCAGTGCTATGAATCCTACATCACTTCCACTTGGCAGTTACTCCTATCTGCAGCCAAATTCCAATTTTAATGAGAGATGCATTTCTTTTCTATTTTAATATACCATTTGTGTTCTAGGTTCTTTCCAACACTGTCATTTCCATGCCTATTTCTCCCTGCCACTTTTTAAAAAGCATGCATTAACAAAAATGTTTATTGTATTGTATTTGCTGACCTTCAAGGTAATAAGACCTGTCTCCTTGATCCATTTTATTACAAGGTGATACAGTTGACTTTTTCTTTTTGAAGGTCATGAAATGAATCATTGTATAGGTCTCTGTCTGTCCTCAATGGCAAAGTTAAATGTTGCTTTAATTTAACAGGAAAAATGAAATTCTTTCGACACTATTCAGTATTTCCATTTCTAGTGCATTCTTACAAGAGCTAAGTTAAAAATTACATGTTCGGATGGATAACTGTTTTGTATCTCTTAATACATACATTCAGATAAGTTTCATTTAGAAATCCCACTTTTTTGTGTGTGGATTGATATCTTTGTAGAGGAAGTGGTGGAGTTTGAAATCATTCTGCAGAGTAGTTTTAAAACTTTAGATCAACTTCTGTAGATAAGGAACAGAGTATCAAAGAGATACCAAGGAATAGAAAGAAAGAACAGGAAGGAGGGGCAAAGAATTTCTGTTTACATGGCTGGTGGGACTGCAAATTGGTGCAAACACTCTGGGAAGCAGTATAGAGATTCCTCAAAAAACTTGGAATGGAACCACCCTTTGACCCAGCTATCCCACTCCTCGGCATATACCCAAAGGACTTAAAATCAGGATACTATAGTGGCGCTGCCACATCAATGTTCATAGCTGCTCAATTCACCATAGCTAAACTATGGACCCAACAACCTAGGTGCCCTTCAACAGATGAATAGATAAAGAATATGTGGTATATATATATACACAATGAAATATTACTCAGCCACAAATGAAATTTGCCAGTAAATGGATGGAACTGGAGCCTATCATGCTAAGTGAAATAAGCCAATCCAAAAAAATCAAAGGTCAAATACTCCCTCTGATATGTGGATGTTAACTCACAATAAGGCAGGGTCGGGGAGAAGGGAAGAAGAGAAGTACTTTAGATTAGACAATGGGGAATAAAGGGAAGGGAGGGGTCATGGGAATAAGAGAGATAGTAGAAGGAATAGGACATTACTTTCCTATGTTCGTGTATGAATACATGACTAATGTAATTCCACATCATGTACAACCAGAAGAATGGGAAGTTATACTTCATGTATATATAATATGTCAAAATTCATTCTACTGTCATGTATAACTAAAAAGAACAAATAAAATTAGATAAAAAAGAAAATGTAAAATGTAAAAAAAGAGTCTCTATTAAAAACAAAATGTGAATAGAACAGAAATACTAAATTCCAAGAATTCTGATTAACACTTCACTTACAGATGGGGTTAGTCACATTGAGGAAGAAGGTTATTAACATAAATGACCTTTTATTTCTATCATAGATTTAATAAAGGATAGAAATTGAAAAAGAACTCAGTAAATGTAGGAAAATTGGCAAACTGACTGGAAAATAAAAGGAAAGGGCACATGATATTTCCAATTTGTGTCTTATAATTCACTGGTTATTTCTGGTATAAGAAATTGTGATAAGAAATTTTCAGCCCCCAAATACCCTAAATAACAGCTTATATAGTGGGGCACAGCTGCAGTTTTATTTCTTCAATGTAAGTCCTAAAGAGAAAATATCTTTAAATACATATCTTAGTGTTTATGTGTAGAAGAAATATTTTTGAAAAAAATGCTTTGAAATGTTGGTAGCAGCTGATTCCTGAATAGTAAAGATTTGGGCAGTAGATCAATACACAGATACATACATACATACACACATAGATACACAGGAAATACCTTTGCATTTTATAATTTTTCTAGATTCTCACTGTGATACTTTAGTAATAGAAAAAGTATATTTAAATTACTTTATGCCCGTTGCCTTTCATTAGAGATATTTTTAAAATATGCTTATCATTTCTGTGAACTCTGTTTAAATGTAGTGTGAGAGAAAAATAGCTTGAGCTATGAATGGCTCTTTCACATTATACAAAATGCAATCTAGATTTTATGAGAATTTTTACGTATACTTAGGTATGTGTATGCGTTTGAACATAAGATGGCATATTTCATGAAGAATGTGTACATTATGAAGATATATTCTGTGCAAGTCAAAAATAGGCATAACTTTCAACACAGGCTGTTTGAAGTCACCATTTTCATTGCAAAGATGCTTGGTGACCAATTCTTCTAGTCTCTTAGGAAGTAACCTAAATTAGGCAGGTGACTGCGAGAAAGTAAAGGTGTGTGTGTATGTGTATGTGTGTGTGTGGAAGAGAGAGAGAGAGAAAGAGGGTACTCTCACATGTGCAAGCACATAGCTCTATAAGGTCATACATCTTCAAATAGTAATCTTAAGGTTATTTGAGTATCGTATTAAGTTTTTCTGGTTATAAATTAAATCACTGTAATCATACTGAAGTTGGAAATTTAAAATATCTAAAGAACCAAGTTCTTCAAACCTAAAATACCACCTCCAGAGGTAAAAATTAGTATTTTTCAGATTTCCTTCCAGTGACATGATCTTTAAAAGTCAGTCAAAGGACAATAAGAAAAACAAAATAAATCCAGAAAGATAAATATTTACATTTAGTGTGCATTTGCTTATGCACCAATGGGGAATTCATAAAAACACTAGGGAAAAATTTATTTGAAATAAAGATAGAAATTTTATACTTGCCAATACATCAACAATTTATTTTTGAAAATAAGATATTTTCAGTCTCAAGAATTATCTTCCATTTTATAAATCATCTTTGGCTTTTTTAAAAACCAAGATTATTGAAATGTGATATACATATAAAATTGACATTTTTAGGTGTATGGTTCTATGAATTCTGATAAATATATACAGTTTTTACAACACTGCGAATAAGAGATAAAACATTTACAACCATAGAAAAGAAAAGTTGTACCCCATTTGTGAACCATGAATCAAAATGCAGTCTATAAAAATTTAAAAATATTTTAAAAATTAAAAAAAGAGAGATAAGACATTTCTATCACTCCAAAATGTTTGTGTTTATTTGTAATCACTTTCCTTCTTTACTGCCAGAGTCAGGCAACCATAGATCTGTTCTCAGTCTCAATAGTTTTCCTTTGTGAAGACATCTTAACAGAATCATGCAGTATGTAGCCACTTGAGCTGGGCCTACTTTCTGTTAATACATTTGAGATTTATCCATGTTGTGGTTCTCATCAATACGTCATTTCTTTTAATGCTAAATAGTATTCCATTGAATGGATTCACTGCAGTCCTCTTCTTTATTCACCAGTAGATGAATATTTCAGTTGTTCTCAGATTTTGACAATTATGAATAAAGCTACCATAAACACTTGCTTGCAAGTCTTTGTGTGGGCATCCATTTTCATTTCCTTTGGGTAAATTCTTAGTAGAGAGACTTCTGGACTATATGTGAAGTATACATACATGTACTGTGCTGTATGGGTATGTGTAGTGTGAATCAAACTGCCAAACTCTTTTCCTAAGTGGCAGTAAAATGCTGCATTTGCATTCATAAGGTATGACACTTCCACTTTCTCCACATTGTTATAAGTACTTAGGATGATCCAATTTTTAAAATTTTAGCCATTTGGATTGATAGTGGTTTTAATGTACATCTTCCTAATGACAAATAATGGTGAGCATCTTTTCATGACATTTTTTTTTGTTCCATCTGTATGTCTTCTTTGGTGAAGCGTGGGTTCAAATCTTTTAGCCATTTTTAAAATCAGGTTATGCGTTTTCTTATTACTGTTATTTATATATTTTGGATACCAATCATTTATCAGATAGGTGTTTAATAAAATTTTATTCCAAAATGTGACTTGATTTTCATTTTCTCAACATATGTTGCAAAGAGCAAAAGATAAAATCAGGATGAAATCCTATTTATTGATTTTTTTTCTTTTACCATTCATGCATTTTGTGTCCTCTCTAATAATAGGTCCTGACCTAACTAAAAGTTCCAAAGATTTTCTACTTTTTTATAGAAATTTTATAGTTTTAGGTTTTATATTTGGGTCTATACTCCATTTTGGATTCATTTTTGTTTGGAGTGTGAAATGGAAATTTAAGTTCTTATGTTCAGTTATTCCAGAGTCTTTTGTTGGAAAGATGATTTTTCTACATCAAATTACCTTCTTCACTTAGTTGCCAATCAATTGTAAATGACTGTTTCTTGACTTTCTATTATGTTCCATTTGTCTGTGTATTTGTTTTTTCACCAACATTACAACATTCTAATTACTGTAGATTTATAGTGAGTCTGGTATTCAGGTAGTTTTAATGCTCCAACTCTGTTCCTCATTTTCAGAGTTGTTTTGGCTCTTTCAAGCCTTGCTTTTCCGAATATCAGTTGTGCCAAAGTTGAGAAACTCTGATCTAAAGGTTTATGGATTTTAATAATTTCGCCCAAGGAATCATACTTTTATTTTGACTATTTCTTTTGCCTTTACTGTTTCCATTTCATTGATTTATGTTCTTTATTACTTCTGCTTTTGAAGAGAGTCGTTTGCTCTTCTTTTTCTACTTCTTAATGTGAAAATTTAAATCATAAATTTGAGGTTTTTCTTCATTTTTATTATAAGCTATCAATTTTTCTCTAAGCACCACTTCAGATGTCTCTTAAATTTTTGGTATATTTGAATCAAATTAACATAAATATTCATTCTCTTTCAGTTCTGAATATTTTTCCAATTTTTTGTGTGACTTTCACCTTTACTAGCCAGTTATTTAGAAGTATGATTTTAAATTTCCAAACATTTGGGCATTATCTAGATAGACTTCTCACTGATTTTTTAATTTAGTTCCCATATGGCCAGAGTTCCTACTTTATATGATGTCTTTTCTTTTGAACTAGTCAAGATTTCTTCAGGGTCTAGGACATGATCTTTCCTCAGTAATGTCCCACTAGTGCTTGAAACAAATGTGCATTCTGCTGTTAGGGTAAATCTGTGAATGTCAAGTGAACTATTCAGGTCTTTCTTTTTATTACTGATGTTTTCTCTACTTGTTCTACTGATTACTGAAAGAAGGGGTATTTGAAATCTTTGATAATACCTGTTTTGGTTTAAATCTCTTATCAATCTGTGAGTTTTTTCATGTATTTTTGAAGGACCTTTATGGACACCTTTTTTTTAAAGATTTTTATGCATTTTTTAAATGAATTTATTATTTTAAAAAATTTTTTTAGATGTTGATAGACCTTTATTTTATTCATTTATTTATATGGGGTGCTGAGAATCGAACCCAGTGCCTCACACATGCAAGGCAAGCGCTCTACCATGAGCCACAACTCCAGCCCCGTGAACTGATTATTTTATCATCATATACTGCTCCTTACATCTATGGAATATTCTTTTTTCTGAAGTCAAATGTACTTGACATCAACATAGCCTCTCCATGTTGTGGGAGGGAATCCTGCCTGCTGCCACTCTCCAATCTGGCAGTCTCTCTCTTTTGATTTGGGTGTTTAGGATTATTTAATGTAATCATTGACATGATTAGATTTAAATCCTACATCTTGCCATTTGTTTTCTATTTTTCCATCTGTACTTTGTTCATTTTCCCCTCTTTTTCTGCCTACTACTGGGCTGAATTTTTTTTAAATGTTTCATTTATATTCACTGTGTACCTATTTATACATGTATTTCTAATTGCTTTAGTGGTTGCCCTAAGAAATCTACATCTTTAATTTATCACAATCTACCTTCAAATAATGTAAAACCACTTCGAGAATAGTATAAAATCCTTACGATGGCATACATTCAATTCCTTTATTCCATTATCATTCTACATTTTAATATTGTTATTAATATCACAATATTTTACTATTTTCCTTATAGAAAATAAGAATGATATTTTTATATCAACCTTACTTTATACAATACCTAGCATTCTTTATTTCTCTTTATAGAGGAATATTTCTCTTATCTACCCAAGACTTTCTCCATTTTTTTTATCAATGGTCTGATAACAATAACTTGTATCAACTTTAGATAGTCTTAAATTCTTCACATCTATTACGGTTTAGATGAGAGGGTGTCTCACAAAAGCTCATATGTGAGACAATGAAAGAACTTTCAAAAGTGAAATGATTAGATTTTGAGAGGTGTTACCTCATCAATGAGTTAATCCACTGATAAGGATTAATTGGGTGGCAACTGAAGGTAGGTAGGGTGCGGCAGGAGGAGGTAGGTCACTGGGGTGTGCTCTTGGGGTATATATTTTGTCCTTGGTGAACAGAGCTCTCTCTTCCTGATTACCATGTCCTGAGCTGCTTTCCTCCACCTTGACCTTTTGCCATGATGTTCTGCCTCACCTTGTGCCCAGAGCAATAGAGTTGACCATCTATGAACTGAGATCTCTGAAACCATGAACCCCAAACAAGCTTTTCCTCTTCTACATTGTTCTTGTCAGAGCTATGGTTTTGTTGGTCACAGCAACAAAAAAGCTAATTAAAACAATGTGTAACAAATGTTCATATTGGCATTGAATTCTGAATTGACAAGAGCTTTTTATTCCTTTCAGAACTTTCAAGGTGTCAGTTTTCCTCTAGCTTATATAGTTTATCATGAGAAGAATGCAGTCATTTTTACCTTTGTTTTTCTGTATGTAATTTGTTTTGCCCCTTTTAGCTATCTTCAAAATTTTCATTTTATCTTTGGTTTTCAGCAATTTCAATATATTGTGACTGATTTAAATATGTGTGAGTGTGTATGTGCATTTTAATTCTTACTTGTAATTATTGGCACCTCTTGAATCAATGATTTGATGACTTTATTTGGGGAAAAAGAAAGAAACCCAGACTTGACTTTACTTCAATAACATTATTTCAATTGTTTTCTGCTCTTTTGAATTATAATTATAGACTTAGTAAGCTAGTCTAAGGTATCATTAGAAAAATATACCAGTGTAAATAGTGTATATGATCAAGATGGGCACAGTTCTTTTTGTCAGTTAGTGAGAGGGGTTATATCAATCTAGGCAGGAATTTTTTTGAGTTTGGGGGTTTTGTTGCTGCTTACCATCTGTGCCCCATAAGCATCAGATTGTTCTGAGGACGCACTGAGTGCAGGCTGGGAGATAGAGTTGCTGGACGGTTTCTCTCAGTATTTTGGATTCACCCTCATCTCAGTCATCCATTTATGACTTTGACATAGGGTTGAAGGAGCAAAGGCCTCCACCAGGCTCTTGCCCTCCTTCCATGGTAGTCCCATAGCTAGTTGCTTCTTGCTCGGTCAGTAGAGAGAGGCCCAGTTTTCCTGGGTGAATTTCCATCTTAGGGAAGCCCAGTGTACCTGAGCTTTGAGGGAAGGTTCTCTCAACACTTTTCCCTTCTCTGTGGCTACCAAACTTCGTTGGGTCAGTGGTGGTTCATTGATGGAAGCATGTTTCATACCCTCTCATAGAAGCAGGAGACTTCTAAAGGTATCAGCATTAGGCTCTCCCTGCAACCAGGAGTAAAGAAGTTTTTTCTTCTTTTTTCCCAGCAATGCTAATTCTTTACCTGTACCCTGGATATGACGGAATTTTCAGAAGCTCCTTCACATCCTGTCCCCAATCTTTTTCATAAGCCTTCAGTGAAAACGGAAAAGAAACTGTGAGATTGCTGCCAATTCTCCATGTCTGAGACACTCTTGTGTCTGTCACACGAGCTGAAATTCACACTTTGAGGAGTCATTAGAATTTTAGCTAATTCCCTCTTACCTCTTATGTGGTAGTCCTTTCTTCACATCATGCCTTCCCCTATGTGAGCAGCCTATGTGTCCCATCTCTCTTAGAGGAGTGAGGAATGAAACATCTTCCCCCCTTGGAGCTGAGGTAACCTGGTTCATCTGGGATCTCAGCTTTTAAAAAGTATTTGTATTTGTATTTGTAGTTGTAGTTTATCTGGATTTTTCTCATTGCTGGTAAAGTAATGTTCTTTACAGCTACATGCTATGCAGCAACAAACCTTTTGTTTTTATTGTAGTCTATTATAGGTCCTATGGGTTGAATGCTTATATCTGACCCAAAATTCATATGTAGAAATACTAATCCCAAATGTAATCATGGTATTTGGAGATAGGGCTTTTGGGAGGTAATTGGGTCATAAGAATGAAGCTCTCATATGGGATTAGTGCCCTTATAAAAAGAGACAAGAAGGATTTCTCTCCCCACCCCATCCCTCTTCACCCCTTTACCATGTGAGGATATAGTAAAATTGCCACTGTCTACAGGTTAGGATGTCAGCCCTCACCAGACATGGACATTGGATCTGCCTGCACTTTGATCTTGGACTTGAAGCCTCCAAATTGATGAGAAACAAATAGTGTTATTTAAGACACAGTCTCTGGTATTCCTGGTTAGCAACTCATTCTAACATAATAGTTACACATGACTTTAAAGAATGGATAACTAAAAATCTCAGCTTTTAAAATTGGGTCTTTTGCATAGAAATTAGAAGCAAGACTTTTAGAAATTGGCTTGTCCAATTTGTGCTTTCCCTAGGTGATAAAGCTAGGTATGGGTTGAGCTCTAGCTAGATTTCCTAGTTCTCAAGTGTAACCCTGCTAACTCCCTGTTCTGCTCTCCTTTCCTCTTGACTACTTATTTGCAATAAAGGGATATTTTACTTTATAAAAGAACATGATGTGATTTCCTTGGAAGGTAAATTCTCTAGCAGATAAAAATCATACTTTGATGTACTAAAATTCAAGATATAAACAACCAGTGAGGAACACTATAATCAGGTAGAGGAAGGGATTGCTGTTCAGGACACTAACAGACTGACCATACTTACACTGCCTTCCTTCTACCATAGACATCCTCAGTCCTGCAGACACCCACTGATAATATAACGAATCGCAAAGGAAACAGAACAGCAAGGAATTGTCACTTGTCAATTAAATGTGTGGTTTCATTACTGACACAATGAAGCAGAATTGTCACTGAGGAGTCTGGCTGATTTTTTTTTATCACATAAAAATGGGAACAATTAATTTGAAATATGTTCCCCTTTGGCTTACCAAGCTGCTGAAGCCTCATGGGAACCTTTTAAACACATTCCTGATAGAAGGTGGTTCATCAGCATGCGGTTGCCACAGTTACCGTATCACTGCAACAGCAATCCAAGTGGTGATACCTTGACATCCTTTCATTTAAAAAGACCAAGGGAAGATTATTTTTTAGTGTCGAGTCACCTTTAAATTTATAAATGTTTCAAGGGGGAGGAAGACTATTAAAATGGTCCAGAATTTTCTTAAGTCTAATACCAATAATATCTCATAGGAATTAGGATTGATTACTCTTTCCCATATGGACTGCTTTTAACTGAAAATTTTCATTGACATTTAAATATAATTACACTGGATATTTTTCTTAAATTTGAAAATATTTCTGATTTAAAGTCATAGATTCTACCTTTTTTTTTTTCAAAGAAATGGATTAGTATGCTCTCTCTTAATTTCACAATAGAAATTACGTCAGTTTCTCTTTTTTAAAAAAATAAATAGTTCCTTATATCTCACAGTCCTCTAGCTAACAGCAAAAAAGAAATTACCACTTGAAAAATGTTGATTGAAGTGAAGAAACTTGGTTTGGTTTTGGGATTTTATAATTTATGTCTGTTTTTTAATTAGTTCCTACCTTTTGGCATCATTCTCAAATTAGTACCCACTTCTAGCCAAATTTCTCAAGTTTCTAAATGAGCATCTGACAAAGAAGATGGATTTGGGACTAACATGAATACTTTCCAAATCAGGATGAATCAAAACAATTCTCTCCTATATTTCCACAGTATTTCAACCAAATCAGAAGCAAAACTATAAGAAATAAAGCAAAAAAAAAAAAAAATGTTCAACACTCTGGCTGGTATTTTGGAAAGGGACTTACTACTATAAAAATTACTGCCAAAGGAGAATGAAGGAAGATCAGATACAGAGGATGTGACATTACTGTGTTTTGCCAATAAGGAACAATATTTTTGGATAGTGTATCTTTAGAAATGAATATAGCTATATCTGCAGAAGCAATTCTAGACAACTACAAGAGACACCATCTCCCATTCTTTCAGTGATGTAGTTCTTGAACAATTTAATCAACCAATACAAGCAATATATTTTTTCTACTAAGCAGTGTGAGGAAGACAAAACAAGGCAATGATATGCTTCTTGACACTCAAGAATTTTTAATCTGGTTAGAGTAGAGAAGATTTAAAACTGAAACAACATTTAAAAACAATTATATGGATTTAGAATGTATATAATTGAATACTAAATTATACAGCAAAATCTACACATGCTAAAGGACAGGAACAAGCACTGAAAATAATGTAAGAAGTCTTCATTAGGGAAGTTGGATTTAAATTGAGTCTTGAGAATTGACTATCTAACCAACACTGCCTTAACTTATGGAAATATAAAGTTCATTTATACACTGACTTCATGACACACAGAGTTATTCTGAGAAAGGGCGGTATATAAACAGTGACATTAATACTGTATTATAGCAATAATAGAAATAGTTGAGTATTGTTCAGGAAAAGGGGTCAGGAAAAAGCCTTCTGAACCAGATAATGCCAGATAATTAAAGAATGAATGATTATTAGCTAGATATGTTTGTTGGAGCAAGGATTTTCCTGGACCAATTGTTTAGAGTTAACAGGTAGTACCAGGCAGGACTGATAGAGGAGATTATGGGACAGAAATTCAAATGCAGGCAATGTTATTAAGTCATAGAGTGAGCTATGAACATGGCATTTCTGGGCTAAACCAGTCTGAAGAAGTAGAGAGTTTATACTGAAAGAAGGAAGAAATTAGATGGGTTATGTAAAGCAGAATCTGTATTTTCTAAGTAAAGAAAATCCAGAAGAGAGGTTTCAATGTTCGTAACTTAGAAGGGCACTTGCAGAGACTGACACACTTACTTAGCAGTATTAATGGAGCAGGTGAATGTAAGAATGTTCTAAATCCCAGGATCCTGACATTAATGAGGTGAATAAGAAGCTATGGCTAGAATCCACCTGCGATTCCCAAGTGGTACCTGGGTAGAGCATGTTTGTTCACAAGAAACAAAATCTCAGTCTGGTTAGTGTTAAGTGAGACAGTGCAAGAATATGAGCTGCAAATCCACAAACATCTCAGGACAAGAAGGAAAGTAGGTCAAGTCCCCTGGAAAGTCAACCAGCAAGCCTCCTCCTTCTATCACCCAGGAACCACATGAGTTTCACCCCAGGCCTTTTCTGTTAGGATGCTTAATATTTCTCTTCTTTAGATAGCTGTTAGCCCTGTCTGTCACCAATCTACACATGGACAAAACATAGCAATTTCCAATTCAGCTTGACCTTTAGTTAATATGTGAATTGAGAATTCATCTCCAAATTCTTATCTAAATTGCCCAATCATGCCCTGGTCAGTTGTGGGAAGGGTATGGTGAGACAGCTACATGGCACTGCCCCCATGCTCCAGGTTGGGGACAGAGAGATTGCACTAAGGGGAGACACTGAAACCATGACTGAGCTATGCAGTAGGGTAAGCCTGGACTTGGACAATGGCCATGGGAATGGAAAAGACCATTTTTGAAAGAAACACCAAAAGGATTTAGTGACTGACTACATATGAGGAAAATAAAAGTAAAATATTTCAAAGTTGATGGAAAGTTTACATTTAAGTGTTTGAGAAAATCTTGGCATTTTGATATGGTCGGAGGATTCAGAAAGGAGATTTAATTGGAACTGAAAGGCTATGTAGCCATTTGGAAAAAACAATAAGTTTGAAACAATGGCAAGACATTTACATGGAATTAAGTAGACAGCTAAAAATATGAGACTGAATATGCGGCAATAAATAGAATTAGATATTATGCATTAAATACCTATATATAATGAAGTTCAAAGTCATTTTAAAAGTAAAAATGGAAAAGGATATTTCTGAAAGAGGATAAAAATAAAGAAAGAGTCAAGAGCCAAGAATTGAGACATTGGGAATAACTATAAGAAAGGAAGATTCAAGGCCCATAACCAAATGGCCAGCAAAGAAAATAAAGAATGAGTGGGCAGAGAAGCTAAGAAAAATAGAAGTAGAATTGTATTGTAAACGAGAAGCAGAGCCTGCTCCTCTCTAGCTTTTGTTTTCATTGTCCCAATTCAAACCCAGAAAGGGAGGGAGTACGTAAGGTAGGATTTTTACATCTCCGGTTTCTATTTTTCCTGAAAATAAGAATCTGATTTTTTTTTTTTCCTAGTTTTAAACTCACTGTTTTCTAAAACATTTATCAGTTCTTTTTTTCTAGTGGGAAATTAGTTAGCTCTACACAGACAGCTAGAAGAAAATAAATGCTTTTCATTTAAACCACTCTTTCAGTAATCCCCTTACCTGATCAAAGACTAAACGTATGAACTTTAAGTACAAAAGAAACCCGTTTCAAAACACTCAGAGCTGGAGAAAAGAGACGTGAACAATGGAAGTCTATTTTCAATGGTTAATGCTCTAATGAGAAATTGGCTACACCTTCCTCCACACTAGAAAAAGAAAAAGGAAGCTACAGTTAAAAGTTTGCTGCTCTTAAATTACAAAGAAAGAAAATGAAATCTTCCTGAAGTAAAATTAGAATAGTACCAGACGAAAGACTATGTACTTTCCAGATAATCTGCTTTGGCATAATAAGAAGGTATTGAGATCATGGACCCAACCTCCTGTGAGGCAATTTTCTTTCCAGCACTCTTATTGCAAATGCTATGACTGTATTAAATCTAGATACTTTCCCTGTATGTAGAAGCCTCATGGTTGTATTAATTGTTCTAGCAGCTCTGAACTGCTAGTGCATACTGAACCAACAGAATTGAATCAAACCCCTAACAATTTTCCACACCAGTGTCAGCCAAAACTATTTGTCTCTCTTCTGCATTTAATCAAATGATTTTTTAATCAGAATGTGAAAATTTGCATTTTCTTTATGATGTCTTTTCTCTTACATTTTAGTCCATGACTTTCAAATTTTTTTTGAATTTTTAAAAATATTTTTTAGTTGTCAATGAATCTTTTATTTTATTTATTTATATGTGGTGCTGGGTATCAAACTCAAGGCCTCACACATGGCAAGTAAGCACTCTACCACTGAGCCACATCTCCAGTCCCTTGAATTTTTATGTTGTCCAAGACATGCTATTTTCATAGCTTTCTGTTACCTACCAAAGTAATCGCCATGTCATATTTCCTCCCTCATCCATTCTAAAGTTGAGTTTTTGCTGAATGTCAAACATTTAGCTAGATGTCAGGAGAACAGAGATGTATCAAATAGCCTCTGTCCTCAAGAGGCCTATAATCTTAAAGGAGAAAAGGGAAAAAAATAAATTCAACAAACATTGTGACAAATGCAATGAAAGAGACAGGCTTTTTGTATATGAGATTCAAAAGGGGGTGTCTTACAGAGGTAGTAAGAAGGGAATGCGGTGATGTAGCGGGGATAAAGGGCACTACTTTATCAGGATAGACTTGCTGGAGAAGGCAGTGCTTCCTTTTCCTATTAATCACCAGAGCACTGTTGTGATGTGATACAGGGTCCTGAGAAAAGCACTGGAGAACTCTATAACCCAGTGTTTTTCAAAATGGGATGTCACACTAGCAGTGTCCAATCATCTGAAGACATCAAGTTACAATGGCACATTCTTAGGCCTTACCCCAAAAAACAGAATCTGAAATTCTGGGGTAGGTTTCAGATATCTGTGTTTTATAATGCCTTCTAGATAATTCTCATGCTCACTCAAGACCGAACACTTCTGCTCTCCGTAATGTCAGTCCTTTAATCCATGTCTTACAGAAGGCCTTTTGCTCCTGTGGTCACTGTGGGAGAAGGGGAGACACCCAAAGATGAAGTCCAAGGATCTGCTTAGGCGCATCGGCTCAGCCACTCACTACTCACTGACATTTGGAAAATTACTTAACCTTGACATGCAGATTCCCAGTTGATCATATCTACCTCAGAAGATTACTGTAAAACATCAAAGGAAAATAAGTGTAAGTTTCTAGCACAGTCCCTAGAAGAAGCCTTTTGCTTGATTGCTTGTTTTACAACAGAGTAAGTGATCTACTTTCACTTGCTATGAAAAAGCAACATAAGGGTTTAAAAACATATGTGGAGAGTGGCTGAAGAATACAGAATATTTAAATTTGTTCTTCTGGATAAGCAGGCATAAAAGCTCTCTTCAAGTATTTGAAAAAGCAGTACCTTAATCCATTTTAAGATAACTTTTCACTTATTCATCTGAAGAGAAGAAAGTGTTAGGAAGATTTAGACTCAGACCAATAAGAAATGTTCTAACAATCAAAAGACTTAGACAGGGGGCGAGGGGAGTCATTGCAATTTTCCAACATATAAGAAGATATTTCTACATTAGTGGGAAAATCAACCATTTATCTTTCCAACTAAGCATCGATATCTACTTCCACATGATTATTGCCTTTAACAGATTATTTTGCCTTGTTTCTGAAGATTTCCAAGCACTTCACAGAAATAATCACATTAGTTCTCCAACTGAGATGCTCCTGCTCTCTATAAATAAAGGGAGTTATTTACAAATGGGCCATCACACGTATGTTCACTATACATCATGAATATAAACATACAAATATAACTGCTCTCTGCATATTCTGAAAATTTTCATGACACACTTTATTGGTGGCATCCTACCAGCTACAGCTTCAAGTTTACACAAATATTGTGCCCTATCTTCACCTGACTTCATAAGAGAGGAAGCAAATGTGCAAATATATTAACCTTATTAAAATTTGTTCACTTCTCTGCTTCATGTTTTAGATGTTGTGGAAACATGCGTCATTTTAAAATAATGTTTCCTGTTACTATTCTTCTGCATGACAAAGTATTTGTTCTGCACTAAAATGAGGTAAATCCTGTTTTTTTTTTTTTTTTTTTTTTTTTTAATCTAAGAAAGGTCTGGGATCTATAAAAAGGAAAAGTTTCCAATGAAATTAAATTTCAAAGCTCAGAGAACTACATCAAAGCAATTAAGAAAGAGTAAGTTAAATATAGCTTTCCCCTGACAGAGAAGCTGCCCTTAGTAGGACACATTGCTATATTCTGTAACCAAATACACTGCCCCAGTTTACTTTAATTCTAGCTAAATCTACATACCCTCTAGAGTGGTATCCATAAGAAGCAAAGTACCATGGTTATTTAAATCTTTGATAATGTGAATAGCAATAATAGAGCTTGCCAGGTGCAAGTGATTGGCAGATATGCACATCAGATTCAACCAGACAATAAACACGCAGTGACCACACAGGTTACACAAGGAGTTGGCGACATCCAGGACAATGATGTGATAGGAAACACTGTAAGGTGCCTTTGTTCCAAAAGCAACTCTTCTAAGATTTATATACTGTACATGCCCCCAAAGGTAAACAATAGCATTAAACTCACAAAGAAGCTACTTGTCACATTGAGTTCCTTAAGAGCGAAGATATTGTCTCATCCATTTCTGTATCCCATAGGACCTGGCAAATATTGAATGCTCACTGAATTATTAACAAATAAGTAAATGAGCTAATGTGTGAGAATTGATATCTGCAGGTTCGTACATTCTCCCTTTGATGCATTTCTTCTCATATGGACTCACCTACTTTAAAATAACCACCAGGGGTTGCTATTTTTATATTTTATTAACTGGCAATATCTTTAGCATGCCTTCTCTTAACTGTAACACAATGCTGCAAATTGTATTTTCCAAAGGTGGCCTCATAATATATACCATCTCAAACACTCTTCCCACATATAACATTGATATTTGTCCCACTGAGCATAAGGTCTCTATATACCCCTTCTCTAGAGCCTCGATAGATTTTTATAATTGTCTTGACCATCAGGGTATGGTGGAAATGACACTAAGTCACTAGGTCATTAAAATGTCATGTATATCCATCTTGTTCTATTAGTATGCTCACTCTTGGAACCTACCCACTACTTTGTGAGAAAGCCAAGCAGCCATGGGGAAAGGCCACTTGTAATTTTTCCACTCCAAAGCCCCATATGAGGTTAGTCAGCACTAACCAAAAGACATGTGAGCAGAGCCCTCAGATTGTTCCAGCCCTCAAGTCACACTTAGTTTTCAAGTTACCCCAGGTGATACAGCAAGAAGCACAGACAAGCTGACCCTGCTAAATTTGGTCCAAATTGCAGATTCATAGAAAAAAAAGAACATATTATTCTTGTTTCAAACCACTAGGTTTGGAATGGTGAATCAATAGATAACTGTAAAACATACATAAAGAAAAGTGGATAATAAATGTACAGCTCAATAATTACTAAATGAGACCCTGTATAATCATCATCTAGTCTAAGAATTAAAGCATTACTTATGTCCCAGAAGCCTGTGCAGATCTGTCCCAGTTGCAACCCCTCGAACGTAACCATTATCCTGAATTCTAGCAGCAGAAATTAGTTTGGACTGTTTTGAAATCTGTATTAAAGGAATCATACAATAGCTACTCTTTTTTCCCTCAATATTATGTTTAGGTAATTAATGCATATTGTTGCATATAACTGTGGTTCATTTGCCTTCATTGCTGTGTATTATTCTATTGTAGAGTATACAATATTTTCTCTATTCTATTGTCAGATAGTTGAGATTGGGACAAATAATACTGCTATTAATATATTTATGCACATCTTTTTGTGTACATATGAATCATTTTGGGGCGGTGTTATATACGAGTGGAAACTCTGGGGCATAGAATATACATGCATTTATCTTTTATTTATGATACCAATCACTTCAAAGTGATTACACCAATTCATACTCCCAATGTAAATTTCTCCCCAATACTTTAATTTGACCCATTCTGCTGGATGATCTTATATGCATTTTCCTGATACCTAATGAAATTGGGCCCTTTGCACATTTGTTAATCATTTGTACATTTTCCTTTATAAATTGTTTGTTAAATTTACAATTTCTGTGAACTTTTTAACAGGGTAGTCTTGTTTTTTCTAATAGTACTTATAATACATTCTATAAGAGACTTTTCAACTGCTGGCTTCTCTTAAAGACTACTAGAATAATCTGATGATCAAGCAAAGCCAAGTTTATCAACCTGTTACAGTAAAAGGATAGCACCACTTTAACAGTCTTTAGTCTCGGAGAAAGGAAGTCAGAAGTGGATATTGTTGGGATTTTGTATCTAAAATCAAGTGATTTAAGCAGAATCCTTCAATATAGACATCTGATTGAAACTGGATACATTTTCTGATAAAATAGTGTACGGTTGATGGACACAACACGGCAAGGATCTTGATGTGAATCTTCGTAAATACCCAGTTACTCTGTGTGAGCTTTTCTACCAGGCAAGCAAACTACTGCCCTGAGGAAGGGTTGTTTTTCCAGATGAACAACCTATTGTTTGAACAGTTGTCAGGAATCTCCTGGAGCAAGCTGTAAACTTATTTATTAGTTTACAGTCTTATCTTTCCTCTTTGGTAAAAGTTGAGAACAAATTGTTAAGTGGTCTATTTTCAATGCTGAGAATTAACTATGTGGATGCCGGCAGACTCCATTGTACAGTCCTTTGTTAGAGAGACAGATTTCAAATATTGTTACTCCTTTATTATTGGCCTTTAGAGTGACCATCGTGACTGGCTTAGAATTCCCCCAGGTTTAGCCCTGCAAAATTTTGCATTCCAGAAAACTCCTCAGTCCCAACTGGGATGGTTGGTCACCCTCCTTGCCCGATTTCTCTTAAAAGTAACTTTCGTCAGACCAAATTAATGTAGTCTAATTTCACAATTAATGTTTAATGTAGTCTAATTTCACAACTTTTATTCAGGGTTAGTCCTTTTTTGAATTCTGTTAAGAAATCTTTCTTTGGACAAGTTTTTATGTATAAGCTAATCTTAATGAAGATATAATAAAAAATTTTGAGAACTTGATGGCTCAAATGGATTTCCTTCTCTAAAAATCTTTGTGTATACTAATTTAAAATCAATTCATCTGGACCAAAAGCTAAAAAAAAATCAGTCATTTCTATATTATTATTTGACACAGTGGAACAATATGCAAGTTTTGATAAACGAAAATGAATTATAAAAATTAATTTTTCCATAGGGTAATGATGTCTGCCTCATTCCACCATTTTTCATACCCCTGTCCCCCCCTCCCTCTCAATTCCCTCCTCGTAATCTAAAGTTTCTCCATTCTTCTCTTACCTCCCACCCCCCACCTCCATTATGTATCATCATCCACTCATCAGTGAAAACATTTGGCCTTTGGTTATTTGGGTTTGGCTTATTTCATTTAGCATGATATTCTGAAATTCCATCCATTTATCTGAAAATGCCATAATATTATTCTTCTTTATACTTTACACGAATGACATGAATCTACATCGTGCACAACCATAGAAATGAAAAAATGTACCCCATTTGTGTACAATGAATCAAAATGCAGTCCGTAAAATTTCTTCTTCCAAATACTGGTAGAACTAGTGCCTAAAGTTAGAAATATTCCAAACTTCTAGAAGCTATTTTTTTCTTTTGAAAAAGTGGTTTTTTGATTCTGTCCCTGTTCCTTTCAAGTCTCTTTCATCCTCACTCTCCTTTTTCAAAGTTAATGTCTTAAACAAGATGTGTACATTTTGTCCCATCTATTCTAGTCTAGACACCCTACAAAATGCTCATCATCTGACTTAAACCATTATGACAGGACTCACTCTTTTCATACCAGCTTAATCGCCTCATCTCCATGGTCGTCAGTTGAACCATTGTTTGGACATTCATGTCACTTCTGCTAACTCTGAGGCACTGTAGTTGACACTGACAGGGAGACAGATGTATACACAGCAGTCTGCCTGACAATTGTCCTTCATACTTCACAGTCCAAGTTTCAGAAATCAACATTCTTCACGTGTTTTCTCAAGCCCTTTATTACATTTTGCTGCCTCCACTTTCTTAATGTTGAGGCTTATATTTTCTTACCAATGTTCTTTGATGAGAGTTCAATTACTCTCCAAAATAAAATGCCTTTCCCTTGTACTAGGTGGAAACTAAATCATTGTTGACTCAGTTATAGAATGAATTAATATTTCCACATTTAGCCTTATACTTTTTCTCTGGTCTCATACTTCTTATAATTGACTGATTTTTTTTAATTTTACATGCTAGATATTTAAATATTTAAAACCTGGCTTAGATTTCCAGAGGTGGCCAAGATGGAGTAAGCCCACTACTGCTTCTCTCTCCCATTGATTATACCTAAAAGCTCTAGTTGAGAAAAGTTAAGTTCTGAGGACTCTGAAAAGTCATATTGGAGAGGGATGCTGTACCCTAAAGAATGAGTCATAACAAGCATGGTTTTCTTGTTTTAATAATTACGGTTTTATCTTTCAACTCAATGGAGCCTCAGTCACAGGGTTGCCTTGCAGCACTGGGATTGATAGTGCAGATATCTGAAACCAGTCTTTCTGGCCTCAGGAACTGAGAAGGTGGGCCTATGGTCCAACGAAAGTGGAAGAATGCCTATCACTTTCTTCTGTTTTCTCACAACTCTGCCTCAAAGGCAACCCCAGTCGACCTGAACTATATGGTGAGAGAGGATTCTGAGTATATCCACCATAAAGGAATGATAAAAGTTTAAGGTGATGAATATGCTATTATCCTGATTTGATCATAACCCAATGTATAAATGAATCAAAACAGTACATTAGACCCCCATAACCATATACATGTATTAGGTGCCAATCAAAAAAGAAAACACTAAGAAATTCTTTTTATCCACGTGGCATGTAAAGGGGGAAAGTATGTAATTGTATTTTCCCTTTTAGTCTAGCTGCATATATATCCCTTATGAAACTTTGAAAAAGATTTTTGTGTTATCTTTCAAAATTTCCTCTCTTTGATTTCTTTATTCTCACTTTTCAAAACTCTTCTTAACTGCATTTTGAACTTACTGGGTTGGTCTTCCAGTATGTATTTTCTCATAGATTTTTCAATGGCATAGAGTTTTTATGTTGTTTTTGTTATTTTAATTTGCTTGTTTTCACTTACTAGATTTCCCTAATTTGTCCCCAAATCTTAAGTTGTTTGTTTGTTTGTTTGTTTTTGTTTTTAGCTCTTATATTTTGTTTTCCTTAAGTTTCTTTCATCTGCTTTCAGTTTGTGTTGGTTTCTTTGGTTGAGTTCTGCTCTTGCATTATCAATGCAATGTTCTCAAATAACTCTAGAATACTAATTAGTATTTTATTATTGGATATTTTCTGCTCTTCTTAGAAAGTTTGTTTCTGTTAGTTGAGTTTTCTATTTGTGGTCATTCTTTTTCTGTTTTTCTTTATCTCACTTTCATGTTTTGGACTTGATTTAATTAGTCTAGAAAAGACCATTTTTATTCTTCAGAGTTATGTATTAAAATACTTTGCTTTATAACATGAAAGTAGGAAACCAGCCACCAAGCTGAAGGGTCTGGGCCATCATCTGGAGGTCTGAAACTTCAAATCCCCTAAACTCTGCCCCTACCCTCTGCAGATGATTATATTTTCTTTTCCCAAAAGCTACATGTCTTTTTGGTGGTTGTTGCTGTTTTTTTCACTTGAGTTGGGGGATAAAGCTAATGACAGAAATTCTATTATGTCGGGAGTTGGAAATATGGATAGAGTCATTAACCTTTTTTCCATCCAGATTTTAATTAATGACCTTCTGCATTAGTTATTATTGCTGCCATAACAAATCACCAAATGCTTAACAGATTAAAACTGCACAAATGTGTGACCTGAGAACTCTAAGCAGGCTCAGGTGCTTTCTCTTTTTATGGGATTATCAGGCTGCACCAAGGTATTGGTAGAGCTCCATTCCTTACCGGACACTCTGGAGGAGAATCTACTTCCAAACTCCTTCGCAGGTTGTTGACTGAGTTCCATCCCTTCAGCTGCAGGAGTGAGACTCCACTTCCTTTCTGGCTGTGGCCTGGGGCAGGCTTTACTCCTAGATGCTTCTCCTTAGGTTTTCCATGCAGCCAGTAGGTTGAGTCTGCTTCATGCCTCAAATCTCTCTGACTTTTCCTTCTGCTCTTTTTCACTCCAGCAAGAGAAAGGTCTTAGCTTCTAAAGTCTCCTGTGATTACATTGGGTGCACCCAGATAATCTAGGATAATTTTCCTATTTTAAGGTCTGGAAACTTAATTGCATCTGCAAAGTCCCATGAGCCATGGAATGTAACATATTCACAGATTCTAGGGATTAGGGTATGAACATTTTTGAGGGACTGTTCTGATTAGTCATCCTCATTTTAGTTCCATCTCTTGTTTCCACATTCTATTACAATTGAAAAATCTATACGATTTGGCCTCAAGTTCAGCCTACTCCATACATATTCTAGGAAATAGTCACAAAAGAGCAAGAATCTGACTAGAATTAGACTACTTGTCAGTAATACCAGGTGCTAAATGTAATAGAAAAATGACTTCACAATTTTGAAGGAAAATTATTTTCAATTTAGAATTCTAAATGCCAAAGACTGAACCAGTGTGAGTATAAAATATAAATACGCTCAAGCAACTAAGGACTGAAAATCTATGTCCCATGTACCCTCTTCTAGGATATTGCTTTAAAATGTACCCCAGCCAAAAAAAAAAGACATAAACCAAGCAAGAAGAGATGTGAGGGATAGGAAAGAGTTTAACCAATGCAAAAGACAGTGAAAAAAATTCTATAAAACCGGATGCTCAATGAGCCCAACAAAGCAATACTTTCATACTGGAGTTAGAAAGTTAAAAGATTCAAAACAGATATCCTGGAGAAAATGGATTCTATCAATATGATACTATCCTTGAGAAATTTTAGGAATTCAGAAATGCAATCAAGACAAAAAAATCGAAGCAAGATAAGTAAGGCAATTAGTAACTCCAGGAAAAACAAAAAGTGTCAGAAAAGAAATTAATCACAGGTTTTTTTCTTGGAAGTGCTGTGAACAATATCTATGATCATAATATAAATATGTCTTATTTATTTTTTAAAGTGCATAGTTATTCTAAATAAAAGCATCAAAAAATTAATTATAATTTGGGAGCTGAATACAGACAAAATAAGCAACAATGTAAAAATAAGCAAATAAGCTAACACATAGTGCCAGGAAAGGAGATTTTAAAGGAAGGGAAAAGACACCAATGCTTTTATTTTACAAAGTGCAGAGTTCAAAGACATTTGAACTGCCCACAATTAACAGAGCAAAAGATAGAGCTCTTGGTATTTTATTTGTCGCTGCAAAATTTATTAATAGGCAATAGAGAAACTAAAAACTAAATATTAATAAAGAAACTAAAAATACGAAGATGAAGTGAAAGCAAACTATATCCTTCTTTAACACAAGAATCAATAATATCTAATATTGATAAATTGCTTTTCTAAAAAGTATAAATATTGCTAAGAGTAGGGTCAGAAAATGAAGTCCTGCAGACCAAATCCAAACAAGAATGCTTTTTCAATTTCCGAAGAATGATCAAAGCAGAAAAATGTGTGACACAGACTATACATGACCCATAAAGCCAAAACTATTTGGTATCTAGTCTTTTAGAGAAAATTTTTGTCAATTGCTGGTTTAGAGTTGTAGTAACTACTGAAAAACACTTCTCCTTAGGTCTCTTATGCTGAAACACACCTTGGTGGGTTTGCTGAGAATACAACGCCTGGCCGCTCTTCACCAAATTATCTCAGACTGTTTGCAGGGAGCAACCTTAAAGAATGAGGCAATATCGCCACAGGTCGAAGAGCAGGCTTGTTTACTGCTAGTTATAAAACAGTGAACTCCCTAAACTCAAGGATCCCGCCCTGTCACACAGTGTAGGCCTTCAGCTGGCCCTCCCTTGTCACCTCACTGGAGCTTGAGGGGATGAGGGAACCAACACAAACACAGTGATGCACAGGCTGCTAGCTGTGCTGTCAGTAGGACGTCACCTTTCTCTGACCTAAGAGCATCTATGAAACAGTAGCAGATTAATTTACTCACTTGTCAGTAGTATGAATTCAAATTCCTGACCTGATAGAGACTTTCATCAGAACTAAAAACAGAAACAAGTAAATGTTTACCTTTGTACTAGAGCAGAGGGTGGAGGCCAGGCAGAGAATCATTACTTTTCATACAAGACCTTTTTACTATTTGACTTTTTAAAACTGTATATGTATATTACCTTGATTTAAAAATATATGTTTATACAGTCATGTGTTGCCTAAGGACAGGAATATATTCCAAGAAATGTGTTGTTAGATGATTTCATCATTGTGCAAACACAGAACGCACTTACACAAACTAAGACAGCTGGCACATCGCCGGGCCATTTCTTATGGAATCACTGTCATGAATGTGGCCCATTGTTGATTGAAACATTGTTGTGAGGCAAATGACTGTATTTTTAAAAAGACAATTCCAAACTTTATTATTTTTAATAAAATCAAGTCATATTTGAGACTTGTTTTAACAAACAGCTTCAGCTTCTACATAGAACTTTTAACCCTTGCACTCAGTCATGGTATGGTGAGGGCCAGAATATATAGAATGGCCAGCTGGAGGCTTCTTGATCAACAACCCCAATTGAACTCCCCGTCAACATACAGCACCAGCAACTAGCCAAGTGATGGAGACAATCCAGCTCAACTGAGCGTCCAGTTGATTTCAGCCCCCATCAACTAATCACAGAGCAGAACTGCCTAACTGATCCTAATTAGTGCATGCAACATGAGAGGTAATAAATAAATCATTCTTGTTGTTTTTAAGCTACTGGACTTTGGAGTTGTTTTTTATGCAGCAAGAGATAATCAAAATAGTACTGTTTGATGTACTTAACCTATGCAATAGATTAAAGGCATATGAATTAAAATTTTATCCCTTGAAGTGTCCATTGATTCAAATATCTATTTCTAATCTTTTATAACTTTTGGCTATTGATCAGTCATGCAAAAATTATTTTCCTTTGCAAGCAACCATTACTGAGGCATATGTCTTTTCTCTTTTTTAAATAATTCATTGTTTTTCTAGAAATAGATCTGCCACCTGTGTAGTATTATTAGGAAAATTTGCTTTTAAGGGACAAAAATAACTACTCACAGTTTACTCTGTTGTGTCTTATTAGGAATGTTTACTTTAGTATCATCTTACCAAGAATCTGATTTTCATTCTAATTAACCAATTAACTTGATTACACATAAACACAAAATTTTTTAAATTGCTTTTACCTGCAAAAGTACACATTGAGTTACATAACAAATACCTATGATATATAGATGTATGCCTTATGTCATTCAGTGATCTTAGTTATACTTTGGATCTTCTCACTCATATGAAGTATATTAACTTTAGAAGAAGCAAGAACCCTGTATTTGATTTGTAATTTGTATTTGATTGTGGAACCAACCTACATGCCCTTCAACAGATGAATGAATGAGGAAACTGTGGTATATATACACAATGGAATATTATTCAGTCATAAAGAAGAATAATATTATGGTATTTGCAAATAAATGGATGGAATTGGAGAATATCATGCTAAGTGAAATAAGCCAATCCCAAAAAACCAAAGGCCTAATGCTTCCCCTGATAAGTGGAGAATGATATATAATGGGGGTGGAGGGGTGGGGAGTAAGAGAGGAATGGAGGAACTTTAGATTATGTAGAAGGAAATAAGAAGGAGGGGGTTATGAAGAATGGTGGAATGAGACAGACATCATTACCCTGTGTACATGAATGATTACACAAATGGTATGAATCTACATCGTGTACAACCATAGAAACGAAATGATGTACCCCATTTGTGTACAATGAACCAAAATGCAGTCTGTAAAAAATTAAAAAATAAATAAGTAATTTTTTAAAAAAGATTCAGTTCGGCATCAACTGAGATTTTATTGCTTATTGATAAATATTTTCTCATTCTTGTGTCTGTTACTTTTTTTCCCCTCAATATGGTTTTTAACCTTTTCCTCTCTTCTCAAGTCCCCAACTTATCTATGGCTAATCTGACCCTCGGTCCATGATCTCATCCCATCATGTTATCTAGCTTCTGTTCTTTGCTTGTGTTAATATTTAGAAGAAATGTCTATTTTATTTTCCAAACTAAACTCTGCAAATGCTAATACTTAATTATAGCCTCTTTGGTAAGAAACTCTCCAGGAATCTTTTTATTGGATTTACCAAAATACCCAAGACCTTTCATGGACTTATGACCTTTTCATGACCCCCATGTCCTGCCTGCTTCCATAAAAATATATTAAAATTCACGTTTCTCTAGGTCTTATTAGTGTCACATTGATAATAATAAATCTAATTTCTCTAACTTGTAAGTCAACTACTTTACTACTTCCATTAGTCCCCAGTGTTTTCTGTGCATCCTTCTGGACTCCAGAAAATTTTTGTAATTTTACATTTTCTAATGGACCGTTCTCTTTCTACTTATCTAAGTTATACCTTTTTCTCTTCTATGACTGTTGTTTTAATGAAATTAGGAGGAAGGAAAGATAAATGCATGTAATATGTCTGCTTGAATTGGAATATTGTTCATTTTTCACTATGTGCTAATCTTATTTTATACATGCATAGATATCTCTGAGGCTTGTAATTTAAGGTTTTAATCCTTTTTTTTTTTTTTAATTCCTGGAATTCTCCCTATTTCTCCTGATGCTTTTTTTTTTTTTTAATTTGCTCTCTCTTTTATTGCAGGTTTTCCTCAAATACCTGTGATTCTTTGTTTCTTCTTCACAGAATAAAAGGTAATCAAAAGGCTGACCAGATGTGCTACCTGAGAGAATGAGCTTGTTGACTGGCAGGCTTCAATTTAGATTGAAAGGAAACTTAGCTATTATGTTCCTTCTTTAACTCTGCAGCTCAGGTTGATCGGGTATCTTTCGACTGAACTTGACTTCAGAATATTCTAGACTATGGTTTCCTTCACTCAGTTCATCAGTTACCACTCTGCCCTCAACTTTATGACTTCAAGGATTTTTTAAATGTCATTTTCACTGACTATCGCTTCCCCAGTTCATTATTTCTGTTGAATAATAAATAACTCCTTTATTACTGTTTCTGTAATTAGATCATGGAAGAGAGAGTTAATAAACTTGTCTTTAGTCTAATATTAGAAACTCAAATTCAATTTTTTGTTTTTGTGAGAGATTTTTTGACATCTCACCTCTCCTTCCCTCAGCTGCCACTCATTGGCTCTAGAATTTCACTGACTTCTGATCATTAGCCTATTAAAAAGCAATAGAATCATTGATCTTAGTATTAATGGATTGATCTAGTTCACTCTTATCTTACTGTGCTAAGTAATTTATCCCTAGAAAGTCGAGAATATAGGAAGATTTCCTGTTCATTAATATCTCTATCCACAGATGGTCTTAGGAGCTTGGTTTCCAGCAACAGCAACCTGAACCTGCATTGACCATTTGTAGACATTTATTTATTTCCACCTCCTCTGAAGTAACAGCCCTTTATTCCCTCAAATCTTGGTAACTCAATATCCTGAACAGTATTCTGATCCTTCTCACTCTTCTCTGTAGATCACAGGTGGTTATTTTGTACTATAACATTCCTGTGTACATCTAGGTAGAAAAACAGAAGGCAAAGTGTAATTTTCTAATGATGACAGAAAATAGGGCACTAAGGAAACTCACTGGCACAGGCAATTTTGAGTCTTCTCTCTCCTACCTCCAGGATCTCATTAAAAGTCAAGGAAGTAGTACATAAAAGAAACACAGTTAAAGATATGTCACCTAATTATTTAATAGTTTATTATGTATGATAATAGGAGTTTCCTACATAATAAATCTAATGCAGTCCCTATAAGTTTGTGCTGAAATTCAACTCTTGGTCATACACAATTCAAACATTTAAAGAATATTCCCCTGGATTGACATTTAATATGGTGTGATACTTAAGTTTGCAGATCAATGAAGGTATAAATTACTCTGATAAGAGGTTGCTGAAATTGAAGATATTCTAGCACTTTGTACCTTTAGGTTTTACTATACTCATAATAAAAAAAAACTTTTCGATTTTATTGCTGTCCCATTATTTTTAAAAAGTCACCTTATTAGGACATTTATTCTATTTGTTAACTGCTCATCATGAAAGCTTTTGTAAAAGCCTGAGAGTATTTTATTTTTAAAAAAATGCAATTTTTGGTATCATGATTTGTTATAGGTAACATGATTCATTTTTTGTTTCTTGCTCTTATCAACATAAAGAAAAATATTTGGATCCTTAATATATAGAAACACATTTTGATGCAAATGTAAGTATCTTGGATATACAACTGCCAAAAAACTTTTAGTTTATAAGCAAAACAAACTAATTTTAAGGAGAGATTTTTAAAATTCAAACCTCAAGAATTCCCCCAGTCATAAATCAATTATTTATACCTGAAATTTCCATATATAACACTGTATCATCGGTTAACATCTGGACTTCTTTATTTCACATATGCATAATGCCACCAAAACACCAGAATGTCTGCTGTTAAGTCCTCAGAATGCCCTTTCCAACTAATGGTACTGGGATAATTGAATAACAAAATGAAAAGGAGTAGAACTGAACACCTATCTCATACTACATAAGAATTTAATTCAAAAGGGATCATAGAATCAAATATAACAGATAACTTTAGAACTCTTAAGGTAAATCAGTAACTTCATAACATTACAACAGGCGGTGATTTCATAGATATAACACATAGGGCACAAGCAGAAGCATTTTAAAAGGTAGATTGGACTTCATCAAAATTAAACATTTTCATGCTTCAGAGGACACCAAGAGAATAGATGGGAAGAAAATATGCAGATAATCTGATAAGGGAATTGTATTCAGAATAAGTAACTTTTACTTAACAATTAAAAATTCCCCAAATCCTAATAAATAAATGAGATAAAAGCACAAGAATACACATTTCTCCAAAGAACATATACAAATGATCAGAAAACTCATGAAAAGATTCTTAGTTTCTCTAGTCATTAAGAAAATGCAAATCAAAACCACAATGAGGTACCACATCCAAACCTCTAGGATTACTGAAACTGAAAAAAAAAAAAAGACAGACAATTGTTGGGGAAGATGCAGAGAGACTGGAGCCCTCATACATTGTTGATAAGAATGTAAATAGTGAGCTGGGGATGTAACTCAGTTGGTAGAGTGCTTACCTCACAAACACAAGGCCCTGGGTTCAATCCCCAACACCGCAAAAAAAAAAAAAAAATAATAATAATAATAATAATAATAATGTAAATAGTGCAGCCACTTGGTAAACAGTCCCCCAATTACTATGTGATGCAAAAATTCCACCCCTATGATATGTACAAGAGAAATAAAAATATATGTCCACTTAAAAATTTGTACACAAATGTTAATAGCCAATTATTTACAAAGAACCCCAAAGTGGTAACAATTTAAAGTCCATCAAAAGATGAAAGTATAAACAAAATGTCACAAATCCACACCATGGAGTATTATTTGGCAATAGAATGGTATGAAGCACTAGTGGAGACTACCATATGGACGAACCTTAAGGATATTATGCCAACTAAAAGCAACCACACACCAAAGGTGATATATTGTATGTTTCATTTTTAGTCACTGTTTCCAAACAGGCAATTTCATAGAGATAGGAAGTAACAGTGGCTACTAGGATACAGGGAGGAGGAAAGAGGTATATTTTCTTTAAAGTGAGATGAAACTATTCTAAAATTAGATGGTGATGATATTTGCATAGTCCTGAAAATACACTAAAAACAGTGAGTTGTATGCTTCTCAAAAGATTAAATTGATGGTATTTGAATTATATCTCATTAAATCTATCAGTTTTTTTTTTAAACTTAGTGGTGGGTATCATTCTTTTAGAGTATTTCTATAATTATATATTCACTATGTATCCTTTCTTAAATGTTGAATCTTCTAACTAAACTTCTGCATGTTAAAATTGAAGTTTCAATTAATCATCAACTAATAAAAGATGAAGGGGTTCATTGTGAGTTGCTGGATCATGATATGCAAGTTTTCAAAGGAAGTTTCCAAGAAATTCTTTTTTATCTTTTGAACCTACTGTGAACTTTGAAATATTAAGGCACAAGAGTGTGGAAAAGAGGATCCTGTGAGGAGGATTGGTTGAGATATGCCTAAAGAAAGCTCCAATTTGTGTCTTCTAACTCTTGGGATAGATAGAAGATGCCACAAGTCCTCTGGAGGGAGTCCCTGGGGCTACTTGAAGAACTTGCCAGACAACCACCTAATATGGAGGACCTTGCTAATGAAGGTCTGAACTTCTCAGGGAATTCAGAGAGTGAAAACCAAACTATACATGGGTGTAATTCAGGAGAGAAAGAAGGCATTTCCTGGGTTTGTGGGGAGCAAATGGAGAAACAGATACTTCCCTGGAAGGAAAGTAATAGAGCAGATACTAAATCATTTTGGGTTCTGTCCTCTGGCATAGCTTACAGGTTCAGAAGGGCCCAGAGCAGAAAGCTGGAATCTTGTGTGTGCAGAAACTGAAAAGTCTACCCAGAAGAGGACAACCTACTTGAGTCAAAAGGATTACCGAGGAGGGAGCCAGTAAGCACATTCTGCAGCCTCCAAGAACAGTTTTCTACAGAGAATGGGACAGCTAAAAACAGAGAGCAGTTCCAGAAAGTGAGAAGGCAGCTCACTACAATCGGGAAGACCTACCCCACATCTACCTCTTTCTTCACTACTCCCTCTTATCTCTCCATCCTTGGAGAAGTTAAAAACCAGTTAGCAAGAGGGATTGGCAAGGCAAGAAAAATAAGAAACCAACGCCAACCCCTCCACTTGCCCACCTGAATCTTCCAGTTTACGTTTGACTCAACATGATGGCGATGAGTGGAGGGTCCATGAGAACAAAGGCATCATCAGATTTGATCTTTAGTTATTGTTCAATATCTAACCCTGTGGCTGGCTCTGGCTCACAGTAAGTACCCAAGCAATATTTTTCAAAATTGAGCAAACTATAGAAAGAATAAACCACCAGAAGAGACCTCTAGATTCTCCTTACTCGCATGTGTCTGTCTCTCTCAGACTGTGTGTTCTTGTCCCTGCCTCAGTACTCATTAACAAAAGACCACTGAAGTGAATCCTCCCAGGAAAACTCACATCCTCAGAAATATCTTAACTGCTTGTGTACAGCAAAAGATATAACCTGACCAAAACTTTTTCCAGGTAGTACTGTCACAGGGGAATAGGGTACATTCTTTTTTTTTTTTTTAATAATGTATTTTTTTTATTGTAAACAAATGGGATACATGTTGTTTCTCTGTACATGGCGTAAAGGCGTACCATTTGTGTAATCATAAATTTACATAGAGTAATGTTGTTTGATTCATTCTGTTATTTTTTTCCCTTCCCCCCACCCCTCCGACCCCTCTATTCCCTCTATACAGTCCTTCCTTCCTCCATACTTGCCCCCTCCCTAACCCTAACTCTAACACTGACACTAATCCCTTCCCTTCCCCCATTATGTGTCATCATCCACTTATTAGCAAGATAATTTGTCCATTGGCTTCTTGAGATTGGCTTATCTCACTTAGCATGATATCCTTCAATTTCATCCATTTGCCTGCAAAAGCCATAATTTTATCATTCTTGATGGCTGAGTAATATTCCATTGTATATATATATACCACAGTTTCTTTATCCATTCATCAATTGAAGGACATCTAGGTTGGTTCCACAGTCTGGCTATTGTGAATTGAGCAGCTATGAACATTGATGTGGCTGTATCTCTGTAGTATGCTGATTTTAAGTCCTTTGGGTATAGGCCAAGGAGTGGGATAGCTGGGTCAAATGGTGGTTCCATTCCAAGCTTTCTAAGGAATCTGCACACTGCTTTCCAGAGTGGCTGCACTACTTTGCAGCCCCACCAGCAATGTAAGAGTGTCCCTATCTCCCAAACATCCTCGCCAACACCTGTTGTTGCATGTATTTTTGATAATCGCCATTCTAATTGGGGTGAGATGGAATCTTAGGGTAGTTTTGATTTGCATTTCTCTTATTACTAGAGATGTTGAACATTTTTCCATATGTTTGTTGATTGCTTGTAGATCTTCTTCTGTGAAGTGTCTATTCATTTCCTTAGCCCATTTGTCGACTGGATTATTTGTATTCTTGGATTAGTTTTTTGAGTTCTTTATAGATTCTGGAGATTAGTGCTCTATCTGAAGTATGATTGGCAAAGATATTCTCCCACTCTGTAGGCTCTCTCTTCACATTGCTGATACTTTCCTTAGCTGAGAGAAAGCTTTTTAGTTTGAATCTATCCCAGTGGTTGATTCTTGCTTTTATTTCTTGTGCTATGGGAGTCCCGTTAAGAAAGTCTGGTCCTAAGCTGACATGTTGAAGATCTGGACCTAGTTTTTCTTCTATAATCTGCAGGGTCTCTGGTCTGATTCCAAGGTCCTTATCCATTTTGAGTTCAGTTTCGTGCATGGTGAGAGATATGGGTTTAGTTTCATTCTGTTGCATATGGATTTCCAATACTCCCAGCACCATTTGTTGAAGAGGCTATCTTTTCTCCATTGCATGTTTTTGTCACCTTTGTCTAGTATGAGAAAATTGTATTTATTTGGGTTTGTGTCCATGTCCTCTATTCTGTACCATTGATCTACCTTTCTATTTTGGTACCAATACCATGCCGTTTTTGTTACTATTGCTTTGTAGTATAGTTGAAGATCTGGTATTGCAATACCCCCTGTTTCACTCTTCCTGCTAAGGATTGCTTTAGCTATTCTTGGTTTCTTATTCTTCCAGATGAATTTCATAATTGCTTGCTCTATTTCTGTAAGGTACGTCATTGGGATTTTAATTGGAATTGCATTGAATCTGTACAGCGCTTTAGGTAGTGTGGCCATTTTGACAATATTAATTCTTCCTATCCAAGAACATGGAAGATCTTTCCATCTTCTAAGTTTTTCTTTAATTTCTTTCTTTAGTGTACTGTAGTTCTCATTGTAGAGGTCTTTCACCTCTTTTGTGAGATTGATTCCCAAGTATTTTATTTTTTTCGAGGCTATTGTGAATGGGGTAGTATTCCTAATTTCTCTTTCTGAACATTCATCACTTACGTATGAAAATGTGTTGGATTTCTGGCCATTGATCTTGTAACCTGCTACTTTACTGAATTCACTTATGAGTTCTAAGAGTTTTCTGGTGGAATTTCCAGGTTCCTCTAAATATATAATCATGTCATCAGAGAACAGGGATAGTTTGAGTTCTTCTTTTCCAATTCGTATCCCTTTAATTTCTTTGGTTTGTCTAATTGCTCTGGCTAGAGTCTCAAGAATGATGTTGAATAGAAGTGGTGAAAGAGGGCATCCCTGCCTTGTTCCAGTTTTTTGGGGGAATGCTTTCAGTTTTTCACCATTTAGAATGATATTAGCCATGTGCTTAGCATAAATGGCCTTTACAATGTTAAGGAATGTTCCCACTATCCCTATTTTTTCTAGTGTTTTGAGCATGAAGGGGTGCTGTATTTTATCAAATGCTTTTTCTGCATCTATTGAAACAATCATGTGATTCTTGACTTTAAGTCTATTGATATGGTGAATTACATTTATTGATTTCCTGATGTTGAACCAACCTTGCATCCCTGGGATGAAACCAAATTGATCATGGTGCACTATCTTTTTAATATGTTTTTGTATGTGATTTGCTAAAATTTTGTTGAGAATTTTTGCGTCGATGTTCATTAAGGATATTGGTCTGAAATTTTCTTTCCTTGATGTGTCTCTGTCCGGTTTAGGTATCAGTGTGATATTGGCTTCATAGAATGAGTTTGGGAGGGTTCCCTCCTCTTCTATTTTGTGGAATACTTTGAGAAGTATTGGAATGAGCTCTTCTTTAAAGGTTTTGTAGAACTCGGCTGAGAACCCATCTGGTCCCGGACTTTCTTTGTTGGTAGGCTTTTGATGACTTCTTCTATTTCAGTACTTGAAATTGGTCTATTTAAATTGTTTATGTCCTCCTCATTCAGTTTAGGCAATTCATATGTCTCTAGAAACCTGTTGATGTCTTCGAAATTTTCTATTTTGTTGGAGTATAGATTTTCAAAATATCTTCTAATTATGTTTTGAATTTCAATCCTGTCTGTTGTGATATTTCCTTGTTCATTCCGAATTTTAGTGATTTGGGTTTTCTCTCGTCTTCTCTTTGTTAGTGTGGCTAAAGGTTTATCGATTTTGCGTATTTTTTCGAAGAACCAACTATTTATTTTGTCAATTTTTTGTATTGTTTCTTTTGTTTCAATTTCATTGATTTCAGCTCTGAGTTTAACTATTTCCTGTCTTCTACTACTTTTGGTACTGGTCTGTTCTTTTTCCAGGGCTTTGAGCTACGGTGTTAGGTTGTTTATTTGTTGAGTTTTACTTCTTTTATTAAATGTGCTCCATGAAATAAATTTTCCTCTAAGTACTGCTTTCATAGTTTCCCAGAGATTTTGATGTGATGTTTCTTTGTTCTCATTTACCTCTAAGAATTTTTTAATATCCTTCCTAATATCTTCTGTTATCCATTCATCATATAATAGCATATTGTTTAATCTCCAGATGTTGGAATAGTTTCTGTGTTTTACTCTTTCATTTATTTCTAATTTCAATCCATTATGATCTGATAGAATACAAGGTAGTGTCTCTATCTTCTTGTATTTGCTAACATTAGCTTTGTGGCATAATACATGGTCTATTTTAGAGAAGGATCCATGTGCTGCTGAGAAGAAAGTGTATTCGCTCTTGGTTGGATGGTATATTCTATAAATGTTCGTTAAGTCTAAATTATTGATTGTGTTATTGAGATCTATGGTTTCTTTGTTCAATTTTTGTCTGGAAGATCTGTCCAGTAGTGAGAGAAGCATGTTAAAATCACCTAGTATTATTGTGTTATGGTCTATTTGGTTTCTGAAATTGAGATGGATTTGTTTGACATACATGGATGAGCCACTGTTTGGGGCATAGATGTTTATGATTGTTATATCTTGCTGATTTCTGCTTCCCTTAAGCAGTATGAAATGTCCTTCTTTATCCCTTCTGACTAATTTTGGCTTGAAGTCCACATTATCTGAAATGGGGATGGATACTCCAGCTTTTTTGCTGAGTCCATGTGCAAGGTATATTTTTCCCCATCCTTTCACCTTTAGTCTATGGGTATCTTTTTCTATGAGGTGAGTCTCTTGCAGGCAACATATTGTTGGATCCTTCTTTTTAATCCAATCTGCCAGTCTATGTCTTTTGATTGATAATTTCAGGCCATTAACATTCAGGGTTATTATTGAGATATGATTTGGTTTCCCGGTCATATGGTTCATTTTTAAAATTTTATTTATTTATTTAAATGACACTACTTGGTTCCTCCATTATTTGACAATTCCTTTAGGATAATTCCTCCCTTTGCTGATTTGCTTCTTTGTTTTTCATCTCTTCCTCATGAAATATTTTGCTGAGAATGTTCTGTAATGCTGGCTTTCTTCTTGTAAATTCTTTTAGCTTTTGTTTATCATGGAAGGATTTTATTTCATCGTCAAATTTGAAGGTAAGTTTTGCTGGGTATAAGATTCTTGGTTGGCATCCATTTTCTTTCAGGGCATGAAAAAGGTTGTTCCAGGCCCTTCTAGCTTTTAGGGTCTGGCTTGTAAAATCTGCTGATATCCGTATTGGTTTCCCCCTGAATGTAATTTGGTTCTTTTCTCTCACGGCCTTTAAAATTCTGTCTTCATTTTATATGTTAGGTATTTTCATTATAATGTGCCTTGGTGTGGGTCTGTTGTAATTTTGTGTATTTGGAGTCCTATAAGCCTCTTGAACTTGATTTTCCATTTCATTCTTCAGATTTGGGAAATTTTCTGCTATTATTTCATTGAATAGATTGTTCATTCCTTTGGTTTGTTTCTCTAGGCTTTCCTCAATCCCAATAATTCTTAAATTTGGCCTTTTCATGATATCCCATAGTTCTTGGAGATTCTGTTCATGATTTCTTACCATCTTCTGTGTTTGTTCAACTTTGTTTTCAAGGTTAAATATTTTGTCTTCAATGTCTGAGGTTCTGTCTTCCAGGTGTTCTATCCCACTGGATATGCTTTCTATGGAGTTCTTAATTTGGTTTATTGTTTCCTTCATTTCAAGGATTTCTGTTTGTTTTTTTTTTCAATATCTCTAACTCTTTATTGAAATGATCTTTTGCTTCCTGTATTTGCTCTTTTAACTGTCGATTGGTGCGATCATTCAATGTCGGCATTTGCTCTTTCGTCTCATCATTCAGTGTGTGCATTTGCTCTTTCATCTCATCGTTTGCTTCCCTGATCATTTTAATTATGTACATTCTGAACTCCTTTTCTGTCATTTCTTCTGCCATGCTGTCATTGGGTTTTATTGATGTAACATCTAGATTTGTTTGCGGCATTTTCTTTCCCTGTTTTCTCATATTGTTCAGGTATCAGTGGACCGCTGAGTTATTGCAGATTTCCTCTATTGACTTACAATGTCCCTGAAGATTTCTATATATATCCCCTCTTAGCCTTCAGTAGGCTGAAGTCTTGGAGGAAGTTGATAATGTGGTGCTCCACAAGGAAGCTGCCTCTCTAGGAGTGGTGGCCTTCAGGTGGGGTATATATCCTGCTGGTGGGCAGAGGTGCCTCCACTTGTTGACCAATGGTCATCCAAAGGGGAACTAGGCTGTGGGCTGAGGCAAGGCCTGTTTGGGCCTATGTCTCTAGTTTTACCATCCTTGTGGGGAAACCTCACCCGGCAGGGAAGACTCACGTGGTGGGGAGGTCTCGCTGGTCAGTTCCCCTCCTAGAGGTTCCCCTCAATTTACATCTACCGCCTGGGCTGGGCTGCCTTCCTCTGCAAAGTTCCCAGGGGCCCGGCCCTACATCCTGGGCCTGGGAGCCTCACCCTTCGCAGATGAATCTCCTTAGGCTGCCCCTCCTCAGAGAATCTGCCCGCAGGCCTGGAACCTTCGCTCCACCCTTAAGCGTGTCTCTGTGCAGCTCTTCCACCCAGAAGCCTCCTAGATCCTGGGACCCTGCTCTGCACCTAATCGCCTGGCTATGCGGCCCCTCCTCTGAGCAGCCACCTGGGGCCCCGTACAATCGCTCTGAGTCCCAGAGACCTGCCGCACACCTCTTCCTCCAGACAGCCGCCCCGTATTCCGGTGAGGTCACTAGGAGTCCAAGCAACTCACTGTGTGCCTCCTCCTCCCACCAACCACCCGTTGCCCTGGGCATTCACTCAGAGTCGAAGTGACCTGCCCCGTTCCTCCTCCTCCTCCAGGTAACCCCCCGGGTGTTCAGGAGCGGTTGCTCTGAGTGGCTCTAAATCCACGTGACCCGCTGCATGTGTCCTCTGGGCAGCCGCCCGGAGCTCTGGTGCAGCCACTCGAGACCAATTGACCCACCGCGCTTCTCCTTCAGGCAGCCCCCTGTGTTCAGGAGCGTTCACTTTAAGTCCAAACCACTCACCAATCACCGCCTCCTCTGAGCAGCGGCCTGGAGCTCTAATGCAGTCACTGCGAGTCCAAACAACCCGCCGCACTCTTCCTCCTCCTCCTCCTCCTCCTCCTCCTCCTCCTCCTCAGGGCAGGCCCCGGTGTTCAGAAGTGGTCTGAGTCCAAACAGCTCACCACACAGCCCCTCCTCTGGCAACCGCCTGTAGCTCTGGTATAGTCACTCCGAATCCAAGCAGCCACGTTCCTCCTCCTCCTCCTACTCAGGGCAGGCCCCGGTATTCAGTAGTGGTCTGAGTCCAAACAGCTCGCCGTGCAGCTCCTCCTTTGGCAACTGCCTGTAGCTCTGGTGCAGTCACTCTGAATCCAAGCGGCCACGCTCCTCCTCCTCCTCCTCAAGGCAGGCCCCGGTGTTCTGAGTCCACACAGCTGTCCTCGCCACTCCTCCCCTGGGCAGCCACCGGAGCCCCAGTGGTTGCTCCGAGTCCCAGCGCTGTGCTGAGTGGCCTCCTTTACGACACTCCCATTTGTCCGAGTTCACTGCTCCAGCGGGGAGAGGGGTGTCTCGCCGGCAGCTCTACTTCACAAAGTTCCCTACGTTCTGGGACCACCGTCCCATCCAGGACGCCTCCCCAACGGGAGAGACTCACCTGGCTGCTTTGAATTGGTTCCAAGTCTCTCAATATCTCCTCTTTTGAATCCTGAGTCCTAGAGCAACATGAAATGCAGCCACCCTCTAGTCCGCCTTCTTGAAACCTCTCTAGGGTACATTCTTGAACCAAGATCTCTGTCAGTTTTCAATCAAACAATTATGATTTAGACCATTAGGAGATACAAAGAACTTTAAAGATCAATCTAGTTCATCCCTCTTCATTTACAGATATTTAAGTCCTCTGAGAAATGTGAGGACAAGGAAAGAATGCTTACTTATATCCTACAACAAAACATGAGATACACATGATAAAGAACTGATCAATGGCAAGTGACAAGGCTGGTGTGTAGGTGGTTTTTGGTGAAACTTAATTTGATGTCTTTTTTTTTTTTCAAATTATTTAAAATGTTTATATTTAATACACATTTCCTGTAAGTTCAGAAAAGTGTAAAGTAAAAAAGTAAAAACTTCAATTAAACTTAAAAGTATTCAAACTAGAAATCAATCATAATTCCATCACCAAAAAGTACCCACTGTGGCTCAGTGGAGAGTGTGTGCTTACCATATCAGAAGCCCTGGGTTCAATCCCAGAGAAAAGAAAGAGGGCAAGAGAGGGAGGGAGAGAGGAAGAAAGGAAGGAGAAAAGGAAGGAAGGAAGGAAGGAAGGAAGGAAGGAAGGAAGGAAGGAAGGAAAGAAGGAAGGAAGGAAGGAAGGAAGGGAGGAAGGGAGGAAGGAAAGGAGGGAGGGGGGGAGGAAGGAAGGAAGGGGTTGTAAAAATATGTCATTATTTTACTATAGCCCATGTCGTTTCTAAAAACAGTAACACCGATGCTTACTGAACACTGTAACTGCAGAACTCGTTAACTTAACTCGTTACAACTCATAACTTGAAGTGGACAGGTCTATCAAGCAATAATCAAGATCTTCAGGTTGTCAGGTTGACTGCCATGACCTGCTCTAATGGCCAAAACAATTATTTCTATAGCCCAGGCAGAACCTTAGGCATAAGACTAGTTAACTGGTATGTAAAACCACAATCTCATTTTTTGAATAATGGATTTATTGAAATATAATTCACATACCATAAAATTCACCCATTTAAAGTATACTAGTTGGTGGACTTTAATACATTCACAGAGTAGTACAATCAGCCTCACTATTTAATTTTAGAGCACTTTCATCAGCCCAATAAGAAATCCCATATTTGTTTGCAGTCATTTCCTATTCTCTTCTCTAAGCCCTGGGCAAATACTGGTCCATTTTCTGACTCTATAGATTTGTGTGTTGTTTCTTTAACTTAGCATAATGTTTTTAGCTCCATCCATTTGTAGCATGTATCTTTTCTGTGGCTATATCACATTCTGTGTGTGCATTTATCAAGGATGGATATTTTGATAGTTTCCATTTGGGGGCTATTATGAAGAGTGTGAATATAAACACTAGTATATAAATGTTCATTTCTTTCTTTGGGGGAGTATGTGTATATATGTACATACACATATACACATATGTGTGTGTATATACTTTCTCACATTAATTGGTATCTACAATTTTATGTATATATGAAATTGCTGGTATGAATATCATCCCAAATGTGTTCATAAAACCTGTGAATTTTACTTTATGTAACAAAAGGATTTTGTAAATGTGACTAAGTTTAAAATATATATATTGCATTGGGGAGATTACTCTGGGTTCTTCCGATTAGCCTCAAGTAATTAAAACTGAATTTAAAACCAGGACATAGGAGTCAGAGACACAGAAGAGGCAATGTTATATATTTGTAAGGTGGAGGGAAAGGCTACAAGTCACTAGATCCTGCAAAGGGCAAGGACATCACTTCTGGCAGTCTCCTTGATTTAACCTAGTGAACCTGACTTCATATTTCTGATATACAGAACAGTAAAAGAACAAATTTGTGTTCTCTTCAGCCACTAAGTTTGTAGTATTTATTGCAGGAGCAATAGGAAATTGATTCATGGGGTTATATAGAAACTCTATGCTTAGCGTTTTGAGAAATGTTCAGACTTTTTCCAAAGTGACTGTACTACATTACAAGCCCACCAACAATGTGTGAGAGTTTCAGTTTCTCCACATCCTTGTCAACACTCGTTATTCTCTGCCTTTTATTTTAGCCATCCCAGTGGCATATTTAGATTTGTGGTCAATTTTGAAGTACTTTTTGTTGTAGCATGAGGTAAGCACTGAAATTCATTTTTTCAACTGTGTGTGGATATGCAGTTGTCCCAGCATATTTTGTTGACAAAATTATTCTTTTTCTATTGAATTGTCTCCACACTGTTGGATATCAATTGATTATAAATGGAATCTCAATACAAATCCATTGAACTGTAGGGCTCTCTTTATGTTCATACCACAGTATTTTGATTACTAGAGCTTTGTGGCTTTTAAGTCAGTAGTCTTGACTATTCCAACTTAGTTGCAGTTTTTCAAGATTAATTTGACTGTGCTGAATCTCATGCATTTCCATATGAATTTTAGGATTATCCTGTTCATTTTTGAAAAAACCAAAAAAAGTCATCTTGGATTTTGATTGGGTTTGCATTGCCTCTGTGGACTAATTTGGTGAGAACTGCCATCAGAAACATATTAAATCTTCTGATCCAGTAGCACAGGTTGTCCTTCCAACTTTTAGGTTTTTAAGTATGTCTTTTCATGAAATCTTATAATTTTTTATATAAAATTCTTCTATTTCTTTTATTAAATGTTTCTCATTTTTAGTGTTATGGTAAATGGAATTGTTTCTTAAATTTTTCAGGCAATCCACAAACCAAATTTAAATAATTTTATCTCTCTATAGTATAAACTATTGTTGAGGTTTTTCCTTTTTATTATTTCTCCCTCCATCATACAATTTATATTAGTTTTTTCTTGCTCTAAAATGTAAAACTACTTTTATATTTTAATGTAACGCATTCTCTTCTACAATGTATGACTTTAGAGTATCATTGAGTTTTTTTTTTTTTTTTTTTTTTTTCTTTCCAGGAGACTCTTAGAATAAAAGGCATATTGTTTACCATTTAGTCCAAACTATTCACATCCCAGGTGAGGACCAGGCCCAAGAGGTGGAATGATGGTCTGGAATGTATGGAAGAAATGATTCTTCTGACTCTTTACTTAGAACTTCTTCCTTTTTATAAAACTAAGACTCTAACTTTCATTTGTCTTAAATTTTTAAATTCTTATAGAATGAGAAGCATACCAAGTTAAGTGCCTTTGAGCAGCACCTAGCACAACACATAGATGTTTTAAATGGGTTCCTCTCATTATGACAACTAAGTCATGAAACCCCTGGTCCTGTGACTGGAACTCCATCTTATGAAACTCCTATTTTAAGAGTTTCTCACATTAATTAGTATCTATTTTTTTCCTTTCGTTGTTGCAAAGTAATTATATATGCAGTATGACTTGGTAAAGGAGATAACACCAATTCCATCCTCAAAGCTTTTAGGATGGTAATATTCAGATTTATGGGTATTGTAGTTCTTTTTGATTGCAGAGTTCAAAAAGTTTCATACACCTTTTGTGGTGATAAGAACCATAAATTATCTTTGATTTAATGACTGCCTCCCGTTGCAATGACAGTACCTAATGGTAGCAATTGACTATGCTTACCTCAATTATTCAAATGCAGGATTATATCTGTAGAGTAAATTGAAAAAGATGCCTTGCAAGCTGGATGAGTTGGTATGAAGTGTAATTTCACCTGGCGGGAGTGGGGGAGGATTGATTCAGACTTGTAGAAGAGAAGTTAAAGGGGAGCGATGTTTTTAAATGTGCAATTAAACAACTTAGGTGGAGGTCAGTCCCAAAAACAGTCTTCTAGTGTGTTCATTAGAAATAGTGGCCTAATTCAGTGTATAAAATTCAAAAGTGTAAGACAGTGCTGTGCAATATCAGTTATATAACAGAGTAGAATGTTCCAGTGACAGAGAGGCGTGAATAAATGGCCTCTATGAACCCAAATATATTGTGTTATTAAATAATCCAGACAAATACATAAAAGCTCTTTGCCTATAGAAACAAATCCTTTAGCACAGCAATAACACTTACCACCCACTGCTGAATCACCAGAGGGCTTTAACATCCATTTTCTGGGATTACTTAAAAAGCCAACAGGTGCCAACAACTCTGCCATTGGGAGAACATACATCAGCAAACTGAGTCATAAGTTTACAATTCTTAAGATTTACCTGTGACCACTGACAGTTTTCTAAACCAATGAGTGGCCTCAATACTCACCGAGAAAGAAAGAGAGAGAGAGATTTTGGAATATCTAGATTGAAAGCCCCGATCCATGTGTGCTGAATTTACCCAGAGAGCTGAGCAATTTCAGACCCTTCTGCTTTTCCGCTCTTTCTAGCAGAAAGCATATTTACTAGTTGATTGAAGGGCTAATAATGGTCTGAGTTGCCCACCTGGGGAATTTAGTAGGAAATGTGTACATTTTTCTTCGTTTATTGACTCATGCACATTATGTACATATGAAAGTGCAGGTTAAAGAGGGAAAGATGGATGTAGAAGGCATGCTGTGAATTACTGGATCACTGCCTCCTCATCTCTGGCCAAGCTACGTAAAAAGAGCATTTTAAAAAGTTCTTTAAAGGGAATATTTTTGAGTTCTAAACAGAATTTTCCAAACTGGAGAGTTTGCCACTTATGAAATAGTCTAAAGGAGCAAGGCATACAGAAATAAAGAGAAGGGCAACTCTGTCTACACTGAAACCTAAAACTGACCTAGCCAGACTCTCCTTAAGCCCCTCAATTTACAAGAATCGCTATTTAATTGCTCTTATAGTTATGTAACATCCAAACAGTACCACAATGAACTAAGATGCACTGCTCATTGAGCATCTATAAATAGACAATTATATGATTCGGCCTCACTGCCTTTGAGACTCGACCATGGGAGAACTAAGATTATTACTCTATTTTAAACTGCAATAGGCAGATGGCCCCAAAATCCATCCTTTCCTCTTACAGACTTAATATGCCTGGATTATAGACAATTAATGGCATTGAAAGCTGAAAGTGTGGCCACTAATGGCACATAGGGGTTGGATTTTGTAACTGTTACTGATCATTTCTCATCATCTAAATGCATTTTAAAATATCTTGACCAGTTGTTTTTATTCTGATGCACATTCTTCAAAAGAAAGATTTTAGTTCTGTAAGCAGAAATTTTGTGAACCATGGAATTCTAAGGTTACTATTTTCATTGTTGCAAGTAACAGCTGCCAGGTAACTGAACATGGGCATCTTGTACAAAAACTAAAGCTGAAATAACAGCCGTTTCTAGTCTTTCCTTTTTTCCCTCATTCAAACTGGTTGCCTTTCGATTTCAGTATGGGCTTCTAATGAAAATCCCAATCGCAGTGAGAGTGAATTAGCTATAAGCAGATTATATCAAAATAACAGACATTCTTCCAGTGTACTGATTAGTACCCATGTCGGATATATATTTACTCCCCTCAACACATATGCATGTTTCTTTCTTTTCTGGTTAGTTGAAAATTTTTTATTTAGGGATTATGGGAATATCACCTAATTTGATTTATTTTCCTCTGTGGGTGGCCACTGCCTGATGCGAAATTGGTTCCACTCCACCCACAAATCAGTACATCGCCTTGTCATGATTTAAATCATCAAACAAGCTTTCTTCTAAGATTCCACATTCTCCTCCTGTCCAAGTTCCAGGGACACTTTGTCCAGGGATAATAACTCCTGACTATGAAAAGAGTTCTATGCCCTGAAGTGATGGCAATAAGGGCATTTTTAATAGCACATTCCTTCAAAGTCCTAGCTAACTACCATTTCAGTAATATTTGCAGAACACCAGCAAAGTAGATAATATCACCATTGCACTTTACAGATGAGGAAACCAACAAAGCATAACTACATGAGTCACCCAAGGTCAGGGTGTGCAGCTGGGACTCTCTAGCACCACTGTGCTTCCTGGGAGTATTAACATACACAGTATCACATTCTAGTACTGGGTTCACTGGCTTTTTCCATAACCTATGTTAATGCTAAGTTAATATTCTAAGGAGTATTTTATTGCTTACAGGTGAGAAACTTTCAGATGTGCATTAGGTAGGCAGAGGAGTATTGAGATAAAGTGGATCTCTAAAATTTGAACTTATAAGTAAGTGGCATTTCTAAGTCTACTTGTTTTGCTAACATATAACAGGTTTGCAGATTGTGCCAAAGTGCCATATTCCCTTTCCTCTTCAAGTGAAGTAATTACCTCTGGGTTCTCATTTTGAGAGCATAATGTTTCTTCCATAAAGCACACAAGCAAGTGCCTCATTTTTCTCCTTCTACCTTAAAGCCATTAGTGTTCCAAAAAGAAATGACTTTGCTCGAAATGACCAAAAACAAATGTTCCTTTTTTTTTCATTAAAATTAATTTTAAATTTAAAAAGTTAAAGGTTTTGAACAGTCTGGATCAGCCTTAAAAACAGAGTTATCAGTTTTGCACAGTATGTAGAGTTATTTAGGAATTCATCTTGACTTTATCCTGCTTCACTGAAAGTAGAACCTAGAGTGGTTTTAGAGTAACAGTGTCATGCTTTTACAATGGGTCTGGACAATGAACTTGGGCTTCTTGCAAGTGTGTCATCTTAATAACACCTACATTCAGGGGCAATTTCAAAACCAAGAGACCAAAATCCTATCACAGACATGAATCATAGGATCCTCCCATCATTTCTAAGACGTATATAGGAAGACAGATAACTATTATTTTGTAGAGGATAATTGGCTGGTGTCAATTCTCCTAAGTGATGGAAAAAATGAGTCTCTAGATGTCTGCGTCTGCGTTACATCATCCCACCACTTCACTCGTTGGATGCCAACCCTATGATTCAAAGAGAAAGAAACCTGAGTTGATTGAGGAGTTTCTTGTCTATCCTTTAGTATCACATTATCAAAGCTGTTTCATGTTTATTCTTCCCTCATATGGTTTCTTTAATTACCTGACCTCTACAGATTTCTCCCTAAGGAATTTTACTTGAACAAGAAAAATATTGTGAGACTGAGGATCTTGGGACTGAGCTCAGGGATGGAGCACTTTCCTAGCATACGTGGGGCCCTGTGTTTGATCCCCAGCACTGAAAACTAAAATAAGAAGAAAAAGAAAATGGATCCAAAAGTAAGATTTAAAATCAACTGCCTCAAAAGAAATTGCCTCGGTGAAGAGTCTGTTCAGGTTTGATTATTAAACTATAACAAAAGATTTCAATTTTAGACTCCACTCAAAGAAGTTTCTTCAATTTATAAGTGTTGACATTAAAAAAATCACCTTTTAGTATATAAAAAATATTTTTTCTTGAGACTATCTTCTTCTTTGTCCTATCGATGTGATAGTCAGTTTTTCATCACTGTGACAAACATCTAAGGAAAATGACTTTAAAGACTAAAGATTTATTTTGGTTCATGGTTTCAGAGGTCTCAATCCATGCTCCATTGCTCTGGGCCTGAGATGAGGACTGTGGCAGAGGAAGGTCACTTAGTTCATGGAAGCCAGGAAGCAGGAGAGAGAAGAAGGGGACAGGAAAAAGATAAACCCTTCTGGGGCATGCCCCCAGTGACCTACTAGTATCCTCCAAATAGGTCCCACTGCCCAGTTGTCCATGCAGCCATCTATGGTTTAATCCATCCTTAGTTTGGTGACCTATCTGCTTAGATCGGTTCCCTTCAAGGTCCCAAGATGGCTGCTCTCGTTCCAGGCAGCCCATGGGATGAACACACCCAGAGGGAGAGGGAAAATAAAGTCACTTTATTTTCATGATTATCTCCATATTTCATTGCTCCTGCTTTCACCCTAAACGTTTTTTTGTTTTGTTTTGTTTTTTTCTTTTTTCTTTTTCCCTTCCCCTGAGCATAGCCAACTATCACTAGGTATGACAGAGCTGCCCTACAGAGCAGTAGAGGACAGTTTGGCAGGAACACAATGTCTCCCTCTCCCCAGAGACTGGCTTCTCAGATTCCACAGAATGCCTGCCTGGGGCACACACCAGCGTCAAGATCCATGCTCTTGCCTGACCTTTGCTGCTTGACTTCTTTTGATATAATGTTGAGTAAATTCCAAAGTGCAGGTGCTTCCATTGTTATCAGCTCACCAACAAGAGCCGACTACAGATGTCCCAAAGGGCTCACTTCAGTAAAAGTAAAAAGAAGAGAAAACATTTTTTTTTTTGCCAAGTTTAAGGTTAGCTATCCGTTTTTACAAATTATACTGCAAAAAAAGCAAAACAAAACGAAAACTGAAGCTCAGATTGGATTAACATTGGAGAAGAGGGAAAGAGGATAGGCTTCCTGGTTTTGTTTTTATTTTTGTTTTTCAAAATAAATGAGATTTTTTTTTTAAATGGTGGAAGAAAATGTGTTATGCTCCAGTTTCTTTGATTCATTGACTTTGACCTTAGAATTGTGATAACAATCTTATCGTCCATAGAACTATGGAACTTCAAAATTAAATGGAAAAGTGTGCACAACTGTAATGATAACCCATAATGCCCCCAGAAGAAATACATGTAACTAGAATAAAAAAGGTTTGAGTGGAAAGTTACAGGAAATTTAGAAAATATGAAAAGAAAGGGAACTTGTTCTGGATCCTTCGTCAATATTCAATCATTTTCTTCTGTTTATAAACAGGTAAAAACTATCCACAAATATTTACCTTTCTCCCATTTGTGAAGCTTTGAAATAAATAACCACTAATCACTGTGTGCCATGCCAGTCTCATATTTAGAGACTTATTGTCCATTGTCTCACATTAAAACAAGCACTACTCTTGAGGGGATAAGTAACTTCCTCTAGTTTGATTATACAGAAATCATGCTGACCTAACAGATGTGAATCCAGATCCAAAGCAACCCACTTCCTGGGGTCTCTTCACTGTCTCATTACATGAAGATACGTGTGCAATCACTCAGAGAGATTGAGTCAAGATTTTTAAGATTATTTAATTATTTTTAGAATTCATATAAAGCCAGTGATATTGTTTACATTCTCCCGGGAACTTCCCTATTGCATCAGATCAATTTACACCACCTCCAGGTAGTTTCGCTTTTCAAGTCAAAGAATGTGTTATGAGCTAACAGAAACTGCCAACTGCTTTTCTGTGAGACCACGGAAAAAGCTGCAGTATGTGAGTAGAAAACAAAATAACATGTCACTGTGGCAAGACTTCCAATAAAGAGTAAAACCTCTTTGACATTAATCAATTATTGTTGAATCCTCACCACAGTGAGTAAAATGAGAGGACAGACTAAGTCATGACTCGTTAGTATTTAGCTTATTTTAAGCTGATGCAGCCTGGCAGAGAGAACTTTCTTATCAAATAGCCACAGTGGTTATGGGAGATTTGGACTCTATTCTAGCCTCTTGCTTATTGTCTTCCATTTAGATAAGTTTGTCATTTTGGATCTCCCCAATAAATTTTCTTTGTGTTCAAGTGAAGAATAAGCTAGAGGCCAGTGAATACTTCCCTTTAATACTGAATACAAATCTAGTCATCACAGTAGTCCAACCTTAGAACCTCCTTCCTTTTGTGAATTTGAAGACTCTTAGTTCTTACAAGACCAAGATCTCAATAATGAAAATAATTGAGGTATTCAAATGCAAGAATGGGAGAGGGTTAATCCCTCAGATGGAGAAGTGAACAAAGGAGTTTGAATTAATAAAGCAAATGTCCCTTTAAACTACATCTAATCTTTATAATGATAATCTGTAGAGGTTTCTCAATACATGCAGGGATTGAGACAAAGTCTGAAAAACATGACATTTTATACATACACATCTTTCACACAACACTAAAATTAAGGTCTGGAATATGAAGTGACAGCAGAGATTTATTTCCTATTTAACGTAAGAGATGACTTTTTTTTTTAAATCTAAGGAGGAGAAGTACATTAGCCATTACTACTCTGCCTTTAAGAAGATTTCTACCAATATCAGCTAAGTGAAATAGTAGAAAAAAAATTTGATGAGTGAAAACAGCAATAACCACGGAATTCTTACCATATGAGATAAGGTAATGGTCATGAATAAAATGTGAATAATATCCATGAGCAGGGTAAATGATTAAAATGTTAGTTCACTGGGGATTTACTTGTAGGTCCCCTTGGTAAAAATAAAATAAAATAATTAGTTTAAATGTGCAAAGTTCTGTCATAAGAACTATTATTCTTAAAAAAAATAAATGGTACCGGCCATCCACTAGAGTATCCAAGACCTATGAAATGTACATGCTCATGTCAACTTTAAACACCAACACCTACTAACAGACAGCAGTAGCACCAATATAATGAACAGACTTCAGTTTAAAGAGATTATTTTAATTCTCTAACGAGAAAGGAAAATAGAGACAGTATATTGTATCTTACATAGCTAGCTTACAAAATGCCTTGAACCTAGTAGGAACTCAGTAAAGATAACTAACTAATCCGGTCTGCTAATGGTGATATCCCGGCTACAGCCGCTGTGCCCTTGGTTATGTGATCCTTAACTGGCCTTGTTGCCTTCAGTCTCATTTGCTCTCATTCAACCTCTAGGCTGTAAACCAATCTCTGAAAACAAACTCCTATCATGATTTAAAAAAGAAAAAAAAGGCCCACAGAATAAATTCCAACTTTCTTTCTTAGTGTGTCTCCTCACAGGGACTCTTCATGGATTGGCTCCTATTTATGTAGGCAGCCTTATAACCTGATACATATGCATTTGTTCCCTACCCTCCCAGAATGCTGAGCAGTCAGCTGTTCCTTGGGTGGGACCTGAAGTGTGGTTCCACACCTTGACCTCTGAAGCATCTGCCATGGGTGATACCCATATCCTTTAGTGCGCTCACCATTTCTGTGAATGCAAACTGTGGGTTTTACCTGAAACTCTTCTTCTAAAGGCTTTCTCTGGTGGTCAGAGTCCATAGGGATGCATCTGGAAAAAATCTAAAGTGCTGGAGAATCAACATCTCCTGTGAGCAGCCCTCAATCATAGAATGATTGGTGTTCATGAATAATTCCACTTCATAGTCCACAGGTTTCCCAGATCTCCCAAGAGACTGAGACCTAGTTGTCACAGAGGAAACCTGCTACAAACAAACAAACGAACACGCTTCACAGTCCTTCTTACCTTTCTGTCTCACTCCCCACTCACCTGCTAGGGCTTCCTCCCAAATACACTGCTTGTACCCAACTTTGTCCCAGAGTCTGCTTCTGGAGAGAGTTCTACTCCATACCTCTTTAAATATATAATTCCCACTTCTAGAAAATACTCTTCTCTTCCTCTCTATTTATCTGGGAATTCCTAAGCATTCTTTAAGAAAAAAACTTTTCAAATTTTAATGTCTTACAAATCACTAAAGATCTTATTAAAATGAAAATCCTGATGTGGTATGTCCATAACAGAACCTGAGATTCCACAGTGCTAGCACCCTTTCAGACTATGCAAATGCCCTGGTAAAATGAGTTGGGTGTGATTTGAGTGTCTCCAAAGGTCTATTATGACTGAAGTCTTTTTTGGCAGAGTGGTGCTATTTGGAGGTAATGACAACTTTGGGAGATGAGGCCTGGTAAGACACCCTTAGGTTTTTTGGGGTGTGCTCTGGGAAGGTAATTCTTGTGGGACTCCTTCATGAATCTTGAAAGAAGGCTGTTGTAAAAACCTGTTTGGCCACACCCATATGTCTTTGCTTCTGGTTCATGATGTAACTAGTTGTGTGCTCCTGCACATTCTCCACACATCTGCCACTTACCATGAAGTCCCCAACTAAGCTGGGTCAGGCACTAAGTCTTTGGACCTCTAAAATTGAGCTAAATAATTTTTTTCTTTACAAGTAACCTGGGTTAGGTGTTTTGTTATAGTGACACAAAGCTGACTAATATACCTGATGAGCAAACCACACTTCAAGCAACAAATAATTAAAATACAGTTCAAGGCACTTCTCCTTTGGAAGTCCCCAAAAATACCTTGTTGTTCTGATGATGAATTATGCTCTTTTTTAAAATTTTTTTAGTTGTAGATGGACATGATACCTGTATTTTATTTATTTATTTTTATGTGATGCTGAGGATTGAACCCAGTGTCTCACACGTACCAGGCAAATGCTCTACCTATGCTTACACTACACTGTGTGGTAGTTCTATGCTCAAAGGTCTGCCTCTTCAATGAGTGTGCCTTTAAGATGATCCTCATCTCTTTCTCATCTGTGTATACACAGTAACTAGCATATTGCCTGACATATTACCCATACCTAATAAGCATCTGTTAACTGACAGAATTAATGAACATATTATATTTTCACAACAGGCTTCACCAATTTTTTTATATGTACACATTGTGTTCTGACACATTTAAACAATTCAGTCAAGTGTGCTTTAAATATGAGTTGGATAAATTATTCAACTGTCTAGTTTATTGCCCATGTTAAATCATGGACTTCAGGATTTCTGAACAATAGAACGGGCTTTAGGATTTCTGCCATAGGAATAGCTGATGGTATATGTAAATATCTTCCTGAAATAATTTGCTGGATTCCCACCTAAGTGTCAGTGGAAGTACCAAACATCACTGGAATTCCTTCTTTGCATTCATGTTTAAAAATCTATGGATTAATGTTGTGCAAGTTAGTCATTTGGTGATTGCAAGAAGAGGTGGTAGTGGTAGTGGTGGAGTTTGGAGGACAAACAAATGCAGCAGAAATCACAAGACCATAGAAAGAAGTACTTGAGGGATTCCTCTACTTTACCTGCTACAAATTGCTTGCAAATACTTTTGCCTTCAGATTCTCAGAAATCAACTGCTTGCTCATCCCAGCTGCTTCCTCCTTAAGAAAAAGTCAGTGTAATGTAGTGAAACTAAATCTATCAAGGGAATAGCCTGTATGGTATCCTTAGATGGACAACTAATGGAAATAGCATCTGATCTTTCTACTTTAAGATGCAAGAACAGAAACTAGGGTGTTTTCAGCATATCAAGTTCTGGACTAGATAATAGCCCTGATAATGGACTAAAGTGAAATATGAGGACTGCAATAGTGGTTGCTGGGAGTCAGCTCCTATCTCATTCCAACCTAATTCCCTCACCATTAGAAATCAACCTTGAGCACGCAATAAAGATGCTCTCGTGACAAGGACAATGGTAACTGAAAGTATTTGACATATTATGATTAACTAGACAAGAACTTGAATAAGGTTTTGTATTTTATTTGCATCTATTACATTGTATTGTAACTCTTAATGTCTAAACCTAGGTTTCCAATTAGGTAAGTCAAGTCCTTCAGGCCAGGAATCATTTTAATTCTTCTTTTTCTCTCCAGAATAATGCCTGACCTATTCCATTAATCACTATTGCATTAATTAATCAATGAATGAATAAAACCATATCATATTGTTAAAACAGCACTAAGTAGTAGATTAAGTTTTGGGAGTCCAGAGAGCAAGAAAGGCATCATAATCAGTTTAGCAAAGATTTTACTAATTCAAAAGGATATATTTAAAATCAAAGCCAGGAATTTTCAAGATGGTGGATTAGAGGACGGCTTCATTCCTAGTTGCTCCGTGCTTGGGATTCAAGCAGCAGAAATACAGCTTCTCAGCAAGGAGGGTAAAAAAGCAATTTCACTAAATTCAATATTGAACAGTCAGAGTATCTTAGAGGCTCATAGATTCAGGTGTATTGGACAAAGAAGAAAGAGTACACTGGAGTCAAGCCAGTTGCGGCAGTGGTAGCTATGCTGGTTCACCCCAGAGGAGAGGGTTAAGACTGAAACAGACCAGAGACCCTCACCCAGAAGACCCTTACCATAATTAAGCAGAAACCCCCACCATATTTCTAACATGTAAATTCCTCTTCTTGCCAGAAAGCTTTTTATGAATAAGAACTTCTGCAGAGGACCTTGTGGTTGGTAGTTTCCTCTTTTTGTAAATACCAGGCTTGCAGAAGAAAAAATAAAGAAAAAGAAAAAACTTGTGAAACCTTTGTCTGGTCTAGCGGATGGAACAAAAAAAAAAAAAAAAAAAACACTTTCTGAGAACTCAAAGAAAAAAAAAATTACTTTTATGTAAACCTCCAAGCCCCTTTTCCCACTGGGTATAAAGTTCAAAGAATTTCCAGATTCTTCATCCAGGGGAGAATTTTTCAGGCGATAGCCCCTCTGAACTCTGCAGTCAATAAACCTGCTTCCTGAAAATTCTTCGGTGTCCAGCCTCTTCTGTCTTACTTCAGCACTGAAAAATCTGTAGATAAGCAGCCTGAACTTAGCTGATCCTGAGACTGCACCAAAATCTGGTGTTTGAAAAGTGCTCGGTGTTTCTCAACTAGCCACAGAGAGCTGAGGTGGGAGCCATCTTGAGGTGGCTATGCTACAGGTTGCTGCTGAAGCAGGCGAGGAGATCTTGGCAAACAGCCATACTGCCCTGGCACTCTCCATGTGGCCTAGTGTGTACCAAACAGAACATGAGTGAAACAGGCACAGGGAAGATCATGCTCGGGATTCAAGTCTGGAAAATGAAGAAGAGCCAAGCAAGCTTTTTCTTTCTTTGAGTCTGGCAGTTCACATGACAAGCTAAAAAGGATCAGGAATCTGAATAATAAGTGTGAATACATTCAAGGACTAAGTCTGGGAAGGCTATGTTTGTGGGCAGCAGAGTGGGTGGAAGATTAACTCCCCTGCTCCAAGAGTAGAATTCCTACGAGGCTCCTGATATCCAGACTTTCAGCAGAGATTGGCATCTGCCTGGCCCTAGGGGTGTTGATCTAATCTCTCCAGAGCAGATACCATCCACCAAGCCCCTAAGGCCTGATAAGACCTAAGCCCCAGTAGCTGAAATTCCTTTCATAGAACTCAAAAGTAGCCCCATCCTAGGAGTGCACTCATCTGTTTTGTGTAGACCAAACTCCAATCCAGAATACTTCCCTATGGGAAGTTGTCCTTATTTAGCAGATTAAGACTAGGTTGAGCCATGTGACACAGAGGCCCGGGCTTCTAGGAACAGCCGGAACATGTGGCACTGTGTGGGAGTGATTCCCTGTCTCCTTCTGGAATTTTCCCCTAAGAGGATGATTTCCCTAACTCCACCCTATCCTGTCCATCACAGAAGAAGCTCCTCCCAGTCCTTGACCCCTTTACCTGTATATTATAAATAAAGGAGAGTTGGGTGACTCCACGTTGTTGTAAGAGGCCAGAGCTGGTATGGCCCAACCAGTCACACCCCCTCTCTCTTAAAAAGAGTATTGGCTGTTGTGCATTATCGAGTAGATAAGTTTTTTGAGTAAAAGATAGAAAAACCGCCAACATCCTCCTCCAGTAGTTAACCCTTTCCTCCTCCACGCAGGACGTGGCAGAGAGGACCCCCACACTTCCCACTCCATCCTGCCTTATACTGGTGAGAAGGGAAGATGAAAGCTATTTCAACTAGCTTCAGTCTTAGGCCACTCCATTTGGCAGCTCAGTGAAGAAACAGAAAGAAGGACAGTTGGGCATAAGCAGTGACCATCCATTCTCATTCACTATTTCAACCCCTTCAACAGAAACAACTCCTTCATTTCTTATTAAGAATCTATTTTCCATTGTGTATGTGTGTGTGTGTGTGTGTGTGTGTGTGTGTTTACTGTGCTCTTAGTTCATCAACATATATACATATTTGGAATTTTCCCCTCATTTTTAGCATTTTTTTAATGAAGTTATTTTTCCTTGCCTTGTCTTTTCAGGGTTAGGATTTTGGTTTGTTTATGTTGGTTTAAATTTGTTTTACTTTTTGCTCTTTCTCTTCTTTCTTCATCTTCTAGTGGTTGAATTTTCTTATTCTCTCTCTCTCTCTCTCTCTCTCTCTCTCTCTCTCTCTCTCTCTCTCTCTCTCTCTCTGTTTTCTCTGTTTCTCCTCCTTCCTTCTTCTGCAATTCTCCCTATTCACTTTTGAACATGGTAAGCTCTCTTCCACTTCCTACCACATTTTATTTTCTCTCAATGAACTGTATTTTTACCATCTTTTAGAACTAATTGGCTTATGTAACTCCTGTCCCCATCATTCATGCAGTTGCAATCATTACTGCTGTGGATGATATAGTTGACACCTGCTGTTTGCTTTAATACCCGATTTAATTCATGATTATTCTTTTTGCTATTGGCAATTACTGACCTCACCATTTCTGTTTTTTGTGGTGATTAATGTTGTAGATGTCATAGTAGGAACCACATATTTATTTTAATGCTATATATTGTTGCATGGGTTGTGTCTATTACTTGTTTTCCCCTATTCTGTGAGGTACTGGGAACACAACAAGTTCACAGAGTAGAGACTCTGTAGCTGAACTAAACTCAGTCAAAGACAGCACAACTTACTACATACACAAATTAATGACACTCAAACTTCAGCTATACTTTAATACAGAGAATAAAAGAAACAAAACCCCAAACTAATGACCAGGCCCAAAATAGAAATGGTTAGATTGGTCCCTCAAGTCCCACTCATGAACATCTACTACTCCAGCAAAAAAAAAAAAAGAGATAATTAACACAGACTATGGGAGAATCCATCTATATCATATAGGATACTTTAGTAAGAGAAGGCCTTGCCCTAAAAAGGCTCAAACATAGAAATGGAAGAGAAATCCATCCCAACAAATGCATTAAACCCAACACAGGAATGCAAGACATATGAAAAATAAACAACGTGAAACATGAAACATCCTAAAGTTCACAATTCACCCACAACTGACCCCAAAGATATTGAAATGAATGAAATATCGAATAAAGAATTCAAAAGTATGATTATAAAAAATGATCAATGAATTCCAAGAGAACACAGAAAGACAACTGAATTAATTAAGGAAGTCTATACAGGATATGAAAGAGACATTCCATAAGGAAATAGAGATACAGAAAAAAAAATCAAGGAGAAAGGCACAATAAATCAAATAAAATGTTTAGCTGAAAGTCTCTCTGTAGAGTAGACTATACTGAAAACAGAATCTTAGAGCTGGAAGATAATGTGGCTAGTCTTGAGCATTCAAGAAGTTCTTTTTTATAATTTACATCTTTATTACACATTTTTCTAAGACCTTTTTTTAAAAAAACACCGTTTCATTAAAGATTGTATTTGCATGGCAATAAAAAATGATTTCATGGGTTCTAAGTTTCTCCTCCCCTTTCTCTCCCCTCCCCCACCCCATTCAAACTTTCTTAAAGCTGTCTGTAGCAATGTTTAACTCAAATCAGTAGATTTCAGTTTGCAGCACCTGACTTAATGTTTAAATTCATATAATACACTCATTAAAATTATCAGTTTCTCTTGTGAGAGAGGCATGTTTCAACTGTTATTTCCCAGACTATATTTGAGTATGAGTACATACTATTTTTTTTTTAAATTTTTGGGTGCTGGGGATCGAACCCAGGGCCTCGTGCTTACAAGGCAAGCACTCTACCGACTGAGCTATCGCCCCAGTCCCGAGTACATACTATTTTTAATTGGCTAGCAGAATTTTATTTACCCCATAAGGTATAGCCAAAACAAGGACTCCCAGCATCTTTGAATGCTTCCACATAGAACAATGATAAGAATGAATGTCTAAAGTGGATTGGGGGTTAGCCCCTACATAATATTACCAAACATGCTCCTAAGTATTCTTAGAAAATAAAAATTTTAAATATACGCATAATATTCTACCACATGATATACTTCACTTATTTAACCATCTTCCAAGATAAGGAGAAACTAAAAAAAATTATGAAAACTGAACCAGCCCTATGTAATGTATTTAAATAAACACTTCACAGAGGAAAAAATTTAAAAACAAACCCCAGAGCTAACAATGAATAAGTCTCATTTGAAGAATAGCTAAGCAAATGAGAGACATGACTGCTTTGGTCAGATTTTTTGCTGCTGCAACCAAAAACATGACAAGAACAATTTTAGAAGAGGAAAAGTTTACTTGGGGACTCATGGTTTCAGAAGTCTCCGTCCATAGATGGCCACCTCCATTGCTCTGGGCCCAAGGTGAGGCAAGACATCATGGCAGAAAGGCATGGAGGAGGAAAGCAGCTCAGAGAGAAACTGCTCTGCAGAGACAAAATGTGTGCCCCAAGGTCATGTCCCTAGAGAACCGCCTCCTACCTGTCACACCCCACCTGCCTACCATTACCACTCAGCTAATCCATTCAAGTGAATGAATGCACTGATTAGGTCAAGACTTTGATAACACGATCATTTCACCTCTAAACTTTCTTGAATTTTCTCACCCTTGAGCTTTTTGGTGGACACCTTTTTCTAAACCATAACATTCTCTCCCTGGCCCCCAAAAGCTTATGCCCACCTACAAAGAAAAATACATTTAGTCCATATTTTTTAAGTAGGTCTTTTTTATTATTATTTATTTATTTTGATTCACTGTACACAAATGGGGTACAACTGTTGTTTCTCTGGTTGTACCTGAAGTAGAGTCGCACCATTTGAGTAGTCATACATGTACATAGGGTAATGATGTTTGTCTCATTCTGTTATTTCTTCCTTCCCCCACCCCATCCCTTTTATTTTCTCTATACAATCCATCCTTCCTCCATTCTTGTCTCCCTCCCACTCCCCCCCACATTATTTGTCATCCTTTGCTTATCAGGGAGATCATTCAGCCTTTGGTTTTTTGGGATTGGCTTATCTCACTTAGCATGATATTCCCCAACTCCATCCATTTACCTGAAAATGCCATAATTTTATTCTTCTTCATGACTGAGTAATATTCCTTTATATATATATACATATATATATATGTATATATATATATATATATATATATACACACACAGTTTCTTTATCCATTCATCAATTGAAGGGCATTTAGGTTGGTTCCACAATCTAGCTATTGTGAATTGAGCAGATATGAAGATTGATGTGGCTGCATCACTGTAGTATGCTGATTTTAAGTCCTTTGGGTATAGACCAAGGAGTAGGATAGCTGGTTCAAATGGTAGTTCCATTCTGAGTTTTCTAAGGAATCTCCACGCTACTTTCCAGAGTGGCTGCACTAATTTGCAACCCTCCACCAGCAATGTATGAATGTACATTTTTCCCCACATCTTCGCCAACACCTGTTGTTGCTTGTATTCTGGATAATAGTCATTCTAATTGGGGTGAGATGGAATCTTAGTGTAGTTTTGATTTGCATTTCTCTTATTACTAGAGATGTTGAACATGTTTTCATATATCTGTTAATTGCTTGTAGATCTTCTCCTGCAAAGTGTCTGCTCATTTCCTTAGCCCATTTATTGATTGAGTTATTTGTATTCTTGGTGTGAAGTTTTTTGAGTTCTTTATAATCCATTTTGAGAGTCTCCATATTCTTTTTGTTGTTGTTGTTCTTTTTTTATTGTAAACAAATGGGATACATGTTGTTTCTCTGTTTGTACATGGAGTAAAGACATACCATTTGTGTGATCATAAATTTACATAGGGTAATGTTGTTTGATTCATTCTGTTATTTTTCCCTTCCCCCCCCCACCCCTCCCATCCATATTCTTTTAAAAAATATTTTTAGTTGTAGGTAGACACAATATCTTTATTTTATTTATTTTTATGTGGTGTGGAGAATCTAACCCAGTATCCCACATGAGTTTGGCAAGTGCTCTACCACTGAGCCACAACCCCAGCTCCTCTATATTCTTAACAGTTCCAGCATTATCAAAAGTTCATGTCCAAAGTCTTCTCTGAGACTCAAGGTAAACTTTCAGCATGAGTTCTTGTAAAACCAAAGTTATACATATCCAATATAAAAAGGCATAGAGTAAAATTTTCCATTCCACAAGGGAGAAATAGGGACAAAGAAAAAATAGATGGGACCAAACCAAGACCAAAATCCAGCTAGGAAGAAAAAAAATCCTGTAGTTCCACATTCAGTATCTAGGGCACATGGTATTGTGATTTTTGTTTCCAAATGGCTTATATAGCTCCACCCCTGTGGCTTTGCTGGTTGCAGCTGACATGGCCTCTCTCTTGAATTACTTCTGCTTTATTCCTGCAACTTTTCTCAGCAGAAACATTCCATAGTACCTCTATCTATTAATCTCATGGGTCTTCTCTTCTGCTTTAGCTTACTTTTCACATCTTCCTGCAATTCCTTCTCAGGGGCAGCCCACAGGGATTCTGACCTTCTGAAACTTGCCTGTCCTCCCAGGCCCTCCTTTGAAATCTCAGTGGATGCCTCCATGACCCCCTAACTCCATCACCCTGGATTCCTGCAGAACCAGCATCAAGTGGTTGCCACCAAATTCTGTCACCATCTTGAGCAGTACCAAGCCTCCAGAAATGTTGGCTGCAGCAGCTTCTGTGTACCTTGGGAGCTTAGCACTGTGAAACAACCTCCTCAACCCCCCTGTGCAAGTAGGGTGTCCCAGGGTATTTTTCTGAAAGCAGTTTTTACTTTTCCATCCTTGAGCCTGTGATGGGTGTGGCCCTGCCAATTCCTGAGGTACTTTCAAACCATCTTTACTATTGTTTCTTGGTAAAGTATTTACTGTTTCTTTAGTGACTGCCATGTCTTTAACAACCACATCTTTCTTAGCCCAAATTTGACTCACAGTTGTCTGCCCAAACTATAAATTTTTCGAGACTTTATGCTATCTGTTTTTGCTCCTGATTATCAGAATAAACTTGACTAAAGGACACCAGTAATATCCATGCCACTACCATAATATGCTACCAGAAATTTTTTCTACCAAATTAAGAAGTCCATCACTTTTAAACTCAGTCTTATAGAAAGTCTAAGGACATGAGCAAAAATAAAACAAGTTCTTAACCAGAATGTAACAGAAATGGCCTCTAGTCTGATTTCCAATACAGTCCTCCTTTTCCCCTACAAACCTCATGAACACAGTCTTTACTGTCCACAATCCTGTCAGCATTCTGATCTTAAAAACTCCCCCAAAAATGCCCATTAAGCTCTTCTGCCAATGGTCTAAAAGTTGCTTACAATAACTTTTCCAGCTTGTCTCTCTAAACTTTTCAAAAATTTTCCCACAAATTGCAAAATGCTTCAAAACTTCTGAAACACATTGTCAGGTTAGTCAATAAAACAACCCCACTTCTCTCTACCAACTCTGTTTTAGTCAGCATTTTTCAATACCGTGACCAAAAGATCTGACAAGAACAATTTTAGAGGAGGAAAAATTTATTTGGGGTCTCATGGTTTCAAAGGTTTCAGTCCATACATGAATGATTCCATTGCTTTGGGACCAAGATGAGACAGCACGTCATGGTGTAAAGGTATAGAGGAGAAAATCAGCTCAGGACACGGAACCAGAAAGCAAAAAGAGAGAAAGAGAAGGAGCAACTCTGCTGTCAAGGAACAAGGTATATACCCCAAAAGCATGCTGTAAAATCAACCTCCTGCAGCTATATCCTAACTGCCTATGGTTACCACCCACTTAATCCATTCAAGTGGATTAAGACACTGGTTATATTAAGGCTTTCATAACCTGATCATTTCACTTCTTAATTTTCTTGCTTTTTGTCACACATGAGCTTATGGGGGATACCTTATATTTAAACCATAACAAGGACCAAATTAAACATTAGGAATAACAAAAATGGCATGAATTAGTAAACATCTCTCTATAATAAAATTAAATGTAAATGGTCTTAATCCTACAATTAAAAGACACTGGCTATTAGAATGGATTGAAAAGACCCAACTATATGTTGTTTGTAAGAGATTTGTCTTACAAGCAAAGACAGTCACGAGATGAAAGTGAAAGGATAGAAATTGACATACCATGTGAATGTAGCCTGAAAACAAGCAGGAGTAGCTATGCTCAGATCTGACAATGCAGATTTCAAACCAAAATTAATCAGAAGAGACAAAGATGGTAGTTTCATACTGGCAAAAGTAACAGTCCAACAAGAAGATAAAACAATAATGAATATATATGCCCCAAACATGGTGCAACTAATTATATGAAAGAGACACTGCTCAAATTAAAGGCTCAGAGAGATCCTAGTATAATAATATTGGGTGATTTCAATACACTTCTCTCAACATTAGATATGTCATCTAGACATAAACTCAGTGAAGACTCTTTTAACATGAAAAATATTATAAATCAAATGGACTTAATGGACATCTCTAAAACATTTTATACAACAACACCTGAATATACTTTTGTCTCAGTAGCTCAAGGAAGCTTCTCCAAAAGGCACATTTCAGGTCACAAAGCAACTCTTTGCAAATACAAATATATATATATATATATATATATATATACACACACACACACACATATATGTATATATTTTAAATTATATGATTAATTTATAATAAAATTTAATAATTTTATATATATAACATATATATATAATTCCTTGCTTCTAATCAGATCATGATAAAATGAAATTAGAAATCAATACCAAAAGACCTATGGAAACTATATGTACACATGGAGATAAAACAATACACTTTTCAATTATGAAGGAGTGATAGAAGAAATCAGGGGAGAAATTTAAAAATTCTTAGACTCAAATAAGAATAGTGCTGCAACACACCAGAATCTGGGGACACTACAAAGGCAGTTCTAATAGGAAAGTTTATAACCATGAATGCCTACATAAGAAAAATAGAAATGTTCCAAATGTTAAGAAGAGCAAACCAATTCCAGAACCAGTAAAGGAAGAAAATAATTAAGATCAAAGCCAAAATCAATGAAATTGAGAATTTTTAAAAATCCAAATGATCAACAACATTAAGAACTGGTTGTTTGAAAAGCTAATAAAATTAATGGTTAAGGGTAGCCAAACAACAAAAAGAAAAAGAGAGAAGACCCAAAAATTAATAAAATTAGAGGTAGAAAAAAATGAGAAATCATCACAGACATCACAGAAACTCAGCAAATCATTAGGGACTATTTTGAAAATTTACATTCCAATAAATTTAAAAACCTTGAAGAAATGATTACATTGGTATATGCATACAGCCTATCAAAACTGAATACAGATAACATAGAAAAACAAAACAGACTAAGAAATAGTAATGAGATAGAAGCAGTAATAGAAAGCCTTCCAACAAAGAAAAGTCCAGGACCAGATGAAGTCTCAGCTGAATTCTATAAGACCTTTAAAGAAGAACTAATCCCAATGCTCCTCAAATTATTGCATTAAATAGGAAGGGACCAAACACTTTCAGATTCATTCTATGAAGTCAGTATCACATTTATACCAAAATCAGATAAGGACACATCAAGGAAATAAAACTATGGGTTGATATTTCTAATGAAATTTGGAACAAAAAATCACTAATAAAATATTAGCAAATCTTATTCAATAACATATTAGAAGATTGTACATCATGATGAATTGGTTTTATCACAGAAATGCAAGGATTATTTAACAAATGCAAATCAAAAAATGTAATCCATCATATAAATAGAATTAAAGACAAAAATCACTTAGCCATCTCAATAGATACAGAGAAGACCTTTGACAAAATTGAGCACCCATTCATGGTAAAAGCACTGAATAAACTAGAGATATAAGGAACCTAACTACATCATGTGGATGTATAAGAAAAAAAAAATAAACCTAATAGTAAATGGGGGATAACTGAAAGCATTTCCTTTAAAATCTGGTACTAGACAAGGATGTCCACTGTCACCACTCATACATGATATAGTACTATAAATTCTAACTAGAGCAATTAGTCAAGAGAAGAAAATAAAAAGAATAAAAATAGGAAAGAAATAGGTCAAAATCACTGCATGCAGATGATATGACCCTATACTCAGAAGATCTAAAAAACTTGCTTGAGTTTATAAACAAATTCAGCAAAGTAGCAGGTTACAAAAACAACATACAAAGATCAATATTTTCCTATATACCAACAATGAATCTGCTGAGGAAGAAATCAGGAAAACAATCCTACTAACATAGCCTCAAAAATGATAAAATACCTAGGAATCAATCTAACCATGGAAGTGAAATATCTCACAATAAAAACTATAGAACACTGCAGAAAGATGCTGAAGATGAAAAGATCTCCCATGTTCATGGATAGGCAGAATTAATATTGTTAAAAGGTCATTCTATCAAAAGCAATATATAGATTCAATGCAATCCCCACCAAAATACCAATGACCTTCTTCACAAAACTAAAGAAAAAGTTCTAAAATTCGTTTAGAAGAATAGAAGACTCAGACTATCCCAAACAATTCTAAGTCAAAAAAGCAATGTTAGAAGCATTACAATACCTGTCTTCAAATTATATTACAGAGCTATACTAACAAAAATTGCATGTTATTCGCATAAAAACAGACACACATGCCAATGATACAGAATAAAGGACACAGAGACAAACCCAGTCAGATACAATTATCTGATCTTGACAAAGGTGTCAAAACCATACATTGGACAAAGTAGTCTTTTTAGCAAATGATGCTGGGGAAAATTGGTTATCCACATGCAGAAAAATGAAACTGTACCTTATCTCTCATCCTGCACAAAAATCAACTTAAAATGAACCAAGACCTAGGAATTCACCTAGGTCTTTCATTCAAATGGTGCAACTCCTAGAAGAAAATGTAAGGTCAAAACAAACATATAGGTACAAGCAACAACTTTCTCAATGAGACCCCTAAAGTTCAGGAAATTATGCCAAAAGTTAGTAAATGGGATGGCATCAAATTAAAAACTTCTGCACATCAAAGGAAACAATTAAGAATGTGGAGAGAAAATCTACAGAATCTGCTAGCTATTCTTCTGAGAGGATTAATATCTAGAATACATAAAGAACTCGAAACACTTGACATTTAAAAAAATGAGCAAATGATTTAAACAGACATTTCTCAAAAAATAAGTACAAATTGCCAACAAGTATATAAAAAAAATGTTCCATGTCATTATCAATTACGGAACAGCAAATCAAAACCACAGTGCGATTTCATTTCATATCAATCAGAAGGGAAATCATTAAAAATACAAACAATAATAAATACTGAAGAAGATGAGAAGAAAAAAAGAACACATTTACATTGTCATTTACATTTTGCTAGGATTATAAACTAGTACAAACACAATGGAAATCAGTATGGAGCTTCTTCAAAAGACTAGGTATGGAACCATCATAAGACTTAGCTAAAACACTCCTTGGTATTTTTAAAGAATTAAAGTCATAACACTAGAGAGATACCTGTATACCCATGTTTATAGCAGCATAATTCACAATAGCCAAACTATGGAACCAGCTTAGCTGTCCATCAATAGATGACTGGATAAAGAAAATATGACATATATACACAATGGCATTTTATTCAGCTATGAAGAATGCAGGAAAAGTGGATAGAAGAACTTGAGACCGTTATGTTAAGTGAAATATGGAAAACTCAGAAGGTCAACAGTCATATGTTTTCTCTTATATATGGAAGCTAGAGAAGAAAAAGGAAAAAAGATGGGGGAATCTCATGAAAATCAAAGGGACATCTGTGGAATGAAAGAAAGGGACAAAGGTGTTGGAGGATAGGGGAGGGGGAAGTGCTGCGGAGTGTTATTGGCCAAGTTTTATTGGTATACTGTGTGCATGTATGAATATGTAATAACAAATTCCACCATTATGCACAAATATAATGTACCAATGGGAAAAAATAGATGGAAATAATAAAATTAAATCCACAATGAGATAAAACTTCAAACACACTAAGATGGCTCCATTAAAGACAGACCATGGCCACGTTTGGAGAGAATGCAGGAAACTAGAACTGTCACGGATGGCTGGTGGAAATGTTAAATGGTACATCCAATTTGAAGAACAGTTTGGCAGTTTCTTAAAAAGTTTTGTGTATATTTACCATGCAGCCCAGCAATTCCATTTTTAGGTATATACTCAAAAGAAATAACAACTTTCCATGACTTTGTATGAATGTTCACAGCAACATCGTTCATAAGAGCCCAAAACTGGAAACAGCTGAAAAATTTATCAACACACATGAACTTTGAGGATATTATGCAAAAGCAAATGTACGGTATGAGGAGACACTACTCAGCAATAAAGAGAATAGACTACTGCTAGGTGCTAAAATACTGCAAATTTTACAAAATATAACTTAATCTAATAGAACCTTTATTATTTAACTTTTCTTTTCCTATTCTAAGAATTTCTGTGAGTACTTTGACTATGCATTAGACACCTCCCACACAATCTTGTTATCATTGCTTATAGTTTTAATTGCACCCCTAAAAACAAAATTGTTTATATGATTAAAATGCAACTAAATTTATCAATACATGTTATCAAACTGGAGTTCAGAAATTCTTGTACTCCTCTTTCTGAATTCATCGTCTTTTTGCTATATCACAAACTGTAAGTCTTTTACTTCAAATCTGTAGACAATAATCTGTATTAGTTTTTCATGTGTGAAAATATCTCTATCTTGTCACATTTGAATACTTGCATTGGTGAGGATGTGGAAAAACTGACCCCCTTGTACATTTTTAGTGGGAATGTAAAACAGTACAATCTTTGGAAAACACTATGGTAGCTCCTCAGAAAATTAAAACTAGAATTACCTTATAGTCCAGTTATTCAGCTTCTGAGTAAATAAATAAAAGAATTAAAAGCAGGGTCTCAGAGAGATGTTTATAGCATCCATATCCATAGCAGCCTTATTTGCAAAAGGGAAGAAGCAAACTCCACTGGTACATGCATGGATAAACAAAATGTGATACATACATAAAATTAAATTTCATTCAGCCTGAATAAAAGGAAATTCTGACACATGCTATAACACAAATGAACCTTGAGAATATCATTTTAAGTGAAATAATCACATTGACAAACACTAAACAATAACACCTGTATGAGATATCTGGAATAGTCCAATTTTTAGAGACAGCCAGTAGAATCGTGGATGCCAGGACCCAGGGAAGAGGGAGAATGAGGAATTGTTTCATGGATATAGAGTTTCTGTACTCTAAGATGAAAGAATGCTGGAAATTGCTTGCACAGCAATGTAAATGAACAATATTGAACTATGCTTAGAACAATTAAGATAGTAAATGATGTTATGTATATTTAACAGAGTTAAAAATAAAAATAAATAGAAAAAGGAAGAACAGAGATAAACAAAGTCACACAGCAGGAGATTAAGGAGCTGTAAATAGGAAATGAAAATTAGAGATAGTATGTGCAGATCTATGCTACTAAAAATTAGAGATAGTATGTGAAAATCATTCTTCCAAAAATTGAGGAAGATTTTCTGAGTGTAAAAATCATTGGAGGAAAATGCAAAGTTGTAACTGATCAACAATTCCAACTGCCCAAAATTTAAGACATTTGAAGGTCACACCTTAGAAAAATGAAGAGGTAAATATCAAATGAAGAACAATGTTTGTTTAAAAAAAAGTAACCTTCAGAGGAATAATATCTTTAATATTTAGATATCTAATAATAAAAGAAAATATAGTTTTAACTTGCTTTATCATATTATACCTCACAACTTCTCTTAGACATAGAGATATTTTTTTATTCCCCATTTTAAAAATGAGAACCAAAGCACACAGCCATTCTGTCCCATTGAATGACTTCAGTTGGTGTCCCACAGAAGTGACAGAGCCAGCTTGAAGCTCAGAAAATCAACTCTAGAGCACCTGTGATTTTAACCACTGACCTCTGTTAAGGAAAATATGAATACTCCGAAAAAAGAAAAAATGATGAAGAAAATGGATAAGTAATCTTAGAGAAGAAAGAAATTATCAAAAATAAAAACATATTCAACCCACGAGTCATCAAAAAAATACAAATTAAAATATCATTGTTAATATTTCAAGTTAACAGAAATTCCCATTAGGATACTTGCTGAGTATGAGGTTACAATGAGAAAAATCAGCAAAGAAATTGAAAAAGCTGAAAAATGGATGAGTCCAGCCAGGGAAGAAAGAAAGAAAAACAGAAAGAGAAAGAGAGGAGGGGAGGGAAGGAAGGAGAGAGGGAGGGAAAGTGGGTGGGCAGGCAGGGGAGAACAAAGAAGAGTTAAAGAGGGAAAACCTACTGTTTCTCTCCTTTTTATTTTCATTTCCATGGGAGTGCATACACTGTAACTTTAAAATAACCAGGATAGTCTTTCATTGCAGAGAGAAAACTCATTGAGGAGCTGTAAAAGGGTCATGCCTAAGAAGTTTGGTCTACCAAGGGAGGTCACTTGCCAAGATCATGGCAAAGAGAAGCAGAGTTTCTGTCCTTGGACTTGGCCCTACTCAACAGCCAGCCAACTCAAAGTCAAAACTTGCAACTGAGACTGTCTTTGCTTTACTGGCCCGGCCACCAGCCTTTGTTTCTGCTTACACACTTGTTTGTGGTAATCAAACCTCTACCCCAAAGACAATACTCTGCTGGTTTACAGGGATTTGGAGGACAAAGAAGGAAATGTGACATAGATTTACAGCAACAGGCTTCCAGGAAGGGTCTCTTTTCCCTTCGCCTCATTCCTGTGATGATCATGCACCACGGACTTCCTAGTACCACTGTGGTCACTGCACACCGTGCCCCCCGCAAGGTTCTTCCTAATTTGTCATCAGTTTTCCTTTGTGTCATTCCTTAAGAACTGAAGATGCTGAAAGAGCAGAAGTGTTCACACTCCACCACCTGGAAACATTTTGAGAAGGTTTGGAGTGTGATAAATAATCATTTCTTCAATAAACTAAGATCAGGTTGTCAATAAGGAAGCAATTTTCTTTTTCCTTAACCAGAACTTAAATTCAGCAGATACAGTTATGATTATTCAGTCTCACCCCAAACCTTAGCATGGATCTCCTATGATGGTGAGAATAGAATTCACTGGAGGAACAATAACTCAAGGCCCAAAGAAACCCTCCTAGGCATCCATAGACTATTTTAAGTTTCAATATGAGAAACAGATTTTACTTTCAGAAATTTTAACTATGGTTCAAATATTAGATCATAATAAATTATTGAAGTCATTAATAAATTAGTGTGGATTAACTAACTAGTTTGCATAGACAAAATAGGTGAGTTTGGGAGTGAGGGAGAATATCCAGAAGTAGAACTTCCCTCAGAATAGCTAGCAGAACCATTAGCAAAACATCCGTGGGAGAACTCAGGAAATTAGAAATATTGGTACTGAAGCAAAGAAACACCTGGGGCAGGAGGGTATGGACTGATGGTGGATAGGCACTGAGGACAAGTTTGCAATATTTCATGAAAAAAAGATGTAGTCTTCCTTAAGGTTAGGGCCATACCCTTGATAGGAATTATTCATACACTGAGCAATTGCATAGCTTTTACTGGTGACCCTTATTGGCAATTGTTGCCCAGAAGTCAAACTTTGAAGAAACCAGAAACTTTCATTTCATTCATCTCATAGATGTAGGAAAAAACAATACAAGAAAACATCACTTTCTTACCATTTATATCATATAAGATGCAAGTAAGTCAAAAGCTAACAGGTATCAAAATCGTAAAAACAGAAATTTCAACATGTTGAAAACCCAATACTGTCCCTATACTCAACTCCAACTTCAGGAACCTAAGCCAAGATTTGTACCTATGAGTGAGCATTTAAAGTATCCTTCTGAAGAATTCGATAACTCCCACAGACTCAGAAAATCTGAGGAATTTTCCTAAAATGTTTAAAATAATTTTTTATATTTGCTCAGTCCTCTAGAACCCCCTGAAAATAAGTGACATTTTCCTCTGAACTTTCAAACAAAAGAAATTGGAAAACTGAGCTGTCTTTTGTTGTTGTTATCAGAAAGCTAAGGCTAGACTCTATGACAACCATTATATATTTTTTTTCATGTGTTTGCCTTGTCTCTCTCACTTTATTATAACTTGCTCAAGGACAGGAGCTGTTTACTTTTATAGCCCCCAGAGTACACAGTGGACTCTCATTAAATGCTCTTGACTGACTGGATATCTGACACCACATAAACATAGAATAAAACTAATTGACACCATCCCTATGAAAGAGGATGGAGATATAAAATTGACATTTCAGGTTACTGATACACATCCAGTAGCATTCACAGAGTAAGTAGATTTCTATCTTTAAGGTTGCTCCACAAATTCCAAATAACATTCATTTTAAAAAATCAGTTTATCATGCCAGTAAGCTCTGTATTGACCTGGATAAGATGTGGCCAAATTTAGACCTGATAGATGGATCTAAATGTTGTTAAATATTTGATGTTTCTTTTCCAAATTTCAAAAGCAGACACTTCACATAGAGACTTTTACAGATGCCCTCCTCTGCTTACCTGTGTGAGTTAACAGACATCTTTCTGTGGATTTATCTCCCTTGGGCATTTAGTATTATTTAAAAAATAAGAGGAATATGCCTGTATTGCTATGGTCAAGTGTTATTCTCTTTTATAGACTGAATAATCAGGACAACAAAGACCATTTTCTTATTTCTGTATCTTTTACTCTTCAGATGTTTCATGATTATGAATAGTAATGATGAAGTCTTATTTGATCATATTTATAACCATTTATATTCTGAAATGATGATGTTGACATTAGTGCCCATTTGTTATTCAGTGATGATAAAATAGTTGATTGAAATCGATCTAAAGAATGCTTGATTTGCATATTATCTGAATTCCATCAACATTATTTCACTTTCCTCTCTAAGGATCTTGCCTCTTTGACAGAAGTTTGAGAGTTCCTGCTGAGCAGCATTTATGAATGGGAAGCCAATAATAACCGAAAATAATCAGGCCATTTGCATTCTGTAAGAAAACTACTGTGGGACTCTAACAAACCTCTGAAATTCTGACTTAATGTCCCTGTTGTAAAGGCACTCTAGCTCTTCAGAAAGACATGCTGACAGAAAGTAGAAATCTGATTCAGAGATGGGAGCTGCTTGCCAGGGTAATCTCAACTGGAAAGATGAAAGATTAAGTAAATTATTTGTGAATTTCAAAAATGGTGCAGCAAACTGTAACTTTCCTGTTGGGAAAAATGATTCTTCTTTCTTCTAAGAGTGAAAACCAATGGCTCTTTCTGAGGGAAAAATCCCTCCTGGATGTTCATGCTTCTGACGGCAAGTGGAACTGTAACCTTTCTGCCCATCTGTGACAAGAGGAAGTCAGCAAGCATTTAGAGGAAATTTTAGGTCGTCCTAAAGAATGGGAAGGTGACAGGAGAATCCTACATCCCTCCTTTATTTGCACTTATTAGCATCACAATAAAGAGCCCTTATGCTATTGAGTAAAAGAAGTGTTTCTTCCCTGTGGAACTGGTATTGTCAGGCACAGTGCTGAGAGCTAAGCCTTCCAGGGTGAGCAAGACAGTTTAATCTTCACCTTCACAGAACTCACCTATGGGTTAGAAGGGAAAATAGACCTTGGAGATGCCACCACTTAATCTCCTCCATGAGATCCAAGAAACAAAGCTGAAAAATCTGTTTAAGGGAAGACCTAAAAGATGAGAAACTAAGAGTCAAAACATGAGAGAAGAGTATTTAAGAAGAGTTAAGAATACATATAGAGTAACCACAAAGTCAAAAAAGTTACTTTTCATACAAAAATACACTTTTCATACGAACCACTTTTCATACAAAAATAATCTAACATTGACTCTTCCTTAGTGGTATCTTTTTATTTTCTCCCAAATACAGCCTTGTACTATACTGTAAGCACTTTGCAAAGATGAACTCATTTAATCTTCTGAACAAATCTAAGACATAAGGGCTGTCTAGCATGGATTTTCAGATGGGGAGACCAAGGCACAGTGAGGTTAAACAACTTGCTTATGGTAACAAATATAATAAAGGCAGAAAAAGGCATGCAAATTTTATGCTTTGTGCTTCTAATTCTGTTTTTTAACCATTATGGTAAACAATCTCTCCATCTACTTCCAAGATCAGAGATTTAGTGATTTGAGCCTAAATCTTAAGAAAGAAAAAAAAAAAAAAAAAAAAAAGAAAATCAAGATTTCATTGAGTAGTGACTGAAAATAGTTGAAGATTATAAATAATTTACTTTTAAAGAAAGTTCTACTAGTGAATTCACTTTTATATATTTTAAGTCTAATAATAAATGCATGCATTCCCCATTTTAACATATTGAATTCTCAAGAACACTATGAGGTAGGCTTCATAATCCTCACTTTATAAGAATTGAGAGTCAAAGAGCTAAAGACATCTGCCAATGATTGCAAAATGCAAGTAGATAAACTGGGAATCAAACCAAATTGGCTGGACATCAGAATCTTTATTTCTTTATCTATTACAGTCAGTTATAAATGAAAGAAAAATGTGTATGCTATTTGGACCTTAGGATTGACTGTTGTACTTATAGATCCTGAAAATTATATTTCCTTGTAAACTGTAAGCTACCACAAATTGTGCATCTTTTGAAATTATACAGATGATACAAGTATAAGGACACAGTGGCAGTACAAATTCTTCTATAATCCTGAAATCAATCCACGTAAGAATTCAGGCTTTTGAGATTCAGATTATGGAGGGGCCAAGAAAAAGGGAACCTTCTCAAACAGGGTTAAGAGAGCTACCTGAGTAACTAAGAAAAAATTTTAAAAATAGATGGAAAGGCTTGCAGTAGAGGAATTCACAAATGGATATAAGAACTGTAGACACTGATGCATGTTTAAAAGAAGGAGGTAAACCCAGAGGGAAAGGAGCTCCAAGGTTGAATCAATATCCCTATATCAGTCAGAAGTATGTTTAAGCTCTTAGAAATGACAAAAAGCATTATTTGGCTAATCCTCCTATAAAAATTTCAGGAGATTTGTTCTATATAGACTATGGGGGAGCGGGGGAGCATATAGAGAAAAATCTTCTATTTTCTTTATTTTTTTTAGAAATTTACAAATGTGTTAAGAAACTACTAACATTTGGCACATTTACTTCTTTTAAGAGAAAACATTGCTTTATTTGTAGAAAATTGGTTTGTGTTTATAATAGAAAATTTTAATAATACTAATAATTTAAATTACTGCATACTTGAATAACATCATGGCTAGGCGTCATATTTCTGGATCACACAGTAGAATACTATCTTCAGTCTGCTTCCCACCCACACACACACACAGCCACACACACACAAGAAAACTATCAGTTAATAATTATAAATCCAGTACAACTATCTTTTCAATTGAAACTGAAAAGGTTTAACACTGATAACCCACAGCACAGGACATTTTAAATGATTCATCTCAGACAGAAGAAAATCATACACTGTTGAATTTCTGAGACGCAGAAAGGAATAAGAAAAATAAACAACAAAAGTGTAGCACAAGTGGGCAAGTCTAATCAAAATACTGAGTGTATAAAAGAGTAATATACCAAAATAAATAAACAGCCTGGACAACAATAGCTTGTAAGTCAGGAGAAGGGTGATATGAGTATTCTACAAATTCTTCTATAATTTGGGAATAGGGTAAAAATATTATTTATATTCTATTATTTAAATTTAAATTTGTTTTCTTAACATTCTTGCTGAAATCATTGAAGTAACTAGCAGAATACTGTAGGTAGAATACATAATCTCGCAACCCATAGAAATGAAATCAATAAATTCAATGAGAAAGTAAAGGGAAAAAAAAAAAAAGCAAAAAGGAGAAAGTTTAAAAAATTAAAAAGAGGCTAGAAATAAGTGAAAGGTATCCATGACCTTCAAAGATACCAAATCCATGAATGCTCAAGTCCCTTATATAAAAATGTTGTCGTATTTCATAGAACCTCCGCATATCCTCCCATATGATTCTAATCATCTCAAGATTACTTGATGCCTAATACAAGGTGTTATGTTAATAGTTGTTATACCATATTATTGAGGAAATAATGACAAGAAAAATGTCTCTATATGTTCAGTGTGAATAAGTTTTTTTTCAAATATTTTCAGTTCATGATTGACTGAATTCATGTAGAACCTGTAACTAGTAACTTATATAATACCATTCGTGTAATCATACATGTACATAGGGTAATGATGTCTGTCTCACTCCACCATTTTTCATACCCCCACACCCTCCTCCCTCTCTTTTCCCTCTATGTAATCTAAAGTTCCTGCATGACTGTTACAGATCTGAGCTCAGTAAATTTGCCCAAGGGGGGGAAAATATGTGCAACAGGAGAAAAAGTAAAAACCTGAGGAATAGGCCTTAAAGATTCATCAGATTAAAAAAAAAAAAAAAAAAAAAAAACACTATCATCAGGAACAAAGAAGAAATATAGTGAGGAAATGAACCAAGATAGCACATGTAGAAATGATAAATAAATTTCATCTCAGGTGCCAATTCTGATCAATTGGCAGTAGGTGCCAGGGGTGCTATGTGCAGAGGGACTCTGAGGACAAGTCCAGGTTCAGTGAATTAGCGTCTGCCCTGGGCACAGGAGGAAGAACTGGCAACATGGCTTACATGGCTTACCTATCATCCCATGGAGTACATGGAAATCAGATTGCATGAGCATCAGGAATCAGTGGGTGGAGAGCAATGGACGGCAGCAATTACAGGCCTCTGTTCACAAGTTTAAAAATGAGACAGGAAGGGATAGAAATTACAAATAAAAGATAATATTCACAAATAGTTTTTTTTTTTTTTAAAAAAAGGCCAATTGGAGAAACTACTCTCCAGTTAAGAAGACAAATATTTTTAAAACTGAATTTTTTAACTATCAGCTGTATTGAGGTAAAAATAAGAAAAGGAAAAGGCAGTCTATAGTCTATATAAATGCTAACTGAAACAAAAACTGTCATATTTACATTTTAATGCAAAATACATTTTCACATTATTACTCTGGCTTATCTAGTTAATGTTTAATAAAATGATTAAAAACTTTTCAAGTGAAGAAAGTAAGACACCAATCTTCACTGCTCCAATGTGACATAATTGCAAGTCAGTACCAGAAAGCTGATGCTGAGGTCCCCTTCTTCATAACAAGTGTCTCCTCAAGAATTCATTCTGCACAACACACAATTTGTAGGCATAAAGATGAGATGACTGCAGACTATGCACAATTTATTGTCCTTTGAAGATCAATGTGCTACTTAGCCACTTTGTTAAGTAACAAAAAATGCACCAGCAATAGTTTGTACATTCCCAAATGTCCTGCCTGTCTGGTTCACTTTTGCTAATCTTTGTATCTTAAGTTACTCACTCTGCACAGATGTATTTCTTTCTTTTTTGCTCTGTACTAAATACTCAAGGACATAATGGAGAAAGTGGAGAAATTCATCTTCAAATCAATATAGAGCCCTAAAATATAACCTGAAAATATTGCAATAGTCTCATATTTTTATGTTACTGGCAATTTTTCTGTCTCTCATATTTTTGTGCAGCAATATTTAAAAGTTTGGGACATGTTGAACATAAAATAAGAATCTGGCCACTAGAAGAAATAAATTTATTTATTCATTTATTTATTTATTTTTCAGATGAGGTCTCACTATATTATCCAAGCTGTTCTCCCACTCTTGGGCACAGCCTCCCAAGTAGCAGGAACTATAGGTATATACCCTATGCTTGGCTCTTAGGAATTAACACAAAATTTAAAACAATAAATATGTAACAAAGCTTTTGCCTAAAGTTGTGTGATCAGTGAGAGAATAATTCCTCTTTGCTGAAATACTTTATATTTTAACATTTCATTGATTGAGTAATTTACCAATAAATTAATAATAAGTTACCACACTTAAAATATGTTCTACCTTAGGTAATTATTTAAATTTTCAATTTAAATATCAGAGGAAAATATACTTTGTAGTTCCAATTTGGGGGGTCCTCACAAATTTGATCACACTTCATCTATTTCCAAGATATTTATCAAAATTTTTAAAATTCTTGAGAACCAATGAATGAAGAGTTTGGTAGTAATTACAGTAGATGGCAGAAACAAGGAAAGGAACCATCGTACATTATTCCAGTAAGAGGCAAAGCACTATGTTTTTTAAATGTAAGTGATAATATAAAGCAACAAAATAGGAATGTTACAATAATTAGGTAATTATTCTAAAGAGTGCAAAGGAGAAGAAATTATTGTGATTTGGCTAATCTGTGAAGCCTTAATGGAAAATGAGACGTGAAAGCTGGATATAAAGGAATGGCCATGATATAGACAGAGAGGGAAACTTTCATGTTAAAAGCAATAATTTAGCAGAGTGAAGACAGAGAAGCATCAGGTAAAGACAATGAGTAGAAGAGCACTAGTTACATTTCTGTCTCTTCCCTCACAGGAGAAAGGGAGGGTGGTGGGATTGACGACATGATTATTTCTGGCCAAAGCATTTCACTGTAGGTTAAGATCCCCTGGAGCTCCATTACCCTCAGTCACACAGGAGTGGAAGTGTTTCAGAAAGTGGTTACTACATCAGCCTGGGACCCAGTATAAGGACAGTGTGGATCAGAGGCCCAACTGAGCCTCAAGGACAGATAATATACATTTGTTACTTTAAACCACTGAATTTGGGAGCTGCTTATTACTACAGCATAACCTACTCCATCCTAACTATTTCACAGAAGAAACAGAAGATTAGTGAAAGTAAATTAAGGAGATGATGGTGCAGTTTAAATGCTGGGTTAAAATGTTTGAAATTTATTAAAGAACTAGTAGGAAATCACTGAAAGTTTATGAAGAATGGAGTTACTCAATGTAGAATTTTAAGATTAACATAGTCACTGCAATAAGACAAACTACAGTGGGAAAGACAGCGATATGGATACCAGTTAACAGGCTACTGGAATAATGCAATGCTATATGGTATGTGACCTAAACAGAAAATGATGAAAATTAAAGAAAATAGAGGGAAGAGTGAAAGATGGTCTAGCACAGCAAGCCTAAATCCTTGAAGAAATGTAAGTTTACAATTAACAGATCCAGAATACTTCAATTGGGAGGATTGTGTAATTTTGTCAATAATAGTATCATTATCTTAAATTGATTTTGAAGTATTATTCTAAATTGATTTAGAAGTATTAGTCTAGATGTGTCAGGTTCATGATGGGGTTCAGTTAAGTCAATCTATCTGACAGGAAAATGAAGATGTGGGAAACAGAAAAGTTCAAAGGTCAATAGTGGAGAATCGGATATGGGAACAATCTGCATATTTGTTGACTGAGGTAATTGTTGAGAAATTGCATAGTGAGAAGCAATTTGGGGAAGACATCAGTCTGTGCTTGGTGTAAGACACAAAGTTCACAGATGAGCAACTGCTGTTTTCACCCTGAGGTAAGGGACGCTGCAGCCAATATCACAGCTGAGGTCTGACAATGGCATACGGAGTGCCAGCTTCCCACACTCTTGTCTGCTGGAGCTGTTCCTTCTGCCCATACAACTGTAGAAAAGAATCCCTTCCACCCTCCCTAGAGCTCATGAATGCATCTCCTTGGCAGACCCTCAAATACATCCAGGACCCTAGTCCCAAGAGACTTTAAAATGGAATGCTTAGACTAGTAACTTATATAGTATCATGAGAAAGTGGCTTGTTGGAGCATAGGAAGAAAGAAATGACTAGTGATCAAAAGTAAACAATGCTACCAGCCTCAGGGGTTATGATAATAAATTCAATTATATTTGCACAAATTTTGAGACTCCCATGAAACATTAAAGTGGAGAAATCTACTATCTCTTAAGCAATTAAAAGCAAGATTCTGGAACCTTAGAGATCCAGATCAGATACCAACACTCAGGTAATAATTGAAGCCATGGAACTAAGATCACTTGGAGAGGATACAAACCATTTAAAGTGATAAATCCCCATCCCAATGACCACCAGCATTTAAAAAGAAAGCCTACCTTTCAAGGAAAACAAGAGGAATATGGGGCAGTAGCACAGAACTGTTACCATAGCAACTCAGGAAGCTAAAGCAGTAGGATCACAATTCTCCACAATTTTGCAAGACCCTGTCCAAAAGAAAGAAAGAAAAACATCAAAGAGAATTTACTCCATATCAGTCTTAGTAGTACATCATTTCTAACAATTTCTAAGTAGAATATTTTAAATACTATCATTGAAAGATAACAATTGAAAGAGTAATGTAAAGATGTGATTTGAAACAGGAAGAGCTGAACAAAACTGATAACCAATTAATAACCAATGATAACCAATGGGAATGTGCATGATACATATATATATTGATTTTTATTTTTAAAAGTCATCATTGTTTTATTACCTTTAACAAAATATGACTGAATACTATTTTTCATGCTATTTTCCAGTTGGAACAGTCGCATTTTTTGAAAAAGTATTTCAACATGGGCACTTACTCTGTCTACATAGCAGTAGGCATTATGCAAGATAACAGAGATAAATAAGACATTGTCCTATTCCTCAATGAGTCAAAAGTTATTAAATTAAGATGTAACTTGAAGATATAACTCAATACATTGATGCTGTTGTTATGACTTACAGTTATCCATTGGAGTCACATTTATTGTTCAGAATAACTTTTTATTTTTAATATTCATTATTTTTAAAGACTATAAACTATCCTTTCACTGAGGTAATAGCTTCCACAAAGATCTTCCCATGAAAAGAATTCTTATAATAATTTATATTTATCTTCAGATTTGGTTTAAGATTGCAATGTTATTTAAAATGTTCTCCTTTTCTAATGATATATTCTTCCTATTTTTAAATAATTATCTGAAAATAATAGACTTGTGCAATGTGTGATAGGGCACAGCTATAGTCCCAGCCACTCAGGAGGCAGAGGTGGGAGGATGGCTGGAGCCTAGTGATTCAAAGTCAGTCAGGGCAAAATAGAAGGACCCCATCTCAAAAGAAAAAAAGAAGAACATGCCTGAATCTTTTCTTAATTCAAATCAAAACTTATCCATAAGCTTCATGAGATTACTTATATAATAAAATATATGCTCAACTATTAACAGGTAGTCAAATATACCCATAGAATTTGAAACCTAATACTGTTAATGATAAATAAATTAATCATGTTTTAATTACATCTCCACTGTCAACACTAATTATTTGTTTTTCTAAAGTCAGAAGTTTCTACTTAATTAGGGTTATTAGTGGTAATGAGTAACTGAAAATCTATTTGATATTCCATAGTGCCTACATTAGGCAACAAATCAATGACAGCATTTTCACATAGAAATATCAATTAATTAGGCACATAAATATTGACTCTTAAGAAAAAGTCCAAAATTAACTTTTTTCAATACTTATTCTTTGTGTGTGTGTGTGTAAGTGCACAAGACTCCATTAGTAGAGGGAATATGTTTGCAGTACTGTATTTAGATAATCTATATTCATACAAACTTAGAGAATTGTGGTTTGGAGCTTATTATTATTCTGCATTGTTTGACCCAGATATTTAGAGATAATGTATTGATTTTTAGTTCAGCCCCAAGTGGATTCTGAACACTAAGAAATCACAAGTACAGAAATCACTGTTTAAAGTTTCTGTGCCTAATGGGATTGTTAGCACTTGTTTGTACTTTGGATTACAACAGAAAACAAAGTAGAGGTCCTGGGAACAGTTTGCTCCCATTCAGCCATGTAAGATTACAGCATGTCATCTATAGTCACCAAAAGCATTGGAGTCAAAGGGACAAATCCCAGTCAAGTTAGATAGAAACTGAAAGTAAAATACCCAGGACACAAATAAAAATATCCTCAAAGTCAAACTCCATGTGAGAATGAGGGTCAAGAGATGGAAGTCAGAAACACCAGAGTGTTTTTACCAGAGTAAAAACAGCTGGAGAAAAAATAATGATGATTGTGAACAATTCCTGGTAACCACTCTGTGGTTTCCATGCCTCAACTGCATTTGTGTGTGGGAATAAGGGGAGGGAGTACCTCAGCCCTGCTTAAATATGGGGTGAACATCTCTTTAGAAAGCCAACATGAGACAGAGTCAAATCAAGCAAGAAATAATAATAATATAGTATTATTTTACTACATACATATATTTACATATATTATATAATATATACAAAAATAACAGTTTAGGTTATTAATATTAAAATAGGAAAAATAGGGGTTTCTTGAGACTATACATTATTCTGTAACATTTACTTTTTTTCTATAAATACAAAACAATAGGAATAGTTAATAGTCTGTAAACTATTAGTAGTAATTTACAGTAGGACTAATTAAATAATATGTGTAAACACAATTGATATTATGTTTATGTCATCCAAAGAGCAAATGATTTTAACCTTTCTAACCTTAATTGGATATTCAAATTTTGTAGGCTATATTAATGTGTACTCCTTTTCATTTTTCTATTTGTCCTTAACTTCTCAAAATTTAAATTCATTTTAAATAAATAAAGTATTGTAGACATAGTTCAGGGTTAGAGTGCTTGCCTGGCACATGTGAGGCCCTCGGTTCCATTCTCAGCACCACAAAAATAAATACATACATATATACAGAAAAAACAGAAAAATTGCACCTATTTATGGGGTACCATACGGTGTTTAGTACATGCATGCATTGTATAATGTTGAAATCAGTGTGATCATATCTATCTCCTAAAACATTTATCCTTTCTTTGTGGTAAAAACATTTAATATCTTTCTTCTAACTTTTGAAATATACTGCATATTATCATTATCTATAGTTCCCCTATTGTGCAAGAGCGTACCAGAAGTTCTTAAGCCGAAGTAAGACTTAGAACCCACTGAAGAACCTTTGCCATACCTCCCACCCCACTACTCTCTCCAGCCCCGGGTAATCACCATTCTACTCTCAAATTCTATGAAATTCACTTTTTTAGATTCAGCAGATGAGTGAGCTCATGTAGTACTTGTCTTTCTGTGCCTGGCTTATTTCACTTAACAGAATGATCTCCAGTTCCATTCGTGTTGTCACAAGTGACAGGATTTCATCTTGTTTTAATGGCTGAATAGTGTTGCATTATGTATATCTACCACATTTTCTTTATCCATTCATCAGCTGATGAACACTTGGGTTGTTTCCATTTCCTGGTAATTGTGAATAATGCTGCAATAAAGATGGAAGTGCAGATGTCTCTTCTACATACTGATTTCATTTCCTTTGGATATGTACCCTTAATGGACTTACTGGATCATGTGGCAGTTCTATTTTTTAATTTTTGAGGAACTTCTATACTGGTTTCCATAATGACTATGATAACTGACATCCTTAACAAGAGTGTTCAGGGCTCCCTTTTCTCCACCTACTTGTCAGCATGTATTATTCCCTTGTCTTTTTGAGAACAGTCATTTTTACTGGAGCGAGGGGATATCTCATTGTGATTTAGATTTTTACTTTCCTGATGAACAGTTTGTTCATATGCCTGTTAGTCATCAGTATGTCTTCTTTTGAGAAATATCTGTTTAGGTCTACTGCTCATTCTTCAATCGATTATTTGTTTCTTTGCTGTTGAGTTTTTGGAGTTTCTTATATCCCCTGCATATCAAATCCTTGTCAAATGTATAATTTGCAAATATTGTCTTCCATTCTGCTGATTGTTTCACTTCTTTTAATTGTTTGCTTTACTGTGCCAAAGTTTTTTAGTTTGGTATAATCCCATTTGTCTATTTTTGCTTCATTTCCTGTGCTTTTGGGGTCTTGTTCAAAACAATCCATGACCATTACAATGTCCTGAAGTGTTTCCCTTGTTTTTCTTTTAGGTGTTCCACAGTTTCAGAACTTAGATCTAAATTATTTATCCATTTGAGTTGATTTTTGTTAAGTAGTGAGAGAGTTCTAGTTTCCTTCTTATGAACATGACTTTAATTTTTACAACAACATTTATTGGAAGGATAATCATTTCTCCAATGCATGTTCTTAGCAACTTCATTAAAACTCAGTTGGCTGTAGATGTATGATTCAACTTAGAAGGTTTCTATTCTATTCCATTGACCAGTGTGTCTTTTTTTTTTTTTTTTAATATCACATTTTTTTTTTTTCTTTTTCTTTTGTGGTATTGGGGATTTAGCCCAGAGCCTCTTGAACACTAGGCAAGCATTCTACCACTGAGTGATGTCCCCATTTATATTCTGACATACAAAAAAGTAGATATCATCTACTCTTAAAATATATTAATATAATTTTGAGAAAATATACTTATGACTAGTTAAATAGAGATTACTTACATTTAAAAAATATTGACACGTTTCTCTTTGTCCCGAGATATTTTTATTCTTTCTAGTTCCTTTCCCAATAATATTCCTCTGAACTGACTCAGGCTTTAGGCTTTTATGTAGTGGTAAAATTGAACATAAACATAGATTTCACTTTGATTTTCATCTCTGCTCTTCTCCGACCCACATTGCACTGATGCTTGGTCTCAGTCCAAAGTGATATAATCCCTACTTCTCCAGTCCCTCCTTCCATGTGTATGAAGTCAAATGTATCATTAACTACTTCACACTTTGAGAATACTGAAAAGTAGCAAATAACTTTGGTCATGAATGATTCAGTCCCATAGATAAGATATACTCCTTACAGCAGTGCTCTGTGCAAGGTCTTCAGGACATTTAGTGATAAGATCTCCTTCATTAATTTTGGGAAGAAGTTACCAATACAGTGGTCTTCACCAAAGTTTCTCTTTGCACTGTCTATGGAATATGCAGATGGTTGAGCAGAGTTCACCATATATTTGACAAGGTATCAGCAATATTTTGTGTTTTCAGAGGCTTTCCTGAAATCTTCATAGAAATCAAAATGTTATGAAACTCCCTTTTTCAAATCAAAGTACCCAGGAACAGTGGGAACATTTTTTGTTGCTGTGATTTGAATTATCATTCTACATACTGCTGAAAGAATGAATGCTAGTAAGAGGTCAGATAATCATTTCTATAATTTGTTATAAAAATTTCTCTTTTCTGTACACTCAAACATTGCTGGAGGGACTGCAAATTGGTGTAACTACTCTGGAAAGCAGTATGGAGATTCCTCAGAAAACTTGGACCAGCTATCCCACTCTTTGGCCTATACCCAAAGGACTTAAAATCACCATACTACAGTGACACAGCCACATCAATGTTTATAGAAGCTCAATTCACAATAGCTAGATGGTGGAACCAACCTAGATGTCCTTCAACAGATGAATGGATAAAGAAACTGTGGTATATGTGCACAATGGAATATTACTCAGCCTTAAATAAGAATGAAGTTGTGGCATCTGCAGGTAAATGGATGGAGCTGGAGAATATCATGCTAAGCGAAATAAGTCAATACCAAAAAAACAAAGGCCAAATGTTTTCTCTGATATGCAGATGCTGATCCATGATGGGGGGAGGGGACAATAGGAACTTTGGCTTGTGCAGAGGGGAGTGAGGGGAGGGGATGGGGGTGGGGGGTAGGAAAGATGGTGGAGTGAGAATGACATTATTACCCTATGTACATGTATGATTGCAGGAACCGAGTGACTGCATCGTGTACAACCAGAGAAAAGAGCAGTTGTGCTCCATTGGTGTACAATGTGTAGAAGTGCAGTCTACTGTCATAAGTAATTAGAACAAATTTTTTTAAATTTCTCTTTTCTGAGGTCAGATTCATAGGACATTGTAAGATGAATTGTGACCTCAGAAACTAACTTTCGCAGAGCAATCAAGGGAATGACACAATAATGTGTTTCTTTCCTGTGGCGTGCTCAAGCTAATTCAGGAGTTTCTGTTTTCAGCTGAGCGTTGGTTTCTTTTCGGGAGATGAAAACTCTTTTCATGAACTTCAGTACTTGCCGGCCTCCTCCTGACTCAGGAGACCCACGCTTCACGTATGCTTTTGCATCACCCTCACAATAACGCCCTGTCCTGTACTATTTTCTGACTATCACGTGATCCTCTTTAGGATATTTGCCTGTATTATCCTTGCAGCTCTTCAATAGTCACACTTCTTTTTCATGATGGGTAGGCAGGCTATGCTGACATTGACTTTACAATCACTCGCATTTTTGTTTTCTTTAATTCTCAGAAGATAGAGTCACTCTTAGGGAAAAAAAATAGTTAAAATAGCACATCTCAATAAAAAGCAGTTAATCCATAGGCAAAAGCAAAGACGGACTTTATGAATTTCACACACTTAAGAATTTCAGACACGTTAATCCCATCCATTGCTGTGAATTACAAATCATCGTTACCAACATCAGTGAGCAAAGGAAAAGGAGTGGGGAAAAAAATAGGGACAGTAAATATAAAGGGTAAATGTTGTAGGACATACTCATCTAAAACTGAGAAGATCGTTGTATCAACCGGTTCCGGGTTTGGCAGCACCATTGACATTCACACTTACAGATCAACCTTCTACACTTATGTCTGAAAACCAGGAGGTTCATATTCTAGGGAGGGGCTTGAGACTTCCAATGCTAAAATCTGAACAGGACCAAAAAGACGGTGATGACTCACCTACATAAGAGCCAGAGGCATAGCAGTAGTCAGCCATATCTAACAGTAAAATTTCACATGAGCGAACCAGTGACCATTGATTAAATGACAAGGAGGTCATTGAATCTGAGTGGTTGAAGTGTGTGAATATAAACTGAGCAATCACATTTGGAAAAACGTAGCACTTTCAAATATTTGTTCCTGATCCATTTTTGGTGGGAACAAACCTCTATTTCATTGATGGGAGGAATGGAATTTCTTCACAGACATCAGTGGAACTTAAAGCATTTGATAATTTGTCTCAATGACTACATGTGAAAATTGGGGTTTTTAATGGTACAATATCTGTAAACTCCAACAGGCTTGAAATATGCCCATGGAACTTCTTTATTATGTGATAAGCTTTAAGGTCACAAGAACAACATTTAGCTAGCCTTCTTGACATTGTGACAAGTTCAAGAAAGCCTCTAGTAAAATGACTTGAACGGCTTTGCATATCAAAAAAACTGTGTCACATACCTACACATTGGGAAAGTTACTTCACAAATAAGATTTCTCACAGGCTCAGAGTTCCTACTTAAGCCCTTTTACAGATCTATAAACAAAAAGCTAGTAAGCTGGAAACTTGGCTTGCAGACACTCATGCAGTTTAAATTTTTAATGCTTTACTGAGAGCTCTTCTTTTGGAATCCTGCTGAACTAGGAGAATTTCAGAGCATCAAATAATGAATGCTTCACCTTCTTGTAACACATAACTTGAGAAAAGGGCTCCTTAACTAAGACCAGGGTAAAGGGTTATCAGCTTTACTGTGAAAAAGCTGTGAATGGCTAGGTTCAAGCAGAAATCCAGAGAGTTTTACAGAGTTCAGAACCCCAAGCCTTTGGTATGCTATGATCCCAATCACCAAGCATAGGCAGGTAAGTTCCTTATTACCTTTCCTTTCTTCCATGAGTGGAAAGTATAAGAATGAGCATTCTATTCTTAATGCATGGCTAGTTTTAAACTGTATGAAGCAGTTTGGGTGGTGAAATACTTATTTTTTCAACTATATTTTTTTTAGAATTCTCTTTTCTTCTTCATAATAAAAACAGAAGAAAGAAACCAGAAGTCAGGAAAACCAGAAGTTCGTCTCAGCCTAGCTACTCTGTCTCTGACCTTCAGTGAATCAGGTGTCCTCATGTAAAGAGGTCCATCTGTCAAGCAGGCCAGGGGAGCAAATCCAAAGAATCAATGTCTTTAGTGCAGATTTTCCCTTCCAATCAAGTGTAACTTCTTAATCGATTTTGAAGAGTCCTGAGAAAGATGGTTCCTCTTCGTGCTCATAGTGCTAAAGGCATTGCCTATGGTACTTAAAAAGATAGACTGTAAATAAACATAATGAGGATTATATAGTGTACAGAAGTTAAAACTGAGGCTAGGATGAGAAAAGTTTTTACATAAGTAAATATTATAATGTAATATTCTTATATTTCTAGACTTTGACTAAAGCTTTGGCTTTCGAATATTTAGAAAATCTTCCAAATAATAAAACAATACTCAATATTTACTGAATATTCAGTATGTTCTAAGTGCTTTGCTTATTGGTTCATTCCTCTCAATAATCTTTCAGAATCAGTACCATTATTATATCCATTTTACTGATGAGAAAACTGAAACACACAGATTAAAGTAATTTAAACTAAATCAAGGAACTAGTAAATTGACAAGCCATAATTAAACCTTGTTTTTATTTTAAGAACATATTATATATGAGTTATTTCCATTTGGTAATAACTATAAATATTTTTGATTCTTAAAAGAATACTTAACTTTAGTAGTATTTCAACATGGTTTGCCAAACAGCTGTTTTGGCAATAATCTGTGTTGGCCAATATGACTGAAGTCATCAGAAGCCCTTAAGCCCTAGAAGTTTAAACAGACTTCGCTTCTGCACATTTATGCCCCAGCAAATTTCTTTCTTTCCCTTCCCTCTATCTTGGGGTCTACAGCCTCTTTAGCTTTTATTTGGCATCTGACAAAGAAGCTCCAATTTTTGTGGTACATATACACAATGGAATATTACTCAGTATTAAAGAAGAATGAAATTATGACATTTGCCCAGAAGTGGATAGAACTGGAGACTATTTTGCTAGGCTAAATAAGTCAATCTCAAAGAACCAAAGGCCAAATGTTTTCTCTGATATGCGGATGCTAATCCACATAAGGGACAGGGGATGAATAGAGGTATTTTGAACTAGACAATGTGGAGTGAAGGGAAGGGAGGGGACACAGGGGTAAGAATGATAGTAGAATGAATCAGACATTATTGCCCTATGTACATATATGATTACATGACCTGTATAACTCTACGTCATGTACAACCAGACAAATGAGAAGTTATACTCCATTGATGTACGATATGTCAAAATGCATTCTACTGTCATGTATAACTAATTAGAACAAAAAATTTATTGAAAAAAGGAGAAACTCCAGTTTTAGGGCTCAATCAGGCAGAGGGCTATTGGTGTGCTGATGTTTATCACAAATCTCTAGAAGGATATATCTTGCATGGGTCACTAGAGGCAAGCTGGACGAAAGAGACTTTTTTCAGTTAAGTGTGTAACTGTTCTTCCTTGGGCCTTATTTTATTCTTTAATTTCAGAATGCAAGGGAGTCTAGCAATTCCTATAACCTTCTTGATGTTGTCATTAAGATCATTCTTTGAGTCTTAATTTAAATATAAGGAAATAGAAGCACGAAAGTTACTTACTTTCCCTGACCACATTCAATTATGCAGTCACAGTATGAATATTTTTTCAGCTATTGCAAATGTACACTTTGATATACTTTATAGAACTTCCAAGTTCTAGATGTCTTACTCATATAAGAATTGTCAAAAATTCAGTAAGTAGGGACTGAGGCAAATTAGAGACCTCATATCTCCACCTCAAGGGGCGATACTGCCAGTCCCTACTGACGCCCTAAAGCAAGGATGGTACAAAAGCCATTATCTGAATTATTATTTGCAATCTCTCAAGTATGGCATACTTCTGTGCCAACTGAACTTAAATGTATAAAAACTGTGACCCACAAGTCCCAAGTTTGAATGCTTTCAGACATTTTCTATTGGTTTTCATTCACTTTTAATCATATGAAATTTACCAGAGGTTTTCTGTCTGAATATTTTTGCATCACATCATAAAAAAAAAAGCAAAGCAAAATCAAACAGATAAATTAGTGACAGAATAAGTACTAGAGCTCAAAGCCATCTGTGTTCTTTGCCATTCCCTGAGCACATTGATTTTTAGAAATTGTGTGATCCTGGGGAAAGTAGATTATCCATGGGGGTATGTTCCACCATCTCCAGTAGATACCTGAAATCACCGAGAGTGCCGAACTCCATATGCACAATTAAATGATAAAACTTGATCCATAAATAAGGCACAGTAAGAAGATTAACAATAATAATTAATAATAAAATAATTATGACAATATACTGTAATAAAAATATGTGAATATTCTCACTCTCCTCCCTCCATCTCTCAAAATGTCTTATTGTACTTTGCTCACACGTCTTCCTGTGATGATGTGAAATGATGAGATGAAGTAAGATAAATAACATGGGCAGTATTAGACTTTACATATGGGATTACTTGAAAGTAAGTCCTGCCATGCTGTGCAGTTTGAATTGATAACCTGGGTGACTGAAAGGTGACAAACAGGCAGGTAATATACACAGTGTGGATACGCTGGACAAAGGGATGGTTCATGTTCTGGAATGAACAGAGTGGGATGGTTTGTGATTTTACTATTCTACTCGGAATAGCATACACTTTAAATTTACAAACTGTTTTATTTCTGGAATTTTTTATTTAACATTTTCAGATAATAGTTGACCTGTTAGGTAACTAAAACCACAGAAAGTGAAGCCAGGAACTTCTGTAGCCCCAGTTTACATATGAGGTAAATGTAAAGTTTCCACAAGAATTTCAGATCTACACTGGAGATTTTTTAAATCCTTGTAAATATAGTTCTAAGATTCAAGGAAATTAGGAGATCATTTTAATTCCATCTCCACTTTGCTTAGTAACCTAACCTCCCTGTGCCCCTTGCCTATCAAAGTAAATGAATATGTGTCCTCTGTCATATCTCCAAATAGTTATGATGAGTCCTTCAGAGAAAGGCCACAGCAGCCAGATAATGAAGTCCACACTGCAAAGCTGCAATTTCAAATAATCAATAGATGACTGACATAACAGCCAGGCAGGAAGTGGCCTGTCCACTACAATTCAGCACTGCTTAGACTGTGATCCCTCTCCACAGTGTCAGAGGGATCTAAGCAAGATAGGTAGAGCCCAGAGAAGAGCCACAAAAATGATTAGAAGGTTAAAAAATAAAATGAAGAAGGAGAGATCAAAGAAGCCAGGGCCATTAGTCCAGATATAAGAAAACTTGGTAACATGGCAACTGATCTCAAGACTTCCGGGGAAGGCACTCCTCCCCAGCTCTTTTCCATCCATCACCACAGAGATTATAACTGAAGTAAATGAATTTAAAGTGCTTCAGAAATTTCCCAGAGGTAAGTGAAGAGCTTTTCCAGAAGCAGAAGTAGCTGAAAAGAGTTGTATCTAGTGCATTCCTTCTCAAGAGCTTTTTAAAGTAGTCGTCTCTTCTAGACAAATTACAGCAAATTTTGTTTTTTCTAAGTCTGGGTTTGGGACTAAATTGTTGGTTCTTTTTATTTTTATATTTTTCATGAGAATCACGAACTTCTGAGAATTTTATGAAAGCTATAGATCATCTCAGAAAAATGCACATGTTGGTGAAGATTCTGAAGTTTTAAGATACCTGTGAGGTCTTGCAGCTCTGCAATTCTGCAAGGTGCTTTGCGGTACCTGGGATAAAGGAACGCTATGTTCTGAGTAGCACATTCTCATCTCCAATTATCTCTGACTTCTGGGATCAGGCTGGAATCCCTAAGCTGTCATTCTTCTTGCTCTACATCTCTTCTAGACACTAGCAGTCCACAGCTGAAACAGCACACGCTGCCTGGGCAGGAAAAGCGGGAACACAGTATAACAAATATAGATACTTACTGCTCCAGCAAACACCTTCCCCACCTCTATGGCGATCCAGGCCCTCAAGGCTCACTCTTGGGAACCATGGCCATGCCCACACTCCATATGCCCTTCATCATAAATCAGCCAGAGCTGCCACACTGAACAAACACTTCAGGATGAGGGAGAAAACCATTAGGTTCTTCTTAGCTCAGCTTAGCCAAGCACATTAAGGCTAGCCTGGCTCAAGCAGTGTTTCATTTGTTTAAATTAGCTTGAGAGGTGCAATTTTCCTTACCAATTTGAGTATGGAACATCAAATCCGAAGACTGGCCAAACTGGTAGGCTTCATGCCTACATTTTGTGTCCCCCCCTAGAGCTTTTGACGGCTCCTCAAAGCTGACATTCCCATCACCCACTGCAATCACCACCTTAAAGAAAATTTTAACTGAAATATTTAACTTCTCCATCTTCAGAATATCTCTGTTGGCCATCTTTCATGAGTTAGTTCATGTTTTAATGTTTTACAAAGGCATTAGAGAGGCATTTCAGCAAAGAGCCTGCACTCTGAAGTCAGAATGAGTGGTTTTAAGCCCCACTGCCACTAGAAGTGTGACTGGGAAAATTTCTTCATATGTCTGTACTTATTTTCTTCTATGTAAAATAGGGGAAAAGACCATTCTCCTTTCACAGAGTTGCAAAAATTAAGTGAAAGAAAATGCATCAATGTCTTAAAAATGCACCTGGTACATGGCAAGTACTGTCTACAATAGTGTGGCTGGATATTTTCTCACACATTATCTCATTTGCTCCCTACGACAGCATTTGTTGGAGGAGGCAGGACAGTTAATTTCATACATATTGAAAACAAAACTTCACAGACATTAAGTAACTGATCACAGAATCACAGAGGTTAGAGTCAAATGTTATTATTTCCTTGTTGTGTCATTGACCCATTCAGAATTTTATCAACGTTGTAGACCATTTCCACAATCACTCCCAGGGCATACCTACAAATCTCCCAAATTTTTATCTATACTTTTAAATACTCATGGAAAGCATGAAGCCCATTCATAAAACATCCTTGAACCCTGTTTCAGAATTCCCTGTTCAAGAATTTCAGAATTCCCTGTTCTTTTCAAGAAGTTTTGAAGTCCCTACTCTTTTACAAAGAAATCATTCTTTCTATGTTAGGTTTTTGTTTTTGTTTTTGTTGTTTGGTTGGTTGGTTGGTTGGTTGGTTGGTTGGTTGGTTGGGTTTGGTTTCGTACTAGGAATTGAATCCAGGCACACTCTACCACTGAGTATACCCTCCAGTCATTCTTTTATTTTTAATTTTGAGACAAGTCCTCTGTAAGTTACTGACAATTTGGCTAAATTGCTGAAACTGACCTTGAACTTTTATGATCCTCAGGCCCCAGCTTCCCTAGACACTATTACAGGTGCTCCAATGTGCTTGACCATTTCTTATGTTTCATTCCCTATACTCAGAATTCCTGTCTGTCAGTGATTCTCAAACAATATGGCAGCTAAAGCACTCAAAAAATTCGAACTCAGGGGTCCCCTGACTCTTCTCCACCTAAGTAAGAGAGTTTTTATTCCATCTGCACCTGAATCAATGCCCATTACCTCAGTCTCTGCATTATTTCCCACTTGTTTCCTGGTTGCTCTCTGCTCCTACAAACAAAAACAAAAGTAATGAGCCCCAGTTGCATTTCCACTCTAACCCTTCTTAACATACACCAAAATTAAAGCTGGCCTGATCAAAAATTGCAGAAATTCAAGCGACTACCAACATTTTTGAGGCCCAATCAGTTCATCTTTTTCTTTTCTACCTTTTTTCTGGAAAATCAAAGACTATGTTACCTATAAACTAATTTAATTCAAATCTTTAGGATATTTTGTTTGTGTATTACTACAATTTTCTACCCCAAACATCTTTATCTGTCAGTATTACCATTAAATTTAGGCTATTTCTACTTGCTAGTTCTTCAGATTTCCATGTGAGTACACAGTAGGGAGAAAAAAGAATGCATTTACCAGGAATTTGACAAGATAATCTTGTCTAGCTCAGTTACTCCTGTTAATGAGTTATCTTCTTGGAAGATAGGGAGTTAACAGCATCCATGTAGTTTATATCAGCTGAAATTTATGCAATCCCACAATGCAAAAATAGTTAAAAAAAATTCCAACTCTGGAGTAATTGGCACTCACCTATAGATTCCTAAGATTCTTTAGATTCACTTAACAATTCCTTAATAAAAGTTCAATTATGCCCTAAGCCAGAGAAGTGTAAGCTGTGCCTGGAAATCCAAATTTGCTCACAAGGAAAAAGTGGTTTGTCAAACTCTGGGGATAAATTTCATATTAACAATTTGTTGATGCTTCAATCTCAATTAAGGCCATTTTAATTTTGGTAACTTTACAATGGGCTCCAAAAAAATTAAAGTAGACAATACTTCCTGGTTCATCAATTCTAAAAAAAAAAAAAAAAAAATTACACTTCTGAAGATAATAAAATGATGCAAACCTTTCAATGAATTTATGAGCCATAGAGTGATATCTCCATGAGAAAAGAACTTTTCAAACTACTATAAAATAAAAAACCACTCCATTAGCTTCATTGTCATGCAGAAGAGAAAACATAAATAAATCTTTTGAATCAGTGCAAGATGTTCTTAAGAAAGAAGAGAAAATAACTATTAGAAGAACACAGCTTCCAGAGGTGCCAACTACATTTGTTTCCTCTCTCCCTGAGTTACTTTAAAAAGGAAAAAGGAGATCCGCACTGAAGTGCAGGGACTCCCATAGAGCAAACCACCATGGAAGGCAGCATGGAGCCTCAACCAAGAGTAGAAGCAAGTTCTCAGTCACTTCTACCATGTAGTTCTACAACATTCATCAACCCCTGAAGAGGTCCTCCAGAGAAACATACCTATAGAATACAGATGGATGGATGGATGGATGGATGGATGGATGGATGGATAGACAGACAGACAGACACAGGAATTGGCTTACATGATTATTGAGGCTGAGAAGTCCCACATTCTGCCTCCAGTGGACTAGAGAACCAGGAAAGCCAATGGTAAAATTCAGTCAATTTCTAAAAGCCTGAGAACCAGGAGTATGCTGGACTAAGTCCCAAGTCAACTCTGAAGGCCCAAGAGGCAGAAGTGTCTGTGTCCAAGGATAGGTGAAAATGAATGTCCCAGTTCAAATGGAGAAAGCAAATTCACTGTCCCTCTACCTCTTTGTTCTACTTACCCCTCCAAACAATGGGACAATATCTGCCCTCACAAAAAGAGCAATCTTTTTTCACTCAGTCTACTAATTCGAATTCTAATCACTTCCAAAGACAACTCTTCAGAAATCTAGAAATAATGTTTTACAAGGTATCTGGATATCCCTGAGCCCAGTCAAGGTGACGCATAAAGTTATACATCACAAGTTCCATGTTCCCAAATAATCATTGTTTCAACAGTTATTGAGAATTTATCAGGAGTCAGATATTTTCCTAGGCAGAAGGGCATCTCTATTGTTCCTATGGAAATATAAAAATCATCTACAGTATAATAATTGGTATAAGATATATACCAGCTGCTAGGGTAGCCATCATCTAAACACCACGGAGCATATTAAGCAAGGAAAGTGCCCCCAGACATAGCACCCACAGACTAGAGACTATCTCGGTCTACGTATCCACAATCAATTATATGTATGGTCTTCAAGACCCTTTAAGGATATGAATGTAAGCATCAGTGTTCTAAAGCAAAGGACTAAAAACCCTGACACCAAGTCCAGCAACACTCTTACAACCCTGTGAATGAGCAAAGGTTTACATTTACATAGCACATTATATTTTTCAAAACACTTTTTAAAATTTCAAATATTATGCCTTTTATGGGTTTAGAGGAAAGACATTATTGCCCTCGTTTCATTATATATTTACTCTCTGAAATATTTATTACATAATGACTTTATGTATCTTTGTGTATCTTATTACTTATCAATAGTTTATGTACTAATATATACCAAATACAATACAAATATATAAAGCATATATTATATATAAACTGTAATACATTATATATCAATACCATATTTTTGCATTTTGTTTAATATTTGCATATCCTATTAGAATTACACTACCTGAGGCTTATCTGGTTTTACATTGTTGTTTGCTCATGCTTAGTTAAAACGAGGATGAACATAGAGCTGGCTTTCAGTACATATTGGTTGCATGAATATTTAATGAAATGTACATTTGAGAAAACAAGTTAAGTGACCTGCACACAGGGAACCAGGTAATATATTGGAAAGACAAGGTAGAAGAAGTCTCCTGGCTCCTCTAAGCTTCTACCAGGTTTCTCCCACTGTCATAAGAACTTAGTGAAGAAAGGGAAAAGAAGATGGTATTTTCTTCCTTCCCACTGTCTGCCCACACCTTCTTATCTCCATTATACCCACCCTCTCACAACCACTGGATCCATCAATCACAAAGACCCTATGGATCACACTTCAGGAAACAGCACCTAAGAAGGGCTTGGCTTAAAGATCTGACACTTGCAAGGTGGTGACTCACCACACTGACTCCCTCTCCTCTGTAGTGAGCTGGTAGGATATGCCTTTGTTTAAATCAGATCTTAGTTATTAAAACAGTTAAAAAAATAAAGTTTTCTCTTTGACTTTGGATCACTCTGGTAAAAACATCAGAAAAGTAGAGCCAGACAAAAATATCTAATACCCTCTGCCATAACATTGGCATTGCTTTAATAAGAGAGTTTCCCTTTGTTCAGAGTTTATAGAATGCTTACAGTGCTTTGTAAAATATGGTTATATGAGGAAAGGAGGAGCCAGCATTCACTACGCACAGAATTAATCAAGGCTTTCCCTGAGCATAAGTAAACTAGGGAAAGTTTTTCCTTCCCCAAGAAATTTTTTCAATCATTTTTGCTTTGGTACTTAGAATGCTAATATTAATAAAGCCTTGGATTCAGGCACTGAAGGTAATATTAAAACATTAATGGTCTTTGTAGGGGCATCACAGTAAAGTACCATAATAAAAAATTGGGTCACATTAAAATATCAGAAAATTTAACAGTCATGTGACTATGTTCTCCAAGAAAGGGATAGAAAACAGGGACATATAGGAGGAATAAATACAAAAGACCCCTCTCTTTCTAATCTCAGTCCCACTGTTCTGGTTTAAGCTCTGATCATCTTTTACCTTGATTATTAATTATCTCTCTGGTTCTAGTCTCTTCAAATTTCCAAATCTCTGATTCATTCTCCAGCTGACAACAGAATGACAAAGGTAAAACATAAATCTAATTACTTCATTCTCAGACTTAATATTCATCAATAGTTCCCCATCCCTAAAACTGAAATCCAAACTCCTTAGAATGGCTGAGGATGTTGCTCCATGGTAGAGCACCTGCCTCACATGCCCAAGACCCTGAATTTGATTCCCAGCATTGAATAAACAAGCAAGCAAACTCCTTAGCAGGTAATACAGCATCCGGTTTCCTGCCTGCTTTTCAAGTCAGATATTCAAGTCCTCTCCCACATAGTTCATAGCCACTTCCAAGTGAAGTAGGAGTGGTCTTGTATTAGGGTAGCTGGCGCAAATATCCACAAGAGACACATATCTCAGTTTCAAGCAAAGGTTTATTGACAGAGAAAGTCTGCCAGGCTGCCCTTCTGCAAGGTGCAGCAGCCTGCAGGAAAAAAAATTCTTAACTATATAGTCATGTACAATGGGAGTAGTTAAAAATGACCCCTTGGCCCTGGTTTGTTATTTGGCATCTTTGCTGTGTTTCAATAGTTAGGGACTCTTTGGGGGTGGTCATGCCGGGGTGGGCAGGTTCTGATTTTTCAAAATGGAGTTACTTTGGCCTAAGGACTTAACACCGTCCATTAAAGCTTCATTAGGGTTTTCAGTTTTAAAGCTTGGTTGACAATAATAATTAATAAAGTTTTAGACCCTTTCAAAACTCTAGGCTGTGTGCTAAGTTTTAATCAGATGTTCTTCTTTTGTTTTTTTTTTTGTTGGTGTTGTTGTTTTTTTTTTTTTTCAAGAGGAAACTGAAGTTTGAGGTGGTTGAGCAACTTGCCCAAGGTGTTGGTAAGTGATGAAGTTAAACTTCAAATTCTGATCTGCTTAAGCCTAACAACCACAATGTAAAGGATTATTAAACATGTAGAAATATATTAAAAATATAAACTCAATAACTGCACTCTAGATTCTGGAATGAAAACACAATTCAAACACAATTTTCCTCAAAATTTGACTAAAAGAAGGGCTATTTTTGGATTTGTGACATTTTTGACATGAGGGATAAGATCTTTTTTGTATACAGATGTGTACCAAGTACTAAACCCATTAGAGGTTCATTATAAATAATAAATATTTGTGTAGTGAGCAAATTGAAAACCAATTTTTGGAAAAATCTGTACTATGGACTTTTCCTTAAAGTATGCCAAGGTAAGCAACACTGGCAGAGCACTAGGTACCTAAGTAATATATCGGATCCTCTAAAAGTTGTTAATACAGGAATTATGCTGTGGAATGATGTCATTGGCCAGTTGAGGGACGCTTTAAGGAGTTGGCAAATCATTTCATTATATTTCATTCTGCCTTCTCTTTTTAGAACCCTCGGGAGGAATACCTTTCTGGAATAAATTTTCTTTGTATGAGAAGCTCTGCCTTACTATTAGATTTGTGAATCATGACACATTTCTTCTTGTATTACCTACCTGATACGTTAGAGTCAAATACCTAAGCAAAAGTACTGAAGTCCATGGTATAATTTACCCTAAATTTTGACTTAATTTTATAGCTCTACCTCTGCTTTCCATTTGCCTAATTTTCCTCAACTACATTCACATTAAACCTTGTGCCACTTATTATTTAACAAGCCATCTACCAATTGCCCATGGATACCAAGGAATGTCTCTATTCCTTTTTTGAACAGGTCCAAATTTTTTCCATGTCTGCCTTTAATGTAAACTATATATTCCTAATGGCTTTACCAAAATTATTTTGTGAACTATGCCTAATGCCTCCTCCTATTTTTCTTCACACAAAAGAAATTTGTTGTATATTGAAAAGTCTATACAGTGTTCTAAACAACTGCCATCACTGAAAGCAGAGTTGCAAAGACAAAGGTGGGGAGTTCTTTTCTGTACTGTGAAATAGACTTTAATCAAACTGAATGTGTCATGAATTTTAAATACTGTATATTTGATGCTAAAAGAGAAAAAATAAGTATGTTGTCCTTTCTTGAAAAAAAAAAAAAAAAAAAAAAAAAAAACAAGCCCTCTATCTGTCTAAAGTACTATTGTTGAGTTTTTCGTTGTTGTTGCTCTTACTTCATTCGACACACAATCGTAGGTCACATAATCTATGCCGGAAACTTTTCTAGGATAATAGAAGTAATTCAGAAATGAACAAAACAAACTAAGTAACAGAATCCCTATGATGATTATAACTTAGTGATGGAGGAAGAATACTGAGTGAGCTAGGTAGTAATGACTGCAAAGAGAAAAATTATCCTAAAATAGGCGTTAGGACATTTCAGGGACTGGAAGGATGGAGAGGAGCGATATTACAAAGAAAAGAACTCATCAAGAAAGTAAGATTTGATTGAAAACTCGAGGCAGGCAAGACAGTGATCCACGAAGGCACCTGGCATATGGAAAGTCAGAGATCTAATGGGAACCAGAGAATACAGAACTGTAAAGATTATTTTAAGAGTATTTTCCTCTACTTGAGGGAGATGGAAGGTCACTAGAAATTTTTTAGCAAAATTCTGATGTGGTCTAACTTATGTTTTAACGGTATCACTCTGGCTTCTCTGTCAAGAATAAACCTTAAGATATCAGGGTATGAGCAAGGTGACCTGTTAAGATAATAGAGGCAAAAGAAATGTCTTAAACCAAAAAGATGCATTGAAGGTAAAGTCGTCAATTCTGAATGCATTTTCTAGGTAGAATTTACATTATGTGCTAATGAATGTAAGGTTGGTCATCAGATAAAAAGTCAGGAATGCTGCCAAGGTTTTTCTTTTCTTTTTTTTAATTGAAAACAAATGGGATACATGTTGTTTCTCTACTTGTACATGGAGTCAAGGCATACCTTTTGTGTAATCATAAATTTACATAGGGTAATATTGTTTGATTCATTCTGTTATTTTTTTCCCTTCCCCCAACTCTGTAGGCTCTCTCTTCACAGTACTGATAGTTTCCTTGGCTGAGGGAAAGTTTTTTAGTTTGAATTTATCCCAGTTATTGATTCCTGCTTTTATTTCTTGTGCTATGGGAGTCCTGTTAAGGAAGTCTGATCCTAAGCCAACAAGTTGAAGGTTTGGACCTACTTTTTTTTCTATAAGATGCAGCATCTCTGGTCTGATTCCGAGGTCCTTGATCCATTTTGAGTTGAGTTTTGTGCAGGGTGAGAGATAGGGGTTTAGTTTCATTCTGTTGCATATGGTTTTCCAATTCTCCCAGCACCATTTGTTGAAGAGGCTATCTTTTCTCCATTGCATATTTTTGGCACCTTTGTCTAGTATGAGAAAATTGTATTTATTTGGGTTTGTGTCCATGTACTCTATTCTATACCATTGATCCACCTGTCTATTTTGGTACCAATACCATGCCGTTTTTGTTACTATTGCTTTGTAATAGAGTTGAAGATCTGGTATTGCAATATCCCCTGCTTCGCTCTTTCTACAGAGGATTGCTTTAGCTATTCTGGGTTTCTTATTCTTCCAGATGAATTTCATAATTGCTTGCTCTATTTCTGTAAGGTATGTCATTGGGATTGCAATTGGAATTGCATTGAATCTGTATAGCACTTTAGGTAGTATGGCCATTTTGACAATATTAATTCTGCCTATCCAAGAACATGGGAGATCTTTCCATCTTCTAAGGTTTTCTTTAATTTCTTTCTTTAGTATTCTGTAGTTGTCATTGTAGAGGTCTTTCACCTCTTTTGTGAGATTGATTCCCAAGTATTTTATTTTTTTCGAGGCTATTGTGAATGGGGTAGTTTTCCTAATTTCTCTTTCTGAAGATTCATCACTTAAATATAAAAATGCATTGGATTTATGAGCATTGATCTTGTAACCTGCTAACGTTACTGAATTCACTTATGAGTTCTAAAAGTTTCCTGGTGGAATTTCCAAGTTCCTTTAAATATATAATCATGTCATCAGCGAACAGGGATAGTTTGAGTTCTTCTTTTCCAATTTGTATCCCTTTAATTTCTTTGGTTTGTCTAATTGCTCTGACTAGAGTCTCAAGGACGATGTTGAATAGAAGTGGTGAAAGAGGGCATCCCTGCCTTGTTCCAGTTTTTAGGGGGAATGCTTTCAGTTTTTCACCAGTTAGAATGATATTGGCCATGGGCTTAGCGTAGATGGCCTTTACAATGTTAAGGAATGTTCCCACTACCCCATTTTCTCTAGTGTTTTGAACATGAAGGGATACTGTATTTTATCGAATGCTTTTTCTGCATCTATTGAAATAATCATGTGATTCTTAACTTTAAGTCTGTTGATATGGTGAATGACATTTATTGATTTCTGGATGTTGAACCAACCTTGCATCCCTGGGATAAAACCCACTTGATCATGGTGCACTATCTTTTTAATATATTTTTGTATGCGATTTGCTCAAATTTTGTTGAGAATTTCTGCGTCGATGTTCATTAAGGATATTGGTCTGAAATTTTCTTTCCTCGATGTGTCTCTGTCTGGTTTAGGTACCAGGGTAATATTGGCTTCATAGAATGAGTTTGGGAGGGTTCCCTCCTCTTCTATTTCATGGATTACTTTGAGAAGTATTGGAATGAGCTCTTCTTTAAAGGTTTTGTAGAACTCGGCTGAGAACCCATCTGGTCCCGGACTTTTCTTTGTTGGTAGGCTTTTGATGACCTCTTCCATTTCATTGCTTGAAATTGATTTACTTAAGTTGTGTATGTCCTCTTCGTTCAGTTTAGGTAATTCATATGTCTCTAGAAACTTGTTGATGTCTTCGAGGTTTTCTGTTTTGTTGGAGTATAGATTTTCAAAATAGCTTCTAATTATGTTTTGTATTTCACTCGTGTCTGTTGTGATATTTCCTTGTTCATTCCAAATTTTAGTAATTTGAGTTTTCTCCCTCTTTCTTTGTTAGTTTATCAAATGGTTTATCAATTTTGTTTATTTTTTCAAAGAACCAACTATTTATTTTATTAATTTTTCCAATTGTTTCTTTTGTTTCAATTTCATTGATTTCGGCTCTGATTTTAACTATTTCTTGTCTTCTACTACTTTTGGTGTTGATCTGCTCTTCTTTTTCTAGGGCTTCGAGCTGTAGTGTTAAGTCGTTTATTTGTTGATTTCTACTTCTTTTGTTGAATGCGCCCCATGAAATAAATCTTCCTCTAAGTACTGCTTTCATAGTATCCCAGAGATTTTGATATGATGTTTCTTTGTTCTCGTTTACTTCTAAGAATTTTTTAATTTCCCTCCTGATGTCTTCTGTTATCCATTCATCATATAATAGTGTATTATTTAATCTCCAGGTATTGGAGAAGTTTCTGTTGTTATTCTGTCATTTATTTCTAATTTCAATCCTTTATGATCTGATAGAGTACAAGGTAGTATCTCTATCTTCTTGTATTTGCTAACAGTAGCTTTGTGGCATAAAACATGGCCACCCGAATCTGGGCTTGCCGCCAGGGCCGAGCTTCACCGGGTGGGGGAGACTCACCCCGTGGTTCTATTTTAGTCTGAGTCTCTCAATGCCTCCCCTTCTTGAATCCTGGGTTCTAGAGCGACTGGAGATGCAGTCACCCTCTAGTCCGCCATCTTGGATTGCCCTGCCAAGGTTTTTCAGTGCCAGCAACTGTAAAAATGGAATTGCTTTTAACTGAGGTCGAGGAATACTATGAACAGTGCAGATTGTGAAGGGTTTGGAGATAGCACGAGTATAATGAGCCATGTTAGGTTTGAATATTTATTAAGTATCCAAGCAAAGAAGTCAAATAGGCAATGGAACATACTTCAAAAGAAAGGTATCGATGGATATGCAGCATAGATAGAAAAAAAAGAAAGGTCAACATACTGAGTCTTGACCATTCTGTTTAAAGATAGGAGAAGATGATGCATTACCAGTAAAGGAGACTGAGAAGAACAGCTAGAGATGCAGAAGCAAAACAAGGAGAGTGTGTTTCTCAACATCTAGGAGAACCTAGGAATGATAGGTGCTGAAAAATGTATTTATTGAATACATAAATGTATGATTAATGTCAAGAAAGATGGGCATTAAAACATAGACTATCTGATTTACTAAGATGGAGACTAATTGTTATCTTTCATCCGTGTAGTTATAGGGAAAACACAGATGCAAGAGCCTGACTGGAGAAGAATACATTTGGAGACAAAGTATGTGGACAACTCTTTTCAGGTTTTTTAATAATTTATTTATTTGATTCATTGTAAACAAATGGGGTACAACTTGTTTCTCTGGTTGTGCATGAAGTACAACCATTTGCGTAATCATACATGTACATAGGTTAATGATGTTTGTCTCATTCTAATATTTTTCCTTCCCCCACTCCTCCCACCCCTTTTTCCTCTATACAATCCATTCTGCCTCCATTCTTGCCTCCCTCCCACCCGCCATTTTGTATTATCATCTGTTTATCAAAGAGATCATTCGGCCTTTGGTTTTTTGGGATTGGCTTATCTCACTTAGCATGATATTCTCCAATTTCATCCATTTGCTGCAAATGCCATAATTTTATTGTTCTTTATGGCTGAGTAATATTCCATTGTGTATATATATATATATATATATATATATATATATATATACACCACAGTTTCTTTTTTTTTATTGTAAACAAATGGGGTACAACTTGTTTCTCTGTACATGAAGTAGAGGCATACCATTTGTGTAATCATTCATTTACATACGGTAATGGTGTTTGATTCATTCTGTTATTTTTTCCTCACCCCCACTCCTCCCACCCCTTTTATCCCTCTATACAGTCCCTCCTTCCTCCATTCTTGCCTCCCTCCCACCCCCCATTATGTGTCATCATCCGCTTATCAGCGAGTTCATTCGTCTTTTGGTTTTTTGAGATTGGCTTATCTCACTTAGCATGATATTCTCCAATTTCATCCATTTGCCTGCAAATGCCATAATTTTATTATTCTTTGTGGCTGAGTAATATTCCATTGTATATATGTACCACAGTTTCTTTATCTATTCATCAATTGAGGGGCATCTAGGTTGGTTCCACAATCTGGCTATTGTGAATTGAGCAGCTATGAAGATTGATGTGGCTGCATCACTGTAGTATGCTGATTTTAAGTCCTTTGGGTATAAGCCAAGGAGTGGGAGTTTTGATCTATGAGGAGGGTATTATAGATGGAAAGAAACGAGATTATGTTATTAAGAAAAATAAGAGCAAGCTTAATCCATTCAAGAGAGAAAATTTGGTAATTAAGAAAGGATGGGGTTTTTTTTTTTTTTTTTTTTCAAGATGGCGGCCTAGAGGGTGGCTGCATTACGTGTTGCTCCAGAACTCAGGATTCAAGAGAGGAGATATTGAGATGCTTGGGACCAACTCAAAGTAGCCGGGTGACTCTCACCCCCTGGGGGGGCATCCCGGATGGGACGGGGGTCCCGGAACGCAGGAAACTTTGTGAAGTAGAACTGCCGGCGAGACGCCCCTCCCCCCGCTGGAGCGCCATAGAGGAGGCCGCTCGGCACAGCGCTGGGACTCGGAGCAGCCACTGGGGCTCCGGCGGCTGCCCGGGGGAAGAGTGGCGGGGAGAACTGTGTGGACTCAGGACACCGGGGCCTGCCCTGAGGAGGAGGAGAGGAGCGTGGCCACTTGGATTCGGAGAGACCGCGCCAGAGCTGCAGGCGGTTGCCAGAGGAGAAGCCGCGCGGCGAGCTGTTTGGAATCAGAACGACGCTTCTGAACACGGGGGCCTGCCCTGAGGACAAGGAGGAAGAGGAGCGGCCGCGTGGATTCGGGTGACTACACGGGAACTACAGGCGGTTGCCAGAGAAGGGGCTGCGTGGCGAGCTGTTTGGACCCTGACCACTTCTGAACCCCGGGGCCTGCCCGGAGGAGTAGGAGAAGGAGGAGAAGGAGCGCGGCGGGTCCTTTGGACTCGCAGTGACTGCATTAGCGCTCCAGGCGGCTGCTCAGAGGAGAAGGCGAGTGGTGAGTTGTTTGGTCTTAAAGTGACAGCTCCTGAACACAGGGGGGCTGCCTGGAGGAGAAGCGTGGTGGGACGCTTGGTCTTGAGGGGCCACACCAGAGCTCCGGGCGGTGCCCAGAGGACCCGTGCAGCGGGTCACGTGGATTCAGAGCCACTCAGAGGGACTACTCCTGAACACCCAGGGGGTTATCTGGAGAAGGAGGAGGAACGGGGAGGGTCATTTCGACTCGGAGTGATTGATTGCCCCGGGCTACGGGTGGTTGGTGGGAGGAGGAGGCACGAAGTGAGTTTCTTGGACTCCTAGTGACTGCACCGGCATACTGGGCGGCTGTCTGGAGGAAGAGGCCTGTGGCGGGTCTCTGGGACTCAGAGCGATTGTTCGGGGCCACAGGTGGCTGCTCAGAGGAGGGGCCACGCAGCCAGGCGATTAGGTGCAGAACAGGGTCCCAGGATCTAGGAGGCTTCTGGGTGAAGAGCCGCACAGAGACAGGCTTAGGGCGGAGCGAAGGTTCCAGGCCTATGGGCAAATTCTCTGAGGAGGGGCAGCCTAAGGAGATTCATCTGCGAAGGGTGAGGCTCCCAGGCCCAGGAGGTAGGGCCGGGCCCCTGGAAACTTTGCAGAGGAAGGCAGCCCAGCCCAGGCAGTAGCTGTAAATTGAGGGGAACCTCTAGGAGGAAACTGACCAGCGAGACCTCCCCACTGGGTGAGTCTTCCCTGCCTGGTGAGGTTTCCCCACAAGGACGGTAAAACCAGAGACACAGGCCCAAACAGGCTTTGCCTCAGCCCACAGCCTAGGTCCCCTTTGGATGACCATTGGTCAACAAGTGGAGGCACCTCTGCCCACTAGCAGGGAATATACCCCACCTGAAGGCCACCACTCCTAGAGAGGCAGCTTCCTTGTGGAGCACTGCATTATCAACCTCCTCCAAGATTCAGCCTACTGAAGGCTAAGAGGGGATATATATAGAAATCTTCAGGGTCATTGTAAATCAACAGAGGAAATCTGCAATATCTCAGCGGTCCACTGATATCTGAACAACATGAGAAAACAAGGAAAGAAAATGCTGCAAACAAATCTAGATGTTACATCAATAAAACCCAATGACAGCATGGCAGAAGAAATGACAGAAAAGGAGTTCAGAATGTACATAATTAAAATGATCAGAGAAGCAAACGAGGAGATGAAAGAGCAAATGCAAGCATTGAATGATGAGATGAAAGAGCAAATGCAAGCATTGATTGATCGCACCAATCGACAGTTAAAAGAGCAAATACAGGAAGCAAAAGATCATTTCAATAAAGAGTTAGAGATATTGAAAAAAAACCAAACAGAAATCCTTGACATGAAGGAAACAATAAACCAAATTAAGAACTCCATAGAAAGCATATCCAATAGGATAGAACACCTGGAAGACAGAACCTCAGACATTGAAGACAAAATATTTAACCTTGAAAACAAAGCTGAACAAACAGAGAAGATGGTAAGAAATCATGAACAGAATCTTCAAGAACTATGGGATATCATGAAAAGGCCAAATTTAAGAATTATTGGGATTGAGGAAGGCCTAGAGAAACAAGCCAAAGGAATGAACAACCTATTCAATGAAATAATATCAGAAAATTTCCCAAATCTGAAGAATGAAATGGAAAATCAAGTTCAAGAGGCTTACAGGACTCCAAATACACAAAATTACAACAGACCCACACCAAGGCACATTATAATGAAAATACCTAACATACAAAATAAAGACAGAATTTTAAAGGCTGTGAGAGAAAAGAACCAAATTACATTCAGGGGGAAACCAATACGCATATCAGCAGATTTTTCAATCCAGACCCTAAAAGCTAGAAGGTCCTGGAACAACATTTTTCAAGCCCTGAAAGAAAATGGATGCCAACCAAGAATCTTATACCCAGCAAAACTTACCTTCAAATTTGACGATGAAATAAAATCCTTCCATGATAAACAAAAGCTAAAAGAATTTACAAGAAGAAAGCCAGCATTACAGAACATTCTCAACAAAATATTCCATGAGGAAGAGATGAAAAACAAAGAAGCAAATCAGCAAAGGGAGGAATTATCCTAAAGGAATTGTCAAATAAAGGAGGAAACAAGTTGTGTCAAACAAATAAATAAACAAAATTTTAAAAATGAACCAAATGACCGGGAAACCAAATCATTTCTCTATAATAACCCTGAATGTTAATGGCCTGAATTCATCAATCAAAAGACATAGACTGGCAGACTGGATTAAAAAGAAAGATCCAACAATATGTTGCCTGCAAGAGACTCATCTCATAGAAAAAGATACCCATAGATTAAAGGTGAAAGGATGGGGAAAAAACATACCATGCACATGGACTCAGCAAAAAAGCTGGAGTATCCATCCTCATTTCCGATAATGTGGACTTCAAGCCAAAGTTAGTCAGAAGGGATAAAGAAGGTCATTTCATACTGCTTAAGGGAAGCAGAAATCAGCAAGATATAACAATCATAAACATCTATGCCCCAAACAGTGGCTCATCTATGTATGTCAAACAAATCCTTCTCAATTTCAGAAACCAAATAGACCACAACACAATAATACTAGGTGATTTTAACACGCCTCTCTCACCACTGGACAGATCTTCCAGACAAAAATTGAGCAAAGAAACCATAGATCTCAACAACACAATCAATAATTTAGACTTAACGGACATTTATAGAATATTCCATCCAACCAAGAGTGAATACACTTTCTTCTCAGCAGCACATGGATCCTTCTCTAAAATAGACCATATACTATGCCACAAAGCTAATGTTAGCAAATACAAGAAGATAGAGACACTAGCATGTATTCTATCAGATCATAATGGATTGAAGTTAGAAATAAATGAAAGAGTAAAACACAGAAACTATTCCAACATCTGGAGATTAAACAATATGCTATTATATGATGAATGGATAACAGAAGATATCAGGAAGGAAATTAAAAAATTCTTAGAGGTAAATGAGAACAAAGAAACATCATATCAAAATCTCTGGGACACTATGAAAGCAGTACTTAGAGGGAAATTTATTTCATGGAGCGCATTTAATAAAAGAAGTAAAACTCAACAAATAAACAACCTAACACTACAGCTCAAAGCCTTAGAAAAAGAAGAACAGAACAGCACCAAAAGTAGTAGAAGACAGGAAATAGTTAAACTCAGAGCTGAAATCAATGAAATTGAAACAAAAGAAACAATACAAAAAATTGACAAAATAAATAGTTGGTTCTTCGAAAAAATAAACAAAATTGATAAACCTTTAGCCACACTAACAAAGAGAAGACGAGAGAAAACCCAAATCACTAAAATTCGGAATGAACAAGGAAATATCACAACAGACAGGATTGAAATACAAAACATAATTAGAAGCTATTTTGAAAATCTATACTCCAACAAGATAGAAAATTTCGAAGACATCAACAGGTTTCTAGAGACATATGAATTGCCTAAACTGAATGAGGAGGACATAAACAATTTAAATAGACCAATTTCAAGTACTGAAATAGAAGAAGTCATCAAAAGCCTACCAACAAAGAAAAGTCCGGGACCAGATGGGTTCTCAGCCGAGTTCTACAAAACCTTTAAGGAAGAGCTCATTCCAATACTTCTCAAAGTATTCCATAAAATAGAAGAGGAGGGAACCCTCCCAAACTCATTCTATGAAGCCAATATCACACTGATACCTAAACCAGACAGAGACTCATCAAGGAAAGAAAATTTCAGACCAATATCCTTAATGAACATCGACGCAAAAATTCTCAACAAAATTTTAGCAAATCGCATACAAAAACATATTAAAAAGATAGTGCACCATGATCAAGTGGGTTTCATCCCAGGGATGCAAGGTTGGTTCAACATCAGGAAATCAATAAACGTAATTCACCATATTAATAGACTTAAAGTCAAGAATCACATGATTATTTCAATAGATGCAGAAAAAGCATTTGATAAAATACAGCACCCTTTCATGCTCAAAACACTAGAAAAAATAGGGATAGTGGGAACATTCCTTAATATTGTAAAGGCCATTTATGCTAAGCCCATGGCTAATATCATTCTAAAGGGTGAAAAACTGAAAGCATTCCCCCTAAAAACTGGAACAAGGCAGGGATGCCCTCTTTCACCACTTCTATTCAACATCGTTCTTGAGACTCTGGCCAGAGCAATTAGACAAACCAAAGAAATTAAAGGGATACGAATTGGAAAAGAAGAACTCAAACTATCCCTGTTCGCTGATGACATGATTATATATTTAGAGGAACCTGGAAATTCCACCAGAAAACTCTTAGAACTCATAAGTGATTTCAGTAAAGTAGCAGGTTACAAGATCAATGCCCATAAATCCAACGCATTTTTATACATAAGTGATGAATCTTCAGAAAGAGAAATTAGGAAAACTACCCCATTCACAATAGCCTCGAAAAAAATAAAATACTTGGGAATCAATCTCACAAAAGAGGTGAAAGACCTCTACAATGAGAACTATACAACACTAAAGAAAGAAATTAAAGAACCCCTTAGAAGATGGAAAGATCTTCCATGTTCTTGGATAGGAAGAATTAATATTGTCAAAATGGCCATACTACCTAAAGTGCTATACAAATTCAATGCAATTCCAATTAAAATCCCAATGACGTACCTTACAGAAATAGAGCAGGCAATTATGAAATTCATCTGGAAGAATAAGAAACCCAGAATAGCTAAAGCAATCCTTAGCAGGAAGAGTGAAACAGGGGGTATTGCAATACCAGATCTTCAACTCTACTACAAAGCAATAGTAACAAAAACGGCATGGTATTGGTACCAAAATAGAAAGGTAGATCAATGGTACAGAATAGAGGACACGGACACAAACCCAAATAAATACAATTTTCTCATACTAGACAAAGGGGCCAAAAATATGCAATGGAGAAAAGATAGCCTCTTCAACAAATGGTGCTGGGAGAATTGGAAATCCATATGCAACAGAATGAAACTAAACCCATATCTCTCACCATGCACGAAACTAAACTCAAAATGGATTAAGGACCTCGGAATCAGACCAGAGACCCTGCAGATTATAGAAGAAAAAGTAGGTCCAAATCTTCACCTTGTTGGTCTAGGACCAGACTTCCTTAACAGGACTCCCATAGCACAAGAAATAAAAGCTAGAATCAACCACTGGGATAGATTCAAACTAAAAAGCTTTCTCTCAGCAAAGGAAACTATCAGCAATGTGAAGAGAGAGCCTACAGAGTGGGAGAATATCTTTGCCAATCATACTTCAGATAGAGCACTAATCTCCAGAATCTATAAAGAACTCAAAAAACTCTACTCCAAGAATTCAAACAGTCCAGTCAACAAATGGGCTAAGGAAATGAATAGACACTTCACAGAAGAAGATCTACAAGCAATCAACAAACATATGGAAAAATGTTCAACATCTCTAGTAATAAGAGAAATGCAAATCAAAACCACCCTAATATTCCATCTCACCCCAATTAGAATGGCGATTATCAAGAATACGAGCAACAACAGGTGTTGGCGAGGATGTGGGGAGAAAGGTACACTCATACACTGCTGGTGGGGCTGCAAATTAGTGCAGCCACTATGGAAAGCAGTGTGGAGATTCCTTAGAAAACTTGGAATGGAACCACCATTTGACCCAGCTGTCCCACTCCTTGGCCTATACCCAAAGGACTTAAAATCTGCATACTACAGAAATACAGCCACATCAATGTTCATAGCTGCTCAATTCACAATAGCCAGACTGTGGAACCAACCTAGATGCCCTTCAATTGATGAGTGGATAAAGAAACTGTGGTATATATATACTATGGAATATTACTCAGCCATAAAGAATGATAAAATTATGACATTTGCAGGCAAATGGATGAAATTGGAGAATATCATGCTAAGTGAGATAAGCCAATCTCAAAAAGCCAAAGGACGAATGATATCGCTAATAAGTGGAGGTTGACACATAATGGGGGGGAGGGAAGGGTTAGAGTTAGGGTTAGGGAGGGGGGCAAGTATGGAGGAAGGAACTACTGTATAGAGGGTAAAGAGGGGTGGGAGGGGTGGGGGGAAGGGAAAAAATAACAGAATGAATCAAACAACATTGCTCTATGTAAATTTATGATTACACAAATGGTATGCCTTTACGCCATGTACAAACAGAGAAACAACATGTATCCCATTTGTTTACAATAAAAAAAAAAAAAAAAAGAAAGGATGGAACCCAGTGGACAAGGGTATTGCCTTTTGCTGGGAGCTGAGACAAGTCATACAGGAACCAGAAAGAAAAGCAGCTTCTGAGACTGATGCAGGTGGGAGGGTTAGGCTATGTGGAAAGTATGCGGAAGCTCTCATTTGTCCTCTATTTATATGGAGAAGAGGAAAGAAAGTCACGTGCTGCAACTAAAAATGTCCCAGGAAATTTGCAAAAAAGTAGGAAAGGTCTGAAGTAGTTGGTGTAGGGACAGAGGGAATGAATGGATCATGGAAATGTACCATGTTTTCTGAGTAGCACTAACTTTTCTTGATTTAGTGACTGTTCACATGAGACATGCTCCTCTCCCGCACAGCTCTACCAGGAGGGTCCAGATGCAGAGTAGGTGAGAGAGAGTGAAAAATTGATAAAATTAATGTATTGACAGTCCCAGTCAAAAGTTTGCAAGAGTTTCAAAGACACTATATGTCCTGAGTATTTGAAAGTTCTTTTAAATAAAACTTTTTTAAAAAAATTGGTAATGTGTATATAATTAAACTAATATTCATTGTACCCAATGAATATTATCCAGTTAGGAGCCCCTTATATACTCCGTCATCAATCTTGTATTTTGTTTAATTTTTTTTTCACTGAGATGTGTATTACAGGAGATTTTGAAATCTACAGGAGAAGTGAACCATTTTTAATTTTTCATTATATTACTAGAGCTAGCACAATAAAATAAAATGACTTGTTTACTTAATTACCATACATACATAGTTCTTATGGACAGATGAATAAAAAGTCTCTTCACATGCTGCATAGTGGTAACTATGACAGGTCTACTAGGTTCGAAACTACCTTTGCCACTTACTTATCGTGGGTGGTAGCCAACTTGCCCTCCCTGTGCTCCCATAGATAATGGCAAAAATATTACTACGAATCCAGTTATTGAAAGGATGAAATGAGCTTAATACCTGCAAAGCCCTTAGAAAGGCAACAAGTCTATAAATGTTCAATGAATGCTAACTCTTTGTATAATATGTTTATTTTTTTTCCCTCCTCCCTCCTTCTGAGTCTGTAAAGATACCTTTAATCCCCTGGTATCCATGTGGAATTCGATTTATATCGATAGAATATTGTGTCTCCTTTTGGAAATCTTTAGCATGGAGGAGGGCGTTTGCCACTCAATTATGGAGACTCCTTTGAAGCATGGATTGTGCTTTATTCAATGTAGAAAGGTCTGTGCCAAGGGCAATTTCTAGCATGCAAAATGTACTCAGATACGTTTGTTTAATTTAACTGAATGGTACCAGGTACAGTGGTAAATTGGGCAAAGAACTGGGCTACTCAGAAGGAATAAGGAAGACCCTTTTCTCAAGGTAGGGAAATTCCTGAAGAAAAATAATAACTCCAGAAAAAGAGAGATAGAAAGGTAAGAAACAGAAGTTTCCCTCCTTCACAACTTGGCTAGGCATAGACTGAGAGCTCTTCCTCTCATCCCCTTGGTAACACCCTTGCTTTTCTAAACCTGGCCATTTATAACAGAATTTTTGCTAGTTGTCATGTTGAATCAAAATAAATATCCACCTAGAATGGAGGAGGCATTAGAATGATTTACGAATAACATGTCAAAATCCCATCCAGAGGAGGTTTGAGGATGAATAAAATTGACAAAGGGAGAAACATTTTCTTAACTCTACATCTTTTTCTCTCTTCCTATTATAGTCTTTCTTTTACACAAAATACCCTAATTCCAAGTAAAATACCACCCACTCCCACCTTCTTCTGCCAAAGGCAGTTTGATACATCTCCCAAAGAAGACTTCTTTGACTCTAAATTAGAAGAAGTACCTTTGAACAAACACGCATAAGAAATCAATAAACATAACAGCTACAGTAATAAGAGCAAGAATGTTTGAGATAAGAACTGTGACACTTAAACTATTCAAAATGAGGAAAGATGTAGATGCCTAAAAAAGCTTCCACTAACCATGCAAGTGAGCAATCCAGAAGAAGCTGGATTTGCCAGGAAATTGAAAAGATAACTACCACCAGCAATTTTCCTGCCTGAGTTACACTCATGATGCCTGATCTTCATCCAAATCTCCTCTGAAGGTTTATAATGACAGGGATGCTGTCACTTGAAGTAAATATTGCATTTGCTGCTGTCCTCAGGGGCAAAACACTGGAAGTACATAAACAAATGTCACTTAATCCATTTAACAAGATTTCTCACATGTGCAAAGTGAGATGTAAGCTGGTTTCCACCATGAAAATTATAAAATATCTGAAATTATCCAGGGTATGCAGGTAAATCTATTCTCTATGGGGGTGAGGGGACTCTGATGTGTAGTATTTGCCAACTTCCTGGGTGTAAGTTCCCCACCATCACTAGGATATTAACAAGGTATCACTAAGTGCAAAGTAACAGACCAGTACCAGACAACTCTGGCACAAAACTGGTGCTCACCTGAAAAATAACTGCTTCCCTCTCCAGAATTAAAGCTGAAATGGTTATCGGATGCTCTGTAGTTCAACCACTCCATCCTTCAACAAACTGCAAAGGAAAAGATGTAAATAATAAGGCATCAAAGGCCCCATGTCCAGTTGTCTTTGGAATGAAACAGAACCTTGAAATGGTGAAACAGATCCTTGAGGAAGGTCATGGGAGGCCCCAACAGAAAAGAGAGCACTTCATGCTGGCTGCTGTCATTCCTTGCACATTCAGCTGTTTTCACTGACACTGGCTGCAGCCATGGAACAAGTAGCTAAGGAGTAGGTGCTGATTCTATCTTGGTTTCCCACCGCCTCCTTGTTCCCATTGACCATACTGCCAAATCCAGAGCTGTCACTCCACTGGTCTATCATTGGAAGAAGGAGGGGGTGTCTAAAAAGACCAGTAAGTAATTTCATTCCACCTCTTCACAATTCTGCCTAGACTTGAGGTTATATAAAATTGACCAATAGGGCCATGGAGAATTTAATTAATGAAATCCTACAGATCGTATTTCCAGTAAGCACATTTTCTTTGTTAATATGATTTTCCTATCGCAGCTCAGCATCATGCTACTTTTGAAGGCATGCTACCAGCACTTGCCACTGCATGGTTTCCTGGGCAAAGATTAACTAATATTATCTCCATTGTGACAAGCTTTCTATTTGTGTCTGTAGACAGATGGACCCAGTTCTGTGTGTGCCTCCATTGCAACCACTCTGCTCTGAAATTCTTTTAATTGTGGGGGGAAAAAATCCTGAGCAAGACTAGTCCAGGGATCTATATTTCCACTTCACTTATACTCTATAAGTAAATTCCACCGTGCATCATTAGGCAGAGCACTTGAGATGTAAGAAGTCGTGTTTCGTTTCATTCTTTTATTTTTCTGAGTCTCAGTAAAATCTGCCTCTAGAAACATTCCACACCCTGAAAGCATGTAGCAAGTCTCAAGGTCAGGTTGTTAAATTTGTTCAGAAAACGAAGTGGGTTTTTAAGTCCCAGAGCCTAAGTGACAGCAAAGCACATCCTGGCTTCTCAAGGAAACTCTAATGCTTACAGTCATCTCTTTGGAATGGATTTGGTTCTGGTGAGACACATTTACAAAGAACAGGGACGGTGAGAATCTTTCTCCATTCTAAAGGCAGGTGTGTGTGAGCACATAAAACGAGGTTTTTTGCATTTTTGTTTTTCCAGTCTTTGTCACAAGTCTCTCAACTTCTCTTTAAGCCCCCTTCCTCATCACTTATAAACGTTTCATTTACTTGTCAGTTTACATGTTTTACTTTCCCCTTGCTAAAATTCAAACCCTATGAGGGCACTGACCCTAGTGATCTCTGGATTGTTTTTTGCCCCAGCATCTAGGCACCCAAGCAATATAAGGGTATTGGTGTATTTCATCTTTGGAGCCAGGTGTCTGCTTTGTCCTTAAGGCTTTTTTTACTACTTGTCCTAATCCCTGATCTTATCTCTGCATGACTGGCTACAAGATACAAGATGGGTGGTAGAGAGTCCAGACAGAACTAGATCCTCCAACCCCAACAAAGGGACAGACCCTGCTGCAAACTGTAGGAAGACTCCACCTGTCCACTGAAGTGGTCATCATCACTGAGGTAGTGAGAGCAGAGGGCACTCTTAGAATAAGATACAGAAGAGATCCAAGCAGATAAGGAGTGATAGAAAGGTCTGAACACTTGGAAGTTCCCAAGATTCTGACCTGGACACAGGATCAAATTAGAGATCCAGTTTTTAGAACTACTGACTTCCAGACTAGGAAAGAAATCCAGTTCTCCTAACTGACGGACAAAGTCATAACCAGATTGGTAACAGGAAAGAGGATGCTGATCTCAAAAGTCTATGTCTTCAAAATTCTTTAAATTCCTAATGGTAAGGTCAAAACTGATCTTGTGCCTGGTGTGATCTTGTACCTAAGAATCAAGCAGCCCCAACAGCAAAGTGTGAAGCATGGGAGTTTATTAGGACACAAGACGCCCTTAACACCCCAATCAGCTGCCCTATTGAGGGATATGAGTATGTGTGGACACATAAGTACATGCAAACACACACACTTCCAGAATATTGTATTTTCTCACATCTACTTGATCACATTTCTGTGAGGGTAAATGATCTACTATGATCAGTCCAACTTTAAAGAAAGAATGTGAGGACCATGTGGAAACTCAGATAATAGAAAACATGTGGATATAAGAACTTAAATCCCAGGATTACCTAGTTCTGTGTCTTTTTTTTTTTTTTTTTTTTTCACAAGATATTGCACGTGGAAGTTTTAGCAGTTTCATTTCTCGATAAGACAGCTATGTCTGTAGGACCCGAAGCCTGGATTTGAAGAGATGATTACAAAAGGGAAAGGTCTCAGGAGCGTTCAGCGGTGACTTAACATTTATAAATTGACTTCTGTTGAACTTAATTCTTACAGTTTTGTTTTTCTTCAGAGGAAAAAAATGAAAAATCATGAAGTTGAGGAAAAATTAAGAGCATAGGAGGCTGAGATCTGGGTTCCTTGTGGCCCAGCTTCACGGGCACATACAGTATATTCAATAAAACCACATACAACCAGGCTGTCTGCTCAGGACTGTCTGGAAACCTAGGGCCTCAGGTAATCATCAAGGTTCAGCAACCCTGACTAAGATGACTCTTTGTAGTCTCTCACATTCAGAGTTTGGGTCTTAGAATCATGCTACAGGAAGAGAAACCAGAAATATTCTCTTAGAAATATACTCTTGGTCACTGGAAATGTATTACTCATCCCCTATCAAAATCCTTCAGAAAACAAGGCATCCTTCTTCTCTCAAGCTCTCCTCAGATTCTTCTGAGTCTCAGCATCCCTGTCTCATGGGCCTATGGCCACCCAGTTCACTTTGCAGGGTGGAAGTGATTTTAAATCTGAGCATCTAAAATAAAATTCTCAGAAAAATCCTAGCAATAATGACAAAAGAAGCTTGTTGGAATGATGCTTAAAGCAGAGAATGCACACAATTGTTGACTTTTGCCTAAAAATTTGAATTTCTGGGTACTTAATGAATCAGTGTTCTTGAGATTATAGTACATTCAGGGGTACTCAAAAAATATAACCAGAATCATAATGTTTCTATGTAATAAAATTTGTCAGTGTAGTCACTACTGACAGCACCTCTCCCAACCAGCTTCTAATTGCCCCAGAATACAGTTCTGAAACCTGTGAAGATATTTATGGCCCCAGGAGCTCACAAAGTAGAACTGTAAAAATATTCCTGCTGACTGTGCAGCAGGGGCCCTTGAAAATAATTAGCTGTAATAGCCCTGTCCAGACACACCATACTCTCCAGTTAGAAGGCACACTCCCAATACAATGCATGTGAACAAGGAAATAGAGGTGTCCACATACTCTCTAGACAGCAGAATACTGCTTTCCAGGGATTTCATGTCACAGCTTCTTGATGTGACCTAAATCTTTGATAAATGTCCTGTTTCTTGCTTTAATACCAAATTTTTTGTGTCAGTTATTTACCTTACTTTCTCACTGATTTTTTTTTCTTAGTTTAAAATTCCCTAGGGGCAGAAAAGACTTTAACTTTAGTCATGGTCTCTGCTCATCAGGGTTTCCAGCTTTAAAAAATAATATCCCTCATACGTGAAGAACTTCATACATTGCAAAGGGATTCCCTGGGGACAATTTCACTAATCTTTCATAGTAACCCTATAAGAGAGGTGCCATTGCCTTTTCAGATTCGAGGCTTGTCACGTCTTGTTATGGTTTGGAAGTGAGGCATCCCCCCAAAAGCTCACAGGTAAGACAATGCAAGAAGGTTCAGAGGAGAAACTACTGAGTTTCGAGAGTCTTAACCCACTCAGTGAATTAATCCCCTGATAGAGATTAACTGAGTGGCAACTGATGTGGTAGGGTATGGCTGGAGAAGGTGAGAAATGGGGGCATGTCTTTGGGGTATTAAATTTGTACCTTGCAAGTTGAAGACCTCTCTCTGCTTTCTGATCATCATGTGAGCTGCTTCCATCTGTCACTCTCTTTTGCCATGACATTCTGCCTCACCTCAAGTCCTGAGGAATGGAGCCAGCTGTCTATGGACTGAGACCTCTGAAACCCTGAGCCCTCGAGTTTCCTCCTCTTCAGTTGTTCTGGTTGGGTCTTTAAGTCTCAACAGCGAAAAAGCTGACTAAAATCTGACTAAACTACGTGCCTTCACTTGTCAAAGCATTGGGAGTAGAGAGGAATAAGACTGAAATGCCCTAAAGAACTCTACCTTCTAATGGGGAAACACACACACACACACACACACAAACAAGCAAGTGAGATGCATTCAGGTGGTTATAAGTGCTTCAAAGAGAATAACTGGTGTCAGAGTGTTTGGGAAAGACCTCTGGAAGTGGGGACAACTGAGATAAACTCTGAATGACCATTAGAAAACAACCATGCAAAGAACTGGCAAGCAAGGTGAATTCCAAGAAAAAAACAGCAAATATAAAGGCCTAAAACAGGAGTGAGCGGTAGATTGAAAGCCAATGTAGTTAGGGTATAGTGAGTGAGAAGAGAGAAGAATGGGATATAAGATTACATCAAAAAGACAGTAAGGAGCTGGGGATGTTACCCAATGGTGATAGACTTGCCTAGCATACGTAAGGCCCTGAGTCCAATCCCCAGCACACAAAAAAATAGATAAGTAAAATAAAGGTACTCAGGGGCCTGATTATATAGGGTCTTACAGCCCTAGCAAGGTGCTAGATTTAGTCCATTTGCCATGAGAAGCCATTAGAATAATTTAGCCAGATGAGTGACTTGATAATCATTAAGTATGGCATTTAAGAGATCAACTAATGAGTTAGGTTGCTCACATTTAATTTCCACTTCTGTTGAGTACTAGCAATACTTTGATTATTAGACAAGTTCCTTAGATTTCCTGTGCCTTAGTTTCCTCATCCATAAAAAATGGAAACAGATATAATATCCATCTCAATGTGTTTAAATGGACAAATATAGGAAAGGAGTTCAGGACAGGATCCGGCAAATACAGTACTCATTAAATGTTGGTTATCGTTACTGTGCTTAGATAAATCATTGTGACAGCTCTGTGAGGATGGACTATGATAGTCAATAGTGGGAACACAGACACCAGTTAGGAGGCTGTTACCATATTTAGGTGACAAACAATGGAGACTTAGATTTGAGTTGAAGTCAGAGAAATAGTGGGTGACTGAAGTCAGAATCTATTTGCAACAACACCAAGATCAACACCAAGAATCATCTCACTGCCAAAAGAGTTGATTGTGTGAAGGAAACTACAGTTAGACCTGAGAAGATCCAGCTGAGAGACAGGAACAAAGATGGAGGAGGAGGAATGACTGGTCAGAGGGAGAAAGCTCAGCAAGGACAGCATTCACAAGGTATTCTGGGCTCCTCCATATAGGTGCCACGACCCTACACATGCAAGCAAGAATGGAGATGGCGGGCTGTAGGATGAAATGCTGAGACGATGGCCCGTTTTGATTATGCTTCAACTACGTGATACACTTTAGACACTGGTTTAAAAGCTTCCTTTTATCATGAGAAAATGGAAGGAAATATTTCAAAAGAAGAGAAAGTTAAATATCCAAAACCGTACATTGCATCATTGCCTTTAATAGAGAAAATGGAAATGAAATGCAATGGAAGATTGAACAGCACTGTGGTGGACTGGATGAGACCTTCAAAGAGCAGCTGATGCACCCACAAAACTGGAAGTCATCCCCCACTTATTCAAAGCAGAAAACACTCATCTTGTGCCTAAAGGAGTCCAGGATAAAAACATCTTACAAAAAGGAACAAAGACAATGTGTTCAAACTTCTTTTTATTTGAAATAGAAACTGATATTTTCCAGAAAGTTTAATTTGGGGTATAGTCATATCTTCTTTTAATAATCAGTAACAGCATGATTATAATCAAAGTATACTTATATTTTACTTTTGAAAGAAAGGAAATTATTTTGCCCTTAGTTTTTTTTAAAAAAAAATTTAATGAAATATCCTTGTGATTAATTTTAAAATTGCTTTTATTTCCAGCTCTATCTTTAAATAGACACTGATGGAATAGATACTCTCAAAACCTTCTTACCAGAATATTTTGAAAAATAAATTAGTATATAGATAGATAGAACTTCATAATCTCTCCAAAGGAAAAAAAATAGCATGAAAGATAGGAATTTAAAGACTGTGATATAACTTGTTTTTGCAGTTCTAATAATTTGCTAAGAATGATTTCCAAGAAAACCCCCAAAGATAGCTAAACTTAACTTTAGTTCAAGAAAGTTTCCCTTAAGTTTTCCTCTTCAAATTAAACAAGAAAGAATTTTTTTAATTGTATATGAGAATGTTAAGGGAGAGGAGGAGGCACACTTCATGACACCCCAACCAGCTGAAGGCTGGAAGAGAAATACATGACTTAACCAGCAGAGATTCCAGTTAGAAAACCCCAAAATGCCAAGGGAATGGAAGGGCGGGTAGCTCTGCCCTAATCAAAGCCGGTTTCCTTCTGTTTCTAACACTTCATTCTTCTTCTACAATACTTTCATTCTCCAACTTCATATTAACTTGGACATATTAAAGTGGACATGTCATCATGTCACTACCAGACTACAAGCTCTCTGAGGACTAGATCTATTTCATAATATCACCCATACTGAAAGGCACAGCTCTTGGAGTTATCCAATGGATATAGGTTGTTTTAATGTCAGAATATATTTCTAAAGTTATGGCATATAATACGCATGACTTTTTATGACTGCCTCCTTTAGAAGTTTCTAGTATGTATGAAATAAAACCTTAAATTAAAAACACTATAGGATCTATATAGGCCTACCTACATATAAATCTGTAGGAACTTCTTGACTCTAATAACTTGCTAAGGTTTTAAAGTTTTAAAATTGAAGGAAAAAAAATCTAATCTTATAAATGAATCAGCATTGAGTTCGTTGTTCCAAAAGAAATTGTGTTAGTGGAGACTGTTAGCAGTCTATGAAAATCCATCTTCCCAACGTACCTACTTTTCCCGATCTCCACTGCTGTTGAGAATGACAGGGTGACCAATCTCTATGATAGACACAAGAAGAAAGACAGTGTCATTTTCAGACCTGGTCCATAGAGAACCTCCCAGTGGGGTGCCTTCTACTCTTTCCTGCACTCCATGCCAGCTGACAAAGATGGTGTCCCCAGGGCATCACAAGCTGGAGATGGCTCATCATTTTCACCTCAAATCCTTGGATGACTGTGTGGAGTAGAATCCCCTTTGCTGACTTGGAACATTTACTTTACTGTGTTTTATAAGGGAAAAATAAATGTTGCTTTGCTCTTTTTTATAAAAGAAAAATAAAATGTTGCTTGATTTTGAGCCATCACATCCCAAGTCAATTTGCAATAGCACTATATTGCTCATCCTGATTGACGTAGGCAGCATTTACTCAGTGCCTCCTCTCTGCCAAGCAGTGTGTTAGACATTCTTATTCAATTTCTAAGACATTATGAGCTACTATATTTTCAATCTAGTATTTATTAAGTTCTAATGCAATCAGGTATCACTAAACACTTATGTTTATTATCTCATTTATCTTAACAATAACCTTGTGGGGTAGATACTACTATTTCCCCATTTTACAGATATTGAAACTGAGGCTTGGAAAAGTTAAGAAATTACTCCAAGATGACACAGCTAGTAAGTAGAGTAAGTGGAGAGGAAACCAAACATAAATCAAACAAGTCCATAAGACTAACCCTTAAGCTATGATGTCTTGGTCATATACTACACCCCTAGTGCTATAAAAGGAGCATCTCCAAAGGCAATTGACACATTGAGAATCATGTCAAGGAGGTGACTTTGTCCTAGAGTCTCTGATTTGTGTTCCCAGTATGATGCTAATGCATGTGCTGCAATGTAGCTGAAAATGGCCAAGTGTCCTATCTGTCTAGGACTAGTCTTTGAGCTCCAACAGAGAGTTCATATTCACCTCCATGCTATGAAGCCCTGTCAGTTAGCATTCCCTTTGTCCATAGGAGATGTACTAGTTGTGGGATACAAACAGAGGTCAGTGTACAGATTCTGACCTTGAAGACAGACAACACATATTAGATATCTACATGAAACAAGTAGAAGGGACTGTTTTCTTTGACTTAAAAATTTTCAGTGGTGGTGATTTTGGAGATTAAATATACTGGAGCATAAGTCGGTGTTTGATATTTCCAGATTTGACCTCTATTGTGTAAGGGATTTCATAAATAGCAATTCCCTCAGCAAATACTACAATTTTTATCGCTCTTCAGAAAATCATTTGAGTATGAACCCACTGGACACAAGAACTTTGAATGGAAAACTAACTGGTATTTAAGTTTCTTTGTATAACACTTTTAGGATATAGGCTATTAAGAATAATATTGGCCCAACTTGGTAAAATTAACACCCCATGAGTGGATACATCTATACATGGATACACCTATAACTAATTCCTTTAAATCACTCTTCGGTTACAACTTAGACTGAAATTTCTCTATTTTTAATTAAGGCAGCTGCTTATTTTGCTATAAATTTTATTACCACCATTGAAGCATACAATATAACTAGCTTTCAAAAAGCAGAGTGCCTTTGAAACTCAAATTCTCATATCTAGATTTATGTTTGCTCAGCTTGAGACTGGCTTTTGAGTATCAGTTTTTGACTCAGTCTTGCCCTTTGGATATGGTTTTCTATTAAGAATCCTGCCCCCTAAAAGAAATAGGGCTATATGACTTGCTTTTCTAGGAAGACCTTCTTGGCCAGCAATGCATTATCTCTGTGTAGATGCTGTAGAATACAATATCGTTCAGCGATAACCTCCTTTTTCCTAAACTTTCATACTTTTTGCAACTTCACATAATCCCACTGATAAACTATGTGAAACCCGGGTCACTGAAAAAACAGAAAAGGAAGGCAGAGGATTTTAGTTCTGTGTCTTGATTTCCAGCTGGGTGCCTTCAACCATAGTTGAGCCCTTCCTACCTTTCTGTGGAATTGTTCATCAGAATTTACTAGACCATAGTTCTTAGTAGATGATATTATTCTGCCTTAGCAGGCATATGGTCACTCTTCTCTTCTTTTCTTATGTATCTGATTTTATTTCAGTGAGTTTAGTTAGTCTAAGCAAGTTCTGCCTTTTTGGACAAGACTTAGCATGTGTTATTAGGTTGGTCCTTGGGGAAACAAAGGCCAAGACAGAATTTAAAATGCAAGAGATTCATTTAAATCACTCTTCAGTTACAACTATAAAAGAAAAAGGGGGCAGGAGTAGACAAAGAAAGCCCTCAGATAGCAAAATAGACCTAGTATATGAGATGAGAAAAGGAAAAGGGGGTGAGTTGTAGAAAAAACCCTAAAGCTATGGTGCAACACTCAAGAGTCCCAGACAGCACCATGGGACAGCAGCACAAAGGATGCAATGCAGCAGTCATGAGTTGGGAAGAATGATTAGGCCAGGCTCTCCACCAAGTCTGATCATTGGCCACAGTCTCCCAAGCAGAGAGTGTTCTGCTTGAGCACTGCAGCAGATCTAGGAGGTCTGAAGAACCGAATAGTGTGCCTCCAAGATGGCCCCACTGGGATTCCATTTGGGGTTTGCATGCAAATGGTTTGAGAAGAGAGCCCAGGAAACACCAGTAGGAAATAGAAAGGTAAATCAGGGAAGGGATCAGACCAAGAATGTGTGTCTGATGGTGTTGATTTCCTGTTAATGTCATAACAAATTACCATAAATTTAGCAGCTTTAAATAGCATGCATTTATAATCTTACAGTTTCCACAAATCAGGAGTCCAGGCATGATGTAGCTGAGCTGGTTCTCACTTGAGAGTCTCACAGGACTGAAACAAAGATATTAGCTGATCTGGTCTCTTATCTAGAAGCTATGACTGAGAATCATCTTTCTGGGGGAACTCATTCAGGTTATTGTCTGAATCCTTGTGGTTGTAGGACTGAGATCTTCCTTGCTACTGGGTGGTAACAACCCATAGATCCTGAGATCTCTCTCTAATCCTTGAACATTGGTCCTTACATCTCAGAGCTAGAAATGATGCATCATCTCCTTCTCATGTGCCGAATCTGTCTGACTTCTTCTTCTGCCTCCAGCTAAAGAAAGGTCTTTGCTTTAAGAACACAGGTAATTATACTGGTCACCAGGATAATGTTGACTACTTTCTCTATCTTAATATCTATAATCTTAATTAATTCTGTGAAGCCTCTTTTCTCACATGTTCCAGGGATGAGGGTGCAGACTTCTTAGGGGCCATCAATCTGCCTACTATAATTGTTAAGCAGATTACCACTGTAGACAAGCAAGACTGAACTCTGCTGGGGAAATCTGGGAGACATTAGACTAGTCCCCAATATGTTCCACCTGCAGAGTGAAGAAGCTAGGGTATTTATCCTTCAATTTCCATTTGCTGAGAACAATTCCAGACTCACCATGTACCCAGCATTCCCAGAATTTACTGCTGAGAATAAGCCCCAAGGTGGAAGAGTCCTGGGTGCAGACAGTAGGATGCCTTCAGCATATGCCAAGACAGTGAGTGTCGAGATAGTATGGATGAGATACAATGCAGTTACAAAAATGTGTTGATGTAAGCACAAATCCCATCCATCTCTACTTTTTTTTTTTTTTTTGCACGAATGCATACAAACCTTAATCACTTGATCCCAAACTTCCTATTCTGAGAATGGAGTGTGGAGTAGGAGATAAGTCCTTACTTAAGCCTCAGTCCTAACAGTCTTTTTCCAGAGCTGCAGGCACGCTATGAGGTTTATGCCCAAGTATTACTAAAGCAGAACTTTGCTTCATACATATGAGATTCCTTATTTGTAATATTTCCACTGAAATCTCAAATCAGGAGGTATGATTGACAAGGCAGGACTAAGGTATTATAATGCCATGAAATCTCTATATCTATCCTTTATAATCACCTGACAACTGAAAAGAGGAACATACCTATGAGAGGAATAGAAAGGATTGCCTCTGGAAGGCAGGAATACAAAACAGCATCATCAAGGCAAAGGTTAAGTGATACTTATTCCTCTTGTCTACAAATACTAGATCAATATATCGTCATGAGCACTCAGCTTATACCCAAATATGTTTGGGAACAGTTTGGTAGATGAATTTTTCCACCCTTGAAAAGCAGCAGCATTTTTCCGGTGAAATTTCAGCCTAGACAATATCACATCATCCTCAACATGTGGTCTAAGGTTGCTTTGGACACTAAGCTTAAGCATGCTATTGAGCACACTCCCAAACACCAGGCCAAAAAACATAGGTCTAAGGAATTAATGAAGTCAGACAGATTGATTTGAAGTCTCAGATTCCCCGTTGCTTAATGTAGGACCTTGCTTACCTCATCTTAATAAATGAGATGTTTGAGGAGTCTAATAGAGATAGTGCATACAAAACAAATTGCTGTAATGGCTGACATAGTTAGAATTTAATTAATGAGTCACATTTCTTTCAAGTAATGTTAGTGTGCAGAGGTCTTAAAACAATTAAAAAGTGCCTTTATTTTATTTGTAATGTTCTTTAGACTTGGACCCAATTCATACAAGTGTTTTAAATGTCTGTCAACTGGCCCTCATCTCTCATTACCTTCACTCCATCCTGCACCTGCTTGGGAGCTGGAGGCTCTGGATCTATCCCTTGGGACCATGCAGAGTCAAAGATGTTGCTTTCTACATCACAGGGAAGGAAGCATGCTCTGACAGATTCTTTATGTACATTGAAGAGTTTCTTATTTATTCAACCGAACTATTACCCTCTCAAATTTAAAAATGGCTATGATCTCTTCACCGATATTAAGAAACAAAAGCATATTTTAATACTATTTTACAACCAAATGAAAATGAAAATGCTGCAACAATGTCATTAGTAAGTTTGAGTCCACATTTTGAGTTTATTTTGCCCTCACTTAGGGTATTAGGATGTTGAACTGAGAACTATGTGTGTACCACTTCCTGGATCTTTAATATTTTGCTTTCTTTGAACACCTCACCTCATTTATAGAGGACCTCCTAATTTCCTGCATCCAGCCTCTATTATAAATTCTCCAGAAATTTATGTTCTAAGATGTGAATTTAAATGCCATTTCCTGTGTAAGACACCTTAGTTAAATTTTGTGTCAGCTACATTTGAGTGGTGAGTACTAGACATAGCTCCCAAATTGTATGTTTTTGGGGGAATTGAGAACATTGGCATTTAATTATTCTCTAAAGTATGTTGCAGTTTTGGTGAAAACAAACCGAGTCCCAATTCTGATAGTAAACAGAAATATCTGCAGCTCTAAAGCACCTGATGGATTAGGGAAATACAGTACTATGGTGGTAAGGTCTTGGGGTATCACCAACACCCAAGTGAATATAACATTTTATATAAACAGTAAACATGTTTAGTGAATATTTATTCATAGATCATTGTACCAAATGCTGCAGATGATTTTTAAAAAGTACAATAAAGTCACTGCCTGCAGGGAGTTTGTGATCTAATAGAAAGGTTATATTGAACATACTAAACATTGACAAGTGCCAATTGGATGCCTACAAGCATTCTTGATTTGAAAAAAAAAAAAAAAAAGGTTATCAATGGAGGGAGAATCTCTCTTTGTGGGGACCTTGTGTCCCCAACTTCACTTTCCCCTTGGGACTTGTTGCTAGTGACCCCTGCTCCAGCCTCACTAACCCTATTGGGATGGAGAAGAGTAATAGATTCAAATGGAGAAGAACCATAACAGGGGTCCCCTCAAATAGGAAAAAAAAATCCCAATTTCCTCTCTGGTCCATGGCAAACCTGTGGTGAGGTGAAGATTAAACCAGACTGAAAAGACTTAGAAGAACAAAAGAAAGACGATCTGTAATGTGATTATCTGATCTATCAGCCATATTCCATTTTAGTTAGCAACCTCTTTAACTAAAGAGTATGGTTCCCCAACTAGTTGTTTATTTCTCTCTCAAAAGATCATCTAGACACTTAATTGTCCAGATTCCCAAGAGAGGCAGGAGTTTCTGTTCCCACCTCAGACTCAGGCCTACTGAGTTCTGGTTTCCCCCTCTGCAAGTGGTTGCCATATTGCTGTGCCCATTGAGGATGGACCCTGCCTCTGCTCCTGTGTCACTGCCACTGCTGTGACTGTGGTGTTTCTGTTGCTCCTATCCATGATAATAGCTACCACCATTTACTGACCACTGATGCCAGGCACTGTGGTAAGCACTTTACAGTACTTATTTTATTTGATCTTCACTACAACTCCACAGGGATGCTATGGTTTAGAGAGGCCAAGAAATTCTGGCCCAAGGCCAGAAATTCCGAGAACCAAAATTTTCTCCTAGGTCTGTCTGAGTTCTTTTTAATACTCCCAACCATTACATAATACTATCCCTTTGAGAATCTATTCTACAACTTGAAAACAATTATACTAAACTCTCTTTATTCAAGGTATACTGACATATATAAGATGACTTGGTTGGGGATTATTTTTGGTACAGGAAAAAGATAAGACATTAACTATGCTGTATGTGCAGTAATTACTACCTAAATATCATGTTTTTTTCTTTATCCTTGATGGTGGTGCACCACCTTTAAAGTTATTGATGGTCTATTGATGAACCCAGACATTTTCAAGTAAATATGCCTAAACCAGGTGAGAATAAGACATTGGGAAAAATTAATTCTCATCAACCCTTGGTTGCTCTCGATTCTTCTGTAAGGAGGTATAATTATTCTCAAGCTCAGATTCTGACATCAAACTTTGGTTTCCAATGACTCTTGTCAAATTCCTCTGATTGCAGGTTTGCTTCCCTGTCTCAGCCTTCTCAATTGTGCTTGGCCTACTGCCACATAACCTGCCATTATCACCACCAGGATTTAAGCAGTACCTCTTTAGACATACCGAACAATGTGAAACGTTCATGTTTATAAATGGGCACTTCTCGTGGTAATAGCCCATTTTGATTTCTTTTCACAAATACAGAAATTGTCCCATCAAACCATTTAAATAATAAGTTAGATATTCTGACCCATTTCAACAGATATTAGTTGAAAACTATATGGCCATGCACTATGCTAGGTGCTAGGATAGAAAAATAAATAAGCTTTATGCTCAGGAGGTATTCAACTAGTAAGAGACACCAGTACATGTTAAAGCCACTAAACAGCCTCAGTGGTAGGAGAGAAGGTCACAGGAGCTCTGTGGGCCCAGGAAAGTGGCATTTACAGCAACTTGCAGGTTCAGAGCATCTTGCTGTACATGATAGAAACTCGTAGCACACTGTTCAAATGGCAGCCACACTTTGCCACAGACACTGTATTAACCAAAGTGGGAAAGATGACACCTATAATTTAAGTAGTCATAAAGTGAAAGTCTTCATAGACACTATAATTTTGTGTCCCGTGCATACATACTCACATGATGATCATTCTCTGGGTCAGCTTCACCATCATCATTCCTATACAGGCTGACAGTATGTTTTAGCAGAACAGGGGATTCTCCAAGAATAAATCCAATATGGTTCTTATTTCCATTATACCTCCTCAGCCTGATTTAACAACATGAACCTCCTTCATGGAGCACAATGACTTACAGTACACAGTTAAGAGATCAAAAATTCAAATGTGGGGCTGGGGATATAGCTCAGTTGGTAGAGTGCTTGCCTAGCATACACAAGGCCCTGGGTTCAATCCCCAGCACCACCAAAAAAAAAAATTCAAACATAAGCCCTCCTAGGAGTCAGGGTAATAAAAAGTCATGGTAAAGGCCTACTCTGTGGCAGGCACTGTGATAAACATTTTGGTGTGCTCATTCATTTAATCCTCATGATTGTATAAAATGGGCACCAGAATTCTCCCCCTTGACAGCTGAGAACATGAAGCAGAGGCTCAGAGGGGTGGAGGAACTTCCCACAGTCTCACAGCCTGAGTCAGGAAGCAAATCCAAGATGATTCAACTTTAGAGGAACTCCATCCACTGGTATGAGTAAAGAATCAGTAGAAATCACTGATATCAGAAAAATTCCTAAGGAAAAAGAGAGAAGTGAGTTAAAGTGGGAACATTCAAGAAGATGATAGGCGCTTGGGAGAGGCTCCATATAATACATCCTTTCTAGAATTTTGCAATCACAAACCTTACTCACATCCTATTACATACAGCCTTCCTGATACTTCCAACCCCAGGACACACACCACTCCACAAGCTTTGAAGAGGCTTAAAATTGAACTTAATTTTCCACCTGAGAAATTTTAGGGCCAGTGCACATTAGATTTATACTAGGCAAAGACCCAAGTCTCCCTCTTCATACAGCAGGCACATTTGGGGCACCAAATTGCAGGAAGTGATTATCTTTATATTTTAAAGGAACTATCTTTAAAATCTGTAGAGTGAATAATTACTGAGGCAGCTGCCAAGCATGGACCCTCTGCCAAGTACTTGCCCCTAGAGAGGTTTTTAGGACGTGAAGACAATGGTTCTGGGAGCTGTGGGAATCACGCTGTAGGCAGTTACACCTTCCTCAGGCCCCCATCTACCGCTCCAGGAACACACAGACTTTCATACAAAGCAAAAGTCTGAACATACTCTAGAAACTGAATCAGACATTCTGCATTCTAGGCTATGCACGTGATCTTTAGAAATCCATTCTTTGAAATCCCATTGACTATATGAGTAAAGAGGAACTACAGACCACCAAGGCTTTTTCCACTATAAAGGTATCATTCTGTGAGAGGTCATTTTAACTAAGACACATAAACCCACAGAGGGTACAAGGCAGTGTAGTATAAGGGACACAAAAAACAAACTATGTCCCTTGTCCCTTAGGAATTGCTTCATGTTAAGGACTGCTAGGAATACCAACATATAAAGTCATGAAATTATTACTGTGGTTTTAACATTTCAGTCATTGTCTCTTTACACCCTTATACTTTTTCCAAACACATTAAAGTATATATAGTTGTGCCTGGCATGTAGCTCATTGGCAGAACATGTGGTTAGCATGTGTGGTAACTTGAGTTCATTCACCCCCACTAAAACATTAAAAAATAAAATAAAATTCATCACTACAAAAAATAAAATATATACAGTGTATATGTATGCAGTCATACCTATCACGCATTGTGGTTGTCAGGGTTAAGCTAATAAATATATGAAAAGAACCTAGAACACACTGAACATTGAATAACAACCACCATATATTAAGGGTTTTCTCTGCAGGTGTTTTGGGGACGTTCTGATTTCAGATGTTATCTAATGTTCATGACAGTCCTTAGAGACACATATTGCTGTATTTATTTTATAGATAAGAAATATGAAGCTTGGAAAAACGAGGTACCTTGCAAAGATCACACCAATCATTTGAATTCATTCCTCTCTCATTCCAAATGCATATACTTAATTGCTACTTTTATTCTCTGGTCACCCTTTCTACATCCAGTTGGCTCTGTTCTGCTCACCTAATAGCATGGTCTCTGCTTTTTTCAGTCAATTTTGCATCAGAATTTCTAGGTATACATTCAGGGATCAGTGTTGGTAAAGACAGGCTTTCAGTTTTGAATGTGTCCTGTTGCCTTTTAGATATATACTGAACATCATTTGCTCCATTCTGTGAACTTTTTCCATTTTTCTCACTGTATTTGGAAAATGATAATTGTTAAGGTTCACTTTGGACCCTCAAGTCACGAGAAGTTAGCAGAGGATTTTCAGAGCTGCAGGCCGCTCTCCATCTCTGCCCTCACTTCTTTCCGCTCACTCCTTGATGTGAGCTATCTGTTAGGATGCACTGCCTCTTCCACTAGACCCTTGGCTCCAAGGCATGTACTCTCTCCCCTTTTCTGAACCTGTTATTGCTTTTGAAATAATTCTGTAAGCATCTCCAGTCATCATCACATCATCAAAAACAACTGGTCCAGGAGCAGTTCTCTATGGCAACAAGAGATAACTTGTGTGCATGACTTGTACACAAGTTTGAAGACTGCCCCTCCTGTAGTCTATTCTCAGTGTTGCTCCCACCTTCTCTCCTCACATGCATTTCAAATGTTCTCTTATGGCCTGAATCCAATAGCACTCACTTTTATCTTCACTTGTCCTCTGCAGAACAAGATTTGCCTCCTCCTGGTTGTCCCTCTTGACATGTTTTCTATTTCCTGCTGTTCTAATTGGATTCTGTCACAGTCCCTCTCCTTTGGTGCCACACCAAACCAGTGCTAAAATGTTCATTCTGGCTTTCACTTATTCAGGGTTAGAAGAGTGACATCTTTTACTTTCCCAGTGTCAACCTCAATTCTGCTTTCCCCTGAAAGCTCTTGTCAGCCCTACCTGCCCACTCTCCTGGTTGTAAGTAAATTCTAGACTATTGACATATTTATCAGAGAGTTTTAATCTGACTTATAAATGAGCCTCAGGAATTCTGGAAACATCCTGAACCTGGAAATATATCATGAACCTGTGCCCTTTTCTAATGAGAGAATTTATGCTTCCATGAGATCAAACCAAAAAATCTAAAACCTTAGATGTAGATGTAAATAGAACCACAGAACATTAAAACTGGAAGAGACATTAAGGAAGATTTAGTTTAATTTTCTCACTATGGAATTATAGACACTGGAATTCCATGATAATAGCAATGGGGATACTTAGCAATGGGGATAATAGCAATGGGGATACTTAGCTATTTCAAATAGTTCCAGAAACACAATGGAAATTATGTCTTTATCTAAAATAAGGTGGTCAAATATAATGGAAATTTCTAGTTACTTTGATTTTTTGCTAGAATTAAGTGGAATCAATACTGATAATGATTGGTTCATAATCTGTAGAGCAGTCTTCACAAAGTTACTAAGCACTTTCTACACTTTATTATATATAATTTTTTCAATAACTTATCTAAGTTTTTATATGATAGTATTGATGTATACTTATATGATGTTTTTATATGATAGTATTGATAGATATGATGTATTTATTTTTTCATTTATTTATTGGTACTGGGCATTTAACCCGGGGTGCTTTACCACTGTGCTCCATCCTCAGCCCTTTTTTTTTTTATTTTGAGACAGGATCTCACTAAATTGCTTAGGGCCTCACTAAGTTGCTGAGGCTGGATTTGAACTCACAATCTGCCTGTCTCAGATCCCTGAGCCCCTGGGATTACAGGTATGTGACACCACACATCGTAAATTGAGGTTTTTAAAATAATGCCAACGTTGCCCATGTTCAACATGCTGGAGAGCCAGGATCTGAACTGCACATGCAGTTAAGACTGTGCAGGGAGGGAATCCTTCTCACCTCACACTCTTGTTGTCAGTTATATATATCTAGATTAATAAAAACAGGAAAATATAATAGCACTTAACAAATATAACTTGCTTGATTTTATTCTCTTTTAAATCTCTAGTGCTCAACTGGGGATGATTTTGGCTTTCAGGGGACATTCAGTAGTGTCCAGGGACATTTTTGGTTATCACAAATGAAGATGCTATCAGTATCAAATGGGTAGAGGCCCATAGACTGCCAACACCTCACAGTGCACAGGACTGCCTCCTACAACAAACAAGGATCTGGCCCCAAATGTCCATATGCCATTGTTCAGAAATACTATTCCACACATGGTTCATAGGTTCATGGGAGGGTCACAATAACAAAAAAATGTTCACTGTGATGAAAACATTGAGGTCCATTGATTGTGTTCATCCCTAAGATAGTAAATAATCAGCATTTTTGTTGAATACATGAATCTCCTGTATTTAAAAAAACATATGTTTTCTTCTCTCTGGGCCTCACTTTATTTTTCTGCTCTTATCCCCTGTGTTCTCCAATCTAGTGCTCTTAAACTCCAGCGGGCAATAGAATTACCTGGAGGGCTTCAGAAACAGAGATTGCAAGATACCAATGCCAGAGTTTGATTCATTTGACCTGAGAAGGGGCCTGATAATCCTACATTTCTAATAGTCTCCCAGGTAGGCTGTTGCTGCAGGCCCATGGACTGCATATGAGTAGCAAGGTATAGTCACCTGTCTTTCTGAAGTTTTCCCCATCCTCCTGACGACAACACTCCACTTCCATATCAGGCCACAGTTCCTCAAACCTCTGCCTCCCATAACCTGGACATATGCTGCTTGACTAGAAACAGCAACAGCCATAAGCCACTTTTTAATAACTTTGAACACATTATAAGGAGAGATGAAAGCTGGCAACATCACACTTCTAAAATTAATAAAAAAAAAAAAAGTTATGTCTTTCCCCACTTGCTCAAAAATCTTTCTCTTAATATTTCTTTTATTTATTTATTTATTTTTCTTTTGGAGTTTGGAAGGATGCAGACACATTTTTTTTTAAATCAAATCTCTTTCCAGTCACGTAATTTCTAAAACAGGCATGGCACATTTAAACATCAACATTCTCTGTGTGCACGTGTGTGTGTGTGTGTGTGTGTGTGTGTGTGTGTGTGTGTGTGTGTGAAGTCCCCACTCTAGTGTGCCTCTCTTGTTCTTTGAATCAGGAAAAAAAAAAGTCATGACCACTTTCTCTAATGTATTTGTACTTCACAGATTTACCCTTATCTATTTACCTTTCTTAATGTTCACTCTGTCTGATTTGTTGTCTCTGAACTGGACTCAAAATCACTAGCTATCTTTTATGATTCCCACTGTACATGGCCCCATCTGAGTTATATATTTCCTACACTTGTGTAGAATTTAATTATCACTCAATGATTCCTTTGAACTTCTATTTTTTCCTCCTTTAATTTCCCCTCCAGCTCAACAGTGTCTTCACCTCAAAGTCAGCGCTCAGCTCACACCCTTCATCTCTATTTCTCCTTCGCCGCTTTCCACTAGACCCTCTCTACCTTCTCATTTTCCTTCTCTATGGATTGTAGACAACATGCCCTTTTATATGGAATGTCTTCCTTGTCTCCTTTTCTAAACTAACTCCCTCTGATAATTTTCTGTGTACATTTTTTTAGACATAGTATTGTAATGAGGATTAATAGAAATAATGAATATAAAACGAAGGCTCTCAATAAATGTTAATTGTTGATATTGTTCTCCCTAGGTACCATATTTATTCTCCAAACAACACCTTAAGTTACTCTTGTTTTTCCCCTTCCCATCATAAAGCCCTCCCTACCTCTTCCACATTGTTTCCTGCTATGATATTTTACTTCCTTTTCCTTTTCAGATCCTCAGCAGACCTAGGTCAACTATCTTCCTTTATCAAGTCTTCAAAAATACACAATTCTCACCACATGCATTGAATTAAATTCACCTTTTATTAGTTCCTTCAGATACACTCCAAAACAAGTCTTTTCATGCTTACAATAATCACGTGAATGATTTTCTGAGCTGAATTTAGGTCATCTTATTCCTGTTTTTTTTTTTTTTTTTTGGCAGTGTTAGGGATTGAACCCCAGGGCCTTGTGCATGCAAGGCAAGCACTCTGCCAACTGAACCATATCTCCAGCCTCTTAGGTTGCCTTAAATTGTCCCCTTTACCAGTTACAGGTTATCTTTGCCTCTGAGTGGAAAACACAACTATCACTCTTTACCAGAGTTTTTTTTCACGTCTATCCAAAAGAAGTTTTTCACAAGAATTGGAACTGGAAATAGATCTCAAACATGCTGTGGTGAACTGATTGTTTATGGATGCCTCCCTACATCTCGCCCCCTGGTGTGCTCCCACACTGAATCTGGCCTTGACCACCTGGAGTCAGCCAATGGGTTAGTGGAAATTGTGACACAAGCAGAGAATTTAAAAGTGCATAAGCATTGGACATTTGTTCTCCTGCTTCATTGGGAACTCTGTGAGTCCTACAAGAACAAGCCCAGGCAAGTCTTCTAGAGGATGAAAGGTCACAGAGATCACACAGCCATTGATGAAAACACCTCTGATGCCCAGTCATTAGCCAGCCAGGTCTGGCCAAATCACTAACTAGCCACAGACTCCAAATGAGTCTCACCAAGACGAACCAAGGCCAACGCAGACCACACTTCTTTCCCTTAGAATTGAGAGCTAAATAAGTGGTCTCCATTTTGAGCCATTAAATTTTGAAGTAGTTTCTTAGTTGGCAAAACTAACTATTAAACACACTTTAACCAACTGATACTGTTCTATGGATAGTGTTTTGTTACATAAAGGGGGAAAGACTGTGAAGGCAAAATAAAATTCTACAAACGATTATGGTCCGTTTTCTCTTTATCAAGTCTCGTGAACACTTCCTTCAAAATAAATATTTTCACCAAATTTAATTGTTCTATGCTGGATTTGTTTTTTTTGTTTTTTTTTTGTTTTTTTTTAATATAAGTAAAAGGACAAATCCTTGAAAAGAACAACTGATTCAGTAAGAAGTAGAAAAAAACAGTAACTACTATATCTATTGAACAAATTGTATTAATAACTTAAAAATCTTCCCTGAAAGAAAAGCTTAGGCCCAGATGGCTTCACTAATAAGTTCTTTCAAATATTTAAGAAAAAAATCAGATTGATATAAACCGACTCTATAGAACAGGAAAAGAGGAAAGACTTCTCAATTTGTTTTAAAAGGTTAGCATAAACTTGATACCAGAAAATGATTAAACTACTACAATATAGGAAAATTATATATTCTTAATAAAAAATTTAATGTAAAATATTAGGAAATGAATCTAATAATGTATTTAAAAGAATGATATATCACAGGTAAGTTGGATTTATCCCAGGAATGCAAAGTTGGTTAGATATTCAAAATTAATATAACATTAGTGGAATAAAGTGGGTAGAAATCTATGATCAATTCATAGATGCAGATAAAATTTAATAAAATTCAATGTCCTTTTATGTTCAAAACTCTAAGCAAGTTAGGACTCTAAACAAGTTCTGAACTTGTATACAAAGTGTCACCAGAAGGGGGAAAAAAAAAAGCCATAGCAACTATCAAACTGAACTGTGAAATGGTGAAGGATTTCCTCCTGAGCTAAAATAAGAAAACAATTGCTGGGGCTGGGATGTAACTCAGTGAAAAAGCACATGCCTAGCATGCACAAGACCCTGGTTTCATCCCCAGCACCTAAAAATAAATAAACAAATAAATGAATGAATGAATGAAAGAAAGAGAAAACAAGGCTGCTGCCACCAATCCCTTCACCTTGCACTGGAGGACCAACTAGGGCAATAAAGGAAGAAAGGTGATAAGAGGACTTGAAGGTTGAAAAGCAATAAATAAAACTTGTATTGTTTGTAAATAACACTGACATACCTAGAAGATACTAAAATCTACTAAAACTGATGAATTTAGATATCTAGATACAAGTTAATATGTAAAAATAACTTCTATTTGTATGTACAAGCAATAAGCTTTCAAAAACAATTTTTAAATACCATTTATAATACCAAAATAAAAGGTGTACCATAATCATGAACTGAAAGACTCAATTGCATAGGACTGTCAGCTCTCCCTATTTCAATCTCTAGATTCAACAAAATTTCAATCAAAATCCTGATAGGTGTTTTTAGGGAAATCACCCAGTTGATTCTGAAAGATGCGTGGAAATTCAAAGAATTAAGAATAGCAAAGGCAAAAGAACTGAGAAGTATACTACTTCATGTTAAGGATAATTATGAAGTTTAGTAATTAAAACAATGTGGTAAGCAACAAGACACAAAAACATACCAGCAGAACAGAAGGAAGTATCTAGATTTAGATCCACACAAAAATAATCACATAATTTAAAGCAAAATTGCTACTGCAATGAAACAGTACCTGCAAATAAATGATGCTTAATTGATTATCCACTCAGAAAAAAAAAAAATGTTAATCTCTACTGCACAAAACACATAAAAATCAAATCAGATGGATCATCCACTAAATGTAAGCAGTAAAGCTTTTAGAAAATATTTTTATGTCCTTAGAGTAAGTCAAGATTTCTTAAATAGAACACTAATTATGAAAAGCATTAATCCTAAAGGAAAAGCTTGATAATTTTGAACTGCATTAAAATAATAATTTTTTTCAGAGAAATATTTAAAAGTAAAATATAAGATATAGAAACAGGATAAAGTATTTGCAATATATATGTACATATATTTACATATATATGTGTGTGAATGTGTGTGTATATATATATGTATTTTAAATAGGATTTATCTGTAACACATAAATAATTCTTACAATAAGAAAAGATAGACAACTCTATTTAAAAAGAGACAAAAAACTTGAAAAACTGATTTCACAAAAGAGGGTGTATAAATTGACAGTATGCATATGAAAAGGTTATCACATTGTAATTACCAGTAAATACTCACAAGAATTGCTAACATGGAAAGGATTGACAACCTTGAGTGTTACCAAGAATGTGAAGCTACTGAAATTCTAAATCTGGTGGAAGTGTAAAACTTAGAGTGTCCATTGAAGCATTACCTATGACCCATTACTTCATTCCTAGATAGAAAGCCAAAATAAGTGCTTACATATGCATACTAAAGAACATACAAGAATTTTGTGAAATATTATTTTAATAATGCAAAGATAGAAACAATCCAAATTTATTTACTGGGAAATCACAATTTGTGATATATTCACAATAGACTACTGTTAATCACAATAACATGGATAAATTATATACATGATGTGAAATGAAAGAGATCAGGCACACATGAAAATGTATAATTCTATTTATAGAAAGTTCAAAAACAGGAAATCCAAGATGTCACACTAGAGGGAGGCTGTGTTCCTTGTCACTCCATAACTCCGGTTTCAAGCAGAAGATATCTGTTTCTTGGTGAGGCAGTTTTTGCTGCTTGTCAATCCCCTACTGTTTACCCCATTTGTCTGCTGTGATCACCTGCAGTCTGCCAGCATGTGGACATCTTTTTTGAGTGCAGATTTCTCACTGACAGGCACCTATCATCTGCCATTTGCCTGCCTCTCACCTGTCCATCACCTGCCTTACACCTATCCATCACCCAACGCACAAGGTTCACCTCCCAATCGTCCGACAACAGTCAGCAAACTGATCGCTGACCACTAGTGGAGCACCAACTGCCTGCTGTTGCCTTGAAGTTCAGTGTGACAGTACTTGCAGATCTGATTACATGTGGCTGCCGCCATTTTGAGACAAGAGCCAGACCCCGTAGGACCCCTGGCCGGACTGACTGAGCCCTGTCTCCAGGATCCCTCAGCCAGACCGATCACTCCCTTCCTCTGGGGCCCTCACATTGATTGACTGCTCCCTGCCACCAGGACTCCAGACCAACTGACTGCACCCTATCACAGGGACCCCAGACTGACTGATTGCACCCGGCCTCCAGGATCCCACAACCACACCAAACACACCCGACCTCCAGGACCCCTGCCTGACCAACCACACCCCACCTCCAGGACCTCCAGCCTACCACGTCCACACCCTGAGCTGCAGCTCCCCATTTGCCAACACATTTGGAAGCCAGAGCGGCCATCATGGATAATCCTGGAAGCTGTAGCTCCAATCTTTAGGTGGGGCAAATCCCATCCTGAGATGCCTGCTGGAGATTTGAAGATCATTGTCAGGTACCTCTCATGCATCAGGCTGCTAAAGACTGGGAGGTTTCATTACTATATGACTGTTATAGTGTAGATTTTCTTTTTTCTCCTTATTGAACAATTTTAAGTTTTTATTTCTTTACTTTTCTTGCTCTCTTTTCCTTTTGTTTACCTGTTCCTTCAGAGTCTCTTTCTCTCTTTTTTGCATGCTAACATCCAATTTCTTTTGATTACACTTTCACCCTTTCTATTATCTAGAACTTCTGTATATTCTTTTCTTATCCCATTAACAGCTACATTCTACATCCCTCTGCATCCTGTTTGTCCTCCATTAGAAACTGCAGACCTTATTGCAAATCTGTTTGTTTTACTGAAGATAATATTTGAACTCATTCTGTTTGTTATGACAATTTTGTTATTGTCCTTATAGGGGCAATTTGGTCTAGGGTTGCATAGTGTCTGAATTGGGCACTGCTAATATTGATCTCCCCTTAAAGAAAGGGTTTGGAAAACCTATAGGGCCACTATAAGCCTATAGGGGGAAAACTGCAATACCCCAGATCTGCACTGCTAGAAGGGAAGATACATGAACAACATGAAAAAACAAGGGAAGAAAATGATCCAAACAAATATAGATTCTATATTAATAGAACCCAATGACAGTATGTTAGAAGAAATGTCAGAAAAGGACTTCAGATTATACATGATTAAGATGATTTGCGAAGCAAAGGAGGAGATAAGAGAGAAAATGCAGGCAATGAATGATAATACCAATAAGCTGAAAGAGCAACTGCAGGAAGCAAAAGATCATTTCAACAAAGAGATAGAGATTCTCAAAAAAAAAAAAAATGGAAATCCTAGAATTGAAGGAGACAATAAACCAAATAAAAAACTCAATGGAAAGCATCACCAAAAGACTAGACCACTTGGAAGACAGAGCCTCAGACAATGAAGACAAAATATTTAACTGTGAAAATAAAATTGCCCAGAGAAGATGGTAAGAAATCATGAACAGAATCTCCAAGAACTATGGGACATCATGAAAAGACCAAATTTAAGAATTATTGGGATTGAGGAAGGCACAGAGATACAAACCAAAGGAATGAACAACCTATTCAATGAAATAATAGCAGAAAATTTCCCAAACCTGAAGAATGAAATGGAAAATCAAATACAAGAGGCTTACAGAACATCAAATGCACAAAATCACAACAGGTCCACACCAAGGCACATTATAATGAAAATGCCAACATTCAAAATAAAGATAGGATTTTGAAGGTCTCAAGAGAAAAGCATCAGATTATATATAGGGGGAGACCAATATGGATAGCAGCCGACTTCTCAACCCAGACTCTAAAAGCTAGAAGGGCCTGGAACAACATATTTCAAGCTCTGAAAGAACATGGTTGCCAACCAAGAATCCTATACCCAGCAAAACTAACGTTCAGATTTGAAGATGAAATAAAATCCTTCCATGATAAACAAAAGTTAAAAGAATTTACAAATAGAAAGCCTGCACTACACAATGTTCTCCACAAAATATTCCACGAGGAGGAAATGAAAAACAACAATGGAGGTCAGCAAAGGGAGGAACTACCTTAATAGTTAGAAAAAACACTCAAAGGAGAAACCAAGCCAACTTAAAAACCAAAAATAAGCCAAATGACTGGGAATACAAATCATATCTTGATAATAACCCTGAATGTTAATGGCCTAAACTCATCAATCAAAAGACATAGACTGGCAGAATGGATTAAAAAGAAAGACCCAACAATATGCTGCCTGCAAGAAACTCATCTCATAGAAAAAGACATCACAGACTAAACATGAAAGGATGGGAAAAAACCTACCATGCACTTGGACTCAGGAAAAAAGTGGAGGTTTCCATCCTCACATCAGATAAAGTGGACTTTAAGCCAAAGATAGTCAGAAGGGATAAAGAAGGACATTTCATACTACTTAAGGGAACCATAACTCAGGAAGACATAATGATAGTAAATATTTATGCCCCAAACAATGGTGCATCCCTGTACATCAAACAAATCCTTCTCAATTTCAGGAATCACATAGACCATAACACAATAATTCTGGATGACTTTAACACACCGCTGTCACCACTAGATAGATCTTCCAAACAAAAACCAACCAAAGAAACCATAGAACTCAATAACACAATCAATAACCTAGACTTAATAGACATATATAGAATATTCTATCCATCAACGAGTGGATTCACTTTCTTCTCAGCAGCACATGCATCCTTCTCGAAAATAGACCAGATGTTACGCCACAAAGCAGCCCTTAGGAAATGCAAAAGAATAGAGATGCTGCCTTGTGTTCTATCAGATCATAATGGACTGAGAATAGAAATCAATGACAAAATAAAAAACAGAAATTACTCCAACACCTGGAGAATAAATAATATGTTATTGAATGAAACATGGATAACAGAAAACATCAGGGAGGAGATAAACAAATTCTTAGAGGTCAATGAGAACGACGATACAACATATCAAAATCTCTGGGACACTATGAAAGCCATGCTAAGAGGAAAATTCATTGCATGGAGTGCATTCCAGAAAAGAATGAAAAGTCAACAACTAAATGACCTAACATTACAGCTCAAAGCCCTAGAAAAAGAAGAACAGAATAACAGCAAAAGTAGTAGAAGACAGGAAATAATTAAAATCAGAGCTGAAATCAATGAAATTGAAACAAAAGAAACAACTCAAAAAATTGACAAAACAAAAAGTTGGTTCTTTGAGAAAGTAAACAAAATAGACAAACCCTTAGCCACACTAACAAAGAGAAGGAGAGAGAAAACACAAATTCATGATGAAAAAGGAAATATCACGACAGAAACCACTGAGATACAACACATAATGAGAACCTACTTTGAAAATCTGTATTCCAACAAAATAGAAACTACCAAAGACATTGACAAATATCTAGAGACATATGCTCCTCCCAAACTGAACCAGGAGTACATACACAATTTAAACAGATCAATATCAAGCAATGAAATAGAAGAAGCCATTAAAAACCTACCATCCAAGAAAAGCCCAGGACCAGACGGATTCTCAGCCGAGTTCTACAAGACCTTCAAAGAAGAACTCATTCCAATACTTCTCCAATACTATTCCAGGAAATAGAAGAGGAGGGTACCCTACCAAACTCATTCTATGAAGCTAATATCACCCTCATACCCAAACCGGAAAAGACACATCAAGGAAAGAAAATTTTAGACCAATATCCCTGATGAATATAGATGCAAAGATCCTTAACAAAATATTGGCAAACTGTATCCAAAAACATATTAAGAAAATTGTGCACCAAGATCAAGTGGTGTCCATCCATGGAATGCAAGGATGGTTTAACATCCGTAAATCAATAAATGTAATCCACCATGTCAATAGACTTAAGGATAAGAATCATATGGTTATTTCAATTGACGCAGAAAAAGCGTTCAACAAAATACAACACTCCTTCATGCTCAAAACACTAGAAAAAATAGGGATAGTAGACACATACCTGAACATTGTAAAGGCTATTTATGCTAATCCCATGGCTAACATCATTCTTAATGAAGAAAAACTGAAACCATTCCCTTTAAAAATGGGAACAAAACAGAGCTGTCCTCTTTCACCACTTCTATTCAACATTGTCCTCAAAACTCTAGCTAGAGCAATTAGGCAGACTAAAGAAATTAAAGGGATACAAATGGGAAAGAGGAACTTAAGATGTCACTATTTGCTGATGACATAATTCTATATTTAGAGGATCCAAAAAACTCCTTCAGAAAACTTCTAGACCTCATCAATGAATTCAGCAAAATAGCAGGCTATAAAATCAACACACATAAATCTAAAGCATTTTTATACGCATGTGACAAAACAGCTGAAAGGGAAATGAGGAAAACAACTCCATTTGCAATAGCCTCAAAAATAAAATAAAATACTTGGGAATCAATCTAACGAAAGAGGTAAAAGATCACTACAATGAAAACTTCAAAACATTGAAGAAAGAAATTGAGGAAGACCTTAGAAGATGGAAAAATCTCCCATGTTCTTGGATAGGCAGAATTAATATTGTCAAAATGGCCATACTACCAAAAGTGCTATACAGATTCAATGCAATTCCAATTAAAATTCCAATGATATACCTTACATAAATAGAGCAAGAAATCATGAAATTCATCTGGAAAAATAAGAAACCCAGAATAGCTAAAGCAATCCTTAGCAGGAAGAATGAAACAGGGGGTATCGCAATACCAGAACTTCAACTATACTACAAAGCAATAGTAACAAAAACAGCATGGTATTGGCACCAAAATAGACAGGAAGATCAATGGTACAGAATAGAGGACATGGACACAAACCCAAATAAATACAATTTCTCATACTACATAAATGTGCCAAAAATATACAATAGAGAAAAGACAGCCTGTTCAACTAATGGTGCTGTGAAAACTGGAAAACCATATGCAACAGAATGAAACTAAACCCCTATATCTCACCCTGCACAAAACTCAACTCAAAATGGATTAAGGACCTCGGAATCAGACCAAAGACCCTGCATCTTATAGAAGAAAAAGTAAGACCAAACCTTGAACTTGTTGGCTTAGGATCAGACTTCCTTAACAGGACTCCCATAGCCCAAGAAATAAAGGCAAGAATCAACAAATTGGATAGATTCAAACTAAAAATCTTTCTCTCAGCAAAGGAAACTATCAGCAATGTGAAGAGAGAGCCTACAGAGTGGGAGAATATCTTTGACAATCATACTTCAGATAGAGCACTAATTTCCAGAATCTATAAAGAACTCAAAAAACTCTACACCAAGAATAAAAATAATCCAATCAACAAATGGGCTAAGGAAATGAACAGACACTTTACAGAAGATGTACAAGCAATCAACAGATATATGAAAAAATGTTCAACATCTCTAGTAATAAGAGAAATGCAAATCAAAACTACCCTAAGATTTTATCTCACCCCAATTAGAATGGCGATTATCAAGAACACAAACAACAATAGGTGTTGGCGAGGATGTGGGGAAAAAGGTATACTCATACATTGCTGGTGGGGCTGCAAATTAGTGCAGCCACTCTGGAAAGCAGTGCAGATATTCCTTAGAAAATTTGGAATGGACTCACCATTTGACCCAGCTATTCCACTCCTCAGCCTATACCCAAAGGACTTAAAATCAGCATACTACAGAGATACAGCCACATCAATGTTCATAGCTGCTCAATTCACCACAGCCAGATTGTGGAACCAACCTAGATGCCCTTCAGTTGATGAATGGATAAAGAAACTGTGGCATATATATACAATGGAATATTACTCTGCCATGAAGAATGATAAAATCATGGCATTTGCAGGCAAATGGATGAAACTGGAGAATATCATGCTAAGTGATATAAGCCAATCAAAAAACTAAAGGACGAATGATCTCACTGATAATGGATGAGGACATATAATGGGGGGTAGGAGGATTTAGCATTAGGGTTAGGGTTAGGTTTAGGGTTAGGGATAAGGAAGGTGGTAAGAATGGAGGAAGGAAGGACTGTATAGAGGGAAAATAGGGGTGGGAGGGGTGGGGGGAAGGGAAAAAATAACAGAATGAATCAAACAACATTACCCTATGTAAATTTATGATTTTTAATAAAATAAAAGAATGCAATAGCATTTTTTGATAAATGTATTAATCAAATAAAAGCTGTATTTAATCTCCATAGCTAGAACATACGGGAAGAATAAGGGCTTGTTGAGTAGAGACACATCAGCAAGTATGGTCACATAACTGGGTTCAGGGTATGTCCAGATGTGCAGACCAGGCCAGATCATTGACTAACATTAAGGACTGAAAGGACCTTAGAAGTGGTGTACCACATCTTGCTCCAATGTTTGATCACATCCTATGTTGTCTAGATTCTATTTCAACACTCTCACTGAGACTATAAACTACTGATACAGTTTAAAAAAAAAAAAAGAATAGAAGCAACAATAGGTGTTGGAGAGGATGTGGGAAGAAAGGTACACTCATACATTGCTGGTGGGGCTGCAAATTAGTGCAGCCACTCTGGAAAGCAGTATGGAGATTCCTCAGAAAGCTTGGAATGGACCCACCATTTGACCCAGCTATCCCACTCCTCAGCCTATACCCAAAGGACTTAAAATCAGCATACTTCAGAGATACAGCCACATCAATGTTCATAGCTGCTCAATTCACAACAGCCAGACTGTGGAACCAACCTAGAGGTCCTTCAATTGATGAATGGACAAAGAAACTGTGATATATATATATATATATATATATATATATATATATATATATACACACACACACACACACAATGGAATATTACTCAGCTATAAAGAATTAAAATTATGGCATTTGCAGGCAAATGGATGAAATTGGAGAATATCATGCTAAGTGAGATAAGCCAATCTCAAAAAACCAAAGGACAAATGATCTCACTGATAAGCAGATGATGACACATAATGGGGGGGTGGGAGGGGGGCAAGAATGGAGGAAGGAAGGACTGTATAGAGGGAAAGAAGGGTGGGAGGGGTGGGGGGAAGGAAAAAATAACAGAATGAATCAAACATCATCACCCTATGTAAATGAATGATTACGCGAATGGTATGCTGTTACTCCATGTACAAACAGAAACAACATGTATCCCATTTGTTTACAATTAAAATTAAAAAAAAAAAAGAAAGTTCAAAAAGAGGCAAAACTATTCTTTGAAACCAGAAGTCAAATAGCAGTTACATTTGAGGTTTTATAATAACTGGGAGGCAGCACAAAGAAAAATTGTAGAGTATTGGGAATATTCTATTTTGTATTATAGATGGTGATTACAAGAGCATATGTACTTTTTGAAAAATCCATAGATTCTATTTGGACTCTTCTTTATTCATGCTGTACTTTAATAAAAAATTGAAAATAAAATAAAAAGAACTATATTTTTATTCTTTTCTGGTCAGCTACTTTTTTATCTACTCACCTTGGTTTCCTTTTCCTTTGATTCCATATTTTTCTTAGAAATCTTTAAATATCTAAATGGATATTTTATAGACATACCAAATATATCAATCACGTTCTCTTCCTTCTTGTTATTTGATAGAACATTTTCACTCTTTTTTAACCTGAATACAGAACAAGGAGTCACAAGTTTAAATGATACTGACTTTTTTTTTTTTAATCAGATTTTATTGCACACTTGGCCAACCTTTAATATTATAGAAGTGTAATTATATGCATGTGCCTTTTCCTCACCTGGATAGAAATGCCTTCAGACAGTGGAAGAGATCTCATCTCCTTAATCCTACTATCTCGGTGTTTCCCACACAGAGGAACTCAGTAACTTTGTTGACCTGAAAAACTGTATAATCCATTTTGAAGTCTCTCAGAGTGTCCAGAGGGCCAGAATTGAAAGACTGAGCCTTCCTATTCCTCTAGGGCAGAGAACTAGATTGTATGACTTCTTGAGGGCCCTTCTCTCTCTGACTCTATGATTGAGTGACTTACTGGCAACCTTTATAGTCTTCTTTAGTTACACATTGTACCCAATGATATGCCACTGAGATTTACTTTGTTCTTGTTCTTTCTATTTTCCTTTGCTAAAAAAGAAAAAAATATATATACATTTTGTACTTTTCAGTCCTTTCCAAATTATTACAGAGCTACATACATTAAAGTATGCAATTTTTATCTTACATTTATGTTTGCAAGTAGGAGTTCTGAATTTTTTTTCAGTGACCCAGAACCATTTTCAGATGTAAAATTAATATCCTGAATCATAATTTCGCTGACATGATAGGAATTCATTTAATTTATACCTGATTCATTTTTCTTACTCCATAAAATAGCTAGTACTTGGAGTATCACATATTAGAACATCAGAAATTACTAATTATGGCAGGTGCCATAGCACACACGTATAATCCCAGGAACTCGGGATGCTGACGCAGGAGGATTGCAAGTTGGAGGCCAGCTTCAGCATCTTAGCAAGACCTTTGGCAACTTAAAGAGACCCTGTCTCAATATAAAAAACAAAAAGGAGTAGGGACATGGCTCAGTGTTAAAGCACCCCTGAGTGCAATACCCAGTACCAAAAAAATATTAGTTATGAAACAGATTAATCTTATCTGTTAGATTTGATCAAGAAGACTTGAGAAGGGAAGACTGTTATCACAGGAGTTTGAAATGAAAAGCAAAAGAAGATAGTGATTGGAACGAAGTCATCTGTGTCTAGGTATTTGATTAATTTTAACTATTCTTCATTTTTATGTTCAAATTCATACTAATATCTTCCAAAAATATTTGTTATTAGACAGAATATGAATGTTACTGAATTCACTTGCTATCCTTTCAAACTTTGATCTTACTGAAAATTAGTCCATACCCAAATGGTGAATTTCTTAAGTGTATTATTTTATTATAAACTTTGTCATATTTTAAATTATAAAATTTAATTCCCAGTGATTTTGTTTCCATATACTAAAAAAATAAGTGCAACCTGTATACTTACAAATGATTATGTTTTAAAACCTAAATATATTTTATAAAAATAAGTACTACAAAACTACTATGCATCAACACTGAACTTTGATTTCCTTTACTTATAACATGTCAATGAAAATAAATTTAAATGAAGTCTTTTTCATCAGTTAAGCAATTTTGTAATTAAAATAAATCTTTGACTTCAAGTTTATTGCATTCCTCATTCCTCATTACAACTTAGATATGTATTTTCCTCTCATTACTTTCTTCTTAAAAGGCACAAAATACTCTCTCCCGCTCTCATTTACAAGTAGAGGAGGCAGATTTTCATTTTTTTTGATACTGACCAATTGATCAAGTGTCCTCTCTCATTCCCCAAGTGTGATATTATGATTGTATTAGTCAGGATTCTCTAGAGGAACAGAACCAACAGGATATATCAATATTCTAGGATTACAGAAGGGAAATTTAATTGATCTTACATGATCAGAAGCTGGATAGTCCCACCATGTGTGTATGCAGTTTGGAGAGCCTGAGAAGGTAGCAGCTCAGTTGAAGGACCTGGAGCCTTCTTCAATACTGCAGCCACAGTCTGAGACAGAGGCCTGGAAACAAAACACCCTGGAGAACTGTTAATCAGAGTCAAATTTGGAAGAGCGAAGGAGCTAGGGTCTGATATCCTGGAGCAATTGCAGCAGCAATCAAAGCCCTGGCTCAGAAGGAATCTAGCTCACATCTGCATAAGCTTCCTCCTTCTTCCACCTTTGTTCTGTCCCCAGCCTATTGGACAGCACTGCCCACAGTCACGTTAGATCTTCCCCTCAATTTGCTGTCCCACATGACACTCTTTTCTGGCACTCTCACAGACTCATCTAGAAGTCTCTTAATCTTAGGCATCTCTTAATCCAACCAAATTGATAATCCAAAGGAACAGTCACAAGGATATATAGATATTTGGATTTTGTCCAGAGTTCCTGGCTCATCACTCCCTCCATAATACAAGCTGTAGAAATTAGCATTTTTCTTCCCCAAGGTGATTCACAGAAACTCTAATATTCCACTACCTTTCTGTCTTGGAGCTGGCCATAAAAAAAATTCTCTGACCTAGCTCCTTCACTCTTCTAGAGGGGTCCTGCCCCATACCCTGGAGGAAGGAATGCTTCACAGAAGGTCAAGAAGAATCTAAGTAGAATGCACTGGGTTCCCCATACAGCCTATTAGCATTAGATCATACCCCTCTTGTTCACATATATGGATTCTATACCTTGGTCATGCCTATGCAATGAATCTCCATAAAAACCCAAAAGAACAGGGTTCAGGGAGCTTCCAGGTAGCCAAATGGGTAGTGATATTAGAGAAGTCACTGATGCTCTTCTCTCTGTACCGTGCTCTGTACATCTACTTATATTTATTCTGTGTAATGTACTTTAAAATAAAATGGTAAAGGTAAGTGTTTCCATGAGTTCTGTGAGCTACTCAATCAAATTACCTAAACCCAAGGAGGGGTTTGTGGGAACCATGATTTATAATCAATTATTCAGAAAAATGGGTAACACAACTTGGCACTTTGGCAGCTAAACATCAGGCATAAGGGGGACAGTTTTGGAGACTCAACTCTCGACTTGTGGGATCTGATGCTGTCTCGGGGTGCATAACGTCAAAACTGAATTGGATTAGGGACACTCAGCTTGTGTTCACTGCAGAATTAATTGCTTGCTCGGCATACGGGGGAAAAGTTCCCATACCTCCTAGTGTCAGAAGATCTCTGTGTTGATTATGAGATGGCAGCAGAGGAAAACAAGACACTGTGCTTGTCTGACAATAACCAGGCAAAACTAATCTGAACATTTTATGTTATTCAACCTTGAACCCAAGTCCATCTCTAAGATTGTGACATCCAGTTCAACGGTGATAATTTTCACAAATAATACTGTGATAGAAAACCAACTAGCATCTCTCCTAATCATGGTTCCTCCTGGAGCATTCATTACAGCTATGGCTACAGGGAGGGAAGTTATTCTTGAGTAGCCCCACGTAGGCAGGGGATTGGCAAAGCCAGCCTTTGACATAAGGTGAGGAGGCAGCTGACTATTGTGGTTTGAAGAGTTTTAAGTGTTTTCCACTATTTCTTCCAAGCACCTGTAATTCCCACATTGCTCACTCTTTTGAGTTAAAATGGAAATATCATCTTGAAAGTACAACACTCCACCTAAAATAGTTGTTGTTGGATAACTAAACCAAGTTACCCGAGAAAATATGGGTTGGACAAAGATAGGTGATAATCTGGGGACAGGGAGCAAGGCAGAGACCAGGAAATGTTCAAAAAGGCAGGACAGAGGGATCAGATGTGAAGGAACTCACAAAGAGAAAGGCAGAACCCTGACCAAAGCAGAAGGTTTTTTAAAGAGTTGTAAAAGATAGGACTCCAAAATGGCAAAAGAGTAGATATTTTCACTAAGGCAACAAAATACAATAGAAAACAAATCCAACACAAGGTATCCTGCCAAAATGCAAATTTTCAAAGAAATGACCAAGAACATAACAGTCCCTTAGCCACAAAGAGGACATGGCATTAGAGAAAGCAGATGAGAAGCAGATTTGTGAAAAAGATGTTTTTAGAGACAGTGGTGGTAGGTGGGGTGAGACCCCCTCCCTGCAGACCTGACGAGAAGAGCTTCAGCTGTAGCTCTCAGCCAGGGACTGATGTGTCTCCAGCCACAGGGACACAGCTGGCCAGGTGTTGGACTTCTCCCTGGTAGTTCTAAGAGGCAGCCATGGGCTCCCTGGATGCTTGGGCAGCAGAGAAAATAGAGTGATACCGTCATTGAGAACAGACCACACTTCTCAGGCAAAAGATAGTATTTCACACAAGAGAAATAGCTCTTCCAAAACCCTTTTAAGGTCTTCCATAGAAGACCTGGAATGGGCAGTGTGGGGGGCGGTGGAAAAGAGCAGTGTCAGGGAAGCAACTGAAGGAAAACATATTGCTCTCATCTCAAATGCTCTCAGTGACAGCCTTGTGCAAAGAAAACAGGAAGGAAGGAGTCAAATCAGGCATCTTTGAAGTGGAATGTGGAAGGTTATTTAATTGTAATACCAGCATCATTCATGCTGTTTTCCTATCCTCAACCAGGAAGGATAACAAACCTTGATTAGAAAGATAGAGGAAGAGAGGGGAAAGAAACGACTCTTAGTTTTCTGTAGTAGATTCTTGCCTAGCTTAGTTTCTAAAAGTGGATTGATTGGCAACAGAAGGATGTTTTGCATGTGCCTATTTATGACATGAAATTTCTAAGCAGAACATCCTTCCTCTTGTACCCTTCTCAAACCAAAGGCTTCGCTCCTGCAGCACATCCTAGCTAGGAGGAGAAAATATTTAATTTTAAATAAAGTTCATAATTTGATTACTTCATGACCTGTACACTCTTAAATTGATGAGTTTTGTAATTACTCTTCCAATCACTAACAGAGACTGGAAAATTCATAGACTATCTACATCTATGCTGGCCAATACAGAGGTAAAAGAAAGAGATTATAAAAAGTCATAAGCTTTTCAAGAAGGAGAACCTGGCAGCCCTTAACCTTGTGACTCTACAGCATTCCACTCTTGCTGCCATAACATAGCAACTGAGAAGCAATCAATCACTACTCACCCCACTTTATAATCTAAATAGTCATTGCTTCAAAAGAAGGAGGTGGTATCCAAACCCACACCTGTGTCTTACTCTTCCTGAAACACTTTCAGGACACTCCGCTTAGAAATTTTACATCATAAATAGGCACATGCAATATTTTTTATTGCTAATCAATCCATATTTAGAAACCAAGTCAAAAAGAAATAGTCTACTACGAGCCCATTTTAAGAAAATTGCCCTCTGTCTTCCCTCTGTTTGTTCCTTTTTTTTTTTTTTTTAAATTCTCAAGGACACCAGAACTGTAAGGTAATGAGACAAAAATCCATGAGCGATGCTAACTTGCCATTTAGAGTAAATAATTCAGGAGTTAAAAGTGTCTTTGAGACATGTTGAATCAGCTAGCTACCAAAAGTTAAGGAACTGGGGCACAAACTATGAAGAAAGTCACTTAAATCGTCCCCCCTCATTAAGATTAGAAGTTTGCAACAAAATATATGAAAATTATAAATTATATTTTGAAATATTAAATTTCACAGTGAATATAAATACTTCACAAAACCCTTTACCCAACTCTTGAACATTGCAGGCCAAGGAATTTCTAGTCACTATTTACTAATGTGACAATCAAGATTTTTATTTTATATTTTGTATTTTTCATATTACTTACTCACAATGACCCATGTAAAGATTCAAAATGCAACTTGGACATCATTTAGCATTGTTCTTAACCAGAAACTTGACTGCTTCCAGTAAGGTTATTGTGGTGGATTAAATACCTTGACTTCTACCTGTTCAATATCCCTATAACAATACTGATAGTAATCACCATAGCAATGACAATAAAATAGCTATGATTTATTAATTACCTGTTTTTGCCTTTCTTTTAAACAAATATATATATTTCTCTTAAAACAAGATAACTTTATCAAGATAGTCTCAAGAAAATACAAAGAAGAACTAGATATTTTTTCCCATTCTGTTTTCTAAAACAATCTAGTTGCCCAACTTTTTACATAAATATATATTTATATATTTATATATTTTTATGTATTTATATACATTATATTTATTTCATATATTTACATAAATATATATTTATATATTTTATATGTGTGTATATATATACATATATATATATGCCTAACTATATATATTATGCCTAACTGTATAAGTACCTAGACATTTTAGATATTTGAATTCATTATAGAAGCAATTTGGTCTTCTGGCTAAACCTCCAGGAACATTAAACCCAAGGTGAATTCTGAAACAACTGTGTCACATTGAAACGAAATCTTCATTGATAGGTATCTGCCAACTCCACGGTTTGCATTCCACTGAGGACCTCACAGATGGAATCAGCCTCCTGGCTCCTGTTACCTCTTGGCAGCAACATAAGAGCATTGCACCTGAGTGTGTTTTACTTTATTGGAAATCTGAGTAAACACAAAAGAATAAAACCATTGAAAAATCTCCTCTACTACTAAAGAAGCATAATAATTGGCAAAGACCTCAGAGTTCTGAAGGTAAGGAGCAAAGAGAGTCTAAACCCTTTCCTGTGCCTTCTTAATTCTGGAACTGGTAGGTCATAAAACCCCATGGTGTACAATAAGAAAGAGGAGGACATAGAAAGACCCCATGGATGTATACATACAAGCAGGAGCTGAACAGACACTCTGGGCCATCTCTAATGATGTCTTTCCTTGAATTCATAAGCAACAAAAGATGTGCTTTGCAAGGAAACATCTAGTTAGCAATTAGAAATGGAGAAGCAAAAAACAGGAAGCAAATGGGTTGCTGTACTCGCTGGAGTGTTCAATGATTAATTTCTAAACATCTATTAAATATTTCCTAAGCATTAAGTCTGAATGTATTCATGCTCAGGGTTTATATCAGGAGTCAGCAAACTCTTCCTGGCTATGCCATTGTGTGTTTCTATGAAAAGTAACCCCTCCACTCTCATGCTTTAGCGTTCCTCACCTACAAAATTAGGAGAAAAAAAATCCTATCTATCTTGGATGAATGTAATGAAGAGGATTCCAGCTTAATAATTCATAAGACTTTCTGGGTGAATGATTCTATGTAAATGCTAACATGAGTAGAGAAGACAGTAATAAACTACGGGTTATTTGACACCCTGTTTAGTATTTGATCCACAACAATACCATTGTTTAAAAACATACCTGACAATAGTCTCTCAGAGTTCTCTTTTTTGCCTCTCGTCTTCTCATTCACAACCTGCATGACTTTGTATTTCCCTATTTTGGATGAAGGATAGTCTTTTCCACTACAAAATAGATACAAGTGTTGTCAACAAAATAGATACGAGTGTTTTCTTTTTTTCTTTTTATAACTTTTAAGAGATTTGTTCACCTGATGATAAACATTTTCTCAGCGTTTAGGAGTAGCAGTTAGGTTTCTAAGTAAATGCAGCATCTTTAGCTTACTGATTCTACATGACCACAAATGGAATCCAGCTTAGGAGTTTATACTAAGTAAATAACCTAGCCGGTGATAGTTTGCAGCTGTTAGCTGAATTATAAACTCTTGTTTGCTTATTAAATTAGTGTCCTTCATAATTTAAAAGTGGAACAGAGAAAATATAAACCATGAAAAGTCAAAACATATCACACACTGCCTTTATACTTATATGTGCTAGGAATAGTTTTTACTTAAAGGAAATTAGTATCATGCATTTTCCATTTTTTGAGAGTTGAGTTGCTAACTGATAAAAAATATTTTCTAAATACCATAATCGCTAGTAATAATATACAACGAAGCCATTTTGCTAGCATAAAGGAAATAATTCTGCTCACTATTTAGAGCATATTGGGCACACAGGTAACAAGAGAGTGGCTGAGTGACTCTTATCTGATGACAATATGAAAGAGTACAGCAGAAAGGGCAGGAAAGAGTGGCAAGAACACACTGAATCAAAACTTCAAAATAGGAGACTTAACTACTAAGAGAGGTTCCTAAAACACCTTCAGTAGGCAGACAAGCTTTCCACACAAAAATCAATGAAACTGGGTTCCATTTGAACACAGAAAGATTTCTATCAACAAGGCATGGAATATGCAGCTGAGTACCTGGTTGAAAAGAGATTCTTAAAATAGTGACCATCTCCACAAATCAATAGTCTTCATGGGTACAATTAGAAAAATCCTAACACTTTCGTTGGTCTACGCAAGCTCGATCAAGCATGGATAACAACATAATATTGATTTTTTTAAACTGCATGCAAATAGAAACAAATTCATTAGAAAGAAGGGAGCAACTATCTGGTTCTTCAAGTCAAGCCATGCCCAATAACAGCAAGTCTCTAAGTTCTACAATAAAATCGTGACAAATGTATTCAATAATTTTAAGTGAAACAGCAGGTCTTGTAAATTCCAAAATGATGTGAGTGCAACCTGATAAACACAGAGAACAACTAAATGTTATTTAAAGATTTGAAAATAATAACAACTCTTTAATAGCAAAATAATTTGTGGAGTCTGTCATTTTGGAGAAGACAAAAGCCCATGCAAGTAACAATCATTGAGACATAAACAGCAGATTTAAATTGCAGCAATCATTACTGCTATTGTCTGGTTATCTATGGCTATTCAACATATTACATCACCATAAATTTAGTGGCTCAAAACAGCAATTTTTATTGTATCTAGTGGTTTTATAAGTTGTACGTGCTTAGATAGGCAGTTCTTCCTGTATTTCTCCTGTGGTTGCAGTCACCTAGTGTCAGGCTAAGAGCTCAGCTGCACTAGATGTTCCATATGACTCTTTCACTCAGATGTCTGCACACCAGGTAATTAATATGCCTGGAACATCTGGGAACTAGCCAGACACAGACATTTCTCTTCCTCTCCCCTCCAACCCCATCCCTCTCTATTCCTCCCACATTTCCTCCTTCCCTCTCTTTCTCCTTCCTTCCCTTCCTCCCATCCTCTCTCCATATAACTTCTTACATGGCAGCTGGAGAATTTTCATATATCATGGTCTCAAGTAGTGGATTTCTTACATGTTGGATGACTTTCCTCAAACGAGTATTCCAAGAAAATGTGAAACCTTTTGTTGTTTTGTTATCAATAGCAGTATGACTATTAATCTGTCCATCAGAAAATGTTAATTATTATAGAAAAAAAAGACTGATTTCCAAATTAAAGATTTTACATTCTCATAATCAGTAGCTAGGGGAAAAAAGGGGGCGAGGAATGAAAATGGTTAATTCTGAAAACACAGATATGCCAATTTTGCTATTGATTTGCATTGTGATCTTAAATAACTGGAAGTTCCTAACCCTTGGTTCTGTGATTGGTATTGTCACCAAATGCAATGTACAAAGAAATACTCTCGGAATGGTAAAATTAACTAATGTTGTATTTAAGCAAAATTTAATTTTAAAATATTTAGATTTTTTTAAAGGTAGCATGCAAAGGCTCTTGCAATTCAATGGGGAAGGATCATCTTTAAATAAAGGACATGACACCGGGTTGATTGTATATCTATAAGGGAAAACAAAGTTTATCTATCTCACATCATACAAAAATTAAATTACAATACTAATATGAAAGTTAAATTAAATAGGACCTCCACCTCCAGTCATGATGGATTTACTTAGGAAAGAGTAGCACAGCCACTATAAGTAACCCCAGAAATGAATAATATGAGTTGATATGTTTTGATTATCAAACAAAGGATAGTATAGGACTGTGATCCTTGAGAGAAGGACAACATGTGAGGTAAGACACAAGGTCAACTCAACTTTCTGTCTGAGAGTACTTTCTAGATCACAGCTTGGAGAAGTAGAGTTCAATCAGGAAAAATACACTCCTGAGGAAGAACATAAGTTTTGGGTTGCTATGGTGGCTAAGGTTTGCAGAACAAGATACTAGAGAAAAGAGAACTAGACAGTCACCCTAGAAATCTGCATGAGTTTCTTTCAGTCTTCAAATAATTATTAAGTTGTCAGGGTGATACTCTAAGATACACTGGGGAGCTATTAGCTCAATGGAGATCCTGTCTCCCAGGGTTAAGATACGTAGGGTAGAGAATGAGCTGCCTTAGGAGCAGGGTTACTCTACTGCATGTTGAAACTGCTTTAGAGTTGTCAGAACTGGGCTTAAAAACAACCACAAGAGTTGAGCACAGTGATACTTGTCTATGGTCCCATCTACACGGGAGGCTGAAATAGTAGGATCACTTGAGTCCAGGAGTTCTCAGCACTGTCTCTTTAAAAAAATAAATAAGTAAATAAAGTTTTTTTAAAACTCTGAAAAGGAAGAGTCTGCTCCACTAGTAAATGTAATACATGCCCAAATAAAAAGCAACGATGCTTAAACAAAGAACAAAACAACAAAAAGCTCATACTCTAAAAAATGTAGTAAACACCATGTCCATTATATGACAAAAATTACTGAGATATGAAAAGGTCACAAATTTTGACACTTCACCTGAAAAAAAAAAAAGAAGAATCAATATAAACCAAATCTGAGATGACCCAGATGTCATATTTCCAAATAAGAACTTTAAATTTCCTAGAGTAAATATGACTGATGACTTCAACCAAAAGATGGTCATAATTAATGCTCAAATGGAGAATGTCTAAAAAGATCTAGGAATTATTTTTTAAAAAACAATGAGAACCCTAGAATCAAAAATAACAATACATGGAATAAAACATCACTAGATAAGACCAACATTAGGAGCTAAGAGAAGAAAAACTCTTTAAATTTTAATATAGAGCAATATAATTGTCCAAACTGGAAAAAGAGAGAGAGAGAGAGAGAGAGAGAGAGAGAAACAATATACACAGGGTCTCAGAGGTCTGCAAGACAATAGAGAATGGTCTAACTGCATAATCAAAGTTCCAGGATGATAAAAGAGAGAAAAGAGGGAAGAAAAATCATTGAAAAATAATGCCCACAAATATCCCAAATGTGAAGACTTCACACATACACAGAACTCAGTTAATTCCCAGAAAGATAAGTACAAGGAAAACCAGGTATAAATCAAACCTCTGAAACCAAAGATTTTTTCACTGGTTACAGAACTGTACTTTAATCTCTTTTTTTGTTTTTCAATATTTTAAAGATGTGGCTCCATTGTTTTCTCAGTCAAATTGTTTCTGATGATAAATCTGCTGCCCACTTATCTTTATTCTACTGTATGTAACATCTGGGTTTTTTGTTGTTGTTATTGTTTATTTGTTTTGTTTCTCCTCCTGAATCCTATTAAGATTTCCTCCTTATCACTGGTATTGAGTAATCATTATGGGATTAGTAGAGTTTGTTTTCATGTCTCTTGAATTTGCTTCTTGGTTGTTGGCTTCTTGAATCTCTGGGCACATATTTTTCATTAGATTTTCCAAACTTACATGGTCATTAGTACTTCAAATATTTTTGGTCATTGTTTCCACAAATACTTTTCTCTCCTTTGGAAATTCCAATTACACGTACATTAGGCCACTTGAAATGGTTGCACAGCTTACTAATGTTTTCAAGTTTTGGGGAATGGGGGTTGTTTTGTTTTGTTTTGTCCCTTTCCCCTGTTCTTCACTTTGAATAGGTTTCATCTGGTATCATATTCACTGATTTTTTTTTCTGAAATGTCTAATTTTCCATTAATCCTATCCAGTGTACATTATTTTACATTTCATACATTATAGTCTCCATCTATAAAATTTCAACCTAGGTCACCTTATATCTTCCATTCCTCAATTTAACATTTTTAATAAATAAAATAGATTTATAACAGCCGCTTTAAAGTTCTTCTCTGTTAAGTGTAATATTTGTGTTAGTCCCAGGTTTGTTGTTTACTTCTTTACTTTTGATTGTGTTATCTCTTCATTACAGTTCATATTTTCTTGCTTCTTTACATAACTGGTAATTTTTTATTGGATACTCAGCATTGTAAATTTTACCTTTTTTAGGTCTTGAATATTTGTGTATTCCTGTACATATTCTTGAATTTTGCTCTTGGACAAAGATGTAAGTTGTTGTCAGAACTGTTGATCCCTTCATGTCTTGCTTTTGGATTTTGCTAGGCAAGACAGCTCAGTCTGGGTTGATTATCCCTAATTACAAAGTTCCTTCTCGGTTGTCTGCCCACTATCCCATAAATCACGAGGGTTTCCATTCTGCCTAATGGTAAAAAGGCACATGTGAGCCCCGGGCACTCTTTCCTCTAGCACTTTGAGGGAAGTTCTTTCCTATGACTCAGCTAATCTCCTAACACACAGGTACTATAACTCAGGCAGTCTGGCAAGCTCAGCCTTACACCCCAGCTTGAAAACTGAAGGTAAAAATCTGGAGCAATCAGGACCCATCTCATTTTTCTCTCATGGATCATTATGCTTCATTTTCTTGTGTCTAATATAATGAATTTTGTGATTCCTTATAATTTGCCCACTTTTTGGTTGTTTCAGGAAAGAGGAAAAATCTAGTCTATTACTCTATTTTGACTGGAGTCATAAGTTTTCTATTATATGTAAAGCTAATTAAAATTCTGTCTGCATAATACTTGGGTACAAACTTTGAAATGGAAAATTAATAAATGTTGTAGTTAACATTAATTTTAGAAGAATTGCTCAATTAGCTTGAAAAGTTAAAGAAAATATTGCAATACAGACTGAGTCAGTGTGGAGACCTATAAACTTTGATGAAAAATTTTTTTAAAAACATAGCTCTCACTAGCCATAGTGGTACATGTTTATATTCCCAGCAGCTTGGAAGGCTGAGGCAGGAGGATCGTGAGTTCAAAACCAGCCTCAGTAATTTAGTGAGGCCCTAAGCAGTTCAGTGAGACCCTTTTTCTAAATAAAATATTGAAAAGGGCTGGAGATGTGGCTCAGTGATTAAGCACCCTGGGTTCAATCCCGGGTACAAAAAAAAAAAAAAAAAAGCTCTTATGGACAGCCTAAAAAAACATTGTTAGAAAATACTTAAGAGAGCAAAACAAGATACTAAAGAAACAAAATATTCCTAAGAAAATACTTAGGAGAACCCACGTAAAGTTTCAGCTCATAACAATAATGCTTATTGTTGCAAAGGTGTAAATAAAGATAGGTTAAGACTGCTCAGAGTTTTGAATTCCAGGAAAAGGTGTTGAAATTTGATGCCATTCAAAGGTGCTAGGAGGTGGGGCCTTTAAGTGATTAGGTCATTAAGAAAGATAATGCTGTTCTCTTGAAAATAATTTTCCTTCTTGTATTTTGTGTCTTTTGCATGGGCTTGCTTCCCCTGGTACTTTCTGTCATGAGTTGAAGCAGCATGAGGTCTTCACCAGAATCCAAAAGGATGTCAGCACCATGTTCTTGGATTTATTAGCCTTCAGACAGCAGAGCCATAATAAATCTCTATTGTCTATAAGTCATCCAGCCTTAGGTATTCTGTTATGGCAATAGAAAACAAACTAAGATATATCCCAAACTGCCTGTCTTTTAAAATATTATTTGTGTATGTTTGTTTATTTATTTATTTGCATATTGAGGATTGAACCCTTTGGTGCTCTACCACTGAACTACATCCCCAGCCCATTTTTATTTTTTATTTTAAGACAGGATCTCACTAAGTTGTCCAGGCTGGCCTCAAACTTGCAATACTCTGTCCTCAGCCTCCTGATTCCATTGGATTATAGATGTTTACCACTGAGCCCAACTCTCACTTTATTATACAACTCATGTTTTCTTCTTTCTCTCCTTTCACAGAAGAAACAGCTTTCATTTCATTTTCATTTTTTTCCTCTTGCTTTTATCCTCGTCCCCTTGTCCAAGGCATTGCCCATCAATTCCTCTCACCTTTTGTATTTCAACCCACCCCTCCTCAGCCTCCAGGCCAACCATACACAAATTCTCCATCAACCCTCTTTCTCTTCAAGTTCTAACCTCATTTCTCCCTTTCTCTTTCAGCACCAAATTTTTATTCCCATTCTCTCTTAAATTGAAATCTCTCTCCAGAAGGTTATACTTGATCTTCTAGTTTAAAACAATTAAAAAAAAAACTTCACAGTACACCTTTTCCTTGAACCCTGTACTATTACCTTGGTGAGTTCCCTCCTTCCTACATTTCTGAAATTTTATATTCTTTGGTTTTTCGCTGCCACAGGGTAAATATGAATCATCAGACCCATGGTTTCAGAACGATACTCTCACAGGTTAAGCAGTCTTAACCTGCAAAGTTCTGCTCCCTTACAGACGCGAGCAAAACAGCTCAGGCTAACTCCACCTGCTGGAATTAACCCTCACAGAACAAACTATACTAAAATGTGGCAAAGTCTGATGCGTGGCACCTGTCTTCAAGAAATAGATGCCTTAAAAATAACAACTATATTATACTCATTGTGATCACAAATATCCAGGTCAGTACCATGTATTCATTAAATGAATTTTCCTTCCTTAAATATATTAAAGACTGAATTACCTAAAGGACCAAATAAGTGACATGTATTAACAAGTAGAAATACAAGGAAAAGTGTGTGCCCACCCAGAAATTTCATAAAAGTTATGTTTAAAATTCGAAATTTGAATTTGTAGCATCATGCATATTAGATATTGAAAACCTACTTATAATACTTTCAAAAATATTGTTAACAGAAAAAATTAAACATTCATAAAAGTAGAAAAAGTAGAAAAATGAGCCCTTCAAACTGTCATAATGAACAACTCATAGCTACTTTTGGAAAATTCACTTTTAAACTTACTGAATTAAATTGGAGAAAATTGAAAAGAAAATCATAAATTTACTGTGGCTAAAATCAAATTTAAAAAAAAAAAACAATTTCATACACATCAGCTATGTTAAGAGTTGTGTGCTCTTTGCCAGTCTCTGAAAATATAGTGTCTGTCCATCACACTCAGTGACATGTTCCCCTTGATAAAAGAAAATACTTTAAGGAATAGATTGCTGTCTTGATTTAACTTACTGGCAATTGCATATACAGGAATACTCACCTCAGCTACACAACAAACTGACAATGCAAACGTATTGCCTAAGGGACTTGATTTCACTAACCTACCAAGCAGCTTCCAAGATTGCACTGCCCAAATTACAAAGAGTAGAGTTAAACGTTCCTGAGTTACCACAAACATTAGCTGAAGCTACAGTTACAGGAATCCCTCCTTCTTGCTGATACAGTAAAAGGAGATTGGTGTGCAATATCTCAAGGGCAGTCTCTGCAGGAAGCATGGGGCAGAAGCCTTGTCCTAGGTAAGGAACAGACTTCTGGCTACATCAGGATTATATATGGTGCTGCATAAGTGCTTTATTTGGGTGATGACATTTTTGTCCTCTGATAGCTAACTTGCTGAACCTCCCAAGTTTGGTATAGCATTAACCTATTATGTGGGAATCAGAACTTTGTGAGCTGTCTCTCTGGAACAGTGACTAGAACAGGGGAAATAAATCTGTTGTGAGACACTACTGTATCACTTGACTTCATAAACTTTATAAGATGGTGAGAAAAAAAAAAGACCATAAATGGCAGTTAGCAACATATTAATGCAGAAGAATCTAAGACTACATAAGAATCTATCTCTGATGTTTTTATGTATGTATGTATGTATTTACTTATTTATTGCTGTTGTTTATACAGCAGTAGAGTTGGGAGTCTTGATAAAATAAAAGACTTCAAGATTTGTCTGCAAGTTTTTCAATTTTTGTTTTGATCCCCTCTATCATGGTATTAGCTTATCGTACTATAATTAGATACCTCACATTGGCTAATTATGAAGAAAAAGAGATTTATTTAGTTCACAGTTTGGGAGGCAAATCCAAATTGTGTAGTGAACACTTGGCAAGAGTCACCCCTTAGCTGCATCACCTCATGGCACAGAGAGCAAGAGCAGGGAGACAGGAGGAGCAAACAATGACCACATCTCAAACAGGAGATGGAGAGGACCAAAGGGGCAAGGCTTGCTTCTTTTATAACTACCTTCTCAGGAGAACTCAAGGGGTTCCACATGAACTCACTTCCCAGAGACCCAAGGACTTCCCACCAGGGCTCACCTCTTAAAGATTCCACAGCACCTCCCTTATACCACCATGATTGGGGTGGGGGCCTTCAATCATGTGAGCCTTTGAGGGGGAGCAATTAAACCATCCAAATCATAGCAGTTCCCCTATTTAACTTTTGCTTTGCAGATACAACAAGTATTTCTTACTGCCCCAATTATCACAAAAACTGCAGGCTTTGAAGTGTTGGTTTTATGTTATTTTTTTATTAGACCATGAACTGTAATTTGATATTTGTCTCTTCTTTAGAAGGAATACTCTAAAGAAATAACATATGGCTTCATTTCTCAACTCTTTGCTCTAGCAAGTGTGTTTCTCTTGAATTCATTTCCCCCAAATATATTCCTGATAAAAGTCAAAATGTCAAAAGGAAAAAAAAAAAAAAAAGAAAGAAAGAAGAAAAAGAAAAAAAAATCAAAAGCTTCCCAGAGCAAATAGCATGATGAGTAGTGTTGTGGATAATGACTTACTTGAAGCTCTTTATCTATGGCATCCTCAATGTAAGAAACAGATCTGAAGCCTTATTAAGAGCATTAAGAAATTTTAAATACCATTTATTGATTGAGTGATTGATTGATGTGGTGCTGAGGACTGAACCCAGTGCCTCACACATGCTAGGCAAGCACTCTACCATTCAGCCACAACCCCAGCCTGCATTAAGACTTTTGATTGGAAGAAAAGAGCACCAGTTTAGTATGATAGCGTCGGACAACTGTTGGACAATGAATGATTGAAGAATAGAGAAGCTCGTTTTGCAGGTTTATAACACATCATGATGCCATCATTCTGATAGGAACTACCAACTACTTAACTCCCAGTTAAGTCAGGGGCTATTGTTATTCTGAATAATAATAATAATATTCAGTGATAGCATCACTAAAATGGAACTACTATTGTCTATTTACATACATAATTTTCCCAAAGAATTTGCTGTTATAGTCTGTGCCTTAAAACCCAACTTTTTATTTGATTATATATCAAATTTGTCCTAGAAGATCATTTAAACATTATTTAGCACAATTTATTGATCTAGGTTAATTTCTTTTTCATTTGAGTCACCGAGGAAGAGTTCATGACGGTCATTTTTCACAAGGTTTATAGTGCCATGGTGACTTCTAGCATTCTGGTAAAAGTTGCCCTCATTGTTATAAACAATCAGTCTCTCCTTCAAGGTCAAGACAGAAATATGTGCAAAAATTTCAATCCCTAAGCAAGTATTGCTTATTTAGGGATCATAAGTTATTGAACATTGGGTAAGAGTATAAAAGGTATCAGGTGATGCATACATCACATATCTCATATTTGGCATAGACTTGTCTTTCAATAAACATTTGCTATCTGAATTATTTTGTGTTCCTCACCTGTAATGAGCTACAAATCATTTTGTAGAATATGCACACAATTATGGAAAGAACAGCCTAGAAATAACTAATGGTATATTCAATCAACAGAATTTACTCAGAAATAGAAATGCAGAAGATTTTACATGTCCTCATGTAAACATGAACAGAGGTGACAATGTTATTGTCTTGGTGGCTGACACCCAGTTTGTCTTTAAGAGAATTGATATGTCAACGCAAGAGGTCTTAGTTCCAGGAATATCTGTCTACTTTTGAGACCCATGCTCTTTCCCATTAGTGTATGTCAGGGCCCATCTGCCCATCTGGTACTATGAAAGTTGTTCCAAATGTACTTTATATCATCATGTTAAATTGAATTTCTGGGAAATTCAGAAAGTTATATGCTTGGGAAGACCCAAGCATATAACATATCAACCTGCTTTATGGTCCTCCTAGGGGATGAAGTTCTTTTCACACCTGGAAATTTGTATCAAAGGATCTGAAAAATATATTACTCAACTGATAGTTTGTTTCATTTACCCCTGAAATAATATCTCAACACATATTTATTGAGTAGCTACTACATGCCAGGCACTCTACTGAGTGTGTAGAATATATTAGTCAATATTTTCTTTTAAAAATATGCTGTGTGCAGTTTATAATCTAATAAAAATATCATAAATGCTATCATTAAACATGACCCTTAAGTACAATAATTTTGACAAATATAGGAGACAGCATCTTGATAATATTAAGGACATTATTATTTGCATATAAATTTTTTCTGAGACACAAAACTGTAATACATTTACGTTAGCTAGGAATATTATTTATATTATTTATAAATATGATTTATTTATATCTGATTCAAATCTTGATTCACATAAAAAAATCACAGCATTTTGAAAGGAACACCAACAATTTTAGCAATTCTAAGAAAAAGTGAATGAAGAAGTAAACAGTCACTACCCAACCAAAGGTCTTTGTCATGGCAAATACAATAATCAGGCTGTACCCCTCCAGAGAAGTCAATCATCATCCACTTCCCATTCTTATTTTAAAGGCTTTTAAAGGGGAAAGCCAGATTTTTTTCTTGTCACTAAGGCAAATACTGAGTCAAGGGTCTCAAATTCAAATGCCTGTGGTTCGGAAAGATAATAAAAGTATAAGTAAACCAGGTGTTAAAACAATAAACTGCTTAAAATATAATCATTTTTCATTTGTACTAAATTATGGCTCAAATACATTATAATGAAAACATGTATTATAATGAAGACTACACTTTAAATCACCCATTGATTTAAATTATTTTCTCAATTCTTTGCTTATTTGATTTAGAAGTGGAAAATTCACCCCTTTTCTTCCACACCAGGATGGCTGTGTGCAGCTATGTGTTTTACCTTGTAATACAGCACAGAATTCAGCCTTAAGTTCTTGAGGGGGAGTTTTATTTCATCTTATTCAGAAAAGAAAACAGATAATCACAAATATAAATAAATCTGGACACATAAAATCTTTGCATGTTTTTACCATTAAGAAAACTACTGCACAGAGATACTTGTAAAATTCGAGTATTCTATTTAATGTTCAGCAACATATTTCCACAATTCAGAAACTTCCATTTAAGTTCTTTGTTCACATGATTTAAATTAATTGAGAGAACTTACTTTTCTTAAAAGCCAAATGGTGGCTCACTTTTATAAACCTTAAAATCAGAGAACTATGTCTCAACTTGAGTCTTGGGGGAGTGTAGTTCAAGACATACCTGTCACTTCTGGAAACTATTTCCATCAGGGGAATGTAAACCAATATTTTTTTGTCAGATGACTTTTCCAAAAATATCATTTTGCTTAAAATGATACATTTAATCATTTGTAACCATTTGTGAATGTCTTTTCACAATACATAGATGAATTTTAACAGCAACAAAAAGGCCAAGATTTAATATCCCTCTGGTGAGCTGAAGCAAAGATTTTTTTTTCAAAATGGCGTAAGTCTATTTCTTAGAATCATAAAAAAATCAACACGCTAAAGTGGCACAACTAAGTCACCTTGTCTCTGCATAGTACAACACTAAATTATGTTTCTAGCACCTCAAGGAAAGCCCTGAGGTCTTTACATCTCAAGCCAGTGAGCATTTACAGCTAGCAGTGTTGCTTACTTCAATTCAGAATCATTTTTCTTTTTAATCATTTGATACAAAATAATTCCAAACAAGTTGCAATGTGTTCATCCAAATTATAACACCTGAGATGTGAACATACATTTCAATGGAGGACCCACTTATAATCACTTCCTATTGTTTTTTGGCAGTTCTTAATTAAGCATTTAAAGACTCCACAACACAGTTTATTTTCTAAAGCCTTTCATGGGCTTTAGGTCCAAAATTTCTTCAGTCTCACTTATATTCTCATTTATAATACATATAAATATAGTTAACCTACTGAAAATTCTTACGTATGGGATTTCATCAGCTGAAATTGAATTCAACTCAAATATTTTAACTTTCTCCAATTTATTCATTAGGTTCTCAGCTGTTTCTTCAATATTCTCGGTGAATATCTCTGATTGGAATTAAATTTGCCAAATTAAATGATTGTCTTACATAATTTCTTTTGTCTATAGTGCACTTTATTTATATACTTTAATCTATAAAAAAGTTTCTGATGCCAAGGCAAATTTTTGAGGGAATAATTACCTGGATTTTACTGTAGTATTAGATTTTTTTTTAAAAAAATTCAAAACCAGGCCCAGTTTTTTAAAAAATTGTATTCTTTTCTCAGATCATGAAGTTTCTCATCAAATAAGTTTTCCATTTATCAATCATACTTCTTAATGTGATTTCTTACATAATGGTATTTTCAGTTGAATTTTTGGACAAAGGCATATTTTACATATTAAGCACAAGAATAGTCTTCACTTTTGGAAAGAAATATGCTCTCTCCCATATGCTACCCTTTCAGCTTATCATTTCTTTTCTCTTTTTTGATAAGATATAAAAGCACAAGAAATCATCTTTTTCTCTACAGAAGAAAATAATAGACATGCAGCGATCCATGGCAGCTGAAATTCAGGTTCCTTATTAGGGAGGCAAAAAGGAAACCATGTTTCTCCTTTATGCTAAATTTGGGCCAAGTGATCCCAGATCTTCTGATTTTTCAATGGAAGGCAAAAACGGATTTTCTGCAAAACTGCCCAATTTGTACTTGTTGAAAACTAATTCAAAACATAGTTAAAGCATTGTTCAGTTCAAACAAAACTAGTCTGGAGGGCATTTATCCTGTGGCTGGTTTGTAGTGTGTCAAGTTGTATATTATATGAACTGAGACCCTTGTCCAACTGCCCTACATCTTACTGACCTGAGATTTGGCTACAGAGCCTGATCTCATAAATTCTCAAGCAAATCAATTATGCATGACCACTGTCTAACAAAAGCACTGTTTGGAATTCAAAGAAATCATGAAACAATGGATTATTCCAGCAACTTATCAACATTGCATCAGCAACCACTGAAATATTTCAATATGTTAAAGGAATTTTAATAAGAAGCAGTATTTCAACATAGCCTATATAATCTGCTTCACGGATGGATATAATAATGATAATGTATTATTATTATTATCCCATTAAAACCAATAATTTTTCATCACGCATTGCCAAAATAGCCTGAAGAAAATTTTCATTATTAAGTCCAACCCAATAAATTTTAGATAGGCAAATATGTACACAAAGAACATCAGACTTTTCCATCCTATGAGAAATCAGTATACAAGGACTTGGGTCCCTGAGATTCTCCAGGGATTCAAACTAACAAATAAAATATTGAGTCACAATGAACTGTGAAATCATCAAACTCAACTGTAATTTAACATGCAAACACACCTGAGACCAGTATGTACAGGGAGATAAACCTTAAGGCCAGGCAATTCAGCTTTGAAAACAGAATAAGGAGTGAAAACTACAGTTCACAAAATATATTAAGTATATACTAACTGTCTCAGAAAGAGCAAATTAGGTGGTACATTTTTTAAAAAGTCAGACATGGAAAGGCATATTTCCTGTTAGCTACCAGGATCAAAGAATATCTTCTCTTAAAACCAGAAAGAGCCTTATGCATCACTAAAAATTTTACTCTCAAGGAAAGCATGGCATCATACAAAAAGTATTGATCAAATGTGATAATCTTTAATGCAAGACTTTATCCTGGCGTCTGTTGACAGACATCTGAGTAATTCATGAAGTCCCTGAAATTATATATAAAAATTTGTTTGTAGATAACTTTTTCTAAGGACAGAGCTTATAATTCCATAAAAAATTATTTAAATAATTGATACTACCCAATGAATTTAAAATTCTTATGCTGGAGATGGAATCAAAGAGAGAATTTTATTAGTATTTCTGATTAAGAATCTTAAAATAACCAAACCTTATTTTTAAAATGTTGAAGTAAGTCATTAATAATTATTTGGCCAGGTCCTCATTAAATATGCAGTAAAGAATTATGACTGTTCAATAAATTCATTAGAGAAGGTAGTGGAGTATTGAAAAAAAAAACTTATTCCTGAAGGAAACAGAAAGATCTACATTCTATCCAAGTTGTTACTAATTAGTTACATGACAAAGAACAAGGTATTTAAATATTCTGATCCCCCCCCCCATTTCTTCCTCTGCCAATGGTAATCAATAATTCTTACCTTGCAATGAGTTTTAGAGGAATTCAAGTAACCTAGCCATTCTTGGCACTTCATAGGAACTCAGTAAGTTTCCTCCCTCCTTTCATTCCTATTGAACAAACGTTCCCTGAAATGGCCTAAAACATCCTTACCATTCATTCATGGAAACTGTGGTTGTTAGGGGCTGTGCCATGTTGGCGGCGGGGATGGCGCCTGATCACATCGGCAGCAAGGAGGTTAATTGACATAAGCACACTCAGGTGATTTTCTCGTCCACGCACACAATGTATGTGCATGTGTTCTCCAGCACTAATTGCCTGCTCTGAGCGCCTCGCCTAATCTTTGCGTAAGAGGCGTGGCCCTGCTCTCTGCGTCCTGGAGGTGATATAAGCGTAGGCGGAGCAAGACAGAGACACAGCAGCCATTAGAAGCAGCCAGAGGGAAAAACACAGCAGCGAGTAGGGGCAGCTGCGGAAGGCAGATTGCGGAACGGAGAACTGAGACGCATCACTAGGGCACCTTAGGTAGACACACCCTTAGTTCACAGGATGCAGGACTTTAAGGCGTGGCAGGCCTCTCTCCTTCTAAGCTGTAAGAAAAGCCTGTCTTTCTTTCAAAGTTTCTCTCTTAAGCAAAGTGTCTTTCTCTCTCTCCTCTCAAAGCAAGTAAACCTCATTTCCTCTATCCTCTATAAACAAGCAAGAAAGCAGTGCACCAAAGAGAAAGATAGAAGTGCCTCAGTTTCCACTCCACCACCCATAAGACCCGTGCAAGTTGTTGCTGCAGGCGGTGACAAATATCCATGGATTTTGGAACCACAAAGAGACAGCAGCAGTGGTAAAGGACAAAGCTAGGTAATTTGTAAAAGAGGCCACAAGGATAGAAGAACATCTCAATAACATTTATCAACATAAAAACAACCTAACGTTCTTTTAACCCTCCTAAAGTCAAGAAAGCCCCAATTCATATGACAATTGTAAAAAATGTTTACAAATAATGATAAAAATTAGACAAGCCTAGAGAGTAAACTCCAGCTCACAAGCACAGGGCTCAGTCGTGAGCGGTAAATGGAGAACATTTGGAAGGGTAGTACTAATCCCCTGGATGGTAAGTGAGGCTGGGAAACACAAAGTCACAAGAGTGTCATTTTCAACTGAAATCAACCTGGAAATCAACTGCAGAGAGTAAACTGAAGGACTTCCTTGAACCCTCCATAGCCCCTCAGCTAGTACATGTGGTTACAGTAATTGCACCCAGGGCTCACAAAGTAGGGGTAACACAGGAAGTGGAGCTTTGACCCCTGAAAACATCCACAACTACCACAACTACTTGTGAAGTGGACAAGTATCAGGTGAAGCTTGAGGGTCAAAGTATGACCATATTGGCTTCCACCGCCTACCAGAGGGGAAGCTTCCATTAATTTGTGGGGAGGTGAAAAAATAAAGATCAATGTTCTAAGTATGTATAGTACCAAATTTCTACTATATAAGAACACTACTTTATATGTGTCTCATATAGAAATATTAATATGTTCTTTCTTCTATAAATCTATGATTAATTCTTCTTTGAAGGTCTTGTAGAACTCGACTGAGAATCCATCTGGTCCTGGGTTTTTCTTAGTTGGTAGTCTTTTTTGATGGTGTCTTCTATTTGATTGCTTGAGATTGATGGGTTCAAATTGTGTATGTTCTCCATATTCAGTTTGGACAGGTCATATATCTCTAGAAATTTGTCAATGTCTTCAAGAGTTTCTGTTTTATTGGTGTATAAATTTTCAAAATGGTTTCTAGTTATCCTCTGTATTTCAGTAGTGTCCATGGTGATAGTTCCATTTTCATCATGAATTTTATTAATTTGAATTCTCTCTCTTCTTTAGCGTGGCTAAGGGTTTATCAATTTTATTTATTTTTTCAAGGCACCAACTTTCTGTTCTGTCAATTTTTTAATTGTTTCTTTTGTTTCAATTGCACTAATTTCAGCTCTGATTTTAATTATTTCCTGTATTCTACTGCTTTTGGTGTTTATTTGTTCTTTTTCTAGGGTTTTGAGATGTAAAGATAGTTATTTGATTTGCTGACTTTCTATCCTCTTAATGAATGAGTTCAATGCAATGAACTTTCCTCTTACCACTGACTTTATGGTGTCCCAGAGATTTTGATATGTTCTAATACTATTTTCCTTTACCTCTAAGTATTTTTTTATTTCATTCATGATTTCTTCTGTCATCCGATCATCATTCAATAATGTATTCTTTAGTCTCTGGGTGTTAGTTTCTGTTTTTTATTCTATCATTGATTTCTTTTTTTAAAAAAAAATTATTTTTTACTTGTCGATGGACCTTATTTTATTTTATCTATTTATTTCTATGTGGTGCTGAGAATCAAACCCAGTGCCTTACACCTGCCAGGTAAGTGCTCTACCACTGAGCCACAACCCCAGCCCTATCATTGATTTCTAATTTCATTCCATTATGATCTGAAAGGATGCAGGATATTATCTCTATTTTTTTAACATTTGCTAAGAGTTGCTTTATGGCATAAGATATGGTCTATTTTAGAGAAGTAGCCATGTTCTGCTGAGAAGAAAGTGCATTTGCTCATTGATGGATGAAATACTTTATATATGTCTGTTAAATCTAAACTATAGTTCTATAGTTTCTTTGTTTAGTTTTTGTTTGGAAGATCTATCCAGTAGTGAGAGAGGTGTGTTAAAGTTACCCAGTATTATCGTGTTATGGTCTCTTTTATTCTTGAAGTTGGGAAGGGTTTTTTTGATGTACATAGATGCTCCATTGTTTGGGGCATAAATATTAATGATTGTTATATCTTATTGATGTAAAATTCTCTTAAGCAGTTTCTCAAATTATACCATGAAATAGAAAAGGAGGGAAACTTTCCATTCTATGAAGCTAGTATCACTCTGAAACAAAACCAAACGAAGACATATCAAGGAAAGTGCCTCGTCCAGCGAGTACAATGAAGACTCGGCTCTCAAATGAAGTTTTAAGGTCTTTATTTTTATGGGAGAGCTTCTGAGCCGAGTGCCTGGTTCTTCCTCCTCCTCCACCACCGCCGTCTTCTTTTTCTTCTCTTGTCGCGCAGCTCTCTCTCTCTCCTTCTTCTCTTGTCGCGCAGCTTTCTCTCTCCTTCTTTTCTCTCATGCAGCTGCCACTTCTCTCTTCTTCCTCTCTCGTCGCGCCGCGGCCGCCTCTCCTCTTTTCTCGTCCCACAGCTGCTGCCTGCCCTCTGCCTTGCTTGCTCTGCCTTGCTTGCTCTCCCCGCCATGCAAAGTACGCAGCTTTATGGGATATAACAGCCAATCACCTTAATGGGTCAGGCGTTTGGCTCGTGGAGACTTAATGGTGGGTAATGAGGACATGTACTGATCACGAGCTAAGCATGGACGCGGAGGAGATCAGTCAGCCAATAGAAAGCACTTGAAGCTGGGCTTCTCGGCGCCATAGGGCGAGGCCAGCCACCACTGCAGGTCCTACAGGGCAGCAGCCTCCAACAGAAAGAAGACTTCAGACCAATATCCCTGAGGAACATAGATGCAAAAATTCTTAATAAAATTCTGGCAATCACATACAAAAACATTAAAAAGATAGTGCACCATGATCAAGTGGGGTTTATCCCAGGGATGCAAGGTTGGGTCAACATTTGGAAATCAATAAATGTAATTCATCACATCAATAGACCTAAAGACAAGAATCATATGAGCATCTTGATAGATGTAGAAAAAGCATTTGACAAAATACAGTACCCGCTTCATGTTCAAAATGCTAGAAAAACTGGGAATAGTAGGAACACACCTCAACATTGTAAAAACTATCTAATCTAAACCCAAGGTCAACATCATTCCAAATGGAGAAAAATTGAAAGCATTCCCCTGTTCTAAGAACGAACAAGACAAGGATGCCCTCTTTCACCACTAATAAAAGTGTGAAACACTCAACACTGTCCTTAAAACTCTAGCCAGAGCAATTAGACTGAAGAAAGAGATTAAAGGGATACAAATAGGAAAAAAAAAGAACTCCACTATCACTATTTGCAAATGACATGATTCTATATTTAGAAGATCCAAAAAATTCCACCAGAAATGTTCTAAAACTAATAAATGAATTTAGCAAAGAAGCGGGATATAAAATTAACACCAATAAATCAAATGTGTTCCTATATGTCAGTGATGAATCCACTGAAAGAGAAATTAGGGAAACCACCTCATTCACAATAGCCTCAAAAAAAAAATAAAATACTTGGGAATCAATCTAACAAAAGAGGTGAAAGACCTCTACAATGAAAACTACAGAACACTAAAGAAAGAAATTGAAGAAGTTCTTGGAAGATGGAAAGATCTCCCATGCTATTGGATAGGCAGAACTAATATTGTCAAAATGGTCATGCTACCAAAAGTGTTATACAGAGTTAATGCAATTCCTATTAAAATTCCAATGACATTCTTCATAGAACTAGAAAAAGCAATCATGAAACTCATTTGGAAAAATAAGAGACCCAGAATAGCCAAAGCAATCATTAGCAAGAAGAGTGAAGCAGAAAGCATCACAATACCAGACCTTAAACTATACTACAGAGCCATAGTTACAAAAACAGCATGGTATTGGCATCAAAACAGATACATAGACCAATGGTACAGAATAGGAGACACAGACACAAACCCACATAAATAGTTATCTCATACTAGACAAAGGCACCAAAAATATACATTGGAGAAAAGATAGCCTCTTCTATAAATGGGTGCTTGGAAAACTGGAAATCCATATGTAGCAAAATGAAATTAAACCCCTATCTCTCACCCTCAAAGCAACTCAAAGTGGATCAAGGAGTTAGGCACTAGAACAGAGACCCTGACTAATAGAAAAAAAAAAGTAGGCTCAAATTTCCACCATGTTAGTTTAGGAACCGACTTCCGTAACAAGACTCCTAAAATGCAAGAAGTAAAAGCAAGAATCAATAAATGGGATGGAATCAAACTAAAAAGCTTCTTCACAGCAAAGAAAACAATAACGTAAAGGAATAGCCTACAGAATGGGAGAAAATCTTTACCACATGCACCTCAAATAGAGCTTTAATCTCTAGGACATAAAGAACTCAAAAAACTTAAAACAAAAAACAAACAAAAAAAAAAAAAAAAAAAAAAAAAAACAGAAAACAAGTAACCCAATAGATAAATGGGCTAAGGAACTGAACAGACACTTCGAAGAAGAAGAACTACAATCACTCAACAAATATACGAAAAAATGTTCAACATCTCTAGCAATTAGAGAAATGCAAATCAAAACTGCACCAAGATTCCACATCACTCCAGTCAGAATGGCAATTATCAAGAATACATCCAACAATGAATGTGGGGGAGGATGTGGGCAAAAGGTGCACTCATACATGGCTGGTGGGACTGCAAATTGGTGCAACCACTTTGGAAAGCAGTATGGAGATTCCTCAGAAAACTTGAAATGGAACCACCATTTGACCCATTATCCCACTCTTTGGTTTATACCCAAAGGACTTAAATTCAGCATACTGCAGTGACACAGTCACATCAATGTTTGTAGCAGCTCAATTCACAATAGCTGAAGTATGGAACCTACCTAGGTGCCCTTCAACAGATGAATGGATAAAGAAATTGGGGTATATATACACAATGGAATATTACTCCGCCTTAAAGAAAAATGAAATTATGGCATTTATTGTTAAATAAATGGAACTGGAGAACATCATGCTTAGTGAAATTAGTCAATCTAAAAGAACCAAAGGCTAAATGTTTTCTCTGATATTAGTGGATGCTAATTGACAATGGGGATGGTGGCAGGAAGAATATAGGTATTTTGGACTAGATAGGGGAGTGAAGGAAAGGGAGGGGTAGACGGTAGGAAAGATAGTAGAATAAATAGGACATTATTACCCTATGTGCATATATGGCAACATGATCTGTATAACTCTATATCACATACAACCAGAAAAACGAGAAGTTATACTTCATTTATGTATGCTGCATCAAAATGCATTCCAGTATTAAGTGTAACTAATTAGAAAAAATAAGTAAGTAAATAAATTAATAAAAATATTTTTTAAAAGATCTATGATTAAGTATAGGTAGTAACTTCCCAATTAACTTATTATAAGTTTTTAAGTTGAATTATCATGTCTTCTCTCAATTTTTTTTGTACTGAGGATTGAACCCAGGAGTGCTTTACCACTGAGCTACAGTCTCAGTCCTTTTTGTTTTTTATTAAACAATAGAGTCTCACTAAGTTGGTGAGACTGGTCTCAAAATTGCGATGTTCCTGCCTCAGCCGCCTAAGTCACTGTGATTATAGGTGTGTGCCATTATGCTTGGCTCTTTTCTCAATTTTTAAAATGTTCATTCCTGTGAAAATAGACAGTCTATAACTACTAGTCTACATAGTTGCCACAGGAAATCATACATGCTAGATTTATTATCGATTAATGTAAATTAATCATTTTTATCATTATTAATATTGTAGGCAATAGAGGATCCCTAGGAATGAAAAAACAACAGAATGCAATAAAGAAGATGACCCAGATGGGTAATCTGAACAATGACTACTAGTGAATATATTAATTTGAAAACAGGAGAGAACGTTTTAAAAATTCTAATTAGAATTCTCAAGTGAATTTGAAAAATAAATATTGCATTTTAAAGTAAACTGCTTATTGGGAAAGCACAATAGATGAACAAATACTTTTTAGTAATTAGAAAAATGATCAACCAAATTGATAAATCAATAGAAACAATGATTAGCAGAAACAGTATTGCCCTGACAACCAAGTCTATGAATCAGAACATGAGAAATTCTTCCAGAAAATGATCATGACCCCGTATCTCTGAATGATAGGTCAAACTCTCATTCCTGTGTGAAAACAAATATTTGTTCAATAAATGCATTTTTTAATTATAAGTACAAAACATCACAAGTCTGTAACAGTTGTGAACAGTAATGGAATATGTGGCTTCCCCTCTTATTCAGGCCTGACTTCTGGCTGCCAGCATTTGAATTTGGGGGAAAAAAAAAAAAAAAGTTGTCATTCTCTGCTAAAGCCCATGTTGATCGCAGATGAAGCTGTTCAGAAATACAGAATTAATGCCTCTTACTTCTGGAGTAGTCATCAAACAATAACTAATGAGGGGGAGGGGCAATCAATCCACCAACTCCCTAAGTCCTTTACCAGGATAATTCTGCAGCATGCTTTCTTTATTTTTTTAGCAGTGCTGGGGATTGAACCCAGGGCCTGTGCATGCAAGGCAAGCATTCTACCAACTGAGCCATACCCCCAGCCCTGCAGCATGCTTTCTACACCAACTCCCAAGAGTTTCCCAGAGGGACTAAACTCCAGTACCTCATAATGGTAAGTTGCTCACTAACACATCGTTTCACTGTGCTAATTCTCTACTCTGCACCTATATTTCCATTTTTTATTTTTATTTTTTTTTAGTTATACACAACAGTATATTTTCACATATTTATACAAATATGAAGTATATCTTATTCTAATTAGGATCCCAGTCTTGTGGTTGTACACTATGTGAAGATTCTGTGGTGTATTTATATATGTACAAAGGGAAGTTAAGTCAGATTCATTCCACTGTCTTTCCTATTCCTGTTCCCCCTTCCCTTCCCTCAATTCCCCTTTGAACCTACACTTCTTAGAGAGTATTTGCCCTCCAATCCTGGAACACAAGCTGAGATAACACTCCTGCTCCACAGAGTCAAAATTTATAAAGAGAAACTATTGCATAATAAGATGTAGTAGCACACTTCCCTCAGAATTTGATACAAGTGGACATCACATAACAAAAGAGGGGACTTGAGTGGCAAATAGCAAGCTTGATATAATAACATGTAGAAGAGAAAACTATCAGAAATCTACCTTTCCTATACAGCACCAGAACAAGATGACTTCAAGATAGATTCGAAGAAAAGAAAATTTCCATATTATTTAAACCATTACAGAGAATGAGATGGAGGTGTTCACTGTTAATTTCATGCACCTACTATAACCTTAATTTTCAAAATGAATTGCATTTGTATGCTGTAAGCATGAACCTACCCACATGTTCACTAACTATAAAACATCTCATTTGGGAGTACAGTGAAAAAAATCTTAATTAAAACACTAGAAAATCAAGTCCGGCATTATATCAAAAGCATATAACAACATAATCAAGTTGAATTTATTCCAGGAAAATAAGAATAACTCATGAAATTCGATACTGAACTGGATTTCATTATATACATAGATCAATGGGTTAGACCTATATGTTTATATCTATAAATAATAAAAAGACATTAGGTGTAATTTATCTACCCCATATTGTGAATAGAACTTTCTTAATGTAATTCAGTGTTACAGAAAAACTTAGCATCACCATTACTAGTGGTGAAAAAGTTGGAAGCATTTCTATTAGTCAAAGATTAAAAAAAAGAGAGGGAGGTTTCAGGATGGCGGCCTGGAGGGTGGCTGCATTTCGTGTTGCTCAGGGACTCGGGATTCGGAGGAGGAGATGTTGAGACACTTGGGACCGGCTCAAATCAGCCGGGTGACTGTCGCCCGTTGGGAAGGCGTCCCGATGGGGCGGTGGTCCCGGAACGCAGGGAACTTTGTGGAGTGGAGCTGCCGGCGAGACGCCCCCCCGCTGGAGCGGTGAGCTCGGACAACTGGGAGCGCCATGGAGGAGACCGCTCGGCACAGTGCTGGGACTCGGAGCAACCACTGGGGCTCCCGCGGCTGCCCGGGGGAGGAGTGGCGGGGAGAACTGTGTGGACTCAGGACACCGGGGCCTGCCCTGTGGAGGAGGAGGAGCGTGGCCGCTTGGATTCGGAGTGACTGCGCCAGGGCTGCAGGCGGTTGCCAGAGGCGGGGCACGCGGCAAGCTGTTTGGACTCTAGGCAACCGCTTCTGGGCACCGGGGCCTGCCCTGAGGAGGAGGAGGAGGAGAAAGGGTCCGGCCGCTTGGATTCGGAGTGGCTGCACCGGGGCTGCAGGCGGTTGCCGGGGGAGGGGCTGCGTGGCGAGCTGTTTGAACTCAGACCACTTCTGAACCCCGGGGCCTGCCCGGAGGAGTGGGAGGAGGAGGAGGAGGAGCGCGGCGGGTCGTTTGGACTAGCAGTGGCTGCATTGGCGCTCCAGGCGGCTGCTCGGAGGAGGGGGCGAGTGGTGAGTTGTTTGGACTTGGGGTGGCGGCTCCTGAACACAGGGGGGCTGCCTGGAGGAGAGGCGTGGTGGGTCGCTTGGTCTTGAGTGGCCGCGCTGGAGCTCCGGGCGGATGCCCGGAGGACCCGTGCAGCGGGTCGCGTGGATTCGGAGCCACTCAGAGCGGCCGCTTCTGAACACCCGGGGGGTTATCTGGAGAAGGAGGAGGAACGGGGAGGGTCACTTTGACTCGGAGTGATTGATTGCCCAGGGCTACAGGTGGTTGGTGGGAGGTGGAAGCACCAGTGAGTTTCTTGGACTCCTAGTGACCGCACCGGAATACTGGGCAGCTGTCTGGAGGAAGAGGCGTGTGGCGGGTCTCTGGGACTCAGAGCGATTGTATGGGGCCCCAGGTGGCTGCTCAGAGGAGGGGCCGCATAGCCAGGCGATTAGGTGCAGAGCAGGGTCCCAGGATCTAAGAGTCTTCTTGGTGGAAGAGCCGTACAGAGACAGGCTTAGGGCAGAGCGAAGGTTCCAGGCCTGCGGAAAGATTCTCTGAGGAGGGGCAGCCTAAGGAGATTCGTCTGCGAAGGGTGAGGCTCCCAGGCCCAGGAGGTAGGGCCGGGCCCCTGGGAACTTTGCAGAGGAAGGCAGCCCAGCCCAGGTGGTAGCTGTAAATTGAGGGGAACCTCTAGGAGCGAACTGACCAGCGACAACTCCCCACCGGGTGAGTCTTCCCTGGCGGGTGAGGTTTCCCCACAAGGACGGTAAAACCAGAGACTCAGGCCCAAACAGGCCTTGCCTCAGCCCGCAGCCTAGGACCCCTTTGGATGACCATTGGTCAACAAGTGGAGGCACTTCTGCCCACTAGCAGGGATTATACCCCACCTGAAGGCCACCACTCCTGGAGAGGCAGCTTCCTTGTGGAGCACCGCATTATCAACTTCCTCCAAGACTTCAGCCTACTGAAGGCTAAGGGGGGATATATATAGAAATCTTCAGGGACATTGTAAGTCAATAGAGGAAATCTGCAATATCTCAGCGGTCCACTGATACCTGAAAAATATGAGAAAACAAGGAAAGAAAATGCTGCAAACAAATCTAGATGTTACATCAATAAAACCCAATGACAGCATGGCAGAAGAAATGACAGAAAAGGAGTTCAGAATGTACATAATTAAAAGGATCAGAGAAGCAAACAATGAGATGAAAGAGCAAATGCATGCACTGAATGATGAGATGAAAGAGCAAATGAAAGCATTGAATGATCGCACCAATCGACAGTTAATAGAGCAAATACAGGAAGCAAAAGATCATTTCAATAAAGAGTTAGAGATATTGAAAAAAAACCAAACAGAAATCCTTGACATGAGGGAAACAATAAACCAAATTAAGAACTCCATAGAAAGCATATCCAATAGGATAGAACACCTGGAAGACAGAACCTGAGACATTGAAGACAAAATATTTAACCTTGAAAACAAAGTTAAACAGAGAAGATGGTAAAAAATCATGACCAGAATCTACAAGAACTATGGGATATCATGAAAAGGCCAAATTTAAGAATTATTGGGATTGAGGAAGGACTAGAGAAACAAGCCAAAGGAATGAACAATTTATTCAATGAAATAATATCAGAAAATTTCCCAAATCTGAAGAATGAAATGGAAAATCAAGTTCAAGAGGCTTATAGGACTCCAAATACACAAAATTACAACAGACCCACACCAAGGCACATTATAATGAAAATACCTAACATACAAAATAAAGACAGAATTTTAAAGGCCGTGAGAGAAAAGAACCAAATTACATTAAGGGGCAAACCAATACGGATATCAGCAGATTTTTCAATCCAGACCTAAAAGCTAGAAGGGCCTGGAACAACATTTTTCAAGCCCTGAAAGAAAATGGATGCCAACCAAGAATCTTATACCCAGCAAAACTTACCTTCAAATTTGACGATGAAATAAAATCCTTCCATGATAAACAAAAGCTAAAGGAATTTACAAAAAGAAATCCAGCATTACAGAACATTCTCAGCAAAATATTCCATGAGGAAGAGATGAAAAACAAAGAAGCAAATCAGCAAAGGGAGGAATTATCCTAAAGGAATTGTTAAATAAAGGAGGAAACAAGTTGTGTCAAACAAATAAATAAATAAAATTTAAAAAATGAACCAAATGACCGGGAAACCAAATCATAGCTCTATAATAACCCTGAATGTTAATGGCCTGAATTCATCAATCAAAAGACATAGATTGGCAGATTGGATTAAAAAGAAAGATCCAACAATATGTTGCCTGCAAGAGACTCACCTCATAGAAAAAGATACCCATAGACTAAAGGTGAATGGATGGGGAAAAACATACCATGCGCATGGACTCAGCAAAAAAGCTGGAGTATCCATCCTCATTTCCGATAATGTGGACTTCAAGCCAAAGTTAGTCAGAAGGGATAAAGTAGGTCATTTCATACTGCTTAACGGAAGCATAAATCAGCAAGATATAACAATCATAAACATCTATGCCCCAAACAGTGACTCATCCATGTGTGTCAAACAAATCCTTCTCAATTTCAGAAATCAAATAGACCATAACACAATAATACTAGGTGATTTTAACACGCCTCTCTCACCACTGGACAGATCTTCCAGACAAAAATTGAACAAAGAAACCATAGATCTCAATAACACAATCAATAATTTAGACTTAACGGACATTTATAGAATATACCATCCAACCAAGAGCGAATACACTTTCTTCTCAGCAGCACATGGATCCTTCTCTAAAATAGACCATGTATTATGCCACAAAGCTAATGTTAGCAAATACAAGAAGATAGAGACACTAGCATGTATTCTATCAGATCATAATGGATTGAAGTTAGAAATAAATGAAAGAGTAAAACACAGAAACTATTCCAACATCTGGAGATTAAACAATATGCTATTATATGATGAATGGATAACAGAAGATATTAGGAAGGAAATTAAAAAATTCTTAGAGGTAAATGAGAACAAAGAAACATCATATCAAAATCTCCGGGACACTATGAAAGCAGTACTTAGAGGAAAATTTATTTCATGGAGCGCATTTAATAAAAGAAGTAAAACTCAACAAATAAACGACCTAACACTACAGCTCAAAGCCCTAGAAAAAGAAGAACAGAACAGCACCAAAAGTAGAAGAAGACAGGAAATAGTTAAACTCAGAGCTGAAATCAATGAGATTGAAACAAAAGAAACAATACAAAAAATTGACAAAATAAATAGTTGATAAACCTTTAGCCACACTAACAAAGAGAAACGAGAGAAAACCCAAATCACTAAAATTCGGAATGAACAAGGAAATATCACAACAGACAGGATTGAAATACAAAACATAATTAGAAGCTATTTTGAAAACCTATACTCCAACAAAATAGAAAATTTCGAAGACATCAACAGGTTTCTAGAGACATATGAATTGCCTAAACTGAACGAGGAGGACATAAACAATTTAAATAGACCAATTTCAAGTACTGAAATAGAAGAAGTCATCAAAAGCGTACCAACAAAGAAAAGTCCGGGACCAGATGGGTTCTTAGCCAAGTTCTACAAAACCTTTAAAGAAGAGCTCATTCCAATACTTCTCAAAGTATTCCATAAAATAGAAGAGGAGGGAATCCTCCCAAACTCATTCTATGAAGCCAATATCACACTGATACCTAAACAAGACAGAAACTCATCAAGGAAAGAAAATTTCAGACCAATATCCTTAATGAACATCGACGCAAAAATTCTCAACAAAATTTTAACAAATCGCATACAAAAACATATTAAAAAGATAGTGCACCATGATCAAGTGGGTTTCATCCCAGGGATGCAAGGTTGGTTCAACATCAGGAAATCAATAAACGTAATTCACCATATTAATAGACTTAAAGTCAAGAATCACATGATTATTTCAATAGATGCAGAAAAAGCATTTGATAAAATACAGCACCCCTTCATGCTCAAAACACTAGAAAAAATAGGGATAGTGGGAACATTCCTTAACATTGTAAAGGCCATTTATGCTAAGCCCATGGCTAATATCATTCTAAATGGTGAAAAACTGAAAGCCTTCCCACTAAAAACTGGAACAAGGCAGGGATGCCCTCTTTCACCACTTCTATTCAACATCGTTCTTCAGACTCTGGCCAGAGCAATTAGACAAACCAAAGAAATTAAAGGGATACGAATTGGAAAAGAAGAACTCAAACTATCCCTGTTCACTGATGACATGATTATATATTTAGAGGAACCTGGAAATTCCACCAGGAAACTCTTAGAACTCATAAGTGAATTCAGTAAAGTAGCAGGTTACAAGATCAATGCCCATAAATCCAATGCATTTTTATACATAAGTGAGGAATCTTCAGAAAGAGAAATTAGGAAAACTACCCCATTCACAATAGCCTCAAAAAAAATAAAATACTTGGGAATCAATCTCACAAAAGAGGTGAAAGACTTCTACAATGAGAACTATACAACACTAAAGAAAGAAATTAAAGAACACTTTAGAAGATGGAAAGATCTTCCATGTTCTTGGATAGGAAGAATTAATATTGTCAAAATGGCCACACTACCTAAAGTGCTATACAAATTCAATGCAATTCCAATTAAAATCCCAATGACATACCTTACAGAAATAGAGCAAGCAATTATGAAATTCATCTGCAAGAATAAGAAACCCAGAATAGCTAAAGCAATCCTTAGCAGGAAGAGTGAAACAGGGGGTATTGCAATACCACATCTTCAACTCTACTACAAAGCAATAGTAACAAAAACAGCATGGTATTGGTACCAAAATAGAAAGGTAGATCAATGGTACAGAATAGAGGACACGGACACAAACCCAAATAAATACAATTTTCTCATACTAGACAAAGGGGCCAAAAATATGCAATGGAGAAAAGATAGCCTCTTCAACAAATGGTGCTGGGAGAATTGGAAATCCATATGCAACAGAATGAAACTAAACCCATATCTCTCACCATGCACGAAACTAAACTCAAAATGGATTAAGGACCTCGGAATCAGACCAGAGACCCTGCAGATTATAGAAGAAAAAGTAGGTCCAAATCTTCACCTTGTTGGTCTAGGATCAGACTTCCTTAACAGGACTCCCATAGCACAAGAAATAAAAGCTAGAATCAACCAGTGGGATCGATTCAAACTAAAAAGCTTTCTCTCAGCAAAGGAAACTATCAGCAATGTGAAGAAAGAGCCTACAGAGTGGGAGAATATCTTTGCCAATCATACTTCAGATAGAGCACTAATCTCCAGAATCTATAAAGAACTCAAAAAACTCTACTCCAAGAATTCAAATAATCCAGTGGACAAATGGGCTAAGGAAATGAATAGACACTTCACAGAAGAAGATCTACAAGCAATCAACAAACATATGGAAAAATGTTCAACATCTCTAGTAATAAGAGAAATGCAAATCAAAACTACCCTAAGATTCCATCTCACCCCAATTAGAATGGCGATTATCAAGAATACGAGCAACAACAGGTGTTGGCGAGGATGTGGGGAGAAAGGTACACTCATACATTGCTGGTGGGGCTGCAAATTAGTGCAGCCACTCTGGAAAGCAGTGTGGAGATTCCTTAGAAAACTTGGAATGGACCCTCCATTTGACCCAGCTATCCCACTCCTTGGCCTATACCCAAAGGACTTAAAATCAGCATACTACAGAGATACAGCCACATCAATGTTCATAGCTGCTCAATTCACAATAGCCAGACTGTGGAACCAACATAGATGCCCTTCAATTGATGAGTGGATAAAGAAAATGTGGTATATATATACAATGGAATATTACTCAGCCATAAAGAATGATAAAATTATGGCATTTGCAGGCAAATGGATGAAATTGGAGAATATCATGCTAAGTGAGATAAGTCAATCTCAAAAAACCAAAGGACGAATGATATCGCTAATAAGTGGAAGATGACACATAATGGGGGGCAGGGAAGGGTTAGTGTTAGGGTTAGAGTTAGCGTTAGGGAGGGGGGCAAGTATGGAGGAAGGAAGTACTGTATAGAGGGTAAAGAGGGGTGGGAGGGGTGGGGGGAAGGGAAAAAATAACAGAATGAATCAAACAACATTACTCTATGTAAATTTATGATTACACAAATGGTATGCCTTTACGCCATGTACAAACAGAGAAACAACATGTATCCCATTTGTTTACAATAAAAAAAAAAAAAGATATTTGCTGTCACTTCCCTTGGTTGACATTGCTCTGAAGTTTCTAGTCAATACAATAAGTCAAGAAAAAGAAAGAACAGGGGTAAACATAGGAAAGAAAGAAAGCAAATTAAGCTGATATGCAAATTATATAATTATCTACACAAAAACACAATAGATTCTCAAATAAAGAACTTTGAGAAAAATAAAGTGTAGTAGGTGAGTAAATTATAACACTAACAAAAAAATCAGTAAATATGAAACATTGGCAAAAATCACTTAGATGTTTGAATGGAACAGTCCAATTAGCAATCCTATTGAACTACATTATTCCTAGAGATAAATCTAAAAATAGCCATATAAAATTTCTGTTAAGAAAATTATAGGCCAAGAGTTTAGTTCAGTGGTAGAGTGCTTACCTGGTAGGCACAAGGCCCTGGGTTCAATCCCCAGCACTGAAAAAAAATAAATAAATAAGGAGAAAAAAAGAAAATAGCAAACACTTACTGAAGAACATAAAAAGACTCTAAATAAAGTGCATGATATGGCAGATTCTTTGCAGCTGTAATCATGTCCATTTTCTCCAACATGATTTGTAAATTTAATACACTTCTAATTAAATTTCTTGTGGAACTAATGTGATGCATGGAATTTGCCAAACTGTTAATTTCATGAGGAGACATAAATTTATGAGAATGACCCAGGAGTTTTAGAAAAAGAGAAATAAGGGGGATAGTTGTTCTACTGAACAGCAAGATTTAAAAAAAAAAAAAGCGATACCCCCTGCTTCGCTCTTTCTACAGAGGATTGCTTTAGCTATTCTGGGTTTTTTATTCTTCCAGATGAATTTCATAATTGCTTGCTCTATTTCTGTAAGGTACATCATTGGGATTGCAATTGGAATTGCATTGAATCTGTATAGCACTTTTGGTAGTATGGCCATTTTGACAATATTAATTCTGCCTATCCAAGAACATGGGAGATCTTTCCATCTTCTAAGGTTTTCTTTAATTTCTGTTTTCTTTAGTGTCCTGTAGTTGTCATTGTAGAGGTCTTTCACCTCTTTTGTGAGATTGATTCCCAAATATTTTATTTTTTTTCAATGCTATTGTGAATGGGGTAGTTTTCCTAATTTCTCTTTCTGAAGATTCATCACTTATGTATAAAAATGCATTGGATTTATGAGCATTGATCTTGTAACCTGCTATGTTACTGAATTCACTTATGAGTTCTAAAAGTTTCCTGGTGGAATTTCCAGGTTCCTCTAAGTATATAATCATGTCATCAGTGAACAGGGATAGTTTGAGTTCTTCTTTTCCAATTTGTATCCCTTTAATTTCTTTGGTTTGTCTAATTGCTCTGGCCAGAGTCTCAAGAATGATTTTGAATAGAAGTGGTGAAAGAGGGCATCCCTGCCTTGTTCCAGTTTTTAGGGGGAATCCTTTCAGTTTTTCACCAGTTAGAATGATATTGGCCATGGGCTTAGCGTAGATGGCCTTTACAATGTTAAGGAATGTTCCCACTACCCCAATTTTTTTTAGTGTTTTGAGCATGAAGGGATGCTGTATTTTATTAAATGCTTTTTCTGCATCTACTGAAATAATCATGTGATTCTTAACTTTAAGTCTGTTGATATGGTGAATGATATTTATTGATTTCCGGATGTTGAACCAACCTTGCATCCCTGGGATAAAACCCACTTGATTGTGGTGCACTACCTTTTTAATATATTTTTGTATGTGATTTGCTAAAATTTTGTTGAGAATTTTTGTGTGGATGTTCATTAAGGATATTGGTTTGAAATTTTCTTTCCTCGATGTGTCTCTGTCTGGTTTAGGGATAAAATTATGGCATTTGCAGGCAAATGGATGAAATTGGAGAATATCATGCTAAGTGAGATAAGCCAATCTCAAAAAACTAAAGGATGAATGATCTCGCTGATAAGCGGATGAGGACACATAATGGGGGGTAGGAGGGGTTAGCGTTAGGGTTAGGGTTAGGTTTAGGGTTAGGGATAAGGAGGGTGGTAAGAATGGAGGAAGGAAGGACTGTATAGAGGGAAAAGAGGGGTGGGAGGGGTCGAGGGGACGGAACAAAAAAAAAAGCTACAGTGATTTAAACAATATGTCACTGGAACAGGAAAAGATTGATAAAAAAAAAAGGCAAAAAAGACACAAATTCATAAAAATATGTGTGTGTGTGTGTGTGTGTGTGTGTACAAACCTTTGTGTTACAAATGTGGCATTCCAAATCAGTGGGTAAAAAAGAATATATTAAATGTGACAAATAATTTTGACACAGTTGGCTGACCATTTGGAAAGAAATGTCTTTCTGTAACTCAAACAAAATCAAGATATATTAACATTCAAATGTTTTGGCATAGAATTATTATAATAAAACAAAGGAGACTATTATAATACCGAAGAAGAAAGGCAAAGAAATATATCTTAGGTGATAAGAAATCTAAAAACTATAAAGTGGTATGACTATATATTAATGTAAAATTTTATAAGACTTGAACATGACAAAATGAAACAAAACATCAAAATATGTACAACAAACAATATTCATAGTATTTAATATCCTGTTATGTTCCTTAGTATTATGTTATATTTACCTATATTATAGTTATAATACATAATACCCTAATAGAAAAATAGGCATATATGAAGAATAAAGTTTACAGAAAAAAATAAGAAAAATTGCTTATTAACTTCTAATTCTAAAAATTCAAATAGAAGTATTAAAGATTCTATTGTCTTTCTACCTAGAAGAATAGTTTTTTAAAAAATTTAAGATGCAAGGTTCTAGCAAGAACATAAGAAAATAGATTTTTTACAAAATATAGTTAGAAAGCTTTAAGAAGAACCACCCCAATATCTTTCAAATGTACATACTACTTGATTCAGTGATTTATTTCTGAAAATATACTTGAAATAATAAGACAAAGATATACAAAGATATTAATTGAAATATAACAGCAAAGAACATTAAATGGATGGTCTTTGTGGAAAAACATTAACTTTAAATAAATTCTCAAAAAGATGAAACTCTTTTATTAGCATGGTAAATGGTCCACAAAATATCTTTAAGACAAATACATATTCCTTACTTTGATTATATGCACATTTACACATATATGTATAATTTTGGAGGCAAATATGCTAAAACATTAACAGTAAATTTATAGCTTTACAAAGTGAGATGACAGGGAAGTTTAAGTTTTTCTGTTTTCTAATTTTTACCATGATTTGTATTGCCAGAAAGATAGTTGCCATTTTGAAACAAAAGAGAGTAAGAAATACCAAACCTTACCATTTTTTCAAGAATCAGTTTGATTAACACTTTTTTCCAACTCTCCTTCCAATGAAATCATTAGTCTGAATAAATGTTTACAGCATTCATGAGCAGCTGTAAAATAAGGGATTACTTTCCAGTGCTGATGAATACACTTGTGACTTGAAGCAAATAACATTTTTTAAATATTGAATCCACAATACAGCTGAGTTATGGTTTTGAGCAATAGTATCTACCAATAGAACTATAGTTCCAATATATTTGAGATTCTTAGCAAAAAGACTGTATACACAATAGGGAAAAAAAAACAAGTGTTTTTTCTTTCATTTTTGAAAGTTAATACTGTACAAAAATCAGCAGAACATAAAATGGGTGACAATATTTTGTAGATAAGAGAATAACTGATTTCAGTGTTAGGCATTTCAACTCGTTTGAGCACAGCAACTCATTTGCTCATTTATATTTCCTAGCTACCCAAGGAGGTCACTTACAAGATCAAAGGAATATGAGTTTTTATTAGATTGATCAAAAGATGCCATGTGTGTTCTTTCTTTTAAAGATACCCATTAGCCGGAATAAAAAGAAAAAGCTTAAGACAACTGAATATATTTTCCTGGTTGGTTTGCTCAGATTATCATGAAAGCACTGAAATGTTTTCCTTGACATGAATGTTACTAGTATCACAGAAAAGGACATAAAGAAAAATTTTCACACAAAAAAATATCTCTAACGTAGTGTATGTTATCCTAGAAGCACTTTAGTTCTATGAAATCAAATCTACCATCCAATCAAATAAATCTGTTACGTTTTATACCTAGCAGTGGAAAAAAAAATTTGTTTTGAACATGTATTTGCTCCCTAAAATGCAATAGTTCATGAAACAGTACTCTCAGTTGTGTAATATGTACATACAGTCTTTGAAAATTCGTAGTTATGTAATTATCCTTTAAATCAACTTCAAGTTTCATTATGACAGGTTGACAAAAAGGATTTTGTGTGAAAATATAAGAAATGTTTGTTTAAAACAGTTTTTCTGTGACTGGTTTCTAAGAACAGAAATGTAGAGTGGAATATTTTTATTTGGAAGATATGGAATTCTGTGCTTGAAGTCATTTTGCATGATAAACAATTTAGTTACATAAACAAATTCTTTGTTGATGGTTTCCCTCTATTTAGTAAATGAATTTGTGTATGCAAACCAAAGTTACAATATAACTTTTATAGGCAATATTCTTTTTTTTTTTTTTTTGGCAATATTCTTCACACCTAAGCCTACTGGAAAACCAAAGTGCCCATTTACCATTCTGATTAAATAGTAGAAACGGCAGCCAATTTGATGAAAATATAAGCTAAGTAGTCACTTTTTTTAAAAAGCAAAAGCAGTAGAGGGCTTGAGTGAATTTTCACTGTCAAACTTTCTCTAGCACTGTCTGATCATTTCTGGGTACAGTCATTCATTAGTCTGGGTGCTGTGGAGGGGCACAGGCACCCAATAAGCATTAGATTAGTCAATTTTGATGAAGAAGATTAGAAGAGAAGCAAAAAAACACCAAGAAAAACTCATGCACCTTCCATTTAAATCTTCCAAAAGCTTTCATAGTCTTGTTATCTCCATACTACTTTGAGAAAACAGGTATAAGGCAAATGAAATAACTTTTCCAAAGTCACAAAGATAATAAATATTAGAGTCAAGCATTAAGTCCAATTTCTGACCCCAAACAGGGGCTTTCCCTCTTCAGCCTCCTCAGAGCCCAAACTGGCGAACAGAGTTTGAATTTATTTCATCTTTAGACCCATTTGGGAATTAGGTATGAATAATTCTAAGCAAGAAAGTAGAAACTATACCTAAATAGTAGAAAGTAGAAAGTGTAACTAGGTGGAGCCCCAGACTCCTTGGTTAGCAAGCAATAAAACTCAAACAGAATCTAAATTATAAAAACACGAATCTGTTTTCTTTTATGCATTTGGCTAATAATCTTAATTGTCTACAGTGACAAAATAAAATAAAATATTAAGAGAATGAAACCCTATTTCCAGTGTCAGGCAGTTGATTCAAATTCAGAATAGCCTTGGGAAAATTCTTTGTCTGTCTTAGACTCAGTTTCCTCAGCAGGAAATTTTCGTAGATAATGAGCATTCAACTGCTATCTCCATTTTTGCTAAGGAGATAAGAAGAAAATTGAACTAATTTAGACACTTGGAAGAAATTATGGTATTCTTATAAAATCTCTCCCTCCCAAGAATTTTTAAAAAATAGATAACTGTTATCTTGTTTCAGTCGCCACAGCTTGAAGGGGAAAGGGGAGAATTTACAATGTTTAATCACCTGATTCTCTTCTGGGATTCCAACCAGTCAGTTCTTTCAGGCCACCATTAATACCCCACTGGCAGAAAGGAGTGCTGTGTCTTGTTATAGGAACAATTTTTCCATCACTCTGAACACTCCCAGCACACGGGGTGGTCTTGAACTCTGTGACTAAAAGCATGCTATCCTATAGTATTCTAGCTTCTCATTGACTGCAACTCTGCCTAATTTTTTAAATGCATTTTTTAGCTGTACGTGGACACAATACATTTATTTTATTTTTACATGGTGCTGAAGATAGAACCCAGCGCCTCACGAGTTCTAGGCGAGCCCTCTACCACTGATCAACAACTCCAGCCCCAATACTCTGCCTAATTTTCACTAAGCAAAATAATCTTGACTTCCTCCACCTATATAAAATCACAGAATGAAAAAATTCACTAGCTAACTTCCACTAATAATGATGAGGAACATTAAAAATTACCACAATTTGTAGATTAGAAGGCATATAAACAAAGATGATTAAAAATCAAAGATATGGTGCTCAACAATTGTTTATTCTGAACTATTTTCATAAACATGCTTTGCTCTAAACTATTATGATAGTGAAATATCATCAAATATTAATAACACGTTCAACCATTTAATCTTTTCTAAGCAATGAGGTAAGACACTCCAATTTTTCTGAGAAAAAAGTAAAACAAAATCTGTGTATTTCTTTTCTCCAGCAGAGCAAGAACAGGAGAGAAGAGGCTTAAGTTCTATTTACAAGGAAAAATTCATTTAAATGAAGGTCATTAAATGCTGGAATAAGACTAAAGGTCAAAAGAGAACAAAGATGGGCTTTAAGTAGAGACTAGATTTTCTATCTCCTGGAAAATTCAGTTACTGCTAAAGGACAAATCTAAAAAGATCTTAGTCTACATTAACACTTTAAAAGATAGACCATTCCTCGTCTCTTCAATTTATAAGTAAGAAAAACAAGACATAGTACAGTAAAATGACTGCTTGAAACCATTCCACAGACTTGAGTATCACCAAAATTAGAATTCATAGGCCATACCTAAACTTTTCTGCATTAGAAACACATTCTTTACTATTGTAATTGGCAAAAATACAAAACAGATATGCAAACAAAACGATATGGCACTTGTAGTTTTGGGAACATGGGTGGAAGAATTGATGAAAACTCAAATCTCAATACTGTATTATTCTAGAAAATACTGAAGCTATCCTATTTTTCACTCTCATCTCTTCACATATATATTACTCCTTTTGTATCACTCTAAGAGCCATTCTTTTTCAGAGGCCTGGTTTTCTAGCTATTGACACAGTGTGCTTGGATTTGGGAGTTTATACTAAAGAAAAAGGAATTTGAGCTTCAAATTTAAAGATATTTGGAAGAAGGAGAAGTTTCAAAGTTGTACACCAAGAAGTTTGAAATGAACTTTTAAAGTTAAGCCAAAGAAGTTAATTTTGTCTCTAATTTGATGGAGATTGAATAGGTAGATAAATTCTTTTCATTCTAATTCTTATCACATGTCAATCAATCTTCTACTATGTTTTTTTGGACTGTCTTATTATCAACAAAGTTCCTAACCAGGATATGACTTATGGTTACTTAATTTTTGCCTGCATAAAACGTTACTAATAAGAATTATGTAAGATTCACAGTTTGAATATAAAGGAAAAATTTTAAAATCTAGTCTTCTGACCATGAACTAGCAAACAAAAACAAAATCCTCTAAGAATATTTTTTTCTGGAAATCTTTAAAAGAAACATATTGTAATTTTACAATTGCTTTCATTTTTTCACTTTATGGAAACTGCTAAGGAAAATGATTTCTCCTTTATGTTCACACTTCACACCCAGTAATGTCAATGAAAATGACACTTGGGAACAAATCACAAACTGATCTTCAGTGCTGCTGGAGTCCCTGGTGTGACTAGCTGAAAACATGCCTGGATGATGGCAGGGTGAATAAATTTCTTTGAGGTAATTCCAGGACTGAGTAAGGAGTTTGCAATAACAAATTCTAATTACACTAGTTTCCTTATCATCCCCTATGGCAATATAGACCCGTTTGAAGTTCATCAGGGTTAAGTGATGAACTAGTTAACCTTTTCGGGCTGTGTACTTTAGTGTTTTTTTCCACATAAAACTTTATTGAGATGCCCATCCTATGATATATTGGCTTTGAATCACATGCAATTGACTTATCTCCACAATAAAAGCAATTGGAATTACACAGATCATAATTTCCAGTATTCATTTAGGGCTGCTACCCCTTATAAAGGATCCCCCTACATCCAAACAGCTTGCTAGAATGAATATTTTTTCAAGGAAAATTATGACCTCTCATATACTAACAAGGGCATAATAAAATTGCATTAAACACATGTAGGCAAATTTTACATTTCATTAGTTGAATTCCAAATGATCTTAAAGAACTCTAAAAACTTTTCTTTCAAATTAACAAATACATTTATTTTACACAGAGGCAATGCCTTATTTTTTCCTAAGGATTTTCCAGGACATACAAATTATTTGGGCTAAATATTAGAAAAAAATTATTTATAACTGATCATGGAACACCAGGTGAACACAGTATAAACATGCTGAAATCACAGCCCAAACTCTCAAGCTCTTATAAACTACTTAAATATATACATTCTGTGTATATGGTGAATGATCTTCTCACATCCCTTTCCAGCCCACATTCTCTCCCTGTTATTTTTTATTTTATTTTATTTTACTTTTTGTCCTTTTTTTATTTAATTTTTTTTTATTTTTACACACTGCATTTTGATTCATTGTACACAAATGGGGTACCACTTTCATTTCTATGGTTGTATACAATGTAGAATCACACCATTCATGTAATCATACATATACATAGGGTAATACTGTCTGTCTCATTCTACTATCTTTTCTTGCCCCAGTCCCTCCTGCCTCATTTTCCTCTACACCATCCAAAGTTCCTTCATTCTTCTCTCCCCCACCTGCCACCCATCCCCCTCGTTATGTGTTGTCATCCACTTATCAGAGAAAACATTCAGCATTTGGTTTTTTAGATTTGGCCTATTTCACTTAGCATGATATTTTCCAACTTCATCCATTCACCAGCAAATGCCATAATTTTATTCTTCTTTATGGCTGAATAATATTCCATTGTGTATATATACCACAGTTTCTTTATACATTCATCTCTTGAAGGGTATCTAGGTTGGTTCCACAATCTAGCTATTGTGAATTAAGCAGCTATAAACATTGAAGTGACTGCACTACTGTAGTATGCTAATTTTAAGTCTTTTGGGTATCAACCAAGCAGTGGGATAGCTGGGTCAAAACTGGGTCTGTTACAAGTTTTCTGAGGAATCTCTATACTGCTTTCCAGAGTGGCTGCACCAATTTGCAACTCCACCAGCCATGTATGTCTGTGCCTTTTTTCCCCACATATTATTATTGCTTGTGTTCTTGATGATAGCCATTCTAATTGAAGTTAGATGAAATCTTAGGGTGGTTTTAATTTGAATTTCTCTAGTTACTAGAGATGATGAGCACTTTTTCATATATTTAAAAAAAAATCACACTACGTGATGGCGGAATCATGGAACATTTCTGACAGTCTGTCTTTTTCTACAATTTTGTATAAAAATCTCTAAGTTTTTTAGCCATTGGCCAAATTTGAGCCCAAATTACAGTGTCAGAAAAGGCCTACCACATCATAAGATTTTAAAAAGTTCAGTAGTCTCATTACATTATACTCAAGAGCCAATTGTTCAATATTCATGGATTTTTTTCAAGATTATTGTTAAATTATTAGTAGTATGAAATCAGCCATGGCAGGAGTGTTTACACCACAGAAATGGGCAAGCAATACAAAACAGAGCATTTTATTCAGAGAGTTCTTTGCCAGCACACCAAAAACAGCAGTTTTCCTTCCACAGGCTATAGACTAATTCATATTTTGGTCCCTAATTCTCCAGTCTCAAGTCACCATCCACATCTCTCCAGGCCCACATTATCCTCAGCAGTACCTACAATGTGCAGGTAGATCCATGAGCTCACTATATTCCCTCTTGCTTCTTTTGTACATGTTGTTCCCTTTACTACCACCATCATCAATATATGCACCACCATTACTAGCCTCTCAAATCCACCTTCAACTCACTTTTGCCCAGATAATTCCTACTGTGCTTAGACATTATTTCATCCAGGAACCTTGCCCTGTTCCAGTTGACTTGGTTAGATGCCAATATTCTCTGTGGTTTTTTACATTATCTTTATATAACACATATCACATTGTGTAGAAATTCCTTGTATATTCAGTGTCTCAAACTAAAGGATAAAACCCATGAAAACAGAGCAATTGAATTAGCATTGTTTACCCAGTTTATATACAACGGAGAACATGTGGAAATTGTTGAAAAGTTGCTAAATAGAAATTTCATTTTCAAATTTCAGACTGATACTAGCTTCTTGGTTTCATTATCTTCCATGGGAAAAATACTTCCAATTATATTAATAGGATGGGCTGGAAAATGTGATTTGCTTTATTAAAAAAATCACCTTAAATTAAACTCTATTAACATAAACATATTTCATAAAGTAAAAATTACTCTATATATGCTTGCAAATATACATATGTAGTTAGTATACATTTATCTACTTATTAAAAAAATCTCTGCCTACTTATATTAAAACAATTTTTAAACAATGCTCATCATTATTAACACAATGATTACTGATATTTTAGTTAATTTGCATTTCCATGGCATCAAATGCTACCATGTAATACCTCTAAGCACATTCTAATTGCTTCCCATCTATATAACAAGAGATTTATTTAGTCCTCATCACTGTTCTCCCTGGGCACATACAAGATGTTTCAAATGGAGAAAAAGAAAGATAATTAAAAAACAGGATTTTCCTAGAGGAATTAAAGGTATAATGTAAAATATTTCAACCAGTTGCAGCCGTAAGTATATAAAAGTATCATTATTCCGAGAAACAAACTAGAGAAGAATCCAACTTTCACATTTCCCCTGAAGGCCAGAGAATATTCTTAATGTTTTGTTTCCGGAAGACACACTCACAAAGGTTCTACAACAAAATTTGGTATTTGGAAGGTAGATTTTCTTTGTTTTTGTTTTGTTTTATTTGTTACTGATTATCTTCTTTGACCCTCATTTTTGTGGGTAACAAAAAATTCCTTTCTATGTCTCATTTTTCCCAGGGAATTTCTTGACTCTTGTCATGGCTAATTAGAAGGCAGCTGTGTTCACCACTATACCATCAGTGCCTCTTCGTGTCCTGGTCAATTGGAAAAGAATACCCTCTGTCACTGAGATTGCACGAGTGCTCTCATCCACTAAGCATAGTCATGTGTCACACAGCAATAGTTCAGTCAAGAATGGACCACATGTGATCTGTTGCAGTGATCATGTTGCATGGTGCCTCTTAGTTTGTGTAAGTGTACTCTAAGATGTTAACCCAAAGACAAAACTCACTAAGGTACGTTTCTCAGAACTTGTGACTATGAGTAAGCAATGCATGATTGTACCTCAAAAATGCAAATGATTCTTATCGTGATCAATATTCTTGACTTTACTTCATGCTGGCATTGTTTGCAAAGTAGAAATCAAAAGGTGATTCAAAACAGCACCTCTAGCTAGTGAATTGTGACCTATGAATGAAAATTAACCATCCAATAACCATGCACCAATAAAATCATCCTTGAATTCTGCTATCATGGGAAAGGTTTCCCAGTAAGTTATAATGGAATAGGATTAAATACATCTGAAGATACCAAATATAAAACCTAAATTGAGCTTTAATATGCTAACAGTAATACATGCTTATTATAACTGCCTTAATCACTAACTACTTGAGCTGGTTATTACAAGGTGTTTTGCATATGGGTGTTTCCTTTGTTGATCCTTACAAAGTCATGAGATAGGTATCACCATTTTACAGATTTTAAGACTCCTCTTGACCTATAGCAGTCCATAAAACTAGCAAGTAGCAAAATGGAGATGTTTAATAGATCTCCATATCTACAAAGCCTGTATTTTTCCTACTTTCCTGTGATTCCAATTCAGGGATATCTGTTATCGTTTAATGCATGATAGGAAGCATTAAAACATGTTGATTTTTTTTTATACTCACCAGACCCAAAAGAAGATGTCTATTTTTTAAGTTTTCATGAATCCTACCCATGGATTCCTTCTTTGCTACTAGATAGACAGAAATAAACACATTTATAATCTACTCTTTTCTTTCCCTCTATAGAGCATCAGACAAAAGGAAATCAAAACTAGAAAAAAATACAAAACATTTTTTGGATTTTGATGTCTTTTTCATGTATAGGAAATGTTAGTTGGCCTAGCAGCCTGCTTCATGCCAGTATTTCCAGACTGATATCCTTAGTTGAGAATTTAAAAATATGAAGTCAGGTGAATTTTTTGTTAGCATAACAAATGACAATAACATGTCACCACTTTCTTTTCCTCTTTCTCTTCTGTTAACATACATATAAACTCCTTTTCCTTACAGGGAGTCCAGGGTTGGATACACATTAACAGGTAAACAAAAGCATCCTTATATATAGAAAAGTATGCATTGACAGCATCAAATTTCTATATAGGAAAATCTGACTGAAAGGGTCATTAGGGGACTTACTTGCCCTAAAACTTTACTCGAAAAGCAAATACATTGTTTGAGAATTACACAGCGAGGGTGGTTGAAGCCCCAGGAACTTGGTTAGAACTTCTAAAGAAAATCTAGGAGAAAGAGAAGGAGAAGGAAGAAGAAAAACAAAGTGGTGGCAAAAAATTTTCCCCCAAATTCTAATCTCAGAATCCTCATAGTGGGTGTTCTGGTTCTGCATGTAAGGAGGTTAGAAGTTGCTGCTCTATCCTAACAAGAAGTAAACCGCTGATTTGCCTAAATTGTCAAGAGCTCTATTTGAGCCATAAAAGAAGTAAGGTCAAAAGGCAAACCGTGGCCTTAAGATTGGAGAGACAGGCAGCTGAATAGAGTCACAAGTTTATCTGAGCAGAGAATCACAAGCAGAAACTTCTATGGGAACCTGCACCAGGGTAGAAAATCCTGAATTATAATTAGCAAACTGCTGGAGGCTCAGAGCAGACAAGCGTAAGTTAAGAACTCCAGAAATCTAAAAACACAAAACAAAGCAAGTGTTGGCAAAGATGAGGGGAAAGGGAACACTTACACACTGTTGATCAGAATGTAAAATTAACAGCAAGGGCAATAATTAATAAAATAAATGAAATAAAAGCACCCAAATGCCAAAAAAATCCAAATTAGAAAAAAGTAAAATTATCCCTGTTGGCTGACAAAATAATACCATATGTATAAAACCTGGAAGGCTCTTCTTCAAAAAGCAAAATCAAAACTCTGTAGAACTAATAAACAAATGCAATAAACTGCAGGATATAAAATCAATTGTTTCTTTACAAAATTACCTACCAAAAAGGAAATGAAGAAGACAGTTCTATTTACACAGATAGCATCAAAATAAATAAAATACTTAGGAAAAAACAAATCAAGGAGGTGAAAGATCTGTACTTTGAAAAAAAAAAAAAATGAGAAAGCCACAAATAAATGGAAAGATATTCCAGGCTCATCAACTGGAAAAATGAACATTGCTAAAATGTCCTTACAGTCAAAAATATTATACTGATTCAACACAATCCTTATCAAGTCCAATGGAATTTTTCACAGGAATAGAAAAAAACAATACTTAGCATCATATGGGACCACAAAAGATCCAGATTAGCCAGAGCTTGATAAAGAACAGCAAAAGGAAGCATCACATTTCTTACTTTTCAGTAAGGAAGAAAATATTGATACATGGTACAACATGGATGAAGCTTAACAACATTAGAAGCCTGATGCAAAAGACTACATATTACTTGATTTCATTTATATAAACCATCCAGAAAAGTGAAATTTATGGATACAAAAGCAAGTCAGTATATGCCCAGATGGGAGGAGTATAAGTAAAAATTTACAAGTGAGGCTAAATTCAGGAAGTGGAGGAAAAAGTTCTTAGCTGGTGAATTCACACTCTATAAAGTTATTAAAAATCAACAAATGAGCCAAACCAGTGGCACACAACCATAATCTAAGCTACTCTGGAGGCTAGGACAGGAGGATTGCAAGTTCTAGGCCAGCCCAGGGAAGTTTAGCAAGATCCTGTCTCAAAATAAAATATAAAAAAGACTGAAACTGTAGCTCAGTGGTGAAGTTCAACTCCAGCACCAAATAAATAAATAAAATGAATTATGTATTTAAAATGGTTGGACTCTATTTCATTTTATACTTCAATAAAGTAACACTAAGCTAGTCAACCTTGTTTACAGCTTTGGATCACCTGGGTAAGTTCCAAAATATATTCATGTCTGAAGCCCATTGTCAAGATTCTGAGTTAATATTAGAATTTGGGCATCAAGATTTTTCTTTAAGCTTTCTGTATATTTCTAACATGCAGTCATGATTAGGAACCACTGCAATAATGCTCCTTCTTTAAAGCCCTAAATGGTATGCTAAACTCACCATTCCAACTCTGCTAATTTGTTCAGCAATTTATTGAACTTTCATCATGTACCAAGCATGATGTCTAAAACTGACAGACCAAAAATTAGGAAGACCTCATCTCTGTCTCCATAGACTAACAAACAAGGAGAAATATATTCTAAGAAATAGAACAGTGTAATAAATTTTATAATAGAAGTAAGTGTAAGGTTAGTGTAAGAACAAATAAAGGAATGATCAGTTCTGAGCACCAAAAGAAAAGGTCAAGAAAAGCTTAAGACATAGTGATTCTTAATCCTGGTAGATTAGGGGGAGAGGAAATGGCAGACAAAAATAGTCAAAGCATAAAATATTTGGGGAAAAGCAAATAACTCAGGACAGCCAAAAAATTGGGGAAAGGAAAAAGAAAAAAACATTGGAAGAACTGATGGAAGTCAGAGTGAAATCACAGAGAATTTCATATGTCATGGATGGTGAACCATTGAATGTGAAGGATATAGTCATATTTGTTCTTTAAAAAGAGTACTGGTAGCATTTTAAATAATGAATTAGGAGATTTCCCCCTCTGATTAAGAAGAAAGCATAAGAGAAGATCTTTATGACCTTGCATTAGGTAAAGATTTCTTAAATACAACATCAAAAACATAATTCCTTAAATCTAACTACATCTTTACCTATATTTAGTAATGTCTTTAAAAATACTAATTTGCCATATTGCTATGTGCCAATCTCTTTGAAAAAAAGAAAGGAAAAGAGATTTGATTTCTGTCCTCACTGAACATAGAATCTGGTGGGGAAAAGACAGAAAAAACTAGAGTGATGGACGTTATGATAGGAGAATTGCAGGGTGCTGTGGGCATATGGCAGATAGAAAATTTTGAAAAGGATTTCTTTAAAAAGTAATGTTTAACTCTAGTCCCAAGTCCTGATGGTGATCAGTAATGAACCCAACTAACAAAGTGCGCGAAGATGCTCCAGTAAGAGGAAAGACCATGTGCAACTGCCTTATAGACAATAGAGTCTTGCAGAACTGAAAAGGATTCAGTACAGATGGGCTAAAGATTATAAGAGGATGAGTGGCTGGAAAGATTTGGGTAATCTAAAAGGAAGGCACATCAGACCTTATGAAAGACTTTGAAGATCTAGAATAACACATATTTATTCTTTTGATGAACTACTTTTCAATTCCTGCTGTATTTTTTTAAAGGATAATTTTTAACTCACTACCAAGTATTGAGGGCCTTCCACCAGGCATGTCTCTTTTCATACTTTAAAAAAAAATGTTACAAAAATCTGTTGGGGAAAAAGTACAATAAAGAAAATTCAAAGATATTAACATGTAATGGCTTTCTTCTAGTCAGGTATTCATTTAGATTGAAATCAAGATGTGATAAATTTCTCATCATTGTTATTAGCTGGATATAGTTCCTGAACATAGTTCCTTTTAGTTTGGACTTTAAAACCCCTTGATAAATAACTGCCCAGTCCAGTTGAGACACCAGGCAGGGAAGATAGAGAACAACAAGCTACTAAAATTTATCCAAAGGGCAGAAGCATTATCTCTTGATGAGAGATCAAGAGAGAACAACCTGCTGAAATCTGCAACTGTCCAAGGCTCTGATGGGGTATTATTCCAACAAGGAAAAGTTGAAGGAAGGAGAAAAACAAATTTTCCCAAACAAGAAAATATGAACATAAATATGTCCAAAATATGTAGATTTGTGTGTGTGTGTGTGTGTGTGTGTGTGTGTGTGTGTGTGTGTGTGTGTGTATGTGACTGGAAAGTAGGATATTATAAGGACAGTGTTGGAAATAGGGTGAAAAACATATGTTTTTGAATTCTGAGTTGAAGAACTTAAATTTTATTCTTCATGCAAATGGGTACCCACTGAAATTTTTTGAAGGAAATTAACAAATTTTCTCAAGTTTAAAACATGATTGATTAGAGAAACATGATTATCACATATAGACGTGCTAATTATAGAACAGTAACTGTAAGATGCACCACATTTCAGAATAGTAAAATGTTAAAAAAAAATGCAGAGTTTAGAATCGATGAAAATTGTTATCCCAATTTTCAGCCCAATGACTTTAGATATCACTATTAAAATACTTGATAAAGTCTGCCTCCCATTTTTATGTCCTTTTCTCTTTATAAATCAAGGGATTCTATGTCTTTAAAAAATGAACATATGGTTAAGGGACTAAAATGTTTTTAACAGTATTTACTATTTTTTGTAATTTTCAAGGCTAGTCACCAAATTTAATGAGGTCAAAGGTTTGAGAAGTATCCCAAGTGATCAAGTTTGTCATCAAGAAAATCCTGTTTATTCACACGCATGCTACTGTTCACAAAACTACCCAGAACAAGCACTGTCACAAAACTATAAAATTAAAGAGAGCAGAGGGATCACAGAAGTTATAAAACAACCCCCCCAAGGTATATATCCTTTCTACAATCTTCTTCCCACCAGCCATTCAACCTCCACTTCTATAGTCTTTCCTGCTAGACTCTAAGCCCATGAGCACAGAGATTCTCTGCCTTGCTCATCATTATAGCCCCCTGAATAATATACTATGACCAGTAATCATGCTTGATGAATGAATGGATCTTCAGGAGTGTCAATCTTAGCAGGGTTGGATTCTAGAAGTTAAACAGTAAGAACCAACTCTTTCGCCTTCTGATAAAGTCTGCTTCTTCTTCTTAACTAAGCCCTGTAAATGCTTGCAGGCAGCTTCTCCAAACCAAACTTCCCAATTTCCTTCCACAACCTGGCATACCTTATTGTTTCCAAGACTTTCTACTATTCCCTATAATAAGCCATATTTGGTCAGTTCTTCTTTTAAAATGTGTGACTCCAAGAATGAAATATAATTCCCATGTTAGTTGGCCAGCCAAGAGGACAGAGTTCTCCTACTAAATATATGTAAATTCTTCAATCCTCAGGAAGAATTACATAGACAAGATGATGTTGATCAGGGATCCTTTAGAGAACACTAATAGGTAAAACCATGAATTACCCATCTATTAAGGATTCGTCTGTGAGAGAGTAGGATGCTACAGGAGAGTGGACCCCTATATTCCCCAAGCAACTGAATCCAGAGTAAAATATTTTTGAGAGTTTTCATTTCTGAATGGAAGTTAAATAAGCATTCATCAAACCTGGAAAGTTCTGAGTCTTCCAATTTGCATAGTGAACTGGAATGGCCTGTGGTAGTCTGAATATGAATGGAGATATAGTAATTCAGTAACATAAAATGGGAAATGCAATTTAATTACCCTGAATTTTTTTTTCACATAGATTGCTTCTACTTTTATGACAATATGGGATCATGAACCCATTCACCTTAATGTTGGGTAATGAAGCCTATAAAGCAAGTCATAAAAATGCTGTGTTTGCAATGCTGTTTTTAGAAACTCCAATCTTATGGAAAAATCTTCTCATTATTAAAAGTATTTGTAGTTCTCCCAGAATTCTAGACATAAAAGGATTTCTAAGCACTTAAGAAGTAAGGTCCTTCCTACCTTGGTTAATGAACTAAAGAATTAAAGAACCAGGTAAGAGAAGAATTTCTTAAGTTACTTCAGACCAATGATATGGAACATATACTTCCTTACTGGCACCCTAAAGTAGAATTTAATCTAGAAATGACCCAAAATACAAGTCTGAAAAGGGATATTGATTAGCCATGACAGTATGGAATCAGTAGCAATTTCAAGGAAAAAAACGTTCCCTATAAATTACATTTCTGCTGTTAAAATTTAAGCAATAAAATTCCCACCTTACAAAAAGATGAATTTTAAGAATTACTAATGAATGCAAATTAAAGCAAGAATAACAAACTATTTTTGCCCATTACATTAATACGAAAATTTTCAAGGCAACAACAGCGATAGCCGTGAAGGTAAGCTATCCTCACACTTTGTTCATTTGAGTTGAGTTGCTACAAGTTGGAAAAAAAATAACCTAGAAATGTGCATTAAAATTTAAAGTGTATAATTTGAACTAACAATACAACTCTTGGGAGTTTTTCCTGTTGTAATCAGAAACGTGTCTGTGATAAATATATAAAGATGTTTGCTGAAGCATTTTTTGTCACAGCAAAACACTAGAAAAAGCTGATATCTATAATTATTGTTAATCAATAAAATAGCATTCAACTCTAAAAAAAAGTACAAATTAGATGTTAATGTTAATACTGGAGGGCTGTTCTTTAATTAATAAATAACAGATGGTAATATGCATAACATAGTCCTTTTCTGTAAAACCAAATAAAAATAACACACAAAAAACATGTATATGCTTATTTGTATGTTGGTATTAGAGCCTGGTGCTTTCAATACTGATTACCTCAGGGTAGCAATAGCAGTAAGAAGTGATTTGAAAGTGACTTTGTTTTTTATCATTGTTTTTTTGTTTTGTGGTGCTGGGGCTTTGAACCCAGGGCCTTGGGTTTGTGAGACAAGCACTCTACCAACTGAGCTACCTCTCCAGCCCTGAAGGTGACTTTAGATCTCCACAATTCACATTAGTTTCCTCAAAAATCACTCCACATAAACATAAAAAGAAGCAGAAAGAATGTGCTTGGTATTTGTACACAGCTCCAAGAAAAAGCTTGTTTCCTTTCCACCACCTTCCCACCAAGTCCCAACACCTCAACTTTCCTATACGGAAAGTCTGAAATGTCATAGTTTCAGGAAAGTGAAATTGAAGTGCTTTTCATATAAGAAAAGTTTGGGAAAGTGTTTTTGTTTTCTTTTTCCAGAAGGAAATTCATTATAATTAGAAAAAGGAGTAGAAAAGCTAGTTCTCTTCGCATCAGTTTGTTCAGTCCTTATCCCTTTATTAATTTTTCCCTGGCATTTTTGTCTCAAAATTGTTCCCAAAGGCCAGACACTGTCAAATCTGACAGGACTAGAAGGGTCAGGGTGTGTCTTCCAGTCATTCCATAGTCCCTGCTTTTTTTTGCCCTCCCTTCCAAGTCTATGCTCTAGCATTGGCCTCCACATTACCTACCACAAGTTTCATACAAAGCTCCTGGACACAGAATGACAAACAGGACTTTCTCAGGATGAGTCTTCCAGGAATTAGGATAAATTTGCACAAGCTGTTGGTCTTTCATTACTATGACCACTTCTCTTTTTACCAAAAGCACCTACCATAAAATAAGTTTTCTTTGTGAGAAAACTTATAATGTGACTTAAGCTTCACCTCTCACACATGCAGAAAACTGAGGAGGTTAATGCTCATAAAGTTGCCTGCACATGTTTCCTTTGTATCAATACATACTGTCATTTATGCCTATGTGGCTACTCCTCGTACGTCTAAGCTTCAAAATGGCAGGAGCCATGTCTCTTATCTCATTACTTCCAGAGTCTAGTAGAATACTTGACATAATAATTGTTCATTGAGGAAGGAAAGTGCAAATAAATGACATTAAATGAATCATTTTAAGTTAAAAAATATTAGGTTATTAACATCTCAAATTCCTGTTTATCTCTGTGTAGCATCAACCTCAGAGACTATATGTGAGAATCAGATAAGGTAACTGAAATGAAAATAATTATGAACTGCAAAGTATGATGGCATTGAGGACTCCATGGAGAAGATGATTGAACGAGGCCAGCTCTGATAGGATGGGTCTCTGCAAATGAGACTCATAAAAAGTCTTGCAAATCTACCACTGGATAGATCTGCAGTCTCAGAAACATAAATTACACAAGGTTAAAAATATAAAACTTAGCCAGTTCACTTTAGTTTTAAGTTGGCTATGTTTGAATTTTCTTTTGTCTCTTTATTTTGTTTTGTATTGTTGTAATAAAACACTTGGAACACACTTTGAGCAGACCCAAAAGATTGAAAAACATATACTTTAGAAGTATTTCTATAAATAAATAATTTAAATTAGCATTTGTTATATTTGTTACATTATAACAAATATACAAATATATATAATGTAACACATGTTTAGTTAGGTAGTTTCTCTCAACTCTAGTGACTTCTGGTTTCTGAAAACTTCTCCACCTGGGATAGAAATAAGGAGGAGTAGATGTATTAAGGTCACTGAATGCAGCTGTGTCTGGGTCACAGCTTACCTAATGACCAGATACTTCCCTTACTTTACTTTAGTTTACTCTTTATAAACTTCACAGCACTAAGTTATAGTATCTCTAAGATCACTTCCTTTTCTAACATCTTAAAATTCTATAATTCAATTCATTTGCTTCCCAATTATAATTCTACTTCAATCTAAAAAAACAAACAAGCCATAATCCTGCTTTCTCATTTTGGTAAAGTTAGTTCATATAAACCATTTAAAGAAACATTCACATGAAAATTTTCACAAGCACAAAAGGGAATAATTATTGGTATCAGTCAATTCATTGTACACATTAATCAAATTAATTTAGGACTTGTCAAGCTTTCACCTGACTTTGTTCAAACAAATACCAAAAAGCCTTGGAGAAACCGCATGCAAATAAAATAATTTCTTTGGTTTTACCCTTCAATGTTTTCCCCTTCCATCTGAAAATCAGACCCTTTCCAAGTGTGTTGTTTTGCTATAATATTCAGATATGTTTCTCCCTAGGCTAGGAAAATGTGAGGGAAAATGAGCCTGTTTTCAACATCCACTATTTAAGCAAAAGATCTCCCACCACCTGCTGCTCTCTGGACTCCAAAACTCCTGCTCTAGCTAGCCTTCCTGGGAAGAGAGGAGAAAACTGGGAGGGAGGGGAAGAAGGTTGGTGAGAGCAAGAGGCGGGGAGTGTGAGGCAAGGGAGGCAGGAGGAGGCGTGGCCCAGCTTGGGGCGGTCGGGATAAATACTGAGAACTGGGTGCGGGGTGCCGAGAGAACTCGGGAGGAACGCCTGCGCTGAGCAGCACCGAGGACAGCGCCCGGCAGCGCCCACTTCCAGGTCCTGCTCCGCCGCAGCCCTAACCGGCACATTGAGGTTCTTGCTCGCCCCACTCTCACTCTCTCACCGACCCTCACACGCACAGACACATACCCCGCTGTACAATGGCAGAATCCCACCTGCAATCATCCCTGATCACAGCCTCACAGTTTTTCGAGATCTGGCTTCATTTCGACACTGACGGTAATTATCATCTTTTTAACCGTTTCAGGGCCCCTTCCCTTACCCCTCCCCACCCACCCTTTCTCTGCACTTCCCTGAGCCTCCTGATCCCGTCACCCTTCTATTCTTTACTTCTTCCCCCACTCTGTTTAATTTTATCTCCCTACCGGCTGCTGATCCTTCAACGTGAAAGTTTATATTGCTTGTGTGTAATACTCAAACCATAAACTTTTCCTCTTTCTAAGAACGATAACGATAGGAGAAAGAGAGAGCAGGGATTGGGGAACCCTGCCCCCCGCACCAAAGTTTTCTGTGGCTGCGTTCAGCAGCACCCCACTACCCACCTTTGTCCTCAGTGTAGCTAAAGTTTGACACCCCAGAAGCGGGGAGCTGCCGCGGCTGTACCCCTTAGCTGGTTAATCAACGTCGAGGCCAGAGAGCCTCTTAGTTTGCCAGAAGGATAGCTGTCGTGGAAAGAGGACGCAGGAGAAAACTTGGAGTGAGGTATCTGACACCTGGGCGCCTCTTTCTCTTCGCAGGAAGTGGTTACCTGGAAGGAACGGAGCTGCAGAACTTGATCCAGGAGCTCCAGCAGGCGCGGAAGAAGGCTGGATTGGTAGGTTTAAGTTTGGGAAAGGGGAAAACGACGTTCAACCCTAAAACATGAACATTCTTGTGTTTTCATAAACCGTCAGGGGGGTCAAGGGCTTTCCCAGGGAATGTAAACATTTATTGACTGAGAAAGGAGAGAACAGCTTTCGAATTGCATAGAGAGAAAAAGAGAGTATTAGGGAGAGACGGAAGGGGGGAATCCTAAGAGAGGGGGAGAGGCAGGAAAAACCTTACAGTCTTAAATCATAGCTTTCAATATATACATTCTGTACTTGTAACTGCTTCAACAGGTCTGAAAAAGAAAGCTGGTTATGTGAGACCCTTTAGCAGACCACCACCTCTATCATTGAATTCTGTTAGATAATTTTTAACTTCTCTCTTACTTGCTGTGAGAAGGGGGTAGAAATACATTTCTGCCCCTTGGTGGTCAGGAAACAGATCTGCAGATTACGAATCTCTTCTAATGCCAGTTATTGTTGTGATGTTAAAGTAGTTGGGGAGATGAGAAGGCATCCTGTCCTGACCCCTTTAGTGGGGAAATTTGGTCAATTTGTAATATAATAGCGCACAATAGTTTAGCAAGAAAATGTCTTCATGTTTGTGGGAGGGGAGAATCCCAAACGTTAGAGCAGTAAAAAGTAAAACAATTTTAATAATTCGATGTATCGTTAAAAAAAAAAAGAGATATTCTAATGGGAAGCAATTAATGATGTTTTGAAAATAGCTGTTTGTAGTTTAAGCCATTAGTTAATTAAGCAAATGACAAATCTTATCAATTATAAATTTCATTTGAACATAAATCAACTTATTAAGAAAAGACATTGTCAATGTAAAAATAAAATGTACCCAACTTTTAAACATGAGATGGTCATACAGAGAAAAATGTGTTAAGAATTTTACCAATATTTTGGGGTTTATGTAAGACTGTCATTCAGAAAGAAGTGTTGGGTATCTAATTTGTTATTAATGGTCTTTGGCCTTTGGACTATGATTAGAAATAAATTTTTACATTACAAATGATATACATGTCATATATAGATATAAAACATGGACGATCACCACCTCTAGTATTGTTTGGTATGTATATATGCACATATACATAATTTACTAATAGAATTATCTTTTGTTCTATCTAAAATCACTTGTCTGTAAAACAGATTTAAAAGAATCCCAGAAGGTTCTAAAATGTATTATAGAGTATCTCGGAACTTTAGGTTACTAAAATCATTGACCAAACTGAGTTTAAACCAGATCTTGTTCTAGGGATTGTTTTATACAGATTTAATATAATACAAATCTAAAATAAATAGAATGAGATCAAATTAAAAATGTCTTACACACCCTCACCCTCCTCCCATCTTATTCATTACTATATAAATAAATTAATAGAATCCTATCATTCTAGTTCTATGAATCTTTGGTCAATAAAAGCCCAATCTTCCTAATTTAATAATATATATTTAAAATACCCAGTTGAAAAAGTTTTACTTTCCATAAAATTTTGAATTAAAACTTTGAAAATGCTTCCAAAGGCTAAATGACTATATTTTTTCTAGAAGTAATTTTAATATTGAAATTTATTTTCACCTTAGAAATTCAAATACTCATGAGCTCTATACAGTTTTTCCAATGTTTACTTTCCTCCTCCCATTTTAAAATTTGAACCTTTTTGTAAACAATATGTTCATATTGGAGTTTTAGAGTTTACAGTTTCCTTATTTTTTTCTACTGCCTAGACTCTAATTCTGGAATGTATGAAGCTCCAATTATTAAATTTTATTTCAATAATACCAAACTTGAGCACAGATTATATCAATTTATTTAATACCTTGGTTCTTAAGTATTTTTCTAGGAATTTCAAAAATGTTAACAAGTGAATATAACATAAATGAATGATGACAGTCCAACATATTTCTGAAACTACTACCCTTTTACACCAATATAATGTTTTGTCTTTAAATTTGTACTCCTCTTTATAAATCTTTAATGATAATTATATATTTTACACTGTTTACAAAATAGATTTTGACACAATTGTCACCAGAGATTTCACAACTAAATATTAAGTCTGCTAGTTAAACTAATAGTTTTCTGTAGTTGTAAGATTTAAGAATGAATGCTTTGGTTTTATTTTACTTTTAAGATTTGTGTGAAAATATAAAGACTGATACACCTCTCTTGCCATAGGAATATCATTTCATTTTCTTGTAATTGTTCTAACAAAATTTAATAAATGCAAATGGTAATTTACCCCAGTAGAAGAGTTCTTGTAAGACTACAATATAATTAAATTGCTTTGTTACTATTTATCACCTTAGTTCAACTAAAGATATTTGCACTGATATCAAAAGGATTTTGTAAATATAACCAGTAATATTTAGTCTCAATATAGCTTTTAAATTACATTAACCTGTCTATCTCTAGAACAAACCTGTGTGGTAGGTAACCATTGTGTTGTCAGTAATGATGAAAACTGAGTCCTTAATTTGCTTTCAGAAGGATGTAGAATATTAGTAAGGGCTGACCTATTTCAAATAGGCTCCAGTTAATGCAACAGGGCTATTTTAAATGGGCTTTGTAGAAACCCAAGGGTAAAAAATTAAACTTCCTGAATAATAGCTCTATGTTCAGATCACAGCTTTTAGTTCATAACTCTCTAATCTCTCAGTATTTAAAGAGATTATAAAAGCAACAGAATATATTGAAAAAAGCTACAAGATAGCATTGACTTCTGTCACTCTTAAGCATGTTTTATTGTACTAAAATATATGGGGAAGAAAATATCTTGGATGAAGTGGAAACACTTAAAACTTCTACCTAAATTACTGTTGGAGTCAAAAAAAGTATACAATCTCTAGTCTAAAATAAGGTCACCAAAATAAGCTCATCAATATTGTCTGTCTCTTAGTGAAAGTACAAATTGATAAAATCATTTTTTTCATCTCATACTTTTATCCCAATACCAATTTTTAAATTTATTTAATCAATGAATGCCTGTCTCATGCTAGGAACATTCCTTGTTTATCAAGTAAATTACTCTTCAACATTCACTTTTTTTTTTTTTGCTTATCTAAATCAAAAACACATACTACTACCTTCTATGGATCATACATTATGCTACCAGCATAAGGAAAATGGTAAAGGACAAGATAGTGCAGAATATAAAATAATCTTTAATGAAGCTAATATTTAAAGTGTATTAACAGCTATCATTCTATTTAAATTCACTAAAGTAAATAATGATGAGTAATTCTAACTATATTTTCAAAGGATAACACCTTCTCAAAACTAATAATAAAAGATAAATTATAGTGATACAAAAATGATCATAATTATAAATATTTCATTTGAAACTAATAAATACTATATTAATTACATCTAATTTTCATGACAATCATGTATCAACATGCATAACTCTAAATGGTTCCCACTTTGGTTTTTTTCTTAACAGATTAACACCATCAAAAGCATAATTATCTTGTTTTGTTTTGTTTTATAAACTTCATACCTGCTTTTATATAATTTTAGGAGTTATCGCCTGAGATGAAAACTTTTGTGGATCAGTATGGGCAGAGAGATGATGGAAAAATAGGCATTGTAGAGGTAAGGAACATGTGCATTTTTTTTCTGATTTAATAAATGAGCTTCATTTTTTTAAAGTGGTATTCAAGTCAAATATGATATGGCAAGACTTATTCAGAGAGTCCTATTTTACCTAAGTAATACATAATCTTCTGTTCAGAAATATGAAATTTAAAAAATACTTAGAAATGAAAGAAACCTAAGAGTTACCTAATCCAGAACCTAAGTATAATATATTGCAAAGTTTAGACCCTTTGAGAAATGAAATGGTTTCAGTGTGGTCATGTAGATGTTTGCTGGCACCAGCGCAGTTAGAGGAAGGAGTCCCCAACTTCTGGGTGAGTGCCCATCACATAACACCACTCACCCTTACTTCAGTCATGTAGTCAAATACCTGCTTCATTGGTACGTATGATCATTTAACCATGTAGACTCTTCTGTTGAAATTTAAAATTAAATGTTTGTGGTTGCCATAAAGATATGGCAAAAAGCTGTATCCTGGTTTCTGAAATTCTATTTTTGATTGGATTATGGCCTTAGTAAAACCACAAGAACCCAATGAAATAAGTGAATATTGGTTATGTTACAGGTAAATATTTCTTTTGAGTCTCTAAAAGTTTAAACCATAGGTGTCAAATTCTGTCATTTCCTATTGAGGACAATTTACTTTGTCAGTGAATCAAGGAAGCAAAACTGATAATGCATCCATTTTGCATTCTCAGATTTATTTAAAAAAAAAATAAAATCCTGTTGCTTCCTTTATTTCTACTTTTCCAAAGTAACTTATAGCGATTGAATGGAAATTTTTGTCCAGAAAAAGTAATAAGGTCATATTTTAAACTACGCCAAGTCACAAGTATAATAATACTTTCATAGAATGTTCTCAGTGCATTAGATTGACAGGTGTTCTGGCTCTCAACAACTTTTAGTCATAACTTACCTTTGATTCAGAGAACTAACCTGGTTTTCAAATAATTGATCTTATTAGGACACTTGTGGTACTGGCATGAAATACACTTAATTTTAAACAGCTGCTACAAATAGAGTTAAGGGAGGGCATACTATTATTATCTTTGCAATTAAAATTTTTCCCTGGAGTATGCCCTTTTCCCTTTGCCTAGGTATAACTCATTAATATATAAATAGATATTAGTAATGGGAGTTACAGATTGAGATAGAGGCCAATTAATCAAGATATAAAATCGTCAAGAATAATAAAATAACTTTAAAATGAACACAGGTAAATGAGATGCAGTAAATCTAATTATTCAAAACTAGTTTGAGAATCTGACATTAGTGAAAGTCTAGATGGGTTATTTCAGAGTTTGGTGTACTCTATAATTGTAGTAGAGGAAAGACTGTCATCTTATATTCTACATATTACACCTTGAAGGACTCCAGTGGATCTACCTATTTATTCTTTCACTTCTTTACTGATGCTAGGCTGTACAGTAAAAATCATGATTCTTATTCATATGAATTTTATACTTTCAAAAGAAAAAAATGGGTGGATATGTTTTAAATCCAGCTTTTACTATACATGATGTAATCTATCATTTATAACATAATTATTATCTCATTCTAATGTGAATGAGAAGCAAGAGGTCACTCAGCAGATGCAGATTGTCCTGGACATTTGATGATATAGTTCCCCAAAAACTTAAGATAAGAAACTGTTCAGGTTCAGGTTCCCCAACTAAAAAATAGATCCTCCTTTTATATTTAGACTTTATTTTATTGTTATGAGGATCAAATAAGACAACTTATTTGAAAACTTTACAAATTGTATAATGTTACACAAATTAAAATTCCTTTTCTTCACAATGGGGTTACATCTTGATTGAACCCATTGGAAGCTGAAAGCAGCATAAGTGAAAATGTATTATTAATACATTATGCCTACCGGACATCACAGCTTAGCAACACAGAACATTGTGGAGTAGAGTTGCAGACTCTCATGATTGCATAGCTGACAGGGAGCTTCAGCTTGCTGCTACTGCCCAGTTTTACAAGAGAATATCCTACTGTATATTACTATCCTAGGAAAATATCAAAGTTCACATTTGATGTGTAATTTTTACCGAATGTATACTGCTTTCAGACCATTGTAAAGTTGAAAAATCATAAGTTGAACCATCCTAATTGGGGGATTATACAGAGAGGCTATTTGGCCCAAGAACTTGAAACTTGATTTGGGTAGAACTTTTCAGATCAGTTCAAGCAGAAAGAGTTTGAAGGGAGAGAAGTGTGACATGTAAGAATTGGTTACAAGATTTTAGTGTTCTGGGATATGGCATTTTTTGCTAGATAGGACCCTCGAGAAGCACTAGCCAAAATTCCTCATTTTCAGAATGAAGGAATGGAAGCCCAGAAAGGTTAAATGATATGCTCAAGAGCCCACTAACAGGTAGTGTGAAAACCTGCATCTAGACCTAGATCTGACTTTGATCCCTGAACTCTTTGCATTAACCTGAGTTATCAAAGACATAGGAAGATTATGGACGTGGGAACAGGTGGGGTGGGATTCTTCGGAGAGAAGAGAATGAAAGAATGGGAGAATGGAGGAGATGGCCACAGTAGTTCATATACATGTTACTTAGGGTGATTAACTAGGAGTAAAGAGCTGTTCTGAAAAATAGCTGGAAAAAAGAAATTTAAAGTTACAGATAACATGTAGGAAATGGGGAAAACAGAGCAGAGAATGCCTGGACTTACAGTGTGACCTCTGGTGTTACCAGAAAGTTGTATTAAATGAAGCTCATCCTTTCTTTATTCAACTCCAAATATGATATTACTTGCTTAGAAATCCTCCATGTAATATGGAACGCAAAGACATAAATCCTAACCAATTTTAAAGGAACAGGAATCCCCATCTTTCCAAATGTAATATGTAATGTGCACAAATGACTTTTTTCTGAATATGAATACATGAATAATTTCATGCATTTAAATGGATTTTAAAATTCATGCAAATTCAGTTCAGTAATAACAGATTCTTAATATAAACTTAAAACAAGTATTAAAATTCTAAAATAATTTAACAAATAGTACGACAATCAAAAAATGGTTCTAAGTGTATGCAAACTAATAGCTCTTTGCAAAGAAGTCCAATTAAAACAATTAAATAAGGAGACTAAGTGATTTCGCAGGGAATGGAATTTTCTTCTCTGGGATTCACACGAAGTATACATATTTCCTTTAGCTGGATGTCATATCTGTAAGCTTTTCCTGATCCCTTGGGCAATGTGTGGGACCCTACCATCTTCTCCAGTCTTAGTATTTTTATCTGTTCAGGTCAGTGCATCCACTGAAAAAAAAATAGATCTAAGAGCTATTTTAATCCTAAAAGTGTAACAACCCTCCCAGGAAAACAGGCACTTCTTTAACCAATTTTTTTTTCTTTCCTTCTACAGTGTGATTTGTGCATGTAAGTTTAGCCAGAGTGAATATAGTATTTCATGACAGACTCTTTATCCATTCACCTTATAATTTTGGAAAATGACTGACAATAAAATCTGACTCAAATTTTTTTTATTTTTTAAAATAATTTTTTAGGAAAGCATTTTTTTATTGAAGATTTAAATGGAGGGTGAGGAAGGTAAGGGACAAGGATCTCAAAAATCAAAAGTCAGACTGACTGACTTCAAATCTGGCTCAAACTACAAGCTAAGTAAGAATAGGCTATTAACCCTCTCTGAGCCTCTATTTACTCAGCTCTAAACAGAAAGACCTATGTATTAACTTCATAAAGTTGTTATAAGTATTAACATCAAATGTGATAATACACATCAAACAAATAGATGCTGGCCCACTGTAAAAACTCAATAAATGTGTTTGCTATTATTATTAAATAGAAGAGTAACTTATTAAAAAATCTACACTATTCTGAATACTAATTCTTTTCCCCCCACTTCTTATATAACTTGTCAAATTCAAATCATTAAACTCAAGTAGCTTGAAATGTATGAGATCATTTGCCTTGCAAGTTTCCTAAACTCCCTGCTTATTGGCTAGGATGTTACTCTGAATCTCAAATGAAAAAGTGAATGCTTAGGGCTGGGGAGATAGCTCAGTCGGTAGAGTGCTTGCCTTGCAAGCAGAAGGCCCTGGGTTCGATCCCCAGCACCCAAAAAAAAAAAAAAAAAAAAAAAAAAAGTGAATGCTTGGCTAATATGCTCAAGAAGGTGAACATACACTGGGATTGTCTTTGAAAGTTAGGAATTGTGCCTCATACACTTTATGTATCTCAGTCATGTATACCTCTAATGAAATCGCCCTTCATGTGTACTCTGCTCACACCTAGTATTTAACTTTATCACTGGGTCTATTGCCTGCTTGAAACTGTCGAGAAAAATATTTGGTTGAAATCATCCGTCTCCCTGTAAGATTCTTACTGGTGGTGACTATGAATTACCAGTTACTAACAGAGTGACCTTGTATTTAGTAGCCAAATGAACCCTAGAATGGGATTTACATCAACTCCAAAACCTAAGACAAGGGCTCTATACTGTGCCAGAAAAAGAACAAAGATGAAAAGTTGCTGAATTCCGTGGGAAGCAAATCTGAGTGGGAGACTAGTAATGAGAAGGGTGATTAGAAAGTGCTTTGAGGTCACTTCCTGCATAAAGATGTAAAGAGAACAGGACTGGACAAAAGGAGATGCTGGGATATGACAGTCTTAATAGAGGCTTTGGTTAACCCTACAGTTGAGCTCTGAAGCAGGGGTGACCCTGCAGAGATTTCCCAAGTTTTGAATGAGAGGTTCAGCCATTTATATTCCCACACAGGTTTGTCACGGGAAGCCACCTCTTGGACTCACAGCTCTCTTCAATCCAGGCAATTCCTCAAAGGGGTCTGACAGTTGAGGCCACAGCATACTCCAAAACCTGGAGTTCTTGGCAGCATATCATAACGCCCACTCCAACCCTTACCCACAGCTCAGTAATAAGTTATTTGAATAATCTCCAGTGGAATTTTATTTCATTTATTTATAGCCTATACTGACCCTACACAAAGTCAATTGCCTTCATTCATCGCGTCAATAAATATTTACTGAAATTTGTGCAGTTGCTGTGTAAAAAAACACAGTAAGTAAACAGACGAATAGAAAGTTTTGCTTCCCTGTTCTCAGGAGCAGACAATCAATCCTCATAAGTGAAGATCTGAGGGATTCCGTTTGTAGCTACAGGGATCCTTTTTCCATTCATTCCCTTGATATTCTCCACTATCTTCTGTTGACCAATAAAAAAAGTTTTGGGATGGCTGGTAGGCAGCCCAAGGATTAATAAATTACCAGCATCTTGGTATAGGCAATACTGGGTACTTCTATGGACAGCAGTGACTTAGAAAATCTAAGAATAATGCAGCCCTATTTAACACATTCTATGAAGGTCCATTAGCACATTATAGATGTAGTCTTAGATGCTACAGCTGGAAAATTACCGTGCCCCACTCTGAAGGATCAATCGACAACACACGACCACCACAATGTCAAACACACCTTAAAAAGGACTTATGTTCACTACAGTCACATCCTTCCTATCTATATATAGTCATTGATTTTTAATGGCTGGTTTGTCTTATAATGATAATTTACATGTTCAAGATTCATTTCCAATGTTTGTAAAATAGGGCAGTACTGTGTTGAGAATATCATTAATAGTTCAGTAAAATGAAAAAGAATGAATATGTTGCATATAGATAGATACAGCAATAATTTTTAATCATTAAAGAACAAAACAGCATGGATCAGGAAATACACACTGACCTCAGACATGAAGAACAATTTGACCCTCTTTATTTTTGACATTTTAGAGAACCCTGAACTTTTTATGAGTTACGTGAGCTTTAAATTTTGAAACAGATATGGTTCAATTTCCACTAGCAACCCACTCACAGATGAAGAGGAAAGGGGATGTTATAAAGAAAATAGTGTCCTAATTTTCAATGAATAGAAACATAATCTATCATATCCAGACAATCTTGTCACATGTAAAAATCAGTCATCAAGTATATTATTTGTATCCTAAGATTGAAGAAGCAACCTATCCTTTCTATTTCTGTCTTCAAGAAGCATTCTGCTAACAACTTTCTAATAAGCAGTGAATTAAACTGATTTTCAAAGGTTGTCAATCACCAAATTATTCAATCTCTTTGGATTTTTAGCATCCTCAACTCAAAAATCGGGACTTTAAATTAAACTCAACTGCATTATTTCTGAGGTATATAATTCCATGATTTAAGAATTCAAAGAAATCAAAGTCCATAGAAGAGACCTGAATTTATTAAGATCTAGATCTCTCTCACATCTCTTTCTCAATCTCTCTCTCTCACACACACAAGCACACACTGCAGTGATATGTGCGTTTGGGGACTAAAAGCTGACTCTTTTTTTTTAAATTACTGGTAAATCTGAAACCCCTATTTCCACCTTTTAGATTTATTAGCATCTGCCCACACTCGTGATCTTTGCTTTAAAATAAGATGTTTTCTGGCAGGGTCCTGCTAAACATCCTAATAAGTTGTTTGGCCCTTTCCCTTAGTCTCATCCCCATGTATATGGCCTAAAACTAAACAGTTTTTACTTGAGCTATTATTTCAAAGATCTAGAACAAAATAATTTATAGGACATATTATGCAGGCCTAAGGAAGATGAGATTGCTGGCATTTAAGTTAAAATGTTATTTTGTATTAAATTTTAAATTTCTAATGAAACTAAAATGATAAAATTTTTAAAAATAGGTGTGATAATCTAATTTGATAGCACTTTTAGGACTTATATTAATTCTTTCTTCAAACTGCAGGAATGAGGGTTCATGTCTGCACCCCAGGGAATCCATCAAGTTCTAGAAATTAGATGAAGTATACTGCATGTAGGTTCATTCTTCAATGTTGAAGGCACAATGGGTCCAACAGAAGATGTTTTGAACCTAGCACATTTAAGAGACATTGATTTCTCCTTCAACTTATTTTAGTGATGAGGGAGGGTACTGAGGTCCAGAAATGGATGAGGGAGTTGCTGGGACCTCAGCTCATTAGCAGCTGATCCAGAAATAGAATTCGCATCTGCAGTGGGGCCATCAATCCAGTTCCCTCCTCCTCCTCTGCATGCAATAGATGGATTATATTAGTCTTAAAATGGGATCCAGAGTCCTCTCCCCCAACCAAAAGAAAGAGGAAGTATTAAAGCTATGAATAGAAATCTAGGGGAAACGTCATAGAGTCAGACAGTAAAGATCAAAAATTAACCTATGCCTTGGGTTTAAAAAGTCCTTTTTGCAGAACCCAACAATTCGACTTTTCTGAGGACAGTTCAGTTTCCCACTATTCATTGTGAATGGTCTCCCAGCCTATCTTCCCACAGCTTTACAACTTCCCTTGCATCTCATAAGTAGACTTTTTCCTCTGACTTGGAAACCCACTTTTTTAATTCCCTCCTTTCCCCTACATTCTTGTTTCCTCCATTTCACATGAAATTCATGGCCAAGTGTGCCATCTGTGAACCCTGAGAGAGACCTGGTTCGTAGCACAGAATACTGAAGGGTTCAAGCTGCCAGGGTGAAGCTGCTTGTGTGTGGTCCTGTAATGACCATTTCACTGACGGGAGAACCAAGTACTCAAGAACACATGAGCAATGGGAAACCTGATAGAGTTTGTAGGAGCAGAATACCAGAAAGAGAATATCAGCTCATGTTTTTCCTCTCCTGCTTTTCTAAGCAATAAAATTGCTTCTTAGGAACATGTTGAAACAAAACTAAGCAGCAGGTGATAGCAGAGATTTGTTTTCAAGTTCTTTATCACAGTGTTTCTGTTCTTTTAAATCTTTTCCAGTTGGCTCACGTATTACCCACAGAAGAGAATTTCCTGCTACTCTTCCGATGCCAGCAGCTGAAGTCCTGCGAGGAATTCATGAAGGTAGAAGAAAGATATCACTTTAAGAAAGCTGCTAAATGTGCAAAAATTGTCAACTTTCTTTTTTAATTTTGTTTTCCTTATCCCAAATTACTTACAGACATGGAGAAAATATGATACTGATCACAGTGGCTTCATAGAAACTGAGGAGCTTAAGGTAAGCAAATACGAACTTAGGCTAAGCTTTTTCCGTTCAAATGCAATTATGAACTGCTAAGGGCTTCATAGCTTTTTAAAAAACCTCCCACAAAAGAAACCGATGTTGAGCAATGGCACATTTTCACCCACTCTTCCATATCATTAATGAAATACCAGATCAAAAAAGAGACTTCAAGTGCTTCTTGAAATTCTGTTCAGCAATGTGAGAAATTAGCATTTTCTGTGGTGTACATAAATTATTATATAAGGCAGGCAAACGTATACATAGACAGAACTATATACAAGCTCAATAAGACACACCATTTCCATTGAAATTGGAAATTTTATCTTATAAAATAAACACATACAAATAGACTTTCATTTCAAAAGAAAGATAAAGACAAATTATGGGATACCTATTTCATGTCAACTGGTTTACACACATTGTCTTAAGTTTTGCATAGTTTCAAGATTAGTATTACCCCAGTAACAAAAGGTTTCTGAGAAGTTAAGTGATCTACTGAAGACCAAACAGAAAAAAAGATATGTCTGCAGTGTTTATACCCAGACTTGTCCGCCTCCAAAGCCCCTATATATTCCATACAACCTACTGCCTCTCAACAACATCATCAACAAAATCCTAATAGAATTGAACTTGTGAAATTGCAACTTTGAAAGTGAATTTATCAATTCATATCCCACAGAAGGACTGAGGAGGTGGTGTGGGAGGAAGATATAATGGAAAAGAGATCTGAAATCAAGTCTTACCTTGGGGCAAATCACTCCCTGGTTCTATCTAATATTTTTCATCTTTAAAATTGGGGTAATAATACTTTCCTCTCAGATGTATTGCAAAGCTCAAATAAGATGTCATACGTGAAAGATTTTGTGAAATGCAAGGCGTAATAAATCGTATTATACATTAATTCAACTTACTAGCCTTTCAGAAATGTGGACAAATCTTTCATCACATTTCCTCAAATCAACCTTAAAGTGTCACAATCTGAAAGATTCTGTTTCCTTAACTGCAGAGTGACTGAAAGGGAAACAAGTTAATATTTACTGAGCATTTGAATATGCACCTACTATGTGGTAGTAGTCATGGTACTATGTGCTTTAAATGTATTTTAACATTCCTGATGTATAGAGATCGAAGTTCAGAGCAGTTGAATAATTTTTCAAGATTGCACAGCTACCTAGGAAGGGAACCCAGGTTTGGACCTAGAATATCTGCTGATGTTAATAGTGCTTTTTTCCTATAACACCACATGCCTTAAAGCTTCATTCATTGAACTATTTCTGATGCTCCTATGTGGGGAAATACAAGTATCAAACAGTTTCCTAGTCATAGTTCAACATGGGTTTAAAGAACATATAATTTTAGAGATGTAACTGGAACTTTTGCACCATAGCAAAATTGCTAAAACACATTCAATGTGAAGTTGCTGAAAAACCATGTCATTTACATACTTAGGGCTCTGCATCTAGAGCCCACAAGGTGACAGTGAAGCTATTGTGTCTTTTTTCCATTAGATTAAAAAAATTCTTTGAAAAATCATCTTGGTTCATAATGAAAAGCTTAGCGCATTTCCAACACTGACCTCAAAATATTCTGAAAGTCTCCTTCTTTGTTCTAAATTTTATTCTCAGAAAGAGATTCTAAATAGAAGTCCTGCTCCCTGGGGAATTTTGAAGATAAGTTGGCATTCTTTTTTAATGGATCTTTCAAGAAAGCTAATTTTAAGATCCATAATAGAGTAAAACATCACTTGCTCTCAGACATGACTTTGAATCTTAGCGTTCCAAGGTTTCTCCCAGGCTATTTTTGTGACCACCATTTTAGTCTCTGATGAGGCTTTTTAACCCAATTAATCTCTGACAAAAGTCTCAGAAGTCTCAAAAATAAAATTCACCCCCACCAGATAACTGCGAATTTTCCATGCCTCACTTTGGATGTGAAACAGAATGTTTGAAGTGAAAATAAATTTATCAAGCCAAGAAAAAGTCTCCTTCCAGAAGAGACTGAAGTCAAATCAGCCCAATAGAACTGGTTCATTTTGGAGGGAGATAAACCACTGCTAAATCAAAGAAACCCAGTTCTCCAATAGTATCTCTGCACAGGATCCACTCAGTTCCCATAATTGCATTAATTTATTTTCTGAGCAAATAAAAAGTTGCTAATGATTAACACAGGATAAGATGAAAGGCCATTATATGTTTAAGGACTTACACTGTGATTTATATGGCAAGGCTTTGTAAAGCTTTTATTTGATTTGTATCTCTGTTAAAAAAATAATAAATTCACTCCTAAGATTCAACTTGATTATTAATCATCTTTATTCATCCTCCCCACATTAATCTCTATCTTACTATGATTCATGTATCCTTCAAGGATTAGATGTCATCATCTGTGACCAACTGTTTTAGTTTGTACATTCAGTTGAAGCATCTTGACTAAAAGTTCTTTGCATTACATCAAGACTGAAAGCTAACCAGTAAGCTCTCTGGAGAAACAGACTTCATAATGGCTATAAACTGCTCTGAAATATAGCCTGTGAGGGCAGAACATGAATTTGAAATTAGAGGTAGAACTCCATCTGGTTTGCTGGTAATTTTTCACACGTTACAGAAGTATAAAGGCCGTTGGGTTTCTTACAGAAGAATCACATGAGTACTTGTGAAGATATCATTAAGTAGAAAGGTATCCATTAGGTTGCCTGGTTTTTATTTTAATTCAGATTCCTAACAGTGCACAATCAAGTTCCTCCTTTAACTGGAATCCTGAACACATGATATAGCTAAGAACTGCAACAGATCTTGTCTCAACAAAAAGCAGATACTGTATCTGTCAAAGGCAGGCTCATCAATGGAATGCTATGAGGACCACGTGGTTCAGTTTGGTTTCTAAGGTCCTCTCTTCACCTGCTTTGTTGGCATTCCTAAAACATTCTATTTCAAGGCATGCTGAAAAAGAGACAGTATATTATTGATGAAATTTACCTGGGTATGCTTTGTCTTAACAGAACTTTCTAAAGGACCTGCTAGAAAAAGCAAACAAGACGGTTGATGACACAAAATTAGCTGAGTATACGGACCTAATGGTAAGACTGATCTGGAAAAGACAGTAACCAAGAGCTCATGAAATGCAACTGTGTTCTTGCTAATTTTCCAGGCTACACAGAATGAAATAAACAAACCACCACGTGCACATCATTTCCTTTGAAAACTGAAATACTTAAGAATGCTTCCATCTTAGGTTGAGTGCTACAGGCATTGGCTTTAAGTATCAACATATGAACATTTCTTTTCTTGTAAGGCTATGTCATTTTTCTCTCTCAAAAGATGATTTGTTTTTCTTACAAAGTCCACATGACTTTATCACCAAATTATATAACGTGTATATGTTATATTATATATATAAATTATAAATCACATCACCCCAAACTCACTTATTACAGAGGTTCTGAATCCATTTTTATTACAGCTTATGAAACCATAGACTTTTTAGAGTTTTAATAGAACTTCTGGTTACTTAATTCATTAAGTTACTTAATATGGATCTCTTTTCTTTTGATTGTGATTTTTGGGGTATTGTATCAATGCTATGGATAAATTAATCCAACTCCACCCTGAGTTCATTGCTTTGGTAAGCAGTTTAAGCAAGATCTATTACAGAATATAAATAATGGAACCAAGAAAACCTCTTATACATAGGCTCCAAATGTTTGAGGAAAAAATAATTGAGATTCTATACCAACAAACAAAAACAACAACAACAAAAAACACCAGTGTCCATGAAGTTACTTTGTCTCATATAGGTGAAATTTGGTCCTTTTAACTTATGACAGAATTGGGACTTCCAGGAGATACATATATTTACATGTACTGTGAAGGTACCTTGAATTCTTACTCCATGATTTAAATAAATAACCCATAAAATATACTGTATACTATTAAAGTTGCCATGCTAAATTAGATTGATGAGCAACTTAAAACTCTTGGTTACTCTGAGAAACAATCTTATAAAACAGGTTTGATATATTTGTTGTAGCAGCTGAGGTTTACTTTCAGCCTACTTTATCTAGAAAAACAAAGTTCTAAAACATTACTATTGCCTTATTCACTAAACTGATATTTACTATAAAGTGGGACTAATCTTTAGTTTTAAAATAACCAAAAAGCTTTGTGTGTGGTTCTCTTTAATTCCTCCTTACATTTCCATTTACAATAGCATATTAGCAAATAAATGGGATTTCTTGCCATATGCCACAGTGGGCAGATCTAAGGCCTCACTCAATTCTTGTGAAATAGACAATAACCTATATTTATTAATTTTCTGTGCTGTTCCACTATTAAAGGATGTCTATTTAAAGTAAAGTCTTTCCAGGTGGAAATTTGAAACAGCCTTTCAAAAAACACTCTGATGGGAGTTTCCCCCTGTTGGATTGGCCTGGGATATCTGATTAAATGTCATAAACCAGTTCAAATCCAGGAAGCAAATTAATCAAGAACTAATTAAAATTTGAATATATAGGTGGGGAAATATTTCCCTATGGGTTCTAAACTGTGTGATCTAGTTGTCCAGTATCTTGGTAGGCAGTGTGACAATATTAGAATCTATGGTCAATATTATAGGTCAGGATAGGACAATGAAAATCCTGCTTCCTACAAAGAATTTTTAGAACGTCTCAAACCATAGAATGCCCTTCCTTTCTCCTTAAAAAGATCTCACTAAACCTAGATCCATTATAACTCGATCATGTCTCTTTCTTTGAAAGCAAAAATAAGGCTACTTGTTTACATATTTAGCATTCACTTAGTATACATGTTCCATGTATTTTATTTCACATGTACTATTTCAATATAACATTATAATAGCTCCTACTTTCTAAAAATGCAAATGCTTCCCAAATATAGGAATAAGTGTATTTCTGTCAGGACATGTCTCAGTGTGTGGATGGGCATAAGTACTGTAGAGAGGTAGGGAGATTATTGACCATCTGGTACCCAGTGGAAAGTAAAATAATTCAAAATTATTCAAGACTTCTGTTCTCTAAGAATTCTCTCATGTTATCTGCCTATTGCTTGTGTTTGTACTATATCGTGCTTTAAAAGGGTGAAGCGTATTAAACATTTATTTTCCTACCATCATCTGGAAGATTTAGGAAGTGCCACTTATTTCTAGGCACGACCCCTCTGCCTTCTTGATATACATACAAACATATATGCAACAAAAATGAATTTACAGTATTTTAGAAACCCAGCTAAGACCACGGTTACTTTGACTATTCTACATTGTTCCAATGAACTTTGGCAATTGATAAAATTGGAAGTCTTAGGAGGCTGAGGCAGGAGGATCATGAGTTTGAAGCCAGTCTCAGCAATAACGAGGTGCTAAGCAACTCAGTGAGACCCTGTCTCTAAATAAAATACAAAAAGGGCTAGTGGTTGAGTGCCCCTGAGTTCAATCCTCAGTACCCACCCAAAAAAATAAAAGACAAAATACAAAAGCTTAAAAAATGCTAGTTTCTGAAATTTTGCTTTATGGATAATGTAAGTTACTTGACTTTGAATGTTCATCTTCATTCAATAAATCATTCCTCAATGATATTTTGTTTTGTCTTTGGAAACAAAAAAAAAAAAAATTTTTGTCTTTCAGCTGAAATTATTTGACTCCAATAATGATGGGAAGCTGGAATTGACTGAGATGGCCAGGTGAGTTTAGGGACTATGGAAATGTTCTTAGAATAAACTGGTCCTTATCCAAAAGTCTAATCTATTAATATGTTTTTCTTTCAAAAGGTTACTACCAGTGCAGGAGAATTTTCTTCTTAAATTTCAGGTATTTAGCTTTTCCTCTATGGTGCATGATACTTTCCCTGACTAGTTAGAATATGGGAGATTCATCAAGAGAAATGTACTAAAATACAATGACTGCATCTTAACCTTTGCTCTCTGTCTTCTAGGGAGTCAAAATGTGTGGGAAAGAGTTCAATAAGGCTTTTGAGTTATATGATCAGGTAAAAGCTTGTTCTTTTTTTCTTGTGATAAAAAAACACTTAGGATAAGATCTAACCTCTTAAAATTTAAAGTAGGAAATACAGTATTGCTAACTATGGAAACAATGTTGTATAGCAGATCTTTAAAATTTATGTGTTGCATAATTGAGAATTTATGCCCGATGGTGACTCTCCATTTCCCTTTTTCCCACCACTGAAAACAACCATTTTACTCTGATTTCATGAGTTTGACTATTTTAGATATATCATGCAGTGTTTACCTTCCTGGGACTGCCTTGTTTCACTTAGCAAATGTTCTCAAGGTTCATCTATGTTGCAATTTATCGCAGGATATCCTCTTTAAAGGCTGAATAATATTCCATTATATATCTATACCTATCTACACACACACACACACACACACACATTTTTCCTTTCATGTATCAATGGACTTTCTGGTTGTCTCCACATCTTAATTATTGTGAACATTATTCCAGTGAATATTGAGTACTAACTAGTATCTCTTCATAATCCTGATCTTTTGGATAAATACCCAGAACTGGCATTGCTGATCACGTGGTTGTTCTACTTTTAATTTTTTGAGACATCTGTGTACTCTTTTCCATAGTAGCTACACTATTTTGCATTCCAACCAACAATGTACGAGTTCCAAATTATTCACATCCTTATCAATAATTTTTTTTCCTTTTGCTTGTTTGATCATAGCTGAATTCTAATAGGTGTAAGGTGGTTTTAATTTGTATTTATTTATTAATGATCAGTGATACTGAATGTCTTTCCATAAACTGGTTGGCCATTTATGTGTTCTTCAGACAAATGTCTATACAAATCTTTAGTCAATGTCTTAATCAGATTATTAGGTTTTGGGTTATTGAGTTGTAGGAGCTCCTTATATATTTAAATATTTTATTATTTACATGTAAGGAAATTAACACTGTATCTGACAGTTTGCAGATATTTTCTCCCATTCTGTAGGTTTCTTTTTCACTCTGCTGACATTTCCTTTGCTGTGCAGTCTTTGATTTGATATAGTTCCACTATTTTTGCCCTTGCTGTCTGTGCTGATGGTCTCAGATCCATGAAATTCTAGTGAAGAACAATGTCATAAAGATTTTACCTGTTTTCTTCTTGGAGTTTTGCAGCTTCAAGTCTTAAGTCTTTATTAATTTGGGGTTGATTTTTGTATTTAGTGTGAGATAAGAGCCCATTTTATTCCTTTCATATGGATATAGTTTCCCCACCATTTGTTGAAGAAACTATCCTTGCCCCATTGTGTACTCTCAGCATCCTTATCAAAGATCAGTTGACTACATATGGACAGATTTTTGAATTCTCTATTCTATTCTCTTGTGGTCTGTTTGTCTTTATTACTGTTATTCCTGTCTTTATTACTATTATTACTGATTATGATGGTCTTTTATATCATTTTAATTACTATAGCTTGGTCACATACTTTGATATTAGGAAGTGTGATGCCTCTTGTTTCATTCTCTTTAAAAACTGTTTTGGCTTTGGAGTTTTTGTAATTCCATGTAAATTTTAGTATCATTTCACAATTTGGTAAAAAAATGCCATTGGAGTTTGGAAGGTGATTGCATTCAATCTATGGACTTTTTGAATAGCATGCACATTTTAACAGTAAGCCTTCCAGCCCACAGCAAAGGGTCTTTCCATTTGCCTGCATTTATTCATTCTTTCATTAATGTTTTATAGTTTTCAGTACGTAAGTCTTTCACTCCTTAGTTTATTACTAGGTAATTTCTTTTTTTGGTACTATTGTTAAGTGTGATTTTTCTAATCCTTTTCAGATTTTTTTTGTTAGTAGTGGAAATTGAACTGATTTTTGAATGTAGATTTTTATATTCTATAACTTTACTAAATTTTTAAATGCCTATAGCTTTTACTGGAGTCTTTAGAGTTTTCTAAATGTAAAATTCATATTACCTGAATACAGGGAATTTTACTTCTTCCTTTTTTGATGTGGATGCCCTAAGAGTTTGCTTTTATCTGTAATTTGATTCTTGAGAATCTGGAAAATGTTCACTAAGGGAAAGTAAAAACCTCAACTCAAGGTTCATATTAAAAGAAAAACAGACTGTGAAAATTGTACAACCAAAGCATTCTTCTCAAATGTATGATGGCATGTCCCACATTGCACAAACCTTGATTCCAATCCCACCTTAGGACCTGTCTACCATGAGGCTTTAAACAAGGGATCCAAATCCTGAGCTTCCATTTCCTCATTCATAAACAAGTGAATGAAGCCTCCCACATAGTCAGTGGTGACACCTTGTGTGTGCAGAAAGACACTGTGATGACATCAGTTCTCGTCTTTAGCTTATTACTCTAGTTTCTCTGTTCCTGGGCCTGGGTTCTAGAACAAATGCCTTCTCCTGGTGTGACAGACCAGTGACATAGCTTCCCCAGGCCTGTGTCCTCACTTGTCACATGGATATATTTATGACTACTTATATTTACCATGGTATTATTGACATCAAGTAAAATAGAAAATGGGAAAGCACTCTGAATAGTTCAAGGTATCTTACAAAGTATTGAATGAGAGGCAACTCACCCATTTTGCAATGTCAGAGAGGTTAAAAATATTGAAGGTCTGATGTAACAGGTTAGAATATCTGCCAAGTATGCAACTGACAGACTTTCTGAGGATTCCAATTATTTCCATTGTACTTCACTTCATTCCCTACTACTGGAGATGGAGTTAGTTGTATACTGTTTTTATTTCTCCTCCCCCAGGATGGCAATGGATATATAGATGAAAATGAACTGGATGCTTTACTGAAAGATCTCTGTGAGAAAAATAAACAGGTAATTTAGTTACTACCATACCACTTATTTCTTTAATCATCTCTCATGGATCCATCCAAAAGCAACCACACTTCCATTTTGGAAATGTGCTTTAAAAATTTAATAGATAAGCAGCAGATTTCACTTCTTAACTCAATTTGATTCTGGCCTAAATCAGTGTAACTGTGATAAATAGATTTTTTAAACAATCTTGTGATTGTTCACATTTGTATGGGAATTTAATATAGTTCTTTTCTTAATGGATTGATGTAACAAGCAGTTTTCATCTCACATTTTCTCACTTGACAGCGGTTAATTAACTTTCATATTTCCTGGATTACAATGCCATCTATGTTCTATACAGGATCTGGACATTAATAATATTCCAACATACAAGAAAAGCATAATGGCTTTGTCGGATGGAGGGAAGCTGTACCGAACGGATCTTGCCCTTATTCTCTCTGCTGGGGACAACTAGAGTTGGTGGCCACAACCACTTGCTAGCGATACATTGTATCTAAAAAATAACTGTGCACTATAAAGGAGTAGGCTGTATTTTCTTTTATATCTGTAAATTTCATTGCATATAGATAACTATCCAGGATGTGTGGCACATTCTTTTCTGCTTGTTTCTATACTGTTTGTAATGTACAGTTTTTGTAACTTTGTGATTGAAAAGAAGAAAGCATATGCTTCGGTCAATCAGTAACCCAATTAAAAAAAATAGTCTAACATATCCTTGCTTTCATAAATACAGCTGGATGTTAAGATTTCTCTAAATATTCCACCAAGATTAAGCTTTAAAATTCTAATCTCTGATGTGTAAATGAACATTTGGCTCTGAATATGAAAATTATACATGCAAGTCAAGCATTTTTATTTTAGACAATCACAGAACTGTCCCACAAAATATTTCTAAGCTGTATTTCCAACTATTAAGAGGAATGTTCTTTGATTTAGTAAAATACTCACCAAATTACCAATAAACAGTTAATTATGTCTTTATGAAGTTAACAGTCTCACTAGAGATTTAGTTTATTAATCAACAAAATGTTTACTGCTTGAATCCATTCAAACTATCGGCTCAAGTTGATTTGGTGACAAGGGAAGGTAGCACCAGATAACATAAATCTGATTCTGCGCCTGTTTCCAACAAGTCTACTGTTTGAGAATATGACCTTAATCCATTTTCTAAACTATTTTCATGTGTTTCAGATATAATTATTCTAGTAAACTGCTCTTTATGTCATATTGTGTGTAAACTGATTAAATTTAATATACTGAGTATCCTGGTGTCAGTTTGCATACTTCCTGGATTTCTTTCTATGTAGAACTGTTCATTTCCACCAAGGGTATCTGCTGCCTCTGAAAATATTTTTTTCTAGCTATAACAACTCTATTTTTTACTACATAATTGAATTTTAATGTAAAATTCATAGCATCCTGATTATTGAATGTTATATCATCAATACTTTTGTGTATTCTGTGGATTCTATATTTCATATTGAGATTAAGCATTCAAAATAGTTCTATTTCTATCTGCAAATAGTTTCAAATGAGTTGAAAGTAGTATCAAAGAGAATGCTAATGTAATCATTTATCTTATCTAGCAAGGGGGATTCAGAAACCTTCTTTGACCCACATCTCAGTCACAGTTTCACGTTATTTGTAGCTAGAATATTCTATACTGGTTATAGTTGACATGTAACGGTTGGTGATTTCAGATTCTATGATTATGAAGCCAGGAGCGATGAGAGAATATCTGAGTGGAGTTTATAAAGTTACTGCCAAAGAATTAATGATGGTTCTGGGTCAACTTCAATGTTCCCTTTCAACACTTCCTTTTTCAATTCATAAAAAATAACAACAAAAAAATGCGAGTTATCTCTTTCCCTCAAGACTGAATAGAAGAAATCTGCCAAAAAATAAAATTTATCCAATGATGTGAGTGATAGATTGGCTTTGCGTGTAGTGAGTAAATGGAAACACTGACATTAGACTGAATTTAACTACTAAGGATAAATAAAGATAAAGATGACTTTAATCTCTTGTACTTGCTTCTTCTCCAAAATGTTAGTTGACATATAATCCATAAACAATCCAGGTGGGAAATACAGGATGCTCAAATTATTACAGCCTATGGAATCCAAATAAAGGCAAACTTCACTTAATGAATTATGAGATGACCTGTTGAATTAAGAGGTTTCTCTGACACTATACCTGACAAATTTCAACAAATCCAAATATTTGGAGTTTTTTGGCTAGCTGATATAACCAGATAGTTCTTCATGCAGTATCTTCCAAGGAACAGGAGGAACATAAAGAATTTTCCTACATTTCATCTATAGAAAAATAGCTACTCACTATAAAATATACACCAAAATTATATCAGGAATGGCACAGAAAAAGAAAAACACTAAAGACAAAATAGTACAATGGTAATATTTCTGAAAAGATTTCTCGGAAAGCTGATGGTAACAATGACTGTCATGTTGGCCTTGGCTCCTAAAAACTATCAGACAAAGAAATTCACATACCTCATCTAATCAGTCACATTTACTTATATGTTGACAGGCCTGCTTTCTAGAACAGAAAGCAGGATGAAGAATGGAAAAAAAAAAAAAAAAGACCTGAAAGGATAAATAAATGTAAGACTGTGAGCACAATGTCTATCTCACACCACCAAAAAAAAAAAAAAAAAAAATTCATTGCTAATTCCAATCTAAGTATAAAAGGTATGCAGACAATAACACTGAAGAGCATTTTCAAAATCCCAGGTATGAAAATGTATCTTAACCAATTAGGAAGAAACAGACTGAATGGTACTACATTAAAATTAAGAAATTACATTCACAAAAGTTTTTCTCATATTTAAATCACATTTCAATATAGTAGAGTACCTAAAGGCAATGGGGACACTGGAAAAAATGTTTTTATTTAATATCAATTTAAAATAATTATAGGGACTCGCTTGCTTCCCAAACAATGATCATCTCTATTAAAACAAACCATGAAGTGGAGAGAGGTAGACTGCTTGTCTAGGGCCATCCAACCAGATGCCTACATGAGCCCTCAGGACTTCAGACTCTACACCAGTGCTCTGGATCTTAGGGGTGCACCAGGATAAAGGTTAAAGAACTCTCAGGGTTCTTTAACACTGAGCCCCTGCAAGTAGAAGTTTCAAAGTCCTCAGCTCTCTTAGGTTACTGAGAACAGTCGAGAAGTAATGTGTGTCCCAACTGCCCCATCAGAGGTAGGATGGAATTCATATACATTCCTAAGTTCCGGTAACCCTAGGCTTAGGACAGTTGAAAGGTCATAGAGCTGGAGAGCCTCCCCTACCTCACCCCAGACCTGACACCTAATGTCTTAAGTGTCTGCTACAACTCCTAGAAAGGAGATTTTGATGAGACCCATCTGCTCAAGAGACTGAACTAGCCATCAGTAACACTGTTGTCCTCCCTGATCCCCAGCTTAGGCCTCTGATATTCACTGTAGCCCGGATTCATCTTGAATGCTACTATTTAGGATGTTATGGTTTGGACCAGCAGTCTCTTCCTCTGGGAACACTCCCGCAACCAAGTGGGTCCATCGGACCCTTTCCACCATGTTGTGGCTCCCCCCCTGGTCTCCAGTCCCACAGGCTCCCAACAGTGTGTGACCATGATAGGTCTTTTCCTATGAAGCCAGAAGGTTTCACAGCCTTTCCCTGAAGTGATTTACTATACAGTAAAAATGGCCACTATTTTTTAAATGGAGCTTGTTCACTAAAGACACTATTAAGAGAGAAAAAAAAAATTCAGAGTGGGAGAAGATATTTGCAACAATAAAACTGACAAAAGTACATGTCAAAAATACATAAATAATACTCATAAAAATAAATTTTAAAAAATATAGCGCAACTGAGTAATGTGCAAGAAAGTTTAATAGGCTTTTCACAAATAAGAGAATATGTAAATTTCAAATAAACATATAAAGAGTAATCAATCAGCTGTATCACTACTCAGGAGAAATGCAAATTTTAAAAAACAGGATCCCACCATATGCTTATCAAGAAGGCCAAACGTAGAGACTTTTCTAAGTATTGATGAGGATGTGGTACAGTGGAAATTCTCACATACTGCTTGGTGAGAGGTTAAACTGTAAATACTTGAAAAAACCATTTACCAATATCTACTAAATTTCAAATATGCGCACATTATCACATTATAACCCAGAAATTTCACTTCTAGGTTTTATCAAAATAATGGTGAAAGCTATGTACATATGTATGTGTGTATAAACATATATACATATATACTTTTCCTCCATCCAAAGGACAAGTATGTTCATAGCAGCACTGTATTTGGCAAGGCCTCAAACTAGAAACAAGCCAAATATCCACTAACAACAGAACTAATATATTATGTATATTCATATATAGTATACATTCAAAGGAATGATCTAGGACAATAAGAATGTGTGAGCAATTTCTACACAGAAAAAAGCCAGAAAAAGAATATATGTTGCATGATTTTATTTATACAATTTCTGAAGCAGATTAACTATAGTAGTGTTAGATGTCAAGACAGTAGTCTTAAAAGGAGGTGGGGAGTCTTGATGGAGGACAAATAAGAGGTTTCTAGATTTCTGGTAACATTCTGTTTCTTGACCTGGGTAGAGGTTACAAGTGTGTGTTAATTTTGTGATAATTCATGATTGGTACACTTTTTAAATTAAAATGTTAAAAAACTAATGGGATTTTTCAATATTATTGTCTCTCATAAAACCTTGTTATTATCTTGATTTAAGTTATGAACTCAAGAAACATGCAGTTGGGCCAACCTGAGCTTGACTTACTATGTGTTCTAGAACAAGTCACACAACTTGTTTGGACTTTGGGTAGTTTCAATTGTAAAAAGTAAAGGATTGAGAATGAATGTCTTCTAAGGCTTCTCCAGTTGTAAGATTCTACTATTTAGCAGGGCACAATGGAGCAGACCAGTAATCCCAGTGGCTCAGGAGCCTGAGGCAAGAGGATCTCAAGTTCAAAGTCAGCCTCAGCAAAAGCAAGGTGCTAAGCAACTCAGTGAGACCCTGTCTCTAAATAAAATACAAAACAGGGCTGGGGATGTGGCTCAGTGGTTGAATGCCTCTGAGTTCAATCCCAGGTACTCACCACCCCCCACAAAAAAGATTCTACTATTCAGTCACATTCCTCCTGCTTTAGTTTCCACAAGAACAATAAGGAAGAAATGACTGTCCCTCTATAATGGAAATATTTCCTGGTGGTTTCCACAAGTCAGTTTTAAGATGAACTACATTGTTAACAATAGACCTCTCTTTAAATGGCTACATATTAATTCTTCCATTAGTACAAAAGGAGCAGGACTCTAAGTGGAGTGACAGTAATAACTCTTCAGGTGACACGCTGATGTGACTATGGCCCAAAGGCAGTCTGTCATCAGGATAGTGACTATCCACAAGTAATATCTGTTTCTCTTTCAGACTCAGGAAGAATGTATAGTAGGGGAATCTCCATGAGCTCTATCTTTTATGGTCCTCTCTGCCATGCTCACAAGCTTAGCTCCCTCAGAAACCTCTTGTGATATAATGAGAAAAACTTCCAAGAGATAACTAATAGAAGGAAAAAAATTACATACAAACTCATAACAAATCAAAAATTTAAATACATTGTTAAGGTTCCATCAGGTAAAATGACAAACTCAAAATTCTCATGTATAGAAAGTGTTCAAACCCACTAGTAATTAGACACATAAGTAAAAGAGCTATCCTTTGTTTCTTATAAAACTGGTAAATAGTTTTCATTGTTGGCAGGTATTTGTTGAAATTGGAATCATCACATATTGCTCAGTGGGGTTTAAACCCATACACATTTTTGGAATAAAAATTTGGATATATATCAAGGGCATTTAAAAGCTTCAGAACCTTTGATTAATAATACTATTTCTAAGAATCTGTCATGAGGAAGCTTGGCGTGGTACTTCATGCCCATAATCCCAGCAGCTTGAGAGGCTGAGGCAGGAGGATCACAAGTTCAAAGCCAGCCTCAACAAAAGCAAGGCATTAAGCAACTCAGTGAGACCCTGTCTCTAAATAAACTACAAAATAGGGCCAAAGATGTGGCTCAGTGGTCAAGTACCCCTGAGTTCAATCTCTGGTACCCCCCCAAAAAAGAATCTGTTATGAAAAAAAATCTGAATTATAAAAATGTTTTATGCACACAAAGATGTTCATATAGTTTTATTTACAAGCCTGAAAAAAATAACCTTATATCATTTGCATGTAGAATCTAGGACTATTAAACTCAGAAGTAGGAAGTAGAATAGTGGTTTCCAAAAGTTAGGGGTGGGTGGGGAGTGTTGATCAAGAATTTTAGACAGAAGGAACAGGTTTTTGAGATCTATTGCACAGCATGGGAACTACAGTTAATAGTAATGCATTTTAAATTCCAAAATGTTAAAAAGAGCAAATTTCAGATATTTCACCATTAAAATGATATAGATCAGCCAAGTGATGGATATGCTAATTAGCTTAATCATTTCACATTGTATACATATATCAAAACATCAGACTGTCCTCCGTAAATGTACCCGTTATAATGTATGAATCAAATAATTTTAAAATGCATTGCCAAAGGACAAACCAGTAAGTATACTTGAATGAAAAAAATTTAACTAAAAATATGAATTTTAAGAACAAAGAATTAAACTATGCTACATATAAACCACAGAACACTAAAAATCATACTTTTATAAAAAGTAAGATCTGATTGGTCATATAATCTGAACTGTGAAAAGAAACGGAAGTGGCTGAGAAAACACTAGAGAAAAAAATTTTTTGCAGGAGGAGGGATTGAACTCAGGAGCACGCAACCACTGAGCCATATCCCTAGCCCTATTTTGTAGTTTATTTAGAGACAGGGTCTCACTGAGTTGCTTAGCGCCTTGTTTTTTTCTGAGGCTGGCTTTGAACTTGCAATCTTCCTGCCTTAGCCTCCTGAGCCACTAGGATTACAGGTGTGAACCATGGTGCACAGCGAGAAAATATTTTTTAAAGTTATAAAAATAAATATAATATTAATTTAACCAAAAGTAGGCATATGGATATATTGGTAGAAGTAGTGAAGGGAGTGTGTCTGAGTCCATGTAGTTTTGCTGACAGGTGGTGGGTTGAAGATGGGTATGGAAATGGAGTAAGAGTGCTAAACCATCATTCATGGAAGAAATAAACTTCTAAAACTGGAAAAATTCAAGAAATTTTAAATTAGTATGTTTCTTTAAAAAACCAGAAGTGTATTCTAGAAGGAAAAAAAGAAAGAACGAAAAAACAGTCAAAAGAGCTGAACATAGTTGCTATGGGAAATGATTGGTGGAGTGGGGACTATGGTAGACTCTATAAATTATATAGAGATCACTTTCATAAAAATAATTAAGTAAAAGAGCAAAAGACTGAAAAATTATTCCAAAATATGAATATAAGTTTTCCTTAGGAAATTGGTGAGCATGTCCTTTTCTATTCTCTTGCATTCTCACTTTTTCTATGATGATAACCAGGTCTTAAAAATGAAAGAGTATAAAAACTAGAAAGGCCATCTTTCATTTGTTTGTTTGATATTTTACAGTGTTTTTACTTATTTATTCTCACTTAATTCTCATAACAACCCATGAAGCAGATATTCTAATCTTGTATTAGATGAAGAAATAAAAAATAAGACACAATTGCTAACACTTTTCTTTTTTAAGAAATAGTCAGTACAATTGTCAGTACAAGATGAGTGAGAAGAAAACAAGGATTAATGTTTAAGGTAAAATAGAGATGGGGTATTTGTACTGAAGAGCATGCAGAAGTACTAACATCCTAAAAAGCCAGTGAAAACCAAGGTCATTTATTCCAAATCTATAACATTATCCTGAGTATATCCAATAAAACAAAATAAATGTAATTGATACATAACTGTCATAGTAAAAAGGTTGTCATGAGGGCAGACAGCATATAATTCAAATAGGAAAACTGAATTCTTCCAAGGACCTATTCAGATAAGGTAAGATAGAAGCTGGTCCCCTATCTTGGCAATTTGGGCAACAGAAATACTCAGTCTAGTGAACATGTTATCAGTGATTTCTATGAAAGCAAATGGCCTTTTTAAAAATATAGGCTCAAAATTGTAACTATAGACTTGAGTCTTTGGTCTTCTTATTATTTGATTCTCAGAATTATAAATTAGTCAACACAAATATGAAATTATACACAAACAATATTTTGTAAGCTTTATTTATCCTCTCTACCCCAAAGAATCTAGATTCTTTAAGGCTGAGATGGAATGTTGTCTCATGGGAGCCACTTTCTTTGAACTTCAGAAACATAAAGAATAACTTTTTCCTCCACACTTTAATACTACTGGAATAATGTATCATGCCCAATTGTTTATATGTCTGTCTATCCTGCGAGATAATAAAGTTTCAAGAGGGCAAGGGCTGGGAATAGGAAAGACAGTAGAATGAATTAGACATAACTTCTAGGTTCATATGTGAAAACAGGACCAGTGTAACTCCACATCATGTACAACCACATGAATGGAAAGTTACACTCCATGGATGGATAATATGTCAAAATATATTCTATTGTCATGTATAACCAAAAAGAACAAATTTTTAAAAAGATATTCACAAGTCTAATGAAAAAGAAATTATCAGAAAGGCAGAAGCCATTGAATTTTGTGTAGATTTCTTTCTTTTAGGCCCCAGCACAATAAGCATAGTGTAATATGCAACTTACATACTACTCTCACCATCAGGTTTCCCCTAACTTTCCAGATCACAACTATTGATGCCTCACTCTTCACTTTTAAGCACTTTTTACCTGTCAGCCTTTCTCTACTCTCATTCCTATTAAAAAAAAAAGAAAGAAAGAAAGAAAGAAAGAAAATTGAACAGGTGATATCCTATCTTATTCATCTTCAAATATATAATAGCGTCCACTCGCCAGGTACATGATATGCTCTCAGCAAATGCTTGTTAATTAACAATTTATTAAATGTGAAAATACTTGAAAGAAGACAGTCAATTTATATCATTTGTAGTCTAAATTTTACTGCACCCAAGATGAAGGCCAGAGTGGTTTTAGGAGCCCTTAGTCTTCCGGATGAGTCCCTCTATCATGTCCCACTCCTCCTCAGTGACCTGACAGAAGAAAAAAAAATATCAGCTTACAGGGGTTCTTGCATGTTTACAAAGTTTAGCATCCTAGCTGAAAATATTGATTATATATACAAAATGGCATTACCTTCCTTAGGTTGTTGAATTCACCTGACATAAATACTTCTTCTCCACCATCAAATCTAATAGTCTGAAAAAAAATATTAAAAACTCTGAAATTACCTTCTTTTTGAAAGCTTCTAAACCATTACCCATTCTCATATCCTAATTGGATGGAATATCTCCTTGGCATTTTCAAAGCCCAAATTTTAGAGAATAAAATTGATGATTAAACCTAAACTGATTTATTACTTTTAGAATCCTCTTTCCAACATCTCTACAATTTCAAAATTCTACCCAATCTAAAAGATCATCTTAAAGCTGTGCCTACCAGGGTAACCTGCAATTAATAAAATAATTTACTGAATAAATTTTATGGGCTAAAAAGTATATAGCATTTTTATACTATTTACAGTAAGTATATAATTTAAATAATATGATATGCAGCACTGTCAGAACTGCTTCCAAATTAAGGTTTCCCAAACTCCCCAAAAGTCAAAAGATGCAATGCTTACTGCTCCATTAATCCAAGAAGCATAATCACTACAAAGAAAAACAGCAAGGTTTGCAAGTTCTTCCATGGTCCCTAGCCGTCCACAGGGAATTCTGTCAATCACATGTTTCTCAAATGTCCCAGTTGGGTCCAAACGGCTAAAGGCACCCTTAAAAATTAACAAAACAGTTAGGTTTTGTGTGCGTGTGTGTGTTTAATGCAACTATTCTCCTACTTAAACAAATTTGCATAAAATGGAATGTTACTATGGCATCCCATTCATATCTTAGGCCTTGTGAGTAATAGAATTTCACTCAATTCTTTAACATTCACTTTAAGCCAAAACCGATTATTTTACCTAAATTTGAAATTTAAAAAAAAAAAAAAAAATCAATGGAGAACTCTTGCTCACACCCCTCATAGGTGAGAGAAAGGGTTCCCGTTGGAGGGATGAGCTGGCTGCAAAATAAAAGCTATGAAATTTATATATCAGAAATAAAGACAAAAGACAAGAATATCTTAAGAGCAAGGGCATGACTGCTTGAGCATCCAGAGAGGTCTGGCTTTAACAAAGGAAGGAGCCCGTACTTGCTTTATTTATATAGGTAGAGATCAAAAGGGACTGGAAGAAACTTCTTCAAGAAAAAGATAGGGGTGGGGATAAGGAGGCTATTTGGCTCTAGCAGGTCACTCCCTTCTCTGGTGCTTGTACTTGAACCTGAGCAGTGAGCTAGTGCAGGATACCATGTGACTCAGGCTTTCTCGAACAGATTTGCAACTGTGAGACCAGGTACTCCTGTCTCTTGGCTCAAACTTCACATGGATCTTACACCATTCATGGACGGTTTCCCACAGAGAACATAACCATTTTTACCTTAGTTTCTTCTTGGTAAAATGAGACTATGTACTTTAGCCACCTTACAAAGTTTTAAGCACCAAATTAGCAAATGTATACAAAAGTCCTCTGACATCCATAATTGATGGAACGTGAATTCCCACAGTGTGGGAAGGGGCACTACTGGTCATTTCATTTAATGAACGGAGAAAGGTGACTCAAGTAGGAGATACATAAGAGGAAGTTCCTTATATTCTCTTTTTTTCTCAAAATAATAGGAAAGGATTAAAACAAGCATGTTGGGATATTAAATTCATGTAGATCTTAAAGAAAAGTCATAACTAACTTAGCCAATTTGTTTTTGTGTTAATGATGTGCAGGAAATAGACCAAGATGAGGTACAGATGTGCACTGATTAATAAAAATGACTGGAGTTTTCTGTCTTAGAGCCTTGAGTTCTAGCTGATGGTTTTTCTCAACACAGTTCTGAGATAGAACACACATTTAAGGCTCCTCATAAGCACTCTAGTTCTCCTAGGCAGATAGAGCACAGGGACTGGTCCAAACTCTTTGTTCTAGCTGCACCTGCTAGAGAGCTTCTACCTTTCAGCTTTCTTTAATCTCTTTAAAACTATATACCTAATATTTGGGTACATGTCATATTTCTACTGCTAGACTGTAAGTTCCTTGATAACAAGAATTTTGTCACAAATGTTGTTGTATCATTCTCAGAACCTTTGTGCACAGTGGCCTCTCAATAAATGTATGTTAAATAAATAGTAAAATGCAAGTGATCTTTCCTAAATATTAGGGTCCAAGGAGTAAGTTTCTGTGACTGCAGAATCCTTTTCAGATAATTCTGAGCACAGGCCACCCTAAGCAATGTGTTTTAATAAATGTTTTTGAGTTATTTTTTTCCCTGATTTTATTAGATTCATAGAAGATATTAAAATAAGCTTCACTCTGGTAATTTTTCATTCCATTTCCACACATTAAACTGCTAAATAAATTGTTGTTGCCATTTCCATGTTAATATTTAATACTCCGGAGCTACCTTGACACCAAATGTTGTTTAGTATAGTTTATTATATTCTTATGCATTTTGGCTGGGGTTTCAAGCTATAACCTAGCTGAGATTATAAATTCTTGCTTTACATGCCAACAAAAAGTGTGAAAGTGAAATTATCTGGGGGTAATGTTAGTGAATAGAGAACCCATGGATATTCTGAGCAACATCTGTAGCAGCATTAGTGATAATTATGAGTTGCATTGAGTATCTGTAAGGATTATTAATTATAGGTGAAATGCATGCCTTCAGGAGGATTTTTAATCAGAGAAACGTAGGAGTTGGATGACATCCATAATTGATGGAAAATGAAAAGGCACAGGAATGAGTCAAAGAAAATGCTACCTATAGCAAGACCAAGCCTTCCTGATAAAATTTTAGGGCAACTCTTAAACTAAAAATATAGTTACATTTCCATGATTAAAAAAAAAAAAAAAAAAAAAAAAAAGATGTCAAAGTAACAAGTCTTTAAAATTTGGCAAAAATAAAAAAATACCAGACGATAACAAATTACAATAACAGAAGCAAATTGGAAAAGCATGACAATGCTGATGTTGTAAAAGATTCTAGAAGACAATGAAATAGACCTCATCATGATGTTGCACAGCTGCTATATTCCTTCCCACCCCATTATTTCTCATACTGAACAATGACAAAAGTTCTCTTCCGTATGACCAAGGCTTCAAAACCAGGCCTCCCTGGACAGTCCTTCCCGTGACACTCAGAATGCATCCATCACTGCTTCATTCTTTAATCATTCACAATGTTAAAATACGGCAATTAAAACTTACTTTGGTTTTTATAGGCCCAGGCTGAATTACATTGAATCGCATTCCATAATTACCCCATTCAGCCGCAAGGGATCTAAAAATTTTAAAACACACATTAGAAAATATTACATCATATGTTGAAAACACGAATAACCAAGATTCACTGCGTTCTTACTCCACACAAAGATTCTACCCCAGCAGGTACATACTAGTATTATTTCCTATGTTATAGATAAGGTAGTAAAGGTGAAGACAGATGAAATAATTTTCCCTAGGTCATATGGCTAATCTGTCAACCTCAAATGACTAGCCCCAGAGTTTGTGCCCTTAATCACTCTGTAGTACCACTACCATTTGTTTTAATGCCATTAATCATTTACATTGTAGAATAAGAAATTTAGTATCAATACAGATTTTTAGAGTAGGTATTCACTAAACATATAAAAATATGAGAGCTTCATGCCCTTCCTTCACATTTTCTGGAGTTCAATACTACATTTACAAAGTTCATTATAAATTTACTTACAGCCCTGGGCATTGGATTCCAATGTCTGTGGCATCACAAGTACTTTAATTGAATAAGTGAATTACACAGATTTAAAATAACCACATCCATGTTTAACTAGGCTTTAATATAATTGTTGAACTGAGTTTTAAAGGATATAAAAATCTAATGGAATCGTACTAAATGTTCTGAAGCAAAATATAACATTAATAGCAAACATGGAAACTTAAAGCAAACTGAAAAACAGACTTAACAGTTCTTTTTTTAAAATCTAAACTCATTTTATGAATTTATACTGATAATGTATATTTGTGTGTATATAGAAACAGTCTAGTTTCAGTTAATGAGTTAGGGTATATATAGATAATACAAATGAGAATATAAGGCAGGAAAGGCAAAGAAAAAAAAAAGGATAAAGAAATACAAAGGGACTAAGAATGAAGTTAACATCTAAATATATTCTATGTTGTATGTGATTGTAACAGGCAGGCCACACATTTCTATCCACTCTTTCTATAACCCTATATAAAAAAAGGCAAGCCTAATCAGTTACCCAGCTCACATTGCCCAAAAGGAAGAAGCAAGCTAATACACAGGAAAAGCACAATTGTTTCTGATACAAAAATCAGAATATTTCTTCCTTGAAAATTTATAAAAGGAAAATTGTATAACAATAATGTCTTTAAGACATGTGTCTGCAATGGATAAAAAAAGGGGTAAGTTTTATGAGACTATAAGATATATCTTACTACAGTCAGCACTTCAAAGGTCAATTCAGTAAAACCAGTTCAGTGGGATAGGGGACATGTGATCTAGTACAACCTGTCAATCTAACTTAGTCCATAGATGCATTTTATTTGTTTATTTTTTAAATTTTAAGTGAATAATAACCACGCATAATAGTTGTCTTCACTGTGATACACTTTTACCCTAGATGCATTTTAGAAAAATGGGTGGGCAGCATTTCTTCCAGGCAAATCATACATAAAATAAATACTGCTTTTCTGAGTAGTGCTCTTGATAATATTCATGACCATGCCTATCGTAGGCCTGTACTTACAGGACACCTACTCCAAATTGCTGGAGAAGTAGTAACTTTGTGTTTTAACAGAATTAGTCAAGCAGAATCTGTCATCCTGTGAAACACTGTGCAACTTTTTAAGAAAATCTACCTAGAGGAAAAGTCATCCTATCTCTGCTAAGAGGTGTGCCAGATAAATCTGTTTCGTGCTAGCACAGTCTATCTGCTCTCTTAAACTAGGTTATATACTGAATCTACAGGTTACATACTGAATCTACCTCATTTGATCAGCTCTGCATGTTAAGTTGAGGTACAATATATTCAACATATGTTAGCCATTATTGTTCATGCAACAAATGTTTATCATGAACACCATGGGCCAACATTCCTTAAGTACTGTGTAGTCCCCGGTAAGGAAGTCAGTGTCTGCTCTCAAGAGCATCTGAAGAGATGCCAATTTGGTTGTATACTGGTTATTAGACTTGGAATAGTGTAAAGTGTGTCACGGCTGTTTGAAGGACAAGGCACCCGCGCAAACTGAGAGGGCAGGGACGGCGGCCCTAAGGAGGTGGTATGGAAGCTGGCATTTGAAAAAAGATTAGGAGTTTGCTGCAGGAGATAATGGCAGGGAGGCAGGGATTGGTGTCTCTCCAGGAGAGGCTGGAGAAAGGTAGTCCAGGCCTATGGGTCAGTATGAGAAAAGGGCAAAGGTGCAGACAACATGTAGTATATGGGAATCTACAGGCCTTTATCCAGTTGACTGTGTACTATAAAGTAGGAAAGAGGGTTAGTTCAGGCTGCAAAGGAAAGCACATATTTATTGAGCATCTAGTAAGTTCAATTCACTACGTAGGAACACAACGAGAAGCAGCATGGAATCCAAGTCCTGAAAGGATATGAAATTGAAACCTCTAAGTCAGAGGTCCCATTGAAACAAACACTGACATTACACAAATACTATTATGTTCTTGTCCTTTATTTCCAATTCTTTCTGACATTAAAAAAAGGTAATTATTCGGACTAAGATTCAACTTCTGCATAAAGTTTCTATGGTTTGACTGTGTCCCTAAAGGTCATGTGTTAGAAATTTTACACTCAAACAATAGTTTTGGGAGGTGAGACCTAATAAGAGGTGATTAAGCCATGAGGGCAGAGTGAATTAATGTTAAATCAGGAACAGGTTAGTTGTAGTGAGAATGGCTTCTCATAGATCAGGCCCCTTTGCTCTCTCTTCATTTTGTGCCATGGAAGGATGTTGGAAAAAGGCCTTTGCCAGATGCCGGCAACTTGATATTGAATTTCCCAGCCTCCAGAATTATGAATAAATAAATCTCTTCTTTATAAATTACCTGATATAAATTACCCAGTTTCAGGGTTTTTTGTTTCTATTTTTGCTTTTTGGGGTGCTGGGGATTAAACCCGTGTTCTACCTCTGAGCTACATTCCCAGAGCTTCTTTTTTTTTTTTAAATTTTTAATTTTTTTGGTAGTTGTAGATGGGACAGCATGCCTTTATTTTGTTTATTGTTATGTGATGCTATGGATCAAACACAGTGCCTCACACATGCTAGGCAAGTGCTCTGCCATTGAGCTATAGTCCCAGCCCCCCTTCTTTTATTTTTTTTTTTTTTAATTTTTTTTAGATGTTGATAGATCTTTATTTTATTCTTTTATTTATATATGGTGCTGAGAATCGAACCCAGTGCCTCACACATGCTAGGCAAGTGCTCTACCACTGAGCCACAACTCCAGCCCCCACTTCTTTTATTTTTGAGACAGGTCTCACTAACCCTCCAGGCTGGCCAAGCTTGTGATCCCCCTGACTCAGTTTCCCTAGTTGCTGGGATTACAGGTGTGCACCACCATACCCAATTTAGGTATTCTTTTATAGCAGCACAAAATGGACTAAGATACAAAATAATATTCCTTTCTGTCTCAAACAAATGTGTACTGCAGATCTAAATGTTGAGTATTTTGGAACTTGGGAAGAAGAGAACAGCAATGCAGTTCAACAAGCACTGAACACCAGCGATGTACCAGATCCTGCTGGGTAATGAGGACACAAGGACACGGTCCCTCCTCGTAAAGATCTCACACCTCAGTGGGGATGTCAGCTTTAATGTTATGTTTAAAAGTCTACTGTTCCCTTTTCTGTGTCCCTGCTACATCAACATATTAAGTTCATCTTAGAATCTATTTTTCAGTGTTGTCTCCTCACTAGACTGAATTAAACAAAGATTTAAGGCATAGAGAATAAGTAATGATAAATTCTGTGTAATGAGAGGAAACACTGCTACAGAGGTGATATGACAAGAACCATAAAAGTAGACAATATATCACAGCAAATTCCAACAACAGCATAACCCGGTTACAGACATATAACAATATCGAGCACAAGCAAGGCCTCATGGTACACATCTATAATCCCACCAACAAGGGAAGCTGAGGCAGAAAGACCACAAGTTTGAGGACAGGCTCAGCAACTTAGTGAAACCCTGTCTCAAAATAAAAAATAAAAGGGCTAGGGATGTGATTCAGTGGTAAAGCACCCCTGGGTTCAATTCCCAGTAACAAAGAAAAGAAAAATAAAGTGTCTAGCATGTTTAAAGAAATGTGAAACAATTCAATGGAAATTAAAACACAGGAATAATGGATGAAATGGTGTAAGAATATAAACAGGTGAGGACCAGGACTGTTCTATTTCCATAACAACCACATCCTTGGTATCTCTATAAAGGCATGCACACAAAAACACTTAATTAAAAACACAAAGGCCAGGGACAAGTCTGTTTAGAATGCCATACTGAGCTACAGCTTTTATTCCAAATACTAACGGAAAATGAGCTAGGGTTTTTATCTAGGGAATATCATAAAAATATATTTTTTTCATAAGAATGATACTTCTGGTGAGAATGTGAACAAAAATAAAAGGGGAAGAGGAAGAGGCTGAAAGCAGTATATTGCAGGATTATTACCAGAAGCCAGACAAGCAATGACAAGAGACCCCATAACAACAAAGACAATGAGAAAGGCCAATTGAAAACAAATTCAAAAAGCCATCACAATCTTCCAAAGAAAGGCCACTAGACTTGGCAAGTGCTCATAGTATGTATTAGCCCCATTAATCTTACACAGTAGGTACAATAAAAGGATGAAGATGTATTCACAAATTTAGGGATGGCATTAGTAAAGACACATGAGAGAGTGAAAAAGACTGTAGTCCTATGAAATCTAAATAGTAGACACTGTATCCCAAGTGACTATTAAAATTTTTTCCAAAATTTAGTTTCTCAGTCACAGTAGCTGCATTTCAAGGTTCAGTGGCTACATGTGGCTACTGTATATTGGATATTATAGGATGTTTCCATCACTGTAAAAAGTTTTATTGGATAATGCTGCTACAGAAAAACAGGACTCATCCAGGAGAATGTGTCTTTTAATGAATCCAATTTGTCTTTGTTAGACTTTTCTCTGGATGGAGACCAGAAAGTATGAATTTTAGTTCCATGAGCTATATTCAGCAACAGGATTAACATATAGTGCTCACTTGTTCATGGCTTCCACACCTGCTTTGGAAGAAGCACTTGGTACTACAAAACCTGATCCAGACTCAGCATAAATGGTTGTAATGGCAAGAAATGCTGCTCCTGAAATATTAAAGGATACAGTCAATTAATAATACACCTACATCAATTTCCATCAGGAAGGCAGTATGTACATGAACAGGATCTGATTCAAGGGAATATCACAAAAACTCAAGTATTTTTAATTTTTTCTAAGAAAATTGCTGTCTTGCTACAAATCTTACAGATGGCCCAGTCTGTACATACTTAGAATTATACACCTAGTAAGTCAACACAAAGGCCCTATCCTCAGAGAAATGTTCCTATAACAGCCTATGTAATCAGGTGCTTGGTGTTCCCATTAACTAAGCATCACTTAAATAAAAATAAATAATAATTAAAATAAAATTATGAACTTCTGCCTTCAGTTATGAAAGACTTATCCTCCTTTTGTAAACACAGAAAAACTACACAAGAAACAGCTATTTTCAGACACAGTACAGGGGCAGAGAAGGACAGTGATCCCTGAGAGAAGGAAAAAGAATGAAATGAGCCCTAAAATCATCTTGGGTTTTAGCCTAAAGGTACAACATGGACTGTGGCATAAAGAAAAAGAATCCAAGCAGAAAATGGCATTCAGCTAAGGAGATGTGATCAGAGTTTGGGGAAGCTGAGGAAACTAAGCAGGGATGGCGTTCTATCATTCTTCATAGTCTCCTTCACTCTGGCCAAATACTGAGCTGTGCATGTGAGAGTGATATTCCACAAAGACAAGCAAAGAACAATTTCCAGGAAGCTGTTAAGTTGAACAATTTCACTTCTATGAACAACTATGTAAGTTACTGAGCTCACATAGGGTAGGAGACACGGGAGTTCTAAGCAGCTTCATTGAACATTCAGGGCTTTATGGAGAGAAATCAAAAAGAGAGCTCAGTGGAAGGGCTCAATTAGCCTGAGAGTAAAGGCTTCTCTATGCCTTAAAATGATTGAGCCAATCCACAAGTAATTTATCTGCTTGCCAAAATAAAATTCAACATATCTCAAAAGGAAACTCAAAATGATAAACACATATACAACAACAACATCTTTCACAAGATGCAATCAAGAATTGCTACACATAGAAAGACTTAGAAATATAACCAGGGCAAAAATCAATTAACAGAATCTCAGAAATGACAGAGAATACAGCATGAGCAAAGACCTTTAAAATACTATTATAAGCCAAACACAGTGGTGCACATCTATAATCCCAGTGACTTGGGAGGCTAAGGCAAGAGGATTGCAAGTTTGAGGCCAGCCTCAGAAATTTAGGAAGACACGAACTCAACAAAATAAAAAGGATTAGAGATGTGCCCCTGAGTTGAATTCTCAGTACTGAAAAAAAAAAGTTATCATTAACATGCTAAAAGATATCAAAGAAAAGAATATAATGAAAAAAAAGAAAACAAAAAAAAAATAGAAATAAACCAAATTTCTATAGCAGAAAAATATCTGGAATAAAAAGAATTAAATGAATGAGTTTAGCTATAGAAGAAAATATCTTCAAAATTGAGCAACAAAATTATTCAAAACAAAGGACAAAAGGGGAAAAAGGTGAACAAACTTTTTTTTTAAAGGACAGAGCATCAGTGACCTATGGAACAATCTCTAAGCTTCTAACATATATAGAATTGGAGTCTAAGAAGGAAGAAAAAAATATTTGAGAAACAAAAACTGAAAAAAGCTTCAAATTTGAGAAAAACTGCAACTTATCCTGAACTGAACAAATCCCAAGCAGAATAAATAGGGGAGGTAAAACACCCCACTAACACATATTACAATCAACCACTTAAACCAGGAATAAAGAGAAAGGCTCAATAGCAGTTGTGGGGTGGGGTGGGATGGTTTGGTAATCAAGGAACACCTAACATTTTTCATGACTTCTCATCAAAATATAAACTAGAAGACCACAGAAGGACATCTTTGAGGTGTGTGTGGGTAGGGAGTCAACCTTGAATTCTATATCTAGAAAAAATAAACTTCAAAAACAAAGGTGATATTTTCTGATACACAAATGCTGGGAGAATTCATTGCCACAAGACTTACACTACAACACATTTTGAAAAAAGCTTTTAGGCTAAGTGAAAATGAAAGAATAGATCATCAGAAAAAATGATCAATATTAGAAATAGTAAATACATAGATGTTATAGTCCAGATAGGGAATGTCCACCCATGTCTCAGGTATTAAAGGTTTGGTCCACAGTTGGTGGCACTATTGGAAGGTGGCAGAAATGTTAAGAGGCAGGAGCTAGTTAGAAGTAGGTCACTGGGGTTGTGCATCTAAATGGTATATCTCATCCCTGGCTTTTCCCTCCCCCTCCCTTTCTCTCTCTCTCTCTCTCTCTCTCTCTCTCTCTCTCTCTCTCTCTCTCTCTCTCTCTCTCTTTCTCTTTCTTCTCTGCTTCCCAGCCACCATGAGGTAAGCAGATGTACAACAACATGTCTTTCCACCATGATTATGGTTTCACCACAGGCTCAGACAATGAAGGAGGACGGCCATGGATTGAAATCTCTAAAATCATGAGTCAAAAGAGATCTTTCACTGGGCATGGTGACACACACTTATAATTACACAGGCTTGGGAGGCCAAGGCAGGAGGATCAGAAGTTTAAAGCCAGCCTCATCAACAGGGAGGCACTAAGCAACTGACTGAGACCCTGTCTCTAAATAAAATGCAGAAAAAAGGGCTGGGAATGTGGCTCAGTGGTTAAGTGCCTCTGAGTTCAATCCCCAGTACTCAACCCCCCAAGAAAAGAGATCTGTCATCATTTAAGTTGATTTTCTCAGGTATTTTGTCACAGTGATGAAAAGCTAAGAAACCCAGTATGTAAATGTATGACATATTCTCTTTTTTAAAATTTCTTTTAAAAGTAATTGACTGTATAAAGAAAAAAAGTAAAACACACATAAAAAAGGAAAAAGTAAGTACAAAGGGAAAAAACAGATGGTATAAAGGTATGCTACAAATAATACTACATATCGACTTCAATAGTACCTGCGGTATTGCAGGTTCTCCATAAATAAAAGAGATTAATGAAAGATGAAAAGACTTATCTTTAGTTCCAAAGAAATCAGTAATTTTCTATATTTTTAGTTACAGCACTGGAAAAGAAAGTATTCTAATATTCACAAAGAATCAAAATACATTTATATATTTTATAAAACATGCTTTAAGAAATTTAAATTTGAAAGACTATAAGAAGTATTTTGAAAAACATTTAGGTAAGTTTTTGTTTTCTGTTTTTTGGTTTTTTTTAAATCTTCCACATATTTGGTTTCTTTTTCCTTTAACATTTCTTTGGAATAGAAGCAAAACTCAGCACATGCTGGAGAACATGGAGGTGGAGGAGGGGGCAGGAGTACCATTTTGAGGATATGAGAAATAAGATCAGTGATGTGAGTCATTCTGGTGACTCCTTTTATATATCAAACTCAGCTTTTCAGATCTCTGAAAACTCCTTTGCTTCCAAAATCTTACTCTGTGAGAAAGGAGAGATGTGGAACACCAGTGTGCTTCATTACAGTGTCCTGACAACAGATGCTAACAGCATCATTCGTACACTGAAATTTAAAAACTACCTCAAAAGTGACAGTTACTCACGCAAAACAAATGCTCCAACAGAAAGTGCACTATCTCCCAACTAAGATTAAAAGGATGTTTCTCCAAATGTAATTTAGAGGCCAAAATGAAAGTTACTGCAACTTCTCCTTCTCCCTGTAGTTTTATTTTCTCGGTCTAGAAAATCCAGATAGTCCACTACCTAGAATTAAGTACTGCTCTTTTTAAAATTTTCCCTGAGCATAAACAGGAAGAAAACTTGGAAACTGCACTGTTCCAGGGCTGGGGTTGTGGCTCAGTGGTAGAGCACTTGCCTGGCATGTGTGAGGCACTGGGTTCGATTCTCAACACCACACATAAATGAAAAATAAAGGTCCACTGACAACCAAAAATAATAATAATAATAATGAGTGTGTGTGTGTGTGTGTGTGTGTGTGTATACACACACACACATATATATATATATATACTTTTTTTTTTTAATAAAAAGAAACTGCACTGTTCCAACAAGAATGAATGCTACATGGTGAGACAATTAGCAGTAGGACTTCAAAAAACAAACAGTGGTACCAGAAGTTCAAAGTAAATAATTGCCAAATTCCCAGGGATAGTCACCGATACACTTTATTTTTGTATGAAAGCCAGCCATTTCAATGAAAGTAACAACCATGGAAGAGATTTGTAAGTAGCAAGTTTCTAAAAGCCCAATACAGATGACAAAAATGAATTTATGTTATTTACTGAGGTCAAGAAAATGGAAAAAGGGAGCAGTGAATGAAACAAAAATTAGGCTATAAAAACCAACACAGAGCAGGGCACAGTGGCACATGCCTGTAATCCCAATGACTCAGGAGGCTAAGGCAGGAAGATTGCAAGTTCAAAGCTAGCCTCAGCAAATTATCAAGGCCCTAAGCAACTTAGTGAGACCCTCTGTTTAAATAAATATAAAAAGGGCTGGGATGTGGCTCAGTGGTTAAATGCCCCTGGGTTCAGTTCCTGGTACTAAAAGAAAAACAAACAAACAAACAAACAAACAAAAAACAAACAAACACAGAGACCAATGGAACAGAATAGAGAACCCAGAAATAAATCCATGTACTACATTACAGTCAACTAATTTTTGACAAAAGAGCCAAGAATATACAATGGAGAAAGGATACTCTTGTCAATAAATGGTGCTGGGGAAACTGAATATTCATATGCAGAAGAATGAAATGAAATCCCTATCTTTCATCAGTTACAAAACTAAACGCAAAATGGATAAAGACCTAAATTTTAAGACCTGAAACTATAAAACACAGGGGCAACAATTCAGGATATTAGAATGGGCAAGGATTTTTTGGATAAGTCCCCAAAAGCACAGGCAACAAAAACAAAAATAGATGAAGGAGATTATATCAAACCATAAAGTTTCTGCATAACAAAAGAAATAACAGAGTGAACATAAAACCAGCAGAATGAGAGAAAATGTTTATAAACTATTTATCCAAAAAGAGATTAACGTCCAGAATATGCAAAGAACTTGAAAAGCTCAAGAGCAAAAACACAATCCAATTTAAAATGGGCAAATTATCTGAATAGACATTTCCCCAAAACATACAAATGAGTATATGAAAAAAAGAATGCTGACTATCACTAATCATCAGGGAAATAAATGTAAATTAAAACTAAAAGGAGATACCATTTCGCCCCAGTTAGAATGGCTATTATCAAAAGACAAAAAACATTACAAATGCTGGCAAGGAGGCAGAGAAAGGAGAACTAAGCATGAACTGTGCAACTCCAGTGGGAGAGGATTCCAGAAGCTGGTCTCCCGGACTTGGTCTGGTGTGCCTTTTCCTTTCATTGCTTCTGCTTTATATTCTTTGTACAGAACCAAGCCATGAATAATAACTAAAAAAATATATAAAATTAAAAATTACTACAGTGAATCAAAATGCAGTCTGTAAAAAGAAATTTAGAAAAAATAAAAATTAAAAAAAATTGTTAGCCTGTCCTCATTATTTCGAAATAGAAAAAATTATAATACAGAAATATTAAAAAATCACACTGCATATTAAAATAATAAAATGTATATACGACTAGGTCCAAATTTCAGAAGAAGACCCAAAAGTTCTAAAAATATTGTTTCAGTACAAAGAATGAAAATCAAACCAGTCAATGAACAATTTTGGTGCCAACGGAGATAGCCCAGTATAGTATAAAGATACCTGGACTCAGATTTGAGCCACTATTCATCTACCTCAAGGAAAATGCCCCGTTTTGAAACTAATAATATCCTACTTTTTAATCATCCGTAACTTCAATAGAGCCTACATTTGACCTCCCGGCTACTCTGCTGCTTTTATTAAAATTTGACTCCTGGCCTCAAGGTTACAAATACATCTGTACCCACATCTCAAACCCAATTTCTGCCATCACCCTGGTACCAACATTTGGGTGGATAAAATCATAAATCCTATAGTTTCTATGACATCCCCACCCCCACGGACCTTTAGTACTTCCCCAATTTAGCCATTACCTAATCATTGTTATCATTACAAAATAGTGAATATAATGCTTCATTCTCAAGATTCAGTCATCCCAGTTCTCTCACACCTTCATACAACATGTATTCTTTTAAGACTCTTACAAATTCTGGGTGTTTCTTCTCCTTCTTTAGGCTTATAATTTCCTCCTACTCTAATTTTCAGATGTTCAGTCTGGACTATGATGTGAATTAATCACTCAGTTCCTTGCCATCTCTTAAGCCATTCACCCACAACCTCAACACAACTGCCTCTTCACTCTTACCTAGAGGGAGTTTGATACTGTTACAAATGTGGGTGAATGTCATTGGAAAGATTTGTCAACACATTTCATCTGGGTTCTCAACATAACTCATTAACTCTCAACATACATAGTAAGCACCTCCACCTGTGTTTCAGATTCACAGCTCTGAAAACTAGAATATACTTTCATTGACTGTCTCTTCTTTCTGCATCATCTTTAATACCTCTTTTCTTTGGGCCTTCCCCTGAGCCATCAGCCATGGTCCTATCTCCACTCTGAACGTAACTCTTCCTAAGACCCTCCAGTTTAACTTTACCCATCTCTAGAGGATAAAATCCACATCCCCTGCCTCTCCAGTGGTATGGTACCCCTTTTACCTTCTGAACACACAGGTTAAGTGTTGTTTGCAGCTTTACCTCTTCTATTACTATTGCTGGCAATTAATCTTACCACAATCCTAAGAAGAGAAATTTCATCTTTTGATGAGGGTTATAAGGAAATTTGTTTCTCAGCCATTTTTCAATAAAGCCCAGACTAAGCTAAAAAGCATCAATGCTCTTAAAAGTTAGCCAAATGCCCACATATCTTTTTAAGAAACTTGAGTAGCACTATATAATAGAATATTATCTATCAAGTAACAACTCTTCTCATTTAAATCTTTAATATATCACATTCTCATGTAGGTTGCAACTTGCAAGTTAAGTTACAATAAGTGATAACCAGGGTTCTGGCTTTTCTAATTCATTTTAATTATGGGTCATAGGCTAAAGTTCAGGTACTTGACAGTCCCCTTATAAAAGAAGCATTAAAAATACACTTATAGAGGAAATCAACATTTTCTTCAATAGCTAACCTGCATTAGCTTGGGCTAGGCATTATTATTAACAGAAGAGGCAGAGACAGAGAAGTAATTTGCCCCAGTACATAGGACTAATAAGTGATGTACTCAGGCTAGACCATTTGGTTTTAGAACCAATAATCTTTATTACTATGGGTTATGGTTTGGCTATGAAGTATCCTCCAAAAGTTCACCTGGGAGACAAACCAAGAAGGTTCAGAGGAGAAATGACTGGGTTATAAGAGCCTTAGCCCAATCAGTGATTTAATCCCCTGATAGGGATTAAATGAGTGGTAACTGAAGTAGTAGGGTGTGGCTGGAGGAGGTGGGAATTGGGGCATGGCTATGGGGTATATATTTTGTATCTGGAAAGTGGAGTCTCTTTCTCTCTCTCTCTGTCTGCTTCCTGATGATGTGAGCTGCTTCCCTCTGTCACATTCTTTTGCCATGATGTTCAGCCTCACCTCAAGCCTTGAGGAGTGGAGCAGGTCTTCTATGGACTAAGACCTCTGAAACCGTGAGCCCTCAAATAAATTTTTCCTCCTCTATATTTGTGCTGATCAGATCATTTAGTCACAGCAACAAAACAGCTGACTTGTAAATCAGTCTCTTTATGAAATTTCAACTACATAGTTAAAAAGAAAAAAGATTTCTTTTCAAAATTCCAAAGTCACCTTATCTTTACATTCTCTTCACAAAACAGCAAAGGCACATAGTTACTCCACGCTGGTTTAACAAATGTGAGTGAAATCTTCTACTCATCTAGCAAGGAGACTCTAGCAAAAAGGGATTTTAAAAGGATACTAATGCTGCCATAAAAATTTCAATTGGTTATTAAAAGTACTCTTTCAAATAGTCTTTAAATGCAGTTAAGAAAGGCTTGGACATGAGCCAAACAAATGTACCCACATGGTTCTTATATACTTAAAATCTCAACAGCACACACCGCACACTCATGCTGCTGACAAATACTCAAAGCCTATTCTGCTCTCCTCCTATTCTGAAATAGGACACAATTGCCTCCATTCTATTGTGAGTTATGTGGTCATCTTTGCCCTCTAAAGGTAAAGCTGAAGGACATAATTAAAAGAAGGGTTAAATATGTCCTCAACTACCTTTGTGTAGGTCTCTACAAGGTTTCACTGAATGAACAAAGCACCATCTTTGTGTTTCAAAATAAGAATAGTGAATAGCAGAGCCAGGACGCTAGGGCGGGAGGATCCCAAGTTCAAAGCCAGCCTCAGCAACTTAGCAAGGAACTAATAAGCAACTTAGTGAGATCCTATTTTAAAAAAAAGAAGAACGGTGAGGAGAAAGAATAGAAAGTGTTTAAAGGTAAGGAAGAAGGAATGGGTCCTGTAGATCTTGATGGGTATGAAAAGGAGACTTCTACCGTGAAACAAGAGCTATATGCAGCCTGGTTTTAAATGCTGAAGTCTACATTACAGCCTCTAATGAGAGAATCCTTCATTGAATGGTGGGGACTCAAGCTGGGCTAAAAGATTCTGACTAGCCTAGAGAAAAAATGACTAGTCAGAGCAGGCATAAAGGGGCAAACAAGAACATTCTGAAAGAACACAGACTGGACAGGTTGAGGGTGCTAGATTACAGAAGATGGGAAGAGTAACTGGGCAACCCATAATAACTTGTTAAAGAAGCCTTAACTGATTAAAATGTTTATCCATACTACTTCAACAAAACAATTCTTACTACATATCAAAAACATCACTTCTTGTGAATTTCAAAAGGTCCCTGTTGTTTACAGTAATCTAGTTATTTAACAGAAAAATTCAGTATTTATGCTATCCACATCCCCTGTGACTAGACCCTCAACCCCCCACATTAGTGTGTCTTTCTTGTGCTCTGATCTTCACTGACTGACTGTCCCAATATCCTTCCTTGACTGATTTCTTACATTCTGGGCCACTTAACATACTTCTCATCACAGACTACCACACACTGCGGATTCTGAACCGACTTCCAGAGTCACCCACATTGACACAATTGAGAGGTCTTAACACTTGAACTCTTTCACTGTTGATTCGTTGCTAGAATAGACCCTTTTGCACTGTACTCTCATTGGCCCAGGGGTCCAAGTTCTCCAAATTCTGTCAGGTTACAACATCAATAACTGACAGGAATCTGGGAAGAATAAAAACTGGCTTCCATCTTTAAAAAGTCTTACCTAATGTATTTTTAATGAAGCCCATAGAATTTTAATCTGATGTGATGAATAAAAATAGATCAAAGTCTATGTTAAAATGAAAGACAATAATGAGAAAAAAGTCAGACAGAAATCTAAGGGTCATAAAGATGGGCAAGAGAAGAAATAAAAGAGATAATGAAGCAGAAAAAGACAAAATGATGAAAGAGATGGAGATAAAGAGAGAAACAGATACCCAAAAATGAAAAATTCACAAAGGCAGAGAGATAGAAAAATAAAGATATGAGCAAGAAGTAGGAAGAGAGAAAAATCAGATGGACACAGAGAAGCAAAGAAGAGATACAAAGGTCCAGAACAGAGGAGGGGAGAGGGAAGTAAGCCCTTTCTTTCTGTCTCCCTCCCCAATTTTACCTATCTCTTCTGAAAGTAAATTAAAAACTATATAAACTGCAAATGTACATCATATCCACTATGCTGCAGAGGAGGGACCAGGTACTTCAATTTCAACAGGTGTATGGGGAAAGGATGGAAGTTATTAGTATCCAAAAACAAGGAAAAAAAACCTGTGCCTCAGCATCATCATCCTTCTATTTCTACACCCTTCCTCAAGCTTGGCTGCGGGTTAGCCATGTTGTACAGAAGACACTGAACCTCATAAGACAAAGGCTTCTGACCCAGTAGGGGGAACCTGGCCAGCTCCAGGCCTGCCTTTCTCCCCTTACTCCTCAAGGGCCATTCAAAGAGGATCAGGATTCTTCCTCCTTGTCCTTGTCCAGAGTACTCTCCACCCTCTCTGAGAAGCGCCCCCTCATTCAAGGTACAAGTCCAACTTATTCAGGGACAGAGTCTTGTCCACCTCTGCCTCAGGCATGTAGCACATGCAAGTCAGCAGTGTTTGTAGATGAATATAAGTTGGTCCTACATACGCAGGTATACATACACATACATACATTATATGTGTTTACTATTTATGTCTACAAAACTTCAATAAAGTTGTTCTTAGTACTAAAAAAAAATCTAGTAATTTCCACGTAAATCTGCTCTCCCTCTAGTGTTCTCCATCTCATTGATGTCATCACTGTCCAAACTGTTCACCCCAGCTACAAATTACTTTATCTAATTAGTAAGGCCTCTTGTTCTTATTTTCTATGTCTTCTACTTTATCTCCCATGCCATGTATACACATGCCAAATATTAAAAAATAAAATAAAAAATCTCCTGAATGGGGCTTTTCAAACTTTTCCATTCCCCACATTGTTGCCAGTAAACTTTTGAATTAAGTAACATTCTTTTTTTTAGAGAGAGAGAAAAAAGAGAAAGAAAAAAGAGGGAAAAAGAGAAAAAAGAGAGAGAGATGAATTAAGTAACATTCTTAATGAGATACTGTCAATGGAAAGAATTAACATCAAAGTCCCTATTTGGGCATTGGAAACCTTTCCAGCTACACCTTACCTACTTCCCCCGAGTGATTCCCTAGGCCTCTCTCTCCCCTTCTCTATCCACATCATTCCCTAAATGCTTCTGCTTTTTCCCTCTACCAGGCCTCTTTATCCAGGGACAACACATTTCCTAGCTCTCTTTTTCACATCTAGATTTTTTTAAAATTCAGTTCAAATTACATTGTATTCCTCAATAAGCTGACTGACCCTAGGGAGAAGTCATCATTTCTGGCTCTGGGTTTCCAAGCCCTTGAAACATGCAAACATTATGACTTACATCATAACATATTATACTTATTTAAGCATCTCTTCCATTACAAAGTGAGTTGTGTAAGTAAAAACTGTCTCATTTTTCTTTTTAAGTGTCCCAGGGTTTAGCACAGAACCCGTGCACAGGAGAGACCAAATAAATATGGGAAGAACAAACAAACATACCTTTCTGTGCTTTAATAAGCTGTTTTCCAATTTCAAGTGTCACATAGGCTGTGCCATTTAGAACTATGTCTGTTATGGTCTTCCAAGCATTGGGAGAGAGTCTTTCAGTAGGGGAAATAAAATTTCCTGCTGCATTGTTTATCACGACCTAATTAAGTGGATAAGGCAAGTTACATAAACTTTCAGAAAAGGAAGAACATTTTCCCACTAGGGCTTTTAGTTTTTAAGCTTATTAATCCAAATAATACAATATGGCTGAAGTTCACAGTCAGCTATTTAAACAATACTATGAGCCTGGGTTCAGTTTCATGTTCTTTGAGTCTGAAAATCTCTTATGTTATTTCCCAAGTTTAGAATCCCAACCCGTCTTTAAATTAGGGTAGACTCTATTATTAAGGGAGAAAAACAGGGTCAGGATGTTTATCATGTAACTACACTATTTCAGAGAATCTCAAGAAATGCCTTTGAATTTCTGGTACCATTTTACTTTAACTTGATGAAATTCTTGGTCATTGATCTGTTTCTTCACTATCAACTGCTTAGTTGTATGACAGATTCAATATTATTAGATGGTTTAAAAATATCATTAATATAGAAAAGTACTCTCATTGAGACTATTGGAACAAATAGCTTATTTCTATTAAATGCACCAAATAAAAGTGAAATGTCCATTTATATCTCAGGTCTTGGAAGAAATTTGGAATTTCCTGTAGTTTTTCTTATTTGTACTGTTCTCATCCACTGAGAAATAATCAAAAGTTATTGAGAAGAGCAAAGACCATGAATTATGTAAACTTGGACAAACTGCTCTTGTTATTTCATAATTTTATTACATAAAATGAAATCAAGTTTGTTCCATGATTATAAATGCATTTTTAAAGTATTCCTGCAAGAAAGGAGGGTAGTAGTCCACTTAATCTTCTCCCTGCTTTAAGCAGAGTTGGCATTTTCCTAGGGACAGAAAATAAGTGCTTCTCAATACAGCCCTTGCTCACATCAGAGTTTATTTCCTTTTTGCATCCTGATAGAAGTTATGAACTTCAAAAGACTCGCATTTCGGCTTTATCACCATTACGCTTACATCAGGAAGTCCTGCGACTTTGATCAGTTCCAACACAGTGTTCCGAACCATATCAGGATCCCTCACATCACACTGAATTGCATGAACCTGCATAAAACAAAAGAAAAAAGAAATCTATACTCCCCAGATGACCTACACCAAAAACATGAGTAAATTACTTAAACATGTTATAATTCACAAATTTAATTTAAATGACTCTTTAAATGTACCTTATTTCCAGTTTGAGAAGAAATTTGTTCTGCAGTAGCTTTCAAAACATCAATCTTCCTAGAAATAAACACATGGTACATGGCATGAGTTCTGAAATAACTTCATATTTTTCTTTTTAATTCCATAAGTCAAATGACACAGAGAATCTAGCTTAAAGTGAATGCATTTTGAGAAGATATGAGTTATATATACACACAAATCAATTCGAATGAATTCATTTTTAAAAGTTAAATTCAAACCATTTTTATATATCTGATAGCAATTCACTAAATTGGGCACTTTTATACCATTTACTTTGACAACTAAGATTTAAATTACTACCTTAATTACAATCATTGAACCTGTTTTTCCACCTAAGCCAGCTTTACAAAAATTAAAAATAAAAACATTCATGCTATAATGTTAGTAAGTTGTTCAGATAACCTGTAGGACTTCAGTCTTACGTCCCTGAAAGAAATGCACAAAATAAACCACAAATATAAATTATGTAGTATTAAAATGAAAATAATATTTTAAAACACTTAAAAACATTGCAACATTAAAAACAAAAATGTTCTGGTCAATGAGCATTTGCGAGTGACACAGTAACTGTCATTCAGATGATCTACCTAAAATTTTACACCACTTAAAACTGGAGGAAGGGGTGGATCTTGTGCTAGTCACCAATGCTCCAGAATTACATAGTCACAGGGTATCAGGATATGCCTAAGAAAGAAGAAATTCCTTCCACTTGGTTTTACTCTTCCCATATTCATCACAACAGATGTTTTGAAATATCTGTGCCTCTAAAAGAAAATGGAAGGCTTATTTCCATTATCCTGCTACAAGGTTAATTGTCAATTGAAGCAGTAATCACAAACACTCCCACTGAAAACAAAGCAGCCTCTACATAGTAATATTTAACTTCATACATAGAAAAAAAAATTCTATAGTCTGGATTTGGGAAAAGTAAACATCAGTTCCATAATTGTCATTGTTTCTATCATCTCAAATCATAATGACTTTTTCCAAGGAGATTTATTTAGTAATCTGCAGAATATTTCATATAAGTTTAAGATGCAAATCAAACACCCCAGCAAGCAGTGTTTTCAATACTGTGGCACATCCAGGTTCTTCAATAGACTCTGAAGCAAACTGCTGAGACAGACTTACCGGCTGGCTATCACACACTGAGCACCCAGGCTAGACAGAAAAGTTGTCATGGCTTTGCCAAGGCCAGTACCTCCTCCAGTAATAAATGCAACTTTTCCTTGAAAGCTATTAGGTGGCAGCATCACTTTTTGAAGGGGTGGAAAGAATTTTGAACGTGAAGCTTCCATGTTTTGATACAATATTTTTGTTACATAACTGAAAAACTGAAAGGGAAAAAAACAAAATGAAGCAAGTCGAACTGCAGACATATATTTGTACAAGAGATATTTTTAAATTTGTTCTTGAACTTAATATTAATTAAATTACTGGATTAATACAAATGTACTGCAAACATAATTATTGTATTTAATCAATTATTATTCCTTTTAGTAATGTAATGAAGAGCTTAAAAAGCATGGGTACTAGAGCTAGACTAAATAGTGTGGAATTTCTTCCTAGTTATATAGAAAACAGAAAGTTATTTAACCTTTCTGTGCTTCATTTTCATCTATAAAATGGCAATAAAAGAACTTTATCCTCATAGGATTACCTGAAATAATTATAACTATAGTATATAGCATACGTATGTATATATGTATACAACATATATGTATAGCACATTAACATGTACTATATGTTCTACACATACTAACATTACTTGCAAGGGTTTTACTTAAATTTTACTTTTAAAAAACTAATATAAAACATTCTTTTTTAAAAGAATAATTTGGATAAATATCACATTTCATTTTTTAATTACTGAAGAAAAAAATTACTTAAAAATTCTTTAATGCTAATTATATCAAATGCCTCTATGTTTTCTTCTAACCAATAAATTTAGAACAGATAAAATATTTCTTTTATATTTAATTTGGGGAAAACCAACCCATTTTAAACCAAGAAATATTAACTTTGCTCTATTTTATATTTTAAAAATTTATAATCACATTATATTTGAAAATCACTGCTATTCTCTCACATTTAATTTATAAAAACAAACTTTTAGAGTTAACATAATGAACAACAGGAGCTACCATTCATTAAGAAGGGGTTACCATATGCCTGGGTCAAATATTAAACTACGTAATCACAGCTACCACATGAAATAGGTATTATTTTTATCCCATTTAGAGGAAGGGTTCAGACATATTAAAACAATTGAGCAAGTTGCAGGAACAAGATTCAAACATGAGCTGACAGGCTCTGGAGCCCTCCTCTGATAACCACCTTGTATACTGCCTCTATTTAGTCTCCAAGCTCCTGCCTAATGATCACATAAGTGAGGTATTTGATATTCTCCCACCAGGAAAACAATCACAAGGTTAAAACTCCAGAGTCTTATTTTTTCCTGCTAGAGTATTCCTGTAAGCTAAAGAAGCTGCCATCAGTTGATCGAGGATATCCAGAAATTTCCCCTAAAGAAATTAATCAGAAATACGGTCAATAATTTAGAGGAAGGCTATTTAGCAACTGGAAATTACACAAAACATTTACGATGTGAAGTTAAGTTAAAAAAAAAGAAAGAAAGAAAAAAAGAAAGAAAGAAAAATATATAGTATGTTCTTAAATAAAAACAAATGCTCAGCAAAAAAGACTAGAAGGAAACAATAGCAGTAAGCAATAGATGGATTATTTACCATCTACCAAGGTCTCTTAGACTTTCCTCCCAAAGACTTCATATGGTAAATTCTGTTGCCATTCTCATTTTATAGATGAGGAAATTGAAGCACAGAAAGACCATATAATGCATTTTTAGAGACAAATACTAAGTATTTCACTACTTATTTGTATAGTTTTACTTAGTAATAAAGTACTTATATAATAAGTACTTTAATCCATCCATAACATGAAGAGAGAGCCTACAGAATTGGAGAAAATCTTTAACACATGCACCTCAGATAAAGCATCAATCTCCAGGATATATAAAGAACTCAAAAAAACCAAAAAACAACAAATTGGCTAAGGAACTGAAGAAATACAATCAACAAATACATGATAAAAATGTTCAACATCTTTAGCAATTAGAGAAATGCAAATCAAAACCATACTGACATTCCATCTCACTCCAGTCAGAACGGCAATTATAAAGAATACAAGCAACAATAAATGTTAGCAAGTATGTGGGGAAAAGGTATACTCATACATTGCTGGTGGGACTAAAAATTGATGCAACCACTATGGAAAGCAGTATGGAGATTCCTCAGAAAACTTGGAATGGAACCACCATTTGATCCAGTTATCCCACTCCTCAGTTTATACCCAAAGGACTTAAAATCAGCATACTACAATGACACAGCCACATCAATGTTTACAGCAGCTCACTTCACAATAGCTATACTATGGAATCAACCTAGGTATCCTTCAACAGATGAATGGATATAGAAATTGTGGTATCTATATACAATGGAATATTACTCAGCTTTAAAGAAGAATGAAATTATGGCATTTGCATGGAACTGGATAATATCATGCTAAGCAAAATTAGTCAGTCCCCAAAAACCAAAGGCTAAAGATTTTCTCTGATATGCGGATGCTAATTCAAAATGCTAATTCACAATGAGGGTGGGGGGGCTCGGGAAGAAGAGAGGTACTTTGGATTAGACAGAGGGGAGTGACGGGAGGGGAGGAGGCATGGGGTAGAAATGATAGTAGAACGGATCGGACATTATTACCCTATGTGCATATATGATTACACGACCCATGTAATTCTACATCATATACAACCAGAAAAATGAGAAGTTATACTCCATTTATGTATGATGTGTCAAAATGCATTCTGTCCTGTATAACTAATTAGAACAAATTTTTTTAAAAGTACATAAGTGATCCAAATCTAAGATCTGTCTGACTTCAGAGTCTATTCTTTACAGTTATTACCTCTAAGTGATGGGATTATGTATAATTATTTGTTTATTATTCAGTTTGGTTGGTTTTAGTATTTACAAAATCCACCCAGTGATGTTATAATCAGGAAAAATGTTATTGAAAGATAAATTTTGAAAACGTATGTAAAAAAATTGAAGATAAACTGCAAATCGGGTTATGTTCAATGCCAGTCATCATATTTCTCTTAACTTCATGTTGACACAGCTTTTTTTTTTTTTCTTTTTGGTATCCTTTTGCCAAAGCTTGATAATCTCAAGTAACCTATAATAATCTTTTTCTACATAAATGGCAGTTTTACCTAAGGCTGCCACCACCTCCAGAATTACTGCATTAAGATGATGAATCAGGAAGTTTGCATGAGTAGGCTGGTAAATTTGTCACTACCTAATAATAATGAAAAAAATGTATTCTAATTTTCCAAAGGTGCTACCATGAATATTTTTTACTTAGTTTGTGGAGAAAATTAGATGTGTGGCTTTATGAAAAATAACTAAAGAAGATATTTATATACAACTTAAAAACATTTTCTCAACCTCCTAACTGGTAGGGGAAAACTTCTAAAAGTAAAACATCACATTTGATAATAGTAATAATACTAGTAAGTATCTATAACAGATTATTGCATAACAAGATCTTACCTATCTTTTCTGATCTGATCAATACTGATCTTATGACTTCATCACTTTATCAATCCAAAAGTAAAAAAAAAAAAAAATACCCTGGTATACTATTTTAATTCACATTACCCTCTGACTATCCACAGCATATACGTGAATATAAATTCAGCCGTCCTTTGGCCTGTTCAAGGTTAGTTGTTCATCTCAACACTGAGATACATAGATGATCAGGTCTCACAGGATCACACTGTATTCACTCACATATTTCTACAAAGAAGAATCCTGAATAACCATAATTGTACTTGGGCATTTCCTTTGAATTATAAAAACTGGATACAAAATAGGCCTCGAAAGATTTTTCAAATCTTGCTTTGTAGTTTTTCAAAACACAAGTTGTATAGAAATAAGTTGTTTTTGAAAATGTAAATACAAACTAAACGTCTTCTTCTCAGGAAAGGAAACAATAATGTGAAGAGAGATCCTACAGAATGGGAGAAAATCTTTACACAGATAAAGCATTAATTTCTAAGGTATATAAAGAACTCAAAAAACTTAACACCAAAAAACCAAATAGCCCAATCAATAAATGGACTAAGGAACTGAACAAACACTTTACCAAAGAAGAAATAACAATTAATCAACAAATATTAGAAAAAATGTTCAACATCTTTAGCAATAGGAGAAACACAAATCAAAACTACTCTAAGATTTCATTTTACCCCAGTCAGACTGACAATTATCAAGAATACAAACAACAATAAATGTTGTTGAGGATGTGGGGAGAAAGGTGCACTCATACACTGCTGGTGGCAATGCAAATTCGTGCAACAACTATGGAAAGCAGTATGGAGATTCCTCAGAAAACTTGGAATGGAATCACCATTTGACCCAGTTATCCCACTCCTCAGTTTATACCCTAAGGACTTAAAATCAGCATACTACAGGGATGTAGCAACATCAATGTGGTTCAACTCACAAGTCAGCAACTCAATTCACAATAGCTAAACTACGGAACCAACCTAGGTGCCCTTTGACAGATGAATGGATTAAAAAAAAATGAGATACACAAACACATACACACACACACACATACAATAGACTACCACTCAGCCTTAAAGAAGAATGAAATGATGAACTTTGCCAGTAAATGGATGGAAATGGAGAATACCATGCTAAGTGAAATAAGCCAACCCCAAAAAACAAAAGCCGAATGTTTTCTCTGATATGCAGATGCTAATTCACAATGGGGGTGGGTGGACTATGGAAGAATAGAGTTACTTTAGATTAGAGAGAGGGGAGTGAAGGGCGGGGAGGGAGTATGGGGATAGGAAGGATAGTAGAATGAACCAGACATTATCACCTTGTGTACATATACAACTATATGACAGGTGGGATTCTACCTCATGTATAACTAGAAGAATGAGAAACTATACTCCATTATATTTGATGTATCAAAGTGCATTCTACTATCATGTGTAACTAATTAAAATAAGTTTTTAATATTTTTTAAAAGAAAATGGAAATAACACCTTTCCTATCAAGATTCATTTCCCTGGAGATCTTTGGTGACCTAAAATTCTTAAGACTCTCTAAAGTTCTCCAATTTTGACAATACACATTTATTTTTTAGTGTTAGAAGCTATAATCTGCCTCAAGAAGATTGGCTATGACTGGTGTACCTCCATCTCCAAACTTGTCACTTTCCCACATCATATAAACAATATCTTCCTCCTTTCTGTATTGCTAAATCACACGTCAACTAATGAGTCACAACCATGCTTCTAACATCAAACTGGCAATTCTAATGGTCATGACCTTATCTCTTCCCTGGAGGATAAACACTGTTGTCAACAAGAGTCACACCTAAATTACTTAAGGATTTGGGCGAGTCTAAAATGTCTAGAGTCAAAATCTAAAGAGGTAGATTGGTGATCCTAGGCCAAATGTGTCTTATAAAACCAAATTTGAAAATTTCAAGTCAATATTTAAATACTAGGTGAATTCACAAAATTCAGAGACGCTACCAACACTTGGGTCCACCTTCCTACATGATTCAGCATAACCATGCCTGTCCTTTGGGACAGGTCCTGGCTCTGCTTGGCTCCCAGGGCCCACAGGGAAAGTAAGCCCTTTTTACTGCGTGGCCTCTTTCATTTACAGAATCTTTATGAACCTGAGGTATTTGAGTATAGGACCCCTAGTCTAAATAAAACCAAAAGCAATACAGAAGAAGAAGGTGAGGGCTGGATCTTCATTTGTGTATGTGTGTGTGTGTGTGGGGGGGTTCTTTTGGCACCATAATATAAGTTTCTGAAATTTCATATAAAACAGATTTCTATAAAAATATTCTTTTAATGTGGTAAGATATATTTTTCAGCAAATTGTTTCACATCTGTAAAAATTTATATAGTAATAGCCTCTTACATGTAAGTTATGAAGATAAATTTATATTTAAATAAGCATTAGCTTAGCTACTTTACTACCACTACTATCATCATTGTCTCTACTAGTAAGGCCTCCATATTAAAATCCCATTCCTCAAACACAATGATATCCTCCAGAATCAAAAAGAAAAAGTCAAATTCTTGAGTCTAGCATTCAAACCACAGCACAATATTGCCTTGGCCTAGCTTCCACCTCACGGACTTTCTAACTCCTCAGCATTCCCAAAACTTGTCAAGCACTTTCATCTTCTAACCTTTGTTCCTGCTCTCTCTTTAACCTGAATACCCACTGTCTTTCTCAACCTAGCAGAATCAGCTTCCAAACCAAGCAAAAATGTCAACACCTTCCTTGAAACTTTTAGAAGTGCCTCCTCAATTAAATATGGTCAATGAACCTCTCCCTCCACTAGACTCTTGACTTCCACTGCACTCAGGAAGGCAGAACATACTTTATTCCTCACTGTCACAGGGTGTCTGGCTCCAATTAGGCATTCAACAAATGCTTGTTTTATTGGATGTAACACTGGTTGGCCAGGCTCCAATTCCATTCAAAAATGCACAGAAGCAGACATGTAGTCTTAACACAAATATACAATACAAGTCCAGCTCTTTGCCACTTATTTTAAAAAATCAGAAATCATTTCCAATGACCACAAATTACAGCATCTTAACTGTAAGCTTATACCAAGAAAATCAGAATCTATCTGAGTATTAATAAGTCAACTACAAATAGGAAAAAGGGCTTAGAAAAAGTAGCCCACACAAAGAACATACATATGATCATATTTATAAGTGAATAAGCTTGTGTAAACAAAGGAAGATATCAGTTTTCTCTTACCAGACTGATTTAAATTCAAAATTTCATAATACAGAACAAAACGAACAGTAAAGTCACTCACTCTATTGATATGAACTGTAGTAAGTTTGGAGATCAACTTGAAAACATTTATCAAAATATTAAATATATAAAATTATATTAAATATAAATATACTTTTATTCAATAGCTCCACATTCAGGAATTTACTCAATAGATAGACTCATTTGGGAGAGGTGGGAAAAGAAGCTCTGTTCAAAGATATATACTAAGTGCCAGGGTGGCGGTAAAGGGAAGTAGAGCACTTGCCTAACACACAAGACTCAGTTTGATCCCAGCAAAGCAAAAAAAAAAAAAAAAAGATAAAAATAAAATTTAAAAAATTTTATTTACAAGAAAAGAATAAAATACTAACAAATTTAATAAAAGAAATGCAAAAATGCAATATTTGTTAACTGAAACCTATAAAACATCATTTTAAAAAAATTAAAGAAGACCTAAATAAATGAAAAGATATCCTATGTTTATGTACTGGAAAACTTCATTTTGTGTAGAGGTTAATACACCCAAGATGATCCACCGATTCAATGATATCCCTATCAAAATCCCAAATGGGCTTCTGCAAAGGTTGACTAAATTACCTAAAATTGATATGTAATGCAACAGAATCCAAACAGCCAACAAGGTTCATTAAAGTATGGCTCTATTATCTACTAAAAAGAGAACTTATATGCTGAATATAAACATTGTTATATTATTGATTCGGTCATTCCATAAACATTTGGTGAATACCAATAATGTGAGACATTATGTGTTAAGTGAAAAACTCAAGACAGAGAAATATATATCATATGCTCCCATTTGGGTGTTTTTTAAAAAAATGAGAGTATCTTTGTACATATGCTGATATATATACAAAATTTGTTGGAAAAACCCATAAGATATTATTCATTATAGTAACTTCTTGGGAGAAGTTCTTACTGTATGGACAACTGTATATTCTTTGGTATAGCTTGAATGTTCCATATGTTCATTAATTAATGTCATTAAAAACAGTTAACACAAAACTGAATCACATATATGAGCACACAATACAGGAAGGGTGTAAAGAAAAACAAAGTTATAGGAAGAAGAAAAGTGGCATAGGATCAGTTTCAATATGGACATATGCCTTACTTGAAGTGTAAGTACTCTATATTCAATACTTGAATGTGAGCTTTATAATAGACAATGAAATAATTCCATTTCTTTTGGGGGAGGGGTTTGAAGTATATGTCAGTTTGGAACAAATATTTTTAAGTCAAATTTATTGATTCAAATTCCCATCCTAAGAACTTTACAAACTTGGCCTTAGCTGTAATATAAAAATGTCAGGTTGGTAAACACTGGCCAACCATAATTTTCAAAGGATGCATCTGAAAAATGCTCACTTTTGTACTACTAAAGCACCTCATGTATTCCCTGCACATACTAACCCTTCTATAGCTACATCCCACTTTATCTTGTCCAGTTGCTAGAAGCTACTGTCAGTGCCACAAAATTATTTTTTCAATACCCAGACCACTGCTTCCTCAGCATGGTGCACGAAGTTCTTGGCTGGAGTATCCAGAAATACAAAAGGCAGCTAGGTAGGATGCCCTCTACTGGATGTTCCAGTGCAGAAAAGGATAGTCCCACAGAATTAAGAATAGTCTGACCCTAAATGCCAGTAGCAAAGGTTAAAGAACTAAAGTACCCAAACTCTTCCACATCCACAGCTCACCACAGGCCATGGTAAGCTGGTGCTCTGTGTCTGTGTGGATTGCTTGAGCATGTCCACCCAATCTTTAACCTAAAGCAGCGCACTGCATAGAGGACACTGGTGTCTGAGCTACTGCAGAGCACAGACCTTGTTCCCACAGCAACTTGAAGGTAAGGCTGAGCAAATATAAAAGTGCCTCACTGAACTCCATGGCTAGGCTGAATCATGCAACTGCCAGTAGCAAGACAGAAATTACATTTTTGAATAATGATACATGTTATAGCAGGGAACATGAGTCCTTGAAAAAGTAGATGCTCTGTGCTATAGAGTGTACTCCCCATTTTTATCACAATTCTTATCTATCTGCAGTTAGATAGAGACCAAACAGATGTTTCCCAATACTATACAGTGGAAAGAGATGAAATCAGAGAGTAAATTAGGAGGCAATTTGAAACATTCAACTAGGATCTTCACTCTTGTCTGCCTTTCATTTGAGTCATCTCTTACTGATCCCCTATTCCATAGCCAAAACTAATGTGACTCTTTTTTTTTTTAACCAAAAATCAGAATCCCTGCTCTCCCAAAGGGTTTCTTTTGATTTGGGCACTTGCTATTGTGAAAAAGCACTAGAGATAAACGTGACATTATGGTTAGGTATACAAGCAAGTTTTATGGCATATGCTATGCCTCAGACCCTGTTTCAGGCAATGGCAATATAGCAGTGAATGAAACAGAGACAATGGTCGCTCCTTAGCGATATTATATTTGGGAGAACAAGGGATGAACAAATTAAGTGAAACAGATAGTATATTAAATGTTGATCTGTACTGCAGGGAAAAATTAGGCATGGAATAGAGGCAGAGCATTGCTACTTTAAATAGGATGGTCAGCAAAGGCCTCACTGATGTGACATTTGAGCAAAGGCCTGAAGGAGGTAGAGGATGAGTCACTCAATTTCAGGCAAAGGGAAGAATATATAGCAAAGGCCCTTAGGAGGAAGCCTAGTGTTTGGAGGAAGGGCAGGAGGTCATCATGACTGGAGTAGGAGAGAGGGAGTCAGGGGGAGGAGAAGACAACAATGAGGCAAATGGATCACACAGGCTGAGTCAGTCTCTAAGCAGACTTTCACTTTTGTTCTGAGCTGACCGTAAAGTCTGAAAAATTTTGAGCACAGGATTAACATGATCTGCCTTAAGTTTTCAGAGACATTTTCTGGCTGCTATGTTGAGAATGGAGGGTAGGGAACAAGGTTAGAGGCAGGGAGACTAAGCCATTTGTACAGCAGACCAGGCAAGACTTGACAATGGCCTAAGCCAGGATGTTAATCATTAGAAATGGCAAATAAAATTACTTGCAAATATGAAGGTCCAAGAAAATGAGGATGTGATCAGTATCACTACACCTAACATTGCCTGGTTCAAATCTTTCTTCTTACTTTAAGTCCAACCTCTTTATACTTTGACCTAGTTTTTCTAAAAATGGATAAATAAGTGGTCTATTTGGTCACTGAAAAGGTCAAGGCCATTCAATTGACAAAACTTTTTCTACCTGTCTCAACTTTACCTCAATACCTCTGCTACTTCTGCATTGTCTTCATGTTCTAGAAAGATTAAGATTTAACTGAGCTAGGAAGAAGAATTGAGACCCATCAGACAGGAGGCATTAATTAGGTGAGAGATATTGGAGCATTAAAAATAGAGACAACACATTCCACACACTGAACCTATAAATTAGCTTGCACCCAAATACTAACTGGCTAGAAGTAATAAGAGAAGAGCCCAGGATGGCAGTGTAACTAAAATGACTGGATTGACATGAGAAGACCCACATTGGAGGACTGAGGATAGAGTTCTAGACTTGAAATGCTGAAACTGGGCTCTTTGCCACACCTACTATAAGAATGAAGAACACTTTCGGCAATCCGCCTGCAGAATCACTCTGAAGAGACACGTATTAACTGTGAAGAGTCCTAAAAGAACCCTCCAGAGGGACATCAATACAGAACTCAATCTCCTTGGAAAGAAAAGAGACACCATGTTGACAAATGATGGAGAAACAAAAAGGAACTGGCTACTGTTCACACTGTCTGTAGCCACATACAGAACATGATCCAGGGGGAGATTCTGGGCACGACAAGATGAGGCCTGTGTATGCTTATTTCTCCATCAGCACTGTTATTCAGTGCTTGGGTAAAAAAATAGTCTTAGGGTTCGGATAAGGACAGGTAGTGCCTATTCAGATAACAAGCCCAGAAAGAAGAGTTAATCCTTGAAGGAAATGACACTGAACTTGTTTCACATTCAGCTGCTTTGATTCAGCAAAGAGTTAAAAACAAGGATATCGATATCAAGAAGTTCTGGTCTGCATCTATGTTCCCGAACAGTTCAGCAGACTGATGAATAAGATCTAAGAGTCATCCTGTTTCTGTATGAGGTTCTGGGTTAAGAGACCAACTAGTGATATTTTAGCGATTCAGTAAAAGACCACTACTCTAAGGAAGGACAGAAGGCAGGCAGGCAGGCAGGCAGGACCTAAACCAGTTTTGAAACAGAAAAAAAACAGAGTTTTTGTGAAAGCTTACAGATCTGTCACTGCTTTTAGGACACTGTATCTTTCCTCTCTATCCACTGCCTGATTGCAAAGGCCCATATCTCACACCATTCACAAATACTGAGGGCCTACTCAATGTCATTTTTTTTTTTTTTTTTTTTTTTTTTTGGTACTGGGGATTGAACTCGACCACTGAGCCACAATCCCAGCCCTATTTTGTATTTTATTTAGAGACAGGGTCTCACTGAGTTGTTTAGCACCTCACTTTTGTTGAGGCTGGCTTTGAACTCTAGACCCTCCTGCCTCAGCCTCCCAATCCCCTGGGATTACAGGTGTGTGCCACTGCACCCAGCTTGGTGTCATCTTTTAATAGTCTCCCGCCTCCAGTCTCTGCTCACCCCAACCCACCCACAATGCTGGTCTCCAGGGAACTCAAAATGTGACCACATTACTTCTCTTCTTAGTATTCTCCAATGGCTCTCAAGAGTTGCATAAAGTGCAGATTCCTCAGCTTCACAGAGCGTGCCAAATTGTCAGGACCTAGCTCTTGCCCTTCTCCCATGCCTCATCTTATTTGAAATTTATACTCGGGGGGAAAGTGCTCAGGGGTCCACCAGTTTCCTACCTCCCTATCTGTCATGAATCACTCCCCACCATCACTCCCACTTCATCATTCAAACCCAGAGTTCTGTCCCCCTCTCTGACACTCCCAGACAGAATATATAAGCCAGCAGGAGTCCCAGCGCCTGCTGACATTTCAAGATTCACATCACTCCTCTCCTCCACACAACTCCTCCTTAAATGCCCCCTTGAATAGTGGCATGGTCCTTAGCTCAGGAGTCAAAGACAGAGATCTGGACTTCATCATATACCACACATTTGAACCATCATTCCAGATCATTTTAGTCCTTAGTAGCTTTAACACTGCCCCTAGTTCAGGCCCTCTCATCACTTTTGTTTTGACTTCTGATCTCCCTCTCTCAAGTTCCACCCAATGAAATCATCCTCCTGCTTGCAACTGTGATGGCATCATATCACCTTCTCAGCCCCTTCCAATCTTCCATCTTTATCCCCAGCTCCTGCCTTCAACCATTCAACATATCTCCTAAACATTCCTCCACTTCAAGTCTCCCCATAGCCAGTGCCATTCCTCAGCTGAGGACAATCACTCAGGTTTGACTATCTGCCTCCACTCTAAACCCCAATTCCATGGCTTCAGAACAAAACTCTGATACATTCATGTGGCCAGCAGGCTGCTGTCTCTCACAGCCTGTTTCTGTATAAGGTTCTGGGTTATGAGACCAACTAGTGATATTTTAACGACCACTCTTCTGATAACCTCTAATTTGGGGCCTTCACACAGCCCACTGTCTGACATAGAACTTTCTCACACCTCTCCCACTGGCTGACTCCTCTTCATTCTTCATGACTCAGCTTAAATATGCACCCAAAACAATGCTCCCATAAAACTAGACGCTCTCCAATGCTGGGTGAGGGAGGGATAGGAAATGCTTCCTCCAAGGTCTGGTATTTCCCTTACCCCCACCTTTTTTTTTTTTTTTTTTTTTTCAGCACTGGGGACTGAACCAAGGGCCTCACACATGCTAGACAAATGCTGTATCATTGAGCTACATCCCCAACCCTTTTTAAAATCTGATTTTGAGACAGGGTCTCACTAAATTATTAAAGCTTGCCTGGAACTAGTGATACTCCTGACAGCCTCCCAGGTCACTGGGATTACAGATGTATGTAAACCACCACATCTGGTTTTCATGTCTCTCTTTCACAGGTAGTTCAGATATGTGGCTCCAGTCTCCTTTCTGCCTCCTTAGATATCCTATCCCTGTAGAGATGGTTTATCTGACTGGCAAATTCTGAGAGAATCACTGGGCATGAGAGCTATCCGCCCTCTTGGGAGCTAGCTGCCCTCAGAGAGCTAGTTTTGCCCTCCTCCTGAGTGGGAAGTCCAGTCAACAGTTAAGGTCCAGAAGGAACTCAAAACAAGCCCTAAAAAAAGCAATACTAAGGATTTAATCTTTACTCTTGTCTTTCAGTTAAAAAAAAAAAAAAAAAGAGATTACTTATTTTGTATCACCTCCAAAATCAACATCCACCCCAACATGCACCATATTATATCATGATGTCATTACACTGTAAGTTTTTTGCATGTAACAATCAGTGATTCTTCTCACTCCTATCTCTCTGGTACAGTGCCTAGCACACAGTAAATGCTCAATTTGCTACATAAATAAGGGAAGCACACAATATCCTGGCCCCCAGAAGCCTGACCAGTCTCACTTTTGCCCTCACATGTCACAAATTCCACAATACCCATACACTTGAATTTTAAAAAATAGGTCACACTCCAAAAAAGAATCATGCTGTTCTTCTGTGTGTATATGTTGTGTGATACTAAGGATTGAACCCAGAGCCTCACACACGGTGGACAAGTGCACTATCACTGAGCTACATCCTCAGCTTGATGACCTCTGAGGCCCTGTATTCTATTCCTGATTCAGTTCTAGGCTTCCCTCCTGTAGGAAGCCTTCACTGCCTCTTATAGACGGTTTCATGCCTGTATATATCAGAGTACAGGCTTTCAGTTTATAGATGTCTGGTGGTGACTCACTAGACTTTCATTTTTCAGACATTTTAAAAATATGTAAAGAGTTTACTCCAAACCAGATGTAATAGAGCTTATGTTCTAGAATGTTAGGTTGGAATGGCAGTGTGTGTCAGTACTAATGAATCTACAAAGAATGGTAAAGCTTTAAAAAGTTTCATAAAGTAAACTTAACCTTACCACAAATTCTGATATTGCCTACTTTATTTCAATTTACATTTTAATATATTTTGTGCTACTACATTGATTTCAAGGCCCAACAAGAGCTACTATTTGCAGCTTCAAAATATGAATGTGGCTTATAATCCCAGAGGCTCAAGAGGCTGAGGCAGGAGGATCACAAATTCAAAGCCAGCCTCAGCAACTTAGTGAGGTCCTAAACAACTTACTGAGAGCCTCTCTCAAAATAAAACATAAAAAGGGCTGGGGACGTGGCTCAGTGGTTAAGTGCCCTGAGTTTACCCCTGGTACCAAAAAGAAAAAGGATTAAAAAAAAAAATGAATGAAAGTTTTTCCCCATTGAAGGTAAAATTGTCTTTTCAATCAAAGACCACCAAAGAATACACAAAACTTAGTAGAAATGTAAAGTTAGCATTTCCTGATAAACTGAATGATCGAATGTCTTCTTCAGGGGAACCAAGAGCAACTGAGAACAGGATTCATATTTTTTTAATTATTTCATCTCCAGGACATAGCACAGGGTCATTTACTGCTCTCAAAAAATGTTTATGGTACTGAATTTCAGCCCACTAGCTAAAGGCACAATTTAATATACCATTTCACAAATAGGTCTTATGACACAGGAAACATTTCTCTTGGTTATAGTAACAAAATATTCAAATTAGGGGTTTTAATTGTAACTACTTGTATTTGCCCTCAAAAACATGAGGTTCCTGGAACAATCTCCCACTTCACAGATGTGAAGACTTTTCTTCTACTAGGAATTAAAACTCCAACCTCCATGTGCCAATGAGGGAAAAACCACATTAACAGTGGGCTCTCTGGCCTCAAAACCTCAAACCTCGAAACTTCCAGTTCTTTTAAGCAAAGGAATTTAGCAAATAAATCACAATTAATTTTTAAATGAGTTCTTTTTTTTCTTCTCAAACTGTGTTGTCTACTTGTTTCAGAGGAAGTGGGATATGTTCTAACTGACCTTATTATGACAATACTAATGATCTGTGTTCAGAAAAATAAAACAAAAACTGAACCTTTTTTTACCTCAGACTGTTGTAGATTTCAAATGAGGCAGTTCTTGGTGGGGTAAGAAAATAGTTTTGGTTTTGGGGTTGTTTTTCCCCCCACAATAGTCTATAACTTTATTTTTACAGGAAGAGGAAACAGTATCAACAAAATCCTCCCTAGTCCTGAACAAATCTCATTTTAAAAGTTCTCTGACTTGAAAGAATCACCATACCCATTCCTGTGTTCGTAACTGGCACCAATGCTGCCCATATTCTTCTAAAGAGAACACTATGGCTATCCACTCTTTCAAACTGATTTTTTAAGAAAGGTTTTTTAACAGTTGACAGATAAACTTTTCTACATCATGAGATGCACCTCTCCCATATTTAACCCTGGGAAGGGGTCTATATACAGTTTAGCTTTTGATTTTTTTGTTTGTTTCATTTTTACGTGAATTTGCTTTGTGAAAATTCACTGTACAATGTGGGGCCATTTCTGTCACATTCACTAAAACGGACTGAGAAGCGGGAAAAAAAGGGACACCCTCTGTTCAGAGATGCCTGCTCCAGGAACTGTATCACAGAACCAATCCAAGAAAACAAACTGCCGATTCTATAAGACTTCTTTTTTCTTAGCAACTACCTACAGAACTGCCAGCTATGATCTTAAGACCACCTTTAGCCTGCCAGCTGCTAAAAGTAGGTAAGATGCCAATGAACTTTCTTCCAAAATAGCTATTTCTCTGTCCTAATAAAACCTCTTGGTTCTCTGGACATACCAGCTACCCAGTGTGGACTGCAATCCAAATAAAAGTCCCTTGACTGGAGATTCGTCTCTGTATTTTTAACTTCTGAAGGGCTGTATGAATGACTGAGTTAATTAACACATTAAGGTATCTTAGCAGAGTTCTTGCCTAGCAGGAGCCGGGGTCTGGGTTCATTTTCAGAACGAGGGGAGGGGGTAATGAAGACTTCTGATCGTGAAAACACCAGCGCTCCCTCTGGGGACCATTCCCGACAAGGCCGTCTCACCAGAGGAGCTGTGACGTATCCTTTCCTACCTCCTTCCGCCTATTTACACACGACTTCGAAACTTGCAGGAATCGCGGAAACGGAAGACCGCGGGCCTCCCTATCCACCTACGCTCACCGGCCTTCTTAGGTGAAAGGGGACTGTGACCCGCGCCCGGCTCCTCGCAGTGCACGCGGCTGGGCCCGGGCAGCTGCGCGTCCACGCTCCTCGCGCAGCCCTGCGCCTGGGGCCCGGGGTCCCCGCTCCGCGCGTCCCGCCGCCTCCCCGAGGAAGGCTCCAGCAGGGCGCTCGCGGGGAGCAGCCGGCCCCTCAGCCCCTCCGGCGCCGCCTTACCCGCCGAGGGCCGAGGCCACAGGGCAGCTGAGACACCCGAGCAAAACACACGCGGCCCAGTAACGCCATGTCACCTCTGACACTCCGGCCGGAAGGCCCCGGGGCTTTCAGGCGGGCCCGGCAGTACCGAGTTCCGGGGGCCGGGCCCGGGCGCTGGCGGCTGCGGGAGTGCGGGCAGCCATCCCGGGTCCGCCGCGGACGCGATCTCGCGGCCTCTTGGCCACTTTTCCCCCTTGCCTAGACCCAGAGCGTTTTGAAGAGCGGGCATAGAGGTTCTGGTGCTCCCAGTGTGGGTGGACGGACACCGGCGCCAAACAAGGGTCTGCAAAATTGCAGAAACGCGCTACATACACCCCTTGCCCACCCAGTGCCAACACCCTTCTCGGTCATTTGTGTCTGTTCCTTAAGTGCGCGTTTAAGTCCATTGTCGATGGCGCGCTAACTCACAAACTACCAGCGGAACAGTATCTCAGATTTAAAACAAGGCTTCGCTTTTCCTAAGGAGAAGCTGCTGCTAATTTGCAGGACACACCGCCGCCTATCGCCGAAATGCAGTGTGGCATGGACCGTCCGGACAGTTTTTCTCCCACAGGAACTGATACACAAAGGTAGATAGATCCTGGAAGAACAGGGGCTTGAACGGCAAGGGTCTGTTTACTTCCCCCCAAATTTTTCCCTATTTTTGAGGTTTGGAAAATTTTGAAAAAAACTCGCAATCCATGGATCATAGAAATACTGAAAAAAATAAAACTTACATATCATGAATGCATTAGATACATATAGCAAAGTCTATTTTATTATGTACTATCAAAAAATAGGCACGAATCTATTTTTTAAAGTCAAAAAAGGCACACAAACATGGACCATACATGGTGCTATTTGTAGTCAATAGAAATGTAAAAAAAGGTCAAGCTTCAGCATTAAATCATAGATGCATAAAATTAACTGTAGTACATATTATGTTAATCATTTCATAGCCACTTCCTTTTGCTATTACTGTGAGCTTGGGTGTCACCATCTTTTAGATGATCTGCAGTACATATTGCAGTAAAAAGCGATCCCTTGAAGTTCTTTCATGTTTTTTTGCTGAATATAACATAATCATTCAAAATATGTGCTGACTGTTAATGTTAATGGTAAGGCTTCCAGTTGACAGCAGGGTATTACTAGGTAAGTTTGGAAGGAGTTTCGGAAGGGTGGGTTAATTTACCATTCTTTTATCCCCCCTTCAGCACAATAGTGAGCCTTCAACAAACATTTATCCAATGAATAAGTATTGATATTGTTGCCATTTTCTAAACATGGGAAAATAAAAATAGAGGAAAACTTGTAGCATCCATAGGAGCTACTAAGGAATAGACTAGAAGCATGAAAGAAAAATGCCATTCCAGAAGCAACAAATTCTTTCCATTAGGTAGGAGCCATGGGATATAACCAACTTAGTGCTTGGCGCTATATTACTTATGAAGGCTAATATTTCTCAAAATTCTTTTGGGTATCAAACTGCTCAACATCCTGTACGTATGTTTCACTAATCCTCATAAGCATTCATGAAGTTTACACTATTATTATCAACACTGGGGAAACCAAGGCAGAGAGCAGTTAGGTAAATTTTTCAACTTATGGAATCAGATGGAATCTGAGCCCAACTGTCTGACTGTAGTGTTCTTGCTCTTGGCGACTGTTCATGTACTGTACTGCTGAGGTTCAAAGTGAGTTATATGTCTCATGAGATGTGTAATGTTTAACAGGTTATACACTCTGAGTTCCTTATCTGTGAAATGCAGATATTAAGCACTCGTGAAGTTCTACCTAGGTACAGGTGAGATTATATATTTAAAACACTTAGAACAGAGCCCAGCACATCAACAACCAGTAAACACATAAAGAGTGGACCAGTGTTAATCAAAAACTAGAGGAGAACCTCTGACATCATTATTATAATAATGTTTCTTTTTTATGGAATCACAGGCTACATACAACTATTGAGCAAATTTAACAAGATTATATACTACATAGTATATATACCAAGAAAATATACTATCTCATGGGAAAAAAAAAAGGTGGGGGAAGAACCTTCAAATGCCTTGGTCAAAGCATTAGTACCTCATAATTACTCACAATACTATTTAAGATATTTGTTAAGAGAGTTTTTATAAAACCTGATATATAGTACCCAAAATCAGTTTATAAAAATGTATTTGGACAAAGGCTCACAACTTTTCTGGCCCAGGGGAAGAGGTTGAGAAAAGAGTGATTTGTTCTACCCAGCCTGGCAATGTAAAGACAATTAAGAATACAGAACTTACTTGGGAAGCTGAGGTAGGAAGGTCACAAGTCCAAGGCCAGTCTGGGCAACTTAGCTGCCCTTGTCTCAAAATAAAATAAATAAGTAAAAAGTTCTGGGAACGTATGGGCTGGGGTTGTTGCTCAGTGGTAAAGTGCTTGCCTGGCACATGTGCGACAGTGGGTTTGATTCTCAGTACCACATATAAATAAATGAATAAAATAAAGGTCTATCGACATCTAAAAAATATTTTTTAAAAAAGTTCTGGGAATGCAGCTTAGTGGTAGAGTACTTGCCTAGCATGTGTGAGGCCCTGGATTTAACCACGAATAAACCCTGGGTTCCTTAGCTTTTTGTCACTGTGAATAAAATACATGCAAGAATAGCTTAGATGAGGAAAAGTTTATTTGGACTCATGGTTTCAGAGGTCACAGTTCTTGGTCCACTGATTCCATTGCTTAGGGCCTGAGGTGAGGCAGAACATCATGACAGAAAAGCATGGCAGAGCTCAGTAAACTGCTTAGTTCAAGGCAGCCAGGACGCAGGGAAAGAGAGAAAGAAGAGAACATGTGTGCGAGAGGAGCCAGGGACAAAATATAATCCCCAAGGGAATGCCCCCAGAGATCTACTTCTTACTCCAGCCACCACTCAGTAGTGCATTCAAATTATCAATCCATAAAGTGGATTAATCCATTGATGAGGTTGCAGCTCTCATCCTTGCCCCCACCTTTGAACCTTATTGTTTTGGGGACCATAATGTATTGGTCTCCCAAATATGGGCTTTTCAGGGGACATTTATAGATTTAAACTATACCCATACTCGCACACACACTAAAAAGAATATGAGGCTAGCCACAAAGTGGCACACATCTATAATCCCAGCAACTCAATAAGCTGAGGCAGGAGGTAAATTCCCAGGCCAGTCTCAGTGATTCAGCAAGCTTCTAAGCAACTTAGTGAGACTCGCATCTCAAAATAAAAATAATAAAAAGGACTGAAGATGTAGCTCAGTGATAAAGCACCCCTGGGTTCAATCCCTAGTACCCAAAAAAAAAAAAAAAAAAAAAGTCTTAATTCTCCCTGTTGAAAATAAAGGAAGAGGTTCCCCTAATCCCTTTTCTTAGAGCATTTACAAATGGCCCCTTCATACCCACAGGTTCTGAATTTTGGAGTTCAACCAACCACAAATCAAAAATATTCAGAAAAAGAAAATTGTATCAAACATACCAACTTTTTTCTTTAGTGTTCCCTAACAATACAGTATTACAACTATTTACACAGCATTTACATTTCACTTGGTATTATAAGTAACTTGGAGATGATTTAAAGTATAAAGGAGGATGTATAGAGGTTATACACAAATATGCTAATTGTTTATTTACTTTTATCCAGGGCCTCATGCTCATTAGGCAAGGGCTCTATCACTGAGCTATACCCCAGTGCCATCATTTATATAAGGGACTTGAACATCTATGGAGTTTGGCATCCATGGGGATCCTGGAACCATTCCCTGGGGACACTAAGGGTACAGGACTTTTTTTTTTTTTTTTAAGTTATTGCATTTTGTAAAACTTGTGCTATGGTTTGGATCTTAAATATCTTCTAAAGGCCCATGTATTAAAGGCTTGGTCCCTAGCCTTTGGCATTACTGGAACATTGTAGAACTTTTAGGAGGTGGGGCCTTGTGGGAGGAAGTTAAGTTATTGGGAACATGCCTTGAAAGGGATATTGGGACTCTGGAACTTATCTCTCTCTTTCTCTTTTACTTCCTGGATGCTATGAGGTGAATAGGCCTCCTCTACTATGTGCTTCCTCTATAATACCATGGCATTACAGGCCCAAAGGAACAGGGCCAAGTGACCATGATCTGAAACCTCTGAAACTATGGGCCAAAATAAGCCTTTGCTCCTCATAAGTTGTTTATCTCAGGTATTTTGTTACAGTGATGAAAAGCTGACTAACACAAATTGTCATTATAAATTCTTTGTCTTCGAATGTATGTAAAATCTTTTTTTAAAAAAGGCTAAGTAAGCCTCTTGCTAGTAACCCAGCAATGTCTTTCTCAGGGATGTAAAAGCCATCCGTTTGAAATGTAATCCACAAGGAAGAATCCTCAAGGAAGACCTTATAGGTAGGAACCTAATATTTGACGGTTCTGACTCCAAGCTGCAAACCTATTTTCTGTCAGTAAGATATGATAAGTTTATTTTTCCTTTGGATTGAACCAGTTAGCTACCATCCCAATTACCAAGTAAATTTACTATGAACTATGTAACAAGTGTTGCTGCCAAGTCCTCTTGAGCATTAGTTATTATTTATCACAAGAACATGTATGAAGATGTTGTTTCTGCTTGGCTGTAGAAGGCTAAGCTTTTGTTATGTCTTTGCAATCTCTTCAGCAGATTGCCTGCATGGTCTGACACTTACTCAATAGTAAAACAGTTTCCTTTCTCTTCTAACTTTGTGGAAAGGTTGTCTGGAGTGGTAGAGATTTTGTCTTTAATTATATTGCCCTAATAGCAGCGAGCTCTGGGCAAAACTCCTGGTGCCCAGTCCTAAGCTGTTTAATTACAATGTCCTGTACTGCCAGGAGGATGAAGAATCGTATCTTCCAGAAATGGCTGGAGGGTTGCTTAGCCTTGTTTTGCACAGGGAGTAAAGTGACTGAGTAATTCTTTGACTGGTTTCTCATTACTAAAGAACATTAGAGGGCCAACCTGAAAGGAAGAGCCATGCTTACTTCTGGTGGGAAGTTCCAGACATGTGCCCACTGGCATTTTTAGAAGTCTGAATCTGTGCATGAAGAAAGAAACTAAAGTTGATAATGTTCCTCTCTCTGGTTTTTGACCCAGCATTGACTCTAGGCTGTACACCCAGGGATTGCTCCAGAGTAGAGCTTCAACTACTCTGTCCAGTATGGGCTCTGGGGTTCATAGCTGCACTGAGAAGCAGTTCATCTGGCTATCTTGTTGTCATGACTCTGCTACAAATTGGCATTTTGCTATTGGGCAAATAAACTTTTATCAGTTATATTTTCCTCAAAATTAGGAAAAATAGTGTGAATTACTTTACAATCACTAGAAATTCTAAAAATCTGTGATTTTGCAAATAAACTTGATTTGGCAGAAATATTATAGGCCACCTGGTATGGTACTAAGGAGGTCATTGAAATGCTGTTAAGATAAAATAACTGACATGTCTTATGTATCTCTGTGTTTGAATATTTCATCTAATTTACACATTTTAGATGATTATTTCTATGATTTTCAAAGTACTTTGCATTCATTAATTAGCTTTTGAATGACTTCTTCAAGGGAGGCTTACCCATGATCCCATTATATAGGCTTATTTATTCTTATTCTGTAAAGTCAGGTCTTACATTCCATAATTTGGGGTTTTACAGTCTTTTGTCTTTTGATTTTTTAAAAAATAAATTATGGCCAATCTGATTCAAAGTGTTTCAATTCATTCTATTAATTATACATAGATTAACCTCACACACACTATTATATTCACATATAAAGGTTAAAAAAGTATGTTAGTCAGCTTTTCATCATTGTGACAAAATACTTGAGATAAACAGTTTAAAATAGGAAAGATTTATTTTGACTCACAGTTTCAGAGGTTTCAGTCCATGATTGGCTGGCCCCATTGTTGTGGACTTGTGGTAAGTAAGGCAGAGCATCATGGTGGAGAGGGCATGGTGGAGCAGAGCTGTTCATGTCATGGCATCCAGAATGCAGGAGAGAGAAAGAGAGAGAAATCCAGAGATAAAATATACCCTTCGCAGGCACATTCCCAGTGACCTATTCCTCCAACTGAACTCCACATCCTAATAGCCCATTCTGCTATGAATATGAGGTTAGCATCCTTATGAGCCAACCACTTCCCAAAAGCCTTACCTCTGAAAATTGCTGCATTGGGGACCAAGCCTTCAACATGTGAGCCTTTGTGGGATGTTCCAGATCAAAACCATAACAACAAGTAAAACACACAGAAGTTAAACTACTTATTCTAGTAAAGTACTTATTGATATAATCAATTTCTAGAGTCATGAAAATACAACTTTCATCAACACATTTTCTCCATATGGTTCTCATTCCTCCAAACCCCACTGTCCTTCATGGTTCCAACATATGTAATAAATGGAAAGAAGGGTAAAAAAACTTTAATGATGGATAGTTTATCCATCACTATGTTTAATGCTAGAGATATAAATATGATTTTACAGTAAGTACATAAAAACATCTCAAACACCATGCCTACCTTCAAAAAATGGAAAATAACCTAATATTTTATACCTACCACATAGCATAGTATCTAATTTTCCCTTACAATAATTCCACAAGGCAACTATTATGTAATCCTACTTACAGATAAAAGCTAGTTTTCTTAGTTAAGGGTTATGTGATCTTGAAAACAAGTAAATCCTAGTTCTATTAAACCTATACTTTCACTTAATCTTAGTTAAACATTTTTGGCAGGGTTAATAGAATTTGAGGGAATGGCAAGAGAGTCTTTTAAATGTTCTTAAGATAAAATGAAGGACAAATAAAAATAATTTTAAAAAGAAAAAAATTGTTTTAAAAATGAATGAACCTGAGAGAGGAAATGAAGATTAAATAGGAGAAAAGGAAACTGATAAATCAAAACCCTAGAAAAATGAAAAAAGACGGGTTTAAGTACAAATGGAGAAATTAGTTCTAAACTAAAAAGTCAAATCATGGGGCTGGGGAGATAGCTCAACTGGTAGAGTGCTTGCCTCTCAAGTACAAGGCCCTGAGTTTGATCCCCAGTACCACCAAAAAAAAGTCAAATCATATCCTGAAGCCGAGATAAGAAAGCAAGAATGAGATATGGGTAAAGATTCTAAAAGAAAAGAAGTTTGTCTTGCCATTATATACATATGTATATGTGTGTGTGTGTGTGTGTGTGTGTGTATATAATATAAAACATATATATATACACTAAAAGCAGAGGAGTAGGGTCAGAAATTACAAGGCTATTCTTACATGGATTCCCTCAATTAGATATGATACCACAGGGAAAAGATGACCAGATTTGAGGAGTTTGGCAAAGGTCTGAAATCACTCTTCAGGGTTATAGAGAATGGGTTTCTTAAAAGCAGGAAAACACACCAAAGAATTTTGGTTGGTAATACAACTAATTTTAGAATTTAGGGTTTCCATTAACTCCATATCTTCTGAGATGGACAGATTTTTTTGCCTCTGTAGGGAAGGTTTTTGTAGGATTGACTCAGAGTTGGGAGCTTGGTAGGGCTCATAGATAAGTGAGTTGTAGAGCTGAAAGCAAGAGCTAAGATCTGAGAGTAAAAGTCACTCTGAGAGCTACAGCTCAGTACCAAGAACTCATGTGAGAGTAAAAATGATCAAACTAAAGATCCTGGTATCCAGCTTGGAAAGAAAGGAAGATAGAAGAAGACTAACAACCTGGGCAGTGGAGGAATCAGAGACCTGGAAGAGATTAAGCAGCAGGTATAATAGAAGTGAGCACATAAGCTAAAGACCACGAAGCTCCTGTCAGAATGCAGGATAATAAAGGTGAGGGTTCTGCTGATGTGAAGCTCTAGAGTGTGGCCATGCAAGAGGGCAGTACATGTCTGCAGATGAAAGTCACAGGAGCTGAGAAAGTGAAAAAAAATGTAAACCTAGTGTGTAAAATGATTTTACTCGTATAGCTTCTGATTAACTCAGAAAGACGGCAGGAACTGGGATAGAGTAAAGAACTCTTACATAGGTAACAATGTCCTCAGTGAATATGGACAAGTGATATGGACATATACGTGATAGGTAATACTAACAGGAGGTATACAGGATAGTCATGAAATGATCCTGGCCTATGAGAGATGTAAGTATGTAATATGCTGAAATGGATGGGGGACATAGTAACTCTACTGGTGGAAAATTGAAAGAGTGGAGTCTCTTGACCCAGAGAGAGCTTAAAGATGGGTAGTAGGATATGGCATCCCTAGGAGGAAAGATAAAAGCAAGCCAATAGTTATGCTCAATCTAAAGAGTGAAAAGATACCATGGATGAATGATACAAGGCCAAGGGCAGCAATCTCAATAAAATGTCAGTCTCCCAATTTCCTGATCTGAACCAGTTTTCCCATCCAGAATCCATTGGCTGAAGAAGAGACAGGGCTGCTGGGAAGAAAGACCCTACACAACACCATGACGAGAATATGTGGTGAAGACTTCCTCTGCCCCCTTTGTACTCCCATTCGTTCCCCCAAAGGGACTTGTGGCCACTCACTTGGGAAAACATGTGCTGAGGAAAAGAGAATGCTCATTTTGAGGACTGTTGTACATGATGATTACTGATACTCTACTAGTCAGCCTTGCATCACTATAATGAAATGTGGTACATGGGTTACACAGTTCTGGAGGCTCAAGTCCCATGGTCTGGGCCTCTGTCAAGGGTGGCACATCACAGTGGGAACACATGTTGGAGTAACTGCTCACCTCTCCAGCCAGGAAGCAGAGACAGAGAGAGAAAGAGATACGCAGGTCCCACGATCCCTTTCAAGGATATGCTCCCAGTAACCTAAGGACCTACCACTAGGTCTTACCTCTTAAAAGTCCATAGCACCTCACAATACCATCACCTTGGGGACCAAGCCTTCACATATGGACTTCTGGGGAACACTCATGCAAACCATAGCAATATGTTAGAACTCAAAATACTATTATGTCTACCAGTTAGAGTAGAGGTATACAAGAGTCAGATAGTGAAGTCCTTACCCATATGGTGGCATATAGCAGAGTACATGGGGCACACAAACCTCTCTGATGGTCATTTTCCTAGTTTCCAAAAGTATAACAGAAATGAACCTACTTGTTAATTAGTCAACCCCACGTCAGTTGCTTGCCTATGATGTAAAAGCTGTCAAAATGGCCAATAGGGAGCCTCTAAAATTGCACCATCAACAAAGTAAATAAAAAATAATATAGAGGAATGGTAGTTATTTTGCTCTAAAGAAATCATTTTTAGAGAAAAAAAAAAAACAGTACTGCAACTGGACCAGGTAATAACCCCAATTAGGACCACTGTACACTATGTGAAGTCTTATGGAAGCAGCTGGGCATAGTAGCACACACTTATACTTCCCCACAACCTGTGAGGCCAAGACAGGAAGAAGCAAGCTCGAGACCAGCTTGGGCAATTTAGCAAAACATACAGCAACTTAGTGAGACCCTGTCTCAAAATAAAAAAGAAAAAGGACTGAGGGTATAGCTCAGTGGTAAAGCTCCCAGGTTCAATCTTCAGTATAGACAAAAGGATGAAAGAAACAGAGAAAAAAGTCTTACAGAAGCAGAGCAACATAACTTCACATAAGTGGTTTGAGATAACTGGTATGAGGAAAATGTTCTGTCCCAACTTTGTCAGAAAGCATAGTCTACTATGAAAGTATTCACATTCAATTAGCATAAGTAATTCCAATAAGATTCCTAGATATACACCTATATATCTGTTTGTTATAACTTGAACCTATACTAAATCCTGTGAATATGTACTGATCCCAAGTAACAGAAAATATTTACAAAATCCTAAATGCTCCAAACCAAAACTTTTTAAATGCTGACATGAAGCCACAAGTGGAAAATTCCATACCATGAAACTTTGTTTCATAAAAAAAATTATTTAAGCTGAGGATATTTCTCAGTAGCACAGCATGTACTCAAGACATGGAAGGCTTGGGTTCAATCCCCTGTAACAAAATAATGATAATAATAATAACAACAATAATAAAATTAAAAATAAATATCATATAAAATTACCTTCAGGCTATGTGTATAATGTATATGAAAGATAAATAAATCTCATGTTTTGACTTCAGTTTCATCCCCTGGATATCTCATTATATATATGCAAATATCCCCAAACCTGAAATAATCCAAAACACTTCTATCATGTTTTGTAGACAATCCTGTTTTGTATGACATCTCATCATCGATTTACTACTAAGTAATTGATTTTGGTGCAATTATAATCACCTATTTTATATTTATTCAATAAAGTTACACATTATATCCAATGACCTTATTAAATTCAATTCAAATAATTTGTCAACAGATTCTTCTAGATTTCCAGTGTACTCAGTCACATCATTTGTGAATAATGACAGTGTTGTTTCTTCCTTTCTAGTCTGTTTTGTTTTTCTTTTTTATTATTGGTTAGAACATTCAATAACATGTTTTCAAGGCCAGCCTTAGCAACTTGGTAAGAGCCCCTCTCAAAAAAATCCTAAATTCAATCCCCAGTAGCAAAAAAAGAAAATTAAGAAGACATCAGTCTGGGGATATAGCTTAGTTGGTAGAGTGCTTGCCTTATAAGCACAAGGTCCTGGGTTCAAACCCTAGTACTGCAAAAAAAAAAAAAAAAGAGAGAAAGAGAGAACAGAGAGATTCTTATTTCATTCCTGATGTTAAGGGAAAATGATCAATAATTTATCTTAAGTATAAGCTGTACTTTTTTTGTAGATGTCCTTTGTCAGATCAAGAATGATCCTTCTATTCTTATTTTGCAGAGAGCTTTTGTCATGAATGAGTTTTGAATTTTATTAAATGCTTTTTCTGTATCTATTAAGATGGTGGTAAGATTTTTCTCCTTTATAAAGAAATTATTCTGGTGAATTAGATTGATTTTTTTTTTCCTCTAGTGTTAACCCACCCTTCTGTTTCTGGAATATACCCCACCTGGCTATGGTTATTTTTTTTATAATACCACTTGATTCAATTTGCTAATCTTGTGTTAGGATTTCTGCATTCACGTTGGTAACTAACACAGACTGGTAATCCAAGCTTTTTTAAAGTAATATATTTTTATTTTCTGTTACAATCCACTTTTGTCAACTAGAAATTATATGGTCAAAAGTGTGACTTCGGGTGTTTATTTGGCAATATGCAAGAGGTGAGCGGTGTCCTCCTGAGGAATACTGGGCTAATAAGAGGACAGTTGGAAATGGAAAGTAGTCTGGCCAGTACTTAGAAAGGGATGAGATGAGAGTGTAACCTGATGAAATAGAAAAGTTTATTTAAAGTTGGAAAATATTTAATGTAATGAGTTGACTTTGAGGTGAAATCCTTATCTTCATCATTGTTAGCATCATTAGGACTGATACAAAGGAACAGCCGTAACTTAAGACATTGCAAATGCATGATCAGTTAGTGTATTTAATCAGACGATTTCCTCAAATTGATTTAAGGCTAATTTTTAAATTTATTTCCTTTCACAATCAGAAAAAGTAGATATATTTTATGAACACCTTAAAATAAAATACGGCTTTCGTTCTCTTAATGCAACACCCTTCAATTCATAACGCGCTGCTCCTTTTCTTACCACCAGGTGGCGCCCTAGCGCTCAATCGTATTCCCACCTCATCCCTCGGTTTCCAACGGGCTTGCGCGGCTGCCGGGAGCGCGCACGTCCTCGGGTTCCCGCGCATTGCAGGCGCTGGGACCGCGTGCACGTCGGCTATCCCCTGCGACGCGGCCGGTGGTCCGCCCGGGTCCTGAGGAGCCGGACCCATGTGGAAGCTGGTTCCCGCTGCGGGCCCTGCCCCAGGTAAGGGTGGAAGGGAAAGGTAGGGGGCCGGTTTTCTTCAGAGCCGCCGCTGCTGGGAGTGTGGAGAGCAACACTTCCGGTCCGCTCTCATTACCTTCCGGCGCTGCCCATATACCCGCCCTGGGATTCTGTGCTAGCGGGATGCGAAAGTCGGGAGTTTGCGTGAGGACACCGTCCGTGTTTTCTTCCGGGGCTGTGCGGTGACTCGTTCCAGCGCCAGACTGCAGCCGGCCCGGCTCACACGGGCTGCGGGAGCCAGCCCCGGCCGCCTACCTGTTGGGAGCCTGGTCTTTTGGACACACACCACCAGCAAACTACCAAAGCCAGACTGCAGCCTGACAATGAAGCTATCTGTCTGGGACATAGCGTTTCTTTCTTTCTTTTCTTTTCTTTTCTTTTTTTTTTTTTTTTTGAACCACATGGCAAACAGGAAAGCTTGCTTTCAGATTTGTTTCAGACCTTACCCAAATAATATCTGTGCAGTGGAAAAAGTTGAACCCCACCCACCCATCCACACACTTTCCTGCACTTCCAGCAGTAGAGACTTTTCATCATAAGTTAACTGGTTGCCTCCAGTGTGTAGTTATTCATTGATGGAAGATTAAGCCAGTACCTATAATTGGGTCTTGCCCTCGGAAAGTTTACATATGATTGGGGGGGAAAAAAAAATGATCAGTGAAGAGTTGACAATGTATAGGAATGTGAAGATTAAATACTACAGAAATGCAAAGAAAAGGGCATCCCTGTGGCTTGGAGCACTGTGAAGGTAGAACACAAATTTTGTGTTGATGGGCAAATTAGAATTCCGTTCATTTAAAGAAACCTGACTGTTTTCCTATAGGTATGTTATAAGGAGAACATCAGCCAGCCAGGGCCTCGGGTGCATTCCTGTAATCCCAGCTACTTGGAGGCCCAGGCAGGAAAAGTTTTGAGACCAGTCAGGACAGTGTAGGGAAACCTAAAGTGATAGGATGCTTCCCTAGCATGTGCCAGACGCTAGCACTGCTGAAACAAAGACAGAAACTTGGAACAAATTAAGTTGAGCAGAGTGTGAGGAAATAAGAATTTGTGGATCAAGCATAACCCTCAACCAGTAAATGTTCAGAGGGCTCCACCCAACATCTGGGCCAGGCAACATTTATAGACAGAACATGGAAGTGACATACAAAACAGCTTGATTAGTTCCACCTCAGCACTTGCCTCATTTGGGCATAGTGTGATGAGACATGTAACCTTGGTCTGATCAGCTGCAGACACTCTAATAGACTGATACTAAGGTTGTGGTTCACTATTTACATTTGGAGGGTCATAACCTCTTCTCATAATCTAATGCAAGCTGTGGACCAGTCCCCTGCTCCATTATTGTGTTGTGTGGTAAACCAACACAAAGTTTTTTTCTTGAAACTGTCCAGATTATGAATCTGTGATTAACAGGATATATAGTCCAAATTACTTATTAGAATGGAGATCAGGGCTTTCCTGGGCTCTTTTCCAAATGTCTAGCATCTGCTCCAATCATCCTACCATTGTGGTAATGGAATCCCCTACTTCTAAGCTAAATTCCAACATATATCCTTCAGCAATTTGTGATTTACAACATGTTTTTAAAACTAATAACCTTTTCCCACTGATGCTACCTTTAACCTAAAAACAGAAGTCCCCAAAATATGCATCTGAATCCCATCCAGACTTTATTATCTTGATCTATATTACTTATTCCTAACCCATTTAATACCTTTTATTTATTGGTTTATGTTTGAATGCTTTCTAATTATTCAATTATATTAATTGCAAATTAATGGGTTTCGCTGTATCACTTCCATATGTACATTTATTATTTTGGGATTTGTTGTTTTTTTTTTTTTTTTTTTGGTGGTACTGGGGATGGAACTCACAGGTACTTTACCACTGAGCTACATTCCCAGCCTTTTTTTTTTTTTTAAATACACTTAGTTGCCCAGGTGGGCCTCACAAACTTGTGATCCTCCTGGTTAGGCCTCCTGAGTTGCTGGGGTTACAGGTGTACACCACACCTGGCTACACGTGATGCTTTGATTATATCCGCCCTCTTTAGTACCCTCCAGTCTCCTTCCCCTTCCCTGACAGTCCATTTTCTATTTTCAGGTCTTTTTTTTTTTTTTCCCCCGTTTTAAAAACATGTAGTACTTAATTTTTCTGTGTCTGGCTAATTTCACTTAATAGGAAAACCTCCATTTCTATTCGTTTTCCTGCAAATGGCATTCCAGTCTTTTTTATGACTGAATGAATTTCATTCTGTATATATACCATATATTTTTTTTAATTCATTTATTGGTGGGCACCTAGGCTGATTTCCTATCTTGGCTTTTGTGAACAGTGCCACAATGAACATCGATATGCAGGTATCTCTTGCTTGCTGACTTCACCAGGAGTTGTATAGCTGGATTATAACTTTCTTTTTTTTTTTTTTCTTAGTTTGTACAATTTATATCTAAACGTTGTAAATTAAATGCACAACTTAAAATACAAAAGGTATGTACAAGTAGAGAGTGGGATCTCTCTTAACTAATGTCAGGATCCAAATCTTTTTTTAAATTTTTTTGTTCTAATTGGTTTTACATCCCCACCGCCCTACCCCTGCCCTCACTCCCCTCTGCTTAATCTAAAGTTCCTTCATTCTTCCCTACCCACCCCCCACTATGGATCAGCATCCACTTATCAGAGAAAACATTCGGCCTTTGGTTTTTTTTGGGATTGGCTTATTTCACTTAGCATGATATTCTTTAGTTCCATCCATTTAACAGCTTATGCCATAATTTCACTCTTCTTTAAGGCTGAGTGATATTCCATTATGTATATGTACCACAGTTTCTTTATTCATTCATCTGTTCAAGGTCATCTAAGTGGTTCCTTAGTTGAGCTATTGGGAATTGAGCTGCTGTAAACATTGATGTGCCTGCCTCACTGTTTTATGTCGATTTTTAAGTTCCCTGGGAATAAACCGACAAGCGGAATAACATTCAAATAGTGGTTCCATTCCAAGTTTTCTGAGGAATCTCCATACCGCTTTCCAGCGTGACTGCACTAATTTGCAGTCCCACCAGCAATGTATGAGTGTACCTTTTTCCCCACATCCTTGAAAACATTTATTGTTGCTTGTATTCTTGATAATTGCCTTTCTGACTGGAGTCAGAATGCAAATCATTGCATTTCTCTAATTCCAAGAGATGATGAATGTTTTTTCATTTGTTGATTGATTTTATTTCTTCTGTGAAGATCCTTAGCCCATTTATTGATTGGGTTATTTGGTTTTTTGGTTTTGAGTTCTTAATGTATCCTGGAGATTAGTACTCTATCTGAAATGTGTGGTGGTAGAGATTTTTTCCCATTCTGTAGGCTCCCTCTTCACGTTATTGATTGTTTCCTTGACTGAGAAGAAGCTTTTGAGTTTGAATCCATCCCATTTATTGATTCTTAATTTTACTTCTTGTGCTTCAGGAGTCTTGGTAAAGAAGTCAGGTCCTAAGCTGACATGTTGAAGATTTAGGCCTACTTTTTCTTTTGTTAGGTGCAGGGTCTCTGTTCTAGTGCGCTAAGTCTTTGATCCACTTTGAGTTGATTTTTGTGCATGGTTAGAGAGATTTTAATTTCATTTTGTTACATATGAATTTCCAGTTTTCCCAGTACCATTTGTTGAAGAGGCTGTCTTTTCTCCAATATACGTTTTTGGTGCCTTTGTCTAGTAGGAGATAACTATTTATGCGAGTTTATCTCTGTCTTCTGTTCTGTACCATTGATCTACATGTGTATTTTGGTGCCAGTACCATGCTGTTTTTGTTACTGTTGTTCTGTGGTATAGTTTAAGGTCTGGTAGTGTGGTGCCTCTTGCTTCATTCTTCTTGCTAGGGATGAATTGTAACTTTTAGACTTTTTAATTACTATGGCTTTATAGCACACTTTGCCATCTGATGGGGCAAGTCCCTGTAATATTATTCCGATTTTTCTTGACTACTTTTAGATGTACTTTCCCAGTGAATTTTTAAATCCTTCTCATTGAGTTCCAAACACAATATATGATTTTTTTTGGTAATATATTAAATTTACAATTTAATTAGAAGAAATTGACTTCTTTTGATATTGTTTTCCCTTTAGAAAAATGATATAGCCTTTCATTTATTTAGGTAATATATTTTGTGTCCTTCTGTGAGACTTTATTAGAAAACACAAGTTTGATATAAACAAAGTTGATTAACATTTAAACCACAAAAGTTTTATTTAAATATTTGACATCACATTTTCTGTATACATGTATACATATGTATTTATGTGTATTTATACATGTGTACCTTCAATTTACTTTTTTTTTTTTTTTTTTTGCTTAGGAGAACCATACAGACTTTTGACTGGTGTTGAGTACATTATTGGAAGAAAAAACTGTGCCATTTTAATTGAAGAGGATCAGTCAATCAGTCGGAATCATGCTGTGTTAACAGCTAACTTTTCTGTAACCAACCTGGTATGTTACTAATTTTATTTCATTAATTTGCAGTAAGGCAACTGAAATCACAAAAGATTATCTTGGTGCAAATGAGAGTTCATTTGAACCTTTCTTTTTCATAGAACTGGATTTTTTTTTAATGTTAACAAAATTAAATACTTATAATTGGGGTTGGGGTGTTGCTCAGTGGCCGAGCACTTGCCTAGCATGTGTGAGGTCTTATATTTAATTAGCAGCACTACAAAAAATATATATAAATAAAATTTTAAAACAACCTTATAATTGGCAGTGGTACCAGTGATATTTGTTTCAAAATTTGAAGTTTCTCTGTTAATAACTTACTCTTTCTTTTAGTGATTTAGAAACTCAGAGGAAGTAGGACATGTTTATATTTTTTCTTTTCTTTTCTTTTACATTTTTTCTTCTTTGTTTTGTTTTGATTCAGTGTACACAAATGGGGTACAACTATCATTCTCTGGTTGTACACGAACTAGAGTCATACCATTTGCATAATCATACATGTACATAGGGTAATGATGTTTGTCTCATTCTATTATCTTCCCTCCCCCCCCGGCCCCTCCCCACCCCACATTTCCTTCTACAAAGTCCACCTTTCTTCCATTCTTCCCTTACCTCCTCCCCCCGCTCCCCCTGCCGCCCCCCCCATTATGTATCATCATCCACTTATCAGAGAAATACTAACACACAACCTAAAGGGAAGAAGATTTATTTTGGTTCATAGTTTGAGTCCATGGTCACCTTGCCATGTTGCTGTGGGCCTGTCACAGCACAGGATATTATGGTAGGAGTTCTTGGTGGAGGAAACTGCTCATCTTCATGGCAGCCTGAAAGCACAAAGAGGAACGGCCAGGGTTCCATTATCTTCTTCAGGGGCACATTTCCTTCCTCCAGGCTCACTTTTAAAGGTTCCACCATCTCCCAGAGGAGGAACAGGCTGACAACTGAGCCTTGAACATATGGGCCTTTGGGATGCACTCCAGGTCCAGAGAATCACACATTTATTGAGTGGGTAATTGTATCAGTCATTGTGCCAAGTCTAGGAATAGAGCAGTGAATGATTGGACTTTCATGACTCCCCCTATACACACAAGCATTTCCCATATAAAATAAATTTTCACTTAAAGTATGCCACACAGCTCCTTTGAATAGCTTTGAGGTTATTTATTTTAATCACAAGCATGGGTAGAAGTGTATAAGAGAAATGTATATAAATATGTGTGCTCATGATAATGCTTGTGTTACTAAAAAAGATGATCTATTATTTTGAGCAGTGACCACATTTAGCAAAACCTGGGTTCATTCTGTGATATTTTGGTTTTGTTACTATTCTTTTAGATATTCAGAAACATTATTATTGAAATTCCTACAGAAAAAGAAAAATTATTACTATAAGTCAGAAACTCTAGCTAAACTCTTTATTCTCATTGAACCAATTTTTACAATGTTATTTTGATAATGTAAAAAAAGAGAATTTTTTTCAGATTGAAACATGTTATACATGAAACAGACTGGCCCAAAGCAAAAACTTATAAAATGTGTGAAATCAGGGAGTCAGGAAAATCCTGTAATTTATGATTATCAATATAAATTCACTGATTTAAAAAAGAAAAAGACAATATATGTTCTAAAAGGAGTAATTCTGGGTTTAAGAAATTTCTTTAAGAAATTTTTAATTACTACTTGAGTGATCATTCCCTGAAGACAGCCTTAAACTATATTGTCTACTTAGCTTTTTCCTATTCAAAAAATTATTTATCTTTTGAAATGCTTTTTCCTGAAAATTGAATTACTGAGTAGTAAAAGACTATAAATTATTTGTTAATTTTTTTTTCAGAGTCAAACAGATGAAATCCCTACATTAACAATAAAAGATAATTCTAAGTATGGTACCTTTATTAATGAAGAAAAAATGCAGAATGGCCTTTCTCAAACTTTGAAGACAGGGGATAGAGTTACCTTTGGAGTATTTGAAAGTAAATTCAGGTGAGAAGTTTTAAATTTGATATTAAAATGAACAGTTTTATTTCACACCAATCTAGTTCTAAAAGATGAGAATATTTATGGATAATGAATTAAAAACAGTCTGTCTATATATCACAGTGGTGAACCCATGTAGTTATGCATTTGTCAATCATAGTGACAAGAGTGAATGTCAGATTATGTGGACTCAGAGCCTTAATGGGAGTTCAGTTGCTTGACATAGGTGAAAGTATAATGTTAACTTTGATCATTGTTTTATCTTCATTGGAACTCAAGACTTAGGAAGTGATAATTTCATAGGTTAGAAAGTTTAATGGTACATAAAAATGTGATGTGACTTAAAAGTTTAAATCACTAAAAATTGTCATGTTTATAACTATAATAATAGAACTTTTTATAACTTATTTTCATTTACAGAGTAGAATATGAGCCTTTGGTTGCATGCTCTTCTTGTTTAGATGTCTCTGGGAAAACTGCTTTAAATCAAGCTATATTGCATCTTGGAGGACTTACTGTAAACAACTGGACAGAAGAATGTACTCACCTTGTTATGATATCAGTTAAAGTTACCATTAAAGTAGGTCTTCTTATGTTAAAATTAAGTTCTGTAAACTTAAGCTTACTCACCTACTAAGCTTTTTTTTTTTTTTTTTTTTCGTGATACCAGGAGTTGAACCCAGAGTCACTTTACCACTGAGCCACATCCACATCTGTTTTTTATTTTTTTAATTTTGAGACAGTGTCTTGCTACATAGCTTAGGGCCTTGCTAAGTTACTGAAGCTTTGAACTTGCTACCCTACTGCCTCAGCCTCCCAAGATGCTGGGATTATAGGTATGTGCCACCATACCTGGCCTATATGCAGACTTTTATGCAGACTTTTAAAAAGATTTGCTTTGAGATTATCAAAACTGTTAGTCATAGATTTATGTATTTCTACCCCCTGGCTTTATTTAGGTCCAAATGGTTTTTGAGTAATGTGTTTATTATCTGAGATAAGCAGAAGCACATAAAATTAGACTGCAGATTTTGATTTAGCATTTTCAGAAAGGATTTGTTGTTATCCTTTCACCATAAAGTTTAATGGAGTGCATAGTTTGTGCTCTCAGTCTAGAAGCAAAAAGACTAGTGATCAGCTGCCTGCCAGTCTTCAAAATGAGCATGTCATGTCTCTTCTCTCAAGTTGTCTTCCTCCAGTTTCTGATACCATTTTGTGGTTCAAAGCTCTCTTATTCAGTATTTATTTGATTTAAGGCCCTAATCACAAGGACTTTTAAGTTCTTGTGTAGTTGTACACTAGTGAATCTTCACAACCTAAAGATATGTAGATATGTACCTTCAGAAGATGCTGCTTATATATTAAAACAGAAATATATTTTGGTATGTTTTCAGATTTTGCATCTTCCTCAGATTTGTTTGTATCTAAATCTAATTGAAGAATGGCATTGGGAGGTGATTTGTCTCCTTTTAAACAGGTTAACTGTAGATATGTGGGGTTGTTTTAGGTTAATATCTATATAGAGATGATTCAGAAATATTTTAATGTTTAATATAATTAATAAAATATAAGCATTACTCTAAAGAAGTGTCATAGAAAAAGACTTGCAGCTTAGATTGAACCTCAAGTTAAACTTGTACCTTGATTTGGGGTTATCTCATCAGGAATTTTTCATCTTTGCAAGTTTATGAGATTGATTCACATATTCAGCAAATGAATAGCCTCCATAGTACTAATTCATGCTGATAAACCCACAGGTAGTAGATTCATAAATCAGAATGTCTATTTATTAATTTATAGTAAGAATATACTTTTACACTGTTTGGAATATTTGAGTAAGGGCTTCAGGAAATCCCCATAAAGATAGTAAGGTACTTAGGGAAATGGAATAGATAATCATTACACTGGCTTGGTAGGTGTAAAACAGATCAAAGGTAGCTAGACTGTCTTAAGAAATTGTACTGAGTTCATGACAGACCTAAACATTATGGCCATATGGCTAATGGTCATCTTGTGACTCTTTCCCCATTAGATATCAACATGGTTTGCAGAATTTTTTCATTATTTTTCATCTTTTTCCCTATTTCTGATTAATCATATGCCAAAAAAGAAAACATTGTCATTATATTGGTTTTTTGGAAAATTTTCCAAAATGCAAGTTAACTTATATTGTTAGAATTGTAGACTGTTAGGACCAGAAGAGAACCTTGAAGTATAAACTGAGATATGGAACAATTAAATAATTTTCCCGGAGTCGCTTGTGTTATGGTTTACGCAGGCCAGTATTAAATTGCACATTACTGCTTCATGCTGTAAGTTGTTTATTTCATATATACTGGAGGTTAACATCTCAGATTCTCTTCTTGAGATATGCCCTATATCTGCTCTCTCCTGTTTAGGCCATACCCTTTGTTATTAAAAGCATCCTTATAAATTCTTTTTTTGTATTATTTCATAGAATTACGCCCAGTCTTCTATATTTTCATTTCCATTGCCCACTGTCATATTTTCAAATCTTTTCAGATTTTGTGACTGTATCTTATTTGAGGCTCATAGCTTATTTTCATTTTAAAGTTTTTTTTCCTGCCTGATACTTACTTTGAATTTTGATACTTCCCCATACAATTCTTCATTTTACTTTCTTTAAATGCTTTATTCCATGGTTGTAAACTTTTCAAAAGGCAATTGGCTAAAGTGATCTTATGTCTCACATTTATTTCTTAATAGTCTTCTCTGCAACAGATGCATTTTCTCAGTTCTATAATATGCTTTTCACATTTTTAATGTTTTTAAAATTGGAATGTGTTTTAAATTGATTGACATTTTGTTACATGTCCCATCCTCCCCAAAAAAGCAGTTATTAAATTAAATTTGTGAATGGTGGCTTCTTAAGCTTGAGTTGATTTTATAATGACTTGTGTTCCAAAACTAAGCAGTGACCAAATGTATTTTATAAATTGTGCTTCCTTTATAAATTTAGGACTCTAAAAGAAAAAACAGCATAGAACAGTATCTTTGTAGTTTATAGCTTAAAACGTTTCATTTTTTAGGAAAAACTGATTTATGATTATATATATTTATGTAAATTTTCTTCATTTCAGACAATATGTGCACTCATTTGTGGACGGCCAATTGTAAAGCCAGAGTATTTTACTGAATTTCTCAAAGCAGTTCAGTCCAAGAAACAGCCTCCACAAATTGAAAGGTACATCATATATTTTGAATGTAATATAACATGATAGAACATATAAAATAGCACTGATTTTATTTAGATTAATACCCTGTTTAATGACTATTTTAGCATGTAGTAGTTGCTATTATTGTTCAATATTGTTAATGGCACTTTGTTGTTAGCATGTAAAGATAGGATTCCCCAAATTCCTTCTTGGTTGTTTCTTATGTTCATGAAACATATGTTAATTAAATAACTAATTACGTAAAGAAAAAAATTGAAAGATAGTAAAGGGCCCTCAGATTTGGTCAGAAGAGCACATGTTCCATCATGTAAAAGGAACCCCTGAAAGTGCATGGTGCAGCAACCATCTTCAGGAGCCATGTAGCACACAACAAAAATATTAGTAAAACTATTACCATGATTATAGAGCTTTTTTCTTCTGAGCTTCAGTTATCTCATTACAAAAATGAGACTAATAATGGTGCAGCTGAGTACTTAAAAGTATCAGTAAGGGGGCTGGGGAGATAGGTCAGTCGGTAGAGTGCTTGCCTTACAAGCACAAGCACAAGGCCCAGGGTTGGATCCCTAGCACCACACAAAAAAAAAGTATTAGTAAGAATATACAGTATTTAAAGTCTGAGAATGTTGCCCAATGTCGTAATTAGTCCTTGTTTAAAAAAATGGTCTTTGTTGCTAATTAAAACAATATATGGGAAGATTCATAAAAGCTTTATTATTATTTTGATGCTGTTTCAAGTTTGTGAACCAACAGACTAGAAGATCTAGCCCTGTATATATTGTGTTAGTGATGCATAGAAGTAATACAAATTATCCTTGAGGAGGAAGATATTTGGCTTCTTCTTCAAATTGCATGATACAATTTAGTCAATTGAATAGCATAAGAACATCATTATTTAAAAATACATGTCAGTAGATTATAGTCTGTATGGCATAATAGATTATCTGTTAGCTTGTCATATATCTGTAGGACAGTTTTTAATATTTGAGCAGGTTTTAAAAATTAAAATGTTTTTCAAATTAAATTTAAACTATCCATAGTTATTACAAACTGTTTACCCAATGCAGAATTTTTAGGTGCCATTTATATCCCTATTAATAGTAAATGTCTGGGCTGGGGTTGTGACTCAGTGGTAGAGCACTTGCCTAGCATGTGTAAGGCACTGGGTTTGATACTCAGCATCACATATAAATAGATTAATAAAATAAAGGTCCATCAACAACTAAAAAATATATTTAAAAATAATAATAATAGATGTGTTTTCTTAGTTGCCAAAAATCAGATTTTTCATCTTCTTTATGATTTTCATTTGGGAGGTTTTTTAATATTTTATAACCTGGCAAACAGTAGTATAACTTCTGGACTCTGGAAAAAGGTTCTCAGATTTTGAAATAGAACATTCTTAACTCTTCTTGAGTCTTAGACCCTTATGAGAATGTGAAAACATGGGGCTCTCCTCAGTAAACTTCACTTACATGTTACAAACTTAGTGTGTAACAAAATCATGTTTTACCCCCGAAACTTATTCATGAACCTCCTGAGGGAGTTCATAATTCCTGTAAATAATAGGCCATTGGTCATTTTAGATTACTTTAGTGTAGAGAGTCTGATAAGTTTTCACTACTGGTGGATGTATTTTTTGGTCTTGGAATTTTTAGAATTAGTCATTGAGCCACTGTACCCACATGTAATCCCAGCGACTCAGGAGGCTGAGGCAGGAGGATTGCAAGTTCAAAGCCAGCCTTAGCAATTTAGCAAGACCCTAAGCAACTCAGCAAGACCCTGTCTATAATTAAAATATTAAAAAGAGCTAGAAATGTGACTCAGTGGTTATGTGCCCCTGGGTTCAATCCCTGATACAGAAAAAAAGAATTGGTCATGGATTCCTCCTTTTCATATTCCTCTGTTTAATCTGGATCTGTCTTTGATCACAGGTTCAGCACAGTTTCTGGCTTTAATTTCTGGCTGTGCATTACTATAAGCTCATCATGTTTCTTCAGGAGAGTTTTTAATATTTGAGTAGGTTTTAAAATTAAAATGTTTCCTAGTTGAATATAAACTGTTACTAATTTATTATAAGGTATTTCATTCAATGCAGAGTTTTTAGGTACTGTTTATATCACTATTAATGATAGATGTCTGCTTTTAAAAACATGACTATAAGAAAACATCACTAGTTTAAGGTTGTTGAATAATTTCTAATTCACTGTTAACCAGGAAAGTCTATTACATTAGCCCATATTTGATGATGACAATTAATAATCAGGTTTTTAATATCATTTTAAAGTACCTAATCATTTGCCTTAATAGATTCCTGCACCTATCTGGATCTATTTTGATATACTTGTTGAAGATTTCTTTAAGTACTCAGTTACTAGTAGAAAAAAAAATATTTTATTTAAAAACATTAACTAGTAATAGAAATGAGTTCCAAAAGAGATAGGAAATAAACTTTAGTGACTCTTTTGACTATATGAGTAACTTTTATTTTAGTTCTGAAAAATCATTACTAATTCTGTATTTAAGTTAGGGGGCAAAAAGATATTTTTACCCAAAAAAAAGTGCAGTCCTGCTTAGTACAGCTATATCAGCTATATCTGTATCTTTGAACTGTCATCAATAAGCAGCTACACCTTCATGTACCTGACATGATTTGTGATATCTCATTTTCATAAACCATCCTCAAGGTACTAGTGTAGATGAAGTCATTTTTAAAAGATTTTGTTTAAAAGGCATATTTAATTTTGATCATCTTTATTGTAATAAAGGATGTTTATTAAAATATTGTATATGTCTGAATGTAAAGACATTACCCCTTAGAAAAGAAGAGGACTTTAATTTTCACAGAATCTCTCATATTATGGAGTGCTTAATATATTACCTTATTTCAAAAAAGTATTGTTTTGGGAAAACACTTTTAGGACATCAGTGGGTCAACACTGTGGACCCATCTTCCATGGGTCTCTTGCATTTATACACAACTTGTTAGATATGCCAAGAATACACATCCCTGAAAACCCTTTACACAGTCCCCTTCTCAGTAATGTTTACAGTGAGAAACCTTGAAAAATGAAGTAATGTCTCCCTCCCTGGGCAGAGAGCAGACTTCCTTCTAAATAGTTATAAAACCATAATTTCTCAAGGTCGTTGTTCCTCGCTCTCACAACAAACTACTATAATGTGCCTTCTTTGTTTTCCTTGTAGAACTTGGGTGAGGAGGCCTGCCACAAAACTTTCAACCTTTTTAATTCATATAATTTTTTAAGAATATTTTTTAGATGTTGATAGGCCTTTATTTTATTCATTTATTTGTATGTGGTACTGAGAATAGAACCTAATGCCTCACACACGCTAGGCAAGCATTCTACCACTGAGCCACAACTCCAGCCCTAATTCATATAATTTATTTGATTCATATGTTTAATTTGTATCTTGTTGTGATTACTACCTTGAATTTTTTTATTTTGAGAAAGTAAAGACCAATTCTGCTGTAATATGTGTCACCTGCCACCATATTCTAGAAAAGGTATTTAGATGCATTTTATCATTTTGTGCCAGATAGAACTCTAATTATTTTTTAAATACAGAAATGGTATTATGGAAATTGAGTCTTTCTAGTATCAAATAGTCACTTCATTTACAAATTTAATAGTAAACATACAAGTGGTATAAGAGTATACTTTATTTTTACAGTTTTTACCCACCTATTGATGAACCAACTATTGGAAGTAAAAATATTGATCTCTCAGGACGACAGGAGAGAAAACAAATCTTCAAAGGAAAAACATTTGTATTTTTAAGTGCCAAACAGGTAATGTTTCCCAAAGAAAACATTACAGAATAGCACACATTAGTACTCTTCGTAATAGTTATTAATGGCATTTCATTTGGGAACATTATGTAGCTATGAGAAATAGAATAAAAAACTGCCTAGGCACCAGAACCTGCCAAGTAATCCTGTGTATGATTACAGTATTTCTTATTATCAGTTAATTAAGCTTATATAAATAAACTGGACAGGACAGAAAACTTATATCTTAACTTCTTTAGTTGGTAAACATTTGTGGAATGTCTTGTCTATCAAAATGCCGATTCCAAGAGTTTATGTTGTAGTGGAGAATTATGCAGGTAAGTTAGACTGTGTGGTAAATGTGATGAACCACAGGCAAGGTAAATATTAAAGGGCTGCAGAGACACCTGCTGAACCAGGGATTTTTTCCGAAGTGGAACCTTAAGTTGCCCATTCAGGAAGTAGAACAAATTCTACTTCGAATCCCTAAATTCTTAAATACGAAGAATGTACTAAAAAAAAAAAGAACTGTGGCTGTTACATCACTTTTTAAAAATGTTTCTTTTCATTTTTAGCATAAGAAATTAAGTTCAGCAGTCATTTTTGGAGGTGGAGAAGCTAGGTTGATAACAGAAGGAAATGAAGAAGAAGATAGTTTCTTTTCAGCTCCTGGAATTTGTGTTGTTGATATAGGAATAACAAATACACAGATCTTAATTCCTGACTCTCAGAAAAAATGGGTCCATTCAATTATGGATATGCTCCAAAGGTACAGAATTATTCTATATTAGTTAAGAAAAAAAATGCAAGGAGGAGATTTTATATGTAACTTTCCTTGTTGTACTTCATTTTAGCAGTATAAAAGTAGATCGACTTATTATAAAGGATTTAACCTGTAGTATACATGAGAACTGATTGTGACTTGGTATGCTAGAATTAGAATATCTGCGTACATAACAACTGTACCTCAAGATTGCTTGCCTTTTTTACTCTAGAATTTATAGAACTTCTCTCTCTAAATTAATAAAGTAATATTGTTTTTCCGTAGAATATATTGCAAAGTGAAAAGTCAGAACGTAATTTTTTTTTCTGAAATTGAAGCTGAAATGTATTTGCCTCTTGATGTTTATTACTCGTTAAAATGCATATAAAATTTCTATCCATCTTATATGGGCACTTACGCATGTTCATACTGGTGAGGGAGAATATAAAAGAGCTACATCAAGCGTTTGTTTCCATAGACTTTTTGTTTTTCTTTTGTGGTATTGAAAGTTGAATCTAACTCTACTACTCAGCTGCATCTCCAACCCTTTTTATTTTTTATTTTGAGGTAGAATCTCACTGAGTCGCCCAGGCTGGCCTCAGAATTTTGATACTCCAACCTCAGCCTTCTAGTGAAGTAGGATTACAGTTGTGCACCACCACACCTGACTTCCTTAGACTCTATTACATAATATTAGCATTGTTGAAGCCAAAAACTAATAGAAATACCAGACTTGGCTGTCTGTTGATTAAATTTCTATTCACCAGCAAAAAGCATTTGGGGCCTAGAATGTAATGTCTGAAAAGTCCACAACTAGCTCCCTCCAAAAGACCCATGTTTCCTTTCCCAGAAGTCCTTTTGACTATGGGAATTGCTTTTTTTCTAAACAGATTTCCCAAAATAAAAAGTTAAAATTTAATCATCTGTTGTGTAAATATTTTACTTACTAAATATGTATTAACCATTATAAAAGCAGCTTTTGTAACAAAGCTACACCATTCTGCTACTACAACAAAATATACTGTATTTTTCTAGAACCTTAGATGAAATTTGGAAACTCTGCCTGTTATTACTTTATCATCTCCTTTCCTCATCTATTTGCCAGACTTGCACAAAATTGGATGAATTATAAATGATACATTGCCATTGTCCAACCATGCATAAATGGTTTATATACAATAATTATATAATTAGTTATTTTTAATACTGCAATAAATATCTTACAGTCTGCCACTTTATGTGCTAGATCCTTGATCATTCTGAATCCTGTTATCTTCATTTATCTGCTTGTACTTTTTCCTTCCTTCTTTCTTTTTTTTGTTCTGTGTGTGTGTATGTGTGTGTGTGTTATTAGGGATCCAGCCCAGGGGTGCTTCACCCTCAGCCCTTTTTACTTTTTCTTATTTTGAGAGTCTTGATAAGTGGTTTGAGCTGCCTTCAAACTTGCAATACTCCTGCCTTAGCCTCCTAAATTACAAGGATTACAGGCGTACACCACACTCAATTTACCTGCTTGCTGGTGTATACAGTTTCATTGTTTTTTAATGTATTCCTAATATGAATTTGTATGTGTCTCTTTTATTTAACTTTGTAACATGGTTATTTGCTACATGTAATCTTTGTTATTTTCTCATTTGTTTTTTTTTCTTTTTTTAAATTATTTTATTCTAATTAATTATATATGACAGTAGAATACATTTATGCACTTGGATATATCATACATAAATGGGGTATAATTTCTCATTTTTCTGATTTTACATATTGTAGAATTACTTCGTTCATGGAACCATATACATACATAACGTTTCATTGTCTGTTTCATTCAACTATCCTTCCTATCCACATATCCCCTCCCCTCCCTTCACTCCCATCTACTTAATCTAAAGTAACTCTGTTCTTCCCTAGTGCCCCCACTTACTGTGAATTAGCATCCACATATCAAAGAAAACATTTGGCCTTAGATTTTGGGGGATTGGCTTATTTTGCATAGCATGATATTCTCCAAGTCCATCCATTTACCAGCAAATGCCATAATTTCATTGTTATTTAAAACTGAGTAGTATTCCATCAAATATAAATCCACATTTTCTTTATCCATATCGTAAGTATTTTGATTTTATACTTTTTTTTTTTGGTAGTGCTGAACCCAGGGCCTTATGCATGCTAGGCAAGCAGTAAATTATTTTTTTCCAATAGTAGAATGTTTCACTTTGTGAATATATCAGTTCATTTATACAGCTTCCAGATTTACCATCTGGTTTTGAAACCTTGATTCCAGATTTTTATAATTGTAAACATTGTTACCATTTTTGTACCTTCCCCTCTTGGTACTTATACAAGATTTCCTTTTAAAAATATTTCTATTATCAGGTATGCTTGCCTGTGCCTGTAATCCTAGTGACTCTGGAGGCTGAGGCAGGAGTATCACAAGTTTGAGACCAGCCTCAGCAACCTAGCAGGGCCCTACGCAACTTTGCAAGACCCTGTCTCAAAATAAAAAAGGGCTGAGGATGTGGCTGAATGGTTAAGCACCCCAGGGTTCACTCCTCAGTACCAAAAAATGTGTGTATATGAAATAGGAATAGAACTTCAGAATCATAAGTTATGTGAATGCTCAACTTTACAGTAATATAAAACTATTTTCCATCTTACATCCCTACCCACAAGATATGAGAGATCCTTCTAGATGCATATCATCTTTTTTTAAATATAAATTTTATCGTGGGTTTTTAAAAAATAGTTCTTGTTAGTTATACATGACAATGAATCCATTTTGACCTAATTATACAAGCATGGAATATATCTTGTTCCAATTCAGACCCCAGTACCTCAACATTTGGTATTGTCACATTTTCATTTTTACCTGGTGAATGGATTTGTAATCATTTCTTACTGTGGTTTTGATTTGTGTTTCCCTAATCACTAGTGATACTTAATTCTTCACACATTTATAAAACATTTGATTTCCTTCTTTTGTGCAATACCATTTATGTCTCTTGTCCAGTTTTCTGTTAATTATGTTCTTTTCCTTTTCTTCTCTCCTTATGCAGAGGGTGAAATTTAGGGCTTTGCAAATGCTAGGCAAGCACTCTACCATTGACCTATACTCTCAGCCCTGTGTTCTTTTTAATACAAATTTACCCAGTATTATTTATACCCAGTTTTATATTTTCCTATTTTTATTTTCTTCAGTTTTAGTCATTAGTGTATGTGTGTTTAGTTCTATACAATTTTATCACATGTATGTCTATATTCATCACTGGAGTCAACATAGAAAACAGTTCCATCACCACAAAGACCCTCACACTGTCCTTTTATAACTATATCCACCTCCAAATCTCCTTTCCCACTATTCATTCCTTGTCCTGAAACCCTGCCCACCACTTACTTTGTTTCTAACATTTTTTTTTTTTTTTTTTTTCCTGTGGTAGTAGGGTACTGGGGGATTGAACTCAGGGGCACTCCACCACTGAGCTACTTCCCCAGACCTATTTTGTATTTCATTTAGAGACATGGTCTCACTGAGTTGCTTAGCACCTCACTTTTGCAGAGGATGGCTTTGAACTCAAGATCCTCCTGCCTTAGCCTCCTGAGCCGCTGGGATTACAGATATGAGCTACCCCACCGGGCTTTTAAATAAAATGTATTTGAATGAAATCCTACAGCATGTAGCCTTTTGGTATTGGCTTTTTTCACTCAGCAAAATTCCTCAGAGATTCACCTAAGTTGTATCAATAGTTAATACTTGTTTATTGCTGAGTAGTGTACCATGGTACCAATATACCACAGTTTACTGTCATTCACCACTGAAGGAAATTTGTATTGTTTACAGTGATTGTTACAAAATAAAGCTGCAGTGAAAATTCATTTACAGGTTTCTATGTAAACAAGTTTTTATTTCTCTGGGTTAAATGCACAGGGATACCAATTGCTGTGCCTTATGGTAATTACATTTTCATGTATTCTTTTTGATCTGTAGCAGTTTTCTACATTTTCTTGATGTTATAGCCTTTTTTCACTTCAGTACATTGCAAAATCTGTTACCACTTTATAACTTAACATTTTTTAGTGGGATGAAAAAGAAGACATTACTTAGTTTTAATATAGTAAAAATTAATATCCTTTTATAATCAATTCTTTTTGTATTTCTATGACTTTTATTCATAGATCAAGAAGACATTTATATTTTTCTAATATTTTGATATTTTGATTTGAAATTTTTTTATTCATTTTATTTTTGGTACCAAGAATTGAACCTAGGGGACCTTTTACCACTGAACTATATCCCCCACTCTTTTTTATTTTGAGACAGGTTCTCACTAAGTTGCTTTGGGTGGCCTCCAACTTGGGACCCTCCTGCCTTTGCCTCCTATATTGCTGAGATTACAGTTGTGTGCCACTGTTCCAGGTTATGATCCTTTTTTGGGGAGGTGGGTACTAGGGATTGAACTTGGGCATTCAACCACTGAGCCACATCCCCGGCGCTATTTGTATTTTATTTAGAAACAGAGTCTCGCTGAGTTGCTTAGCGCTTTGCCATTGCTGAAGCTGACTTTGAACTTGTGATCCATCCTCCTACCTCAGCCTCCTGAACCACTGGGTTTACAGACGTGCACCACCACACCCAGCTAGGCTATATATGATGTTTTTAAAATCTTGGTTTGTTAGTGTAATACTATTATAATTGCACATACTGTTGAATCCTGTTTAAGTAAATCAATACACACACAAAAAAGTGTTAAGTATTTTAGACTAATATAACCACATAAAACATATTTACAATGAGTATTAAAAGATATTGTGTAGCTTTTTGTTAAAATTTAGGGGCTGGAAATCAAAACCACCCTAAGATTCCATCTCACCCCAATTAGAATGGCGATTATCAAAAATACAAGCAACAGGTGTTGGCAAGGATGTGGGGAGAAAGGTACACTCATACATTGCTGGTGGGGCTGCAAATTAGTGCAGCCACTCTGGAAAGCAGTGTGGAGATTCCTTAGAAAACTTGGAATGGAACCACCATTTGACCCAGCTATCCCACTCCTTGGTCTGTACCCAAAGGACTTAAAATCAGCATACTACAGAGATACAGCCACATCAATGTTCATAGCTGCTCAATTCACAATAGCCAGATTGTGGAACCAACCTAGATGTCCTTCAATTGATGAGTGGATAAAGGAACTGTGGTATATATATATACAATGGAATATTACTCTGCCATAAAGAACGATAAAATTATGGCATTTACAGGCAAATGGATGAAATTGGAGACCATCATGCTAAGTGAGATAAGCCAATCTCAAAAAATTAAAGGACGAATGATCTCGCTGATAAGTGGATGATGACACATAAGGGGGACGGTGGGGGGAGTTAGTGTTAGGGTTAGGGTTAGGGTTAGAGTTAGGGAGGGGGACAAGAATGGAGGAAGAAAGGACTGTTTAGAGGGAAAAGAAGGATGGGAGGGGTGGGGGGAAGGGAAAAAATAATAGAATGAATCAAACAACATTATCATATGTAAATTTATGATTATACAAATGGTATGCCTTTAACCCACGTACAAACAGACAAACAACATGTATCCCATTTGTTTACAATAAATAAAAAGAGAAAAAAAGAAAATAAAAAAAGAAAAAGTCTCCATTTTTAAACTCATGTATTGACAAACTGTAATATGAGCTATTTTATGAAATTACATAAATTTTAAAAACAATGTAGAAAATTATTAGGGAACTCATCTTCCAAGTTTTCAACACTCAGATACTCTTCACTGTGTTTAATACGTTACTTTTAGGAAAAAAATAAAAAATTGAATTGTTATATAAAAAAAAAAAAATTTAGGGGCTGGGGTTGTAGCTGAGTGGTAGAGCACTTGCGTAGCACATGAGAGGCACTGGGTTCAATCCTCAGCACCACATATAATAAATAAAGTTATTATGTCCATCTAACACTAAAAAATAAAAAGAGGGCTGGGGCGATAGCTCAGTTGGTAGGGTGCTTGCCTCGCAAGCACAAGGCCCTGGGTTCAATACCCAGCACCGCAAAATAAAAATAAAAATAAATAAATAAACAAATGAAAAGAAATCTTAAAAAATTTAGGTGCAGTTTCTATAAAGCATTACCTGAAAATTTTGTTGAGTATTCCTTGTTTTATAAAATCATTCATATTACAGAAAAGCAAAAAATAGATTCATCAGATTTCTTTACTGAGATACCTTAATATATATAAATTTTGGAAAATGACTTAATTTATTAAACTTATACACATGAACAGACATAACTTACACATAGTTATTTGTACTTCTATCCCTTCTTCCCCCTCTCCTCCTTTCCTCTTTTAGAATCACAGTTATCAAATTTGTTTTTAAAAATTTATTTTATTATTTCATGTGCATATTACTTTTTATTCTGAAAATAATTGAATTTTAGAACTAGAAAATTAGGTATCCTTTCCTCTAGCTCCTTATTTTACAGATGAAGTTAACTGAGTCACTAACAGATGATGAACTTGACCTAATAAAGTTTCCCAGTGAGTAAGCTAGTGCTCTGTGTATTTCAGATTCTGTCCACACCATAAAATTCTGCTGTGACTTTGGGAGGGAAAAAAAGTGTATTCAGCTTGATACCATTTCAGTAAAAGTCATTTTAATATATTATACTTAAACTATTTTTTTCTAACAGGCAAGGTCTTAGACCTATTCCTGAAGCAGAAATTGGATTGGCAGTTATTTTCATGACTACAGAGAATTACTGTGATCCTCAGGGCCAGCCCAATATAGGTAATTAAAGCATTATCTGATTGATTTCTTAGCAACATTATTATAGAAATTGATGATGGATTGTATGCACTTTGGAGTTGTACCAGCCAGATGTGACTGTATTCACCTTCCTTTAAAACTAAACAGTGTATTCATTTATTTATTCACAAAGTATTTCTGCCATTGCCATGTACTAGTCATTGTTCTAGGTGCTGAAGATTCCAGTGGTGAAAAAAGTAAAGAAGAGCCCTATTCTTGTGAACTTTATATTCTAAAGGTCAAGATTCAAATAATGAACAAGCAGAAAAACACACACCATGAGTTTAGACAGGGCCAAGTACAAAAAAGAAAGCAAAACAACGTGATGTGATAGTGACTGGAAACAGGTTATTTTAGAGAGTTAGTCAGGGAAGGTCTCACTGAACATGTGACATTTGAGCTTCATGCATCCTGAATGACAAGAAAAATCAAGCATGTGAGAATCTGGCATAGGATCCCAGGTAGAAGGAACAGATCACTCTGGTGTGGAGAATGGATTCCAGAGGTCCACAATGGAAGTGGGGTTATCAGTAGAAAGCTATTGTAGTAGTACTCAGAGATGGTTGTTGTTATTCCTTTTATATTCAGTCCTCTGTTGCTGGAGCCAGTCCTCTGTGGATGCTTAGGAATGACTATATATTCTTATACTTTTTATCTCTTTTTTGGAAATAAATCGATATTGTCATTATAAAGATCATTCCTTTATTATTTTCTTGTTATTTTACCTTAGAAAATTTGACCTTTTTTCTTCCTAATCACTGTCTCTTCTTTGCCTAGCTACCAAAACATCCAGCCTGTATTACTGTGCACATTTATTTGCTTTATGGTTGCTTTCTGCAGTTATTCCATGAACAGTTATTGCACTTTGGCTAACAGACAAATTAGAGAACAAAACCATATCATTATATGTTATCTGGGGGCAGGAGTATCATTTACACTGTAGTCCATTGAACGACACCTATGAAATTGGTGCTGAGTGCTCTGCAATCTTGGTTTAAATAGGTAAGGAATGTGTTAAGCTACATTTTGGAAGATGTAAACCATTTAGGGCCTAATGACCAGGAATTTATTAGTTGTGTAGGTCATTAGTGATTAGTAGTAGTAATAACTGTCATCTTTTGAGTATGTAGAAACTAGAGTTAGCATTTTACATACATTGTTGCAAAAATAGTTCTGGAGATGTGACTCAGTGGTTAAGTGCCCATGAGTTCAATCCTTACCACTACCCCCAAAAAACAAAACAAAAAAAAGTCTCTGTTGAATATGCATATCATCATTTTTATAGTTCCCACATTCCTAACCTTTCTCATCATGTTCCTGGTTTCAAAAGTGCCAGTACTGTTCATCAAATCTGATTCATTCTGCAAATGCTTACCTCTTTTGTGAAGATTTTCTAAGTTGTTTCTCTCCCACACTATCCTGCAAGTCAGAATTAATTTCTCTATTCCAGTAACATTTTTGTGGTGGTGGTGATGAATGGTTAGTTTGTTTTTTACATTCCAACTATAGAGTTTCTTCCCTCTTTGAAGATACAACCAGTTGTTTCCATGCCTCTTTTACCCTACTAGATTAATTGTAAGATCTTACTAGTTTTGGACCCCTGAGAGCAGCTAGCATAGTACTTATAGTAGGTGTAGTACTTGTAGTACTTATAGTACTTGTAGTAGGTGTAAGTATTTGCTTAATTTTACTAACCTATTGGTGTATGAAATTATCTTTATCAGTATGGAGCAACAAAATTCTTTCATCCACCTGTTATGATTGAAAGATCCTTCAAGATCATCTAATTTTTCTACTAAAAGACAAGTCACTGGGCATGGTGGTGCATGCCTATAATCCCAGTAACTGGAGAGTTTGAGTCAGGAAAATCACAAGTTCAAAATCAGCCTCAACAACTTAGCCAGGCCTAGCAACTTAACAAGATCCTGTCTCAAAATGAAAAACAAAAAGGAATGGGAACTGAGGTCAGTGGTAAAGTACCTCTGGGTTCAATCCTCAGTACCAAAATAAAAAAAGATTGGTTACTGGGCATAGTGATATATACCTGTAATCCCAGCAACTCAGGAATTTGAGGCAGGAGGATCCCAAGTTCAAGACCATCCTTAGTAAGACCTGTCTCAAAAAATATAAAGAACTGGGGATGTAGATCAGTGGTAAAGTGCCTCTGAATCAATTTCCAGTATCAAAAAAAAAAAAAAAAAAAAGTACTGAGTCTGACACAAGCAGCCAAAGAAGACGTAAGTAAATATATCAAGGTATCCTTGAACAGGATGTTATATAAAAAGTAAATCTGACTAAATAATGGACTTTATTTAATAATACTTTATCAACCTTAGCTTATTAATTTTAAAAATACACTATACATATGGATATTAGATGCTAACAGGAAGACTGTGGAAATTCTATTAGCTCCTCAACTTTTCATTTCTGTAAATCTACAGCTATTCTTTATTAATAAAATTTTCAAAGAAAAAAATAGAATTCTCCAAGTACTTCATGGCCAGTCCTAAAATTTGATTTCTGATTACTAGACCAGCACTTCTTCTAATGTGTTAAAGAATGAAATGTAAATTGTAATTAGTAATACTACTTGTGCATATTCATAGGTACACTTAGCATGGGTTACAAGTCATGGACCCCTCACATAATTTTATAACAACCAGTTTTGGGGGAACAGAGTGAATATCTCTTTCATTTCTTCCCTCCCCTTCTTCATTTTCTCTTTTCTGTTCATATTCATTCATTCATTTATTCAGTAAATATTTTTCAAATATTTGTTATATATTTGTAATCAAGCTAAGCGCCAGGAATAGTGAGGTGAGACAATCACACCAAATCCTTGCTTCATGATGTTTAGAGTAAGGAAAACATCATAAATAATCTTATTGTTAGTGAATACCAGTTACTCTGGGTCATAGATTAGATTTATAAATGTTTATTTTAGTGATTGATAAGCATTTATAATTTTTATTCTTTGCAAACTAATGTGCAAGCTAAAATGAATTACAGAGATATGTGCCTTTAAGGAAATGCAGTGGCAGAAATCATTTAAATAATTTGAATTTAGACTCAGTAGTAAATGCTTCTTAAGTACCTTCTGTATCATGAGGACCTAAACCAAGTAATAATATAGCTTAAATACTTAGCAAATGTCAGCTTTTAAGATTTTTCAATTAACAATTTCCTATATACCAAATATCACTCTAGGCCCTGAAGTTAATAGAAATGAAGAAGAGTTCATCGCTATTCTCATGGAGCTTCCGGTTTAATAAGTTATGATAATGGTAACATCTGACATTGGCATAGGGCTTACTACATTCCAAGCATTTCTTTCTTTTCCTTTTTTCCTTTTTGTGGTGCTGAAGATTAAACTCAGGGCCTAATGCATGTTAGGCAAATGCTTTACCACTGAGCTACCTCCCCAGCCCACTAAGCATTTTGCTAAATGTCATCTTGATATCAATTTATTTTGCCACAAAACAACTTTGTGAGGAATGTATTATAATTGTTCCCATTTTATAGATGAGGAAACTGAGGCATGAAGACGTTAAATAACTCACATCATGCAACTAGTGATAAGTGAATCTTTAGTGTGATTCATTAGGGTAGGATGGGAACAGAATTGAGGATCACATAGTCCAATGTGGGAGTTTCCAAAATAATTACTCCCAAAGAGTGATGCTTGAACTACATTGCTGTTCTGGGAACTAAATAGAGAATCATTATGGTTTTCTGGAGTAGTCAAAAAAGATATGGTGTTACATGTTTTCATTGCAAATAATGTATTCCTTTTTAAATTAAAACTTTCTTTGATTCTGATTTGTGTAGATGGCAGGGTAGATACACTTTCTATGGGGAATAAATGGAAGGGGTTTTTTTTGCTAAACTGACTTAAAACATCATTCAAATTAGAATTTAAGTTGATTTTATTTTTATGAAAGTTGATAATTCATCACAGCGAAAGAGTTAAAGTCATTTGTTTTAGATAAGCCCATCATAGATCCCACCCAACAGGCTGTTTATAGACTATTTCATTAAGTATTTATTGGCTCCACTGACTGGAGACCACCAGGTGCAATATTAGCTAATTAATTCTCAGTGTGACACTTTTTTTTAAAATTTTAAGTGATCAAATGTCCATCTTGTGTCTGGTAGTCATAATATTTTTATTTCCACTTATACATTTTATAGGATTAAAGACGACAACTCCAGGACCCAGCCTTTCACAAGGTTTATCAGTCAATAAAAAACTAATGCCAAAGGCTTCCATGAATACTACAACATGCGTAGCTGACACAGAATCAGAGCAAGCAGATACATGGTAAAGTTTCTTTGTTAAAACATTGTTACTATTGTTTTATCAATAGGTTAATAGAATACTCAAGAAGTGAAGTCAATGTCTTTAGCAAGTTATTCCTTAAGAGATAAAGCATGGGAGAATGAGATGTCAGGAAAAATGATATTTTAGGACAGGAATCAACAGATTTTCTATAAAGTAAATATGGCACTGTGGGCCACTGGTTTCTTGTAGCTACTTAATTCTGCCATTGTAACATGAAAGTAGCTGAAGACAGCCAGCATATAATTGAGTGTGGCTATATTCCAGTAAAACTTTATTTACATAAATAAGTGGCAGGCCTGATTTAGCCTATAGACTGTAATTTGTTGATTCCTGTCATAGGATAATTTGTTTCATACCTTTATAAATATACATGGAAACTAAAAGAATTATAGTACTGGTGAAATAAATTTGAAATATGGTAGTTTCCACTTACCTACAGTTTCACTACCTACAGTTTTAGTTACTTGTGGTAAGCTGTGGTCCAAAAATATTAAATGGAAAACTCCTGAAATAAATAATTCATAATTTTTAAATTGTACTCCTATCTGAATAGCATGATGAAATCTTTTAATGTCCTACCCAGGATGTGAATTATCCCTTTGTTCAGGGAATTCACACTTTATGTGCTACTTACCTGTTAGTTATTGGCAATCATGATTATCAAATTGACTGTCTTGGTATTGCAGTACTTGTGTTTAAATAATCCTTACATAGTATCCTAACTCTACATCACAATGCCTATGTCATTCATCTTACTTCATCTCATCACATAAACATTGTATCATCTCACATCACAAGAAAACTGAGTATAGTACAATATTTTGAGAGGCACTACATTTGTATGAATTTTGTAATAGTATGCTGTTATAACTTATATTATTCACTTTTAGTCTCTTCATCTAATTTATAAAGTAAACTATCTTAGTTTTATTTGTATAGGAAAAAATGTTTATATAGTTTCGTTCTATCATTGGTTTCAATCATGCATAGAATGTTTTGGAATGTATCCCCTAAAGATGGTGAGGTATCATATGTATATCTGTCTTGTATTATGATTATATTTAAATATTACTTTTAATTTTTCAGATACTTGATAGAGTCTGCCTAGCTATCTGAATAGTTAATATTTGTCCATAAAGATTGTTTTTCATTAGTTACTTGAAGAGGGATTCTAGGTTTTGTTTTGTTTTGTTAAAAAACAATGGACAGGATTAGCTTTTTTAATTCTGTGGTATTTTTTATTTAGTACAGTGTATTTTAAATATTCTATATCAATGTATTTATTTAATGTACTTGTGATATCACTATATTAGATCATACTTATTTTAATTTTTACTATCGTCATATTTTATATTGGGTCCAGATTTAACTTTTTAAAGTTTGGATAGAATCGTATCAGTTTATCTAAAGTGATCCTATTATTCTGGTACTTAGACCCTAGAATCATAAGAGTTTATTCTGATTTTCCAGTTTTTAAGGTACTTTTGCACAGAAATAATTTAAAAATTCTAAACAAAACAAATTACCTAGTATTATCACCTGGTTTAATTTATAATAGGATAGTAGGTGGATATTCCATGTGTGCTTGATAGTTATTTATAGTAGAACATGCCTCTACATATGTATCATAGGGAATGAAGAAGAGTAAGATATCAGCCTTCTTCAGGGCACTTCAATGACCAAGGAGCTACTTTCTTGGGATGATACAATATATTACCCAAATTATTATATAAATATAATTTTCTAAATCTATAGTACATTAGAACCATTTAAAGATCTTTGTTTCTACATAGAAGTTGCTATGAACTTTACCTTCTATTATTTTCTTTTGCTACAGTATGTTTTTGAGTGAAAATTCAAAAGAAATAAGTATCTCCAGGATGGAACAAAAAGAAACTGTACAGGAACCCTCCAAAACAAGCTTCAGTAATAACAACATAGTATCAAATACTTTGGTTAGGAAAAAAGTTCCAAACTATCAGCTTTCACCAACCAAATTCCCAGGTGTAAATAAAAGTAGAGATCAGTCTTCTCAACAGCAGCAGACAAACTCCATCAAAAACTACTTTCAACCATCTGCCAAAAAAAGGTATCTCTTTAATAACTTTTTTCTTGTATCTCTGGAAAAAAAAAAATAGTATTTTTTTATATTACTGTAGAAGAGTATTTTTTTAGTCTGTTCTGCTTTAGTATGCTTCTTTGGAAAGCTCTGGCCCCCTGTCTCCTTCATTCATTCTGAGTAGTACCCTAATTTCCTCCCTTTTTAAACCATTAAACAGATTCTTCTTCATCTTTCTTCTTCTATACCTTAGCTTATCTGTGGTTTTGTTTGCTGAACTTCTCTTGAGAAGAGTTTACTTACACCTGCATTCCAAAATCACCTTTTTGCTTTTTTCCCTTGATAACCTTTCTCACAAGGTAAAGTGAGTTTTACCTTAGTATAATCTTTGTGTATTTCTCCTCTGCCTTCCCAAATGAACATTGTTGATTCTTATTTTCAGTGGCTTATCAATCCTTTCCTTGCCATCTATTTGTGTTGTCAGCTCCCTCCTTCAAACTCTGACCATCTAAGTTATTACAAAAACCTTTTGAATAATCTGTGTGCCCAGTACCCTGACATTAAATTAGTGTTATTAGTACATCACATTTACTATTCAATTCACCATGAATCCCTTAAGCTCTTAGAGAATAGAGACTCAGTCTATGTCTTCTGTGGACTTCAGTACAGTTTGCATGAACAGAGTTTTCAACGTTTTTTGAGTGAATGGTACAGTATTGTATAGAATACTCTCAGTGATAGATTCACATAGTATATGCATTATAAAGTTTGTTTTATATTTAGCCAGTTTTGTTTATTATCTTGAATCCATCTCCCATTAACCCATAGGGTTATATACCCAATTTAATTTTTCCCTACCCACAAGTTCCCTACATTATAAAGTAAGCTGTGATCTCCTGGTAGTAGTAGGTCCTTTGTGTATTTATCTTTGTTTTCTTTCACTTTGATATATCAACTGATTCTACTTCAGCAAAGGAAATAGAGTTCTCCATTGCTTTATAGGGCCTGTAAGTCCTCTCAAAACAGAACATATGTGAATTGTGTACTGTTTTCAAATGTTTATTTGTTGATTTCTAATGATATTATTAATAAAATCAGGATTACATTGTGAATTAAATGGAGGGACTGGTGAATAGTGACAAATTTTAGAAACTGCTTAACCGTGTTGATCTTCTGGTTTTGTTCTCTTTTCTTTTTAAATCTAAGGGAAAGGGATGAAGAAAATCAAGAATTGTCTTCATCCAAATCAGCAAGAATAGAAATGTCTTGTTCTCTTTTAGAACAAACACAACCTGCTACACACTCACTATGGAAAAATAAGGCAGAAAATCTATCTCAGAATGAACCTGTGGACCAAAAATCAAATAACTTATTTATAGATGATGAAGATTTAGAATCCAGTGTGAAAAATTCTTCTGATAAATCTCTTTCTTCAGAAAACCTTAGATCAATAAAAAGAAAAGAAATAGATGATTTGTCCATAGAAGATGAAATATCAAAAGAGTTACTCAAGAATATGAAACCTGAGTTAGAAATTGAAGTGAAAGTTCAAAAACAAGAGGAAGAGTTCAATATAAGAAAGAAGCCAAGGATGGAAATAGAAACAAATACTAATTCTAATAATGAAACAATACCAGAAAGTAGCAAAATATCTGTAAGTAACATTTTTAAATGAGAACTTTTGCCAGTAGAAACTTAGAATGGTAAAAACTACTTTAGATTTTGTATTCACAGTATGAGCATCCATACTTGTCTACTTGAAAAAGAAATTAATGTCTTGAACACTCAGTATGAAGTATAAGAATTTGTTGATCCATTAGGTAAGTATAAAAATACAGTGGTTTTTCAGCTTGATAAATTAAATGAAAACAAATAGAACTATTACACATGATTGTTTTGGTAGACTTCCAGATTAAACTATACTGCTATAAAAGACGTTTGACCATGCTAGTAAGTATGGAGGATGCTTTAAAAGAATAAACAGCACAGAAAATTGAAGGACATTAGTAGAACCAAGTACTTTATCTACTAAGTAAAATTTTAGATTAAAACGTGTATGACGTCACTAGGATATTTGTTATGAATTTTGCTCTTTACTGTGCTTTTCTGTTTTCATGAATGTTGGTAATTTATCTTACTTTCACTAAGAAGGCTCTTCATGTTATTTCCTATTTTAGGTATCAGTGAGTTGACCAACTTTCTGTAGTGATTAACTCATTAGATGAGAACACAGATCTGATGAAACTAAAATGTGAATTCTAAATTATGTTCTCATATTTTTGAGTATTCTCTAAGTATATAATTTATATGAATTTTGATGGCTTCCAGTTATTTGCTTCAATACTCATACTAGAATATTTCTACATTTATTTTTATTTTCATCTCATAATTTAGGAAATATACTTGAAGGTACACGTAGCTGGGTCAGCAAGAATATCTCGAAGATTTTTAGAAATGTTATTAATAACTTCTATGAACAGTATTTTTTATTTTAATTCTTTAGCAAGAAAATGAAATTGGGAAGAAACATGAGCTCAACGAAGAATCACTGTGGTCGACTAAAGAAGAGGTATCTATAAGGAAATTCTTTTTTTTTAATATTTATATTTTTAGTTGTTGATGTACCTTTATTTTATTTATTCACTCATATGTGGTGCTGAGAATCAAATCCAGTATCTCACATGTGAAGCAGGTACTCTACCACTGAGCCACAACGCTAGCCCAGGAAATTCTTTTTTATCTGATGTATGTTGCATGAAGATTTGACTTAAAAGGATCATTGTCTTATCAGTTTCTCTTATTTTATATTCTTAGGATTAAATATTGCGTAGTATAATTCTGAACTCTTTCATGATTGTGCCTCCTCTGGAAATGGATAAATCATACTATAATCATGATACAGTGTTGTGTAGAGAAAAGCCTGGTATAATTCTCTGCTCTACTGCAGAGATAAGTGACCTTGAAAAAGTCATTTTCATATTTATGAACTTGAGGTCCTTTGTGAGATGAGGTTGATGCTTTTCTAGCTGGGTTGTTGTTTATATTAAATACAATAATTGTTGTTTATATCAAATACAGTAATAGATGTGAAATATTTATAAATTCCAAAAGAGTTAGGCCATTTTTATTTAATTGAGGTTCTGATTATATTCTATCACTATCAGATGATCTTTTTTTCTGGCTTCTCCCTTTCTTCCTATTTGCACATATCTTAGACCTGATAGCAACTTTCATTTGAATTATATAATTCAGCAGTGAAAAGAATTAAGATGGTTAGCCTTAAGCAGCTATAACAATGTTGATATGTAGCTAACTATATAGTACTAAATAATAAAGCAAGAAATTTCATTGAACAATTGAAAAATCTTCAGATTTAGTAACTATTGATACTGATAGATGTTTTGATTCCAAATGCAAAATTCAGGTACAAGAAATAAATCCTTCTTACTGTTTTGTTTTGTTTATCAAATAGTTTAACTTTTTTCTTCATATACCCAAATAAAAAGTAATTTTCCTTTTCCTTCTTATTTCTTCTAATTTATCCATTTTAACCCCATTTAAGAACAGTGATGACTTTCAGGACAAAAGTGAGATGCTTCCAAGAAAGGTGTTACTGACTGAATTTAGATCACTGGTGGTTAATAACTCCACTTGCAGAAATCCATGTGTGGTAAATAATGATTATGGTCAAATAAAGAATTTCAAGAAATTCAAAAAGGTACGTGTTTCTTTAATTGTGTCACAAGAGGGCAATGTTTAGAATGTTTTTAGAAATACCAGTAGCACTAAATAGTAATAAAAACAGTATGTTGAAAACTAATGCAGTTTCTTCCACTTTAAAAAAATTAGTAAGGATATAAACTAATAATATATAGAACACCTAGAATGAAAAAAGATTTCATCAAGACTGAATTCTTTATAGGTTACTACTTAAACCTGGCATGTCCCATAAATACTAAGAATTTATTTATTACTTATTCTCTAAAATACAATATTATCAGTGTACTTGATATAAAGTTTACATAGGATTTTTTTTTAACCCCTTTGGATTTTTTGGGGTTTTTTAAAATGTATTTTTAGTTGTAGATGGACACAATACCTTTATTTTATTTATTTTTATGTGGTGCTGAGGATTGAACCCAAGTCTCACAAGTGCTAGGCAAGTGCTCTACTACTGAGCTACAACCCCAGCCCTTATCCCTTTGTTTTTCAACAACTAAAATGTCAACTGAAAGTACAAATTGTTGCCATCTGCAACATCCCTTGCTAAGGCTCTATAAACTGAAAAGTTTTGAAAAGTCTTAAAATTTTCATCAGTACTAGAAAGGGAGGTTGTAAACCTTCTGAAATCTTTGAAACAAAATATGGTGCTTTAAATTACAATGTGTATATTCACTTTGGTTGTTTTAATTGATAACCTAAGGCCATTTTTAAATAAAAACTACAAATTAAAACTTTTAAATATATAAATAATATATACTTTTAAATATATAAATTTAAATTTATATTTAGTGACATGTCTAAATCTTAATATGGTTATGACTAGAGAAGAAACAGGCAAAAGCAGATGGGTTTAGTAGCAGTTTCCTTTCTCTCACTTATAGTTGTAGAATATCTTCAAAGTTGTAGAACATCTTTGAAATTTATGCATGATGTATAATCTTTGCTTTTTAATCCTTTTTTTAAATGGTCATCTTAATTTGCTAACATGTTTAACCTCACTACTGTTATTAACAGGTCACATTTCCTGGAACAGGAAAGCTTCCACATATCATTGGAGGATCAGATCTGATAGCTCACCATGCTCGAAAGAATACAGAATTAGAAGATTGGCTGAGGCAGGAAATGGAGGTTAGTAGGAAGTAAGGCCCAAAACTTTTTGAGTTGCACTTCAGTCTTTTGTGATTTTCTTAGAGCAGATTCTTCTTAAAAGCAAACTTAAGGTCATTCAAAAATGTATTCCTAGAATAGAGAGCATTGATATTAATCTGTAACATTTCTTTAAGGGAATTCTAGATTTATTTTTATCGTTTAAGTGTGGGACTTCAACAGATGAATTAAGTGTATATCCTAATGTAAAGGGGGATAAAAAAACTTAAGTCACAAAAATCTGAAAAGAAACTAAAGAATAATAATTAAAAGGATGGCTGTATAGTCATATGGAAAATTACAAATATATCAATGAGGTAATATATAAATAAAATGTCCATTTTAAATCTAGGAGTTGTGTTTCAACAGTTCTGCAATTTTCTCATCTTCTTGAACATTACCCTTTTCCTGTTTTGTTCATTATCTCTTTCTAGAACTTCCCTTTGACATTAAGTTAAATTTTCTCATCATCTTTCTTTGTTTCTCTGGATGATATTTTTGATAATTTCTTCAGGTTATCTTCAACTCTGGTTAGTATTGCACCCATTCATTGAGATTTAAACTCAGTCTGTTTCATTTTTTCATGACTAGAACTATATTTCATTCTTTTCTAAATCTTCTTATTCCCTGCTGACGTGTTTGCCTAATGATATCAAAGTTGTTGTTGATCTGTTTTTTGCTCTTAGGGTGTCTTATTTCTGAGTATATCCTTTGTGATCTTTATATAGAATAGATCATTTTTCTTGAAATGTAATCTGTAGGATTTCCTTAGTCTTAAATTCAGGTTTATTTCCTCCAGAAGATAACGCTCGTGTCTGCGAGTCTTGTTCTACCAATCTAAGTCTGCCCCCACCCCTCGTGCGTGCACGCACGCACACACACACTTTTTTTTTTTTTTGCAGTGCTAGAATCAAACTCTCCTGCATGCCAGGCAAGCACTGTACACTGAGCTACATTCCTAGCTCTCACTTTGTTGTTAAAATCTCTTCTTGTGATTGTTTTGGGTTATTCAAGCATTTAGTATGTATTTGCAATAGAATGAGTGATAGCCAACTTGTCCTAAACTTCAAGTAAGACTTTTCATTCTTTCTTTCACCAAGTGCTAAAGTCAAAATAGGTAAGTTTCTTTGCCATTTCCTTCTATTATTTCTCTTTCTCCCTTTAGTACTGGGATCTTTAAAGTCCGTACCTTGGGTTACCTTTCATATCACTCATACCCCATATAGATATCAAATGAGAACAAATTTTCATGGTTTACAGATACCTGAGGACAAAAGCTGGCTGTTGTACTTGTTAACCTATCAGAATTCCTTTTCTTGCTTTATTGTGGGCATAGTGTATCTTTCAGTGATTTGTTTTCATATTTTAAGGATCAGAATCAGGAGTGTGTATTGTGTTTGGTAGCTGACGGAAGTCATGGAAGGGTTTCAAATGGCAAATGATAAGATCATAGTTGGACTTTAGGAAGATGTATTCAGCATAGGATTTTTCTAATCCTAAGGCCCTTTTGGAGCTTGGTGAGTTTGCGTTTAAAATTATTTGGTGGGTGAGGTAGTTCAGCAACTTCTAAGCTCTGATGTAGAAACAAAAAGGAAGGAGTCCCTTTACCTGCAGAGCTGCCCTGGTTGAAGGTGGGGTGAATAGTGCCCTCTCGGTCTCATCAGTGATCTGACCCCAGAGCACTGAATTTTCATTCAGTAAAAGGATTCTGCTGGAAAGGAATTTTAAAACTCAGAAAGCTAGCAATCTATGTTTATTGCCTTTCAGAGGCAGTTGGCTGGAGAAAGTTGTTTAATTAGAGCAATTTTGCAATAATCTTACCATGCAGTGAAAATAGAGAGGAACTGTTGAATGGGAGAGTTGTTGAAGAGACAAGACTATAATATAACATCTTGGATGTGGAACTCACAAAGATGGCTTACCATAACCTGTACATATAGCAGTTCATTTAACTATATATTTACTACAAAGCAAATGTTTGAAATTCTGTTAACTTTGACAGGTACAACAAAAACATGCAAAAGAAGAGTCTATGGCTGATGATCTCTTTAGGTAAATTTTTTCTTTTTTTAGGTAAATTATTGATTCAGCTTTCTTTTGTACCTTTGAGAGATATATATAAAATTCAGTTTTGCTCACAGAGATTAAAAATGTTTCTTCTGTCTTTACTTAGTCTTTACTTAGTCCCTCACCTAAAGAATATTATTTTACATATATATTTCTTTTTATTATTTTCACCTCTTAATTATGTTTACTGGTTATACTTTCAAGGATTGGGGCTGATTAAGTTGTACAATAAGATACAAAAAAAAATTGTGTGGAGCATTTAGGCAAAATGAGGCTTCTACTGGGTGAATTTTATTTTATAAATTTGTGAGTTTTTTAAGCTCTGAGAAGAATTATGAATCAATGGGTTTGAATTTAGACAAGTAAAAAGCCAGAGCACATGTTTAGTTTTAATTGGCACATGAATGAAAACAAAGACTAGATTAGGATTTCAAAGCAGGTTTTTGTGAGCGGTATAATGAGTGATTATAATGTAATTCTGATTCAACACAATTTCAGCATTTGTGGAGGCCCAACAAACCTTATGATAATTGCCTCTCAGAAACTAATAAAATACCTTGTAGGTGGTACAGGCTGGCAAACAGAGGGTAACATTTTCCCAAACTTATGTAAGAAAATACTATATTTTTAAGTATGTTTTGAGGCGGTTTTATGATTCTCAAATTATATATTTGACATTATAAATGGCTGATGAAAATGTTGATAAACAATACTGATTTTTCATAATTAATCAAATGAGACTATCTGGTTTCCCAGGTACATTTGCTTAATGTCTATAGGAGAAAATTTTGTAAAGAAGTAATTATATTTTAGGTTAATTATGCCTTTTTTGTGCAAGTGGTATAGTTTGATTTAAGGAAGGGCTGGTGTAGGACCTGTTTTGATGCTGTACTAGATTTTTAATATTTCTTTAATTATTTTAATGCTTTACACAATTTTTTGTTATTGGGTGATTTTTGGTTTTTACCATCAAAGCAATATCAAGAGAATAAATGGAAATAAAAATGTGTTTATTTTCTGATTCTGAGGACAAAAATTATCACTTTCATCCTGTTTGTCAAAGTGTGGCTAGCGTTAATCCCTTTAACTTTAAAGGTGAAAAAATGAGATCATTTATCTAAATGTCTCTTAACACCATTTCTTGTTTTGCAGATACAATCCTAATGTAAAAAGGAGAAGATAACTGAGAATTTTAAAAGGAAGCTGTGGACACACTTTTCCTAACAATCATTTGCGTCCATCCTAACAGAGATATATGAAATAGCATATAGCAGAGATTTCAATCACAAGTACTCCATGTCCTAAATTTATTAAAGTGCCCAGAACTCCATTTGTTGTGTGTGGTAATGAATATTGTTTGTTCTGTTTTCATGCTTTTGCCATCTCATATCTCATGATAAATTTTTTTCTATTTTTAAAATGTGTTTACTTTTTATTTGATGGTTGATATAATCACAGTCCAAATTCTTAAAAATACATAAGGGTGCAGTGGTGCACTCCTGTAATCCAGTGGCTCAGGAGGCTAAGACAGGAGGATCAGAAGTTCAAAAGCCAGCCTCAGCAAAAGTGAGGCATTAAGCAACTCAGTAAGACCCTGTCTCTAAATAAAACACAAAATTGGACTGGGGATGTCGCTCAGTGGTCGAGTGCCCCTGACTTCAATCTCTCGTACCCCCCAAAAAAGTACATAAGGGTAAAGACCAGCATTCCTTTTACCACCCATCTAGCTATTACAGAAAAAAATGCATGATGCTCATTTCTTGGGAGTCGTCCAGATTTTTAATTTCTGTTCAAATTCCTATGCATATCATTTTTATTCATTTTATACAGATGACTGCATAGCATACAATGTTGCACCTTGCTCTTCATCTAATGGATTTGAAGATCATAAGCATATCAATGTAATTTTGAATTTCTTTTAATTTTTTTCTTCTCCATCATACTATAGCCTTCCTACACTGATGTTACCCAGGTAGAATGGCTTCAGTGGTGAACATGTTAGTCACATGTTATTCTATTACTCGAAACTGAAGACAAGTTTGATGGGTAACTTCATCAAACTTATAGCTAAATCTCACCAGAATGAAGAGCCCTATATCCCTTTTTGATGGTCTTACTGAGCTAAGTGTGCCTGTTTTGACCTTCTTAAAAATCCTAGTTTTACTATCAAATAGAAATGATGAGACTGTATTTTTTTTTTTTAACCTTTAAGGTAGATGGTAACAGAAAATATTTTTCACATTCATTAATATAGATAGTGGTTTTCAACTCTGGGTGTATATTTAGAATTATGGTCTCATTATCAATTCTAAGGACTGAGGCATTATATACTACAAAGTATGACAAGGCTTTTATACTGACTGAAGGTCTTCTGTTTTGTGCAAGTTTTGCCACCCTAAAATATTACCTTTTATAGGTTGTTAAGAGTGTAAAATGTAAAACTAGTGTAAGTTAATATATACAGTAGCTAAATCTTCATGAAAGATTCAATGTTCATATGTAATCTAAAGAAGTCGTCACATTTCAAAGTTTGTCCGTGATACCCTTTGACCTGCCCTCAGAATATACTTTTTTTTTTTTTAATGGAGATCGTTTGTACACAGCCTAGGTCTGTTTTATTCTCACCTTTCATTATACTTTCAAATTCTTAACTAGCAGAGGAAGGAACTCAAAGATTAATAACTGAAGATCTCTACTTGGAACTGATGGTCCTTTCTTAAAATAATAAGTTTTATTTAGCATAGAAAAAGCTTAAGTGGATGGATGTGTTTCCCATTGTTTTGCTTCAGCACTGTTTCATCTGTATAATGTGGTTCTGACTGAACAACTTGAGTCACAGGCTTGCTTAACTGGGGTCTGTAATTTTCCCCCTGCCTTTGTTGGGAACTCTTTTTCTAACTCTGTGTTTTAGGAGAAAGAAGAGGAGGGATAATGTGCCACTTTCCTTTCTTCATTAGATGAATAGGAACTGTGACCCCATTTCTAGCCTAAGGTTTGAGGTGCTAAGGATCAGTTCAGCTCCCCAGTGGCAGGGAAGAGGTGACCTGCCTTTGCCACAATCTGACAGTTACTGTTCCCCAGCAGGCTCCATCCTGTGGCACACCCTCTTCTCTTTCTCAGAGCACAGCTTACTTATTTTTGAGGATTCTATTTCCCCTAGACTTCTTCCTGATTGTTCAGCTGAAGCTCTGTTGTTGGTCACACTGAAAATCTACATCTGATTATCTGAATTGGAATCATGACCCAAATTCCTTAAGCGACTGCTGCAAATTGGGACTTGGATAATGTCTTCTCCCTCAATATAGCAAGGCTCTGTATAGCTTCCCTTTTGAATGCTTTTGCCCTTCTTGTCAGGCAGTTGACTGAATTTATAAGAATAAAAGTATTGAATCAGACCACTTTCCTTTAAAGATGATGACATGGGGTGGGTAAATATGTTGGAAGGTATTTTATTGCTGAACTGTAGCACTGAATTGCTTCTGATTTGTCACTCTACAGGCTCCCAAACTAGGGGAATAGCACTTCTTTAAAATGAAGCATCAGCTTTGTTAGCAAATTTAAACATCAGGATAAGAGATCTGGATTGTATTCCATAGAAAATGGGGGAGTTTTTGACACTTTCTGAATAGGAATTTCAAAATCAGTGTATTCTACATAAGGCATATGAGGAAATAGAAGACAGACATTTCTACACTGAATGCTAACTGATGCAAAGCACTGTGTCTTACGCAAGAAAAGATTATAAGGAATTAGAAGCTTAAAATGGTTAGACTTGGAGTAGGTTCTAGTCAGGGTCTTAGAAAAGACCTATTCAAGTAATTGTTACCTCGGAGGCCTCAATGGAGCTCCAAGTTCAATAATACCTCTGTGTACCTATGATCCAGAGAGGAGGAAGGTCCAGTTAAGAATCACTCCAGCTAATCAGTTTTCTGGAGAATGAGGAGTGGAACAATGCTTCCTGGAAAATAAGGAATGGAACAATGCCACAGGGGAATTATTTTTTTCCATGACCTCCCTTATAATTAGAAATAGCAAAAGGGTCAGGAAGCTGTTTTCACCTTCCATTTGCCAGAATCTAATTAACCTATTTTTGCCAGTTCAGACTACTTGCAGGTAGAACTCTGTAGCTGCAAGATAGTCAGTCATGTGGTTTGTAAGCTTTCTTGACCTTCCTAGAGAATGGAATGGGGTGAGCCAACCTACAATTTCTACTATATGAGCAATTAAGAAATTCTTGAAATAGTCTAGGTTATTGTGAAAAATTAAATTGGATTTTTTGTTAAATTTTTTATTTGTTCTTTTTAGTTATACATGACAGTAGAATATATTTCGACATACATATGTAGAGTATAACTTCCCATTTTTGTGGTCGTACATGATACAGAGTTACACTGGTTGTGTATTCATATACAAACAGTAAAGTTCTAATTTCATTCTACCATTTTTCTTATTCTTATCCCCCATCCTTCCCTGTCCTTCCCTTCATTCCCCATTGTCTAATCTGCATTCTATTCTTCCCCACCCACTAACTGTGTATTAGCATCCACATATCAGAGAAGCTTTGGCCTTTGGATTTTGGGAATTGACTTATTTTACTTAGTATGATAGTCTCCAATTTCATTTATTTACTGGCAAATGCCATATGGCTGATAACATTCCATTTTCTTTATCAATTCATCTGTTGAAGGACACCAGGTTGGTTCCATAACTTGACTATTATGAATTGAGCTTCTATAAACATCGATGTGGCTGTGTCACTGAAGTATGCTAATTTTAAGTCCTTTGGGTATATACGAGGAGTCAGATAACTAAGTCAAATGGTGATTCCATTCCAATTTTTATAAGACATCTCCATACTGCTTTCCATAGTGGTTGCACCAATTTGCAGTCCCACCAGCAATGTATGAGTGTACTTTATTCCACACATCCTCGAAAACATTATTGTTGCTTGTATTCTTGATAATTGCCATTCTGACCAGAGTGAGTTTTAATTTGCATTTCTCTAATTGCTAAAGATGTTAAATATTTTTTCATATATTTGTTGACCAATCATATTCCTTCTTCTGTGAAGTGTCTGTTCAGTTCCTTTGCCCATTTATTGATTAGGTTATTTGGGGGGGGGGTAAGTTTTTTGAGTTCTTTATATATCTTGGAGATTAGCTCTGAGGTACAGGTTGCAGAGATTTTCTCCCATACTGTGGGCTCTCTCTTCATAATGAGCACTTAAATTGTGATAGTGGAATGACACTGGAGAAAACATGGGTCATGTTAGAAACAAAATCGAAGGTTTTTTAATTGGAGAATTGACAATTTAATTAATTAAATTGAATCATTTGAGACTCTTAAATGATCTTCCTTCATAATTAGCCAGTGACTCTAATGGAACATATGTAGCCCTCATTTACAGGTGAGGATTATAATGGATGGGTTAATATTGGTCATCTGTGCCCACTGTTTCTAAGGCAGGCTGCCCTACTACACCAGTTTTGATTTCTATCAGAGGGAATGTAATGAATGCAAGAGTTCCAGTAGCTTCTCTCTTTCCACATTGTGTTTTTCTTTTCTCATCATTCCATTGGGTGTGTAGTAATGTCTCATTTTGGTTTAAATTTGCATTTTCCTGATAACTATAATTAGTTTATAGAAGTTCTTTATACAAATCTGGATGTGAGGCTTTTATTACATGTATTTACTGAGAATATATCTCCTAGTTAGTTCTATGACGATTATTCCTTAATGTCTTCTGATGCTTTAAATTTATTCATTTATTTATTTTTGCAGTGCTGGGGATTGAACCCTCATGCTTGTGAGGCAAGCACTCTATCAACTGAGCTATATCCCCAGCCCCCCACTTTAAATTTTGATGAAAACAAATTTATTTTTTCTTTGCTGTTTTTTTCTATCCCAAGACACTTGACTTAACCAAGATTCCAATATTCTATATTTTATTCTACAAATTTTATATGTTTATAATCTATCTTGAATTAATTTTTGAGTATGATATGAAGTATGAGTCAGGGTTCATTTTCCTCCATGTAGGTATCCAGGTTATTCTAACACTGTTCAGTAAAAAAAAATATTCATCATTAAAGTATCATCATTACATTTTCTTGTCCACTTGAAATCAGCGGACCATAATGGGTGGATCTGTTTCTGGGTCTTTTCTATTATGTTGCCTATTTGTCCTTCCTTACACTCATATTACACTGTCTCAGATGACTATAGATGTATATTAAGTAGTCTTGAAATCAGATGTTATAAGTTCTACAAGTATGTCAACTTCTATCAAAAATCTGCTAGGATTTTAATTAAAATTGCACTAAATCTAAAAATCAATTCAGAAATGTTATGGTTTAGATATGAGATATCCCCCAAAGCTCGTGTGTGATATAAAGATCGTGACAGATCAGACTGATGTGTGTTAATGGGGTGGTGACTATAGGCAAATAAGGTGTGTCAGGAGAAGTTAGGTCATTAGGAATGTGCCTTTGGAGTTTATATTTTGTCCCTGGTGAGTAGAGCTCTGTTTCCTGGTGGCCATGTCCTGAGTTGCTTTCCTCTGCCACACCTTTTAATTATGATGTTCCTCCTCTCAAACCCAGAGCAATGGAGTAGGCCATCTATGGACTGTGACCTCTGAAATCATGAGCAACAAGTAAAACTTTTCCTCATCTATGTTGTTCTTTTCAGATCTTTTGGTCACGTGGTGAAAAAGCTGACTGAAACAGGGAAGACCCAATATCTTTAAAATGAATCCAATACTCCAAATCATGAATATAATGCACCTGTTCATTTACTTAGACCTTCCTTAATTTCTTTTCAGCACTGTTTTGTAGTTTCAGTGCAGAAGCTTGCATGTTTTACATTTATTCCTAAAGCACTCAATATATTTGACAAATAGTACTTTCAAAAATTTCATATTACCAAGATTTATTGGTTGTAGATGGAAATACAATTTTTGCATATTGAATTTGGAGTTTGTGAAGTTGCTAAATTTACCTTTATTCTAGTTTTTTTTTTTTTTACGATTCCTCAGGATTTTTACATAATTACATTATCTGTGAAGAAAGCTTTACAATTTATTTTGCCTTTTCCTTTCTCACCTTATTGCATTGGTTGCAGCCATCAGAACAATGTTAAACATCTTATTCTAATCTTAGCTCTTCACATTTCCATTTGTCATGGCAGTTTGTGTCTTTCAAGGGCTTTATTCATTATTTATCAAATTTATTGGCATACAGTTCATAATATTGCTGTTAAAATTTTCATGTCTAATATGTAATTATGTCTCCTTTTTCTTTGTTATCATATTTTTTGGGGGTTTTTTCTTTTCTTTTCTTTTTTCTTTTTTTTTTTTTTTTCCAGTCTAGCTAGAGGTTGTTGATTCTGTTAAAATTTTTTTCAAAAAACATTTCATTGTTGTTTTCCCTTATTACTTCATTCCTTCTACTTTAGGTTTCATGTGCTGATTTTTCTAGCCCCTGCAGATCATTGATTTTTAAACTTGTCTTCTAATTATCAGTATTAGAACTATAAATTTCACTGGTCACTGCTCTAGCTGAATGTGACAAATTTGTATTTTTTGTTGTTGATATTCAGGTTCAAAATGTCCTAATTTTCTTGTGATTTCATCATTCACACGTGTAGTTCACACATTTTTCCATCAAAAAATGTAAGTTAATTGCTATTTATTTTTGTTACTATTCCTAAATTAAATTCCACTATAGTCAAAGATCATATTCAATAAGTTTTAAATCTTTTGAAATTTTTCAAAATTTGCTGGGAAGCATAAGATTGTTCTGTTTGTAAATGTTCCATGTGTATTCTACAATTTAGGAAGTAGGTGTTCTAAAATCTTATCTTTCTGATTTTGCATCTTTTTGTTACTCAGAAAGGAATAACAACATCTCCTGTAATTGTGAATTTCTCTACTTTTCTATTGTTTTGTTTTGCTTCATATACCTTAAAAATCAGTAATAAACTACATATACATGTAAGATAGATCTTTTGTTATGAAACACCTATCTCTAGTAATACTCTTGAAGTCTTTATTACTGTTTGCATGGTGTCTTTGCCCATCGTTTTACCTAAGAATGATTGGTTTAACATTTGTTATTACTTTATTGTTGAAAGTTCACTCAGCCACAGTGGCACAGGCCTGTAATTCCAGAGACATAGGAGGCTAAGGCAAGAGGTTTGCAAGTTCAAGACCAGTGTCAGCAAATTAACGAGGCCCTAAGCAAATATTAGCGAGAACCTTTTATTTAGTCTGATCTTTGCATTTAAATCAATGATATTTAATCCACTTATATCCATTGTAACTATTTGGTATAGTATGGCTGGACTGGAGTCTGTTATCACACTTGTCTTCTCTCTATCCTATTAGAATGTTTTTCTTTTTTCCTTTCTGCTTTAGTATTTTAGTATTCCATTTTATCTCCTGTCAACTTTTTCTTTTTTCAGTAGTTTCTAAAGAATATGCATTCTTATCAGTCTACCACCAACTACCACTTCATGTGTAATGTATATACCTTATAAAGTATACTTCTGTAATTTTTACTATCATTGTCAGATTTTTTTCTGTATATCCTAAATGTCACAATTCTTAAATCTGTGTATTAAACTGTTTATGGTTACACATTTTCAACAATTAGATTTTAAATAATTTAAGAAACTTCTGTTTACCATTTCTGGCACTCCTCTTTCCTTCACATACATGTTTCACTAGGTATGATGGACCTTCGATGAATATGAAGAACTTCCTTTAAGATTTCTTATAGTGCCAGTATCTTGATATCACATTTTGTCAACTTGAAATGTCTTTATTCCACCTTCGGAAGGACATTTTCACTGGATATAATCATGGTAATTTTGCACTTTCATCTCAGCACTTTAAAACATTTATAGAAAAGTGTTTGATACTCACCTCTCTTCTCTCTAGATTTCAACATTAGACCACTGACATCATCCCCTAAGTCATTAACTCTGCCAGTTGTTTTGTCCTTTTACCTCTGTATTTCGTATGGATCATTTTTAACCTCTGCCATTAATGTGTGTTATCTCCTGCACTGTCCTTTGTTATGCTCATCCAATGAATTTGTTTCAGAAAATTTTTTATTTGTAAGATTTCATTTAAAAATTTGAGATTCCACTCAATTGTCAACCTTTTATATTAACTTTTAAAGTACGTATCTGCTATTTCTAACATCTGTATCAACTCTAGGTCTGTTTTGATTACTTATTTTTTTTCCTGGTTGTTGGTCCCATTTTTTTTCCTCACCTAATAATTTTACTGTATGCTGGACATTGTGGACACTATGTTGAGAGTCTGGATTTTATATTCCTTTAAAGAATGTTAAGTTTTGTGCTTGCAGGTAGCTAACTTACTGTCAGATCTGCTAAATCCTGTTGAGGTCTAAGTTTTAGGCAGGGTTACAGTAACCCTATCCTCAAGACATGGCCTTTTGGAGCTTTCAATTGAATACCTGGAATGTCCAGCAAGGTCCATCTCCCTTGGCTGGTCAGAACTCGTCTTCCAGAAACACATGCCTCCAGAATCTCCATCTGGCCTGGCTTACACTTGCTAATTGCTCCCAGGCTCCATGGTTTTCCACTCTGCACTCACTTGTAGTATTGAGCCAGATGTTAGGGAAATCATTGTTAATTTCTGGGGATTCTCTGTGCAGCTTTCTCCTCTCCAGTACTCAGCTCTGCAAATTCCAGCAGGAACCTGAACTACTTTCTCCCACCCAGACAGTCTATTTTGTGTGTTAGTTTACAAAGCACCCACAGAGAGTCATGGTATTTACAGAAAAAAAAATCTCATTTATTAAGAATCAGTCCTATACTATTATTAATTGTAAACACTGCTTTATATATATATATTTTTAAACTTTTATGATTATCACTACTCCATGGCTGGAATCAGGAAGCCTTCTTTTTGGTTTCAATTTTTAAATTGAAGGTTTTTTCCCTTCTCTTTTTGTTTTTTTCTGTATCTACTTTGCCCTGCTTCTTTTCCAAAGACACCACTGTTCTTGAAAAACCTGGGTGGAGATCGGTATCAGTATCAGATTAAGGATCAGTAGAATGTTTTAACCTTCTTCCACATCCTCTCTTCAGGCTCACTTTGGGAACCATGGCCCTTTACCCCAACCCCAAGAATGTATAGAATGGAGTTTTTGTAAAGACTATATGATCTGATGTGGTCAAAACAGCTTTATGCAACAAGCAGTCCTATAACGACATTGGATGATAAAATGACATTTAAATTCAGTCCTATTTCATTTCATTCAGGGTTCTGGTTTCCAGAAGGTGGAACTTAATAGAACTTGTTTTTATTTAATAATAGGGTTTATTTTGAATTTTTCACCACTTCTGATATATTTTAAAATAACCTTTCAGTTTAAAAAAAATTGCTAACTAAAATTTGATGCCATGGAAACATATGATAAAAATTAGATTTTGAAAAAAAGTACAGTTGCTGAGTTCACATACCCAAGACACTGAAAGCTGTAACTAAATCTGATTTTTATCATTTTATAATTTGTTTTAAAATCCTCAATAGGTTGTGCACTATACACTTTCTTTCGACAAGTGTGGACCATTTGCCATAAACCAAGATAGACTTGGAGAAATAAGATGTTCACATCATTCCATGTCTATTCAAGTATTTAGTAATTTTCCTTTCCTTTAATAGTTGGCTCATACTGAAATATAAGCAGAGATCTGGAGTTATGGAACACAAATTAATAAAGTTAAAAAGTAGAGAAGTATAATACATCAGAGAAAAGACTTTGATGTCATATGTTGCATAGGACAGCAGGATTGAGGGAGATGTGGGAAATTGGAAATTGTCAGAGAGAAGTTATCCACTACGTTTATTTAGGGCTTTACTGAAGCTTTACTTTCCCTGAAGCCTTGTTTAGAAAAGGAATACTCTCATTACAAAAATGTTATTAAATGTTCGATTAAAGCAGCCTTCTGAGATATAAGGAGATGTCTATAGGTCTCATCCTTCCCTAGAAACAATCTTTATACTAGTCACTTAAATTTATCCAATCCAACTCATTCAGAGAACAAAAATAGGCAAACACAAGAGTACTTTGTATCAAGCGCAGTCAGAAGATGTTAACGATATTTCAATAAGGTGTGAAATTAGTTTGAAAAAAGTTACAATAGGGAACTAAAACTGGATTGCAGTTATAAAATGAAGTTAAAAGAGTCTAAGAATTCACCTAAAGCAACCAGTTGATAGAAGCAAATATATTCTGAATTATATTTAAGGTAAATTATGATCCTGTAAACTAAGCACATAGCACTGCAATAAAATGGAGAAAAATATGGACACATTAGTCCGCTATTTTTAATTCTAAGAAAAAGAAGTTCAATGAGCACATTTCAGATGAAATAATTGTGCAAAAAGAGAAAGAAAAAAAAAAAAAAAAAGGCTGAAAAATTCAACTTTTCAAGAAGAACTTCAGAAAACTTACCTAACATTAAAAATTCTTGCAATGTATGGAAGTACAGACATGAAGCACAAAACATATAAATCAGAATTATTACAGCAGATAAATCCAATAAATAACCATGGTATTAGCTGCTATGTCTTCTCCAATGAACAAACACTATTAGAGATGTCAAAGTAATAATCACCTTGGGAATGGAAAATAATCTTATTTTCCAAATTAACCTTTAATAATTGTCAATATCCAAATGGTATTACAATTTTAGAAGGTCACACCCAAATATCTTGGTTTCAGTGACAGAAATTAGTTACTCAATGTTCACACAAAGGTAAGTAGTTCCATTCACAATTTATTGAATTATAAATCAGATTAATTAGATGTTATGATGATTAAGAAGAGAATAAACCTGAAAAATAGTCATAATGGGCTCTTGGATGTCAAGGTGTCTACCAACATTATTGGAATGTTTAAATTATTAGAAGTTAAGAAAATTAAGTACCTATCAAGGATTCAATAAAAATATTTTTAAAAGATGATCATATTTGGTAATAAATTATTTATAAAACTGATAATTTCAAAATAAATAAAACCTGAGTTGAAAATGCCTCTCCCCCCTACCCCACCCTAGCACACATATTGTATATCCCCATTTTCATTCAGGCCAGTGTGCCTCAACCTTTAATGAGCATACCTGTCTGGATTTCCCATTAAGCAAGCAGGTTGTGGGGCCTGACAATACACTTCTAACAAGCAACAGATAAAGCTGATGCTGCTGAGCCTTGGACCACCCCAGGAGCAGCAAAGTGACCCAAATGTATCCTCATCAGGACAATATCTGGCCTAACAAGTGTACGGTTTTATAGTCTCCAGGTTGTAATATTTTGCAGGTTGTAATATTTTGCAATCAAATAAATAACCAAAAATGATCACAAAAAATAAGTCTTAGAAGAAAAGAATGTTTTAGTTAAGTGAAAGCTTGAAGTAAACCAAGTTGGCAGTGTTTCTATTTCTCTGACAGGGACATCTCTGATACATTACAATATAAATCAGTAAGCCAAGTTGTGGTAGTTTTAAAAAAATGAAGTTACTATAGCTTGAGGCTCTCCTCCAGTTAATTCAAGTCCAGAAAATTCAAGCCGTACACTGCAAAACCACTATTAAAAAATCTTTAATGGTAAAGTGTCCTTTTAAATTATTTGTAAACTTGTTTTAAGCTACCCCATCTTCTCCTCCTCTTTCAACAATCAAATGCTGCTTTTTCTTCTGTCTTGTAGCTAAACAGCGTGTAACACCCAATGCTCCTCCCTTTAGAAATCGAACAAAATTGTCTCCGACCAAAGGGCCCAATGCAAAAAGGTTGGCTTCTTTAACACATTCATAGGTATATGCATCTATTTCCACAGGATTACCCTTACATGTGATTGGCTGGCTTGAGTTATGGCCTAAGTAACACCCTTGTTCCTTTAAAAAAGAAAGATTAGGATGAGAACCTATCAATACCACAGCTGCAGACAGCTTAAATATTTTCTTCAATCCAGAGATGCTTTGAAGAATGCATTTCATGTCCGACTTAAAGGAAAGCACATGGTGCTCAGGAAAACTGGTATAATCAGACAAAAGATTTGAGTCAGCAGAATATATCTGAGTACACATCATATGATAGACTTTATGATATTCAGGATAAAGCTTTTGGGGAAGCTGCTTGAAAATTAAGCTTGGATCAGTCACTCGTCTGCGAAACACATGGATCACAGGGATATTATTGTTGTAAGCACATAGTACTGCATCAGCTGCAGTAAGCCCAGAACCTACAATTAACACTGGATCCACTTTGCCACATAACTTTCCTTTGCTTATAGCAGCTCCAAATTCAGACATTGAATGAAACACAAAAGGAAAATCTTCCCCTTCAATTTCGAGATGAGCAGGAGAATCCAATGTTCCAGTTGCTAGAGCTACATTCTCAGCAAAGAGGCAAAAGGGAACATGAGAACCATCTGCTGTTCGCTGATAACCTCTGATTTCCCAGTTTCTCTTGATAAATTTTGACTTCTCTATCTGTAAATGCTTTGTTGAAATATCTGAGTCTTGACTATCATTATCATCCTGATCTCTGTAGAGTCTTGATACAGAGGTTATATAAGTATTCTCTCTGAAATTCTTCTGAAGACCCATGACTTTTACATAATGTTTATAGTAGCGAGCTATTTCTTCTGGCATAACTCGATCCCCCTTTAGATTCCTAAAAAAGGAAAAGAAAAAATAGCCTATGAAGATAGTACTTAAATTGCCACATTTATTACTTCTCTAATAAGAACTGGAATCTTTTTTTTGTTATCTGTTACCTTGTACTGTCTTAGCTAAAAATTATCCTAATATTTATAAAGAAATCAGTTTTTGTTTTTAGTTAAAAATTGTTAATGAATTAGTTTATTAAAGAGGAAGATCCATGAGGGCAGGGACATTAATGCATCTTTGTTCCCCCAAAGCCATTCATAGTGTTAGCTCAAAAAAATTGTGTGATAAACTTTCATCAAATAAATGAAGGGATTAACATGTAGACATCTGAAAAATCATACTATTTTATATCTTAGTTGTAATCTGTAACTGTCAACTGAATTATTTAGATTATAATCATTAAGAGATTACAGGTCTAACTGCACTATCTATGCTTCTTAAAAGATTTATAGATACCGTCCTGACATGATTGTTTGTTTGTTTGTTTATTTTTGGTACCATGGATTGAACTCAGGGATGCTTAAACACTGAGCCACAACCAGTAAAACAGTAAAAACAGACCAAATCATTAAACATAATTCACTGTAACTTGTAAAGAGAAGTTCATAATTTTTTAATTTTTTATTTTGACATAGGGTTTTGTTAAATTGCTTAGGGCCTTGCCAAGTTGCTGAAGCTGGCTTTGAACTTGCGATCCTCCTGCCTAAGTCTCCTGTGCCTCAGGGATTATAGGGGTGTGGCACCAGCCCAGACTGACATGATTTTTATTAAAGTTACAGTTTTCTAAATGACCAAAAATAATTCAGATCTGTCTTCTGCCGAATAAAATCATTTTACATCGAAGTAAGATGTAACATTTTGCTCAATGTGTTTTCCTAAAAAGTTTTTTCTTAAAAGTGTAATCTGTTCTTTATGAACAAAGTTCATTAGCACATCCTTCATTTTTCACTTGGCTTGTAATGTCCCTAACAAACCAACCCAAATTAGAAGTAGGTAACAGAAAAAACAGACCAAATCATTAAACATAATTCACTGTAACTTGTAAAGAGAAGTTCATAATTTTTTTAAAAAAATTTAATTCATTTATTTAGAAAGCATTAAGTCTTAATAATTACAAAAAACCCACAAAGTGGTTACTATTATTATCTCCTATTACTTCTCCTTTATTATAGAATAGAAAACTCACATCTACTACTAATGTATGTCTCTACATTAGAAGTTAAAGTCAGGACTCAAGCCTGTCAATCTCTAAGAGATATTAATCTGCTCTTTACACTGCAAAGGCAGGAGATAAAGATAATATTTATCATAAGACTAATTTTCACATAATATTCAAGATACAATATGCATAATATAGAAAGACAAATGCTGGTACAAAATCATAAAGCATCTTCCCTTACTCTTTTTACAAAGGAAGTATGTGCTGAGCAATTTGGCTTGCTTATTTAAAAAAATCAGGAACTTGTACAACCCGCGTGATTTTGTAACTCTGTTTAAACCCATATATAATTCCATTTTACAAAATCCAAAATGATAATTTTAAAAGTTTAATCTCAATTTCTTGTTGTTTTAAATTTCAAATGAAAAAAAAATTCTATGGAAAAACATGGTTTTCTAATAACTCAAATGTTACATCCCTATTCTAAAAAGGCTAAGTAACTTCCTGCTTTAATTTATTTCCATTAGTGGTCCAATTAGAGTAGAGTCTCTGTATTAGTAATTCCTAATTTAATGTCTACTATTCATGAAAACGATAGTTTTCCTTATTTCTCCCTTCAATTTTAGGTTCTTTCCCCCAAAATAAATAAATTTTTATTCTTCCAAGAGATTTCTTCTGTTACTCCTACTTTCATATTCTCTTAATTAGATACTTTCATGCTCAAGTAGCCAACAATATCCCAAATTCTGAGTTTATTCCATCATTCTACATTGTCAATCATATAATACCTTTTACTCTGAAAGTCAAGCACTTTAGGTATATAACACAAGATAGGAATAAATGAAGTTACATATCCACTCATAAAAATGAGTAGTTGAAAATGTAAAAAATACTATGTGGGGCTGGGGTTGTGGCTTAGTGGCGGCAGAGCACTTGCCTGGCACGTGTGAGGTGCTGGGTTCAATTCTCGATACCACATATAAATAAATAATAAATTAAAAACAAATTTAAAAAAGGTCCATTTAACACTAAAAAATTTTTTTAAAAAATGATATGTGGGTAGTTGAGAAAATAACCAAACTGATTTTTTTGGGGGGTGGGGGGGTGCGGGTACCAGGGATTGAACACAGGGGCACTGAGTCACATCCCCAGCCCTATTTTGTATTTTATTTAGAGATAGGGTCTCACTGAGTTGCTTAGTCCCTCACTGTTGCTGAGGTTGGCTTTGAACTCATGATCCTCCTGCCTCAGCTTCCAGAGTCATTGGGCAAACAGTGATTTAACAGGAGTGATTTAACAGGAAAGAAAAAAATTCATGATTAACAAAGTCACACACACAAAAAATCTATAAACAACTTCTTATTTCTATGCTTAGTTTTATAACATCTCTGAAAGGAAAGTGTAGATCAAAATCACTGCTTCAAGGACACATTTTCATTTGAAAAACAAGTATATTTATATTCTTCATTCAGGACAGGACCACAGATAGTGTGAAATTTTAGCAGTCTCTTTTTCATCTTACACCAAAGAATTTTTAAATAGCTTGATCATTACCTTCTTTTGTTAGATATCCAATCTTTAAATTTAAGTCCAGGAAGCTCCATCCAATTTCCAAAGCTGATTGTCAACATGGAACCTTCCATATTCTATTAAGATAAAAAAAAGTAGGTAAAAAACATAAAATTTTTTAAAAGCTAAAAACCATCCCATTTATAACAATTAAGACTCAGGATATGGTGTGCTTTAAAGTACTCATAAATGACTGTATAAATTGCGTCTGAAATTTTAATCCAATAAACTTTTACATACTTTCATTATTTAGTATTATCCATTTCTACATCTTCTTTCAAACAGTTTTACATTTGTAAAACATTTAAAGGATTATACAATGCCTATACACAATACTGATATCGTTGGTTTACAACTGATATGATAATCATGTATATAATACATATTAATGTGATGGCCTATGATGGATATGTTAACTCAGATGTACCTGTGATAGGAATGTCACTATTTTTACTTTTTTTTTAACAAAAGAAAAAATGTTCAGTAATTTCTAAAACTTGAGACTTTTTCCCATTTTAAAATTACTTACAGAATTTTATTTTTGGTAGTACTAGGGATCAAACCTAGGGCCTCCACATGCCAGACGAGTATTCTACTTTGAATCCAGATCCCAATTATAGCCTTTTAAAAATTAGAAAACTACTTTTTACTCTTCACCAATTATAATTCTGAAGTCTAGGTTGGTTTGGATATAGCAGCATCTTTTCCTACAAATAGAAAAATAAGCAGTGGTTTCCTGAGAAACAGACTCACTGCTGGAGTTAATGATGTCATCAAAGAAGTGAGCACTTCAAGCTTCCTCTACCTACTTACTTCTGCTCTGCTTGATACAAAGGAATCAATATCCAAGGGTCAAAGCACCTATCCCATAACCAATAATCTCTATCAGCCCACTGCTTTAAATAATGGTTTCTGCTTTCATTATTTTCTTGCTCTGTTTTTATACAGCCCAGCACTGAGAATGGAGCCTATATCATATTTTTTTTTAACTAACATTTATAGAAAACTTAGCATGTGCTAAGCCCTATGAAGCATTATTTGAGACAGCATATAGGTCACCACCACGGGGAAAGAATGCACCAAGCTGCACATGATCTGAGGCAGACTGGCTTTGATAATAGGTTCAAAATCAAGAAGATTAATCGTTATTAAGAGGAACTGTTAAAAATTTACTGAATCAGAGATTTTCTTGAGTAATAACTGCCTCATCTAGAAGTCAACCTTCAAGCACAACTACTGTTGAGAGGTAGTACTGTTTAGAGCCTTAGTTCTTTGATGTCTTCACTTTTTTACCAATCAGCGGTTTGGTTTTTTGGTTTTTGTTTCCTATGCAATCTACAAGCCATGAATGCTTGCTGTCATGGAGACTGTAGTGTATTATGGGAGGCAAACCAGACACAAGTATCATAGGAACATATGCAAACTATTTCCTCAAGGATACATACAAATGGGTTTCCAGGAGTGTACCATTAGAAAGAATATTCCAGGCAAAATAAAAATTAACATGAGAGCTTAATGAGAAAGAACTTAAGTGTCTTTCAAAAAATAAAATTCAGCAGGCTTGGGTTATTCCAACCTTTCATTATTAAGAAAGGCTTGTCTTTAGGACAGGTCCTTGTCTGCCACCTCCTAGAAGATAACTCTGAGTCTCTGAAGTATTCCACTTGATAAGACTTTGTTTTTTTTTTACATGCCTGAGGCCTTGGTCATGTTCTACCAGTGAGACCATGTAAGTTTAGACCAACAATATGATTTACCATTAATGTCAGTGTTTGCTCTGGAGGCAAAGGTCTGAGTGGCTGGGGTCAGCCACACAGGCACTGCTGGCCTACATGACTGCTGGTCCATAAAATATTCCTAGACACCAAGCACGAGTGATTTTCCCTTGTTGGCAGCTTTACCTGTGTTGCCACATACTGTTCACTGTTGAGAGATTTGAGCACATCTCTATGTGAGTCCACTACGAGGGGGCATCTAGAAGCATACTTTTGGTTTCTCCTTGACTTTGCCCCATGAGCCTTTTCCCATTGCTGTGCTAAATCTGTATCCACTCATTGCTATAAACTGTAAGCAGGAGTAATCATTTTTCTGAGTACTGCGAACACTAGTGCATCATGGAGCCTGAACATGAACTTGGATTCTGCAATATGAAAATGCTAGAGCACATACTGCCCTCTCCCACAGCAAAGGGACAGGTCCCCATCGCAGGTCCAGCAAGTGCCAGCTACCCTTTGCACGTCAGCTGTTGTTAAGGGTCATTGCATGTCTTTCTGCTCATCTGGGTTTTCTTTAGTAACTGTGAGACACAGACAGTTTTTATGTCAGATTTGGCCTTCGTACTCTGCTGTGTGCCTGTGTCCTCGCCTGTTGTCACATTGAAGTGTTCCTCATTTTTGATGTGTATGAGCTCAAAATGCCATGAATACTAAACGTTTGTCCTTTATATGTATTGCAAATATTTTTCTACTGTTATTTGTCTTTTAGATTTTTTTTTTTTTTTCTTATACAAATGTGTCTTTCTCTGATTGTAACAGTAATGTGTAGGTTGTTTTAGCATAGAAAACCTGGAAAATACAGAAGAGCACAAAGCTAAAGATATAATAAACATTGCCAGTCGCATCCCTGGAAAAGGGGCTGGGGATATAACTCAGTTGGTAGAGTGCTTGTCTCGCAAGCACAAGGCCCTGGGTTCAATCCCCAGCACCGCCAAAAAAAAAAAAAAAAGAACAAGCATCCCTGGAAAAAAGAAAATGACAGAGCACAGAATGACAGCATGGGGAGTAAGGCAAGAAAGCTAACTAGGAGTTAAATCACACATCAGGGAGTTTGTATACTATACACTAAACAAAAGGGGAACAATTAAGGGTTTTATCCATGGGCATAACATCTCGGATGATGTTTTAGTAAGACAACTCTGGCTTTGGTATGAAGAATACAAAACAAGCTGAGTGGGAAAGTTATTTAGAAAAGTTTTGCAATAATTTGGGTGAAAGATAATAATGGCCAATATTAACAACATTACAATTATGATAGGGAGAAGCAGAGTAGGTGGACTCAAAATATGTCTATGAGATAAAGAATGTTAGGGTTGGGGGTGTTGCTCAGTGTACAGTACATACTGAGCACACATGAAATAACTGGTTAAATCCCCAGCACACAAAAATAAGAAAGAATAGAAAAGATCTGGTGATGAATTTGAAATGGGAGTTGAAGAAAGAGACATCAAGGAAGACTCCCAGGTTTCTGGCTTGAGAAACTACATGACAGTGTAATTTAATCATAAGGAAATTAAAGGAATTAGATGACTAAGATGATTACTTTTAGGCATGTTGAGTTTCAGGACACCTTTGGAATAAAAAAAAGGTGAGTATATAGGAGAAAGAGCAATACAGGGTAGAGATTTTTATGGGAGAATCAAGCAGTATCCATATGCCAGTCATTGGACTAGATGAGATAACCCAGAGAATATGATGATAAGACCATGGCTTGGAATAAAGTTCACAGAAGCACAGTTTTAAAGAACAAGCGTCCACAAAGGTAAATGAAAAGAAGTACTGAAGAGGAAGAAAAACAGGGAGACTGAAGGTTCAGAGAATCTAAGAAATATGTTAAATTTAAATGTCAAATGCTACAGATCTGTTATGGTTTGGATGGGAGGTGTTCCCCAAAAACTCATGTGTGAGACAATGCAAGAAAGTCTGAAGGCAAAATGACTGAGTTATGAAAGAATTAACCTAATCTGAGCATTAATCCCAATAGGGATTAACTGAGTAATGACTATAGGCAGGCAGGGTGTGGCTGGAAGAGATGGGTCAATAGGGGCATGTCCTTGGGGTTTATATTTTGTCCCTGAGGGGAACACTCTCTCTGCTTCCTGGTGCCATGCTCCCAGCTGCTATCCTCCACCATTCTCTTTCACCATGATGTTCTGCCTCACCTAGTGCCCTAAGGAATAGAGTCACCTATGGATGGACTGAGACCTCTGGAACCATAAGCCCTGAAATAAGCTATCCTCCTTTAATTGTTCTTGTAAGGTCTTTTGGTCACTGTAGCAAAAAGGCTAAAAACAAGATGTCAGAAAATTGAGACTCTTCATCAAGTTAAGCAAAAAAGGAATTACTGGGCTGGGATTATAGTTCAGTGGTAGGGCGCTTGCCTCACGTGTGTGAGGAACTGAGTTTGATTCTCAACACTACATATAAATAAATAAAATAAAAATCCACTGATAACTAAAAAAATATTTAAAAAAAGGAAATTTCCAACCTTCAGAAAGAACATTTCCTATATGGAACACCAGGGACAGTAACTAGAGTGAGGGAGCTAAGAAACAGGAGGCAAAGGCATGGAAGATGGTATGTAATCATCAGGTAATCAACAGGTAATCATCTCAAGACGTTTGTGTTAAAGGAAAGCATACAGACAGGCTGACACCTTATTTTTTTTTTTTTTAAGAAGAAAATAAATTTAGCAATTTACATAATGACCAATAAAAGTTGGCAGAGAACTAATGACATAAGAAGATATGGAGAGATCACAGATTGTCCTTGAGAAGACAACAGCCCAGAATATAGCTGGAGGTACCCCTCAGGAGAAGTGATACATCTTCCATTGTAACAGGGACAAGAAACAAAGAATTAACATGAACGCAGGCAAATCTGTAGGGTAAACTGTGAAACTGTGGAGCTTCAATCCTGTTCAATTCTATTTTTTCTGTAAAATAAGAAACAAAAGTGTAAAAGAAATAGGTCTGAGAAGAACTGAGTAAGGAAACATCAATGCCACCATGTACTGTTTATGGCCCAGAAGAGTTTGAAAAATACTTTTCTGAGTTGTATGATTTTTCTCCCCAGGGGGTTTAACAGCTTAGATAAAGTATACAGATAGATGAACTGTCTTTTTGCCAAACCTATAATAGAAGGACAATGAGCCAAGGAAGTTAACTAGGAAAATGGTTAAATCAGTAGACTGTAGAAACTAAGCTGGATAAGGAGGTGAAGATCAGGGCTGGACCATTCTGTTTTTGAAAATTGGGTTCATTCTAAGTAACTGGGTGATGCAGTTTAAGAACAGAAATTGTGTTCAGAACATAAGATGTTTGAGGACTTAGGTTTCACAAATTGAGCGATTATGAAAGATAAGATCTATGGTGGAGCTGCTGGAAGAATACAGAAAAAACTATTGGGAATGAGAAGTGAAGAGACTATGATGAGGCTAAGGTGCTAGTTCTGCATCATGCGTGTAGAGGCAAAGTCATTCAAGGTGATTTCGGAAATAATAACCAAGGACCACGAGTCAGAGGTCACACATTTAGTAACTGATGGATACAATTTGGAAAGGTAAAGAAGCTAGAAAATGACCAGTTAAAGGATCATGAGAATTTACAAAAGAGCAACTGAGAAGTAAAGAGAACTTCAATCTCACTGGCAAACTGATAAGACAAGGGGCAATGGGAGAATGAATAGGTTTCACTTCAGAGGGCTGCAGTGGGAAAGGTATCTTTAGGAAAAAACAAGTCATTGAGAAAGGGAGGAGGAGCATCAAATGGTTAAGCCTTCAAATGGTTAAGGATGTAGGGAAGCTTGTTTAACACTGAGGTTCTAGAGGATATAGTTTATAAAGCTTGGAAAAGAAGAGAGTGGTGAGAAACTGGATCACAAAAGAAAACAACTATAAGGAGATAAGAATGAGAGAGTTAACTAGGATGTGTGTAGCACATGGCAGAGGAAAAAGCAGCACAAACACATAAATAGTACTACAGGCAAGCATTTTAAGATGGTATGCAATGGAGAGATGGGAAAAAATAATTATGCCTGGGAAGGTCAGGAATCCTCATTATAAGTATTCTTGACAAGTGTATCACGGCTCGAATATAAAGTATTGATATCCCTATTCTGGTCAACACATTCATGAAAAAAAGACAAGGAATTTTTACGTATGTTTCAAATTTTACCTCTGATTCAAATATGCTTTTAGTCATGATGGTTTATTCAGATGTTAACTTTTCTATATTAAAGTGAAAGAAATGAAGTACAAAGACACCAATTATTCCCTGCACAATTTTCTAAGCAGAAAAAGTTAGGTATACAATAATTTATGGCTCAGGAATTTATGGCTTTTTCAAGAAATGAAGTTTTATTAAGAATTCTTCTCAGCTGGTGGGATATAGCTCAGAGGTAGAGTGTATGCTTAGCATGTGTAAAGGCTGGGTTCAATCCCTAATATCAACCACATAAAAAAGAGAGAGAGTACTAGTTCACAGAGCAAATACAAACACAGCTTTGCAAGTAACGGAAGTCTTTCTTATCTTGTATTGGTTTCACAGTTACAGACATTTGTTATAGCTCATGAGATTATACACTAAATAAATGCAGCTTATTGTAAATCAATTCTTAAATGAAGTTAATATTAAAAAGTAAAAGTAAAAAAAAAAAAAACTTAAGCTAAAAGGTACAGATAATTGGACAGCTGCTACATATTACCGTAAAAAAAAAAAAAACTAAGATTTTTAAAAGGTATTAGTCATATATATTATCTAGGAATATCCCAATACCCAGAAATAGTCACTTAACAAATGTAAACCACTTTTTAGATGTGTAACATTGTACTAATACAGGAATAGTCAACTGAAGTTTGTATTAAATTAAATTGCATTTGGTTATTTAACATGCTAAAGTTCTTATAAAGTCTATTTCATAACACAACAAATTAAATTATTTAACATTCATTTGTATAACATATGAACATTCATTACATTTTGAATTCTAGATACTATATTAACTACTAAGGGTCTAAGAATAAAGAATAAATGGCCCCTACCTAATAAAATGCACTGGATGAATCTTCAGTTTATTGGTTCTCTGCTTTAACCTCTGCTATGGACTTAAACTATCCCCCTACCCCAAATTTTTATGGTGAAGTCCCAATCTTCCATGTGACATCATATAGAGATGGGGCCTTTGGGAACTGAGGGTTAGGTGAGGTCATGAAGGTAGGTCCCTTCAAATGGAATTGATGGCTTTACAGGAAGAGACTGTTCTCTGCACAAGTGAGGGCACAGTAAGAATGTAGGTGGCTGCTTGAAAACAAAGAAGATAACCATTGCGTGGATCCAAATTAGCCAGTCCCTGAAACTTGGACTATGCTGCTTCCAGAACTGTGAGAATTAAATACCTATTGTTCAAGCCAACCAGTTTATGCTTTTTGTTATAGCAACTGGGCAAACTTTTAAAAATATTTTTTAGCTGTCAATGGATCTTTCTTAATTTTATTCATTTATATGTGGTACTAAGTATTGAACCCAGGGCCTCACATATGCCAGGCAAGTGCTCTACCACTGAGCCACAACTCCAGTCCCAACTTCTTTCTTTTACAGTAAATTTTTCATTTTTATCTTGAAAATGTCTGGAAATAATGGATATTGGTTTTGAAATAAGATGTGAGATGTTGTCAACTTGAAAATAAATGAATGAATTTTATAATTTTTGTAAGATACTATAGAAAAATGCTAATGCTAAGATTGTATTAATAATAAATAAAATTTGACCTTAACTACTACAGGTAATTAAATGATATTTAAAGCAGCATTAAAATTCTTCTCAGATAAAAATGCAGTAAACATACATAAGAGTATTATAATGCTTATGAATCAACTTGATTTTTCATCAAGTCAATATATAATAATTCATTCACACTAAAAGGCTAAGAAAAAATATACTCACATGCCAAGCCCCACCAGGTGGACCTTTACCAAGAACTAAGTGAGGGATATAGTGATGCTGCTCTAATTTCCAATGCAAAATGGATGGATAATCATACCCAAAGTCAGCATCTGGATGAAGAAGAGTGTCAAAAAGTACTGCAACTGGATTGGATGATCGGCCCTCAAGGCCCTCAGACAAGTATTCTAAGTCCTGAATGAAAAAAAAAAGATAGAGTGAAAAAAAAATCACAATGACCATAATAACAACAGTAAAAGTCATTACTCTAATTCAGCATTTCCCAGATAGTGAATTATAGAATACTGACGTTCCCTGAGATCTTAAATTTAGGTTCAACAAAGCTAACCAGATCCTTACACTGTGAAAGTTGAAGATGGCTTCTGAATGCAAGTATCAACTGTTATGCTCACACAATAAAAAGGAGCACTTCCCAAATTTATGTGAGCATAGCACCTATTAAAATTCCACTAAGATACAATTTGGGAAATTCAGAAAATAAGTAAATATAAGTAGACATAACTTAGCAGAATATATTTATGAATCTAAAATAAAAATGAGTTTTATTTAGAACAAAGGATTTTTAACTAAGAAACAATATTTAAATAAATAATCTTGTGTCAGCATAAAAATTTTTTTTAAATTGACATAATAAACAATACCTGATCAACAATGGAAAGATGTCTTGCTTCTTCTAATTTACTATGTAAAATTGTATTTGGGTGTATTGCTTCTGATGATAAATATGGTCTGTAGCCTGATAACATATAAGAAAGGCATATTCCTGAGGGTCCATTTCCTATTGTTACAAAAGTAGAAAGGGGTAAGTTAATAATCTTGTTATTGGCTTTTCTCCTATTTCCAAGATGGCTCTTCTCCCTCACTTATTCTTTCTTCTCTAATTTCTTTAAAATGTCTCACAAGATGTCTCACAAGATGTGTCAAAGATTTTGACCTTTGCTTCTCTCCTATTTTCTTTAGGGAATCTCATCTACTGAAGGTTTCAGTTCTTTATGCTATAACTCTCTAAATTAGTTCTCTACATGAACTTTTTCCCCCAAAATATATCCCACATTTCCATATGCTACTTCCTCACTCCACCTGATTCCTACTAATAACAAACACAATGTGTTCAAAAGCAAACAAAAGTCCCTTCATTTAGGTACCCTTTCCTTTAAACTCCATCACCCATCTCAAAATGTGGTACTAGCAAAAACCTGAATTAATCAAATTCTGATTCAAAACCTACTTTGCCACCTATATCCCATCATCTGTCTTTGCTATTATTACTCCTGTACTTTCACAGAGAGTAATAAAGTCTTCTGTTTCTCCTTCTTAAGATTCACCCACTCCACTTAACATACTGCATCCATGTGAGTTTTGGTAACACACAGTCCTCATGTTACCCCTCTATTCTAAAAGCAGAACTGCTTGTTTCTGACTATCCAGTGTTTTCCACACTCTGATCACAACCATCTTGCCATCCCCAGCAATTTAATAATGTTTTTCTATAGGCACATATGTTTTAACTAAAGCCAAACTGGATTTCTTGATGAACCCACTGAACTATTTTCATTCATTTAGTTCTTTTAGGCTGGGCTGGCTGTCACTCTTTTTAAAATCTCTATCGCAACTGTAATCCAACAGAGAAAACTACTAGCCATCAGGGGGAAAAAAAAATCATTTTTCTTGTCTATTGCTCATATAAAATAAAATATGCTTAAAGACACAACAAAAAAAGTAAAAAACCATAAAAAACTAGAAAAAGGTAGTATTTCTACATATAATGCTAGCATGGAAAAGCTTTAAGCATGACAGAAAACCCAAAAGAGAGAGAGAAAAATAAACCATTTGACTTGATAAAAATTAAAAACAAATTTTTTTGGCACAAAGGTGCCAAAAATATGCAGTGGAGAAAAGATAGCCTCTTCAACAAATGGTGCTGGGAAAACTGGAAATCCATATGCAGCAGAATGAAACTAAACCCCTATCTCTCACCCTGCACAAAAATCAACTCAAAATGGATCAAGGACCTCAGAATCAGACCAGAGACCCTGCCTCTTATAGAAAAAAAAGTAGGTCCAAATCTTCAACATGTCGGCTTAGGATCAGACTTCCTTAACAGGACTCCAATAGCACAAGAAATAAAAGCAAGAATCAATAACTGGGATAGATTCAAACTAAATAGCTTTCTCTCAGCAAAGGAAACTATCAGCAATACGAAGAGAGAGCCTACAGAGTGGGAGAATATCTTTGCCACTCATACTTCAGATAGAGCACTAATTTCCAGAATCTATAAAGAACTCAAAAAACTCTACACCAAGAATATAAATAACCCAATCAACAAATGGGCTACGGATATGAACAGACACTTCATAGAAGAAGATCTACAAGCAATCAACAAACATATGGAAAAATGTTCATCATCTTTAGTAATAAGAGAAATGCAAATCAAAACTGCACTAAGATTCCATCTCACCCCAATTAGAATGGTGGTTATCAAGAATACAAGCAACAATAGGTGTTGGCGAGGATGTGGGGAAAAAGGTATACTCATACATTGCTGGTGGGGCTGCAAATTAGCGCAGCCACTCTGGAAAGCAGTGTGGAGATTCCTTAGAAAACTTGGAATGAACTCACCATTTGACCCAGCTATCCCACTCCTCAGCCTATACCCAAAGGACTTAAAATCAGCATACTACAGAGATACAGCCACATTAATGTTCATAGCTGCTCAATTCACAATAGCCAGACTGTGGAACCAATCTAGATGTCCTTCAATTGATGAATGGATACAGAAACTGTAGTATATATACACACAATGGAATATTACTCAGTCATAAAGAATAATAAAATTATGCCATTTGCAGGCAAATGAATGAAATTGGAGAATATCATGCTAAGTGAGATAAGCCAATCTCAAAAATCCAAAAGGTGAATGATCTCACTAATAAGCAGATGATGACACCTAATGGGGGATGGGAGGGGGGCAAGAATGGAGGAAGGAAGGACTGTATAGAGGGAAAAGAGGGGTGGGAGGGGTGGGGGGAGGAAAAAATAACAGAATGAATCAAACATCATTACCCTATGTAAATGTATGATTTCGAAAATGGTATGCTGTTACTCCATGTACAAACAGAAACAACATGTATCCCATTTGTTTACAATAAAAATAAATTAAAATAAAAAAAGGAAAAAAATTAAAAACAACAAATAGGAGGCAAAAATCTAATATCCTAGACTCACATAAACAAAACAAACAAGTAAAAAAAAAAAAACTAAAGGAGAAAAATCATATGCTAATATCAACACACGCAAGAGAAGCATTTGACAAAATCAAACATCTGTTCATGATTAAAAAAAAAATAAAAGAACTTCCTCAAGATAAAGAGCAGCTATAATAAAGTTACAAACTGGGAATGGTGGCACAAGCCTATAGTCCCTGGTACTCAAAGGCTGGGGCAGGAGGACTACAAGTTTGTAACTTATTGAGACTCCATCTTAAAATAAAAAACAAAAAAGGCTATTGCTGTACAGCACTTGCCTAGCACACAAGGCTACGGTTTCAATCCTCAGTACCACACACCAAACAAACAAAAATACCTTAGCTAACATCAAGCTTAATGGTAAGAAACTAGATATGACCCTTCTAAGATCAGGAACAAGACAAGGATGCTCCTTCTCACCACTCTTACTCAACACCATAACATAAGTCCTAGCTAATACAGTAAGAGAAAGAAAGGAAATAAAAGATACACAGACTGAGAGGGAAGAAAAAAATCCATTTTTGCCAATTACATGACATTTATGTAGAAAATTCCAAAGAACTGATTAAAAAAAAAAAAAGAAAGAAAGAAAAACTTCTGAAATTAACAATTATAGTAAGATTAAAGAATGCAGGTCAATATGCAAAAGTCAACTGTTCTCCAATATACCAGCAATGAATAAGTCTAATTTGAAAATAAAAACACAATACCCATTTACATTTACACCAAAAATGGGAGAAATAATTAGGTATACATAGGTATACATCTAATGAAATACATACAAGATGTGCATGAGGAAAATAACAAAATTCTAATGAAAGAAGTCAAAGAACAGCGACCTAAGTAGAAAAGATATTCCATGTTCAAGGATAGGAAGACTTGATATTGTTAAGATGTCAGTTGTCCTCAACTTGATTCAATGCAAACCCAATTAAAAAAAAAAAAAAAATCCCAGGAAGATACTATATGGATTTCAGAAAACTGATTCTAAAATTTATATATAAAGGCAAAGACCCAGAAGAGACAACTCAATACTGAAAAACAACAAAGTAAAAGGACTGACATTATTATTCATCTTCAAGTGTTACTATAATGCTACAATGTTAATGTTTTATAACCGTATAAAACTGGTGAAATAGATAAATATGTCAAAGTTATAGAGCAGAGAGCCCAAATATAAACCCACACAAATATAATCAACAATCTTTGACAACTGCATAAAGGTAATCCAATGGAGAAAGCACAGTTATTTCAACAAATGGTGCTGTAACAACTGAACATTCTCATGCAAAAATAAAAATCTAGGTACCAACCTTATATCTTTCACAAAAATTATTTCAAAATGAACATTAGACCTAAGTGTGAAATACAAAACCATAAAACTTCCAGAAGACAACTTAGAAGAAATTCTAGATGACCTTGGATTTGGTAATGAGGTTTTAGGTATAACACCAAAAGTTAGATCTACAAAAGATAAAATTAAAATTTAAAACTCCTTCTCTGCAAAAGACACTGCTAAGATTGGTGCAAGCACTTTGGAAAGCAGTATGAAGATTCCTAAGAAAACTTGGAATGGAACCACCATTTGACCCAGCTATCCCACTCCTCAGCCTATACCCAAAGGACTTAAAATCAGCATACTACAGTGATACAACTACATCAATGTTTACAGCAGCTCAATTCACGATAGCAAAACTAGGGAACCAACCTAGATGCCCTTCAACAGATGAATGGTTAAAGAAATTGTAGTACATATATATAATGGAATATAATTCAGCCTTAAAGAAGAATGAAATTATGGTATTTGCAGGTAAATGGATGGATGTGGAGAATATCAAGCTAAGTTAAATAAGCCAATCCAAAAAAAACCAAAGGCTGGATGTTTTCTGATAAGTAGATACTGATCCATGATGGGGGGGTAGGCAGGAAGAATGAAGGAACTCTGGATTATACACAGAGAAGTGAGGGGAGGGATGGGAGTGGGGATGGGAAGGACAGTAAATTGAGACAGACATTATTATACATGTATGAAAATTTTTTTTAATTAAAAAAAAAAAAAGACACTGCCAAGAGAAAAAAAAGATAAGTCACAGACTAGGAGAAAATATTTGGAAAGCACATATGATAAAGGACTTGTATCCAAAATATACAGAGAACTTTTAAAACTCAAGGCTAACAATTTGCCTTTCCCAATCCCCAAAAAAAGACCCAATTTAAAAGGAAGCAGAGTCAATCAGATGTTTTACTAAAAGCAATACATAGATGGTAAATATGAAAAGATGCTAAATACCATACATGATTATGGAATTAAAAATTAAAACAACAACATATCACTACACACCTAACAGAATGACTAAAAAGCAAAACACAGACCACAAAAATGCTTGACAAAGATGTGGATTAACAGAACTCTCGTTTATTGCTCCTGGGAATGCAAAATTAGCCACATAGGAAGACAATTTGCCAATTTCTTAAAAAGCTAACCATAGTCTTAACATAGGACTTAGCAATCATACTGCTAGGTATTTGCCCTAATGAGCTGAAAATTTATGTATATGCAAATACCTGTATATAAATGTTACTTTATTCATAATTGTCAAAATTTGGAAACAAACAAAGATATCCTTCAAAAGGTGAACAGATAAACTGTGGTATCCTATATAACAAAATATTCTTTGGTAATTTTAAAAAAGCAGGTTATCAAGCCACAAAAAAGACATGGAGGAACCATAAATACATATTGCTAAGTGAAAGAATACAGAAGAGGTTACATACTCTATGATTCTAACTACATACATTCTAGAAAAGGTAAAACTGTAAGACTGTAGAAAGATCAATGGTTTCCAGTGACTGGGAACCGAATAAGTGGAGCATATATTTTTAGGGCAGTAAAAACATACTATATGATACCGTAATGGTAGATACATGACATTATACTTTCTGCAAAACCCAAGGAACTACTTATCAGAGTGAACTCTGATGTAAATTAGACACTTTAGTTAATAATAATGTACCAAAACTGATTCATCGATGTTATGGTTTAGATGTTGTATCCCCCAAAATCTCACGTGTAAGACAATGCAAGAAGGTTCAGAGAAATGATTAGGTTGTAACAGTCTTAACTGAATCAGTGAATCAATCCCTTGATAAGATTAAGTGAGTGGTAATTGAAGTGGTCGGGTCTGGCTAGAGGAGGTGGAAATTGGGACACGGCTTGGGGGTGTATATTTGTAACTGGCCAGTGGAGTCTCTCTCTCTCTCTGTTTCCTAATCACCATGTGAGCTGCTTCCTCTACCACACTCTTCTGCCATGATGTCCTGCCTCACCTCCAGCCCTGAGAAATGGAGTCAGCCTTCTATAGACTAAAACCTCTGAAACCATAGGCCTCCAAATCAATTTTTCCTCCTCTACAGTTGTGCTGGTTGGGTCATTTAGCCACAGCATGGAAAAAGCTGACTAAAACAAACCACACCAATGCAAGATGCTAATTTTAATAATAGGAGAAAATAAGGCAGAGAGAGGAGGAGAATATGAGAACTCTATTTTCTGCTCAGGTTTTTTGTAACCTAAAATGTTTTAATAAAAAGTCTATTAATTAAAATAACCAACCAATAGAAGAAGTTGCTAAAATTCCTTGAAACGGAAAGGTACAACATTCAAGAGACAACAGGCAAAGAAAACAAGAAGGCAATTCAGAGAAACATAGTGTGATAGGAAGAATACACCCTCATCCCCAAAGATGTCTCAGTATCCAACTTCCAAAACTTTTGAATGTTCTTAGCCAAAGAATGCTATTTTTAATTAAGGACCTTGTGATGGAGAGTAGCCTAGATCAAGTAGGTAGGCCCAATACAATCATACTGAGTCCTTAAAAATAGAGAACCTTTTTCAGCTGTGGTGGGAGAGAGACACGACTATGAAAGATTAAGAAGCAAACACAACTGGCTTTGAAGATGCAAGAGGGAACTAAAAGCAAGTAATGTGACCAGCCTCTCTAAAGTGGAAAAGGCAAGGAGACTGATTCTTCCCTGCAGCCTTCAAAAGTTAACAAAACCCTGCTGACATCTTAATTTTAGACAAGATCAGCTTTGAACTTCTGACATAGCAAAGAATAAGATAATACATTTATGTTGTTTTAAGTTCCATGTTTGTGGTCAATTACAACAGCAACTGAAAAACCTTACACATATTGAGGAAATCAGGTCTTAACACCTATGCTCAGGTGTTGCTACTCCAAATAATAATGGTCCTATGTTCACTAGTGTAAGCAACTCATGGGCTAGATAAGGCAAAACAGGGATAGACTGGGGAGAAGTGGGGTGGACAGGTGCATAGATTTTCTGAAAGAGACAGAGTCCTTTGTCATCCTGGATGAAAAATCAGAATTGGACATAAAAGGGATAAAAATGAGATATAGGATATGGTCCCTGAGATCTATCTTGGATAAGAAATATTGCAAAAACTGTCATCTCAAAAACTGTCTTCTGTCGTATTTCCTACAGGAGAACAATCCATATGGAAGAACAATCTTGTTTTCCTGCCCCTCTCTCTCCCTTCCTTCCCCCATATCCACGTGTTAAACAGAGAATGTAACTTTAATTCCCTTCCTACTAACTTTGAACTAAGGTATCAAAGAAACTCAGGAAGTTGTATGCCACCAAGATACACATGTTCCATAATTCTCTCTTTTGGCTTGTCTTCACACTATAGTAACTGTCTGACTTGTGTTTGATGAAAAACATACATGAAAGATAATTGCATATGGACTGGGGATACAGCTCAGTTGGTAGAGTGCTTGCCTTGCATGCACAAGGCCCTAGGTTCAATCCCCAGCACCAAAAAAAAAAAAAAAAAAAAAAAAAAAAAGATGATAGCATGCAATTATAAAAAGTTTTGGGATTCTTAACTGTTTTACTAATACCTTAATTTTTAATATCTTATATGCCTATCTGCTAAGGTGGTACAAAGGATACACAATAGGAAAGTTATGGTTAAGGAAATTATAAATATCACAACAGAGAACTATAATGTTGCTAATTGAAGACTAGTTACTAACTTGGATAAATCACTCAATTTGAGTCTCTCCCTGTATGTGTCCCCTGCAAACATCAGAGGGCAATAAGGCTATAAGGTATAATCTAATAATATACAGAGAATGCTCACTTCAGAGCTTTAATATTGGTTATTATTATTACAATGACACTATCACATAGTTAAAAGCATTCTTATCTGTTCTCCAGTGAAATGATACTGCATTCTAACATAGCCACTAACATCAGACACTCCCTCGAAAGATTTGATTATTAGTTATTTTAACATTTCAAACAACTTCAGAATATAACTAATTCCTTTATTATTACAACTAATTCCTTTATTATCTTTCCCTCCACAGATTCTCCTTAAAAACTCTTTTTAAAAATTATTTCAAATTCACACATAGTAACTGTACATATTTATGGGATACTGTGGCATTTCAATACATATATACAATGTACAATGATCAACTCAGGGTAACTGGCATATCGATCACCATACATATATATCATTTATTTGTGTTGAGGACACTGAAAATCCTCTGTCCTAGATATTTTGAAATAAGACTACTTTTAAATACAATCCTAAGAATGTGGCCCTGACTTATTGCAGATTTATAAAAGCAGTAAGGTCAACAATAATAATTTAACAACAGAATGCAACAACTTACCTATTATTACTACAGGCAAAGTCACTGACGAATCTTCAAGTAAAGAAGTTTCTTCAACCAATGGCATTGCTTTAACTTTTTGCCCCAGATTATCACCAAAATACTGCACTAAGGAATTAAAAATCTCTCCTTCAGTTTCAGTGTCACTGTAATTTCTTTAAAAAGAGAGAGAGAGTCAATATAGCCTTGATACAAAAGTCACTCTTAATTCATATTTTGTTTAAGACATAAAATACTTAATACTTCCAAAATGCTTTGAAATTAGTAGTTTAGCTATATATCAATCTATACCACTTTGAAGGTCAAAAGTTCTAAGTAGCTGTTTATTTGTAGGCAAGCTTCTTCAAGAAGCTCTCTTTAATGATCAAAGACACAGCATTAAAGATTTTATAATTCTGAGAAATCCTAGGAAGACTAGTTTTCTACTTTTCCTCATTAATTAAAAAGGTAAATGCATTAAAATATAGTCATAGATGTTTTAAAGAAAAGTTAAATATTACAAATTGGGTATTTGGTAAAAGAGGCTTATACACTTTTATTATCAAGAAAATATTAAAATAAGATTTGAATGTTCATTTCCAATCTTTATTTCCCAGTTGCCTCTCTAGAAACAAGTTCAACACTGTGGCATATTCACAAAATAAATGGAAGTATTCAGGACTGGGATTGTGGCTCACTGGTAGAGCACTTGCTTAGCATGTATGAGGCACTGGGTTCGATTCTCAGCACCACATATAAATAAATGAATAAAATAAAGGTCCATCAACAATAAAAAAATTTTAAAAATAAATAAATAAAAACATAAGTAGATGGAAGTCTTCCCGGAACATGGTTAATGCTGTGCTATTTTGTGCATTACTTTGAAATAGAATTCCTAAATTATTTTTCATATTCATACAGTCAGTAATAGTTATCAGGTCTAGAGGTATTAAACTGAGTACCCATTAATGAATGTGCTTATTATTCCCCAAACAATAAATATGAGATTGATCAGTTATTTCATAAGACTAAGGTCAACTCACTAATCTCAGAAGAGGTTAGCAAATGAAAAGAATTAGATGGCGACAGTAAAGTCTGCTTCTGTGTAACCCTCAGAGGTACCCATTTATCTTCAGATGGGGCAGAGTTGCTTGAGATATGAGAGCTTTCTTAAACCAAAGAAAGTAATGTCTACCACCAAATACCTGGATTCATCTTACATTGCCAAAATAGATAACCCTCTGGACATGGCTGCTAAAGGAAGCCCCTCCTCACACTGCAAGACTGCCCCTGGAAGGAAGTGTCTTTTATCCTTAATCCATCCCTTTCAAGAGCATTCTTAACTATTGACTCTGATCATATCCAGATGTATCTGCTGTCTTGCCTGCTTCTGCTTCTTAGGGTCTACGCTAAACCTGTTTTATACTTTGGTCTGTCCCTGATATTTCTCCAAAGTATATGCAAAGGACAAGCTTCAGCTCCCTTTGGAGGCTTCTGACCAAAGTCATTTTAGCTACCCAGGCCCAAAAATATCACTGTTGTAACGGTCACAATTCTTTCTAAGGAGATGCAGACCTCTCCTTCAATCTCCCAGACATCCTACCTCAAACAGTGTTGCTTCTCTCTCTAATAACCTGGGAAATAATAACTTTAAGTCTACAAATAAATGCTGTGGAATTAATATTTAATATTCAAATGCTGTAAGGATAAAACAAACTCATGAAACTCCAAATCACTTTCACTCAAAGAAGAGAACTCAGTTTCTACATGACTCACTTCTGGGGCATTTAATATTCTAAGTCAAGTTGTCTCAAGCAATTATTTTTCTGGCAAGTCTTATAATTTTATTCATCTATAAATTAAATATATAGACTACTATCTTATAAGCAAATACCTCTCATTTCACTGGACTTGTCCTCTCAGTTTTTTAGAAAATTAAGAGGTGAAGACAACCAAATAAAATGCCCTCTGGTGGGCTTGTTAATCAAGAAAAACAGCTTTCAAAAGCTCAAAAACATAAGGCAATAGGTTATTTGATCAAGCCTTACATTAAGGCAAATAAGAGGAAACACCAAAAAGAAATTTTAAAAGACTTTCAATGAAGTATCACCCTTAGGGTGTATACTTGGTTTTCAGTATATTTACAAGCTTTTGCAACCATCATCCCCAAAATATACCACACCCATTAGCAATAATCCTCTTTTTCCCTTATGTCTAGACAATAGCAAGCACTAATCTATTTTCTGAATTACTGGATTTGCGTATTCTGGACACTTCATATGTATGTGATCACTCATAAAACATGTTGCTTTTTGTGTCTGGCTTCTCCCACAGCATGTTTCCAAGGTTCACTCATGTTAGAGCAAGAATGAGTACTTTTTATTTCTTTTAAAGACTGCATAATATTCAACTATGTGGATATGCCACATTTTTGTTTGTTCACCAGTTGTTGAACATCTAGGTTTTTTCCACTTTTCTGCTATTATGGATAATGCTTCAATGAACACTCACTCAAGGTTGTGTATGGACAAATGTTCTCATTTCTCTAAGGAATATTCCTAGAGAATATATAGCAATGACTTGGTCATATACTCAATCTATATTTAACATCTTGAGGAACTGCCAAACTATTTTCCAGTGGCTACACAAATTTTACATTCCCAACGTATAAGAGTTCCAATTTCTCCAGCATTAACTTGCCAGCATTATTGTCTTTTAGCTTAAATACAATACACCATGTGTGAAGTGTGAAGTGGCATCTCAACTACAATTTTTTTTCCTTTTCTTTTTTTTTTTTTTTTTTTTGGCGATACTGGGGATTGAACCCAGGACCTTGTGCTTACGAGGCAAGCACTTTACCAACTGAGCTATATCCCCAGCCCTTTTTTTTCTTTTTTATATACTGGGTCTTGCTATGTTATCCAGGCTGGCCTTAAACTTGCAATACTCCCTCAGTCTCCAGAGCAGTTGCCATTATGATTATTTACATTCCCTAGGGACTAAAGTTAAGTACCTGAAAAGGTGCTTTTCATTTGTATATTTTCACTAGAGTATCTATTCAAACCCTTTGCCTGTTTTTTTTTTTTTTTTGGGGGGGGGGGCAGGGCAGGGATTTAACTGGGGGGGAGCCTACTCAACCACTGAGCCACATCCCCAGCCCTATTTTGTATTTCATTTAGAGACAGGGTCTTACTGAGTTGCTTAGCACATCACTGCTGCTGAGGCTGGCTGGCTCTGAACTCGAGATCCTCCAGCCTCAACCTCCAGAGCCGCTGGGATTACAGGCCTGCACCACTGCACCCAATCCCTCTGCCTATTTTTAACTGTTTTTTGTTGTTGTCGCACTTTAAAAGTAATTCATATACCCTGGACTAAAGTCCCTTTTCAGATATATAGTTTGGAAACATTTTCTCCAATTCTGTGAACTGTCCTTTTACTTTCTTGATGATGTCCTCTGAATAAATTCAAAATTCTGATCTAATCAAATTTATTCTTTTGTTGCTATGCTTTTGGTGCCATATCTAAGAAACTGTTGCCTGATCTAGTCACAAAGATTTATTCCTATGTTTTCAGAATGCTTATTTAACAGAATGAATCAAACAACATTACTCTATGTAAATTTATGATTACACAAATGGTATGCCTTTACGCCATGTACAAACAGAGAAACAACATGTATCCCATTTGTTTACAATAAAAATAAAAAAAAAATAAGGGAAAAAAAAAAGAATGCTTATTTAAATTTTCTATATATTAGATTAGCTTGCCTAAATTTACACAGTATAAGTAATCTGTTTTGATTTATCACTGGCATAATCTGTGTGGCAAACTGTCTGTAATAAACTTGCACACTATTTGATAATAGTGATTTCAGAGATATGAAAAATTCTGAGTCAACAAAAAAATGAAAATATGTTCAACTGGTTTTACATAAAGTAGCAATAAAACAAAAGCCTATTAGTAACTATTCTTTCTTTTAAAAATATCAAAGCCTGTTATAAATTTAGTATCGATGTACATGTTTTATAGTATATGCATATACTATGAACAGTGTTAATTTCTACTTAGACTTCCAACTTTATGAAAACTTGAAGACTGGAAATTTATTTTGAGTAATAAAAATATTTTTTCTCTATTTGGAGCACCAATTATATTGGAAAATATGTAATCACATTTAGAAAACAGTAAAGAACAGCATTTTATACACATGCAAAAACAGTTACCAAATCATTCAGCATCAAAGCAGAACATAATTTAGAGGATTTTAGAAGCCTCCCGTTTTTTGTTTTTGCAACATTACAATCTCAAGTTTCAAAACAAATTTAAAAGGATGGTGTAGGCAAAATATTTAGATAACAAAAAGATTTTTCCCACATTGTAGCAATATGTCTTTAAGTAATTAAAGTAAAAGGCTTTACTACCTCAATTTTTATAATCTTTGGAAGCACAATTCTAAATCTTACCAAATCAATATTAACACATGAAAAGAAGTTCTAAAGTCACCAAGGTAGTCACAATATTCATTTTCCAGAATAGGAAGTATAAAGTTTTATTTTCTGAAAAGTTAGTAGACAGTGCTTTCACTATACCTATCAATTCAAGTATTAGACAAATCCCAAAACATAGAGTTTGTCACAATCTGTATAAAAATGGGTTTCTAGTAAAGCTGCACAAAAACGGCATGAGAAACATTCCTAAACAATATTTAGGTAACCTTTTCTTTTTTTCTTTTTTTTAATTTCAGAGGCAAAAAACATTTTTACAAGGCAAGCTAGCAGGTTCCTTGTCCTTTCTCTTTAGACCAAAATGTATCCAACACTTTTGTTTTTACCCCCTACTCCAAATTTCTATGCACAGAGATAAGCAGATGGAGTTTACTGCCTAATGTTTGAGGAAAGGATATAAATCCCAACCTGGCGCCTTGAGAGTTCAATTGTGCACAAAAGGTATCAAAAGGCTTTTGGATATTATTTTCTAAAAGCCATGTTAGTTTCTCAGGAGTTTAAATTTAACAAGTTTTCATTAAGGAACCTGTTCTCTAAAACTCTCCAACTCTCCAAAATGTATCTGATACTCTCAAAACTCTGTTAGGCGGACAGCAATTTGTTTTGAAGTTACAAAAAGCAATCTATTACATAGACAGTTTTTTGTAAATATCCAGAATTTGGAGACTCACACAAAATTCACTGGAGCTGGGAAAGCCAGCTTATTGCTAGTACAACAGGAGTCCTGAACTTTCTCTGTGACTTATATCCCTTTTGTAATTTGGTAACACCTCGCGACCTCTTCTCTGAATAACAGCATTAAAAGGATTTACAAAAAAGCCATTAAAATAGTTATTAAAAATTCGTGATAGACATGTACATTAAAGAAAATTTCAGTGATATATATTAATTACTGTGCTTCTGAAGAAACGTTAGGCATAAACAGTATTTCGAGGTATCTGCAACTAATGTGACAAGGAAATATTTGTGATTTCTATTGATGTCAATCACAAATATTACTGATTTATTACTTATATTCCTAACTGAAAGAAATGCTAGTTTTTCTGTGAAAATAATACTTTCCAAAGTTCACAGGCCACCTGAATTCTATGAACTCCAATTAACAATTCTTGATTAGAGTTTCATATATTCCCCAAATAATAAGCGTTACACACCATCATTCTGGAACATACACACATGTAAAACAACGCACTTAAATCTTTATTGAGTTTAACACTGTTTTGCCCCTGGATTAAAATCATTTCTAGGGTCTTTGGTCGTTCTCCTTCTAACTGAAGTTTTGACCAACTGTGCTAGACATAGAAAACACATTCACTTTTATTTTTAAAATGTATTATCTTTCTCACCCCTTAAAAACTTTCCCCATAACTGAATGTAAAACTGTCACACTTTTTCAAATTTCTAAGCTGTATGTAAAAACTGACTTGTCATGAGCAACATCCTAAGTCAGAACCTATTCATAACCAGATCACGACGCTCAAACGTAGTTTCCTACCTTGTGTCAACCCAGTAACTTATGTGATCACGAACAACGATTTTGTTTAAGTAACACATTTTTTAAGGAGGCCCTTCGCGGGAACCCGTCGCTACAACTTGGCGAGACTTGGAAGTCCCAGCCCGCCGTAACCGAGCCATCCCGGGCCTAGCCGGTCTCGCAGCCCCGTGACCCGCGCGGTCCAGGGCGAGGAAAGGAGGACGAGCGCAGGGAGCCCGTCGGCAGGGCGGACGAGGCGGGACCTGGACGCGACGGGACCCCAGCGGCGGCCGAACGCGGCGCTGCCCGCCCTCCCCGCCCGCTCGGCTCGCCCCACCGAGGCCCCCAACGCGCTCCACCCCAGCTCCCTTCCCGTCCCCGGAGGGGAAATCACCTGAAATGACCGGCCAGGGAGCAGCGGCAGCACCACACAGGCATGGAGCGCTGCGCGAGGGGCGCCCGAGCGCGGCCGCCACGGCCGCTGCCGCCGCCACCCCCAGCGGGGCTGCCCGCTCGGGGCGCCCGCTCGCTCGGGGTCGCGGGGTCCGCCGGGCGCCCCTGCCCCACGCCTCGCCGTTGCCGCGGCTGCCCGGGCTCAGTCGCGCCGAGTCCGCCTCCGGGTGGCGGCTTCCGCTCCTCTCCTGCGGGGAGCCGGGCGCCGGCGGCGGGTGATCTCCGGGCGCCGCGGTGGGGGCGGAGTGGGGCGGAGCGGGGCGGGGACGCGGCGACGACGGCGCAGAGGCGCGCGGGCTCCTCCTCACAGGTGCGGCGCGGCGGGCGAGGCCTGCGATTGGTGGAGCCGCGGCCGCGGCGAGGGGCCGGGCCTGACGGAGCGGAGGCTGCGTTGGCTGCCTGCCGAGCCCAGTTGGCCCACCGCGCGGCGGCAGCGAGGCTCTTCGTGGACCTCGGCCTGTGCCCTGTACGCAGTCTGGGGGCTCCACGGGACCCGGGGCCCGAGCGGAAGAGAAGGCGCTGCTAACCCGGCCCTGGGGAAGTCCCTGCGTGCCGCGCGGCCTTCGCCATCCCGCCGAGGTCCCGGGAAAGCCCGAGCTCCCCGCCCCGGCGCAACCTTAGCGCATTTGCTCGCTCTGGCCGGTATGCAGACCCCCGAGCTCCTGGGTACTGCCGGCCAACCCCGCATCTCGGTCATTCGGGCGGGGCTCAAACCACAGGTGCCCGGCCACACCCCCAAAGGTTGCGATTTTGGAAGTCTGCCTTCCCCAAAGGGGTCAGCCTCCCTTCTTAAGTGGCTCTCAGACACCCGCAAGTCTGAGCTGCACAGTCCTGTGGGGAAGTGGACAGACAGAGTGCGTATTTGAGTCCCTCTAGGTGATTGTGGTGCGATTTAGTTAGAGAAATTCGGAATAGTGAGTGTCCCTATTTGGTGTTGGTCAAAGGGCGCGGGGGGAGAGGCAGGCGGTGGAGGCAACTAGGAGGGAATGATTGCATACTGTACTAAAAGAAATGTCATTCCATCCCTTCTCCGGAAAAGCCCCCATTATTTGGGAAATCTGTGTATATGTTTCATCCTCCCTCCCCCCGGGGTATGAATCACTGAAGTGAAAAACTCTCTATAGCTTTGCCACTGAGCTATATCCGCAGCCCTTTCTATTTTTTTTTTTTTTTTTTTTTTTTTTTTTTTTTGAGAAAGGGTATTGTTAAATCATCGAGACTGGCCTCCAGTTTGGGATCCTCCTGGTTCAGCTTCCCTAGTTGCTGGGATGACAGGCAAGCGCCATGAGCCCTGCGTGTTTGTGTTTTTAAATATAGTTTTTAAAACAAATGTTCGGGTTTTGCTGGATATTTTCCTGGATCAGACTTCCAGTTTGCAGATATTTTAGGTTTTGTGGTGCCTAAGGAGAACTGTAGGATTCAACCTGCCAACAGGTTTATACAATCAAAGAGTATGTTTGACAATTTTAAAAGTTCTCTTTCTATAAAGTCGTTTCTCTCTTCCTTGAACTGACAATGTGACACGTTCAGTTTGTTCGTTCTGAGAGTAAAGCATGATGTTTAATATTTATACCATTATCCTTTTAAAGCCCCTAAATTCTTGACAGCTATGCCAATGCTATCCAACACCAAGAATGTGGACAAGTGTTTTATTATGTTCACTTTTCCTTTATAACTTTGTTTTCATTTTTAATTTTCTTGCAGTGTTTTCACAATAAATAAAAAGTAGGTATGTCAGGTTTTAGGCTTACTCTGGTTTGTATTTAATCTCGTGAACTTGCTATGACAGTTCAAACTTGATAATGGCCTGTGGTGAAACCAGACCTCAATGACCGTGTAGAGGATTTTTCTGAGGGCAAATGGAACATATCAGAATTCTCATATTTTTGAATTTAAATTGTAGGTGAAATCTTATTTAAGTATAAAACCTAAGTTTGGTGAAGTGGTAGGGAAATAGAATCAGATACTGTTGGTGAGAGTGCAGATGAATACAGAGTACAGAGAGTACAGTATGTAATCCAAAACTCTATTACTTGCATTTGAGGAACTCAGTCTTTTGTATGGCCACAATAGTCTGTCTTACAGTGGCCAAGAGGATTCTATAGTGGAATCTTCACTGTTAACTGTGTGATCTTGGGCAAGTTACTTTAGCATCTTAGAGCATATTCTCATAGGATGTAAATGAAGATAATGGAACTTACATCATCAGTTGTAATGATAAAACATTTATGAAGCATCATAGTGCCTGACTTATATTGGTTGCCACATAACTGTTATTTTTCTGTATTATCTATATTATTGTAAAGTATTTTTATGTTTCCCAAAAGCAAAATTCTAGAAAATATATGCCGTGGACTGAATTGTGTTCCCCCAATTTTTTTATTGGAGCCCAACCCCCAGTGACTGTATTTGGAGCTGGAGCCTAAAAGGGAACAATAAAAGTTAAATGAAGGTATAAAGTTGGGGCCCTAATGGGTTATGACTGGTGCCTTATAAGAGGAGGAAACACTAGAGCTCATTCTCCCCCGTGTGAGGATACAGAATAAAGGGGCACCTAGTCTATGGTATTTTATTATGGAAGCCCAGACTGACTAAGACAGTATATATTTGCATTTTCAAGAAACAAACCAAAACTTTTAAGGTAAACTATTTAAAATAAACTGGTTGCAGTTCATAATCTCAGCAAATCACTCAGTGGGCCGTGCCAGGAAAGGCAATTTAATAGTGTAAGACTCAGATGGTTCTAGAAAACATTCTGGAGAAACAATTACTTCTTTATTAAACTTGAAACTCTGTGAGAACTTCAGATGTCTTTCAGATTTTTTATCCTCAGTCCTGTTGATATACTTGTTGGTACACTAAATAACCTCTAGTTAGCTACCTGCTTGTAATTCTCATCAATTCAGTTTTCCACATGGATGGCAAATAATAGGAAAGCTTCCCTGAGTAAGCACAAAGTTGTTTGGGACTTTAAGATGAGACTTGCTTCTACAGTTTGATCTTAGGGGACAGAAAGAAAAATACCAAGTCAGCTTCCCACTAAAAATTATTTGTGACTAATATAGCAGTCCTGTTCAGTTGCAGAAAACAATTCATAGATTTCACTCACTAATTTAAGAATACAGGGTATTAAATACTTTGCAGACTTAGAGGAGGACTAAAGAAACAGGTAGAACTAAGAAAAATTTCCTGTCACACTGCAAGAGCAGGTCATCAAGGGAGCTGTTGCCTTTGAATAAAAAGTTTCCTGCGTAGCAGAAAATAATAGAACAGCGTAGGCTCCCGACGGAGTCCAAGGATGAGGGGGCCCGTGCAAGCGAACCTGCTTCCCGGGTCGGGCATCCAGACCCCTGGAGCGCTGGCGTGTATACTGGTCCTTGTACTCTGGATTGCGTCCGCCGTGTCCACTGCTGTATCACAAACAGATCTACCAGGCCAAACTGTACGAAACTCAGATGTGTCTACCTCAAATATGAATGCTTTAACACGTGAAAACCCAACCAAACCTTCTATTTCCCAAATAATTACTATTCTCCCTTCCCCAACCAGTACAGAGAAAAGTGGAAGAGCATCTGCAGCCCCCCATCCCTCTCCTATCACCTCTCTGTCCCAAGAGGAAGCTGATAACAATGAAGATCCCAGCATAGAGGAGGAGGATCTTCTCACACTGAATAGTTCTCTATCCACAGCCAAAGACCCTCTGGACAATGGAGGGTATGGAGAACCAGACTATGACTTGGACCACCAGCCCCAGGGATGATGAGTCCGATGAGACTTTAGAAGAAAACAGGGGTTACATGGAAATTGAACAGTGAAATCTTTTAAGGCCCAGTCCTCAAATGTAGAAGAGGAAGACAGCCACTTCTTTTTTCATTTTATTATTTTTGCTTTCTGTATTGCTATTGTTTATGTTATATATCACAACAAAAGGAAGATTTTCTTTCTAGTTCAAAGCAGGAAATGGTGTGATGGCCTTTGTTCTAAAACAGTGGAATATCATCGTCTAGACCAGAACGTTAATGAGGCCATGCCTTCTCTGAAGACTACCAATGATTACATTTCTTAAAGCACTGTGATTTGAGTTTGCTCATTATATACTTTTATTTGCTTGACTTTTTATATGATATTGTGCAGATGTTTGCCATATGCAATTGGTACTTAAATGAGAGGCAGATCTCTTTCACCTTGGTGCTTTAGAAATTGAATGTCACAAACAAGGAGTATATAATTTTTTAATCTACATTTTTAGAGCTGAATTTAATCAGGTGTCTGAAATGTGAGTTAAGCATTACCTTCATTTACACTGGTAGTTTTTATTATTTTCCATTCATTGTACTACTTCTGGAAGTAATGCTACTTTTGAAAGATCCCAGACTTGTAACTAAATTCTAACATAGTTAGTACTATTGACTTAGATTCATTCTCTGCCACCCAGCTACTATCTTTTAAACACACATTACTTTGTGGTCCCAAACTGAAATGTGCAAGGGCATATTTAATAATACTTTGCATTTAAGTAACATGCTTTTTTCTCTCCAGAACACTGCTTTGAGTATTTTAGGCAATTAAAACACACTTTAAGATAACAAGACTGCTCAATCTCACTAAAGTTTTATGTAATATATTAAATATGTCTAGAAATTCTGCAGAAGAGACTGAAATTTGCTGTGAACATGGACAAAATGTTATATAGATATCATTTTTTGGTTTGAATTACTGAATTAAATTGTAGGTAGAAACTGGTAAAATGTAAAACAAATGAAGAATTACTTTTAGTTAGCAGTCGATTGTACCACAGTGTCCTTAAAGGTTTCAAGCAATGGGCAGAGTTTAAAATTATACAATTTGTTCATTTTGGTTCTTATTGTGTAGTAAATTTGAGTAAATTTTAGGGCCCATTATCACTTAAATAAGACTGTATCTTGGTCTTTCAAATTAAAATTATACCTGAATGAAGTTGTTTGTATACATAAAATATATATGTGTACAATGACCTTTTCCCTCCTGGACTTGTTCTATTTTCTTGTTTATTTTTTACAGCACTGGAATAATACTGGAAATTATTTCCTGTATTTCATTTGAGTCTGTCTTTCTGACACCAAGAATTGATTAGTAATGTAAATAAGTGATTTGAACCATGTTTGACTTACAAGTGTCACTACACCTTTTCAGAAAGCATCACCTCTACTACATGTTAACCAAAGCCTGGTGAGCCATGGTCATATGCTCTTGTGTAGAGATGGAAGAAGCAGTACTGTCCATCCTTCCTCTTGACTGGACACTTAGCTGCCCTAGTGAGAAAGGGAAGCACAATGGAAATACACCCGAACTGTTTTATTGCAGTAATTTTTTTCATATCTGAAATTGTATTATTTAATATTTTGAATAAGATTTTAAAAAATAAATACAAGATATAATTCAAAAAAAGAAAGAAAATAATAGTTACAGCCACTGACTCCAGAAATATACCTGACATGCAATATTTTAGTCTATTTTTTTTTTTTCTTTTAATTCTGCCTCCCTCTGCTACAAAGTTCAGGAGGTCAGAAAATTTTTTTCTTTGTTAAATGTTGTATACCCAAACTGAGAACAGATCTTGGCTTATGGCAGGAGCAACACACAATCAGATAACACTCACCCAGTAAAACCAGTAGGGCCAATGTTGGGTAAGCCTTGAACTAAACGGAAGGAATAAACATGAGTTATGAGATTTTTCTGTGTCATTGCTCATAAGGTTAATTTGTAGGCACTGTTTGCATACTGCAAGATTAAGTAGAGAAAAAGAACATGTGACGAGATAAGTCATAAGAATTAATCTAGATTTTTAGTATCAAGTTCTAGAAAGTGAGATTAGAGAAAGTGGTTGGATGAAAGTTATTTAGCAAGAAAAAAATTTTAGAACTAGAGGGAGACATGAGTCTACAGATATAGAAAACCTACTGAGTACTGAGCAGGAAAAAAATAAATATGTATACATACATGTATATATACACACACGTTGATAGATCATGAAATTTACGAATAACAAGAATAAAGAGAAGATTCTAAAAGCTTCCAGAGAGCACATTTAGGTCCTTCATAAAGGAATGAGAGTCAACACACTTATCAATAAGACTGGGTATTAGAAGACGAGTAATAACTTGAATGTTCCGAAGGGAAATATTTGAACTTGAATGCTGATTTAATCAGTGTTAAACCTATCAATAAATTATAGGAACAGAATGAAAAAGAAAATTTAACTGAGAAAACATTGCATCCTAGATCTTTTCTTAAAATAAGATATTACTTGCGTATATAGAGCATCAAAACAAGGAGAGTGTCCAAGAAACTAGATCAGGTGGGATCTGTGGGACTAACTCAGAAAAAAGCAAGGTAGGCAAGATCAGGGAGAAGCAGGAGGCCTGCATATGCAGATTACAGGGTTGTACAAAAGAATGGCCTGTAAGGGGGAAAAAAAAAGGAATTCATAGATTTGATAATATCCTGAAAATGTTGGAAGAACCTATTCAAGTGACAAAATAAAAGGAAACTTTTGAGACAAAAGTAAAAAGGCAATTTGAAATCTAGTGGGGTTGTTTGTATGACAAAAGCAACCAAATAAAGTATAATCATAGAATATAATTTGCCTGGGCAGTGAATAATGTTTACATAGATATAAACATTGTTTACTCATATTCAAATTTATAGTCCACCTGTAGATAAAGAATCACTTAACTATGGTTATAGAACCGGTTGAAATGTTAAGTATGGTAATATAAAACAGAACAAAAAAAAGAAAGGTTATGGAATATAAAATTCTTAACTGACAAAGTGAAGAGATACTGCTTATAGTTGAAATAAGAAATATGTGTTTAAGTATAGTCTTTAAAATCAAATATAATGGAAAAACTAAAAACAGTGACAATTTATTAGGTATTGCAGGTAGGGAAAATTTGGGGTGATTTAATGTAGTTAAAACCTCATCATGGGCTGGGGATACTCAGTTGGTAGAGTGCTTGCCTTGCATGTACAGGGCCCTGGGTTCAATCCCCAGCACCACAAAAAACAAACAAAAACCTCATCATGATAAGAACTGAGTATATAAGGTCTAACACTGACTCATCAAGAAAAGTACAGTAACACAGCCACATCAATGTTTATAGCAGCTCAGTTCACAATAGCTAGATTGAGGAACCAACCTAGATGCCCTTCGACAGATGAATGGATAAAGAAACTATGGTATATATACACAATGAAATACTATTCAGTCATAAAGAAGAATAATATTATGGCATTTGCAAATAAATGGATGGAATTGGAGAATATCATGCTAAGTGAAATAAGCCAAGCCCAAAAAACCAAGGGCTGAACGTTTTCCCTGATAAGTAGAGAATGATATATAATGGGGGTGGGGGGCGGGAAGTGAGAGAAGAATGAGGGAACTTTAGAATATGTAGAAGAAAATGAGAGGGAGGGGATATGAAAAATGGTGGAATGAGACAGACATTACCCTATGTACATGTATGATTACACAAATGGTGTGAATCTACATTGTGTACAACCATAGAAATGAAATTATGTACCCCATTTCTGTTCAATGAATCAAAATGCAATCTGTAAAAAATTAAAAGCTAAATTAAAAAAAGTATTATAAGCATAATTACAGATAGAAAGGAACTAAAACTAGTGAGACGTGATTGTTTCTTGGAAACAATTCCAAAGATATGAATAGAATTGGTTGGAGATCTGCTGCTTTTTGCATTGAGCCCACTTGAATTTGTTCATTCATATAAAAATATGTATATCAGGCACACATAAATATTTGAAATGGACTTTACTGAAAATTTGGAGGAGGATATTTCTATCACAATGGAAATTTTCAAATTGAATATTAGATAGCTTTGTTCTTAAAATTGTTTACTAGGCGATTGATGCCAACTATGTTGTTACTCTTTGCTCTCTTCCATTTTTCCTCTCAAACTCAAAGTTTGCAGTCCTCAGACAAAGTCTTGTTTGTTGGTGTGGGGAACTCACAAAGGGGGCAGTAAAGGAGAAATGTGGCTTGTCCTACCTTTTTATTCCCCTGGGGTGGGTGGCAGAGGTCCCAGGATTTTTGTGGAGGAAATTTGTGATTTGGGGGTTCCAGATAGTGACAATACTGGAGCAGCACTTTGAGCAGATTACTTGAAAACAGGAATAAGAAAACAAAATCTCTTTTTCACATATACCAGAATAGTAGTTCTCAACCAGGGCTGAATATTAGAATCACAGTGAGCTTTTTAAAAAAGCATCAATGCTTAAGTGTATGGGGTACACTCATACATTGTTGGTAGAACTGCAAATTAATGCAATCCCTCTGGAAAGCAGTGTGGAGATTCCTCAAAAACCTAGGAATGGAACCACCATTTGACCCAGTTATCCCTCTCCTTGGCCTATACCCAAAGGACTTAAAATCAGCATATTACAGTGATGCAGCCACATCAATGTTCATAGCAGCACAATTCACAATAGTTAAGCTATGAAACCAACCTAGATGCCCTTCAACAGATGAATGGATAAAGAAATTGTGGTATATATACATAATGGAAGATTGTTAGGTCATAAAGAAGAATGAAATTATGACATTCGCTGGTAAATGAATGGATCTGGAAACTGTCATGCTAAGTGAAATAAGCCAATCCCAAAAAACCAAAGGTTGAATGTTCTCTCTGATGTGTGGATGCTAACACAGAACAAGGGAGGAGGGAAGACTAGTTCAGTAAATTAGACAAAGGGGAATGAAGGGAAGGGAGGGGAGATGGAAATGGGAAAGACAATGGAATGAATCTGACATAACTTTCCTTTGAATACACCACAGGGAATCTCACTATCATGTACATCCATGAGACTGGGATCTTAATTAGAATAAGATATATTCCAAGCTTATGTAAGTATATATCAAAATGGATTCTACTTTCATGTATTACTAAAAAGGACAAATAAACATGTAACAATTTTTGAAAGTCAACTTAACCAACAGGGGAAAAAATAACATCAATCCTGGGCTGGGGAATAGCTCAATAGTAGAGCAGTTGCCTGGCATGCTTCAGGTGCTCTGTTCAATCCCCCAGTACTGCAAACAAACAAACAAAAAAAGCAACCCAGACTCCTCCTCCCCTCCCCACTCCCGCCACTACTACCAAGTAGGCTAAGAAGTCTCCAAGGAAGGGACCTTAGGCCCATGATTCAAGTCATTAGGATGTGACGGAGATCTGGCTGTGGCATCTGTTACCCCATTGATCGCCAGTGTTGATTCGGTTGATCTGGCTGGTTAGGTGGGTGTCCCCTTCCTCCCTCACTGCTCCATGTGCGTCCCTCCCTAAGCTGCTCTGTCAGTGGAAGAGGATGACCTTCCCAAGCAGACGAAGACTGTTTTTCTGTCAAGGGTACAAGAGTAGCTGTGCTCCCCTGCTAGAACCTCCAAATGAGCTCTCAAATCATTAATATGTAGTCTATATGTAATTTCTGCACAATTGATTGAATTGGCAAAACAAATAGTGTCAAAACACTTTGACAAACATTTTCCTTCTGACAGTTGTAATATTGCTAAACATCTGAAAAAAAAATACAATCACTTCTTTGATGTTCTAATACATAGTTATGGCATACACATAAAATGTATGGTTTTTATTTCATTAATAATATTAATTCAATGGTAAAAGTCCCCCTGCACACACATACCCTAATCTGTATTCTGATCTCACCTGTTTGTATTCTCAGTTTTCCTCCCTTTCTAACATGTTCTCCAAACATGCCAAGCAAGTTCTCTTCCTTGAGATTTTGTACTACCTGTTCCTTCTGCTTGGAGTACTTCCCACTATACAAAGTGGCTAACTCCCTCACCTCTTGAATGAGGCTGACCTTGATCACCTGTTGAAAAGTTTGGACTGTACCGTTTCGAAATGGCACCTCCAATCTAACTTACTTTGCCTAATTTTATCACTAGCACTTACCACTTTTACCTACTTTTATTCACACCCACTAGAATGCAAACCAATAAGACAGGGTTTTTACATTTTGTTCACTAACTGATGTGTCTAAAACTGTGTAACACTACTGAACAATCAAATAGATATTTGCTGAACTAAAGTGGCCTCTTCAATAACATTTAGCTCATTATAAAAGAGATGTGTTTAGCCATGTTATATAATATGTGTTTGGAATGTGCTAGCATTACATTGTTATATAAAATCTTTGTGGAGTTCTAAATCTCCCCAGGCAAATTTGTCTCCCAGTGAAGCCTGCTGGGCATCTGGGCTGGCCAGCAGAAGACTGGACTTTGATTTTGTCTGTTAACTAGATATAATATTTGGTAAGTTATTTCACTACTCTGAGCCTTATTTATATAATCTACAAAAGAAAGGATAAAGGAATTCTAAGTTGTCTTCCTCTTGTATTATACAGTATTTATTACCAATTGTGAGCTTGAAATAAAATGAAATGTTAATTTTATATTTTATATTTCTTATGAAAGGAGTTAAACATTCACCTATCTTAATATTTCAAGCTGAATTTGGTATAGTGCTTAAGCATTACCTCTTTGGCCACAGATTGTCTTTAAGATATTCTCAGCTACGTATTATCAGAGTATCAACAAGTTATTCAACATCTCTCAGCCTCAGATGCTTCATCTGTAAAATGAATGCAATGCCATCAATGCAGGAAGCATCGTTATATTTATTGTGAAATTAAATTAGATAATCCATGTAAAAACATTTAGTACAGTTCATGGTCCATGATGAGGGCTTAATAATTTTTAATTATTAGCTTTTTATGAAATAACAATCATAGTGTCACTTTCTATTGCATGGGTTGTGGAAATAAGTGAAGACATGACTAATTGATAAAAGTAAAAGCTTTTTGTTTTAACCTATTTGCAAGGGAGTCAGCCCTCATTGCTTGCATTTTGGCAGAGACTCAAAGGCAAACAGGAGAGTGGGAAAGCTTCAGGTGTTCTCTAAGTGGAGACTAGAGGAACGTGGGGAAGTTGTTGGCAAGCTAAATAGAAGCAGAGTTATGTGGTTGGTTACTGGTTTTCTCTAGTTGGGTCTAAGTTGGAAATGGGAACAAAAATCAGGGGAGTTGTCAGTTTCTAATTAAGTCCTTCTGTAACAATAAGTTAACAGAAGTTACTATTTAGTTTATTGTCACAGAAGTTATTGTTTTACTTCCTGGATTGTCACTAGAGAAAGCAATCTGAGTTTCTGCAAGTCTGTCATATATCAGGCTGACTTTCTAGGTTGCTTATTGTAGGTGAGAGGGTTGATTTCCTGATAGTTTGTTGTAGATTGTTGGTCAGAGTTCTATTTTTATATGTGGTCTGGCCATTGTCCATTGGCATATTCAGCCTTATAAGTTCATAAGAATATGGTAAAATTTTAATGTCTTTCATAGAATTAGGCTTTTTAATGTCTCAGAAGAATATTAGTGTGGGAGTAATTTAATCAATTAAATTTACATGGATATATTCCTATTGGATATTATTCCAATTAAGGGCTAATTTAGTGCCACAGTGAGATTCTATTTGAATGATGATTGTAACTGTGCCTTTATTAGCCAAGTTATTGAGACTATTGACTAGAGAAATGGATGATTTTAGTTCTTTGTCTTGATGGAGCAATGTTTATTTGATTTAAATATTGCTACTTGTTTGGTACTATATAAACATATCCAATCAGGATCTTGCAAAGTACATTACCTTCCCTGAATCCATTTTATTTGTAAAACAAGACTTAGAATTAATACAGTTTTAGAAATCTTTTGTACCTAATCATCTGTTGTACTGCTTGCTTATTTGCCCATTAAACCAGGAAAAATGTTAAGGTACATGGCAAAGTTATTTTGGAAAGGGACATATTTCCAACATCCCAGTGCAGAAACTTCAGAATTTAAATTTATGCTACCAATTAAGATAATTTCATGAGGGCACAGATAGTATTTTTTTCCTTTTAAGTGTATCTTATGGGCTGGGAATATAGCTCAGTTGGTAGGTTGCTTGCCTTCCAAGCACAAGGCTTTGGGTTCAATCCCCAGCACCACAAAAAAACAAACAAAAAAAAAAAAAAAAAAAAAAAACCCTCCCTGTTAGGTGTATTTTGTTATTTTGTTTTTAACTTTATTCTCTTTTAGTTTAAAAAAACTAATCTCCCAAATCCATAAAAAGGATTTTATGACTTAGCAATTCTTTTGTACATATATTATGTATACTCATTGTTAAATTGCTTCCAGTCTTGGAGTTCAGAGGTGACTCTACAAATAGCAGTGACTTTTTTGAATATCCACAGCTATTCTGCATTTATTTCCTATAGAATTGAAAGAAAGCACTGCAGGGTCAAATACACCAGAGATCAGGTTATTTGGAAAGAATCTTGAATTTTCACCACTGTAATTTATTCTTGATATGTTTCCATGATTTAAAAAGAAAAAAAAAATCATTTACTTGACATTTTAAGACATTTAAGATTGTAGAACTATTTTATAATAAGATAACTTACATTTAGGTTATAGTGGTATTATCAAATATTTAGTATGACTAGAATAGCTATGTGCTTTTTCTTGTTCTCTGTCTAAAAACAAATATTTATAAATTCCACAAATAATATCTTTAATCATAAGTGCAAATAATTATTTCTTAAATTTTGTTTTAGAATTTTGTACCAGTCATGATATAATTAAAACAATTCGTTTGTTTGACTATCTAATTGCCTATTACATTGCACAACTAAAATGTTATTAGGGAATCCTTTTGTGGGATTGCCAAGGAATGTGCTTATTTTATGCATTTTTATGTTAATTTATGCACCACAATAGAAATCAATGAAAACTTATGCTAAGTATGTTAGGAATTTTGTGTGACATCCAACACTTAAAATTAGTTTGAAATGAATTTCCAGAAAAGCATGAAAAACCCATCTAGCCTACCATGTGCAGTTTCAGAGGGGAGGAGTTAATCTTCTTTCCTGTTTAAAAATCCTTCATATTCAAGAGTTAATTTTCACAGTTAATAACACACAACAGAGCCTTAAATAAACTAATGAAAGAAAAGAGATTTGAACTCTATCCCCTGTTTTTTTTTTTCCTTTTATCTTATTAGGATATACTTTGTTTGCAATAGAATTGTTTGACCCTTTTATAAATCTGTCAGCTGTTATTTAAAATACTGCTTTGTTCTTTCATTATGATTTATAATCTTTTCTTCCTTATAAATATTTATTTCAAAGCATCTTTACAACTAGATTGTATCAGTTTTTCTTGTCCTTGGTAACAAATTCTCCTATTTGTTGGGCCTGCTAGTCCTTTCTCACAGTGATCACATCCTCAGATTATAATCTCTGGCTATAAATTCAGAGAGGTTGACTTGTGTGTGTGCTGTGTAGAATCTTAACCACAGGACAGTTTCATATTGGTCTTGCTTAGACTGGATGGGTTTTGCCTTATCTACTAGCTCTAATGGAAATATGTTAGTTCAGGATCATTTGTGCCAGCAGACAGAAGGAATTTGGACCCCACACCATAACCCACAGGTTAAGATGCTGGCTTCCTATGGGTGATTTTGTATTTTTTTTTTTTTTTGTACTCAAGAAACTATACAAAGGACAAAGCTTCCTGGCAGTTTTCAAGACAGGGTTAATGCCTGAGCTGCTTCCATTTATAGAATGGTCACCCCCATGACTTCTACTTGTATGCAGGGAACTTATAGTTAGAACTTTTGGCTAGGATACTCCTTGCATGTGTTTATCAAGTATTCCAACATCCCATTATAAAGCACAATATCTATTTCAAAATATTCATTAGCTAGGAGGAACTTATAATTTATCATCAAAGTCTGGGCACTTTGGAAATTGACAATGCACACTTTTATTAATTACCTTGAAATAGTAGGTACAAAGCAGACCTGTCCCTGGCAAACAAGCCCATGTATGGTCACCTTCAGTTATTTTAACTTCCATTTCTGCTCACTAATCACTGCCATACTTTTTCCATTCCTTTTTTATTTCTACAATCAGGAGAATTTTCTGTCAATTTCTAGCCTAACGGTATATACAAATTATTCATTGTTATGTTTGATTCATGTGTTTGTGTTGGAAAGATGGGGTCCTCCTACTAAAGCTTGTGCTGACGTATTAACCAAAATTTATGAATTTCTTTTATATATACAAGTCAGTCTTTATAATCTTACATTGTTTCATTATGAATCCTAATTGGGTTTATTAATTCCTTTTTTTATTAATTCCTTTTTATAATTATAATTACTTGTATCATGGATATGAAGATGGTAAGCAGAGATTATTTTTCTTTTTTTCTTAATCACCTTGAAATATTTGTATGAACATTTTCTAATATGTGGTTTCTAAATGTTCATAATTTCTAGGGTAAGGTAAAATAACATTTTTTTCTTTCCAAAGAATCAAACTAATAATTTTTAACTTAAATTCACTACTGATATGCACAGTACTGAATATTTTTTAATATTTGACATCTAATTACAGCTAGTAAAACTATTGGCAGTAGAATTTACATCTAATTACTTATTACTCAAAGTCAGGATTCTATCCCATTAAAGTGGGACTAGCAAAAGCTAAGAAAGTTCCAAGTAGGCCGACGTACCCAGAAAACTAACTGGAAATGACACTGACATTTGGAACAAAGTAGGTCTATTTTTAAATCTGAATTAAGTCAAAGTGGGCACTAGAGTTTTGGCTTACAATAAAAGCCTAGTTACCAGAATTGGGACACAAGATGGACAAGCTGAAACAAATCAAGCAGAGTCTATGTATGTGCTGAATTTAGACATACATGGCACAGTCACAAATTAATTGAGTCTAAGTGGGTTATAAGCTTTCACACAAGGAGTTATAACCTATTGGAGCTGATTCATTGTCTTCACACCTACTCTTCAGTCCCCTGTTTGTGGTTGTTTCCTTTGGACACAGATCCTTTCCTTGCAACGTGGTCCTTCTATTATCTCCTTGGATGCTGCAGGCCCAGGCACAGCACTCAGGACTGTCAAGGGGAAATTTGGTGTAAAGATAGTAATTGGCAGTAAACTTCCATCATTGTAACTGACTTTCTGTAAACAATTCTGATCACTGCCTCCCCTATTGGGTCTCAAATTTTCCCTGCGAACCATGATCCAGGTTCTTCCTATTTTATATTTCCACCTGGGATACTCCTATGATCAACTTGTTCTGATTGACTTTATTCAACTAAGCTTTTTACTTTCTTTTGTTGTTGTTGTTTACTGTGGGTTGAATTCTGGGGTGTTCTACCACTGAGCTACATCCTCAGTCCTTTTTATTTTTATTTTTTAATTTGAAACAGAAGTCTTACTAAGTTGCTGAGATTCTTGCTAAGTTGCCCAGGCTGGCCTGGAATCCTATCCTCCTGCCTTAGTCTCCTTAGCTGCTGGAATTACAGGCATTATACCACTGAACCCAACTTTACTTTCTTAAATTGAAGAATGAGCTATAAAGTGTGTAATTCTTTTATGTGTTAATTTTTTTGGCTTTTCTTGCAAAGATACACTTTAGAGTCAAAACCTGAAGAAAGAGATTTAAACTTTTATTTATCTTACTGACAGAAAAAAATGATTGTGTTCTTCTGTCCTTGGTAATCTTTTGGTTAGTTGAAAAAGTACGATATTTATTTAAATCCTATACGTTTAAATCACACCTTCTAGAAAATATAATGCATGCCACTGTTTGCATCCCTGTCTGACTCTAGTCTACCTGCACAAGTTAGGGTACCTTGATGTCAGTTCATGCACTATTGAACAGATATTTTCTATTTTATCTCAGTACCTGCCTGTTGGTCTTATTGACCTAAATCCAATGGTATAAGTTTGAATGACCTAAAATCTAACACTTAAGTCTTAGCATAGCATACAAGGTATGTAGTTTATTTTAATAACTGCTTACCCCCTCACAAAACCTCCAAGTGACCCCCAAATTCTAATAGTTACTTTAGTACACAAAACAATTTTTAACTTTTATTTATCATTTATTATAAATTATGTTATAATTTATATTATAATTCATTATATTATATTTATTAATCATCCTTTCTTTGTAATGTCTCCCCTTTTATTGCTGAGTAGAATTATGAATTACTGCAACCTACTTACCAGTCAGCAGATATTGAAATCTTTTCCAGTTTGTGGCTATCATGAATATAAATTTAATTTAAAAAATTTTTTGTCTTAGATGGACACAATACTTTTTTTTTCTTTTTTTTGGTTCTGGGGATCAAATCCAGGGCCTTGTGCTTATAAGGCAAGCACTCTACTGACTGAGCTATCTCCCCAGCCCCAACACAATACTTTAAAAAATTTTTTTTTTCAGTTGTCAGTGGACCTTTATTTTATTTATTTATATGCAGTGCTGAGAGTAGAATCCAGTGCCTCACACATGCCAGGCAAGCGCTCCACCACTGAGCCACAATCCCAGCCCATGAATATAAATTTAAAAATAAAACTGCTCTAGACATTTCACGCAGGTCTTTGTGTAGATATATTTTCATTTCATTTGTGAAAATACATAGGAGTGGGATTACTGTGATACAAAAGCAAGAGTAGGCTTACTTTCTTTTATGGTTTGAATGTGAGGTGTCCCCTAAAACCTCATGTGTGAGACAATGCAAGAAGTTTTCAAGGAGAAATGATTGAGTTATGACAGCCTTACCCCAATCAGTGAATTATGGAATTAATTGAGTGGTAATCCTGGGCAGGTAGGATGTGCTGCAGGAGGTGGGGCATTGGGGGCATGGTTTTTGGGTATATATATTTGTATCTGGCAAGTGGAGATCTCTCTTTCTGCTTTCTTATGGTCATGAGAACAGCTTCCCTCCACCATACTCTTTCACCATGTTGTTCAGCCTCACCTTGAGCCCCAAGGAATGGAGTATGCTGTTTATGGATTGAGAACTTTGAACTGTGAGCCCCCAAATAAACGTTTCCTCCTCTACAGTTGTTCTGGTCAGGTCCTTTAGTCACAGCAGCCAAAAACTGACTAAAACACCTTTATAAGAAACTTCCAACCTTCATAAGAAACTTCCAAACTCTTTTCCAAAGTGGCTGTATCATTTTGTATTCCCACTAGAAATGCATGTGTACTTCAGTTGCTCTGTATGCTCACCAACACTTGATGGTTATAAGTCTTCAATTTCTCTCTCTCTCTCTCTCTCTCTCTCTGGTGCCTGGTATTGAACCCAGGGGTGCTTAACCACTGAGCACATTCCCAGCCCTTTTTTATTTTTTATTTTGAGACAGGGTCTCACTAAGTTGCTTAGGGCCTCACTAAGTTGCTGAGGCTGGCTTTGAACTCACAATTCTTCTACCTCAGCCTCCTGATCCGCATATTACAGGCTTGCAGCACAATCCCTGGCAGTCTTTTTCATTTTAAACCTGTAATGACACATGTAGTGTCATCTTATTGTGGCTTTATTAGCTTTTCATGTTTAAATTACATCTTCTAGAAAATGTAATGGATGCCAATGAGCAATTAATACTGTTGAGCATCTTTTTGTTCATTTACAATTCATATATCTACTTTAGTGATTATTCAAATCTTTAGCTTATTATTTTATTGTTTTTGTTTTCTTATTAAGTTGTAAGAGTTTTTTTGATTTTTTTGGTTTTTGTTTTTCTTTTAGATTCTAGAACAAATTCTGTATCAGAAAGCAGTCCACTACTATATAAGAGTCCATTGAACAATTTTCACTTAGTATTCACTGATACAATAAAGATAGTACAATAGCTTGTAAACCACAATACCAACCTTTCTTGTTGTTATATAAGATACAACTTATATAAACCTATAAGCATCATTCGACATAGCAGCAACAGCATAGGCGGAAACTTATAGAAAAATAAAGACAATTTGATGAAAATAAGACTTTGAAAGACTCTTAACAAGCATCTCAGATTTGACACATTACATGATACCAACTGTTTTTTCATATTTATTATTTATTGGTTCATAATAGTTATATATAACATTAGGATTCATTTTGACATAATTATAAATGTATGTTCCCATTAAGTCCCTAGTGCTTACCCTTACCAACCCCTCCTTCCTCCTCCCTCTTCTTGTTCCCTTTCTTTTACTCTACAGATCTATCTATTTATATTTTTTTTTGGTAAAATTAATGTCTTGTAGATATATACATAATGGTGAAATTCACTGTAGTATATTCATATATGTACTTTGGAAAGTTAAGTCAGATTCATTCCACTGTTTTTCCCTTATGATACTATCTCTTGAAAATGAGCCATGAGAATCATACACTAAGTATAACCATTATTAATATTTTTTGCATTCTTCTCTATAATAAACATATGTACCTGAATAAATACAGAATAGATATATACATACGTGTTTATACTTTTAAAATCCTACTTTCATTAAATATCCTTTTAAAACATTTTAGTAGTTTCCCAATAATACACTATATTTTTTATATCTTAGCATATTTAACTGCATTCCTTTCTGTTAAACATTTAGACAAAAAATATGGAATTTAGCAACTCAAATATTTAAACCAGAGAAAATCCTCTCTGCACTCTTTTTCATGCTTTTTTATCCCCAGTGAAGTGCAAGTTTGGGTTGGCTCAGCATTGAGGTCTTTTTGTATCAATTCCAGTTTTCTGTGGAGAAAGCTGGAAGGTCATGGCCCTATCTCCATTACAGCTCTGTTCCTTCTCTCCAAATATGGCCATGGACTCACAGAAAGTTCTTCAAAAGAAAGAGGGAAAAGCAAACCATGCTGAGTTCTAACCGGTGCCACCCTTCCACAGACTCCACCGGACATCAGGCGGATCACTGCTTTAAGTAGGGAGTTCATATAAGGTCAGTGGTTCCTTATCCGAAAACCAAGTTCTTTATCTGGAATCAAACAATCTTGAAATTAATTAAAGAACTAGAGGATGCAATGTTGTCTTACTTGGTACAGAGGATACATTTAAAAAATTTAATCTGATCTGAAAGTAGATACAGAAACACCACCCGGCAGAAAATTTAAGGAAAATATTTAAAACTACATTTCCTCTATATTTTTGGAAATATAGACCTCATAATTGCATAATAAGACAGGGCTTAGTAGCTACATAAGCTGGGATTGAAAATAAAGACTCCAAGTGAAAATTTAGAAATGTGGTTGATAATAGGAGCAAAGGGCTGGGTGGGATGGAAAGTGGGAGTGAAAGGCCCATAACCCTGTTTTTTCAAAGCTCTCAGCAGGTTCTCTTCACTCCCCATGGAGATTAGAGGACAGCTCTATAACCAGTATAGGAACTAGGTTTGCACCAAGAACATGTAGTCACTTCAAAATAGCTCAAATGTCCCAAGCCTAGAAATTGCAGAGCTGAGATTCTCTTCAAAGATCCCCCCTCCTTCAATGGTCCTTTCATGAGACCTGGGATCATTCGGAAGTTAGGCCAATGGAATCACACATTGGGATCACCACCCCTTAGATATTATGTTAATTTGATGAAAGCAGCTGTAAGCAAGGATGCAGATTCTAAAGGGCCAGTAGGTGAGAATATGGAAGAGGGCACAGAATAATAAATAACACTTATAGAAGCTTGTCAGGTACTTCTAAGAACATTATACATATCAATCCATGTAAGACTTACAACGCGGAGGAAATTTTTTATTATAAAATTCATTTCTAATTATAGTGATCAGTCATTGGACATTATTGAAGCAGAGCAGGACCCATTTTCAAAATTTCACCCAGGCAATAAAGGAGAATATAAAATATAGCCTTAAAAAGGAGAGTAGACTGCAGTACGTGGGGAATGGGACCGTGAATCAGTTCTCATGGTTTGTCATAACACAGTGAATGACCCCACACAGTGGGAGCACATGTGAGAGCACATAAGAGTTATTTACATAACATTTATGTATTTATTATGAATAATCTAGAGATATTCAAAGTATGTAGGAGGATTGAATCGTTATGTGCCAATACTCGGTCATTTTACATGTGTGAATGGAACATCCATGAATTTTGTGTCTGTAGGGGTGCTGGAACTAATCTTCCATGGAAACTGATAACTGATTATACAGCTCAGTGTGCAGGCACAGGGAGATTAAATGATTTACCAAGATCACAGGGCTCAGAAATGGTGAAATCAAGATTTCAACCTTCAAAATCAGCATTTCCAGTTCACGTTCTAAGCATCTCTACTCTGAACACCTCAGTTCTAGTCCTGCCCAGTCATGTGTGGTTGGGTAAGTCACAGCATATCCATTTCTCTGTTTTCCTTCCCTTGATTCACTTACCTTAGAAAGTTGCTGAGTGTGGGAAATGATGAAATAAACATAACACTGCAGGATACCATTTTTCTTTGTTTCAAGCATAATGTTCTAGCAGTCATGAGCGCTCCTTTAAAGATGACGTGTCAGTACTTCCTCTTACTACTGATGGCACTCCCCATGCTGAGTCTCTTTGCACCCTCTTTAGAATGTATGTTTTTGGACAAGACTAGAGAGTGAGCACTGAAGAGCACATTCCTTACTGCTTGGTCCATACTGAGGTAGAACTAAAAGAAAAGTGACTGAAGGTGTTGTAGGAGTCCAGAGAAGTTTGTTTATGCTTTCAGTTGACTTATAATTGGTCTATGATCTGCTTTGCTGGTTTTTTGTTTGTTTGTTTGTTTGTTTAATGATTTTTGGTGCTAGGGCTCAAACACAGGGGTGGTTTACCACTGAGTTACAACTCCAGACCTTTTTCTTTTTTATTTTGAGACAGGGTCTCACTAAGTTGGTCAACTTGGTCTTAACTTGTGATCTTCTTGCTTCAGCCTACCCAGTCAGTGGGATTACAGGTGTTCATCACCATGCCTGGCTGTTTTTGTGTTGTTGTCAGTGACTGCTACTATATCTGCTCTGGCGCCTCTGACAGCCATGGTCCCTTCTTTGCCATGGATTGGGACTAAACGGTGGGAAGACGTTAGTAGGTGGTGAGAGTAAGGAAGGAACAGAGCTATCACTGTGAAGTAGGGCCAGAGGAAGTATAGCCCAGTGAAAAGTACTGTAACAGCAGTAATCATGTGAACAATAGAACAATAACAAAAACAAAACACACACACAAAAACACACATGGAATTTAGCCAGAATATTAGGCTAGACAAAGAGGAGGAAAATCATTTTCTCTTTCTCTTATTCTCATGCTGCTATGCTTGGTCCATATATGAAGGCTTGATGCCCAAGGTGACAGTACTGAGAGGTACTGTGTACTTTTAAGAGGTTGGACCTAATGGGAGGTCCTTAGATCATTGGGGGCATGCCCTTGAAGGGGATTGTGAAAACTCAGTCTTCTCTCTTTTTCCTGACTTGAGATGTGATAACATGACCTGACATGTGCTTCCATTATGATGCACTGCCCTCACCAGAAGCCTAAACCAACGATGCTGCTGATCTTGGACTTTAAACTGCAGAAACATGAGTCACAGCAAACTTCATAGGTAACCTGTGTCAAGTATTTCATCATAGTGACACAAAACCGACTATTACACATGCCTATTCACTCATTGCAACAGTTCTGGGATAGGAGACCAATTATAATAAAATAATAACCAAACCTCCTGCCAATCAAAAGTCATAAAATTTAAAACTTTTGATGAACATTCTTATGATGAGATTTTCTAAGTTTTAAGTATCTTGGTAAACATAACTCCATAATTTATGTAATTCTTATTAAGACCTATAATTGATTTTTTAAACATCTAAGAAAAAGCTTAAATCCGGTCTTCTGATACAGTTTTTCTTTATTTTTTGCTAATTTTAACATTATATTGATTGTGAAATAATTCAAAATGATTTTTCTATTGTTTACATGCTTCTGTGAGTATTTTTGACACACACTATGGTTTTGGTTTTCTTGGACTGTTAGATGTTGCACTGGATACTTCAAAATGTTTTCAGATTGTACAAGTAGCATGTTTGCATGAGCCAAAATGTGAGGAAGACATACTGCTTCTGTTTTGGAAAATTCCTGTAGAACCCAATCCATTTTTTTTTCTAAAAGACAAAGTATGTTTCATTGTTTGCTTTACCTGTAAACATTCCATTTATATTATTTGGGATAAAGACTACAAGGGCTTAGGGAACATTAGGGATATGAGTGAGGGAGAGTTGGGGAAGTAACCTAGGTGATTTAAATTTCCATCGTGGAACTTGTTTAGTTATTTCATCAATCATTTATCATTTCCAGATATAAATGTGTCTATAATAAATGCAAGCTTTTAGTATTGGATTCTATTTTGAAGAAAACAAATTTAATTCCAAAGGGAAACAAAAAAGAACTTGTCAAGTGTTAGTTCAGTTCTATTTTAAAAGTCTGGTATTTTTAAGTATAAATATAGTTTTTACTGCATCTGTGGTCTTCAGCCACATAAATATGCATATTTGCTTTATATTATATTCCATTTTATTAAGAGTAGACCATCAACTGCACGGTAAGAAGTGCAATAAATGGGTGAAAAAGTACAGAATGTCTGGAAAATTAGACGGAAGAATGAAACTAGAATCCTCTCTCGCCAGTTTAAAAATCAACTCAGAATGGATGAAATAGTTAATATAAAACCTAAAATTATGTAATTACTAGTAAAAAAAAATGAGGAAAATATTTTAGCCATTGGAATGGAATTCCAACAGGCGAGGATTTTTTTTGGTTAAGACCATAGAAACACAGGTAACAAAAGCAAAAATAGACAAATAGGATTATATTAAAATATAAAGCTTCTTCACAGCAAAGGAAATAAAAGAGTGAAGAGACAGCCTACCAAATGGAGGTGATGTTTGAAAATTACACACCTGACAAGGGGTTAATATCCAGAATATACAAAAAACTTGATAGCAAAAAAAGTATATAACTCAATTGAAATAGGCAATAGACCTAATTAAATATTTCTCAAATAAAGACATGCAGATGGCCAACAGGTATATAAAAATCACTCACATCGTTAATCATTAGGGAAATGCAAATCAAAACCACAATGAGATATCACCTCAGTCCAATTAGAATGCCTGTTTATCAAAAAGACAAAAGTGAACAAATCCTGGTGAGGATGTGGAGAAAAGAGACACCTTAAATGTTAATGATGAGAATGTAAATTAGTGTAGCTGTTAGGGAAAAAAGTACGAAAGATACTCAAAAAATTAAAAGTAGAATTACTATAAGATCCAGCAGTACTACTACTGGTATATAAGCAAAGGAAATTAAGTCAGCATGTCTAAGAGATACCTGCACTACCATGTTTATTCTAGCACCATTCACAATAGCAAATAAAGAGAATAACCTAAGTGTCCATCAACTGATGAATGGATAAAGGAAATGTGACACATATACACAGTAGAATACTGTTTACCCATAAATGGAATCCTGTCATTTGAGACGATATTAAAATATTTTGGAAGTTTTCACTCAAAAGAAATGATAAGTGTTTGAGTTAAAAATATTTAAATGGGCTTAAACATGACACGATATATTCATGTATTGAAACATCACATGGTACTCCATTAATATGTATAATATTGTGTTTTTATATATCAGTGAAAATAGATTTAATTAACAATGCAGAATGTGATTTTTCTACAGTTAAATCAAATAAAGTTATTAATATAGGCCCACATCCCCTTATCTAAAAATCTTGAGGTCATGTGTAGTTCAGAGGTTATTTTTGAAACTTCTACTTATTATTATTCAAGTGATACTCCATCAGGGTCTAAAGCAGAATACTCTAAGCAAACATTAATATTTTTAAAACAATATTTTTGCAACAAAATATATACATATTCATATGAAGTGAAATAAATAAGAACCATAAATAACACAATTTTAGGTGGATTTTGCTACCTAATAGGTTTACACCAAAATTATGAAAAACTTTCAGTGTTCAGAATTTTTGCATTTTGGAATTACAAAGAAGGCACAGTAGAACTGTAATGATGCAGCAAGCCCTATAGGGGCAAAATATTACATTTTTATTCCTTGTAATTTATTTTTATGTAAAATAAAATGTATATTTTTAAAAATAGTGTTCTTTTAAAGCCAAACCTTTTAAAAGGAGAAAGAAGAGGTGTCGTATTTACCCTTGAGAAATGTACATTTTTATAATCAGTAGTGATTACAGGTACAGAGTCATTATTAATATTTAAATACAAACTGTCCTGGTGTTCTTTCAAAATGTTTTTAATTAACTTTAAGTACAATATTAAATTGATATGTACTATCACCCACTTTGCAAATATATGATTTACTATGAAAAGATATCTGATGTTTGATATCAGAAAACTTCACCCAGAAAAGTGTGAGGGAAATAGATAAAATAAGATGGGCAAAATATTAGTGATTGTTGAAGCCAAGTGATGGAGTTTCACCATATCATTCTATTTTTGCGTGTATTTTAAAATTTCTATAATAAAAAGATTTATATACAAATGAACAAACTATTAAGGTTAATATCTTAACCCATTACACAATTCCTGCCTTTTTAAAAAAAAATTTTAGCCATAGGTGGACATAATATCTTTTTTTTTTTTAATGTGGTGTGCTGAGGATCAAACCCACTGCCTACTCTACCACTGAGCCCACAACCCCAGGCCAATTCCTATCTTTTAAATTTTTGTTCTACTTTCCCTTCACACTTTTATGGGTTTTTTTTTTTTTTTTTTTTTTTTTTGTTTTTTTTTGTTTTGGGGTTTTTTTGTTTTGTTTTGTTTTTGGTTTTTTTGGTGGTGCCAGGGATTAAATGTAGGGCCTTTCCTTGCACATGCTAGGAAGAATGCTATTTCTAAGCCAAATCCTACCCTCTTAATGTAATTTATAAGCTTGAAAATCTTATCTTGACCATCCTAGCATTCTTCTCTGCAATAATACTTTATTAATTGAATTTTTAAAAATTACCTTCTACAATCCTAAATCTCAGTGTTATAATTTTTTCTCAATCGAATTTATGAAAAAATCATAATTGGTATATAAATGAAATCTTTTATACATATAATTATGCAGTTATGAAAAACATAAGCTAAATTTTATTAGAATTGTACCTCTTAAGAAGGTAGGTAGATTCGTTGTTTTTTAAATTTTCCAATTAATACAATGTTACACTGAAGAATATTTTTAATTGATAGACTGAGACAAGGTTCAGTTTCAATTCCATTTCTATTTTAAAAAAATTTTTATTTGTTGTAATTAGTTATACATGACAATTGATAAATCATACATCAATGGAGTGTAATTTCTCATTTTTCTGATTGTACATATTGTAGGATCACATCAGTCATGCAGTCATATATGTCCATGAGTAATAATGTCTGTTTTCACTCTACTATCCTTCCTACCCCCCACAATCCTTCCCCTCCCTTCACTCCCCTCTACCTAAAGTAACTCTATTCTTCCCTAATGACCCCCCACCCCTTATTGTGAATTAGCATCCAAATATCAGAGAAACCATTCGTTTTTGGTTTTCTGAGTTTGGCTTATTTCAGCTAGCATGATAGTCTTCAACTCCATTCATTTACTACAATTCATTTACTACAAAGGCCATAATTTCATTCTTCTTTAAAGCTAATATTCCATCATATATATATATATATATATAAATATAAAACACATTTTAAAAGTGTATATTTTAAGTGATAAAAAACTGGGTTTACATAAATGAGTCAATATGAGTGTAAAAAGTTTGTTGTAACAATGTCATTTTGAAGTCTTTCCAAGTTATACGCCAATCCCTTTTCAGAATGATCTATTATTAAAGATTGTTTTAAAATAAGTATCAGTGGTTAGATTAGGTTCAACTTCAATTCTGATAAAATCAAAGAACTGTAAAATCAGTTTGCTGCCCAATCATTAGAAAAATCCATTTTCTCAACACCAACTTCGTACTTTCCCTTTGTGTTTCCCATTATAGTACAACGCCATGATTGAGAAGTATGCGTTTGTTTTGTACCAGGGGAACTAGGTCATTGTAAAGAACTCTTGGGAAGTGATTTAGTTTAAGATGAAAAGACCTGGCAAATGATTCCTTTAAAAGGGTCATACCTTTCTATCTCACCATTTAAAGTGATCTATTTTATTTTAGAATTTGCAAAAATCATTCATGCTGGTTTGAAAAAACTGGTTAAATGACATAGATGTCTATAATGTCATTTGCCCCATCCTTGAACTCAAATTTAAAGATTATTCAACTAGAAATTCGGTCAAAAAGCCTAGCCACGTTAAGAGGAAAGGCAAATATAAAATCTGTGAGGTAAGAGAAAGAACAGAGAACCATATTTAACATTGGGCAAAGGAGAAAAGGATTCTTCACAGTCTGATGGGAGTCAACAATGTAAAGTCTCCAAATATTTTTTCTCCTTTCCAATTTCTACTGAATTCCAGGTGTCTCTGTTGGGGATTAGCAAGTTATTAGTAGGTTGGAGTAAAGTGGCAGTTGCCAATGAAGGGAGGAAAGCTAAATGCCGCAGAAGTGTGCTGAGATGAAAACAGCAGGAACAGTGGAGAATTTAGAGGTCAATCAGAATCAAAGCCAAACTTGATTATCAAAGAAAGGCTGCTGAACCTAGTCTGGAGCATAGAAAATCAGCAGGGACTTCAATTGGAAACAAATAGGCAAGAGGTGAATGAGAACATCAGTGAGTAATTTATTTTCTGGAATCTGAGTACTTGTGTAAACGCTAGATTATCTCTATTTGTGCCTTGCTTTCAGAAGTGACCTAGGACATGTTTGTCCTGACATGAAGTGCTTTGAAAGAAATAGGATGCTAATACCTAATTAAAGTTTTATCCCTTTGGTAGAGCGTACCTGAACAAGATTTCTGTTAAAGTGCAAATGTGCATGAAAGAATGAATGATGAGCTTCTGAACTGGTGAGATATATATGATATGCATGCACACATACACACATATGCTTATACATACATACACACATACACATACATACTTAAAACATGTTTTTCCACAACTTGTAAAAATTTATTGTGTATTTAAAACCAGTTCATTTTTATAAGTGCACAATTTATTGCAACTCAATAAAAATAATTTTTAAAAATCAAGTAAATAAAAATAACACCTCTCCATTTTTAGGGTTGGATTTTTCAATTGAGAGAAAATTGAACTAAATTTTCCAGCACTAAAGTTTCTAGTTCTGTCTCCTTAATTTGAACTCCTTCAGATTTTCTCAAATCAGTTTCTATCTAGGTACTTTGAATTCTCTGAGAAATGTTTGGTCACTTTAAAAAATTACCAAAATTTTTTAAACTTAAAAATATTTTCATTTGATATTTGGAAATGGTTGAAAAATACCAAATCTTACTGAAATTATGTTTCTTATCCACTTTGAGTTGCAACATTGTCCCTTAGATGTAGCAATTTTTAAAAATTCAGTTTCTATTCTATTACACCCTTCTTTATGCAAACCAGCCATACTTCTTTTAAAAACCAGATTATTGATGGCCAGTAGTGCATGCCTGTAATCCCAGTGATTTAGAGAGGCTGAAGCAGGAGGATTGCAAGTTTGAGGCCAGCCTTGGCAAACTTGGTGAAATCTTTTCTCAAAATAAAAAATAAAAAGATCTAGGGATGTAGCTCAGTAGTAAAGCACCCTGGGTTCATTCCCCAGTACTTAAATAAATAAATAAACAAATAAATAAATAAAATATGACAAGCATAGTATTCTCTAACTTGCTTCTTTTATTCAATGATATGTACCAGATGTCCTTCCATTACTTATGTATCTACTTTATTATTTTAAAGCTTGAATTTTATTCCATTGAAAGAGTATAACACACTTTATTTAAGCATCTCTTAACTGATTTTCCTTGAATTTGTTCTCTTTACAATTTAAAAAATACTACTAAGAATATTCTCAAACATATATCCTTACTGGTTTGGGTAATGATTTTTATTGGAGAAATACTAAGAAATGTAACTGCTAGATCAAAGGGTATATATATATTTTCACTTTGTTTTGATAGCTACAATTTAGCTACTATTATTTTGCACTACTAAAATTCTTATATAAAAGTATCCTTTCCTCCATTGTGATATTTTTAATATTTTGTCTGATAAGTAAAAATGGTATCTTACTTTAATTTGCAATTCCTCAATTATTAATAAGGTTAAGTATTTAAATATATGTTCCCTGGTCATTTGCCTCTATGTTCCATCATCTACAGAAACAATTGGGTTTTTGCTTTTTTTTTTTTTGAATTCACCTTTTTGGTAGTGTGCTGAGACTCAAACCCAGGGCCTCATGCATGGTAGGTGAGTGCTCTACCACTGAGCTACATATGTCCCCAACAATTATTTTGTGTTTTTATTGTCAAGTTCTCCAGAGCCTCCAGAGATGGTTTCATGTCCATTTGATTCAACTGGTACTGCTCTGACAAAAAGACGTAATTTTAGAAAAACTGAGATGCATTATGAAGAAGATGCATCTTCTTCTTCTAAACACAAATAGTTTATAAGTTTTCCTTTACTATGTATATCTTTTGAAAAGAAGACAATTTTGATGTTAAAAGCCTTATTGTTTAAATATTATGTCAATAGTACCATATTATAAAATTATTGTCATCACAGCTATAAGTACATTATTATCAGCAAATACCTATTGGGTACCTATTTTGTAGAATATAAAAAAATTTGTGGATATTTATGAAGTAGTTTTTTATAAATATGAATTCTTCAGTAATTTTTTATATCCTGTATTATTTTATTTTTGTCTTTTAATATATTCTGTATTCAGAAGAATTTTCAAATATTTAATTGACTACCATAATGCATTGCTTGTTCGTAAGTTGATATAACACCTTTGAAAAGTAATTCAGCATGCAATGTACTTTTAGAATCTAAAATGTCACAATCTGTTCAGGTTGCACAAACTCCACCTGCATCCCCTTAGGGTCCTAGCAGAGTCCAAGAATTAAACGAACATGAGACTGGTCAACAAGAGAAAGCATGCACATTTATTTAATACAAGTTTCACATGGCAAGTCAGCTTTCATAAAGAAATGAAGACTCTAAGAAGCCAGTTATTAACATCCTGAATAGGACAAAGAATAGTAAGTTATGAAGAAGTAACTAAAACATGTGGGGAGTGTTAAAAAGATAAAGAGTTATTTTACTGAGTTCTATACAGGATTTTCTTGGTCTCTAGTCTTTGTCCTTGAGGACAAAGATGTTGCATATTTCCCAAGGGAATCTCATTTTTGCTTATAAGACATAGCATGAGGGTCAGAGTGAACATTTTGCACCTGCTGTTTTTCAAGTGCCTTTAACTTAAATATTTGACTATGATCAAAAGAGCATATTTTTAGCTCCTTTAATCTCTAACTTACTTTGACATGGTGCTGAGGATCGAACCCAAGCCTCACATGTGCTAGGAAAACTCTCTACCACTGAGCTACATACAACCCCAGCCCTCCTTCAATCTTTTTTTTTTTTTTTTTTTTTTTTTGAGGAGGGGTACTGGGGATTGAACTCAGGGGCACTCAACCACTGAGTCACATCCCCAGCCCTACTTTATATTTTATTTAGAGACAGGATCCCACAGAGTTGCTTAGTGCCTCACTTTTGCTGAGGCTGACTTTGAACTCGAGATCCTCCTGCTTCAGCCTCCCAAGCTGTTTGCACCCTCGTTCAATCTTAATTTGCAACTTTTTAATTTATCACTAAGAAAGAAGTAAAACTGCCATATACTAGGACACAATGATTTATTATTTATAACATTTGTTTTATACTTTCAATTTCAGACTTCTTCAAACATGACTTTTATTATACTAGTGTGATATGAAATGTAAAGTACAAGATGTCTTTATAGTCAGAAACTAACTCTGTGTTACATTGGAGTTATATCCACATTTTTCATCACAATTTTATCCTCTGTACCATCCAGCATAAAATACTATGTCCTTCCTTCAAAGACAGCTCTAAGTATCTAAATCTCATTGTGTTTGGGTTAAATTTTGAAACATGTGCTTCTTAATCTTGCCAAAAATGTCAATGGAGTTGTTTTCAGAGGACAATGAAGATTCTTGTATTCTTCAAAAGGTTCCTAACAGGCCCTTTGACAGAAATTCTGAGGGTTACAGTGGTCCAGTTGTTGCCACCAGATATAACCGAGTGCACACGTACACAGGCAGTGACATCTACTGCAGGGCAGTGTGAACCATGGGTTGTATGGTATGTCTCAATTTTGAAAATTTGAAAATGTAAAAGGAAGTCCATCATAGAACAAATGGAATATGGTTTACAATGGTGAACAAGATTTTCAGTGATTTATATCTTTTTTTCCTCTTGCTAGCAACAACCAGTTGCTAGGAATCTTTCCTGAATAAATAATAGTAACTGCAGAAAAGTCTGTGTATAAAGATGTTCGCAACAATGTTACTTATATTCATAAACATTAAGATATTCTGTATTTCTGGCTGTAGAATTGTTAAATAAAACATGGTAAATTCACAGAATACAAAACAGGTGTGTTCAGAATTTCAATTGTAGATAAAAATGCACAAACATTATATTTGGTAAAAAGATAACAAAGAAAGTACACCAAAATGTTATAATTTGTGTTTGGAGATTTGTTTTTTGCTCTTTACTTTTCAGTAGACTAAACTTGGAATTTTCTTTTTAAAGTTTATTTTAGATTTTCTAAAAGTATGCTTTGATTTTGCTGTTAATATTTTTGATTTTTAATTATTTTATGAAAAACACAGACCAATGTTGTATAAAGCAGTTTTAATCATATAAGTTTTCCATTGTTATCACCTGCCTGAAGCATTTTAGTGATTTTTAAAACTTGCCTATAGAAAATATTAATCAGAATGTTTAACGTGTCTGCTCCTTTTCAAGATCTTTAGCTGACTACTGAGAATGTAACATTTCAGTCTTAAAGTACCATTGCAAATTAGTTCAGCTGCCTTTTTAGTTCCAAGCATTTCTTCGTTTCCTCGGTGATCTAGAATTAGCAAGGCATGTTGTCACTAAGTTGTCACCTGCTCTGTCCTCTGAATGCATGAACAATACAGACTCATCCAAAAAAGGTTTTGCCTTAACTTTGCTCAGGCATTTTCAATTGTTCAGATCTAATAGCTTCTCTTGTTAGTATTATTGCCTTTACTGTGGATAATCCTAAATTATATTTGGCAAAAAGAAGGACCACATATTTTGGACAATTTTAATTTCAAATCTGTTCTTTCCTCCCTATAAATATATTCAAATCGTTTTGGGCTTTGGAAACTTCAAATCCAAAAGCCATTGAAAGGAAAAGAGAGATGAAATTTGTTTTGAAATCAAGATAGCTAATTCCTTCTCCTGGCTTTGGGGAACAAGGCAATGTCATGAATTTTCAGAATATTAGCAACATTCATATCCAAATGTGGCTACAGAAACACATTCCAAAGTTTATGAAAATAATTCTTTTATTTACATGTTGAATCATTCACACTAATGTTGCCTCCCATAGAATCTGAAATAACTAAACAATAGTATTTTTCACATACATTCAGTTAAAGTCTGTTGAAGTTAATGTGGTTTTGAAGATATGGAGTTCTGTGTTTGTTTTCTCAATTTTGGCCAAGTGAATTTGGGAGAAGTTACTTAAATTTTCCAAAGCTTGGCCTCCTCAATTGTAAAATGGTAAAATTATAATATTTATCTGAAGAAATAGCAGGCCTTTAACAATTTGCTTCAATGTTACTTGATAAAACATCTTATCTTTATAGTCTTATGATCCTATCCGTTCATATCCTTTTGTTACTCCACCTCTGATCTAGAAATACCAGACAGGGTACAATCCTTTCTGTTCTTCCAAATCTTCACAGGGTGCTCTGTTGCAAAAGAAAAACATGCCTCACGAGTAAGATAGTTTTCAAACTGCTTTCGCCAAGAAAGTGCTTGAGGACACTCTGTGTATGCTATCTACAGTCACAGATATTACAAAGTCCAAAACACTTGTAAATATGGTGACCTGGGTACTGTCTTGACCCTGAGAGCAGGCTCTTCCTATTCCATTACTCAGTACATATTGCCACCTTTAAATGTGTGAGAAAAAGATTATAACCCTTCAAAAATTAACATTTTACATCAAGCTTCGGGTGTGAAAATTGTGAGACCTTCTCAAGCTTGGTCAGGAGAAATGATTATATGGCTGGGAATGTGGCTCAGTGATAGAGCACTTGCCTGGCATGTGTGAGGTCCTGGGTTCAATCCCTAGCACCGCGATAAATAAACCTTAAAAAAATAAGTAAAATTATATGGTTATATTTTCTTGGTAGGAGGCACTGCCATTACATAAACTTTCAGACCCCAGTACCTTTTTCCAAATGTTTTAAAGTCAACAGTAGAATGAAAAGAATAGCTTTGAACAAATTGCTCCTGAAAAGACTATGTTGGGGTTATAAGGAGTATCAAAAATCACTCTGTAATCTTGCAGTTTATTAAAGAAGACACTGGAAGGTGTGACTTACCTAAATCAAGTCATTTTGAGTAGAAAATATCTAAGAAGAGGGAAAATAAATTATTTGGTTTTGCAAAATAGTATAGCTTTTAAATCTTCTTTTGGGTATCCATGGACATTGGCTTCAGGGTTCAAATGAATTCCTGTTTATTTCAAAGAGTTTCATGAACACATTCCCCACTCCTCACTCCCCTGCACCCCCCCGCCACACCTACCCCCCAAAAGAGAGAGAGGGAGAGGGAGAGGGAGAGGGAGAGAGAGAGAGAGAGAGAAGGTTAAGGAACATTGGTCTCATCTGAATAGGAGTCCTTTCTGCCTCTGGAAGTTGACTTTGCGAGTCAGCAGAACCAAGGTCAATTATCTGGAAACCATGCTGCCAATGTTGGCAGCCTGAACCGAGAGGCCTGGACAAACTTCAGAGTCTGATTATATCAAAGACAAAGAATAGTTGGCATCATCATTTCCCTGAACAAGCAACAAGTGGGCATTCCATTCCAGGGTGGAACTGAGTGGCCTCATGATCCTTCCCCAACTGTGAGAAAGTTACATTTAGCTCAGCTAGTAGAAACAAAGAAAGGTTTATATTTTGTGAAAACTGTAGCCTGACAGATTTTTTTCTCTTTAGGCAGGACTTTTGTTGATGGAGAAAAGTTGAAAATGTCACCAAATATGCTTGTCTGAAATATTATATGTTTATGTATTCAACAAATTTAAAAATTAATTCTTTTATTAAATATTTATTGAGTCTGGCTATGTGTTAGGAGCTTTTTTAGGTATGGGGGATACAAAATGAATAAGACCTGCTGTTATCAAAGGATATACAGTTTAGTGGATGAGCACATATGTATTTCATGTGTAAGACAAACTGTCCCTCTTGTCATTACAGAACTGACAACTAACCCAGGGAGGCTGAGTGATCCAGGGGAAATAGTAGTACTTTCCAGTCACAAAGACCTAGTTTTAAATGGTGACTCTGTGCTAATGAAGCATCTGAACTTAAACAAGTTATTTAGTTTCTCTGAGTCTCACTTTCTCATCTTTCAAATGGAGAGATGTTATTTGTCTAACATTGCTGCTGTAAGGAGCGGACATATCATGTATAAAGGAGTTACTGATTCATTTTACTGGTGTCTGCCTTAAGATTTGTACTAGTAATAACAATGATAATAGTAACTGGTTACCCCTTCTATGTAGACAAAACACATGTCAAAAAGTAAAGTTTCATAACTCTTGATTGAACACCCTATTTTTAAAGAATGTATTATTTTTCTTGACTTACTAAGGGTAGAGTGTTCACTAAAAAGATACTGTCAATTCAACAGTTGTAATATTTCCAAAAACAAACCCAGTGCCGATGTGAGGCAGTGATGGTCAGAGGACTGAGCTGAGTTCTGGCTGTGGTTTAGAGCTCTGTGACACAGTGACTGGGGGAGTTGGGCAAGCCCCTTTGTGGAATGGAGTGCAGGGGAAGCTGCAAGGGTCTTGGGAGGACATTAACAGCACAAGCTATGTTCGGTTCAAGTAAAATTAGTGTACCTGCTTACACAGTAGTCTCTATAAAACTGGTCCTCCAGGCTTCTGGCCAGATTGTCATTCCGAGGTTTTACTCATCAATAAGATCTGGGGTTGCCACTGTCACCTTATTTTTTTATTTTTTGTATTTATATATTCTAGCAGAATAAGTATCACCAAAATGTTCAAAGCCATCAAGAAAATACAACGTAAATAACAATAATCAGAACTTACATGAACAAAAATATTCTTATTTTACAAACCCAAAATCATAGTATGCACAAAACATTTATTCATGTCCACTCATGTTCATATCCATGTACTTACATATCATTATCTATATATTTAGTTTGTTATTAATAAAACATTATGGAATTTTTATTTTTGTCATTAATTTATTTTAATTTTATACTTACATAAGTACAACAAATGTTTTTATCTGTTGATCATTTTATACAAATTTCATCTGTTCTCCTTTAAAAGCTCTCTGTGATGAGAGGTGAAGTCATGGGCTGGGGATGCAGTGCAGTTGGTAGAGTGCTTGCCTCACATGCACTAAGACCATGGGTTCAATCCCTAGCACCACCAAAAAAAAAAAAAAGAAGAGAGGTGTAGTTGAAGTCATTTTTGTTAGATGCTCAGTCGATATGAGTAGAAAAAGAAAGGTGAACAGATCTTACACTGAGCAGTAGTACTGTGTCACCTTATTTTTAAGGTCGTGATTTTTTTCATCTATAAAATGAAGATGATTTGCATCTCTCTAATCACTAGAGATGATGAATATTTTTTCATATATTTGTTGATTGTTATTTCTTCTTCTGTGAAGTGTCTGTTCAATTCCTGAGCCCATTTATTGATTGGGTTATTTGTTTTTTTGGCGTTAAGCTTTTTTGAGTTCTTTATATATCCAAGAGATTAGCGCTGTATCTGAGGTGCATGTGGTAAAGATTTTCTCCCATTCCATAGGCTCTCTCTTCACATTCTTGATTGTTTCCATTGCTGAAAAGAAGTTTTTCAGTTTGATTCCATCCCATTTATTGATTCTTGATTTTACTTCTTGTGCTTTAGGAGTCTGGTTAAGGAAGTCAGTTCCTAAGCCAACATGGTAGAGATTTGGGCCCACTTTTTCTTCTATTTGGTGCAGGGTCTCTTTTCTAGTGCCTAAGTCTTTGATCCACTTTGAGTTGATATTTGTGCAGAGGTAGGCATTTAATTTCCTTTTGTTACACATGGATTTCCATTTTTCCCAGCACCATTTGTTGAAGAGGATATCTTTTCTCCAATGTATGTTTTTGGCACCTTTGTCTAGTATGAGGAAACTGTATATATGTGAGTTTGTCTCTGTGTCTTCTATTCTGTACCATTGATCTACATACATGTTTACTTTGGTGCCAATACCATGTCATTTTTGTTACTATTGCTCTGTAGTATAGTTTAAGGTCTGATATTGTGATGTCTCCTGCTTCACTCTTCTTGCTAATGATTGCTTTGGCTATTCTGGGTCTCTTATTTTTCCAAAAGAATTTCATGATTGCTTTTTCTAGTTCTATAAAGACTGTCATTGGGATTTTAATAGCAATTGCATTAGATCTGTATAACACTGTTGGTAGTATGGCCATTTTGACAATATTAATTCTGCCTATCCAAGAACATGAGAGATCTTTCCATCTTCTAAGGTCTTCTTCAATTTCTTTCTTTAGTGTTCTGTAGTTTGCATTATAGAGGTCTTTCACCTCTTTTGTTAGATTGTTTCCCAAGGTTTTTTTTTTTTTTTTTTTTTTTTTTTTTGAGGCTATTACAAATGGGATAGTTTTCCTAATTTCTCTTTCAGATGACTCATCAGTGATGTATAGAAATGCATTCTAAGATTTCTCTCATTCCAGTCAGAATGGCAATGAATACAAGCAACAATAAGTGTTGGCAAGGATGCAAGGGAAAAGGTATACTCATACATTGCTGGTGGGACTGCAAATTGGTGCAACCATGCTGGAAAGCAGTATGGAGATTCCTCAGAAAACTTGGAATGGAACCACCATTTGACCCAGCTATCCCACATCTCAGTTTATACTCAAAGGACTTAAAGTCAGCACACTACAGTGACACAGCCTGTATTAGGGTTCTCTAGAGGAACAAAATCAACAGGAAGTATGACTATACAAGGGGGGATTTATTAGATTGACTTACATGACCAGAAGCTGGATAGTCCACAATGACTGCCTGCAGGCTAGAGAGCTGGAAGAAGCAGTAGTTTTGCTGTCCAAGAGGCAGAAGCCCCAGGACAAGAAGGATCAACAGTGTTAGCCTAGTCTATGACCAAGGTTTCTGAAAACTACCTGAAGAGTCACTGGCAGAGTCCATTTTGAAGCATGAAGAAGGGCAAGTCCAATATCCTCAGACAATCAAAGCAGCAATCAACAACCCGTTCAAGAAGAGCTGAGCTTGCATCTGTATCTGCTTCCTTGTTCTTCCAACAGTTATTCCATCCTATTGGGCAGTGCTGCCCACCCTTAGGGAGGGGCTCCACTTCAGTTCCTATCCCACATTCCAATCATTCCTAGACACACCCTCATTGACACACCCACAAGCCTCTTAATCACAGGCATCTCTTAATCCAATCAAGTTGACAATTCAAATTAACCATTACACAGCCAGATCAATGTTTATAGCAGCTCAATTCACAATAGCAAAACTATGGAACCAACCTAGATGCCTTTCAACAGATGAATGGATAAAGAAAATGTGGTACATATACACAATGGAATATTGCTCAGCCTTTAAAAAGAATGAAATTATGGGATTTGCAGGTAAATGAATGGAGCTAGAGAATATCATGCTAGGTGAAATAAGCCAATCCCAAACAACCAAAGGCCAAATGTTTTCTCTGATAAGTGGATGCTAATCCATAATGGGAGGCAGTGAAGAATGAAAGAACTTTGAATTGTGCAGAGGGAAGTGAGGGGGAGAGGAGAAGTGTGGGGATGGGAAGAATGGTGGAATGAGATGGACAATATTACCCTATATACATGTATGATTACTCTACTGGTGTGAATCTGCACCATGTTCAGCCAGAGGAATAAAAAGTTGTGCTCCATTTGTGTACCATGTGTTAAAATGCATTCTACTATCATGTATAACTAATTAGAACAAATTTTTTTAGAAATGAAGATAATGTGAGAAACCCATGAAAACCTTACTGGACACGGGAAATCACATAAGGGAGTTTATTAAGCAAAGTGTCTCTCTGCAGGGTAAGAGAGAAAATGAGAGGAAAAGAGAAAGGGCGCATGCTAGAGAGAGTGCAAAAGCGAGGAGGGGAGAGAAAGAAAATGAGTAGGAGAGAGAAAAGCAAGAGAAAAGATGGCAGGGAAGCTATTCTTAAGCAGTTGCATTCTGCCGGGCTAACAGGGGACCAATAACGGAGAAGGATACTTGCAAGCTGACTGATGAATCAATAGCTAGCTAGGATGTTCACAGACTGACAAGTAGTTGGGAGGTGGGGAAATGGCTGCAGCGGAAATGGCGGGGAGAACAGCTTTCAGACTGACAAGCTAGGTTGTGATGCAGAGGAAAGGGCCGGGAGAGCAGCTTTGTATTACAGATAATACCAGTCTGGTTTACTTTAAAAGTTTACTGAGAGTATGAACTAATATATTTGAACTAATGCAACTATTTAAATAAAAAAGCAAGTTTTACTATTGTTTCTTAAATCCTGACCTATTTTAATCTTTATCACTGGAGAGATGTTGAGGGCAGATTCCTGATTCCCACCCTGGACTTAATATCTGAGAATATCTGGGGATCTGTGTTTTAATCATGGCCCTCAAGTGATTCTTATACACATTGAGTTAGAGAAATTTTGCGTTATTCAAATGTATTAAGTATTTCTTATTAAAATATTGGGTTGTGCATAGGCAGGGAATTTCTTCAGATCTAGTTTGGAATCAGTAACCTGCCCAAGGTTACCTACTATGTGATAGAGAAAAGGCCAAAATCTAATTGACTTCTCATTGTGTACATCAAGATCTTTTTTTTTTTTAAACTTTATTTATTTATTTCTCATGTGGTGCTGAGGATCAAACCCAGTTCCTCACGCATGCTAGACAAGCGCTCTATCACTGAGCACAACCCCAGTCCCTCAAATTGTTTCTTATGTGAAAGAATTACATGAATAAAAATTCTTATTTTTTTCTCAGTGGAAAGCACTAACTGTATGTCAGAAATCACCGCTTGAATGCCATGATAGTGGCAAGGGTGGTTTTTCTGTTCAGAGAGTTGCAGCGAAGACTCTGAAGACTCCAAGACTCCGGGAAGGGGTGAACTTTCTATGGAACAAAGGGAATAACAGAGGTGGATCTTAGCATCTGGTTGCTACTTCCTCTTCTTGTCTCCCTCTACAACAGATCTTCCCCAAGACAAGGGAACTAATATTTACAAAATGGGAGCGTGTCACTCGACTTACTGTTCTGAGGAAATACTGAGGAAAGATGAGATGAGTTTATTGAAACTTGAAATTCAATTCAACAAGTTTACTCACAATGAAGGCACTCATTTTTAAGCAATGGAAGCAGCAGCCAATAAGCTTGTGCCCAGTTACTCTGGGCCCCCTGACCATGACGGAAGGACATGGGGTCAGCATGTACCCACCTGTGCACAGCTGTTTCTTCTAGGCTACAAGAGAATCGTTTCTGACATGTCTTTTGCTGTCTGCCCCAACCTTTCTGAATTCTTGGGCTCCATCCTTTCCTGATACTCTACACCTCAGACACGGATGACTTGCTTTAGCTGTATCTGATTAGGGGAAGCAAATGGAAAAGAAAGGTTGCCCCTCTGTGCCCCGCTTACAGCCAGCTTCTCATGTGTACATGTGGAGGGATCTAGTTTCATGGTTTTGAGAACACTTAATATAGAGATTATTTAATATTTATTACACTTCTGCCTCTCTGGGACTTTCATGCCACAGAAATCTCTTGCTGTGCTTTCCAAGAAACGACAACAAAAAAAAAAAAATAGAAACCAAACATGAACTTGATGCATTTTTCCAGGATCCACCACTGGATGGTGAGAGGCTTTATATGCAGTGGTAACCCCTATCCATGGTTCCCCTTTCTACAACATCCTTCATCTGTGGCTAACCAGAGTCCAAAAATATTCAATGGAAATTTCCAGAAATAGACAACAAGTCTCAAACTGCGTTTTGTTATGGGTAGTGTGATAAAATGTCATGCCACCCTGCTGAGTTCCTTTGTCCAATGTATCCACACTATATACACTACCTGCTCATTAGTTATTCAATAGCCATCTCAGCTTTTAGATCAACTGTCACAGTATTATACTTTTTGTGTTCAAGTAACTCTTATTTTACTTAAAGATGGCAATTTGGATAGTCCAAAGAGAAGATATGAAGTGCTTTCTTTAAAAGATGGAGGGTTTTGACTAAATAAAGAGAAAAAATCATACTGTTTTCTTTTTCAGTATGGGAATCAAACCCAGGACCTTGTGCTTGCAAGGTAAGCACTCTACCAACTGAGCTATAACCCCAGCCCCAAATTGTGATGGGCTGACAGATCTGGTTGCATGAGAAAGTTATAGGCTGGACTATAAGAGAAATGACTACACAGACTCCATTTTGATCTGAGACTCCATGTTATGTAGGAAATAAGTTTCTCCCATAGGAACATGCCACCCCTGTACCCATCATCAGTTACTTAGTGTGATATGTTTAGCAATACAAAATGACAATTCTTATGTAATGAAAAATTGCTCTCTTTTGATCTCTATCGCTCTTAACCAATGTACCATGTGAACAGTGATTGTGTGGATGTTAGTAACCATTCTTTAGTTTATACCTAGGTAAGGTTCATTTTGACCCACTTCCCCCTCTGATGATGATCTCATGATGTTGGTTTATAATTTTGAATCATAGCAACAGACACTTATGACTGATGTGATTTTTGCTATAAGAATCCCTACAACACTATGGTTGGAGTTGCTTTCCCAATAGCCATTTTTGGGGTATTGTGTGAGACGGTCAGCTGGCCGGCTTAATAACACTCTCAAATTTGGGCTTCTCAGTGGTGATCGGTCTGTTCTTAAGTTGTGCCCCATAACACAATCAAACTGTTTTCTAAGATCTATAGTAAGAACAAATTTTTTATCCATTTAATTGTGAAGAAGGAAAAAGCAAATTACTTTAATTATTGTATTTTATCATTGTTGTTGTTAATCTCTTACTGTGCCTAGTTTGTAAATTAAACTTTTTATAGGAAAAGAGTAGTACCTATAAGGTTCTGTACGACTGGCAGTTTCAGGCATTGACTGGGGTCTTAAAATGCATCCCCCTTGGATGAAGGAAGGTCAATGTAATCCAAATAATAAACATATGAAATAGGTAGCATTCTTATTCCTGTTTCAAAGATGGAGAAACAAACAGGGGAATTTGAAGACTTGCTGCAACTTTGGAGCTAATGTGGTAAGTTGAATAATGACCTCTCAAAGATATCCATGCTCTAATCTCCAGAATGTGTGAATGTTACCTTACAACATAAGAGGAATTTACAGATGTGATTAAGTGAAGTATCTTGAGATGAGAAGATCATCCTGTACTTCCCAGGGGGTCCAATGTATTCTCAATGGTTCTTAAAAGAGGTAGGCAGGGGGATCAAAAATGATCAAAGGATGTGGAACAATGGAAGCAGAAGTGGCTGTGATGTGCTTTGAACCGGGAGGAAAATGGCCAAGAACCGAGAACCAAGGAATGTGGGTGTGTGTAGAAGCTGGAAAAAACAAGGAAGTGGATTTCCCCTGGAAAGAGTGCAGCACTTCCATCACCTTGATTATCCCAGGATGACATATTGGACTTCAGCAAAATGTGAGAAAATAAATGTGGTGTTTAAAGCTGCTATGTATTTGTGGCAATTTATGGCAGCAGCAATAGAACATTAATATAATACATGTGGGTTTAGTTCTCAGAGACAGTCTGGAAGTAGAAATAGGCTGAAACTGGAAGGAAAAAAAATGTATGTCTTGGACATGCTAGGAAAAAATGCTTATTTTTAAGAAGCGATAAATTTGAGGAATTCTAGCCCTTAAGGAAAAGAGTTCCACCTGAGGAGTCACCTCCAGACTATTCTGTACAGGTGACTCAGTTGCTGAACACATCACTTCAGCATTTTTTTTTTTCCCTACCTCCGGATTTGAACCGAGGTCCTTGCTAGGTGAGGGCTCTCCAAAACGAGCTATTTCTTCAGCTGTGAATATATACATTTTTTTTCCCCTTGGGCAGGGCTGGGGATCAAACCCAGGGCCTTGTGCTTGCCAGGCAAGCACTCTACCGACTGAGCTATCTCCCCAGCCTTCACCTCAGCATTCTGAGCTTACTTTTCTCATCTCTAAATGAAGATATTATGTCAAAGTAACATATGATTGAACAAAATGAATTGCTAATACATACCTGCTTATGATACAGAATTGAGAAAGTTTACAGTGAATGGTAGTTTTTTCCTCTCACTTCCTTTTCTTCAAGTTCTTACAGTGGTCCACTTTATGCTTTGAATATAGTCTTTGCTGCTCTGTCACGGTAACTTATTTTTAAAAAGGACATAATTCTTTCTCTTTCTCTCTCCCTGCTCCTCCCTAATCTCTCCTCCTCCTAATCTTAGGGGAAATAGGATTACCATTCTTCACTGTTTTAGGCAGATTTATCTGTCCTTGAACACGTACCCATCATAGGAATGAAGCAATCCAGACTTTGGGGATGGCACCAGAAGATCTCAGAAATGACTATCTCCCAAATTAACAAGTGAATTACAACTCCAACAGAGAACGTGTGGAATGTAACCTTTGAATTACCTCTTGAAAAGTCCCCCGTTTCTGCTGATGGGCAGAATCACAGCCTCTGGGATAGGAGTCTCCTGTGTTTCTCCTTTGCTAGCAAAGCAAAAAAAACTTGTTTTCATTTTTTTCAAAACCATGTCCTTGTTACTGGATTGGCATTGGGGACAAGGACTGAGCTGTCAGCTTTCGGTAATAAAGTGTGTATGTTCCCTTCCAGAGGCAATTGCTATTACTCATTTTCTTGTGTATTCTTTGAGAGATTTCCATGTCTTTACAAATCTATACTTTTGCATATCTATTTATGTTACAAATGATAATATTAAACACATTGTCCTATACCTTGCTAAAAAGTTAACAAATAATTTGAAGATTACTCCATATGATTTCATGTTAGCGTATACTGTGTTCCTTTTTCCTTTTTATGGAAGCATGTTCCATTGTTTCAATACAGGCTGTTTAATCTCTCCTCTATGGAGACATTCAGATGGTATCCAGTCTTTTGTTATTACAAACAAACTGAGTATTTATTTTGTTACTTTGTATGCATTACTTTACATGTTACTTTACATGTGTTTCAGTATAGCTATAGAATAAATATACATAATTTCTGAATTATAATATACATTAATTTTAAAATTTGATAGTTAATAATTATCAAATATATTTCCAGAGGTATATTCTAATTATCTTTCTATAAATGATATTGTGCCACATTTAGTGTCTTAAAACAATTATTCTCTCACTGTTCTGTTTATGAGCTCAGCTGGATGGTTTTTACTTGGAGTTCCCATATGCTTGTAGACAGATGGCTGCTAAGGACAGTCATTTGAAGCCCTCTTCACTCCTGTGTCTAGCACATGGGCTGGAAAACCTAGAACAACTCATTCTGGGGACAAAGACTTTTTAGTCAGATTTTAATCTGCCTTAAAGTAGGACTAATATACATTCCCACCAGGATTGTATTCTCTTGCATCCAGATCTTTGGAATTTTGGAAAGTAAAATATGATATCTATTAATTTTCATTTTCATTGATCTTACTGGAATTGAGGTTTAACATGGCTTCGTATGTTTAGAACCATTTGTGCCTGGTGTGGTGGCACATACTTGTAATCCCAGGGGCCCAGGAGGCTGAGGCAGAAGAATTGGAAGTTCAAAGCCAGCCTCAGAAAATTGATGAGGCCCTATGCAACTCAGTAAGACCCTGATATATACAAAAAGGTCTGGGGATGTGCTTAAGTGTTTAAGTGCCCCTGGGTTAAATCCCTGGTACCAAAATAAAAAATAATAATAATAATAATAATAATATTGCATTTTCTTCGTGTGTGTGTGTGTGTCTGAACTATTATCTTAACATTTTTTTTAATGTAAACATGGGCTTATTTTTAAATTTTTTTATTTTTATTTTTATTGTAAACAAATGGGATACATGTTGCTTCTGTTTGTACATGAAGTAAAGGCATACCGTTTGTGTAATCATATATCTACATAGGGTAGTGGTGTTTGATCCATTGTTATTTTTTCCTCCCCCCCCCACCCCACCCTCCCCTCTTATCCTTCTATACAGTACCTCCTTCTTCCAGTCTTGCTCCCCTCCCACCCCCCATTAGGTGTCATCATCTTCTTATGAGCGAGATCATTTGTCCTTTGGTTATTTGAGATTGGATTATCTCACTTAGCATGATATCCTCCAATTTCATCCATTTGCCTGCGAATGCCATAATTTTGTCATTCCTCATGGCGAAGTAATATTCCATTGTATATATATGCCACAGTTTCTTTATCCATTCATCAACTGAAGGGCATCTGGGTTGGTTCCACAATCTGGCTATAGTGAATTGAGCAGCTATGAACATTGATGTGGCTGTATCTCTGTAGTATGCTGATTTTAAGTCCTTTGGGTATAGGCCAAGGAGTGGGATAGCTGGGTCAAATGGTGGTTCCATTCCAAGCTTTCTGAGGAATCTCCACACAGCTTTCCAGAGTGGCTGCACTAATTTGCAAACCCACTAGCAATGTATGAGTGTACCTTTTCTCCCACATCCTCTCCAACACCTATTGTTGTTGTATTCTTGATAATTGCCATTCTAATTGGGGTGAGATGGAATCTTAGTGTAGTTTTTTATTTTTATTTTTTTTTATTTTTATTTTTTATTTTTTTTTAGTTTAATTAAAAATCATATTTACATAGGGCAATGTTGTTTGATTCATTCTGTTATTTTTTCCCTTCCCCCTCCCCTCCCACCCCTCTTTTCCCTCTATACATTCCTTTCTTCCTCCATTCTTACCACCCTCCTTATCCCTAACCCTAAACCTAACCCTAACCCTAACACTAACCCCTCCTACCCCCCCATATGTCCTCATCCACTTATCAGCGAGATCATTCGTCCTTAAGTTTTTTGAGATTGGCTTATCTCACTTAGCATGATATCCTCCAATTTCATCCATTTGCCTGCGAATGTCATAATTTTGTCACTCCTCATGGCGGAGTAATATTCCATTGTATATATATGCCACAGCTTCTTTATCCATTCATCAACTGAAGGGCATCTGGGTTGGTTCCACAATCTGGCTATAGTGAATTGAGCAGCTATGAACATTGATGTGGCTGTATCCCTGTAGTATGCTGATTTTAAGTCCTTTGGGTATAGGCCAAGGAGTGGGATAGCTGGGTCAAATGGTGGTTCCATTCCAAGCTTTCTGAGGAATCTCCATACTGCTTTCCAGAGTGGCTGCACTAGTTTGCAACCCCACCAGCAATGTATGAGTGTACCTTTTTCCCCATATCCTCGCCAACACCTATTGTTGCTTATGTTCTTGATAATCACCATTCTAATTGGGGTGAGATGAAATCTTAGGGTAGTTTTGATTTGCATTTCTCTTATTACTAGATATGTTGAACATTTTTTCATATATCTGTTGATTGCTTGTACATCTTCTGTGAAGTGTCTGTTCATTTCCTTAGCCCATTTGTTGATTGGATTATTTGTATTCTTGGTGTAGAGTTTTTTGAGTTCTTTATAGATTCGGGATATTAGCGCTCTATCTGAAGTATGAGTGGCAAAGATATTCGCCCACTCTGTAGGCTCTCTCTTCACATTACTGATAGTTTCCTTTGCTGAGAGAAAGCTTTTTAGTTTGAATCTATCCCAGTTGTTGATTCTTGCTTTTATTTCTTGTGCTATGGGAGTCCTGTTAAGGAAGTCTGATCCTAAGCCAACAAGTTGAAGGTTTGGACCTACTTTTTCTTCTATAAGATGCAGGGTCTCTGGTCTGATTCCGAGGTCCTTGATCCATTTTGAGTTGAGTTTTGTGCCGGGTGAGAGATAGGGGTTTAATTCCATTCTATTGCATATGGTTTTTCAGTTTTCCCAGCACCATTTGTTGAAGAGGCTATCTTTTCTCCATTGCATATTTTTGGCCCCTTTGTCTAGTATGAGAAAATTGTATTTATTTGGATTTGTGTCCGTGTCCTCTATTCTGTACCATTGATCTACCTGTCTATTTTGGTACCAATACCATGCTGTTTTTGTTACTATTGCTTTGTAGTACAGTTGAAGATCTGGTATTGCGATACCCCCTGCTTCACTCTTTCTACTGAGGATTGCTTTAGCTATTCTGGGTTTCTTATTCTTCCAGATGAATTTCATAATTGCTTGCTCTATTTCTGTAAGGTAAATCATTGGGATTTTAATTGGAATTGCATTAAATCTGTATAGCACTTTAGGTAGTATGGAAATTTTGACAATATTAATTCTTCCTATCCAAGAACATGGGAGATCTTTCCATTTTCTAAGGTTTTCTTTAATTTCTTTCTTTAGTGTACTGTAGTTCTCATTGTAGAGGTCTTTCACCTCTTTTGTGAGATTGATTCCCAAGTATTTTATTTTTTTTGATGCTATTGTGAATGGGGTTGTTTTCCAAATTTCTCTTTCTGAAGATTCATCACTTACGTATAGAAATGCATTGGATTTATGAGCATTGATCTTGTAACCTGCTACTTTACTAAATTCACTTATGAGTTCTAGGAGTTTTCTGGTGGAATTTCCAGGTTCCTCTAAATACATAATCATGTCATCAGCGAACAGGGATAGTTTGAGTTCCTCTTTTCCAATTCGTATCCCTTTAATTTCTTTGGTTTGTCTAATTGCTCTGGCTAGAGTCTCAAGAACAATGTTGAATAGAAGTGGTGAAAGAGGGCATCCCTGCCTTGTTCCAGTTTTTAGGGGGAATGCTTTCAGTTTTTCACCATTTAGAATGATATTGGCCATGGGCTTAGCATAGATGGCCTTCACAATGTTAAGGAATGATCTCATTACCCCAATTTTTTCTAGTGTTTTGAGCATGAAGGGATGCTGTATTTTATCAAATGCTTTTTCTGCATCTATTGAAATAATCATGTGATTCTTGACTTTTAGTCTGTTGATATGGTGAGTGGCATTTATTGATTTCCGGATGTTGAACCAACCTTGCATCCCTGGGATGAAACCCACTTGATCGTGGTGCACTATCTTTTTAATATATTTTTGGATGCGATTTGCTAAAATTTTGTTGAGAATTTTTGCGTTGATGTTCATTAAGGATATTGGTCTGAAATTTTCTTTCCTCGATGTGTCTCTGTCTGGTTTAGGTATCAGGGTGATATTGGCTTCATAGAATGAGTTTGGGAGGGTTCCCTCCTCTTCTATTTTATGGAATACTTTGAGGAGTATTGGAATGAGCTCTTTTTTAAAGGTTTTGTAGAACTTGGCTGAGAACCAATCTGATCCTGGACTTTTCTTGGTTGGTAGGCTTTTGATGACTTCTTCTATTTCATTACTTGAAATTGGTCGGTTTAAATTGTGTATGTCCTCCTCGTTCAGTTTAGGCAATTCATATGTCTCTAGAAACCTGTTGATGTCTTCGAAATTTTCTATTTTGTTGGAGTATAGATTTTCAAAATAGCTTCTAATTATGTTTTGTATTTCACTCGTGTCTGTTGTGATATTTCCTTGTTCATTCCAAATTTTAGTAATATGAGTTTTCTCCCTCTTTCTCTTTGTTAGCGTGGCTAAGGGTTTATCAATTTTGTTTATTTTTTCAAAGAACAAGCTATTTATTTTGTTAATTTTTCCAATTGTTTCTTTTGTTTCAATTTCATTGATTTCGGCTCTGATTTTAACTATTTCCTGTGTTCTACTACTTTTGGTGTTGGTCTGCTCTTCTTTTTCTAGGGCTTTGAGCTGTAATGTTAGGTCATTTATTTGTTGATTTTTACTTCTTTTATTGAATGTGCTCCATGAAATAAATTTTCCTCTAAGTACTGCTTTCATAGTGTCCCAAAGATTTTGATATGATGTTTCTTTGTTCTCATTGACCTCTAAGAATTTTTTAATTTCCTTCCTAATATCTTCTGTTATCCATTCATCATGTAATAGCATATTGTTTAATCTCCAGGTTTTGGAGTAGCTTCTGTGTTTTACTCTTTCATTTATTTCTAATTTCAATCCATTATGATCTGATAGAATACAAGGTAGTGTCTCTATCTTCTTGTATTTGCTAACATTAGCTTTATGGCATAATATATGGTCTATTTTAGAGAAGGATCCATGTGCTGCTGAGAAGAAAGTGTATTCACTCTTGGTTGGATGGTATATTCTATAAATGTCCATTAAGTCTAAATTATTGATTGTGTTATTGAGGTCTATGGTTTCTTTGTTCAATTTTTGTTTGGAAGATCTGTCCAGTGGTGAGAGAGGTGTGTTAAAATCACCTAGTATTATTATGTTATGGTCTATTTGGTTTCTGAAATTGAGAAGGATTTGTTTGACATACATGGATGAGCCACTGTGTGGGGCATAGATGTTTATGATTGTTATATCTTGCTGATTTATACTTCCCTTAAGCAGTATGAAATGACCTTCTTTATCCCTTCTGACTAACTTTGGCTTGAAGTCCACATTATCTGAAATGATGATGGATACCCCAGCTTTTCTTCTGAGTTCATGTGCATGGTATGTTTTTCCCCATCCTTTTATCTTTAGTCTATGGGTATCTCTTTCTATGGGGTGAGTCTTTTGCAGGCAACATATTGTTGGATCTTTCTTTTTGATTCAATCTGCCAGTCTATGTCTTTTGATTGATGAGTTCAGGCCATTAATATTCAGGGTTATTATTGAGATATGATTTGTATTCCTGGTCATTTGGCTCATTTTATTTATTTATTTATTTATTTTGACACAACTTGGTTCTTCCTTTATTTGACAATTCCTTTAGGATAATTCCTCCCTTTGCTGATTTGCTTCTTTGTTTTTCATCTCTTCCTCATGGAATATTCTGCTGAGAATATTCTGTAATGCTGGCTTTCTTTTTGTAAATTCTTTTAGCTTTTGTTTATCATGGAAGGATTTTATTTCTTCATCAAATTTGAAGGTAAGTTTTGCTGGGTATAAGATTCTTGGTTGGCATCTATTTTCTTTCAGGGCTTGAAAAATGTTGTTCCAGGCCCTTCTAGCTTTTAGGGTCTGGATTGAAAAATTTGCTGATATCCGTATTGGCTTCCCCCTGAATGTAATTTGATTCTTTTGTCTTACACCCTTTAAAATTCTGTCTTTATTTTGTATGTTAGGTATTTTCATTATAGTGTGCCTTGGTGTGGGTCTGTTGTAATTTTGTGTATTTGGAGTCATATAAGCCTCTTGAACTTGATCTTCCATTTCATTCTTCAGATTTGGGAAATTTTCTGATATTATTTCATTGAATAGATTGTTTATTCCTTTGGTCTGTTTCTCTAAGCCTTCCTCAATCCCAGTAATTCTTAAATTTGGCCTTTTCATGATATCCCATAGTTTTTGGAGATTCTGTTCATGATTTCTTACCAACTTCTCTGTTTGGTCCACTTTGTTTTCAAGGTTAAATATTTTGTCTTCAATATCTGAGGTTCTGTCTTCCAGGTGTTCTATCCTATTAGATATGCTTTCTATGGAGTTCTTAATTTGGTTTATTGTTTCCTTCATGTCAAGGATTTCTGTTTGTTTTTTTTTCAATATCTCTAACTCTTTATTGAAATGAACTTTTGCTTCCTGTATTTGCTCTTTTAACTGTCGATTGGTGTGATAATTCAGTGTCTGCATTTGCTCTTGCATCTCGTCATTTGCTTCCCTGATCATTTTAATTGTGTACATTCTGAACTCCCTTTCTGTCATTTCTTCTGCCATGCTGTCGTTGGGTTTTATTGATGTAACATCTAGATTTGTTTGCAGCATTTTCTTTCCTTGTTTTCTCATATTGTTCAGGTATCAGTGGACCGCTGAGATATTGCAGATTTCCTCTATTGACTTACAATTTCCCTGAAGATTTCTAGTATATCCCCTCTTAGCCTTCAGTAGGCTGAAGTCTTGGAGGAAGTTGATAATGCGGTGCTCCACAAGGAAGCTGCCTCTCTAGGGGTGGTGGCCTTTCGGTGGGGTATATTCCCTGCTAGTGGGCAGAGGTACCTTCACTTGCTGACGAATGGTCATCCAAAGGGGAAGTAGGATGTGGGCTGATGCAAGACCAGTTTGGGCCTGTGTCTCTGGTTTTACAGTCCTGTGGGAGAACCTCACCCGGCAGGGAAGACTCACCCGGTGGGGAGGTCTCGCTGGTCAGTTCCCTCCTAGAGGTTCCATTCAATTCACAACTACCACGTGGGCTGGGCAGCCTTCTTCTGCAATGTTCCCAGGGACCCGGACCTACCTCCTGGGCCTGGAAGCCTCGCCCTTTGCAGACGAATCTCCTTAGGCTGCCTCTCCTCATAGAAGCTGCCTGCAGTCCTGGAGCCTTCGCTCCACCCCTCAGTTTGTCTGTGCAGCTCTTCCACCAAGAAGCCGCCTAGGTCCTGGGACCCTGCGCAGCACCTAATTGCCTAGCTATGCAGCCCCTCCTCTGAGCAGCCACCTGGAGCCCCTTACAGTTGCTCCGAGTTCCAGTGACCCACCACACGCCTCTTCTTCCGGCAGCCGCCTGGTGTTCCGTGCGGTCGCTCCAAGTCCAAGTGACGCACCACGCACCTCCTTCTCCACCAGGCAGTCACCCAGAGATCTGGTGCGTTCGTCACGAGTCCCAGGAACTCACTGTGCACCTCCTCGTCCTGACTGCCACCCGTAGCCCTGGTACAGTCACTCCGAGCCCAAGAACCCTGCCGCGCTCCTCCTCCTCCTCCAGGCAACTCCCCTGTGTTCAGGAGCGGATGCTCTGAGTTCAAACCACTCACCACGCTGCTCCTCCGGATAGCCGCCCAGAGCCCTGGTGCAGCTGCTCCAAGTCCAAGCGACATGCCAAGCCCGTGCTTCTCCTTCTCCTCTGGGCAGCCCACGGTGTTCAGGAGTGGTCACTTTCAGTCCAAACAGCTCACCGCGCACCCCCTCCTTTGGGCAGCCTCCCAGAGCCCGGGTAGGTTACTCCGAGTCCAAGCGCTATGCTGAGCGGCCTCCTCTCCGATGCTCCCAGTTGTCCGCGTTCACTGCTCCAGCGGGGGGAGGGGTGTCTCGCCGGGCAAATCTACTTCACAAAGATCCCTGCGTTTGGGGCTACTGCCCCGTCCAGGACACCTCCCCAACAGGAGAGACTCACCCGGCTGCTTTGAGTTGGTCCCAAGTCTCTCTATATCTCCTCTTCTTGAGTCCTGAGTCCTGGAGCAACATGAAACGCAGCCACCCTCTAGTCCGCCATCTTGAATCCCCCTCTTAGTGTAGTTTTGATTTGCATTTCTCTTATTACTAAAGATGGTGATCATTTTTCCATATGTTTGTTGATTGCTTGTAGATCTTCTTCTGTGAAGCGTCTGTTCATATCCTTAGCCCATTTGTTGATTGGGTTATTTGGATTCTTGGTGTAGAGCTTTTTGAGTTCTTTATAGATTCTGGAAATTAGAGCTCTATCTGAAGTATGAGTGGCAAAGATATTCTCCCACTCTGTAGGCTCTCTCTTCGCTTTGCTGATAGTTTCCTTTGCTGAGAGAAAGCTATTTAGTTTGAATCTATCCCAGTTATTGATTCTTGCTTTTATTTCTTGTGCTATGGGAGTCCTGTTAAGGAAGTCTGATCCTAAGCCAACAAGTTGAAGGTTTGGACCTACTTTTTCTTCTATAAGATGCAGGGTCTCTGGTCTGATTTCAAGGTCCTTGATCCATTGTGAGTTGATTTTTGAACAGGGTGAGATATAGGGGTTTAGTTTCATTCTGTTGTATATGGATTTCCAGTTTTCCCAGCACCATTTGTTGAAGAGGCTATCTTTTCTCCATTGCATATTTTTGGCACCTTTGTCTAGTATGAGAAAATTGTATTTATTTGGGTTTGTGTCCGTGTCCTCTATTCTGTACTATTGATCTACCTATTTTGGTGCCAATACCATGCCATTTTTGTTACTATTGCTTTGTAGTATAGTTGAAGTTCTGGTATTGCGATACCCCCTGTTTCATTCTTCCTGCTAAGGATTGCTTTAGCTATTCTTGGTTTCTTATTCTTCCAGATGAATTTCACGATTACTTGCTCTTTTTCTGTAAGGTACGTCATTGGGATTTTAATTGGAATTGCACTGAATCTGTATAGCACTTTTGGTAGTATGGCCATTTTGACAATATTAATTCTTCCTATCCAAGAACATGGGAGATCTTTCCATCTTCTAAGGTCTTCCTCAATTTCTTTCTTCAATGTTTTGTTGTTTTCATTGTAGAGATCTTTTACCCCTTTGGTTAGATTGATGCCCAAGTATTTTATTTTATTTTTTTTTGAGGCTATTGCAAATGGAGTTGTTTTCCTCATTTCCCTTTCTGATGTTTCATTGCTAGTGTATAAAAATGCTGTAGATTTATGCATGTTGATTTTATAGCCTGCTATTTTGCTCAGTTCATTGATGAGGTCTAGAAGTTTTCTGGCGGAGGTTTTTGGATCCTCTAAATATAGAATCATGTCATCAGCAAATAATGACAGCTTAAGTTCCACTTTTCTTATTCGTATCCCTTTAATTTCTTTGGTCTGCCTGATTGCTCTGGCTAGAGTTTCGAGGACAATGTTGAATAGAAGTGCTGAAAGAGGACATCCCTGTCTTGTTCCCATTTTTAAAGGGAATGGTTTCAGTTTTTCTCCATTAAGAATGATGTTGGCCATGGGCTTAGCATAAATAGCCTTTACAATGTTAAGGTATGTTCCTGCTATCCCTATTTTTTCTAGTGTTTTGAGCATGAAGGGGTGTTGTATTTTGTCAAATGCTTTTTCTGCGTCAATTGAAATAACCATATGATTCTTATCCTTAAGTCTATTGACATGATAGATTATGTTTATTGATTTACAGATGTTAAACCATCCTTGCATTCCAGGGATGAACCCCACTTGATCGTGGTGCACAATTTTCTTAATATGTTTTTGGATACGGTTTGCCAATATTTTGTTAAGGATCTTTGCATCTATACTCATCAAGGATATTGGTCTAAAATTTTCTTTCCTTGATGTGTCTTTGCCTGGTTTGGGTATGAGGGTGATACTAGCTTCATAGAAGGAATTTGGAATGGTAACCTCCTTTTCTATTTCCTGGAATACTTTGAGAAGAATTGGAATGAGTTCCTCTTTGAAGGTCTTGTAGAACTCAGCTGAGAATCCGTCTGGTCCTGGACTTGTCTTGGATGGTAGATTTTTAATGGCTTCTTCTATTTCATTGCTTGATATTGATCTGTTTAAATTGCGTATGTCCTCCTGGTTCAGTTTGGGAGGAGCATATGTCTCTAGGAATTTGTCAATGTCTTCGGTAGTTTCTATTTTGTTGAAATACAGATTTTCAAAGTAGCTCTCATTATGTTCTGTATCTCAGTGGTGTCTGTCGTGATATTTCCTTTTTCATCACGAATTTGAGTAATTCAAATTTTCTCTCTACCTCTCTTTGTTAGTGTGGCTAAGGGTTTGTCTATTTTGTTTACTTTTTCAAAGAACCAACTTTTAGTTTTGTCAATTTTTTGAATTGTTTCTTTTGTTTCAATCTCATTGATTTCAGCTCTGATTTTCATTATTTCCTGTCTTCTACTACTCTTGCTGTTATTCTGTTCTTCTTTTTCTAGGGCTTTGAGCTGTAATGTTAGGTCATTTAGTTCTTGACTTTTCATTCTTTTCTGGAATGCACTCCATGCAATGAATTTTCCTCTTATTATGGCTTTCATAGTGTCTCAGAGATTTTGATATGTTGTATCGTTGTTCTCATTGACCTCTAAGAATTTTTTTGTCTCCTCCCTGATTATTTCTGTTATCCATGTTTCATTCAATAGCATATTATTTAGTCTCCAGGTGTTGGAGTAATTTCTCTTTCTTATTTTGTCATTGATTTCTATTCTCAGTCCATTATGATCTGATAGAACACAAGGCAGTATCTCTATTCTTTTGCATTTCCTAAGGGCTGCTTTGTGGCATAACATATGGTCTATTTTCGAAAAGGTTCCATGTGCTGCTGAGAAGAAAGTGAATCCGCTCGTTGATGGATGGAATATTCTATATATCTCTATTAAGTCCAGGTTATTGATTGTGTTATTGAGTTCTATGGTTTCTTTGGTTAGTTTTTGTTTGGAAGATCTATCTAATGGTGACAGCAGTGCATTAAAGTCACCCAGATTTATTGTCTTGTGGTCTATGTGATTCCTGAAATTGAGAAGGATTTGTTTGATGTACAGGGATGCACCATTGTTTGGGGCATAAATATTTAGCATCGTTATGTCTTCCTGAGTTATGGTTCCCTTAAGCAGTATGAAATGTCCTTCTTTATCCCTTCTGACTAACTTTGGCTTGAAGTCCACTTTATCTGATATAAGGATGGAAACCCCCACTTTTTTACTGAGTTCATGTGCGTGGTAGGTGTTTTCCCATCCTTTCACCTTTAGTCAGTGGGTATCTTTTTCTATGAGTTGAGTTTCTTGTAGGTAGCATATTGTTGGGTCTTTCTTTTTAATCCATTCTGCCAGTCTATGTCCTTTGATTGATGAGTTTAGGCCATTAACATTCAGGATTATTATTGAGATATGATTTGTATTTCCAATCATTTGGCTTATTTTTGGTTTTTAAGTTGGCTTGGTTTCTCCTTTGAGTGGTTTTTCTCTAAGGTAGTTCCTCCCTTTGCTGACCTCCATTGTTGTTTTTCATTTCCTCCTCATGGAATATTTTGTTGAGAACATTCTGTAGTGCAGGCTTTCTATTTGTAAATTCTTTTAACTTTTGTTTATCATGAAAGGATTTTATTTCATCTTCAAATCTGAAGGTTAGTTTTGCTGGGTACAGGATTCTTGGTTGGCAACCATGTCTTTCAGAGCTTGAAATATGTTGGTCCAGACCCTTCTAGCTTTTAAAGTTTGGGTTGAGAAGTTGGCTGCTATCCATATTGGTCTCCCCCTATATGTAATCTGATGCTTTTCTCTTGGGGCCTTCAAAATCCTATCTTTATTTTGAATGTTAGGCATTTTCATTATAATATTCCTTGGTGTGGATCTGTTGTGATTCTGTGCATTTGGTGTTCTGTAAGCCTCTTGTATTTGATTTTCCATTTCATTCTTCATGTTTGAGAAATTTTCTGCTATTATTTCATTGAATAGGTTGTTCATTCCTTTGGTTTGTATCTCTGTGCCTTCCTCAATCCCAATAATTCTTAAATTTGGTCTTTTCATGATGTCCCATAGTTCTTGAAGATTCTGTTCATGATTTCTTACCATCTTCTCTGTTTGGGCAACTTTATTTTCCAGATTAAATATTTTGTCTTCATTGTCTGAGGCTCTGTCTTCCACATGGTCTAGTCTGTTGGTGATGCTTTCCATTGAGTTTTTTATTTGGTTTATTGTTTCCTTCATTTCAAAGATTTCTGTTTGGTGGTTTTTTTTTTTTTCTAATCTCTATCTCTTTGTTGAAATGATCTTTTGCTTCCTGCAGGTGCTCTTTCAGCTTATTGGTATTATCATTCATTGCCTGCATTTGCTCTCTTAACTCATCCTTTTCTTCGTGAATCATCTTAATCATGTATAATCTGAAGTCCTTTTCTGACATTTCTTCTACCATGCTGTCACTGGGTTCTATTAATATAAAATCTAGATTTGTTTGGATCATTTTCTTCCCTTGTTTTTTTATGTTTTTCATGTATCTCCCCTCTAGCAGTGCAAATCTGCTTATTGCAGTTTCCCCCGTTTAGGCTTATAGACCCTATAGGTTTCCCAAACCTTTTCTTTAAGGGGGAGATCAATATTAGCTGTGCCCAGTTCAGACATTATGCAACCCTAAACCAAATAGCCCTTATGCAGACATTAACAATATTGTCACAATAGACAGAATGAGTTCAAATATTATCTTCAGTATAACAAATAGATTTGCAATAAGGTCTGCAGTTTCTAATGGAGGACAAGAGGATGCATAGGGGTGTAGGATGTATCAGTTAATGGGATAAGAAAAGAATATATAGAAGTTCTAGATAATAGAAAGAGTGAGAGTGTAAGCAAAAGAAGTTGGTTGTTAGCATGGGACAAGGGAGAAAGAGATTCTGAGGGAACAGGTAAACAAAAGGAAAGAGAGTGAGAAAAGTAAAGAAACAAAAACTTAAAAATTTTCAAGAAGGAGTAAAAAGAAACTCTACACTATAACAGTCATATAGTATTCAAACCTCCCAGTCTTCAGTAGCCCGATGCAGGAGAGGTACCTGACGATGAGCTTAAGTCTTGGAACTACGGTTTCTAGGATTATCCAAGATGGCCACTGTGGCTTCTAAATGTGTTGGCAAATGGGGAGCAGCAGCTTGGGGTGTGGGCATGGTTGGCTAGAGGTCCTGAAGGCGGGGTGTGGTTGGTCTGGTTGGGGGTCCTGGAGGCGGTGTGCAATCAGTTGGTCTGGGGATACTGGTCGTAGGATGCAGTCAGTCAATCTGGGGGTCCTGGTGGCGGGGAGCAGTCCGTTGATATGAGGGCCCCAGAGGCAGGGAGTGATTGGTTGGGCTGAAGTATCCTGGAGACGGGGCTCAGTCAGTACGGCCAGGGGTCCTACAAGTCCTGGCTGTTGTCTTAAAATGGCAGCATCCATATGTAACCAAACCTGCAGGTACTGTAATAGTGAACTTCCAGGCAACAGCAGGCAGCTGGTGCTCCACTTGAGGTCTGCAGTCTGCTGATTGCTGTTGGACGATTGGGAGATGAACCTTGGGCAGTGGGTGAAGGGCAGGCGATGGACAGGCAAGTGGCAGGCAAATGGCAGATGATAGGCGCCTGACAGTGTGCAATCTGCACTCAAAAAGGTGTTGATATGCTGGCAGACTGCAGGTGATCGCAATAGACAAATGGGGTAAACAGCAGGAGATTCATAAGCAGCAAAAACTGCCTCACCAAGAAACTGATATCCTCTGCTTGAAACCCAAGTTAGGGAGGGACCAGGAAAGCAGCTGCCCTTTAGTCTGCCATCTTGGATCTCTCTCCATTTTTATTTTATTTTTAAAATATTGTTTGTTTTCAGTTGTAGATGGACACAGTACCTTTATTTATTTGTATGTGGTGCTGAGGATCAAACCCAGTGCCTCCCACATTTGAGGCAAGCGCTCTACCCCTGAGCTACAACCCCAGCCAAGCAGATTTTATTTAAAGGTAATAATTCAGACTTCTCCTGGGAGGAAGAGGGGGATCATGGCTGATGTTCTAGAGTCCTAAGTAGTGAGCTCACCCTACATCTTTTATAGATTAGGGACTTCTTTTATTCTCCAGATCTCTCCCCGCTTATCTCTCTCCTTCCTGCCTACTGACTAGACCCAGGAGATGCAGGTGACATAGCAAAAGTGAGAAGCAGATGGGCCATAGGGAGGAATCAGGCAGGAAGGGGTTCAGGGGGCAATAATGAGCAATTCCCTGCCTGCAGCTTTTTGGGAGGGGCAGTTAGGCAGGTAAGCTTGGTGATCAAAAGGGCTCTGGAGACACTGACGTTCCAATCTCCCAGGGGCTGTCTCCAACTTCCCAGACTCTGATGGCCTGTATGGTCTCCATTTCCTCAATTTGACCCATTCCCCTATTTCTACACTAACTGCCTGTCCTCAATTCTGGCTTCAAGAACAAGAAAAGTGTCTTTTTATACTTCCACCAAAGGGCAGAATCAGAATAAAAGTAAAGAGCAGAAAATTCCAGTTCTAAAGATAGTAGAGTTTCTTTGCCAGAATGAGGACCACCCAATACAGGATGGGGTTGACTGAGCAGTGGTGGGATTCCCTGGTCACTATGTGAACTCCAGAACCGTCCAAGAAAGCACAGGGACTAGAAGGGCAAGGGAATTCTGTGTGGTAAAGGGTGGACAGCTACTCCTGAGTTCCAGATTCAAGAGTCTGCAATTTTATAAACTTCAACATTTCCCTCAGGAAGAGTAAATAAACAAGAACATTCACTGTCTTTTGCCATAGGAAGTAGTAGAAAGGATGCCTGCTTTTTTTTTTTTTTTTTTTTTTTTTCATTTAACATTTTACTTCTTAACTAGAAATCAGGTTTGTGAAATTATGTGTGATATTATCCTCCTTATTTTTATTTACAGGCTCATTCAAGCCAATTCTTTTTATAAGGCCTACAACTGTTTTATTTTTATTCAAAATCCCTCTGCTCCAGGACCTGACAAAGGTTTATTGTCTTCTAAATGTCTTATCTAATCTTTGAAAAAAGCTCTAGTCAAAAAGAGCCAAGAGGTGGTGACACAATAGAGGTCTCCCTTGTTTTCTTAAAAACTGCGTCTATCACAAGAGCTGTACTTATGAGCAGTTCGCCTGTGATATTAATACAGGTCGAAAGGTGGAGAAGCATGAGGCCAGACCTACTTCTGTGGCTACTGTGCTTTCTGCCCTGCATAGATCCTCTTGTGGAGAACCCTGTGCTGAAGCACACTGTGTGCATCATGTCCTGATCTTTATTCCTCCTTTCCATTTTGAGCTTCTGCAAAAAGCATGAGCCATTTTGGAGCTGCGTTCAAAGAAGTGTTATTTTGACAGTGGCGCCACGGAGACGAAGACATTTATACTTGCTCCAAATACCGTGAAAAGCATGAGAGCTAATGTATTCACTTTCATTTTCTAGGAAAAATAATGGTGTCAGTTTATTTGGAACCCCCTACACACAGTGCATTGGGATGCAAACCGCAGTTTTGATTGCCAGCGGGCTGGACTCTTTTAGAATACAAATTAAATGCTGAGCTCCCTCTAGTGACGATATTGTTAGATGCACCTAAAAACATAATTTACAAATTTTGAAGTTCAATTATTTTTAATTTTATTAAATTTAATTACCTTCATTCGTGCTTAATTTTTTTTTACTGTGGTTGATATTTACTGAGTCAGTATTTTGGTAAGGAAATATTTTGTAAAACTATAATTTTAGGACTGGGGCACGTGAGAGGCACTGGGTTAGATTCTCAGCACCACATACAAAATAAACAAATAAATAAAATAAAGGCATCGTGTTCATCTACAACTAAAAAAACTTATATTCTTATTTTTTATTTTAATTAATTGATTAATTGATTAAATTGGTACTGGGGATTGAACCCAGGGTTGCTTACATCACCACATCCCGACTCCTTTTTTACATGCTTTTTTTTCTTTCTATTTTAAAAATATACTTTTTTAAAATTAAAATCTTTTTTATTTTTACAGACTGCATTTTAATTCATTGTACACAAATGGGGTACAACTTTCATTTCTATGGTTGTACACAATGTATATTCACACCATTCATGTAATCATACATAGGCTAATACTGTCTGTTTCATTCTATTATCTTTCTGTCCTCCACCCACTTCCACCCCATTTTCCTCTACATCATCCAAAGTTCCTTCATCCTTCTCTTCCCCCCACCACCCTGCCTAGTTATATATTGTCATGCACTTATCAGAGAAAACATTCGGCCTTTGGTTTTTTTGGGCTTGACCTATTTCACTTAGCATGGTATTTTCCAACTTCATCCATCTACCAGCAAATGCCATAATTTTATTCTTCTTTATGGCTGAGTAATATTCCATTGTATATATATATTTTCTTTATCCATTCCTCAATTGAAGGGCATCTAGTTCTGTTCCACAATCTAGCTATTATGAATTGAGCTACTATGAACATTGATGTGGCTGCATCACCCTAATATGCTGATTTTAAGTCCTTTGGGTATAAACCAAGGAGTGGGATAACTGAGTCAAATTGTGGATCCATTCCAAGTTTTCTGAGGAATCTCCATACTGCTTTCCAGAGTGGCTGCATCAATTTGCAACTCCACCAGCAATATATGAGTGTGCCTTTTTCCTCACACATGCCAACACTTATTACTGCTTGTGTTCTTGATAATAACCATTCTAATTGGAGTTAGATGAAATCTAGGGTGGTTTTAATTTGCATTCTCTAATTACTAGGGATGATGAGTACTTTTTCATATATTTGTTGATCACCTGTATATCTTCTTCTGTGAAGTGTCTGCCCATTTCCTTAGCCCATTTATTGATTGAGTTCTTTGTATTTTGGGTGTAAAGTTTTTTAAGTTCTTTATAAATTTTGGAGATGAGTTCTGTGTCTGAAATGTGTGTGGAAAAGATTTTCTCCCACTCTGTAGGCTCTCTTTTCACATTATTGATTGTTTCCTGTGCTGAGAAAAAAATTTTTTAGTTTGACTCTATCCCATTTATTGATTCTTTCTTTTATTTCTTGCACTATGGGGGTCTTGTTAAGGAAGTCTGGTTCTAAGCCAACACAGTGGAGATTTGGGCCTACTTTTTCTTCTATTTGGGGAAGGGTCTTGCGCCTAATTCCTAGATCCTTGATCCATTTTGAGTTAAGTTTTGTACAGGGTAAGAGGCAGGGGTTTAATTTTATTTTACTGCATATGGATTTCCAGTTTTGCCAGCACCATTTGTTGAAGAGGCTATCTTTTCTCCATTTTAAGTTTTTAGCACCTTTGTCCAGTATGAGATAACTGTACTTATGTGGGTTTGTCTCTGTGTCTTCTGTCCTGTACCATTGGTCTACTGTCTATTTTGGTGCCAATATAAATGTTTTTATTTTGAGACAGGATCTTGCTAAGTCCTTAGAGTCTCACTAAATTGCTGAGGTTGGTCTCAAACTCACAATCCTCCTGCCTGAACCTCTGGAGATGCTAGAATTACTTACAGGAATGAGCCACTGAATCCAGCAAAACTATAATTTTAAAGGATTAATCAAAATGGAAATTACAATCGCTGGTGATGTTTCATCAGATTACAGCATAATGTGAAAAAACATTCAAGCTGTGTCCTCTGACCAACACCTCAATTACCCCACGCCCTCTTTCTAATGACCATCAATTTACTCTGTAGGAATTTCACTTTTTTATGTTTTATATGTGAGATCATAATGAGGTATTTGTCATTCTATGTCTGACTTATTTCACTTATCATAATGTCCTTCAGGTACGTCTACATCATCACAAATAATAGGATGATAGGAGTTTCTTTGTGTGGAAATTTTCCTAATCCTTATCCACTGATGCTTGTTGAGTATGATATTGGGTATGTACTCATCATACAAGGCCTTTACTCTGTTGTGGTACCTTCTGTCTATACTTAATTTGTTGTGAATTTTGTTTAATGATGAAAGAATGTTGGATTTTGTTGAATGACTTTTCTGCATCTGCTGAGTTGATCATGTGTTTTGTCCTTCATTCTGTTTTTGTGGTATATCACATTTATTTATTTGTGTATGTTGAAACACCTTGCATCCCAGGGATAAATTCCACTTAATTATACTGTATGATCCTTATACTGTATAATCCTTTTAATGTTTTGTTTAATTGAATTTGTTAGTATTTTTAAAAAAATGTTCCTTCCTTCCTTCCTTCCTTCCTTCCTTCCTTCCTTCCTTCCTTCCTTCCTTCCTTCCTTCCTTCCTTTTTTTATTTTTTCAACACTGGGGAATCAACTCAGGGCTTCTGCCTACTAGGCAAGCACTCTTCCATTGAGCTATATCCCCAGCCCTTTTTTTAAAATTTTAATTAAAAATCATAAATTTACATAGGGCAATATTGTTTGATTCATTCTGTTATTTTTTTTCCCTCGCCCCCCCACCCCTCCCACCTCTCTTTTCCCCTCCCACCCCTCTTTTCCCCAGCCCTTTTTACAATTTTATTTTGAGATGCTAAATTGCTCAGACTGGCCTTTAATTTGGGATCCTCCTGCCTCAGCCTCCTAAGTAGCTGGAATTACAGGCTTGTGCCACCATACCTGGCTGGATTTTCTAGTATCTTAATGACAATTTTGCAACAATACTGTCAGGATACTGACCTTTAATTTTCCTTTCTCATGGTGGTCCATCTTTGGCCTTTGTAAATAAATTTGGACATTTTTCTTCCTCTTCAAGTTTTTGGAAGAGTTTAGAAGAATTAGTATTAGTTCTCTTTAAATGCTTGGTAGAATTTAGTAGTGAAGCTGTCAGGTTCTGGGTTTTTCTTTGATGAATGACTTTTTTATATTACTGATTAAATCTCCATATTCATAACATTTATCTGTTCAGATTTTCTATTTTGTCATGATTTAGTCTGTAGAGATTTATGTGTCTAGGAATTTATCCATTTGTGTTAAGTTATTCAGTTTGTTGGCATATAATTATTCATAATAGTCTTCCTTGATCCTTCCTTTTTCTGTGGTATCAGTTGCAATGTATCCTTTTTTTATTTCTGGTTTTATATGTTTGAATTTTCCCCTTTTTTCTTTTTTTTTTGACATTTTCTTATTTTATTATTATTTTTGTTTTCTCCCTTTTTTCTTAGTCTAGCTAAAGATTTACAAATTTTATCTTTTCAAAAACCAGCTCTGCTTTTGTTGATCTTTTCTAATCTTTATTTCTTTTATTTCTGCACTGACCTTTATTATCAACTTTCTTCTACTAACCTCAGGTCTATTTTCTTTTTCTTTTTCTAGTTCCTTGAGATGTGACTTTAGACTGTTTATTTGGAATCCTTATTTTTCTTGATGTAGGCCTTTATTGCTGCAAACTTCCCTCGTTAAACTGTCTTTGCTGCATCCCTTGAGTTTTGGTATGTTGTGTCTCCATTTCCATTTGTCTTAATGTATTTTAAAGTTTTCCTTTTAATTTCTTCTTTGATACATTGGTTGTTTAGGAGTATGTTGTTTAATATTCATAAATTTTCTAAAATTCCTTTTATTTCTAATTTCATACCATTGTGATTCGAAAAAATACTTAATATGATTTAAACTCCTTAAATCTGTTCAGAGTTAATTTGTGCCCTAACATATGATATATGCTAAACAATGTCTTTTATGCACTTGAGAAGAATGTATAATCTGTTGTTGCTGGATCAAACATTCTGTATGTTGCTGTTCAGTTCATTTGGTCTAAAGTGTATTTTAGGTCTGGTATTTTCTTATTGATTTTCTGAATGGTCTATCCATTACTGAGAGTGTGATATTGAGGTCTCCAACTAATATTATATTATTATCTATCTTTCCCTTCAGATATATTAATATTTTTTCTATATATTCAGATACTCTGACGTTGAGTGCACTTAGGTTTACAATTATTATATCCTTCTGATGAATTGATTCCTTTATCCTTATGTAATGACTTTCTTTATCTCATTTTACAGTTTTTGACTTAAAGACCATTTAATCTGATATTATACACACGCACACACACACACACATACACACATATATATGTATACACACATACCTATATATATATATATATATATATATATATATATATATATATATACATGGCTACCCCTGCTCTTGGTTTTCATTTAGAATATTTTTTTCTATCTCTTCACTTTCTATGTATGTCCTGAAAGGTAAAGCAAGTCTATTGTGGGTCTTGATTTTTGTTTTTGCTTTTTTTGGGGTGAGGTATCAGGGATTGAACTCATGGGCACTCAACCACTGAGCCACATGCCCAGCCTGATTTTGTATTTTATTTGGACACAGGGTCTCACTGAATTGCTTAGCACCTTGCTTTTGCTGAGGCTGGCTTTGAACTTGTGATCCTCCTGCCTAATCTAGTTAGCCACTCCCTGTTCTTTGATTGGAGAATTTAATCCATTTTCATTCACAGTCTTTACTGATTGGTAAGGACTTACAGCTGCAGTTTTGCTAATTGTTTTCTAGTTGTTTTGTAGATTTTTCGTTCCTTTTTTCTTCTTCCATTGTATTCTTTCGTGATTGGGTGATTTTTTCTAGTGATGCAGTTTGCTTCCTTACTCTTTATTTTCTGTGTACCTACTATACATTTTTGCTTTGTGGTTACCATGATGCTTACATAAACTATAATTATAACAGACTACTTTAAGCTGATAACAACCTAACTTTTATAGAATAAAAATACTCTACACTTTGATTTCACTCCCACCTACATTTTATGTTTTCAGAGTCACAACTTACATACTCTTACTTTGTGTATTCCTTAACAAATTAGTATAGCTACTACTTTAAAAAGGTTTGTCTTTTAACTTTCATACTAAAGAGGTACATGTTTCATACTCTACATTGCCATATTCTAAACTTGATGGTGTCGTAACGTTTACCAGTGAGTTTTATGCTTTCATATATTTTTGTGTTACTAACTAGTATTCTTATCTTTCAGCTTGAAGAATTTCTTTTACTATTTCTTGTAAGATAGGTTTGGCATGATGAACTAGCTCAGCTTTTATTTGTCTTGGACTTTCTTATCTAGCTTTAATTTCTGAAGGACAACTTTGATGGACATAGTCTTGGTTGACAGCTTTTTTTCCTTTCAACACTTTGAATTGTCTCCCGACCTGTAAGTTTTCTGAGGAGACATCCACAGCTAGCTTTAATGGAACTCCTTTATATGTGATTTGCTTATTTTCTCTTGTTGCCTTTATGATCCTCTCTTTGTATTTGATTTTTGACAGTTTCTAATATGTCTTGGTATAGTTTTTTTTTGGATTGAATCTGATTAGAGACCTTTAGCCTTTATGACAAGTATCTGGATATTTATATCATTCTCTAAATTTGAAAAGTTTCCTGCTATTATTTCATAAATAGGTGTCTACCCTTTTTCTTTCTCTTCTCCATCTTTCATTCTTTCCCCCCCCCCCCCTCTGAGGCGCTGGGGATTTGAACCACAGCCCTTGCACATGCTAGGTGAGCACTCTCCAAAATGATTCATTTCTTCAGCTCCATCTTACATTCCTATAACTTGAATATTCACTTTTTAGATGCCATCGCACAAATACTCAAAGCTTTTTTTCAGTCATTTTAAAAATTTTCTCCTCTGACTATATATGTTTCAAATAACTTGTCTTTTTTTCAATCTATTCAGACATTATAGGTAGGCCATATGGCATGGTCTAGGTAGGTCATGGTCATGACAGGTTAGGAGGATGCCTGGGTCAGCAGGTGGGTGGGCCTGGATCCTGGATCTTGCATCCATTGGGATGGATCTGTTGATTAGGTCCATAGGGGCTGGACCTGGAGAGTGCGAGGATGAACCTGGAAATTTTATCTGCCGGGGGCTGCCCTGAAAGCTGGGTCCATAGAAGCTGACCTTGCACTGGGTTGGGCCTTGAGTCTGAGTCTACAGGGCCTGGTCAGGTTCCAGAATGGGCCTGGTGCCTTGGTCGCTGGGATGGATTTGTGTACTGGATCTATGGGATCTGCAAGTGTCCCCAAATACATCTTCCTCCCTTCCTTCCTCCTTCCTTTCTGCCTCTTCTTCCTTCCTTCCCTTTTTCCTTTCTTCCATACTTCATTTCCAGCCCTCCCTGTCACTTCTAAAGGCTTAGCTCAAACACCACTTCCTTAACAGATATTTGGTTCAGGAAAATAGTTGTAGAGTATAAAGTAAACTATATGAACACCTCAGTAACTTAAAATATTATGAAAAGGGCGCAGGGTATGGAACTCCTTAGGCAGAACACACTTGCTACTGAACGAATAGAAGTATCCCAGCTCACTTGCCTGGTGCATATTTCTGTGGAGAGGAAGAGGTGCCAGTCTTACTGTTCACCAAAGGAAGCTGGTTATTGGAACTATGAAAAAATTTCCCAAATCTCTGATTTTGTTAACATTAATGGGCCCTGATACTTTTAAGAATATGACAAAACAAAAACCCCTATTTTTTAACTTCTTCAGGTTTACTTTAGAATTAAAAGTTAATATTGATAAATATTGCCCACTTTTATTGCTGAAGTAAAACTTGATAACTTATATTGCTTCTACTACTGCAAATCTTTTCTTTAAGCTCCTGCGTTGGCCTCTGCTACTTTATAATTGTTAATTGGTGCTACCAAAAAGCACTTCCACACCTCTTATTTCATCTTTCCTTTGAATTCACAAGAATTATTTTTCAAATGAGCTTTAAGTGACCTGGAATGAAAAACAGAACCATAGTTACCTTTCTCTATTTTGTAGGTACTAGTGAGCCACTGAACAGTGAACCTTTTACTGGGACTCTATGTCAATCCTGATTCATTTTGAATATTCTAAAGAAGGTCTTACTCCAGAAGCTTGAGGTTAGATTAGATGTCTCCTCGCCTTCCTATGTGACCCTTTTTTATTGTTCAACAGATATTATCGAAGTTATGGGTAATGGAGGAAAGACATAAGAAAGGAGATGATTATAGATTTGTGAAAATATAAGTCAGAAAATATGGAAATAACATTTCAAAAGAAAAACTTGGAAGTCCATTAGCAGCCTTCCTCAGAATCAGGTGTGGTTACCTGAGCAATTTATCACCTCTAGGAATGAAATATAGTTTCTCCAACATTGCATGCTCTTTATCCTGATGCACTTAGTGAAGAATTGACTTCACAGACAAAATAATGAGTTATTAAAGAAAAAAATATTTGTGGGATATTTAAACATACACCTATTCGTACAGATTACTCATCCAACATTAATTAAGTACCGATTTACATGCCAGATTCTGAGAATACCGTGAAGAATACAGCAAGGATCATATAGAGAAGTAAGGGTCATAAAGTAATAATGAACTTTTATTAAATGCTTACACTGATTAGAATTTGTTTACATATGATATTACTTCATCTTCACAACAACCCCATGACATGGTTATTATTTTCACCTAACAGATATTGCAACTAAGTACAGAGAGGTTAAGTAACTCATCTAGGATTCCACACCTGGAAAATGACTGAACTGAAATTTGATCGTAGGGAATAGCATGCTAAAATATTTTCCCTTGGCCTCCCATTCTCTCCAAATTGTACTTCTGCAATTCCTTTGGGAAACATTTTACTGATTGCATACAGTATGTTAGACTTGTAGTAGATTCTGTAGATACCCTGGTGTTTAAAATTTATGACACATATCTAGTCCAATTGACAATTACAAGGTAGAATGCTATGTGGTAGCAGAGGCCAATGCAGGAGCTTACAGAAAAGATTGGTTAGAAAAAGCCTCATGTAAGAGTTCATACTTGCTCTGGACCCTGAAAAATGTGGAGGAGTCAGCCAAGAGAAGTGACTCCCAGGCAAAGGAAGTGGGTTGGATGTGTGTCACACTCCCCTATCTGTGTTTCTCACTTGTTTTATTCAGATTTTTCAATGCTGTGACTAAAAAAGGCCTGACAAGAACAATTGGAGAGGAGGAAAAGTTTAATTAGGGGCTCATGGTTTCAGAGGTCCCAGTTCATTGAAGGCTGGCTCTATTCCTTGAGGCTCAAGGTTTAGCAGAACATCATGGTGGAAGGGTGTGGCAGAGGGAAGCAGCTCACATGATGATCAGAAAGCAGAGGGAGGGAGGGAGGGGGGAGAGAGAGAGAGAGAGAGAGAGAGAGAGAGACTGTACTCATCAGATACAAAATATATCCCAAATGCACATCCCCAATGCCCACCTCCTCCAGGCATACCTTACCCACCTTTAGGTACCACTCAGTTAATCCCCATTTAGGGGATTATTCACTAACCCAATCATTTCTCCTCTAAACCTTCTTGATTGTCTCCCACATGAGCTTTTGGGGGACACCTCACATCCGAACCATAATATCAATATTTGTTCATTGCTATAGCTTTTTTATCTGTAGCTATCTTATCAGCCACATTATGATATTGACAGCATTAAGCAAGCAAATAAAACTCCTATATCACTCCCAAATGAACTGAGAACCTAGCTACTCCCCTTTAATTTTGTCTATGCTTTTAAATACAGACTGCATTAATTACATTTGTTTATCATTTCATAAATACTCAGTGGGCATCTACCACTTGCTTAGTATTATTTTAGGCAATAGAGAGAGATTGAATGTAGCTGATTTCTTTGCTCAAGAAGTTTCAATATAGAGGGGAAAACAAATTTAAAATTTGTATACTAGATGTTATGCATATATATTAGCTTATTGTTTTATTAGTCAATCACTGGCAGGATATGATGTTTTTCAGAGTATAAAGTCATGAAATAATTAATTAATGGTTTTCTAGAAACCAGATACACCATACAACTGGCATTCCCAGATGTACCAGTCTGATGACTCTCAAGAAAGGAAATGAAGTAACTGAGGCATGACTTGTTTTTCATGAGTCCCTGCTGACTTGGAGTGGTCACTGCTTCCCTTTTTTTCCCAACTCCTTTTGTTATTTTAAATATTCAAGTCACTCCTTTTTATTCTGTTTTGGATTTGGGATTAAACTGAGGACTTCATACTTGCTAGGCGAGTACCACATCCCCCGTCTCAATATCTGATTAATATTTCTTTAGTAATGTGTAGTTTCTGTCTCTTCTCTCTTTCTCTCTCATCTCTATTTCTATCTCTATCTCTATCTCTTTTTGTGGTACTGAGGATTGAACTCCAGGGTGCTTTACCACTGAGCTATATCCCCAACCCTTTCAATTTTTTTTATTTTGAGACAGCATCTCACCAAGTTGCCTAGGCTGGCCTCCAACTTGCAGTTCTCTTGCCTTGGCCTCCTTAGTCAGGGAGATTACAGGCATGTGCCACCATGGCTGGTTGTATTTCATTTTTTATGGGTTCAGAGCTCTGAAGGTATTAAATATATTTACTTGTCCCTTTATTTGATACCCATATTGCATTTTGTCAGGTCTTAGTTCTGCTTTTTGAGTTTGGTGCTTCTTTCTGCATTTTTGGTTGGTTGATGGTTCTTGGTTGTGGACGTATTTGTAGACAGATACTAATTTGAATAGTATTAGTGACTGGAAAGTGTTAAAATTCTTGTTTCTGTGACAAGAGTCTGAGTCTTGGGTTAAATCACCTCAAGTGGTTTATGTAGTTGTGACAAACATGCTCACCTGTCCAAACACTAAGAAATAGACTTAAGAGACATAAGGTAGAGCAAAAAGCGAGACTTCCCTGACAATCTTGCAAGATCAGGTGTCTGGGGGGAATAGACACCAGGGGGCTTCCCACCAGCATTTTATCCCCTGGAGTGCAAGGTCCCGCTCATGGTTCCTCATTGGCTGAGTATTATGGGGTGCGCAATCTTCCCAAATGTCACCTAGGTTTTATTGTCTGCTATTGGATTATTTAAAGAAATATTCCTTTAGCTGTTCCCACTTCCCTTTTTCTCCTGTGGCCCGAAGGCCTTTCTGAGATTGAGTGCCTTTTGGCATGTATGAAGTTTATCTCTAACGGTATTTGTCTAGGGGCCGTGGATTTCTCACACTCTTGTGTGACCTGCTTGTAACTTTCCATTCTGCTCTCTGCTCCAGCTGCCTTTCTTATATCCCAATGTAACATTTTAGGTGAAATATTGTTCTGAAAATGGACCAGTGGACCTTTTACTTCTCACGGGTAGAGAGAGGATGGACTTTTTTTTTTGGTACCAGGGATTGAGCCCAGGGGACACTTAACCACTGAGCCACGTCCCCAGCTCCTTTTATATTTTATTTAGAGACAGGGTCTCACTAAGTTGCTTAGGACCTCACTAAGTTGCTGAGGGTGGCTTCGAGCTTGAGATTCTCCTGCCTCAGCTTCCCGAGCAAGCCACTGGGATTACAGTGGTTTTCCTTCAGGCATGAGAATGCTTTGTTTAAAGGATACACAGCTCTCATTTTCCTGTGACAAGGCCCTGGCTCTCTGGACCCAACGTCCACTTTGAGGCTCTCATGTAAAAACTCTCACTGCACACAGTTTGGGGCACATCTGCATCAGCCCTTAGGTGGAGTCAGGACCTTGACGACTAACCTGTCCCCTCCAGGTCTCCCTTCTTCCAACCTGGCTCTGCTTATTTTGATCATGAGTCTTTTACAGAATTCTGCCGGAAAAACTAATTTTCAAAGTTCTCTTTTGTGCTCTAGACTCGTGGGTCTTTTAATTCTGTTATGTTTGAGCATCCATGTGTTCCAGGAATTCTTATTCCTTCAGGATTTTCTAAAACTTATTTAGGTTGATTTTTATTTAATTTCTCTCTTCTGACATTTCTGTATGATGAATGCATATATCTAGCCAGCCACCTTCAGTGGGAAATCACCCTTTCCTTGCTATGGTAAGCAGTTGTTAGAGAGTTCTACTTTGAATCTCATCAGATTCACCCAGCATGTGCGAACTAGAAGAAAAGTTTTTCAGTATTTTTTGTTGTCATTCCCATGTCCATTTCTCTTGCATTTATCCCTCCCTCCCTTCCTTCCTTCCTTCGTTCGTTCATTTCTTCCTTCCTTCCTTTCTCTTTCTTTCTTTTTCTTTTTACTTGTTCTTTTTAGATATATATGACAGTAGAGCGTATTTTGACATATACATACATGGAGTATAACTTATTCTAATTAGGATCCCATTCTTGTGGTTGTACATGACGTGGAGTTTCACTGGTGGTGTATTCATATGTGAACATAGGAAAGTGATGTCTGATTCGTTCTACTGTCTTTTCTATTCCCATTTCCCCTCCTTTCCCTTGATACCCCCATTGTCTAATCTACTGCACTTCTATACATCCCCCCACCCCTTATTGTGTATTAGCATCCTCATATCAGAAAGAAGTTTTGGCCTTTGGTTTTGGGGGATTGGCTTATTTCACTTAGTGTGATAGTCTCCAATTCCATCCTCACCAGAAAATGCCATAGTTTCATTCTTCTTTATGACTAAATAATATTCCAGTGTGTATATATACCACATCCATTCATTTAAAGGCACATAGGTTGGTTCCATAGCTTAGCTATTGTGAATTGAGCTGCTATAAACATTGATGTGGCTGTGTCACTGTGGTATGCTGATTTTAAGTCCTTTGTGTATAAATGGAGGAGTGGGATAGCTGGGTGAAATGGTGGTTCCATTCCAAGTTTTCTGAGGAATCTTCAAACTACTTTCCAGCGTGGTTGTACCAATTTGCAGTCCACCAGCAATATATAGCACCTCTCCCATTCTTTGCAATTTTTCAAAAATTATCCACAGCACACTCTTGCTGACATGGACAGCTCCTTTTAATACTCTGAAAAGTATTCCAAATTGAACAAAGAAAATAACAAAATGGCTTTATCATTCCCTATCAGTTAGACTTCTGTTCCTTCTTAAATGTGCTTGTTTTGTTTTGAGGTGTTGGAGCTTTTCATTAAAGATCTTTTCCTTGTTAGAATAGAAGAAAGGAAGATGTAGGTTGTGTCTTCTATTTTCTTTTCTTCCTGTTAAATATTGCACTGCCATAGCTAATAAGGATTCCTGTTTGTCTGTTATTCCCAAACTTTAATTGTTCTTCTGAAGTCTACACTGATGTAAAGCTTTGGCATTCCTTGCATTATTCACAGAGGCCTGGTTGGGACTTTCAAGTTGCTCTTGGTTTTATACCTCTGCTATTAATTTTTGTACCTGTTCTTTGAAAGTCTGAGCTTTAGAAATTAGCGTAAGCAAAAATAATCAACACAGTTTCTGCACCACAATAAAAATACAAATAACTGGGACAGAAGCAAACAGATCAAGCTTTTCTTTATTCTACAATGGAGACAATGACGTACTGGAAGTGCTCATTTCTGGGTATGAAAATGGCCTTCGGTTAGAGAGGGGCTCTGAGTTTTATAGTTTACAATGAGGGTGGTTTAAATGTTTTAGACTGAGGCACAATGTGTCAGTTTGGGCGGTCAGGAAAAAAGTTGTAAAAAGTCTGAAACTTATCATTACTGGGAAGAAATAAAAGCTCAGAACTTGGCTAGAGTTCATTGTTTATCTTCTGTCTCTGGGACCCATTCATACCCACTAACTTGGGTATTTGCTCTTCTCCTTCACTATTTGCATTTCTTCTTCCAGGATTCATGGACTGGGAAAGGGTAAAAGTCCAGGCCCAGTGTTTCAGTATCCTGCCTCTTTCCTTTAGGACCCATTGTGGTTGGGAAGGGATGAATGTTGGGGTTAAACCCGGGAAGGGATGAAAGTTTGCTTTTTTCCCTCAGGGCCCATTGTTACCAGGAAAGGATTTCCTGGGAGAGGTTTAATGCTTGGCTCATTTCCCTCCCTCCTCTGGAGCCACACCATCTCTCCAGTGTTCCTGGGTGCTGTCTTATAGGAATATTGTTTTCCATAACCCTTCAATTCCTCCCTGTGCAATGCTGGTAGCTCAGGCAAAATAACACAGAGGGAGAAACTAAAGGTCAGAGAATAAGTAGTGAATCATTAGTGATGAAATAAGGCAATACTGTAGCAAATTCTGAAGAACTCTCTGGTGAAACTCGTCATACGCAAGAGCTCCTCCTGCTGAGGTGGCCCGTTGCATCAGTCACCCGCTGACCATGTTGCTATAATTCTTCTTAGAGGACACTTCTGAGTAATCTAGACCAGCAGACTTGTCCCCTGACATCCATCATGTACACAATGTTTCACTGATTCCAGATTCTTTCAGAGATGCTATTACACCCAAAGATCCTTTCCATTCTCACAACAATTGTTGAAAGGAAGAAGGGAGTTAGGGGTCAGGGAGAACTGTTTTCAGACAGTAGAGGAAGGAGCCAGGTGGGGAGAGAAGTGAGGTTATTGGGTGGGAACTTGCAGCAAGTACCTTTTATTATTCCATTTATGTTAAATATACTGAATAAGTAAATCAGCGGACGTGGGATACAGAATGTCAATTGCCAGAGACTTGTGGAGTGCAGGGGGCGGGATGTGGGTGGGAGGAAGGAATGGGCAAGGTTTCCTTTTGGAGCAATGAAAATATTTTGGAACTAGACAGAGGTGGTGGTTCTACTACCTTGTGAATATGCTAATATCAACTGAATTGGACCCTTTAAAATGGCTCCTGTGAATTTCACCTTAAGAAAAAAATAATCTGCAGAACCTAAGCCCATTTTCTTCAAGAACATTTACAAGCAACTTGAGAGTTTTTCATATCGAAACGCTGCTTCTCAAATGACTTGACCTTGAGGCAATCTGTATATAAATCTGGAAATTCTTTCTCTGCTCTAGATGAAGATCCAGTTGTCCTCCTTCTGTCCCTCAGTCACCTGTTGTCAAGTCATGTCATTCCCAGGCGTCTCTGCCACCCAAATGTGGCTTGGGGAAAAGAGGAGCAGTGTGAGGACTCCTGGAGGGCACATTTCATTTCTCCTTTAGTTGACAGTCAGCCTCCACTGACCGTCTCTTCTCTTGGTTTCCAAACCTCACAGTGGAGCTTTCTTCATCTTTCAGATCCAACAAGACAATGTGTTACCTGTATAAGCACAGTATAGTAAAAAGGTAAATGTGCAGATGTTAGAGTAGTCAGACCAAAATACTGTGTTTTAAAAAAAATCAAATGATACAAGACATTGGTATCCCTTATCCATAGATATTTATTGAGTGCTTGTTATTTATTTGTAAGTCCTGTGACTCAGTGGTAATAAGGAGAGAGCGCATTTCTGCCTTTAGGGAGCTTGGCTGATGGTGAGGTAAACAGACAATAAACAGAATCTGTAAGAACCCAGAAACCACTCCGGATGCAGGAACTCACATAAGAGAGTTTATTAAGCAAACAGGCAGAGTGTCTCCTTGCAGGGTAAGAGAGAAAATGAGAGGAAGAGAGAGAGAGAGAGAGAGAGAGAGAGAGAGAGAGAGAGAGAGAGAGAGAGAGAGAGAGAAAGAGAGAGAGAGAGAGAGAGAGAGAGAGAGAGAGAGAGAGAGAGAGAGGAGAGAGAGAGAGAGAGAGAGAGAGAGAGAGAGAGAGAGAGAGAGAGACAGACAGACAGACAGACAGACAGACAGACACAATGCACAATGGCGGGGCGCCATTCTTAAGCTGTTGAATTCTGTGGGCTAAAAAGGACCAATAACGGAGAAGGATACTTGCAGTTTGACTGGTGGACTGATGGCTAGTGAGGATGTTCACAGACTGACAAGCTAGGTTTTAAGTTGGGAGGTGGGGAAATGACTGTAGCCTGAAGAGCGGGGAGCAGCTTTACATTATAGAATCAACATGAAATAGTTGCAGAGTGTTATGAGAACGTTGATAACCAAGGAGGAGGAGTAATAATGACCAGTGAGGAGATGACATGAACTAGAGTAGTTGGGGAAGGCCTCCCTAAAGGGTATCATGAAACTGACAATGCAAACTGATGTCTCCATCTGAGGGTCCAAAGCAGGCATGCTTTTCCCCCTTCTAGAGGATATATTTAAACTTCTTGATTTTTTATTAAACTTAATATTCCCTAGTCTATAAAAGTAGAAATTTTAGGCAACTTCAAAGAGCAAGTAAGGCCTTGTGAATTAAGAACTCTTGTCCAAAGTCACAATACTGGATAAAGTCACATCTAGAATCCAGGCTCCAACTCTGGTGCTTTTTCTTCTAAATCATCATGCCTTGGATGTGAAGCCTAATTTTAAAAACATCTCCATGGCAATCTCTTGGTTTAGTTAGAGAAGAAAGAAAATATAAAAAAGGATTTGTCATTCAATTCTATTTAAAAGCTCCTCATTTAAAGGATTTGTTGCAGAACCCTAAGAGTCAGATTAGGTCATTTACAAAGATTGTTTATAAGTGTTTAAAAAAAGAAACTGGGGATTTTCATAGAAATTTATACTCTCCTGAAAACCTTTAACTGACTCATCTTTTTCTTTCTATTCATATACAGATGCGAGTTTTTCTCTTCCCTCTGACTGCACACAAACAGGATATGTTGAAAGCAAGTCCAAAAGGGATAAAACTAAGTGGAAAAGCTCACAGTTGAAGTGAGTCAGGAGTAGATTAGTGGCACCCAGTGAAACAACTCCTTTACTGTTAGCATTTGGGGAATACTAGCAAAGGAAACTGGTGTTGGTTTATTATACACTACCAAAACCGATACCTAGTTGAGGGTAGGGCTCAAACACTCAAAGTCATTTCATTTACTTGTTTATTTTTTACTATGCTAATATTATTTATTCACTTTCTTTGAATGAGCTTCATAAGAACAAAGGTGAGTGCTCTCGATATTAGTTATACAGCCCCCTCTTGAAGGATTATGGAAAATAACATCCCCCACGACAGCCTCTGTGGAAAACAGAATGGCAGTGTGGCCCAGGAGGACCGAGAAAAAATAGGATGAACGTTAGCCCTTCCCAGTAACAGTGAATCCTGAAGGGACAGAGGGCTAGGCCATGGACTTTTGCCCTTTCCCATTGTCAATGAGTCCTGGAAAGAGAAAAGCAAACAGTGAGGCTCCAGGTAACAACAGGTCCCAGAGGAAGAAGAGAAGCAGTGAGCTCCAGCAAGTTCTGAACTTTCATCCCTTCCCAGTAGCAATGAGTTTCAGACTTCTTACAATTTTTTTCCTGACTGCCCAAACCAAAGACATTCTGCTTCCGTCTCTGATGATTAATTCACCCTCCTAACCTGTAAAACTCAGAGCCCCTCTCTAACCGGGGGCCATTTTCCACACTCCAAATGAGCCCCTCTGATGCCTGGCTGGCTGACTCTGCTGAGTAAGGGAAAGCTTGCTGATCCATTGGAGGTCTGCTTCTGTTTTTGGTTATTTTGTGCTTACAACCCTGCCCAAATTATAGATTTTCATGTTAAAACAAATATTGATCCAAAATAATTAATCAAATACTTTAAAAAATTCGGTAGTAAAGTAAACCAACTCCATTACAGAAAATGTTAACATAGGAAACTACTGAAACTAGGCTACAGATAAGACAAGCCCATGCCATTTGAAAATATGGCACATGGCTGTGAATATCCATTGAGATTTTTCTTATTCAACATTCAAATACTTTAGATAAGAGCAGCAGATCAACTGAAAATATTTTGTTATTGAAACTACAATATACACTCAAAAACAAAACATGGGAAGTAGTATCACTGAAAACAGCCCTGGGAAATGTTAACTCTAGTATTGTGAATTCTGACTCCAAAGAGGCATTAAAATGAACTTCACTCTTTAGAATATGGAAGACCTTCAATTAAAGACCCCCGTGAAAAAAAACCCCACAATTTTCTTAAATACACAAACAAACATGGTCATATCAGTCTTATTAAAAAATTTTCTGTCCTCTATTTTTCATGGTGATTTTTTTTCTCTTTTCTCTTTGGCAGTAGAAAGAACTTGATCATTACCTTTTGTAAATGCTGCATTTAATAATATCTTTAGATAAGGGGACAATGATGAATAGATTCACATTCTTGAGCCATGATTCAAGGTGATTATTTTTCTTAGGAATTATTAAACCATTTCCCTGTTTTGAGTAAGAACCTTTGATTTATTACCTTTAATGCTCAGGGGGTAAGCTGTCACATTTTCAGTGTGAAGATAAGAATCATCCCACACTTCCCTGCACTGAATGAATATTGACATTCATAGCTAAGACTAATGGTGGGTACCAAAATAATAAGTAATTATCCCCATGTGTAGGAAGATAGAAACTACTGTTTTTTCCTGTGATGGTCCTCAGCTAGAGTTGGCACACCTGTAGAAATTGTAAGTAAAATGTGTATTGTGCTTCATAGGATGGAAAGAACATTTCATACACAGGATCATGGGTGAATGTTCACAATATATGTGCTAGAAAAAGCAGGATCATCCCTTTTTCCCCTGTATTTTTATTGTGCCTTATAATGATAAATAATATGTTACATAGTCACACGTGCATGCCATCATCTTCATTTTACTGATGAAAAAAGTCATCAGAGAAGATAAATAAGTAGTATAAACAGGGTTCAAATTCTTCATCTTGATTCAGGCTATTGATTTTTTTCTACAACACCGTTTTCCTTCTTTTCCTTTCAAAGTTTTGTTTCCTTCCTTTCAACTCTTCTCATTTCTAATTCTTAGGCAAAGCATTTGTGTGAATGCACTTAGAACCTTGCTTTATCCATGCCAGTTGTTTCTAGTCTCTTTTGAGTGTCCCCAGTGGTCAGGGGTGGGGAAGATGCTTCTGATCAGGCTTTCCTGTTACACAGATTACTTTAAGAATTGAAAACTTTCTAAATCTTCCTCTTTCTCCTGTTCCTTCTCTATTCTGGCATTAGAAGTGAACTAAACAACATAATTTTTTGTTTTGTTTGTTTTAGTTTTCCCTATTAAAAAATTATGGAGGACTGGGGATATGGCTCAGTTGGTAGAGTGCTTGCCTCACAAGCACAAGGCTCTGGGTTCAATCCCCAGCTCCGCTAAAAAAAAAAAAAAAAAAAAAAAAAAATTGTGATGAACAAACATAATATGACATTTACTCTGTTAACCATTTTTATGTGTACATATTAGTAGAGTTAAATGTATGCACAATGTTGTGTAACATATCTTTGGAACTTTTTCATCTTGCAAAACTGAAGCTATTTACCCATTAAAAAACAACTTCCCATTTCACCTTCCAGCAACTCCCTGGAAACCACCATTCTACTTTCGGTTTCTGTGATTTGGGTTACTCTAGATATCTCATGTAAATATAATCAAAAGTGTCTGGCTTGTTTTACCCACATAACGTCTTCAAGTTTTATCCAAGTCGGCATGAGACAAGATCTCTTTTTTTAAAAAAGGGCTGAATAATTCTGTTGTATGTGTGTGCCACATTTTCTTATTCATTATCAGTGGACATTTGGACTATTTCTTCTATTCGTCTATTGCAAATGCTGCTGCAATGAATCTAGGTGTACAAATAGTTCTTTGATACCTTGCTTTATATTTATATTTACCATGCTAAATGTTATGGTGAGGATTACACTCCTCTTCTGAGGAAACGCTATACTGTTTCCTATCATAGCTGCACTATTTTACATTCCCTCCAGTAGTACCCAGGATTTCAATTTCTCCACATTCTCAACGACACTTGTTATTTTCTTTCTGTTTTTATAGTGGTCCTCTTGATGAATGTGAAGTGATATCTCATTGATGTTTTGACTTGCATTTTTTCTAATGATTAGTGGATATGTCCTTTTAAAAAAGATTCAAAAGTACATATGTTCTATGTGCTATGCTATGTTCTAGGTGCTGTGCGAAGAACTTTGTGTGGAATATCTTGTTTCTTTTAGTAACCATCCTATGGCCTACGTGGTATAAGCCTTACTATGTACCAAGGAAACTGAGAATCAGAGTTAGTAATTTTTCTAAAGACAGAGAGCTGTCAAATAGTAAAGCTGGTATTCAAAACCAGGTCTGATACCAGAGTTAGCCTTTCCAATCTGAGCTACTCTTTCTGTCTTTTGCTTTGCTCATTAGTTCCGTAAGGTGATATTTGGTGGCTAGCAGTCCTATACAAAGGAAAGGGGAAATAAGATTCTATTTTGTGCTGGACACATTGCTAAATGCTTTCAGACGTGTATGTATGCATGTGTTTTGGAGGGAAGTGAAAGGGGAAGTCCTTTCGTTTCACACATACGAGCATTTACTCTATCCACACAAATGTAAGTCTAATAGTGCAACAGGAAAAAAAAAAGAGGAGCTTGGATTTATTATCATAAAATATTTCTAAACTGACTTTTAAAAAAATACTTTAGTTGTAGATGGACAAAACAGCCTTTCTTTTACTTATATATTTTTATACGATGCTGAGGATTGAATCCAGTGCCTCATGCATGCAAGGCAAGCACTCCACCACTAAGCTACAACTCCAGCCCCTGAAAATCAGCTTTTAACTGGTAACTATATTCTCAGGAAACATGCAGGAATTCAGATTAGTTCGATTCCAATGAAGAAGTTAATTTTATCAGTGTGGGGCGGGAACATCATGAGGAAGAGGGTACGCAAGCAATAAAACACAAGAAAGAAGAGGCTTGACTTGGGATAAGAGAATACCAAAGAAATGACTATATAAAATACAGGAGTTACCAGGTGGCCTATTCTCTCTGACTCTGCTCCTTATTCTATCAGCTATCTTTTTCTACTCCAACACCTTCTTATGTTAGTAATAAAAGCAATGGGTCAAAATTCATAAGTTTAGTTTTGCTTATGTGATGACAGAATCTGAGCTGCTTGAGACATTTAAGATGAACCTAAACCCAGGATATTTGGGTCATGTAAAGACATGACTCTTGATGTCTATGGGAACCCCCTAACTCTAAAATCTTCATCCCAGTCTTCACTTGGTCATAAAAAGCATCAAGTAAAAGTGAACCTAAATTATTTTATTTATGCATTACAACTAAAAACTGTATCAACTTCTACCTCCATTTACCTGGAGAGAAATAGATTGGAATCTACTACTATAATTTTTCTAGTTTATCATACTCAATCACAAACAAAAAAAAAACTCTAGATAAAAGAATGTAAATAGCTGGACATGGTGGCACACACCTGTAATCTCAGCAGCTTTGGAGGCTGAGGCAGGAGGATCACAAGTTCAAAGCCAGCTTCATCAGAAGTGAGGCACTAAGGAACTCAGTGAGACCCTGTCTCTAAATAAAATCCAAAATAGTTTGGGAATGTGGCTCAGTGGTCAAGTACCCAAGTTTAGTATCCTGTACCAACAACAAACAAATCCCACAATCATATATATATATATATATATATATATAAATATATATATATATAAATATATATATATTTCATAAAATTATAAAAGAAACAACTGAAATGACTGTTGGTATTTATAATAGTCATCAAGTACTGTTAATGATATAGGAACAAATAAGCTAGTTAGCCTTCTATCAATAAATCAAGGAGGCAGTGATGCATTTTGTATTACAGTGACAAATCTGTAAGCCAGAAACAGCAAGTTATATTACCTCAGCATTTCTAAATATTAAAATTCAGAATTACTGAATTGAAAAGAAACCATTGGGTGTATTAGATGCTGCTCATAGATATTATACCTGGAATCATAGCCATCTGTGAAAATTATTCATATATTCATTACTGCATTTCATTAACCCATTTATCTATCCTCTTTACAAACACTCGTTCATTCATTTTTCTTTCTTTTTATCTTTCATTGGATTTGCTATTCTTTCTTTCATATTTTATAAATAGTTCAGACTTTCCCCAGTAAGTTCTCTAATAAAACTTCATTGGTTTTTTTTCTTTAAAAATGGCTTATGATGAACTCTGAGGACCAGGTAAGAAAACAAAATCAGAGCCATAACTTCCCCAAATAATTAACACTTTATTTTTAATTAGTCTTTAAAACTTTTTTTTGTACTTGTAGATGGACAGCATGCTTTTATTTTATGTTTATTTTTATGTGGTGCTAAGGATTGAACCCAGAGCCTCACACATGCTAGGCAAGCTCTCTGCCACTGAGCTACAGCCCCAACCCCAACCTCTAATTATTTAGTCTTAATTCTTCATTTTTAAGTATCATCCAAAGAAGGTTGTAACACAACCCTGGGTTCTATCAGTTATTCAATGATGAGATATAAAAGTTAAATACCAAGTATAAAATGTGCTACAAAGAAGTAACCAATGATTTTCAGTTGAGAAATTTTTTTGGTGGGGGCGCTGGGCCTGGGGATCTAATCCAGGGCCTTCTGTATACTAAGCAAGTGCTCTACCACTGAGCTACATGCCCAGCCTCATCACATGAATATATTTTTCTTTATTTTTTAATTTGTTCTTTTTAGTTATACATGTCAGTAGAATATATTTTGATATATTTATACAAATATGGCATATATTTTATTCTAATTAGGATCCCAGTCTTGAGGCTGTACTTGCTGGAGAGATTCACTGTCGTGTATTCATACACGTACATAGGAAAGTTATGTCAGATTTATTTCACTCTCCTATTCCTGACCCCGCTCCCTTCCTTTCGTTCCCCTGTGTCTACTTCACTGATTTTCTTTTCTTACCCTTCTCTTCCCCTTGTGTGTTAGCATCTACCTATCAGAGAGAACATTCAAATGAATATTTTTAATGGGGTATTCCAATAAAATTTTTGTAGTAAATAAATTCCAGTTGACAAAAAATTGTTCCTAAAAAAATTGTTCCTATGAGATAGAATTAATGACATTCATTTTTCTAGTTCACAAATGAGAAAACACAGTTTTAACAAGGTTAAGGGACATACACAAGGCCATACAATGCATACATAACTAAATGGGATTTGGATAAAGATTGTCATATTCCAAATCTAATTTCACCCAACATACTATACAGTAGTCCTTTCTTATTCATGGTTTTGCTTTTCAAGGTTTCAGTTGCCACAGGTCAATGGTGGTCTAAAAATAGGAGATGGAAAATTCCAGAAATAATTCCTAAGTTTTTAATTATGCATCATTCTGAGTAGCATGATGATATCTTGGGCTGTTCCACTCTGTCCTGTTTGGTACACAAATCACCCTTTGTCCAGCATATCCATGCACTGTATGCTACCTGCCTAAGTCACTCAGTAGTCGGCTAGTTATCAGGTTGATTGTTTTATCAGTGTTTATGTTTGAATAATCCTTATTTTACTTATTAATGGCCCTAAAGTGTAAGATCAGTGATGCTGGCAATTCAGGCATCCCAAAGGGAGGCCATAAAGTGCTTCTTTTAAGTAAAGAGCTGAAAGTTTGCAATTTAATAAAGAAAAAAAAATTGCTGAGATTGCTAAAGCCTATGTAAAAACAAATCTGTGCAAAAAATTATGATGAAAGAAAATGTATATTTTTATAATTGTTCTATTTTATTTTTAGTTGTTGTTAATCTCTTACTGTGCTCAATTTATAAGTTAAACTTTACTATAGGTATGTATGTATAGAAAAAACATAGTATACATAAGGTTCAGTACTATGTGCAGTTTCAGGCATCCACATCAAAACTATGGGTTTTGAAACACATCCTCCATGAATAAGGGAGGCCTACTGTATTATGAAGGCTATTTTATATTGTTATTTTCATTTAAATATCTTATAAATATTTCTGTTTTATGTGGATTTTTATATCATTTTATAAGCTATAGGATTTCCTATCGATTTGCGGTGTATTTTGTTACTCTTTATTTTTTGATCTTACAAATAAAGGTATAGCTGACCTTGTTATGCTTATCTTTTCCTGTCTATTCATGTGTAAATGTTCAGTGAAGAATGATGTGTGTGTGTGTGTGTGTGTGTGTGTGTGTGTAGTACTAGGGACTGAATGCAAGGTGCTCCACCACTGACCTATATATTCCCAGTCCTTTTTTAAATTTTTTTATTTTTTTGAGAAAGGGTCTTATTAAATTGTCCAGGCTGGTCTTGAACTTGCAATCCTCCTGGCTCAGAGACCTCAGAGTAACTGAGATTACAGGTGTGTGCCACTATGCCTAGCAAGAATGATTTCTTTAAAAAATTATCTTTGCTTTTCACAGGTATTTCTTTTATTAAAATAACAACAAACCATATCAATAATGTGTAAACATATGTTAGTTGAAAAATCTTCAAGTAATGTAGTAAGACATTTTCAGATAGTGTGTATTTTACCTACACTGATTGGTATTGGTCTTTCAGGTTGTGTTTTCCTTATGAGTACATTAATCCTGTAATGGAGAGCCCAAAGCAGAATCGGTAGCTGAAGATATGATAGTTAAGATATTTTTCACCAGAAGGTACATCATGACTACCATGTCCTATGAAATCATGTGTTTATAGTATAATACTGATGAAAATTTAAATTCATTGGTATAAAATTTCAGGATTGCACAAACATTCACAATATAAAAAGTGACATTTACTGTAGTTTATCATGGATTCATTTTTATATCTTTATTAATTTAGTCTTTGGGTTTCCCATCTGGGCTTAGCCTCATCCAGGAAAACCTTTAATCTCATTTCTTGTGATCACAAACACTGCTCACCGTACTCACTTTCATTTATTCACAATTATTCATTTATTTATCAACAGACAATTGGCAAGTCTTCTAGATTCTGAGGTGAGAACAGTGTTTCATTAAATTTATATATAAAAAAGAAACATGTTTTTGTTTCTGTAGAGTTTTGTTGGAGACAGATCACACAATGTAAATAAATAACATTTTAAGGTTGGTTAATAAAAACTGAGATAGCAAAACAGGGAGATGTGTCAGAGATAAGAGCTGGGCAATGGCTCGGGGGAGGGCTACTGTCTTAGTAATAAAAGGCTTCTCAAAGTAATAGAACCACGGCCTGGCCACTGAGGAATGAGCATTTCAGGAAATGGTGAATGCAAATTCCAGGGGGACGTCAAAAGAGTTTTCCTATAAAATAGAAGGAAGATCAGAGGATTGGAATAAGTGGATGTTGCAAGACACAAGCTTGTACATAGTGTCAGGGAATAATCATGGTGGGTGTTGTGGGTCATACTGAGAGGACCTGCAATAGTTGATGGTTTTGCAAATGAAACCCACATTTGAAGGTTTATTCAATAAGAGAATGAAATGAGTGAGATGATGTGATTTATTTTTTTATAAGAACATCAGGCTACTATATATCTTATCCAAGGTAAATCTTCACCCCATTTTTCTCATTACACCCAGTGCCTAGCACACAGTTAAGTACCCAACAACTAAGTACAAATTATCCATTCTATCTCCAATATCTTCCCACATGTCCTTGTTGTCCTGTTTGTTGACTTGCGGGGAAATTCCTATTCATTAAAACTCAACTAAATCATTTCTGTCCTGGGAAGCATTCCTAATCTGCAAAGCTGAGGGAAATACCTTCTTCTATGTAGTCTTTGGACCTTGTATTCTATTATAATATCAATCACACCTTATTATACTAGTTGGTTAGTATGGCTGTTCCTCCATATAATTCTTTTTTTTTTAATTTATTTTTATTATAAACAAATGGGATACATGTTGTTTCTGTTTGTACATGGAGTAACAGCATACCATTTGCATAATCATACATTTACATAGGGTAATGATGTTTGATTCATTCCGTTATTTTTTTTCCTTCCTCCCACCCCTCCCACCCCTCTTTTTCCTCTACACAGTCCCTCCTTCCTTCATTCTTGCCCCCCTTCCACCTCCCATTATGTGTCATCATCTGCTTACCAGTGAGATCATTCATCTTTTGGATTTTTGAGATTGGCTTATCTCACTTAACATGATATTCACCAATTTCATCCATTTGCCTGCAAATGCCATAATTTTATTATTCTTTATAGCTGAGTAATATTCCATTGTATATATATACCACAGTTTCTTTATCCATTCATCAATTGAAGGACATCTAGGTTGGTTCCACAGTCTGGCTATTGTGAATTGAGCAGCTATTAACATTGATGTGGCTATATCTCTGTAGTATGCTGATTTTAAGTCCTTTGGGTATAAGCTGAGGAGTGGGATAGCTGGGTCAAATGGTAGGTCCATTCCAAGTTTTCTAAGAAATCCCCACACTGGTTTCCAGAGTGGCTGCACTAATTTGCAGCCCCACCAGCAATGTATGAGTGTACCTTTTTCCCCACATCCTCTCCAACACCTATTGTTGCTTGTATTCTTTATAATTGCCATTCTAATTGAAGTGAGATGGAATCTTAGTGTAGTTTTGATTTGCATTTCTCTTATTACTAAACATGGTGAACATTTTTCCATATGTTTGTTGATTGCTTGTAGATCTTCTTCTGTGAAGTGTCTGTTCATATCCTTAGCCCATTTGTTGATTGGGTTATTTGGATTCTTGGTGTAGAGTTTTTTGAGTTCTTTATAGATTCTGGAAATTAGTGAGCTATCTGAAGTATGAGTGGCAAAGATATTCTCCCACTCTGTAGGCTCTCTCTTCGCTTTGCTGATAGTTTCCTTTGCTGAGAGAAAGCTATTTAGTTTGAATCTATCCCAGTTATTGATTCTTGCTTTTTATTTCTTGTGCTATGGGAGTCCTGTTAAGGAAGTCTGATCCTAAGCCAACAAGTTGAAGATTTGGACCTACTTTTTTCTTCTATAAGATGCAGGGTCTCTGGTCTGATTTCAAGGTCCTTGATCCATTGTGAGTTGATTTTTGTGCAGGGTGAGAGATAGGGGTTTTGTGTCATTCTATTGCATATGGATTTCCAGTTTTCCCAGCACCATTTGTTGAACAGGCTATCTGTTCTCCATTGCATATTTTTGGCAACTTTGTCTAGTATGAGAAAATATTGTATTTATTTGGGTTTGTGTCTGTGTCCTTTATTCTGTACCATTGATCTACCTGTCTATTTTGATGCCAATACCATGCCGTTTTTGTTACTATTGCTTTGTAGTATAGTTGAAGTTCTGGTATTGCAATACCCCGTTTCATTTTTCCCGCTTAGGATTGCTTTAGCTATTCTGGTTTCTTATTCTTCCAGATGAATTTCATGATTGCTTGCTCTATTTCTGTAAGGTACGTCATTGGGATTTTAATTGGAATTGTATTGAATCTGTATAACACTTTTGGTAGTACGGCCATTTTGACAATATTCTGCCTATCCAAGAACATGGGAAATCTTTCCATCTTCTAAGGTCTTCCTAAATTTCTTTCTTCAATGTTTTATAGTTTTCATTGTCGAAATCTTTTACCTCTTTGGTTAGATTGATGCCCAAGTATTTTATTTTATTTTTTTTGAGGCTATTTCAAATGGAGTTGTTTTCCTCAGTTCCCTTTCTGATGTTTCATTGCTAGTGTATAAAAATGCTGTAGATTTATGTGTGTTAATTTTATAGCCTGCTATTTTGCTGAGTTCATTGATGAGGTCCAAAAGTTTTTTGGCAGAGGTTTTTGGATCCTCTAAATATAGAATCATATCATCCGCAAATAGTGACAGCTTAAGTTCCACTTTTCCTATTCATATCCCTTTAATTTCTTTGGTCTGCCTAATTACTCTGGCTAGAGTTTTGAGGACAAAGTTGAATAGAAGTGGTGAAAGAGGACATCTCTGTCTTGTTCCCATTTTTAAAGGGAATGGTTTCAGTTTTTCTCCATTAAGAATGATTTTGGCCATGGGCTTAGCATAAATAGCCTTTACAATGTTCAGGTATGTTCCTACTATCCCTATTTTTTCTAGTGTTTTCAGCGTGAAGGGGTGTTGTTTTTTGTCGAACGCTTTTTCTGCGTCAATTGAAATAACCATATGATTCTTATCCTTAAGTCTATTGACATGATGGATTATGTTTATTGACTTACAAATGTTGAACCATCCTTACATTCCAGGGACGAACCCCACTTGATCGTGGTGCACAATTTTCTTAATATGTTTTTGGATACAGTCTGCCAATATTTTGTTAAGGATCTTTGCATCTATATTTATCAAGGATATTGGTCTAAAATTTTCTTTCCTTGATGTGCCTTTTCCTGGTTTGGGTATGAGGGTGATATTAGCTTCATAGAATGAGTTCGGTAGGGTACCCTCCTTTTCTATTTCCTGGAATACTTTGAGAAGTATTGGAATGAGTTCTTCTTTGAAAGTCTTGTAGAACTCGGCTGAGAATCCATCTGGTCCTGGGCTTTTCTTGGATGGTAGATTTTTAATGGCTTCTTCTATTTCATTGCTTGATATTGATCTGTTTAAATTGTGTATGTCCTACTGGTTCAGTTTGGGAGGAGCATATGTCTCTAGAAATTTGTCAATGTCTTCGGTAGTTTCTATTTTGTTGGAATATAGATTTTTCAAGTAGCTTCTCATTATGTTCTGTATCTCAGTGTTGTCTGTCGTGATATTTCCTTTTGCATCATGTATGTTAGTAATTTGAGTCTTCTCTGTCCTCTTTGTTAGTTCTTTCTCAAAGAACCAACTTTTTGTTTTGTCAAGTTTTTTGAATTGTTTCTTTTGTTTCAATTTCATTGATTTCAGCTCTGATTTTAATTATTTCCTGTCTTCTACTACTTTTGGTGTTGTTCTGTTCTTCTTTTTCTAGGGCTTTGAGCTGTAATGTTAGGTCATTTAGTTGTTGACTTTTCATTCTTTTCTGGAATGTGCCCTATGCAATGAATTTTCCTCTTAGTACTGCTTTCATAATGTCCCAGATATCTAGATGGTGGACTAGAGGGAGGCTGCATTCCTTGTCGCTCCGTAACTCGAGTTTCAAGCAGAGGATATCTGTTTCTTGGTGAGGCAGTTTTTGCTGCTTATCGATCCCCTGGTGTTTACCCCATTTGTCTGCTGTGATGACCTGCAGTCTGCCAGCATATTGTGGCCTTTTTTGAGTGCAGATTGCTCACTCATCTGCCATTTGCTTGCATCTTGCCTGTCCATTGCCTGCCTTACACCTATCCATCACCCAACACATGATGTTCATCTCCCAATCATCCGACAATAGTCAGCAAACTGATCGCCAACCACCAGTGGAGCACAAGCTGCCTGCTGTTGCTTGGAAGTTCACTGTTACAGTACCTGCAGGTTTGATGACACGTGGCTGCCGCCATTTTGAGACAACAGCCAGGCCCCGTAGGACCCCTGGCCGGACTGACTGAGCCCCGTCTCCAGGATACCTCAGCCCAACCTATCGCTCCCTGCCTCTGGGGCCCTCATATCAACGGACTGCTCCCCACCACCAGGACCCCCAGATCGTCTGACTGCATCCTACCACCAGTATCCCCAGACCTACTGATTGCACCCCGCCTCCAGGACCCCCAACCAGACCAACCACACCCCGCCTTCAGGACCTCCAGCCAACCACGCCCACACCCCAAGCTGCTGTTCCCCATTTGCCAACACATTTAGAAGCCACAGTGGCCATCTTGGATAATCCTGGAAACCGTAGCTCCAAGACTTGAAGCTCATTGTCAGGTACCTCTCCTGCATCGGGCTACTGAAGACTGGGAGGTTTGAATACTATATGACTGTTATAGTGTAGAGTTTCTTTTTACTCCTTCTTGAAAAATTTTAAGTTTTTGTTTCTTTACTTTTCTCACTCTCTTTCCTTTTGTTTACCTGTTCCCTCAGAATCTCTTTCTCCCTTGTCCCATGCTAACAACCAGCTTCTTTTGCTTACACTCTCACTCTTTCTATTATCTAGAACTTCTATATATTCTTTTCTTATCCCATTAACTGATACATCCTACACCCCTATGCATCCTCTTGTCCTCCATTAGAAACTGCAGACCTTATTGCAAATCTATTTGTTATACTGAAGATAATAATTGAACTCATTCTGTTTATTGTGACAATATTGTTAATGTCCGCATAAGGGCTCTTTGGTTTAGGGTTGCATACTGTCTGAACTGGGCACAGCTAATATTGATCTCCCCCTTAAAGAAAAGGTTTTAGAAACCTATAGGGTCTATAAGCCTAAACAGAGAAAACTGCAATAAGCAGATTTGCACTGCTAGAGGGGAGATACATGAAAAACATGAAAAAACAAGGGAAGAAAATGATCCAGACAAATCTAGATTCTATATTAATAGAATCCAATGACATGGTAGAAGAAATGTTGGAAAACAACTTCAGATTATACATGATTAAGATGATTCATGAAGCAAAGGATGAGCTAAGAGAGCAAATGTAGGCAATGAATGATAATACCAATAAGCTGAAAGAGCACCTGCAGGAAGCAAAAGAACATTCAACAAAGAGATAGAGATTCAAAAAAAAAAAAAAAAAAAAAAAAAAAAACACCAAACGGAAATCCTTGAAATGAAGGAAACAATAAACCAAATAAAAAACTCAATGGAAAGCATCACCAAAAGATTAGACCACTTGGAAGACAGAACCTCAGACAATGAAGACAAAATATTTAATCTGGAAAATAAAGTTGCTCAAACAGAGAAGATGGTAAGAAATCATGAACAGAATCTCCAAGAACTATGGGACATCATGAAAAGACCAAATTTAAGAATTATTGGGATTGAGGAAGGCACAGAGATACAAACCAAAGGAATGAACAACCTATTCAATGAAATAATAGCAGAAAATTTCCCAAACCTGAAGAATGAAATGGAAAATCAAATACAAGAGGCTTACAGAACACCAAATGCACAGAATCACAACAGATCCACACCAAGGCACATTATAATGAAAATGCCTAACATTCAAAATAAAGATAGGATTTTGAAGGTCGCAAGAGAAAAGCATCAGATTACATATCGGGGGAGACCAATACGGATAGCAGCCAACTTCTCAACCCAGACTCTAAAAGGTAGAAGGGCCTGGACCAACATATTTCAAGCTCTGAAAGACATGGTTGCCAACCAAGAATCCTGTACCCAGCAAAACTAACCTTCAGATTTGAAGATGAAATAAAATCCTTCCATGATAAACAAAAGTTAAAAGAATTTACAAATAGAAAGCCTGTGCTAAAGAATGTTCTCAACAAAATATTCCATGAGGAGGAAATGAAAAACAACAATGGAGGTCAGCAAAGGGAGGAACTACCTTAGAGAAAAACCACTCAAAGGAGAAACCAAGCCAACTTAAAAGTCAAAAATAAGACAAATGACTGGGAATACAAATCATATCTCAATAATAACCCTGAACGTTAATGGCCTAAACTCATCAATCAAAAGACACAGACTGACAGAATGGATTAAAAAGAAAGACCCAACAATATGCTGCCTGCAAGAGAGTCATCTCATAGAAAAAGACATCCACAGACTAAAGGTGAAAGGATGGGAAAAAACCTACCACGCACATGGACTCAGTAAAAAAGCGGAGGCTTCCATCCTTAGATAAAGTGGACTTCAAGCGAAAGTTAGTAAGAAGGGTTAAAGAAGGACATTTCATACTGCTTAAGGGAACCATAACTCAGGAAGACATAACGATGCTAAATATTTATGCCCCAAACAATGGTGCATCCCTGTACATCAAAGAAATCCTTCTCAATTTCAGGAATCACATAGACCACAGCACAATAATTCTGGGTCACTTTAACGCACTGCTGTCACCATTAGATAGATCTTCCAAACAAAATCCAACCAAAGAAACCATAGAACTCAATAACACAATCAATAACCTAGACTTAATAGACATATATAGAATATTCCATCCATCAACGAGCGGATTCACTTTCTTCTCAGCAGCACATGGAACCTTCTCGAAAATAGACCATATGTTATGCCACAAAGCAGCCCTTAGGAAATGCAAAAAAATAGAGATACTGCCTGTGTTCTATCAGATCATAATGGACTGAGAGTAGAAATCAATGACAAAGTAAAAAAAGGAAATTACTCCAACACCTGGAGACTAAATAATATGCTATTGAATGAAACATGGATAACAAAAACCATCAGGGAGGAGATTAAAAAATTCTTAGATGTCAATGAGAATGATGATACAACATATCAAAACCCCTATATAATTCTTACCAAGGCTTGTTTCTTATTCTTATTTAATCTTTAGTGACTATGTTAGATGATTTACACGTGTTCTGTTCTACCTAAACTGAACCGAAAGAGTGTATCATAACTTTTACCCAACATTAAAATTGACTCCAGAAACAGTGATTTCTCTAGAGAACCACTAAAAGTTGGTTTCCTACTACCTTCAAATTGAGTGTGAACTTATTTGTATTATTAGGCACGAATTCTTAGAGTACACAATTGTGTCTAACTTTCTTCTGTAATCTTGGTTCCTAATACCATGTCTGGAATGTAGGAAATATTCAATGATTGATAATTATTATGAGCCCGAGATTCCTGAAGTCAAGATCTATTGATGGTTTCTATAAAACCAAGCTACATCAGTAGAAAAGATATAAAATCTTTCATTTATATGGTGTTTCCAAAGAATAAATATTTTCCAATTGGAAATATTTTTCATCTTTTTCAATGATTTTTAGGAATGAATCTTCATATAAGAAAAAGTAGTTATGACAGAAACTCAGTCACATATTTTAGGAAAAAACAAATATCTTTTTCAGTAGTAACTAGTAGCAATCTATCCTTCACTTTGTTGGTAATGATGTTGAAATATAAATGTATAGAAATGAGTTTTCTTAGCTGTGGTAGATAACCCATCCTTTAGACTTGGAAGTGCAAGGAGGGCCAAATTGACTAAAATGAAAATTAAGATAAGTTTTTGTTCTTTATTCTTTTTTTCCAAACACTTGGATAGTTAAAATAGAAAATTAAGAATTCAGTGTTCAACGTCTACTTTTGTGGTTAGCAGAGAGTCAGCTTCATGGCTTTCTGATCATAGAAGACAGATCAGCTTCTCTAAACTCACTTCCCTTTTTTCTGCTCTTAAATTCCTAAAACAACTATGAAAGTGTAGCTAGAAAGTATAGTGCTACTCCAATCTGTGTATAGGTAGGGAAAAAAGAGATTTTTCTGTCACAGATATCTGTTGGAGAAAAACAAATGCTAATATGGTCAAAATGTAATTAAGTTTACAAACTCAAAACTCTTGAAAGCTTAACAGAAACTCAAGAAGAACAGAGGGGGACCTTGCTTCCTGATTTCACATCCAAGTGGCAGGTATTGTTCAGACTCCGGGTCTTGCTTGTCTCTGGCCCAGGCTCCTTGATCTCTCATAGATTTAAGAAGCTCTAAGATGCACCTCTCTTTATTTAAAGCGGGGTGGAGATGTGTGAATATTCTGAGACACATGAATACAGAAAACAGGTAGGACAAGAGAGGCTTTCTCATCAATGGCTATTTCTGTAAGATAGACATCATTTGCCTACACTGAGGAGAAGAGCAGAGACTGATGTGAATCATTCCACATGGGTCTGCTTAAACTGCAGGGAGGTGCCCTTCCCTTAAGCCCACATACAAGAGCCTAGAAAATGGGTATGAAGGATGAATGGCTTTATCTGCTGTCAGTTCGAAGATCTGCTAACCCAGCAGCTGGTGTCTCTGTGTAAATATGATGACAAGAAGGGGAGAGATTCATATGGCACACATAATGAAGCACTTCTGTTTTACTTTCTTACTCTTACAAAATCAAAGTCCGCACAAGAATAAGATGGTAGGACTGAAATCCACTTGAACTTGACATTTTGTTTAGTCACTTTTTAGGAGGAGGGTGATTGTAAGCAGAGGGGGAATGTGGGATGAGGGCAGACAGGACCGAATGCTGCCAGATACAATTTAATGCAGCCACTAGACAAGACAACCAAGAGGAAATGAAAAACTGAGCCAAACCCTTTCTTTCATTGGAAAGAAGAAGACCTCAGTTACCACTAGCAAGAGGGGGGCCTGGTATGATGGAAAAGTCACAGAAGCTGGCGTCAGAGGACCTGAGAATGTCATTTACCAGCATAAGTTCTCAGATAAGCCCCATCACATCTCCCTGAATGAATGTGTCTACCCAACCCAACTCAAGACAAGGATAGATATACTCTTAGCAGTAACAATTTCACTGGGTTTGTTACAGCAGATTGCTGGGGTCCAGCCCTAGGAGGGGTCGGGGATCCGAGGTGGATGGGAGGCATCGGTGCAGTGGAGAAACAGCACACAGAGACACCAAGTGTTCTGAGGCTGAATCTGTCTTTATTTTTTCTGCCAGTCTTTTTATAGATATTTTTCTTTAGTAATGATTATATCATTTTTGTTAGTTTAAAACAAGAAAAACCTTCAAAAGTACAATCTGTGCTTCTTCTCAAAGTACACATTCTCTCTGTCTGACAGTCCAGACCCAAACAACCTTATTTCCCAGCTAGATTAAAAACAACCTTGTCAAGAAAAAAAAAAAAAAAAAAAAAAAAAAAAAAAAAAAGAAAAACCTTGTCTCCCAGCTAACCTGAAACAAACTTGTCTCCCAGCTAAACTGAGGGCACCATGATCTGGCAGGCTTTAACCTTCAGAACAAACATGTTACTAGATTTTCTGAGAAACTAACCCCACCATGAACTCCAGTGTTTAACAGTGAAAAGCTTTTACTATTATTAAGGGCAAAGAAATCAACTTATAATTAATATTTAGTCTATTCTAACTCATATAATGGTGGACTACAATCTTATTCTGATTCTCAAAGAATTAGACTAAACATAGGAAAAGCACAAATTATATTTATAACTAACCCAAATATTTTTATTATGTGAAGTATCTCTAGAATTAACTATTAAACCTAGGAAAGCAACAAAGGCTAAACACCGCATCCAAGCTCAGAGGAATGTCTCTTTATTCATCTATTATTTTTCTAAAGCAATCAGTCTCCTTTAAACTCAAGCACAGTCACAATTGTTTATTTTTGTCTATTTTATCTATGTATTATTGCTAAATTTTCATTGTGCACTGTTTTGTGTCCCAACACAGTAAAACCTTCCCAATGTTTTTCCAGTAAGTTTCTAATGATATATTGATTATTAATATTAAAAAGCAACTACACAGGAGACATGCCACGCCTATGGCCCCCAAGAGGGAGAACGATCAACAGAACCGTGTCAAGTGTTGAGTCCTCTACTCCAACAGAGCCATGTCAAATGTTGGAGTGGCAGGGTATAGACGTGGCAGTAGATGAGTAAAGTTAATTGTGAAAACGACTTCATCTTACTTACTATTCACCATCCCAAACTATAATCATTACCCTCAAACCTTCTTCTAAGTGTATCCATACTAATATCTTCTATTCTCATTGCAATTAGTTTACTATCTGCTTGCTCACCATGGGTCTAGCTAGTTGCAGGGCAACTGAGATGACCAACCTGGAACATAGAGTGGGCAGACAGGAGGGGATTTTAAGTACCTTGGGCAAGACAGTGTGATGGGTATTAATTTTTGCTCAACCTACTTTGCAGTGCTTATTAGTTGGCTCCTTCTGCTTTATGTGCATCTACTTAGCACTTTTCCACATTAGTGCTTCTCTAAGTCATGATCCTGACCCATGACTGTGTAGGGTGTATAATGTGACTGAGCTACTGCATACTTTCTCACTTCCTGGGAGTCATTTAAAATGGGCCATATTCATGCAGAACCAAAAAAACCCTACTTTTTTTTTTTTTTTTTTTTAGCACCACTGAACCTAAGAAGCTATTGATTTCCCTTAGCTGAGCTTCGAAAACATGAGTAGCTAAAACATTTTCATTTTTTTTTCCTGGATGCAATAATGATTGATGATTTCAGTCCACTGAAACAAGACATAGCCACTATAGTAAGAATTAGTCCCAGAACATGACCAAGGACATTATTACTAAGTATCTGAGATGGGAGGGGAAATAAGAAAAGAAAATATTAGTAGAAAGAAAGGTCATTAGTGAGAACCTACAGTTCACTTTCAGGATTTGATACAGAAATTTGCAATTAAATTACATGGATGTGGTGCTACTTAAGAAATTGATAACCCATACATATAACAGCAAGATTTGGCATGTGACAATGATCTCTATGTCTTATATAGAGAGATGTCAATGAACTCTAAGTTATTCAGTTACAGCCTAAAAGAAAAGCAATTAATACACATATTTCTCTAGGTTCATTTCCTCTTAAGAACCTAAGGCCACACACACACACAAAAATGGTATCTTCGCACTTTGCAAAGCAATTTTGTCTTTGTCTTCTTATTTTGTAGAGTAACTTCATCCCTTTTATCTTATTGTTTTTTTCTTTCAAAAAACATTTATTTTTCCAAGTTTTGCAGCAAATGGATTATATGTTATTATAAAAGATTTGAATGAGTCAATTCACTTATTCCAAATTAAACTGCAATTATTGTTTAAAAGAAAAAAAAGTACCTAAGGCCACATTTATAAAGGCACATTATGCCACCATGTACTGTCACATTAGGTTCATAATATTTTTTCCTTGATTTTATAAAGAGTTAGAATATCTACATCTATCTAGAATATCTAAAACTGTCAAATTGGGAAATCAGACCTGGGAATATCTAACTTGGAGTATTTTCAAAGGTGATTTAAACATTTTAAAAAGAAAATGAGTGAAATCAGTCTATAATATTAGTATATTGTGAACATAATTAATCCCTGACATTGCTCAAGTCAGCCAACTTCTCATACTTACCCTGTGTATACACATGATTACACTACTGGTGTGAATCTACATCAAGTGCAACCATAGAAATGAAAAGTTGTATCCCATTTGTGACAGTGAGTCAAAACACAGTCTGTAAAAATAAAAATAAATAAAATAAAGTATGAGAGGGAAAAAAAAAGAATTTGTTGAAGACAGAGGAGTAGTTCATTGGGTAGCACATTGGGAAATTCTCTGAGGTCACAGGTAAACAAATATGATTGAGAAATTCCTGTCGATCTGCTGACCACCTTGGCTGTGAGTAGATTCCATGACATTAGGAAATCTTAGGCCTGATTTTGTGGCTCCAGTCTTGCCACAGGGAATCAGAATCAGCCTCCTGATATTTCCTGGTATACATAGTGTGGCCTGTAGTCAATAAGTGTGAAAACAGTGAATATTTCTTACTGATTTGAAGTTAGTGCAAAAGCTAGAATGTTGGTCGGTGAGTTTAGGTTGCTATGTGGTCAGTCATATTTATGTTACTCTAACAAATAACAGTTAATTAACTGAAAAAGAGGAAAGGTTTATTTTGGCTCACAGTTTTGGAGATTTCAGTCCATGATTGATTGGCTTTGGGCCGGTGGCAAGGAAATCCATCATGGTGGAAGCACAGAGCAGAGCAAGCTGCTTACCTCATGGTGGCCAGGAAACAAAGAGAGAGGAAGGGGCTGGGGTTGCAGTGTCCCTTTCCTCTGTCCTGCGCTGGGTCCTGCTTCTTAAAGCACATCTTAATAGCACCTCAGGTTGTTAACCAAGTTCCTAACACAAGGGCCTTTGGGAGACACCTATCCCAACCATAGTGCTACGCCAAACCCTGTTGTAAACTTTAAATGTATAACTGATTTAATCTTTACAATATTCCCATACTATTATTTTTTAATTTGTAAAAAACCTCAGTGGCCTGGCATGGTGACACACACCTGTAATCCCAGGAGGATCTTAAGTGCAAGGCCAACCTGAGCAAATTAGTAAGTCCCTGTGTCAAAAGAAAAAGGGCCAGGATGTGATATAGCACACTTGGGTTCAATCCCTAGTACCATAAGAAAAAAAAAGAAAACAGAAAACTTAGTTGAGGGAAAGAACAATAGCTTGTTTCCACCTTATCACAGGAACAGCATCATTTGCCAGGAGAGAAGGCAAGTCTAGGATGACACAATAAGCTACAGAGTCAGAAAATAAGTGACAGTCACAATGGGTGTGGGCAAATAAATGGCCAATGGTAAGTTTCCAAGAAGAAAAATATAAAGAACAGTACACTGCTAGAGAATTTGAAAAGTAGCCCAAGAATACCAGAATTTCATCAAAATGGAGGATTTTTCTTGTGGGCAGATAGATTCTCTTTAGAGAAGTTTCTCCAGGACCTCCCTGTCTTTTCTCCCTGTCTTCTCCATTAAGAAATTATCCTGAAATAAAAACAACCCATGTGGTCCTCGTTTTTGAAAAGGTCAATTATATTCATTTTCTCTACAAATAAATATATAGCTACAGAGGAGTCATTAAGTTTTCTTTATAGAAAATGAATTCCCTTGTCCTTGCCAGGCAGTAAAAGAAATTCTGAGGCATTAAGAGTGTGACAGGCAGGAATTGGGACCCCATGATTTGCATCCTAGTGCTGGGATTTGTGAATATGTCACATTATGTTGAATGTGTTGAATTAGGAAGTTACAGTTGCACAAAAAATTATCTAAAAAGGGGCAGGAGAGATACAAAGTGTGAGAGGAATTCTACACATTCCTGGGGACTTGGAACCTGGAGGTAGCAAGCCAGGAGCCAACGGATATGGGCAGCCCTTAGAAGTTGCAAACAACACTTAGCTGCCAGCAGCATGAAAAGTTGACGTCAGTCCTATCACTGTAAGGAACTGAATTCTGGCAATAACTCCAAAAAGCAAGGAAATGGTGATGATTAAGTATGAACCTGAACCACACGAAGTGGGGTGGGCATGAGAGTGGTGCAAACAGTGGACATAGTATGTACAAAGGCTTAGACTGCCATCAGCTTCTCTGCTTAAACCCTCACCAGTCATCCTCTGCATAGCAGCCTTAGTGGTACAATTCCTATTCCATTTTGCTAAGATAAGAATTAAAGTTTGACAGTCTAAGTTAAGGTTCACTTTTATCTTAATATATTGCATAAAAATATCAGATCCACCCAGACGAAAAGTTATCTTTGACTTCTGAAGTACAAGAAAACAAATCTATATCATATCCAATATATTGATATCTATTTTTTTAAATTTTCAGTGCTGGGGATTGAATGCGGGGCCTTGTGCTTGCAAGACAAGCACTCTACCAACTGAGCTATCTTCCCAGCCCTGATATCTTTTTTTGAACAATAAGAACATCTTATTGTTTAATCTTACCCTCATCATGTAGCTATATTGTAAATCAGTAAAGAGCTATGCACTTGAAAGATGAGCAAAAGTTACACATATATATTGGATATGCTGTTTGGTTTTTTTTTTTTTTTTTTTTTTTTTAAGAAAAGCTATTGGAAATCCCAGAAAGAAAAAGAATATCCCTTATCAGCCACAGTGGCAGTGGTGCACACCTGCAATCCCAGCAACTTGCCCAGCTGAGGCGAAAAGAGTACACCTTGTACTCTCATTCTGTTCAGACAATTGAAGAGTTAGATTGACAGAAACAAACTTCCTTCTCCTGGGAAAAACCCAGTCATGCTCCTTCTGCCCAACTAATTTGAGTATGCCATGCTCTGAGTCAGAGAGCAGTCTTGTGCCCTCAGCAGAGTCCTCTGATTAGCTAAAAAGAACTGTCTTTTCAAAACATGATCTTAGAAAACCACCGGTTCTGCCCGTGACATGGTGGGAAAGCCCAGAATACCGTTTTAATGCAACAGGGCGTATAAACCTGCATTTATATCTAGGGAGAGAGGGCGAGAGAGGGTGGCTGTAGTTTGGGACAGGAAGTAAAAAAGAAGGCAAAGGAGATGTGATTTTTGTGCATGGAAAGTGGTTACATGCTTAGGGAAGGATTCTACCAGTGTGAAGAGGAGCAATAGACAAATTATTCCCTTGGGGATCTGAAGACTTTTCTGACAAGGCAAATGATGCACTGGCCTTCTTCTTTTCTTTTCGGAGTTTCATCAGGTCAGTCTTGGTCCTACTGCCTTGACTTCTCGAAGCCAAACTCCTGTGGAGCCTTCTCATATGCCTATTATCACTCAAGGGCATTTTAGCGTGAAGTGCTCCAGTGTTATTCCCTAGTGACTATCACATGCACCCAAGATGAAAGAGATACAAGGAAAGAGGGATGTCTCCTCCTTGCTGGTAAACGGATCCTAATTCCTAAAGAGTTCATCTAAAGCGATTTGAAATAATGAGTATTGATCATTTCTCACCACAAAGAAGCTACTTGTGTACCAAGCTTCTATTTGCAGATTATTAACTTAGAAAGTGTGTGTTCAGTCATCATTCATCAACCATGACTAAGCAACATATTTAAAAGTGAACTGAAAAAAGAAAAAGGGGTGGTGGGGGGGATGGGAAGCATGAAAACTAAAAGCAAACCAAAGGTGGGGGTGGATGGGTGGGGGAAGACTCAAACACAAAGGAGCAAAAAAAAAATCTCTTCAAGATTCATCTCTTTTTTCCAAAGGAAATCAATGTCTCCTCCTTATGTAGATTTTCTTTTATTTTAAAGAGCATGTTATTACAGGTAATGTCATAGTTCTTAAAATGTACTGATTTAGTTTCAGAATCATCATGAGTAACAAAAATTTTTAAATAAATCTAAAGTATATACTAAAAATAAAAAAGGGTAATTCTGGTTCTTCTATTTATTAGCATTTGGATAGTCGCCATCATTTGCTGTATCTAAGTGAATTTTAATTTATCTAGCCTTCTTTATTACCATTCAGATGATTTCCCCCCTTTTTCATGAAATTAAATAACATCTATGTCATCTATATGTATTGATGACTATCAAATTTATTTATCTGACTCAGATGTCTCTAATCAGAGACTTGTGCTTTATATTTTTGAAGTTTTTTTTTTTTGGTACTGGGGATTGAGCTCAGAGGTACTTGACCCCTGAGCCACATCCCCAGCCCTATTTTGTATTTTATTTAGAGACAGGGTCTCACTGAGTTGCTTAGTCCCTCACTTTTGCTGATGCTAGCTTTGAATTGGAATCCTCCTGCCTCAGCCTCCTGAACTGCTGGGATTATAGGCGTGCACCACAGTGCCTGGCTATTTTTGGAGTTTTTAATTGCAATTTCAAACTTAGTACCAAGCTCAACTCTTGGTATTTTTCACTCCAAACCTTGAGAAATTATAACTTTCTCAAAAAATTGTATTGTTTTCTTTCCAAATTTAAAGTTAAAACCTTGGGGCTTGTCTTGACTTCTCTTTCCTTTCTCACCCGTTATTTTCATACCCAATATGTGGGCAAGTTGTGTTGTTCTAGCTTCAAAATAAGCCTGAACCCCATCTTTCTTTCTGTCCCTACTGTGGAGACCCTGATCTAAGTCACCCCAGTTTCCCACCTGGACCAGCCACCTAAGTGGTCCCCCTCCCTTATTCCTTAGGGCATGTTAGCAACCTTTGTGATATTTAAAAATTCAAATAGTTACACTTTCACTCTCCTATAAACCCTCTGTGAAGTTCCCTTTGCACTTGGGATTATATGCAAACTCCTTCCCTGCTCTGTAAGCCCTGTGTGATCTCCATCTTCTCTATTTCCTCTTATGAACTATTCCAGTTACACCAAAAACAAGCAAAAACCAAAACAACTTTTTCCATTGATATTTCACATTTCTTGTTCTCCCAGATTAACTAAATTAATCTGGGAATTAACCAGGAAAGCTAGTTCCTGACTCTCATTTAGGATTCAGTTTCAATGACACCTCTTTAGGGAAGCCTTCCCTAACTACTTTATTTAATATAAGTCTCCTCACTGGTCATTTTTACTCCTTCTCCTTGGTCATCAACATTGTAATAACGATCTATAATTATTTCATATTTGATTCTGTTTATTTCACAGTTGTGTAAACTCCTTAAAGGCAGGGATGCCCCCTCTCCTTATTACCATTGAACCAAAAGACTTAGTAATAAATAACAAGTACTCAATAAACATCTATTAATAAGTGATAATAGCACCCTTACTTTATACCAAAGTCATTTAGTTTGATTTCTTTCAGCACAGTAATTTTGGTCTGACTACTCCAACATCTGTACATTTACATTTTTACTATGTTATGTTTATATAGGCACACATATCCATCTCTTGATTATGGCACTAAAGAATTTGTAAAATTGTCTAAAAAAGATTTTATAAACACATAGACATTTAATTAGCATTGAAATCTGATGAGTAATACTAGTTTTGGGTTTGAACATGCAATCTGCTCCTACTTTCACATTCTGGGCAAGGTATGCTTATTTAGGATGACTGTCACTGAAAATAAGACAGATATGTGTATATACACACACATATATATGCTGGGAATTGAACGACTGAGTTATAATCCCAGTTCTTTTTATTTTATTTTACTTTTTTGAGACAGGGTCTTGATAAATTGCTAAGGTAGGTCTTGAACTTGGCAACTTTCCTGCCTCAGCTTTCCAAGTTGCTGGGATTATACGTGCATGCCACTATGCCTGGAAAATAAAACATAATTCTTGTTCCCAAGGTTTAATTGGGGATTCAGACCAATAGCGAGCAACTGTAAGGGAGTTAAAACTGTGAAGAGGCCAGGCACAATGTTGCAGGCCTGTAATCCCAGCAGCTCCGGAGGCTGACGCAGGAGAATCCCAAGTTCAAAGCCAGCCTCAGCTAAAGCGAGGCACTAAGCAACTCTGTGAGACCCTGTCTCTAAATAAAATACAAAATAGGGCTGGGGATGTGGCTCAGTGGTCGAGTGCCCCTGAGTTCAATCCTTGGTACCAAAACCAACCCCCCAAAAACAAAAACAAAAAAACTGTGAGGGGCAGGTTTATTAGTTTTCTATTGCTGTGGGACAAAGTACCATGAATTTAGTGGCTTAAAACAACACAGATTTATTCTCTTCTAGTTCTGTAGGCTGGTACTCCAAAATCAGTTTCACTGGGCTAAAGTCAAGGTGTTTGCAGGACTGGTTGCTTCTGGAGGTTCTGAGCAGGAGGATCAGGTAGTCCTTCCCAGCTTCTACAGCTGACTTACTTGCATTTCTTTGCTCTTGCTGGCTTCCTCTATCTTAAAAATAGCAGCACATCTTCTTCAAATCTCCTTGCTTCCTTGCTCACCTGCTGTATTTCTTTTGTGATAACATCTTTCTCCCTCTGTAAGGATGTTTGTGATTATTTTTCGAGTCCACTCCCAAGATCCAGGATAATCTCCCTAATTTGAGATTCTCCACTTCATCATATCTGCAAAAATGTCTTTTGCCATATAAGGTAATATTCACAGGTTCGAGGAATTAGGGTTTGGGCATCTTTGTTGTTGGCTATTGTTTAGCAATAGGTAAAGAACAAGAACTAGGCCTATGGAAGAGACCAATGACTCAGGGTCAGGCAAGGATCAATGGTAGATTTCAAAGATGAGACCTTTCAGAAAAGTTGAGAATAGCCTGAAAGGGAAAGGGGAAAAGGGTCTTATTAAAGCAGCAGGAATCAGAGAAGACATGCCCACAGGGTAGCTGAGGTTAGGTGGACTGCTGATAGCTCAAGTGAACTAAATTCAACCAAAGGATTTGGAGAAAGGAGAGAAAGGACAAGAGAGAGGAAAGCAGATTTTGGAGGCCTTGATGGCCTGGGGCAATGGAAATCCATCAAAGGATGGTAAAAGGGGAAGAAGCAGACTACACACCATTATTCTTGGTTCCTGTGTGAAAAAATGTATTGAGGAACAGAGTAATTAGTCATACAGATTCAACAAAGACTTTTGAACTACTAGGATAAGCTAGGTTATAAAATACTTAGAATAAAACAGACATGGTTCCCACTTACCCTTATGGAATTTGTTTATTGGAGATAAAGCAAATAGAAAATAAATAATCAAATCAGATATTTACCCTTTGGGATACCATACAAAAGGAATGCATAGAGCTGAGAGTCACTGGGAACCCACTTAGATATAGTGACCAGGGAAGGCCTTTCAGAGGAAGTGTGAGCTGAGATTTTGAAGGTAAGAGGAACCAAAAGATTCATTTCATAAAAGACCACATTTTGAAAGAGGGTGCCAGTGAGCCCTGGAGGAGCCTGCAAAGAGGGGGATGTGACACGAGGTGAGAGAGTGGCATGCTCATATCTTGTAGATTTCTTTTGCCCTCAGCATGAAGACAAGGTACTGAAGAGTTTAAGCCAGAGTATTTATGTGGCTTGGGAGTATTTACTTTTTAACTACCAGATGATAATTATCTGGGAAAGAGAAGCTGTTGATTGATCTGCAGTATGTCATTGCAATGGGGATGGGAAAAGTTGTCAGGCTGTAGATACATTTTGGAGGTGGAATTGGCAGGACTTGAGATTAAGTGGGTATGAATGGTGAGGACCTTGAGAGTAGAGGAAGAGGAAGCAGAGGGAAGGAAGAAACCAATCTTATCAGTAGAGGGTTGTATTAGTTATTGAGAAAAGAAACAGGGAAGGAAATCGAGTTTAGTGTGTGTGTCGCAGTAAGGAATGAAGAGGTCAGGTTTGGAATGTGGAATTTCCTGTGGAGCAGTCAAGAGGGCTGGGCTGGTAGGAGGTGAATCTCGAGTTTAGGAGAACAAGCTGACTTTGGAGTCATGGATGTCTAGGTGATAGCTAAGACCATGGAGGGGGATGAGGTGGATCAGAGAAGTGGCAAATGGTAAGGAGAGTAGGAACATGAGAAGGCCCAGACTGAAACTTGAGTAAGTCCAGTACCTGAAGCACTTGACCAGAACAGGACCAAGACAGGAGAAAAACCAGGGATGTGTAGTGCCACAAATGGTAAGAGAAGTATTAGCAAAGGAAGAGTGATAGGAGAAGGACCGAAATGCTTCCCCTGGGCTTAGAAACTAGGAGGATATGTTCATAATTTGGGGCAAGAATAATTTCAGGGGAGTGGTTCAGATAGAAACCAGATTAAATGGCTGTGGAATGAGTAGGGACAGATAGGGAGGTGTGAAGTGAGAATTGCCATAGTCAGTTGCAAATTGGTGCAGCCACTCTGGAAAGCAGTATGGAGATTCCTCAGAAAACTTGGAATGAACCTAACATTTGACCCAGCTATCCCATTCCTCAGTTTATATCCAGAGGACTTAAAATCAGCATACTACAGTGATGCAGCCACATCAATGTTCACAGCAGCTCAATTCACAATAGCTATATTGTGGAACCAACTGAGATGCCTTCAACTGATGAATGGATAAAGAAACTGTGGTATGTATACACAATGGGATATTACTTAGCCATAAAGAAGGATAAAATTATGGCATTTGCTGGTAAATGGATGGAGTTAGAAAATATGTTAAGTGAAATAGGCCAAGCACAAAAAAACAATGGCTGAATGTTTTCTCTGATAAGTGGATGAGGATGCATAACGAGGGGGTGGTGGGGTGGGGGAAGAGAAGAATGAAGAGACTTTGGATGGTGTAGAGGAAAATGGGGTGGGAGGGGTGTGGGAAGGAAAGATAATAGAATGAGACACACAGTATTACTGTATGTACATGTATGATTGCATGAATGGTGTGAATCTACATTGTGTACAACCAAATGAAAAGTTGTACCCCGTTTGTGTATAATGAATCAAAATGCAGTCTGTAAAAATAATAAAAAAAATTAAATAAAAAAAAAAGAAGTCTGACCATAATTCAGTCAGGTATTGTTGAGAGTTTAAATTGATACAGACTTTTAGGAGAGAATTTGTCAATATTCATTGACATTTAAAGTGTTATACTCTTTGGCCCAACAAGTTCAATTTCTAGACATGTGCCATAATACTTTAAAATTGTATATACATACCTGCTCATACTGTTTCTAATAGCAGAAACTGGGGAAAATAATATATCCACTAATAGGAAATAGATTAAATACTTGGTACATCTATATAATGAGGTAACATAGAGGTTTAATGTATGATGCAAATTACGTGTCCTGATGTGTAAATATTTAAGAAGCAAATTCCAGAACAGAATGTGTAATTAATTTACGGAAAACCAAAAAGTGGAAAGCCCAATCCACTTAAATTGTGGTTGTTTGGTGGGGTTACTCTCACTTTGTGTTTTTCATATAACTGTAAAATTTTTACCTTTTACTTCAGAAAGATGTGGGGGCTTGGGGGAGGAGAAGTCTGGCTGTGGTAGGAAAGAAAGAGGAGATAGAAAAAGATAAAACTTTATGATGAGGAGGAAGAGGAGGAGGGAGGCCTGAGCAGGTCTGTGTCACTGGAAAGAGCCTGTGGTTAGAGGGAAAAGCACTGAACAAGCAGGCAGAGAAACACAGAAACAAAGGCTGAGCCAGCACGGGTCACGCACCCCTATAATCCCAGCAGCTTGGGAGGATGAGGCAGGAGAATTGTGAGTTCAAAGCCAGCCTTGCAACTTAGTGAGACCCTTTCTCAAAATAAAAAATAAAATGGACTATGGATGTAGCTCAGTGGTTAAGAACAAAAAAGAAGCAAAGGCTGATTCTTAGCAAGTGAAGAGGTACTTCTGCCGGCATATGAGAGAATAAGGAGTCAAAAATCTGTTTTTTGATTCAGTTAACAAGAATTATGTGAGTTCTTGTTATTTGTCAGGAAGGTCATCTTATGGTATACTCAAATACTTAAAATTTTTACGTTGTTTCAAAATTTCTGTTGTTTTAAGCCAGTATTTCTTAAGGTATTACCCAGAGATCTCCTGTGAACTTTCAAGGGGTCCATGAGGTCAGACTTGTCTTCACAACAGTTCTAAGATGTTGGATGTTGCATTTCTCACTCTCAGTCTCTCACAGATGGAAAATGGAGAGTTTTCCATGGGCTGAAAGACTTGTGATTTTGCAGCAGATTGAACGCTGAGATGAGAACCCACCTTGCTTCTACTGTTTCTTTCTTTCTCTTTTTTACCTTTTTTCTTTTGCAGTGCTGGGGATTGAACCCAGGGGCCTCACACTTGCTGGGCAAGTGCTCTATATTAAGCCACATTCCTACCTCTGCTTATCTTCTTTAAAGAGATCTGCAAACAAAACAAAACAAAAACAACAACAACAACAAAAAACACTCCTGCCCTTCTCACCATTATTCTTTTCATTTTGGAAGATCCAGTTATTTTTCAGAAAGATGTATTACCATGTAATGAGTATTTCAATGTTACTTTTAAATGAATTCATATATTTTTAATTTCTGAGTCTAGAATTTCTGCTGTAGTAAATATGGTCAGAGATAACCCACAACAGCCGAAACCCTTTTGGCTCCTCAGTGATTCTTAAACCACGTCACAGTGAACATCACTGTGGCTTCATGTTTATACATATCTTTGATTATCTCCTTAGAATAAATTCGTGAATGTCGAATTGAAGGATCAAAAATTTGCAAAGGCCTAAGGAGACAGGACAGCTAAATGTAAGCTATTATAATGGATGGGATCCTTGAGAAGAAGGATATTAGGCAAAAACTCAGGAAATCTGAATCAAATATGAAAAGATAATAACGGTGTATCAATATCAGTTCATTAATTATAATAAATGCCATACTGTTATAAGGTTTTTGGCAAGAAGAAAAACTATGTTCAAGGTAAGGGGAATTCTCTATACCCTCTGTACTAGCTTTTAAATTTTTCTGGAAGCTATAGATTATTCTAAAACAAAGTCTATTTTAAAAAATGAAGTGCCTCAGAGTCCTAGGGCTGTCGTTAACAGCTCATTACAATCTTGGTGACCTTAACCAACAGATACTTATTTTCATAGTTCTACAGGTGGCCTTCAGGGTCACGCTGCTCTGTCCACAGGCAATCCTGTTTTGCTTCTTCTGGCTTCTGGTGGCTCCAGGCTTGTGCCTGCATCACTGTAGTCTCTGATTGTGTCTCCACGAGGTCTTCCCTGTGTCTCCGTCTTCTCTCTATCCCTCATAAGGACGCTTCTCATTGGAGCTAGGGCCCACCACTAAATCCAGGATGGTCTCATCTTTAGATGCTTAATTTAATGATGTCTGCAAAGACTTTTTCAGATTAGGGTCACATTCAAAGGTTCTAGGGGTGAGGACTTTTAACATTTCTTTCTGGAGGCAACCATGCAACATACTACTTTATTTGCAAACAGTCAAAAAAGAGTCTACCAATCAATGCCGGAGAATTGTACAAACATAATAATCCTTATTTTAGAAGATACAACTGGGTCCATTTTTCTCACTGTACTTTGCCAGTTGGGGTCTGTCTTTGATAACCATTTCTGAAATTGGGATTGCATAACTGTGTGAAAGGTCTAAGAAGGGTGAGTAGGCTGTTAGAAATCGAGAATGACAAAAAAGACTGAAGAGACTTGTCCAATGTCTGCCTGGTTTCCTGATATATCTATACGCCAAGTCCTTGAAAATCTCTAGTACACAGAGGATGCTGAGTGAATATTGTTCATGAATGAATGATCTGTCCCCACCGCTGATTGGCAGGCCTGTATCTGTATGATTATGTATCTCTAGCTCTATCATCTTAGCTACTCTGTATGTATATTTTTTCCCTATCACTGGAGTATAGGCAACTTGAGAATAAAGGTTCACATCATGATTCTTTTTTCTAGTCCAGATAGTCCCAGTCACAGAAAATTCTACACAGGGGTCTGATCAAGACAGACCAATTCTAATGTAGTCAGTGACTGATTTTTCTGTCTCTCTGTCAGTCCTACTCCCACTCCTCCCTCTTTCCCTTGATTAAAACAATTGTTTCTTTTAGTGTAAAAAACACAATGCTGGGGGCATGATAGCAGCTGCTTAAAGTGTATCATCTGGGATTCAGCCAATGAACGTAGAATCTATTTAGGAACAGGATATAAGAGTTGGGTAAGGCTATGGTGGTTAAAATCACTGTGGGCTCAGAAGAGGTCTTTCTAGACTCTGCAAATTACTAAAGCCTCAGTTTTCTCATCTATATGATCAGGATAATAAGGGTACCACCCACATAGTGTTGTTTTCAGAAAGAGATTCCATGATATTTGCAAAAATACTTGACTGGGTTAGTCTAATACTGAGCAAGCATTCAAAAATGATAGCTACTATATTAAGCAATTCCAGTTTTTATAAAAAAAAAAAAAAAACATCTTTTTGCTAATGACTTACATTTAAATCTCCGGTCTGGTGCCTTTCTGTGATCTCCAGACAACTGCCTACTTGTTCTTTCCATTGGTGTCTGAAAAAGCTTCTTGAATATATTGTATTTGTTCAAAACAAATCTATTCATTCCACTTCCCAAAACCAAATGAAATAAAAACAAAACTCTTTCCTACTCTTCTTCCATTTGCTAAATTACTCAAGTCAGTAGTCACCGTTAGTCCTCTTCTCTCATATCTAATCCTTTGCCATATTGTGTTGGTTCTAGCTCTGGACTACATATGGAATCTCTTCACATCTAAATGGCCCACTCCAGTCTAAGCATTTTAAATGGATTCTCACAGTCAACTCTTGACCCCACCCCTGCATTTTCCATGATGCATTAGAATAGAATTAAACTCCTTTCAGACCTAAACACACTTCACCTTTTGGGCTGTGTTTCTTTCTCCTATCATCTCTCACTATCTCCTCTGTCTTCCAACTTCACTGTCTGCTAATGTTCTATCACTGAAAGTCCTTTCCCTACTCCTCAGCATGGTTGTCCCATTATCCTCCATAGTGATGCATTGTAGTGTCCCCTTCAGAGAGAGGTGTTCCCTACCATCCCACGCAAATTCCTTCTTTGCACCTCACAAGTGAATTCTATCAAGAGTATTTGCTTGTTTCATTTCTAGTTCTACAATCTATAATTATCTTGTTTTGCTTGTTAATAGATCACTGTTCCACTCAGCTGGGAAAAGGTGATTTTTTTTGAGGGTGGAGACCTCTTCAAGATGGCATTAAATACTTAGAGAGGCCTTAAGCAACTCAGCAAGACCCTGTTTCTAAATATAAAAAAGGACTGGGGATGTGGCTTAATGGTTAAGTGTCCCTGGGTTCAATCTCTGGTATGAAAAACAGAAACCAACCAACCAAACAAAAAAATATGGTATTACATGAAAAAGACAAGTTGTGGTACCTTGTGAAGCAAACAGTTATGTTCCAAATTTTCAAAAATGCCCAATTTTATATAATCAGTATATGGTCAAACACAAAAATAAAAGATGTACATCTCTGTTGAAAATGTTTTCCTCTTCCTTTTATTGCATTATTTTAATTTGGATTCAGCATCTTAGAAAACTTTTAGTTGTAAGCATTTTCTCATCTTTTTGTAAAGCATATAAATCCTCCTGGAGAAAGGTCTTTAATCAGCTTTATTACCCAGAATTGTCTTAAAACCAGGAACCATTTCTTTGTAATGTCATCATCCAGGAAGACGCCCACCCCCCCACACCCCAGTTTGTGCTGAGGATTAGAGTCTAACTCTAGCAGGCTGCCTGATTTCAAGTTGCAATCTTCATTGCTTTTTAAAAAAAAATCATCTTTCCTTTGGACAAAGAAAATCAGCTAACACAACTGATCACCCCAATTACCAGGTAAAGTTATGATAAACTATGCATGATAGAGGAAAATAACAGGATTCCACTGCATGATATTATTTAAATCTAAGGGAGGAGACATTCCAATTGTGTTGGCAAGCCTATTAGGAGCATCATGTTTAGTGAAGGGTATCAAGCTTTCAGAGGTATACAGACCATCCCTCTTAAATAACCATTGAGGGAGGCAGGGATTATTCTAAAGCAGAAAAGCCAAATAAAACAAAACATCAGGAAGAGAGGAGTTGCCTAAAATACATATAAAGGGCTATCATATGGAAAAATCAGCTTTACTCCAAGAGTCCAGTCTTTCATGTTTACGCCAGTTTCTTCAGTATACCTTTCAACACAATCTGGTATCGCTTCTTGGGTTGTTCCTCCTACATCAACTCAGCTCCCTACTCTCCTCATTCATTCGACCCTTCTGAAGTTCTTCTCAAAGAATTTAGTTGTAGATTCTAATCTGATCTGAAGGCCATGTTTAACCAATCTTTCCAAAATGCAATACATGACTAAAATGTGGGAATTCAGGTTGGATGCCAAAGTAAAAATTGCCAATCAAACCTCAGTACAGACTATACATTCTGAAGACAGGCGTGGTGATCAGACATAAGAAAAATGGATTGATAAGCCTCAAGAGAAATTATGTTAAACACAATTCTACCTATAGTCATTCTTAAAACTATGGTCTTGGAATTGCCTAGAGGATTTGTTAAAACAGATTTGTGGACCTCACCTCTACTGAGAAGCCTTAATTTGAATTTCTAACATGCTTCAGTTATGCTAATGCAGCTGATCTGTGGACCACCCTTCCGGGCAGCACAGCCATGAAATACAAAGTCAAGGGTGCCATTTTCTAGACTAGTTAAGATCATCTGGCTGGGCATGGTGGAGTACACCTGTAATCCCAGCAACTCTGGAGACTGAAGTAGGAGGATTACAAGTTCTAGGACAGCCTCAGAAACTTAGCAAGGCCCTATCTCAAACAAACAAACAAACAAACAAACAAACAAACAAAACATTATCTTGTGTCATTGTCCTAGAGACTGAATCTTTTTTTAATTCATTCTATTTAGTTATACATGACAGCAGAATGCATTTAGATTCATTGTACACAAATGGAATGAAACTTTTTCATTTCTCTGGTTGTACATGATGTAGTTACACCATTTGTGCAATCATACATGTACAGAGGGTAATGAGGTCTGTCTCATTCCACCATCTTGGCCACCCCCACCTCCTCCCCTCCCTTCATTCCCCTCTGCCCAATTCAAAGTTCCTCCAACCCCACCCCCACCCCCGTTATGTATCAGCATCAACTTATCAGTGAAAACTTTGGCCTTTGGTTTTTTGGATTGGCTTCTCTTGCTTAGCATGATATTCTCTAACTCCATCCATTTACCTGCAAATGCTATAATTTCATTCTTCTTTAAAGCAGAGTAGTACTCCATTGTGTACTATATACCAGTTTCTTTATCCATTCATCTGTTGAAGGACATCTAGGTTGGTTCCACAATCTAGCTATTATGAATTGAGTTGCTGTAAACATTGATGTGGCTGTGTCACTGTAGTATGCTGATTGTAAGTCCTTTGGGTATGGGCCAAGGAGTGGGATAGCTGGTCAAATGGTGGGTTCATTCCACATTTTCTGAGGAATCTCCATACTGCTTTCCAGAGTGGTTGCACCAATTTGCAACTCCACCAGCAATATATGAGTGTACATTTTTCTCCACATCCTCACCAACACTATTGCTGCCTGTAGAAGAGCGAAGCAGGGGGTATGACAATACCAGACCTTCAACTATACTATATATATATCTATATCTATCTATCTATCTATCTATCTATCTATCTATCTATCTATATACTATATATATCTATATATACACTATATATACTATATACTATGTATATTACTATGTATTATACTATATATATATATATATATATATATATATATATATACTATAGTAACAAAAATGGCATGGTATTGGCACCAAAATAGACAGGTAGATCAATGGTACAGAATAAAGGACACGGACACAAACCCACATAAATACAGTTTTCTCATACTAGACAAAGGTGCCAAAAACATACAATGGAGAAAAGATAGTCTCTTCAACAAATGGCGCTGGCAAAACTGGAAATCCATATGCAGCAAAATGAAGCTAAACCCCTATCTCTCATCCTGCACAAAACTCAACTCAAAATGGATCAAGGACCTAGAAATTATATCAGAGATCCTGCACCAAATAGAAGAAAAAGTAGGTCCAAATTTTCATCACGTTGGCTTAGGACCAGACTTCCTTAATGTGACTCCAAAGCACAAGAAATAAAAGCAGGAATCAATAATTGGGATAGATTCAAACTAAAGAGCTTTTTCTCAGCAAGGAAAACAATCAACAATGTGAAGAGAGAGCCTACAGAGTGGGAGAAAATCTTTGCCACACACTTCACATAGAGCACTAATCTCCAAAATCTATAAAGAACTCAAAAAACTTTATACCAAGAATATAAATAACTCAATCAACAAATGGGCTAAGGAAATGAGAAGACACTTCATAGAAGATCTACAAGCAACCAACAGATATGTCAAAATATGTTCAACATCTCTAGTAATAAGAGAAATGCAAATCAAAAATACCCTAAGATTCCATCTCACCCCAGTTAGAATGTCTATTATCAACAATACAAGGTTTTCTTCATTTTCTTTCTTTAGTGTTCTGTAGTTTTCATTGTAGAGGTCTTTCACTTATTTTGTTAGATTGATTCCTAAGTATTTTATTTTTTTAGAGTCTATTGTGAATGGGGTAGTTTTCCTAATATCTCTTTCAAAGGATTCATCACTTATGAAGAGAAATGCATTAGATTTATGGGTGTTGATTTTATATCCTGCTACTTTGCCGAATTCATTTATGACTTCTAGAAGTTTTCTGGTGGAATTTTTTGAATCCTCTAAAAATAGAACCATGTTGTCTGCAAATAGTGATAGTTTGAGTTCTACTTTTCCTATTTGTATCCCTTTAATTTCTTTCATCTGTCTAACTGCTCTGGCTAGAGTTTCAAGGACTGTGTTGAATAGAAGTTGTGAAAGAGGGCATCCCTGTCTTGTTCCAGTTAGACGGAATGCTTTTGATTTTTCTCCATTTAGAATGATGTTGGCCTTGGGTTTAGCATAGATAGCCTTTACAATGTTGAGGTATGTTCCTACTATTCCTATTTTTCTAGTGTTTTGAATATGAAGCAGTGCTGTGTTTTATCAAATGCTTTTCCCCAACTATTGAAATGACCATGTTTCTTTACTTTAAGTCTATTGATGTGGAATTACATTTGTTGATTTCTGTATGTTGAACCAAACTTGCATCCCTGGGATGACGTAGGGATGACTCTACTTGATCGTGGTGCACTCTTTTTAATATGTTTTAGTATGTGATTTGCCAGAATTTTATTAAGAATTTTTGCATCAGTGTTCATCAGTGATATTGTTCTATTTTTTTTCCTTGGTGTGTTTTTTGGTTTTGGTATCAGGGTGATATTAGCTTCATAGAATGAGTTTGGAAGGGTTCCCTCATTTTCTACTTCATGGAATACTTTGAGGAGTATTGGTATTAGTTTTTCTTTGAAGGTCTTGTAGAACTCAGCTGAGAAAACATCTGGTTCCAGGCTTTTCTTGGTTGGAAGGCCTTTGATGGTATCTTCCATTTCATTGCTTGAAATTGATCTGTTTAGATTGTGTATATCCTCCTGATGCAGTTGAGTAGGTCATATGTCTCTAGAAAGTTATCAGTGTCTTTGAGATTTTCTATTTCGTTACAGTGTAGATTTTCAAAGTAGCTTCTAATTATATTCTGTATTTCAATTGTGTCTGTCATATTTCCTTTTTTATCATGAATTCTAGTAATTTGTGTTTTTTCTCCTTTTCATTAGTGGAATTAAGGGTTTATCAATTTTGTTTGTTTTTTTCTAAGAACCAACTTTCTGTTTTGCCAATTTTTTCTTTTTCAATTTCATTGATTTCAGCTCTGATTTTAATTATTTCCTGTGTTCCACTACTTCTGGTGTTGATTTGTTCTTCTTTTTCTAAGGTTTTGAGATGTAATGTTAGGTCATTTACTTGTTGACTTTTTTTTTTTTTTTTTTTTTGCTTTTTTTTTATTGTAAACAAATGGGATACATGTTGTTTCTCTGTACATGGCGTAAAGGCATACCATTTGTGTAATCATAAATTTACATACAGCAATGTTGTTTGATTCATTCTGTTATTTTTTCCCTTTCCCCCACCCCTCCCACCCCTCTTTACCCTCTATACAGTACTTTCTTCCTCCATACTTGCCCCCCTCCCTAACCCTAACTCTAACCCTAACATTAACCCTTCCCTCCCCCCCTTTATGTGTCATCCTCCACTTATTAGCGATATCATTCGTCCTTTGGCTTTTTGAGATTGGCTTATCTCACTTAGCATGATATTCTCCAATTTCATCCATTTGCCTGCAAATGCCATAATTTTGTCATTCTTTATGGCTGAGTAATATTCCATTGTGTATATATACCACAGTTTCTTTATCCAATCATCAATTGAAGGGCATCTAGGTTGGTTCCATAGTCTGGCTATTGTGAATTGAGCAGCTATGAACATTGACGTGGCTGTATCTCTGTAGTATGCTGATTTTAAGTCCTTTGGGTATAGGCCAAGGAGTGGGATAGCTGGGTCAAATGGAGGGTCCATTCCAAGTTTTCTAAGGAATCTCCACACTGCTTTCCAGAGTGGCTGCACTAATTTGCAGCCCCACCAGGAATGTATGGGTGTACCTTTCTCCCCACATCCTCGCCAACACCTGTTGCTTGTATTTTTGATAATCGCCATTCTAATTGGGGTGAGATGGAATCTTAGGGTGGTTTTGATTTGCATTTCTCTTATTACTAGAGATGTTGAACATTTTTTCATATGTTTATTGATTGCTTGTACATCTTCTTCTGTGAAGTGTCTGTTCATTTCCTTAGCCCATTTGTCGATTGGATTATTTGTATTCTTGGTGTAGAGTTTTTTGAGTTCTTTATAGATTCTGGAGATTAGTGCTCTATCTGAAGTATGATTGGCAAAGATATTCTCCCACTCTGTAGGCTCTTTCTTCACATTACTGATAGTTTCCTTTGCTGAGAGAAAGCTTTTTAGTTTGAATCTATCCCAGTTATTGATTCTTGCTTTTATTTCTTGTGCTATGGGAGTCCTGTTGAGGAAGTCTGGTCCTAGCCCAACATGTTGATCGAACACTAAAGAAAGATATTAAAGAAAACCTTAGAAGATGGAAAGATCTTCCATGTTCTTGGATAGGAAGAATTAATATTGTCAAAATGGCCATACTACCAAAAGTGCTATACAGATTCAATGCAATCCCAATTAAAATCCCAATGACGTACCTTACAGAAATAGAGCAAGCAATCATGAAATTCATCTGGAAGAATAAGAAACCCAGAATAGCTAAAGCAATCCTTCGCAGGAAAAATGAAGCAGGGGGTATCGCAATACCCGAACTTCAACTTTATTACAAAGCAATAGTAACAAAGACGGCATGGTACTGGTACCAAAATAGACAGGTAGATCAATGGTACAGAATAGAGGACACGGACACAAACCCAAATAAATACAACTTTCTAATACTAGACAAAGGCGCCAAAAATATGCAATGGAGAAAAGATAGCCTCTTCAACAAATGGTGCTGGGATAATTGGAAATCCATATGCAACAGAATGAAACTAAACCCATATCTCTCACCCTGCACAAAACTCAACTCAAAATGGATTAAGGACCTTGGAATCAGACCAGAGACTCTGCAGATTATAGAAGAAAAAGTAGGTCCCGATCTTCAACTTGTGGACTTTTAATTCTTTTAATGAATGAGTTCAATGAACTTTCCTTGTAGTACTGCTTTCATAGTGTCCCAGAGATTTTCATGTTGTACTGGTATTCTTGTTTACCTCTAAGAATTTTTTTTAATCTCCTCCCTGATGTCTTCTGCTATCCATGTGTCATTCAATAGCGTATTATTTAGTCTCTAGGTGTTGGAGTAGCTTCTGTTTTTTATTTTACCATTGATTTTTAATTTCATTCCATTATGATTTGATAGAATGCAGGCTAGTATCTCTATTTTTTTGTATTTGCTAAGAGTCGCTTTGTGGCATTATTGTGTTGTGGTCTATTTGATTCCTGAAATTGAGAAGGGTTTGTTTGATGTACACAGATGCTCCATTGTTTGGGACATATATATTTACGATTTTTTTTTTTTTTTTTTTTTAAAGCTAGTCCTTTTTATTGACACAATCAATAGAACATTTGTGGTAGTACGGCAGAATGGTCACAATGTCCTGCCACAACTTCTGACATTCAAATTAATCCACGTGTCTTTTGTAGCACCATGGCTTTGTATTTTTCTTCAATGGGACAAGTGTAATTGTCCCTCCAGTAAATATGCGGGCCTTGTCCCTGATGGAGTTCCAAGAGCTGGCGGGTAAAAAGTTTCACTGAGTCTGGTTGTCCGAGAGTTAAGACTTTCTCTAAGCCAAGGAAATATACATATTTGGCAGAATTGATGACAGATGGAATTCTATAGATGCTGTGTAACACTGGAAAGTCACATGGGAGTTTTGAGTTGTCTTCCATATCATCGATGAGTAAACTGGCATTATGCAACATTTCTGTCACTTCAATGATAATCTCTCTCCTGGACCTTTCAGCCAATGATTAATGCCTATGAAAGTTTGGTTCTCACTTGTTTACCTGGTAACTGAAGTAAGTACTTGTAGGGTTCTAGAAGAATTCTTTGGACAGTGTGAGTCTTCTCCATTGTTTTTAAATTTCAAAGCTGAACTCACATCAACCTCCCACTTCCTAAGTTCAGACCAAGGCTCCTCCAGGCACCTTCATAAATCCCTCCTCTTATTTGACCACAAAACTCTCTGCCCTTCTTACAGCAAGAAAATGTGCCATCCGATTGTTATGTCTTGTTGATGTGATTCCTTAAGTAGTATGAATGTCCTTTATCCCTTCTGACTACTTTGGCTTGAAGTTCACTTTATCTGAGGATGGAAACCCCTACTTTTTTACACACTCTGTGTGTGTGGTATGTTTTTTCCCATCCTTTCAGCTGTCAGTTTGTGGATTAGAAACTGAATCTTAACTCATTGTTCTACTACTTCTGTGTTATTTTTGGTGTATTCATGTACGACATTTTTACAATCACTACTTCAAACTGTCTTTTTCATTTGAATATTATAAAAATTATATACTATTACAAACAAAACGAGGACTACTTACACATGATTTGTTTTCAAAGAAAATAGAATTTGAATTATAAAATACTTGCTAATATTATTTCTGAAATTCTGTGGCTGAAGCCTTATTTTTTTTTTTTTTTTTGTTAACATGGGGGATTAAAAGATGATAGCACAAAATTAAGACATTCCCCTTTACTTAATTAGAAGGCTCCAGAACATACTGAATGAAACTCATTTACTGTATGACTCAAATGTTTAAGTATTAAATCTGTGTACTTCTTAACATAACCCCATTCACTATTAGCTGTACTTGTACTACATTTTGGGAAATGTGATTAAAGTGAAATGCCCTCTCTTCTTTTCCAGCTTTCATTCCACTGAACTATTAATTGAACAGTTATTTAGAAAGTGGCCACTGTAGGTACCTGACCCTGTTCTGTACTGACTGGACCTAATCAGCATACTGTCTCACCTTCTCCCAAAGCATCACTATGTTTTAAATATGGGTCACCATGCAAATCAGTTGCTGAGATTCTAACAATTCTATGAAAGGATGCAAGTTCACTGCAGATTCACCCTGATCCTTGACACCATCTTCTTATTTATCAGTATGTTTTTATTCATGTAGAGTTTGCAGAGCTGTGATGATGGCTGTCTATACCCGGGTCCTCCATACGGTGACCCATGGGAGAAAGTGTGTGGTAAGCATACAGCTCTAGTAGAAACTATGAGGATTTAGATCTTTGCAGGAAATGGAAAATGCAGGACAAAGTTCGTTTTATCAATCCACACACGCCACCCCAAATCAACATAAAAGTCAATGTGAGGACATCAGTATTCAAAAGTTTTTTAAAAAGAATATACACAGAGGAAAGGGAAAGCCTCCAAAAGAAAAGATTTTTATTCTACTTATTATTTCCCAAATTAAACCTTTATATTAGCATTTTTTGAAGTTTAATAGGTAGCTGTGTACTTAATTAACTAATTAATTTTCATTCTTCCCTATTAACTTCCATACTTCTCAAAGGCACATGAGGAGATAGCACAGGTTAATGAGGTATCACAGGAGATTGAAAGACTTATTTTAAATTAAAAAATATTAATTGCCTCAATGCCACCTAATTTCTTTTGTTTTTCTTCCTGTTATTTTCTTTTATTTTTTATTCAGTTTTTTTCAGGTTATGGGTCTGGGGCTTCTTGAAAGTTAGTATTTTCAAATTCATCTCAGATTTTACTTTTTATTGTTTTTGTTAAAACGTTTTTCAGAAAAAGTCTATTATTCCTTGTAGGTTTTCATTCAATGATATAGAACCCACTATGGAAAAAAAGCTCACATTGTACCTTTATTGTTTGGGTTAAAGTTGGTGTGAAGAAGAAAAAAGAATAAAAGCAGTCTGAATACTGGGCAGCAATTACAGAGTCAGATCTAGATCTGAACCAGAAGACTATCCATGCTGTTCTAATAAATGAAAAAGCAGGCTGCAGGATGATGTTCAAAGATAATAACAACATTAAGAAATGACCTTCTTCCAAATTAGCACATACTTCATATGAGCAGGAAGAAGGTGCAGGACAGTACACATCAGGATCCTACCTTGGTTAGACTGGTGGTTGTTGACAGTGGGGAGGGCTGAGGTTAAAAGTGAGGGCAGAAAATAAAACAGAAATAATTACAAAAACGTTGAGGGCAGATAACTGTGATTAAAAGATAAAAGCTTTTTCTTAATATACTCTGTATTCCTTGAAACATCTTTTAAAGAATTTATAAAGAAAATTTAAAAATGTAACCTGGAAAATGAAGTTTAAAGTGAATGATTTTTTTTTAGAGAGAATCTGAACCTGGGAAGACAGAGTAGGAATGCTGTGCCATTCCTACACTTCATAAAGATCACATCTTACACAAGTAATAAATAATCCACAGAGAAATTGAGTGTGCAAATGGCTTCCATCAGAAACACATGATACTTTAAGACAACTGTTATGTACAAGAATATTATTACATTAAAAATAGTTATAATGAAAGAGACAGAAAAAATTGAAATGTAGCAAAATGCAAACTTTTTACTTATGTTAATTAAAAAAATACTGCAGTATCATGGAGGGAGACTAATATTTACCCTCCAAAAAATATCTTCACTAAAGCTTGTAATACTCATGGATTTTGTTAAAACAATATCAACATAACAGAAATATAAATAACCTTCTATAAACTTACTTTTCTTCTTGAAAAAGACCCACTTATAAACTTTTATTTTGAGGGAAATTTGAAGATGGTAGTCTGGAAACCATCAGTATTTCTGGGTAAGGTTGAAGACCCATTTGTTTGTTATCTTTCAACTTTTGCACTATAACTTTAGCAAATTCTTCTCCTTGGATATCAGTGGTGTCCAATAATTGTCTGACTTTTGAAGTCCTTGTAGGTTTGGTACTAATAAGTTCATAGTCCTCCTTCATGATCAAGTCCCTGGACAGGAGGGCATCCAGTGATTGGTTGAGGCAGGCTTCAGTCATTTGGCTCACAATGTCTTCCCTTTTGCTCTGGATCCATTGTTGAGCTATACCAGGCTGTAGACGCTCTGTAAAGGCAAGGGATGAACAACTGAAAAGGTGAGGATGGATATTCAGCAATGACTAAAATTACTAGAAAAATAAGTCTATGTAAAACCTAGTTTTCATATGTTGTGTCAATGTGAGACACAAAATCCTGAAAAATATTATTTTTCAGGAAACTTAGGGATCTGGATTATCTTTTCTTCACCTTTCAGAAAAAGCATTGCCCTTTTATACGCCACATGGGGCAAATATCCTTTTATTCTTCGGGTTTTGTTTTTTGATTTCTTTCAAATATACAGGACATACGCATATTTGTTAAATAAACAAAAAATAGCTTTACCTTTAGGGACAGACTAAGCAATACCTCCTCTTAGCACTTCCTTCTTAGATGTTCATGGAGTACTGTTTGGGCCTATGTCAGCACTGAGTTTGGAAGTGTTTTCCTACTTAAGAGGGTGTCTACAGATCTTACTGAGGAAAATCAAATCTTGTACAGTGCATCTGTTGGCCACGTATTTGTGAGGTAAAAATGGCACCATTTACAGTGTGTCTTATGGTAGACATTTACCTGAAAATCCCTCAGCTAAGAGTGAAGTGAATATTGCTGAAGAGCAGGGGGTGGTCCTGTGATCACAGAATACCGTCCTCTGAGATGCAGACACAGCACTATCCCAACTGTGATTTACTGAGTGATGGAGCTTCCGAGAAGAGTAGTCTGGGGTTTTTCCTATAAAACACAAGATCTTCATTAGGGCTGGAATATTCCTTAGATATTCCTATTAGCTAAAATATCAACATTTTGGTCACACAGAAGGTAGGCTCCAATATTTTCAGGTTTTCACTGCTATCAAAGTTGCCTCAGAAAACTAATTCTGCAAATAAATAGGTTTTAGATCAAATAAGGGTACATACCAAATGTTTTTAACTACACTCCTGTCCATGCTTGTCTATTCTATATCTATGAAGTTGTGGATTTCACTTTTCATAGTCCCGTGTTTCTTCTCCATCTTCCTCCTCCTTCTGTACTTTAAATGTGAGTTCTATACATGTGTCAATATGTAGTTAATATATAAAAATTTTTTTTGATACTGGGGATTGAACTCAGGGGCACTCAACCACTGAGCCACCTCCCCAGTTCTATTTTGTATTTTATTTAGAGACATAGTCTCACTGAGTTGCTTAGTGACTCACTTTTGCTGAGGCTGCCTTTGAACTCATGATCCTCCTTCCTCAGCCTCTCAAGCTGCTGGGATTAGTGGTGTGCGCCATGGTGCCTGGTCAATATATACATTTTTAAATGTGTCAATCTATATGTGACATTTGTCTTCCAGCCTCTCCTCTCCCAATTCTATCCAACCTCAAGAGTTGTAACTGTCCATTTCTGTTCTCAGATCTATGTAATTAAATTTTCTGTCACTGTTGAATATAGCTGTACATTCTCATCAGCCCCCTGGACTTCAACTCCATATGTAAAGCTAAAACCTCAAATTTTAAAAACTATGTTAAAAATTAACGTTATCATTCACCTTAACTCTAAGACCTGCTTCAACTCTTATTTTTGTTAATAGCATTAATATTCTCCCAGTGACCAAGTTTAACAACTTGTTTATCTTTTTTTTTTTTCCTTTTTCTTTCTTAACTTCTTCAAGTTAAAAGTTAGAAGTCCTACCAGTGAGGCCTCCATAATATTTCTCACACCACTTCTGCCTGTTTTCACTCTGGGTCAGTTCTCATAATCAATTACCAGTACTTTGGTAATAGTCTCCTACCTGGTCTCCCCAACTAAAATCTTTTCCTTTAGAAAAATCTTACATATTCCAGCCACAATATATCTCCCTAAAGCAAAGAATTTTATTATAACACATCTGTGTTCAAGAATTTTCAAGAGTTATTCCCTACTCAAGTTACAAAACCTGTTAGAATTTTGCATGACAAGACTTCCCTCTACTTTATCTATCTTCTTTCATTCACCCTCTTCAATCAAACCAAACTACTCACTGTTGTGTTTTCTTGCTCCTGGGCCTCTGTGTTGTTCTTTTTGTCTGGAATGCCTGTGCTTCATAACTAGAGGCCCAGGCCAGAAACAGTGTCTTCATAACAATATGCTGTGTTAGAGTGACATGAAAGTCCTCCTCAAAGGAACTGACTTCAGTCCACTGTTGGGTTTGCCTGCTACTAGCTCTGTGATCCAAAGGGTTCTTAATCTGTAAAAAGACTACCTCCCTTGCAAGCTGCTGTTGAAGTACTTTATAAAGAGTGTTACTCTTGAAGCTAGGTGTGGTGGTGTGTGCCTGTAATCTCAGTGAATTGGGAGGCTTAGACAGGAAGATTGCAAGGTTTAGACCAGCTTTAGCACCTTATTGAAGGCTTAAGCAACTTAGTGAGACCCTGTCTCAAAATAAAAAATAAAACAGTTTGAGATGTGGCTCAGTGGTAAATTGCTCTGTGTTTAATTGCCAGTTAACCACCCTCACACACTTAAAAAAAAAAAAAAAAGTGTACCACAGTAGCTCTAAATCTATCTCTTTCTTAAAATATGTCTGTTTTCTATTTCATACTAGGGTAACTTACAAACATTTCTCCTCTTTCCTCTAAGAGCTTTTTTTTTGAAGTGTCTAACACAATGCCTTTAATACTTAAATGTATTGAACATGCCACTGCTATCTTTACATCTTTAGACCTTGTCATTTAAAAAAATGAGTATGAATACATATAAAAGTATGTTCAATACAAACTATGGCTCCTAGTCAAGAATATGACCTTGGAAGAAAAAGGAAAACTTAAAATTAATTCTGATTGGAAAATTAGTATACCAGATAAAAAGTCATTTTCTTGGGAAGTTGACAGGGACCTTGAGGTTCCAGGAGAACCACTGCTTTTATGAGGCTGAGAGGATCCACATGATTCCTAAAGTAAACAAATGATAAATATGTTTAGGGAAGCTTTATTCCAAATGGTTAATAAAAATTCTTTTTTTAAAGTTATCAGCTTGTGTTTCCAACAGTTCTTGCTTTTGGATTACGAAGACTCAGAACTATTAACAGGTTATAACTTGTAGAATTAATGAAACATACATAAAAAAGCAAAAAATACAAATGATTTCTTTATCAAATGGGGGAGATGGGTAACAATTACTTGAAATAATTTATTTTCAGTATGATCTATATGATCCCAGAGGCTTTGTCCAGTGGCTTGAACAGTGGATAAGAAATTTGAAATCTGTAACTCTGGTTGTCTACTGACTCACACCAACTGCCTATACTAAGGTTCCTTCACCTGAAGGAGTGGAGTCCCATGAAGAAGTAATGGAGAACTTGACTCTTCTCCTAGCTCTGCCATGGAATTACTTTGACAAGGCATTTAACTCTTGGGCTTTCTGAGTCTCTGTACTATCTAAAATGTGCGTGCACAGGCTCGAGGATCAAATGAGATGGTTTATAGAAAGAGATTTAAAAACTATATATTCTGCTTTAAGTTCTTTTGAAAGCATTATTTTCTGAATCTGTAAAGTGAATATGTTTTTGAAAAAAATGACTCACGAAATAAATCTGAAAGAATGCTACTAATGACACCTTTCTTCTTGGTAAGGAACAAGAATGACTTTTTCCTCTTCTTAATATGCACTATATAAAATGTCAGGGACAGAAGTCAGTGCCAAAAAAGAGAAGATTATGATTTTATGGGATCAATGAGAATGAGAATCAGAGAGGCTGGTTTCAAGCTTGCTGTGGGCTGCAGAATTCTAAAAGTTTCCTGAGCTTTAGTTCCCCATCAGTAAAAGAGGTTAGACTGAACGATTTTTCATATTCTTATATTTTGAGCTTTTTATATATATATATCTAAATATATATATACACATATATATTATATATACATATGTATATTTGTGTGTGTGTGTATATATATATACTTTTTTTTTTCTTTTTTACCTCCTGGGGACCATGATTTACAGGTATGTTCAGAGACAGCTCCATCTTCTTGTCACATGAGTGAAGAGTACTTGAAGCACTCTGTAACTGGAATGAATACATATATGCAGTTTAACTGGAAGTGAAGAAATTATAGAAGTAAAATACAATCTACTTAACACATTTTATATAGTTATACAAAATCAATGGAAACAAAATATAAATTGGTTAAGAACACAGTACATAACTTACAGGTAGAGATAGTATAGAAAAAGGGAAATATCTTTAGAGAAACAGACCTTGAATCATTTCTCATATTAATTATTGGTCATCTTTTTTTTTTTTTTTTTTTTGTGGTGCTGGGGATCGAACCCAGGGCCTTGTGCTTGCAAGGCAAGCACTCTACCGACTGATTAATTGGTCATCTTGAGCAGATTATTGATCTATCAGAGTCTCAGGGCTTCAATTTTAAAATAATACCTGCATGCAGGATTATCCTAAAAATTGAGATAATAAATCTAAAGTACTTGGTGAAAATTAGGTACTTAATACATTTTGGTGCTTGTGTGTGTGTGAATGTGTGTGTGTGAATGTGTGTGCATGCTCAAACACATGCATCTTCTATCTATCAATGACTCTTCAGCATGAACTACATTTCATGCACTGGCCTTCTACTATTATTATTTTTGTTTTATTGATAAGAAACTAAGGCTTGGACTTAGTGAAGGAGCTAATGTGTTATAATGGAATGGTGGAGGCCATGTAGCCAATCAGATACAGTTCAGAATCCAAGAATACCTAACTGTTTGACCTGGAGCATGAGACTGTATCTCAATTGATCATATCTATAAAGTATTTTTTAAATTTTTATATTTTTTTTTTTACAGTGCTGGGGATTGTCCCAGGGCCTTGTGCTTGTGAAGCAAGCACTCTACCAACTGAGCTATATTCCCAGCCCCCGATCATATGTATAAAGTATAGATAATAATATCTGTTTCGTACAATTACTATAAGAAGAATTAAAATGTATGCAAACAGGTCCTATGATTACTTGTGAGTGTTTCTTAAATGGCTGCTGCTAAGCAGATGATTTATTTAAATACTATTCTTTCATATTCAAATTAAGTGCTTTACTTCTATTTCTATAGACTAGACTTGAATTAGTTGCCATTACAACTGAGTGATTTTAAAAACAAACCTAATCGGGTACAGTGCACATACCTATAATCCTAGCAATTTGGGAGGCTGAGGCAGGAGGATTACAAGTTTGAGGCCAGCCTCAGACACTTAACAAGAACCTCAACAACTTAGCAAGATTCTGTGTCAAACTAAAAAATTAAAAAGGGCTGGGATGTAGCTCAGTGATAAAGTGCCCCTGTGTGCCCTAGGACTTAGTACTGCAAAAACCAATCGAACAACAGGAAAACAACCTATATGTCTGTTTTTCTTCCTCAGACCAACATAATGCCAACAGCTTTGCAGAACTTTAGAAGCTGGTGAGTTCTGTATCCAGTCCTAGATTATTCAGTTATGACTATCTGCTCTATTAGAAGTAAAACATTTCTGTTCATCTGTGTATAAAACATATCTATCATAATATTTAGTACACAGTAGTTCAATAAACATCTGTAAATTCGTTTTTATATGAAACTTTAAAATTAGTTTTTTGCTGTCTCCATTGTAAGGTTTTCTGTGTTTTAACAAAACATTTCTGCTAATGAAACCCAATATGCATGAGTAACTGACCAGTTGATAATTCAAATTCCTTACGAAGCAGTAAAATTACTTCCCTAAGAAATAAAATGGAATAGTTTTTTTGTTCCAGTTTTACTATTCAAGATGTAGGAAGCATTTATCTGTGAACACATGAATTACAGGAGCTGGTTCAAAGAACTGTAGAAGAAATATATATATAACGCAAAAAACATAAGTCACCCTAAATAGTGATCTTTGTTTTCAGAAATTTCTTTATGAAAAATCTTATTGCTGCCGGCCTTGCTATTAACTAGCTATGTGAGGTGTTAGTTAAGTGACAACTTCTCTATACCTCAGTTATTGAATCTGTGAAAACCAGTAGCTTCACAGAGTGATACAAGGGTTTAAAGAAAAGCCAAAATAAAACAAAAAGCCCCAAACTACAAGTGAAAGCAATACTGCAATGCAAAAACACTGAAGAAAGTAATGCTATTATTAAAAGGTATTAAAATATCTAAAATATATATTTTAAAATCCAAAACTTCTTTAAAACTTAATCTTATAGATAGAACCCTGGGGCTTCAGTTTAGAAACAAAAAGGACCTAGAATGGTTCTCTTCCCCTTCATAACACAGATAACAGGCCCTTTCATCCAGCTCTGTTTGGAAGGACAAGTAAAAGTTGTAAGGAGTTAAAAAAGGAACTGAAATGGTAAGGCAGAAAGGAATATTTTCTGAGGTCTGTACGTACTAAGTGGAGAAACGCATGTGCTCTGGAAAGGATTACTCAGAAGTGAGGGAGTCAGTGAAAAGTCAAAAGAGCTCAGTAGTTCCTTTTTAAGTTCCTGGCAAAACTCAGGCATGAACACTGCTACCACAAATTTTTAGTTGGATTACAAGTAGTCGTTCCTCTGTGTACTTCCTTTTAGGCTAAAGGTTATATCAACAGATATAGTGAATCACAAGGGGAAAGCATTCTCATTTAGTAATAAGAAGTTAATTGTAGACTATGCTTGTTCTGTGACCTATGAGTTTGACTAACTGGTGGTTTTTATTATCAAATATTAAGTGCATTGTAGTGAGACCTAACAAATATGAAACTATGCTTACTCTGCCCTAAAGGACTATAACTACTTCTTAAAACAATTTTTTTTAAAAATAATTTTTTGTAGTTGTAGATGAACACAACACCTTTATTTTATTTGTTTATTTTTATGTGGTGCTGGGGATCAAACCTAGTGCCTCAACCATGCTAGGCAAGTGCTCTACCACTGAGCTACAGCCCCAATCCTTAAATAATTTTTAATAATCAGAAAATTAATAATCAAATTTTTAATGATCAAAAATTATTTGAATTTTTAATAATCAGAAAACCCAGCAGTAATAGGTCCCTTATGTTCTTCTGACCTACGGGAGCCAGATTGATCAAACAACTGTCCTAGGTAATTCACACTAGCTTCTACTGCTACTTTTGTCTAAGAAACAAGTAATATTTGAAATGAAAATGAAAACAAAACAAAAACCCCAAGCAATTAAAGATATATTTTTGTGCCTCAATTATAATAAAATTCTGCAACTTATCTTGACAATAAATCTCAGAAAAACCCAATTATGATGAATAAAAAGAGAAGTCCAAGAACCCAGGTATCTATTACTTTGTGGGTATTAAAAACTTAAGGAAGGTAAACGTAAGTTAAAATACGCATATACACACATCCCTGTAGTGATATTCAGGGCATACTTATTGTACAAAGATGAATTTCATTACATATTTTAAATTTACATCTGATACACAAAGGTTCTGGACATGTTAAATCTGAAGGTGGCTATTTCTGAAAAATATGGAAAAACACTGTGGTGACAAGGAAAAGGTAGTATTCAAAGTCTCTGATGAATTCTCCCACCCTGAAACTATAACCTGTATCTATGTGAAGTATATAGATAAAAAACTAAACTAATCCAGAAGTTTAGATAGTTGTTTATAGTTATAGATAGTTGTTTAAAGTCATAGATAGTTGTTTAAAGTTCCAATTTCTAGCATTTCATTGGGCAATTTACCTTTGTTTTCTTTAGCTGAATAACAGCTTCAAGAAAAGTTATCTCTTCAAATGTTCTCAGAACTGGCTCAAGCTCTATTAAACATTCTAAATAAGAAAAAAAAAATGATAATTTGAGTTCAGGTTGATTCTAATCATTAAATTAAAATGTTAACATTTAAGTCATATAGCCCTAAGTTCAAACTAATGACATTTGTGTTAAGAATTTTTATTACTGGCATAGAGTTAGACATAAGAATCAAAGGAAGAGAACTGAGAGTCTGAATATAAACTGTTAACAATCATGGTCAACTGATTTTAAACAAGGGGCCTAAGTCAATTCAACGGTGGAAAAGGCAGTCTTTTTAACCATAGTGCTGGCAGAAATGGATGTCCACATGAAAAAACTGTTAATTTAGATCCTGAAAAGGATCATACACCTAAATATAAACATAGTAGGGATATTTCTTAGATATAACATCAAAAACAGGATCCATAAAAAACCTGATAACTGTACTTCAAAAACATGAAGGTTTGTGCACTGCAGAAAGATACTGAAAAAAAATAAAAAGGTAAGCCACTGAGTGGGAGCACATATTTGCACGTCACATATCTGCTAATGGATTTGTACTTAGAATATGTAAAGAACTCTGACAACTGACAACTCAATAATAGAACAATTTTAAAATAAGTTAAAGTCTTGTATAAATTTTCCCTATTTCTTTCCCTTTAATTGATTTTTAGATATACATTGATCTTCTGCTTTCATATTGCCACTAAAATTACATTTGTTTGGGTTGCCAATGATGACAGTGCTGGAAAAATATTATCTTTCTTTTTTTTTTTTTTTTTTGAGATGGGGTCTTGCTATGTTGTCCAGGCTGTCCCTGGACTTGACTTCTTAGGCTCAAGAGAGAGCCCCCTGTCTCAGCCCCCCACTACCACATCCAGCTAAACTCTTGCTTATTGTATTTGGTTTCTTGGCATATTAGACATGGCTGACTGGTATTTCCTCCCCAAAACTTTTCTTTTTGTGGCTTCTGAGACACAAGAGACTACCCTATTTCCTCTCATTCTCAATCTCTTTTCTTCTTCCCCTACTCAGTCTAAGTGTTGGAATACCTCAGAGGTCTAATATGGGTACTTTATACTTTACTACCAGTATTCTCTACTTATGTGATCTAGTCTGAATTGTTTACCTGTTAATGACGTTCAATTTTATACAAGGAGCCCTAGTTTCTCCCTTGAGCAACAAATTTGAATATTATTATAGTAGTATCAATAATTATGATGCTTTCCACTTGTTGGCAATCTGAATAATGCTGCAATGATCATTCATATAAAAGTCTTTGTATGAATGTGTTTTCATTTCTCTTAGGTAACTATCTGTGAGTGGAACTGCATGCAGGATTGCAATGTAAACTTATTTTTCATTGTTAATAAACTGCCAAACCCTTTTCCATATTGCTACACCATATTACATTCCTATCCACTATCTATGAGTGTTTTGTTTCTTCATGTCACTGTTAACACTATTTTCTGTCTTTTTAATTATAGTTATTTAAGTAGACATGAAATAGTATCTCAATGTAGTTTTAATCTTTATTTTCTAATGGTGTTAATCATCTTTTCATGTTTTTAATCATTTGTATAATTCCTTTGATGAAATTCAAATCTACTAATTTTAAAACTGTGTTATTTGACCAATTATTGAATTGTCAGAGTTCTTTATTTCTAGATACAAGTCCTTTTACAAGATAAATGATATGCAATATGTATTCCTGGTCTGTAGCTTGTCTTTTCCTAATTTAGTGTGCCTTCTGAAGTGGAAAAGTTTCCAATTTTTTAAAGTCCCATTACCAATTATTTTTATGAATTCTTTTTCTGATGTCAAAACTAAGAACTCAGCTTAACTCCAGATCATGAAGACTTTCTCCTACATTCACATTTAAATGTACTTCATCAGAATTTTACCACTGTACCTCTGAAATATCTCTTACATCTGTATAATTTTTCTATCTCCAGAAACATTATCTTAATTAGACAATTAATGCAAGACTTCCTAGCTGGTCTCTTTGCTTCTACTCTTATCTTTCTCCAGTTTCCACACAGCAGCGAGAGTGATTTCACCTAGTCTTAAATTAGAACACACTTCCCTGAAAAACGTACTTTAATGGCTTTCCATCGCACTTGAATAAAAATTTAACCTTCTATGACAGCCAACATCTTCATCACCTCTCTACTCTCACCTCCTAGTATTCCATTCCTTACTCACTAAAGTTCAGCTACACAGACTTTCTTTGTTTCCTGCATATAGAAACATTTTCTTCCTTTAGGCTCAGAGTCTTGCTGTTTTCTCAGACTGAACACTCTTCCTTCAGCTTTTGAATGAAAGGCTTTTTTAAAGCTTCAAATCTCAGCTTCTAATACAGGACTTTCCTTAAATAAGTCTACTATCATGCTTACTTTCTCATAAGAATTTATAATCTATTTCTTGTTCGTTTTCTGCCTTTTCAACTAAATGTGAGCTCCTGGGAAGTTAGTAATTTAGATTTTGTTTACTACTCTGTTTTTGGTGCTTATTCCAGTGAGTCAGTATTGGATGGTAGATGTTCAACAAATACTTGCTGAATACAGGAGTGGAACTATTACTTCTGTCAGAATGTTATGAACTCTCAATTCTTCTCTAGAATCAGTCCTTATATATATACATAAGTGCTAGGAATGACAAAGGTGAAAAGAATTCATACAACTTTGAGATAGTCACATAATTTGCATAATTTTTCAAGGAATATGTTATTCACACTATATTGGTTATTTCTGTAATTCAAAGGGTTCAGATTTGTATACTCACTTAAGAAAGAAGGTCTTTCATCTGGATTTTGTGCCCACCCACTTTCTATTAGAGAGGTCATGACTGCTCGATGAGGTATATCAAATGGCAAACTTTCTTCAGTAGTGTCAGGTCGATGTCCCTGAGACACACTGTACATAATCTGCAAAGGATTTGTGACTTCTGTCAAAACAAATATATGTCATTAAGTAGAAATATATTATGCTCCAGTATATTAAATACCCAAACTAACTGAATGAAAAGAATCTTAAAATTCTAGGAAAGATTCAACATACCCCTTTCTGTGAAAGGAATATGTCAGACTTGTCTACTTCTTGTGGGAGGGGTTTACTTCCTCACTTTATTAATTCTGGTCTTGGCCCTGTTTTGTGATTTGGTCAATGGGACATGAGTAGAGTAGAGCTGGGCAGAGCTCAGCAGGGCTGAGTGAAATGCAGGAGGGCCGAAAGGAGTTATAGCAACTAGTATCTAATGTGCATGAGAAATAAATGTTTATTTTGTAAGCCATTGAGATTTTGAAGTTGTTTGTTACACAGCAAGCTGACCTATACAAACCCCAAAATAAAAACAAAATTATCAGAGTATGAAGAAGACATTACTTTTTCAAATTTTACCAGTCTTTATAGAAGGAATATTAATTAAATTTTATACTGTTTTATAGCTAGAATGGATCCTGAAGATAGTAATCCATAACAGTTTTTTAGAGGACAAAAAATGAGAAGTCAAGAGACTTGATCATGAGCTAATCACTGTCAGACCAAGAATTAGAATCTAGGTTTTTCTGTTCTCTAATCCAGTACACTCTCCAGTATATAGTGAAATCACAACAGATCTTTAATGCAGTATACTTTGGAGTACATAGGGATTTTTATCTGGTAAACTGTTATATTTTTGTAGTGCTTTTTGTACAAAATGAGTAATATATTTAAAATAAGATGAGCTTTAGATAGTTTTGAGTGTGGCCAACCAACTTGATGTTAGATAGAATAAGGAACTCAGTAACTATTACCTTCAAAAGGCTGTTTTCTGGATAACACTTCCCACATGATAACTGCATAGCTGTTTAAGATAAAAACATTTATAGATTATATGTGAACTTTGCATAATAAACTAAAACAGCAACAGTTTAAAAACAGACTGTGCAGATAGGATTTCTTAAAGTGAAGGTGGTTGAAATGCTGCTTACAGAATCACCATATGCAACTAAGAGGTTGAATGCTCAAAGTGTTATTTTCAGTGGGAATTATTCTTAATTTGAAAACATCCAGGAAATTACTATAAGAAAAGTTGAAAGTTTCCTTTTTAGAGGACAATTAATTGTCATTCTTGAACACTCAGGTAAATCATGCTTTCTAATGATATGATTCTACTTTTTACACAAAATGAAGAACATAAAAATGTCTGTCTCATGTAGCTCTAATTTATTGACCTTTTATTCTGGTCCCAGTTATCTTCTTTCATTGTGAAAATATTCTGCTTACAATTAAACTTTGGGTTGTAAATCACTTAGATTGCACAGAGTTTATAATTGGGATCAATGATTAATTAGGTTACAGAAATTTTACCGTACTACCAAATTAAGTGTATATCCAAAATGGACACATGGAATTGATTAGGTACTATCACACAGTCTTAGAGAGAGAATAAAGATTACTGAGGAAATTCTCACTCAAATCAAGGAATAATATTTCCTCATTTTCCCTGTCAGGGAATACCAAAATTGAACATAATGGCATAATTCACAAAATAAATAAGTAGATTTAAATTGATCTCATTTTACAAAATGAAACCAGCTTTTAAGAATATGTAAATATTTTTGTTTCCTTCCCTCACTATAATATATAAAATCAGCTAAAAAATATCAGGGAACAGAATATAAAAAGAACATTTATTCGTACAATAGCGTGAATGTATAAGACTTGTATTTGGTGTTTTAATGCAGTCACTAATATGGATTGACCGGCATTGGATTTAATTAGAAGTAACAAAAATTAAAATTTTTTGGAAAAGAGAGATACATAATTTAACTAACTGTATAATTTTTTTGGGTAGATATAGCATTAATTGCTAAAAAGCATCTTTATTTTTACCAGGTAAATTACTTTTTAAAGATAGAAAAAAGTTATTTAAGGGGACATAAAATGTCTGATTTCATGGTAAATGTCTGATTTTGCACAATTATGTTAAAAGACACAAGTATAACTTATGCATGAAGTGAATGCACCCACCCCTAATTCTATGCATTACAAATTATCACTTTCCTTTTCTCTGGTCAAATAACCAGTATCAAGAACAATGTATTATACTTATTACTGTATTATGATATTATAAATATTCTGCACTGAAACATAACAACATGATTTTATCAAACAATGATTTGTTTGCCCCACAAGTGCAAACATTAGGGATTCTTAAAATAGAAACATCCCCAGTGGAATTATAACTCATTTTTTTTTTCTAAAAATATGATCAGATAACAGAGATTGAAAGGTTGAATAGGATGAGAAATTAAAGGAAAATTATGAGGAATCAGTTTCCCTCTGCCTCCCCAGGTTACATGATAAGAACCTTTGGTGCATATTACGAATTAATAGGACAAATTAACATTTTTTAAAGAATATGAAAGTTTCTTACAGGAAGGCACCTTTAATTTTAAAAATATTAACTACTGTAGTTTCTAATTTATTTTCACTACAATTATGAGAGAAGAATAAAAGAAATCATACTTTAAAATGTAATTTCAAAATTCCGGTTGATTAATCTTATGTTTTAGACAAGGTGCAGTACCTATATATATCATGTTTGACACTGGCCCTTGATTTCTGTCCAGGTTCATAGTTTTCAGGTGGCATATAGATAATTGTCCCTCCTTCTGGAGCAGATTTGCTACTTCGTGATTGTGAGAGAGACATCATACGCCATTTTGATAAACCAAAATCTGCAATCTGCAAAAGAAAAGAGTACATAGTTGAATTTAAATATTTGCTCTTTAAAAAGCCCAAGAATTGACTCTCTCTGTGTTTAGTCACTGTATTTAGTTATCACACACGTCATATATATGCTGATATTTAATTTCTATACATTCTGCCAGTTTCTTACTGAGTTAAATTCCATAGTGCTATGCTCAATTCTGGAAGTAATACATACTGACTTTGAAGTTTAGCACACTGTCACAAAATTTACAAGGGAAACTAATGGTTTTTCCCTTATATTCTGAATGGGTGTATACTCAACACTAATTTTTATGACAAGTAATTTTATAGCATGTGCTTTCTAAATTCATCTATATCTCAGAATTACCAAGTACACTCACATGTCATACATTATTACTAGGCATTGTTCACAACTTGGGTTTATATGTTCTCATTCATAATGCCCTAAAAGTCCTCAAGTTTTAGAAAAAGTGAAATCTCCATAATAGTAAAGATTATCATTATACGACATATGCTCACTACTAAAAGTGTCACATTTGGTAAAAATAGTACAGCTGGCATATAGGCATATTTAAGTCCATGACAATGGGTACCTGGAGAATTATCAATGAATAACATCTCATACATTTTATATATAGCCTTTTCAGTTTTACTTTAATTGTTAATCTTGTGGAGATGTTACATAATACCTTGTAACTATAAATATTTAAAAGGTTCCTTATTTTTATAAAATAAAATACAAAAAGAAATGATATTTAGTGGACAAGGAAGTATGGAAAAACTTTAAAGACATTTAAATTAGACTTTTATATTGTTTAGTTAAGAAATTGACAAGGTGGAATGAATTGCATCCAGTATACCATCTATATTTTGATTAACTCTTATTTTTACTAGTTTTAATATCATTTAGATGTATTTGAGATTAAAAAAATGTAGCCTCTCACCCCTACTAGGGGGATAGAATACATGAGTATTTCATACCTTTACAATAATTAAAAAGGCACATCTAAGACAAAAAAAAATTCCAAGAGGGCTGGGGGTATAGCTCAGTTGGTAGGGTGCATGCCTTCAAGGCACAAAGCCCTGGGTTTAATCCCCAGCACCAAAAAAAAAAAAAAAAAATCCAAGAAAACCTGGTGCCAACATGTGAAACTCCAACCTTGACTGATTTTGAAAGGCAATATAGTTTGTGGTTAGGAATATGGGTTCTCAACCTAGATGCTCTTCAATAGATGAATGGATAAAGAAATTGTGGTATATATACACAATGGAATATTTAGTAATAAAGAAGAATAGAATTATGACATTTGCAGGTAAATGGATGGAGTTGGAGAAAATCATGCTAAGTGAAATAAGCCAATTCCAAAAAACTAAAGGCTGAATGATTTCTCTGATAAGTGGTAGATGATACATAATGGGGGTGGGGGAAGGTAAGAATGGAAGAAGGATGGATTGTGTGGACAGAAATGAGGGGTGGGGGGGCAGGGGGAAGGAAAGATAATATAACGAGACAAACACTGTTACCCTATGTACATGTATGACTATGCAAATGGTGTGGCTCTACTTTGTTTACAACTAGATAAAAGATAGTTGTACTCTATTTGTGTACAATGAATAAAAAAAAAAAAAAAAAAAGAATATGGGTTCTGAGGAAATGGACCAGATGGCAGAGCAGCTGGGCAGCCAACCCTGATCTCTCAACAATACAAAACTGAGACAGTGAAGCTGAGTGGAGAGGTGGGTGACAGAATAAATGCTCTAAGACCCAATATTAGACAGTCTAAGACCTGAAGACTAGAAGTTCAGTTACTAGAGCAGAAAATAATGACGAAGTTCCCCAACCCTGAACCTGAACCAAGGTGGGAAAGGTAAGAGGGGTAACCCAGAGGGAAAGAGGGAAAGAAAAAGCATGGAAGGCCACTCCCTTAACAACAGCTGGAAAGAAAAGCAGACCAAATTAAAACATGACAGGAGCAGCAGGGTCACCAAGGGAGACTGAGAAGTTTAACCCAAATCACAGCCAGAAAGCTGTTCAGGACATGGCAACCTTTTTGTGGAGCTCACAGCACACTAGTCACCCAAGAAGAAATTAAACATGACATCTTCCACCTCCATGTGGCAAAGACTTAAACCAGAGGGAGTACCTCTGCAGTGGATTGTCTTAAGAATCTGTCTAGAAAGAACTTGTAGACAGACTGCTATTAGCTGAAAACGGCTGAAACCCCCTCTCTGCTGTGATCAAGACGAATGGGACAGAGCAGCCCCACCTGGGGAAGGGCTAGCCTACCCCAGCATACAACACTGGAGCACGGAAAGGAAGAGCAGAGCCTGTAACTCCCAGTGGTGGGAAGTGAGTGATCAGGTTCAAGTGGAAAGGTAGTGTTGGTCCCAAGCAGAAGAAAGTAAGGAGTCCAGATCACAGTCACAGCCTCTGGGAGGCCCATCACAACTGGAAGCTGCCTGTGTGCCAGAAGGCAGAGAGGGACAGTGCCTGGACTGACTCATGGCCACAGCTAGTGGGTGTTTGGACACTGGCTAGATGCTGCCCCCATTCTAGTCAGCAGAGGGAAGCAGTTTTGTGGCTCACAACCTGGGCCAGTAGAAGCTAGAATCTAGGCAGCTGGCTGAGTCTCTTTACCCAACAATAGGGACAGGACCCTGTGAGTTGTATTGGCCACAGCAGATGCTTCTGCACCACAGATTACCCAAGGAGAAACCACAACCACAGGACCTGTGCTTCCAGACACCCACGGTTCTATGCCGCTGTGAGAAGGATCCTGTGGAGGGGAGCAGGTATAAGGTGACCCATAGCAATCAGAACGACGGCCCAGAGCCCTGCATCCTGAGTTTCTGCACATGACAGAAAGAGTCAACAGACACATCGCACCCTCTGAGCAGCCAGCCTCAGGCCCCTGGGCTGACAAGAAGAACCGGTGGGTGGAAGGTCCACAGCAACTAGTGGAGCGGCTCCTGTGCCCCAGCACCTCTGGAGGGATCCAAAGCCAAAGATCACGGACATCTTCTAAAGGTCCCAAATCCTGATGAAATCCAAACCAAGACTCAATAAGAATGCCCTTTACCTTGGCATGGTTTACTATAAATAGCTCTAATGTCAACTTTGATCACTCATTTTGATTTGATAGTTGTTGCCCATGTAGCCCATATTGTGCTTTCAACCCATTTGACTGTATTTCTTCTAATGTTTTTAAAGCATTAATTGGAATCATATTTTGTCTTACTAGCTCTGGTTTATACTTGCTCTTCTTACCTACTCCTTTTCCTCTTATATTACCTGCTACTAATGCAAATTCTCTCCTCCATTTTCTTTTTCTTTTTCTTTTTTTTCCCTTGGTGTATTTATCATTTCTTTTTTCCCTCTCTTTTGCTAAATTTTTTTCTCTTCCTCCTTTCAGTACCTATATAATGTTATAGCAATTTTACTCTATTTAACAGCTAATTTTTTCAACCTTTTCCAGAACTTATACCTGGGTTAGAGGAACTGTGGACAACAATATCAACAAGTTTTCATTTTTCATAAGGTTGAGTAGCACATGGCTTTGTCTTGAAGTGAATGTAGTAAACAGGGTTCTGTGCCTTCTCTCAAATTGGTGCTGATACTAGGAACACCAGAGTTCACGTACTGAACTGAAGTACCAATACCTGGATATTCTCCCAGCCTGGGACTCTTAAGAGAAAGAAGTGCACAAAATAGTCTCTTATATAAAGGTAGAAGCAATAATCATCCTAATAGATGGGTAGATATGTAAGTGGTATGAAAAAGCAAGGGAACAAATCACTTCAAACAGCCCATAACATTTCAGTAACTGATTCCAATGACACCACAGTGGAGGAAATGTTGGAGAAATAATTAAGAAAGTTCACAGTTAAATGAGCTAAAAGAACATGTATGAAGTAAAATTAGGAAGAAAATACAGGAGATGAAGAATCATTTCAATAAAGAGAGTCTGAAAAAGAACCAAACAGAAGTCCTGTCAATGAAAAGACTCAATAAAATCAAATTAAAAATTCAATGCAAAGCATCACCAATTGATGAGACCGTTTTGAAGACAGATTTTCAGGCCTTGAAGATAGGTGTATATAATCTTGAAAATAAAGTTAACAATAAAGAAAGGTTGAGAAAAAGACTATGAACTGAATATTCAAGAAATCTGGGGTAACATCAAGATATAAGAATCACTGGAATAGATAAGGTTTCCAAAATACAAATTAAAAGAATGAGCAATATTTCAATTAAATAATATCAGGAAAATTTCTAAATCTTAGGAATGAGATGGAAATCCAAATACAAGACACATACCGAACTCCAAATAGGCAAGATCAAAAGAGATCCTCTCCAAGATGCATTATTAAGAAAATGCTAATAAACCAAATAAGGATAGAATTTTAAAAGGCACAAGGAAAAAAAAAAAAAAAAAACAGGAGGTCATATCTGGTTTCCAACTAATTTCTCAAACCAAATCCTCAAACCAAGAAGGCTTGGAATAACACATACTAAGCCCTGAAAGAAAATGAGTGCCAATTATGATTATAATAACCAACAAAATCATCCTTCAGAATTTAAGATGAAATAAAAACTTTCCATGATAACTAAAAGAATTCATAACCAAGATTTTATTACAAAATATATTCAAATGAAATATTTGTGCAGAAGAAATGAAAAATAAAAATGAAAGTCAGCATCTCAATGAACTGCATTAGAAGAATAGTCAATTATAGGAAAATCAAGTTAAAATTAAGCATTAGAAATAAATCAAATTAACAAGAAATAAAAATCACCTCTCTATAGTAACACTAATTGTAAATGGCCTAAACTCTTCAATCAAAAGACATAACTGTCAGATTGAATTAAAAAACAAGATCCAACAATATGTTGTTTACAAGAGACTCACCTTACAGATAAGGCATCCACAGACTGAAGGTAAAAGAAAGGGAAAATATATACAATGAAAATAGTAGCCAAAAGCAAGCAGGGGTGGCTACTCCTGTGTCAGACAGTGAACTTCAAGCCAAAAGTAATCAGAAGAGACAAAGAAGGCCATGTCATAGAGTTAAGGAAACCATACAACAAGAAGATATAATGACAGTAGATATTTATGCCTCAAAACAATGGTGCATTATATATACATCAAATAAACTCTTCTCAATATAATGAATAAAATAGACAACAATAAAATAATATTGGGTGATTTCAATACACCCCTCTTAACACTAGATAGGTCATCCGGACATAAACTAAGTTAAGATTCTTCAAAACTAAAAAAATACTATTAATCAAATGACCTAGCAAACACTTACAGAATATTTCATCCATCAACAACTGAATTCACTTTCTTCTTAGCAGCACATGAAACGTTCTCTAAAATAGATCATATTCTGGGGCACAAAGCAAATCTTAGCAAATAAAAAAAAAAAAATAGAGATAATCCCTTTCATCCTATCAGATCATAATGGAATGAAATTAGAAATCAAAAATAAGATAAAAAACAGAAACCGCTCTTAACACTTGGAGATAATACTCTTTTAAATGATGAATGTATAGCAGAAGAAATCAGGTGAGAAACAGAAGAATCTTAGAAACAAATGAGAATAGTGATACAACATATCAAAATCTCTAGGATAATGTGAAGGCAGTTACAAGAGAAAGGTTTATAGAATTGAGTTCCTAAATAAGTAAATAGGAAGATACCAAATAAATAATCCAATATACCTCAAGGCCTAGAACAAACACATATAAAAAGCAGAAGAAGACAGGAAACAATTAAAATCAGAGAAAAAAGCAATGAAATTGAGAATAAAAATTACAAAGGATCAATGAAGCAAAGTTTTTTCTTTGAAAGAATAAACAAGATCAATAAACCTTGGCCAAACTAACCAAAAGAGAGAAGACCCAAATTAACAAATTAGAGAAGAAAAAGAAATATCACCACTAGTGAAATCCAGAGGATCACTGGAAACTATTTTGTAAGTTAATATGCCAACAAGTTATGAAATCTCAAAGATTTAACAAATTCCTAGAGACATATGACCTACCCAAACTATACCATGAGGTCATAGAGAACTTGAAGATAATAATATCAAGTAATAAAATTGAAGTTGTTATTAAAAATCTTTTTTTTTTCTTTTCCTTATTTATTTTATTTTTTTAAAATTTTTTTTATGATTTTTTTTATTGTAAACAAATGGGAAACACGTTGTTTCTGTTTGTACATGGCGTAAAGGCATACCATTTGTGTAATCATAAATTTACATAGGGTAATGTTCTTTGATTCATTCTGTTCTTTTTTCCCTTCCCCCCACCCCTCCCACCCCTCTTTTCCCTCTATACAGTCCTTCCTTCCTCCATTCTTGCCCTCCTCCCTAACCCTAACTCTAACCCTAACACTAACCCCTCCCTCCCCCCATTATGTGTCCTCATCCACTTATTAGCGATATCATTCGACCTTTGGTTTTTTGAGATTGGCTTATCTCACTTAGCATGATATTCTCCAATTTCATCCATTTGCCTGCAAATGTCATAATTTTATCATTCTTTATGGCTGAGTAATATTCCATTGTATATATATACCACAGTTTCTTTATCCATTCATCAATTGAAGGATATCTAGGTTGGTTCCACAATCTGGCTATTGTGAATTGAGCAGCTATGAACATTGATGAGGCTGTATCTCTGTAGTATGCTGATTTTAAGTCCTTTGGGTATAGGTCAAGGAGTGGGATAGCTGGGTCAAATGGTGGTTCCATTCCAAGTTTTCTAAGGAATCTCCACACTGCTTTCCAGAGTGGCTGCACTAATTTGCAGCCCCACCAGGAATGTATGGGTGTACCTTTCTCCCCACATCCTCGCCAACTCCTATTGTTGCTTGTATTCTTCATAATCGCCATTCTAATTGGGGTGAGATGGAATCTTAGGGTGGTTTTGATTTGCATTTCTCTTATTACTAGAGATGTTGAACATTTTTCCATATGATTGTTGATTGCTTGTAGATCTTCTTCTGTGAAGTGTCTATTCATTTCCTTAGACCATTTGTCAACTGGATTATTTGTATTCTTGGTGTAGAGTTTTTTGAGTTCTTTATAGATTCTGGAGATTAGTGCTCTATCTGAAGTATGATTGGCAAAGATTTTCTCCCACTCTGTAGGCTCTTTCTTCGCATTGCTGATAGTTTCCTTTGCTGAGAGAAAGCTTTTTAGTTTGAATCTATCCCAGTTATTGATTCTTGCTTTTATTTCTTGTGCTATGGGAGTCCTGTTGAGGAAGTCTGGTCCTAAGCCGACATGTTGAAGATCTGGACCTACTTTTTCTTCTATAAGATGCAGGGTCTCTGGTCTGATTCCGAGGTCCTTAATCCATTTTGAGTTTAGTTTCGTGCATGGTGAGAGATATGGGTTTAGTTTCATTCTGTTGCATATGGATTTCCAATTCTCCCAGCACCATTTGTTGAAGAGGCTATCTTTTCTCCATTGCATATTTTTGGCCCCTTTGTCTAGTATGAGAAAATTGTATTTATTTGGGTTTGTGTCCGTGTCCTCTATTCTGTACCATTGATCTACCTTTCTATTTTGGTACCAATACCATGCCGTTTTTGTTACTATTGCTTTGTAGTAGAGTTGAAGATCTGGTATTGCGATACCCCCTATTTCACTCTTCCTGCTAAGGATTGCTTTAGCTATTCTGGGTTTCTTATTCTTCCAGATAAATTTCATAATTGCTTGCTCTATTTCTGTAAGGTACGTCATTGGGATTTTAATTGGAATTGCATTGAATTTGTATAGCACTTTAGGTAGTATGGCCATTTTGACAATATTAATTCTTCCTATCCAAGAACATGGGAGATCTTTCCATTTTCTAAGGTTTTCTTTAATTTCTTTCTTTAGTGTACTGTAGTTCTCATTGTAGAGGTCTTTCACCTCTTTTGTGAGATTGATTCCCAAGTATTTTATTTTTTTCGAGGCTATTGTGAATGGGGTAGTTTTCCTGATTGTTCTTTCCAAAGATTCATCACTTATGTATAAAAATGCATTAGATTTATGTGCATTGATCTTATATCCCGCTACTTTACTGAATTCACCTAGAGTTCTAAAAGTTTTCTGGTGGAATTTCCTGGTTCCTCTAAGTATATAATCATATCATCAGCAAATAGGGATAGTTTGAGTTCTTCTTTTCCTATTCATATCTCTTTAATTTCCTTGGTCTAATTGCTCTGGCTAGAGTTTTAAGGACGATATTGAATAGAAGGGGTGAAAGAGGGCATCCCTGCCTTGTTCCAGTTTTTAGGGGGAATGCTTTCAGTTTTTCACCATTTAGAATGATATTAGCCATGGGCTTAGCATAAATGGCCTTTACAATGTTAAGGAATGTTCCCACTATCCCTATTTTTTCTAGTGTTTTGAGCATGAAGGGGTGCTATATTTTATCAAATGCTTTTTCTGCATCTATTGAAATAATCATGTGATTCTTGACTTTAAGTCTATTGATATGGTGAATTACATTTATTGATTTCCTGATGTTGAACCAACCTTGCATCTCTGGGATGAAACCCACTTGATCATGGTGCACTATCTTTTTAATATGTTTTTGTATGCGATTTGCTAAAATTTTGTTGAGAATTTTTGCGTCAATGTTCATTAAGGATATTGGTCTGAAATTTTCTTTCCTTGATGAGTCTCTGTCTGGTTCAGGTATCAGTGTGATATTGGCTTCATAGAATGAGTTTGGGAGGGTTCCCTCCTCTTCTATTTTATGGACTACTTTGAGAAGTATTGGAATGAGCTCTCCTTTGAAGGTTTTGTAAAACTCGGCTGAGAACCCATCTGGTCCCGGACTTTTCTTTGTTGGTAGGCTTTTGATGACTTCTTCTATTTCAGTACTTGAAATTGGTCGATTTAAATTGGGTATGTCCTCCTCGTTCAGTTTAGGCAATTCATATGTCTCTAGAAACCTGTTGATGTCTTCGAGGTTTTCTGTTTTGTTGGAGTATAGATTTTCAAAATAGCTTCTAATTATGTTTTGTATTTCAATCCTGTCTGTTGTGATATTTCCTTGTTCATTCCGAATTTTAGTGATTTGGGTTTTCTCTCGTCTTCTCTTTGTTAGTGTGGCTAAAGGTTTATCAATTTTGTTTATTTTTTCAAAGAACGAACTATTTATTTTGTCAATTTTTTTGTATTGTTTCTTTTGTTTCAATTTCATTGAGTTCAGCTCTGAGTTTAACTATTTCCTGTCTTCTACTACTTTTGGTGCTGGTCTGTTCCTCTTTTTCTAGGGCTTTGAGCGTAGTGTCAGGTTGTTTATTTGTTGAGTTTTACTTCCTTTATTAAATGCGCTCCATGAAATAAATTTTCCTCTAAGTACTGCTTTCATAGTGTCCCAGAGATTTTGATATGATGTTTCTTTGTTCTCATTTACCTCTAAGACTTTTTAAATTTCCTTCCTAATATCTTCTGTTATCCATTCATCATGTAATAGCATATTGTTTAATCTCCAGGTGTTGGAATAGTTCCTGTTTTTTACTCTTTCATTTATTTCTAACTTCAATCCATTATGATCTGATAAAATACAAGGTAGTGTGTATCTTTTTGTATTTGCTAACATTAGCTTTGTGGCATAATATATGGTCTATTTTAGAGAAGGATCCATGTGCTGCTGAGAAGAAAGTGTATTTGCTCTTGGTTGGATGGTATATTCTATAAATGTCCGTTAAGTCTAAATTATTGATTGTGTTATTGAGATCTATGGTTGCTTTGTTCAATTTTTGTCTGGAAGATCTGTCCAGTGGTGAGAGAGGCGTGTTAAAATCACCTAGTATTATTGTGTTATGGTCTATTTGGTTTCTGAAATTGAGAAGGATTTGTTTGACATACATGGATGAGCCACTGTTTGGGGCATAGATGTTTATGATTGTTATATCTTGCTGATTTATGCTTCCCTTAAGCAGTATGAAATGTCCTTCTTTATCCCTTTTGACTAACTTTGGCTTGAAGTCCACATTATCGGAAATGAGGATGGATACTCCAGCTTTTTTGCTGAGTCCATGTGCATGGTATGTTTTTCCCCATCCTTTCACCTTTAGTCTATGGGTATCTTTTTCTATGAGGTGAGTCTCTTGCAGGCAACATATTGTTGGATCTTTCTTTTTAATCCAATCTGCCAGTCTATGTGTTTTGATTGATGAATTCAGGCCATTAACATTCAGGGTTATTATTGAGATATGATTTGGTTTCCCGGTCATTTGGTTCATTTTTAAAATTTTATTTATTTATTTATTTATTTATTTGACATGACTTGGTTCCTCCTTTATTTGACAATTCCTTTAGGGTAATTCCTCCCTTTGCTGATTTGCTTCTTTGTTTTTCATCTCTTCCTCATGGAATATTTTGCTGAGAATGTTCTGTAATGCTGGCTTTCTTTTTGTAAATTCTTTTAGCTTTTGTTTATCATGGAAGGATTTTATTTCATTGTCAATATTGAAGGTAAGGTTTGCTGGGTATAAGATTCTTGGTTGGCAACCGTTTTCTTTCTTGGTTGGCAACCGTTTTCTTTCAGAGCTTGAAAAATGTTGTTCCAGGCCCTTCTAGCTTTTAGGGTCTGGAATGAAAAATCTGCTGATATCCTTATTGGTTTCCCCCTGAATGTAATTTGGTTCTTTTCTCTCACAGCCTTTAAAATTCTGTCTTTATTTTGTATGTTAGATATTTTCATTATAATGTGCCTTGGGGGGTCTGTTGTAATTTTGTGTATTTGGAGTCATATAAGCCTCTTGAACTTGATTTTCCATTTCATTCTTCAGATTTGGGAAATTTTCTGATATTATTTTATTGAATAGATTGTTCATTCCTTTGGTCTGTTTCTCTAAGCCTTCCTCAATCCCAATAATTCTTAAATTTGGCCTTTTCATGATATCCCATAGTTCTTGTAGATTCTGTTCATGATTTCTTACCATCTTCTCTGTTTGTTCAACTTTGTTTTCAAGGTTAAATATTTTGTCTTCAATGTCTGAGGTTTTGTCTTCCAGGTGTTCTATCCTACTGGATATGCTTTCTATGGAGTTCTTAATTTGGTTTATTGTTTCCTTCATTTCAAGGATTTCTGTTTGGTTTTTTTTCAATATCTCTAACTCTTTATTGAAATGATATTTTACATCTTGTATTTGCTCTTTTAACTGTCGATTGGTGTGATCATTCAATGCCTGCGTTTGCTCTTTCATCTCATCATTCAGTGCCTGCATTTGCTCTTTCAACTCATCGTTTGCTTCCCTGATCATTTTAATTATGTACATTTTGAACTCCTTTTCTGTCATTTCTTCTGCCATGCTGTCATTGGGTTTTATTGATGTAACATCTAGATTTGTTTGGGGCATTTTCTTCCCTTTTCTCATATTGTTCAGGTATCAGTGGACCGCTGAGATATTGCAGATTTCCTCTATTGACTTATAATGTCCCTGAAGATTTCTAGTATATCCTCTCTTAGCCTTCAGTAGCCTGAAGTCTTGGAGGAAGTTGATAATGCAGTGCTCCACAAGGAAGCTGCCTCTCTAGGGGTGGTGGCCTTCAGGTGGGGTATATTCCCTGCTACTGGGCAGAGGTACCTTCACTTGTTGACCAACGGTCATCCAAAGGGGAACTAGGCTGCGGGCTGAGGCAAGGCCTGTTTGGGCCTGTGTCTCTGGTTTTACCGTCCTTGTGGGAAAACCTCACCCGGCAGGGAAGACTCACCCAGTGGGGAGGTCTCGCTGGTCAGTTCCCCTCCTAGAGGTTCCCCTCAATCTACAGCTACCGCCTGGGCTGGGCTGCCTTCCTCTGCAATGTTCCCAGGGGCCCGGACCTACCTCTTGGGCCTGGGAGCCTCGCCCTTCGCAGACGAGTCTCCTTAGGCTGCCTCTCCTCAGAGAATCTGCCCGCAGTCCTGGAATCTTTGCTCCACCTGTAAGCGTGTCTCTGTGCGGCTCTTCCACCAAGAAGCCTCCTAGGTCCTGGGACCCTGCTCTGCACCTAATCATCTGGCTATGCGGCCCCTCCTCTGAGAAGCCACCTGGAGCCCCGGACAATCGCTCTGAGTCCTAGAGACCCGCCGCAAGCCTCTTTCTCCAGACAGCCGCCCGGTGTTCCGGTGCGGTCACTAGGAGTCCAAGCAACTCACTGCGTGCCTCCTCCTCCCACCAACTGCCCGTAGCCCTGGGCAGTCACTCCAAGTCCAAGTGACCCGCCCCGTTCCTCCTCCTCCTCCAGGTAGCCCCCTGGGTGTTCAGGAGCAGTCACTGTGAGTCGCTCTGAGTCGCTCTGAGTCCACAGGACCCGCTGCACCCCTCCTCTGGGTAGCTGCCCGGAGCTCTGGTGCGGCCACTCGAGATCAAGCGACCCACTGCGCTCCTCCTCTAGGCAGTCCCCTGGTGTTCAGGAGCGGTTGCTTTGAGTCCAAACAACTCACCACTCGCCTCCTCCTCTGAGCAGCCGCCTGGAGCTCCAACGCAGTCACTGCGAGTCCATGCGACCCACCGCGCTCCTCCTCCTCCTCCTCCAGGCAGCCCCCCCCCCAGTGTTCAGGAATGGTCGCTTTGAGTCCAAACAGCGTGCCACGCAGCTCTTCCTCTGGCAACCGCCTGTAGCTCTGGTATAGTCACTCCGAATCCAAGTGGCCGTGCTCCTCCTCCTCCTCCTCCTTAGGGCAGGCCCCGGTGTTCTGAGTCCACACAGCTCTCTTCGCCGCTCCTCCTCTGGGCAGCCGCCCGGAGCCCCAGTGGTTGCTCTGAGTCCCAGCGCTGTGCTGAGCGGCCTCCTCTACGACGCTCCCAGTTGTCCGAGTTCACTGCTCCAGCAGGGGGAGGGGTGTCTCGCCGGGCAGCTCTACTTCACAAAGTTCCCTGCATTCCGGGACGACCACCCCATCCGGGATGCCTCCCCAACGGGAGAGACTCACCCGGCTGCTTTGAGTTGGTCCCAAGTGTCTCAATATCTCCTCTTTTGAATCCTGAGTCCTGGAGCAACATGAAATGCAGCCACCCTCTAGGCCGCCATCTTGAAACCTCCTTAAAAATCTTTTGACAAAGAAAATTATAGGACCAGATGGATTCTCAGTTGAGTTCTACCAGACCTTTAACAAAGAAATAATATTAGTCCTTTTCCAATTATTTCTTTAAATAGAAAAAGAGGGAACACTGTCAGGTTCATTCTATGAAGCCAGTATCATCCTGACACCAAAACCAGACATATCAAAAAAAGAAAACTTCAGGCCAATATCCTTAATGAACAGAGATGCAAAAATTCTTAAAAAAATACTGGTGAACAGTATTCAAAACCACATTAAGAAGACAGTGCACCATGATCAAGTGGGTTTCATTCCAGAGAAGCAAGGTGGATTCAACAAAGGCAAATCAAGAGTTATGGACAAAAATCACATGCTTATCTCAAAGATGAAGAAAAAGTATTTCACAACATATAGCAACCACACATTTAAAACAGAGAAACTAGAGATAGAAGGAATTTACCTCAACACTGTAAAGGCAACACAGGACACATCCAAAGTCAATATCATACTGAAAAACTAAAAACATTTTCTTCAAAATCAAGAACAAGACAAGGATGTTCACTCTCACCACTCCTATTCAGTATAGTTATTGAAAGTCTAGCCAGAGCTATTAGGTAAGAGAATGAAGTTAAAGGGATCCCAATAGGAAAAGAAGAAGAAGTAAAATTATCTCTCTTTGCTGATCAAATTATCTTATATTTAGAAGATCAAATAAATAAATAAAATAAAACCAAAAAACCAGAGAACATCTAGAGCTGATAAAAAAAATTCACTAACATATCAGGATACAGGATCAATGATATAAATCAACTGCTTCCCTAAACTCCAATAATAAATTTGCTGAAAAAAGAAATTAGGAAAACTATCCCATTCACAATAATCTTAAAAAAAAAAAAAAAAAAGAAATTCCAAAAAACAAGAAACAAAAAACCTTTGGAATTTATCTAACAAAGGAGATGAAAAACCTGTATGATGAAAACTACATAACACTGAAGAAAGAAAAGGGAGAAAACCTCAGAAGATAGAAAGTCTTTCTCTGTTCTTGGACAGGCAGAATTAATATTGTCAAAATGGCCATATTACCAAAAGTGTCTCCAGATTTGGTGCAGTTCCCATCAAACAAAACGTCAAGACATTCTTCACAGAACTAGAAAAAGAAGTTCAAAAATTCATTTGGAAGAACAATAAACCCTGAATAGCCAAAAAAATCATGAGCAAGAAGAGTAATGCTGGAGGCCTCACAATACCAGACCTCAAATCACACTACAGAGCTATTGTAACCAGCATGGTATCACCACCAAAAGAGACATGAAGACCAATGGAATAGAAGACACAGGGACGAAGCACATAGTTATAGTCATCTGATACTTGATGAAGGTGCCAAAACCATAGGTTGAAGAAAAGATAGCTTTCTTAACAAATGGTGCTAGGAAAACTGAATATTCACATGCAGAAGAAGGAATTCTGACCCCTTTTTCTCACCCTGCACAAACGTCAACTCAAAGTGGATCAAAGACCTAGTAATTAGAACTCAAATTCTGCAACTGCTAGAAGAAAATGTAGGCCCAACACTGCAACACATTGGCATAGGCACTGCCTTCCTTAACAAGACTCTTAATAAAGCACAATAAATAAAATCAAGAATCAATAAGTGAGACAGTGTCAAATTAAAAAGCTTCTGCACAGCAAAGCAAACAGGAATGTGAAGTGAGAGCCTACAGAATGGGAGATGATCTTTGCTACCTGTTCTTCAGGGCATTAATTCCAGAATATACAAAGAACTCAAAAAACTTATCACACACACATACAACCCCAAATAATAAACAAAATAACTAAACAGATATTTCTCAAAGGAAGAAATACAAATGGTCAATAAATATATGAAAAAATGTTCACCATCTCTAGCAATCACGGAGATGAGAATCAAACCACACCAAGATTTCATCTTATTCCAGTCAGAATGGCAATCCTCAAGAATACAAATAATAATAAAAGTTAGTGGGGAAAAGGTACACTTGTACATTGTTGATGGGACTGCAAATCAGTGCAACCCGTATGGAAAGCAGTATGTAGATTCCTCAAAAAACTGGGAATGGGACCACCATATATATGACTCAGTTATCCTATTCTTCAGTATATATCCAAAACTTTTCTTTCTTTTTTTTCTTTTGGTACTGGGGATTGAACCCAAAGGCACTTAACCACTGAGCCACATCCCCAGCCCTTTTTTATATTTTATTTAGAGAAAGTATCTGGCTGAGTTGCCTAGGACTTACTAAATTGCTGAGGCTGGCTTTGAATTCATGATCCTCCTGCCTCAGCCTCCCAAGTCACTGGGATTACAGGCATATACTACTGTGCCTGGACCAAAATATCTAAAATCAACTTACTATATGGATGCCGCCACATCAATGTTTATAGCAGCACAATTCACAATAGCTAAGCTATGCAAACAACCAAGGTGCCTATGGACAGACAAATGAATAGAGAAAATGTGGACTATATACACAATGGAGTGCTGCTCAGCCATAAAGAAGCATGAAATTATGGTATCTGCCAGTAAATGGATGGAAATTGAGATCATCTTGCTAAGTGAACTAAGCCAGACCCAGAAAGTTAAAGGCTGAATGTTTTCTCTGATATGTGGAAGCTATAGATCAAAATAAGAGGGAAAAGGGGGAAGGGGAGAAAAGTGGGATATGGAGTTCCATGAAAAATAGAAATCAGTAGAGTAGAAGAATGGAATTGAGGGGAAGGGAAAAGGGATGAATGGTCCCTTTTCTGACCTAAGTTTCCTAGGTACTTATATGAATACACCACAGTGAATCTCACCTTGATGTATACTGACAAGGCATTAATTAAAAACAAGTAGAAGAAAGATCAGTAGAGTAGAGGTCAGGGATCAGGGAGAGGCAGGAGGAGAGGAAAAGGGAAAGTAATGGGGACTGATTTAGAGCAGATTATATTCCATGCTTATATAGTTATGTCAAAATGAACCTTAATATTAAGTACAATTAAAATGAACTAATAAAAATTACATATATGGGGGAGGGAGAGAAGGAGAGAGGGAGAGAGAAAGAAAATGTGAATTCTGGAGCCTAGATTAAATTTTTATTCCAATTCTACTGCTTTATTATTTGTGTGACCTTTAGGAAGTTATTTAATTTCTCTGTTCCCCAGAATACACAACTCTAAACTGGGGCTAATTTACCTCTGAGGGGTGTACTGAGAAAGTTAAATGAGTTATTTTAAGTAAAACCTTCAGAATAATATCTGACATGTGATCCATCTATGTTGGTTACGATTATTAATATTTTGAAGACAGGAAGTCTCCAAAGATTACTGTCATTCACATAATATCAGCAGAATCAGTACAAAGTTTTAGGGCCTTGAATCAAATGACAATCGAACAGTAAGGATCCCAAATCTCACCTTCTCTACTTGCCATTGCTGTACTTGCTTTCTACCTACCATCTAAAAAGCAAAAATGGTATTCCAGTTGCACATTCACCAGGATAACAAAACATTACTATGACAAAATAAAGTTTATTTTTGTGCTATAGTGAAAATTGCTTAAAAAATTATGGTATGTGGTCTCAATTTACATCTGAACCATAATTTGCAAACAACCAGGGGCTTTTATTGAATGAGGTGCCAGAGAAAATGCATTCCTGAGCTTGCTTCTATGTGCTCCTTTTACTTTACCTTGGACACTCATCTTTTGTGCTTTTAAATGTGGCTGAGAATCTCCTTAATCAGAATTCTTTTTGTTAGATTATTTAGTCTGGCTTTCACATTAACCATACTTTTTCCCTTTCTCTGTTACAAATAATATATTATAAGAAAGATAAAATTCACTAAGTCTTGATCTTCAGTAGAAAAGAACATTGGGAAGTGAAGAATGCAATGGAAGAAATAATTATATAATTTTTGAAGGTCCTGATAAACAATGAAGATGGAGAATAGGAACTTTCTTATTTGAGACAAGGTCTTTACATAAATTTCAAAGCTAAAGGCTTTTTAATGAAAAAGATGATAAAAGATTTTAAGATATTAAAATATACTTCACAAAAAATCATCTCTAATCCCATCACCCTACTAGAATATTTTCATTTAATATACTATTCATATCTGAATACCTATAAAATTATTGTCTGTATAAGTTGTGTAGAACAATAAGCACTTTGGTTTCCATACAAGATTGACAGAACAACAGAGAAAGCAAAAATGATGTGTATAGTTATTTTCTTTTCAAAGAAGCCTAATGCTGTTTTATCTCTTTCTGGGATGTATTTGTAGACACCAGGCAGACAAAGAAAAGTCTCAATTGATTTTAATTGGTTGTAAATGTTTTTCGGTTAGATACTATGTTTCTGGTTAGAATTCCATTAAGAAAATTTGCTTAACAAAATGGTAGCAAGGTGTTAATTTCAAAATAATTTTATTATCTATCTTAAAGATTTTTTGCAATTTATTTAAAGGAATTACAAACTGGACGGTTAACTAAAAAACTATGACTTCTTCATGAGTCACTGATGAACTTTGATTTTTAAAGGACATTCATAAAGTAAAAGGTAGAAATACATAAGGATGCATATAAAAGAGTATATGCTCTTTTGTATGAAAGAGAAATTTATAAGAAAAATATTTACAAGAAAAATAATTTATGAGAAAAATATCAGAAAGGTTAGAGTACTATATATGCTAAAATAAAAATAATAAAAAATTCACAAAACCAATATTTAAAATTCTACTTATGGCAGAGAAGGTCCAAGGGTACCCTACTGATAGATGAAAAAGTGGAGAATTTCAATTAGTACTTTGCTTCTGTCTCATTTATAAGTTTCTAGACTATGATAAAGGAAATGAAACTGCAGGAGGTTGAAAGGTATAAGTATCTGTAATTTCAAGTTGAGAAAACCTGCAAATACCTCCACAGTGCTATTAGTGTTCTTCTGAAACAGAATAAAGAGAAAATATAGTATATTTAAAAAGTGTTAGAATCTAGCCAGGTGTGGTGGCACATGCCTATTAATCTCAGCAGTTTGGGAGGCTGAGGCAGGAGGATGGCAAGTTCAGAGCAGGCCTCAACAAAAGCAAGGCACAAAGCCACTCAGCGAGACACTGTCTCTAAATAAAATACAAAACAGGGCTGCAGACATGGCTCAGAGGTCGAGTGCCCCTGAGTTCAATTCCTAGTACCCCCCACCCATGCCTGCCAAAAAGTGTTAGAATCTAAAAAAGTTGATCGCATAGAAGAGAGTAAAACAGAGGTTATAAGAGACTAAGAAGAGTAGGGGGCAAGGGGAAATAGAGTGCCAAAATGCAGTCAGATAGGAGACATCAGTTCTTGTATTTTAATAGCACAAAAGGGCAAATGTAGACTATAATAATTAGGAAATATTTTAAAATAACTAGAAGATTCTGAAAGTCCTCAACATATAGAAATGATAGATGTTTGAGAAAATGGAAATAATCATGTTTTGAACATTACACATTGTATACATGTACTGAATTTCCATCTCATATTGATATTACAAGTATTGTCAATTAAAAATTAAAAAAAAAGAAAAATAAATGCCAGTCTAATTTTTAAAAGGAAAAAATGTTGATTTTACATATCTACGTACTAGTAGGACACTATCAGTAAAACCTTGGTTTAAAAAAAATCTAAAAAACTTCACAAAAGTTCAGTTTAAGGACCAAATTTTAAGGGTGATTCAAATAAACACATGCATCTAAACAGCACTAGGGATTAAAACCCATGTAATAAGGAAATTGGCAGGAGGAACTAAGGATATTTAGCAGGAAGGACAAAATCCACGGGTATATGAGGGGTGGAAGGATCACAGCTAGATTCAAATATTGGAAGGACTGATATGTGTAAGTAGATTGGGTTTATTCACTTTATCACAAAGAGGTAAAGTAGGACTGATGAGTGAACGTAACAGGGAAGGGCTTTTGATTTTTGATTGATCATCTGAGAAAATATCAGTCATTCAAGTAAGGATGTTAAGTCTTCTTCACAGGACAGTTGCCTTGGGAAACAGGGTGTGCTGTACATGGATTCAGAGGACTGAATGCTGTGGTAGAAGCTTTCTTTTCTTTCTCTCTCCCCCACCACTTTATTCCAGAGAAAGGAGGTGTCTTAATAAAGAGCGCTTTTTTTCACTTAATTTTTCTCATCATTTTATGTCAAATTTCTTTTCTTTTTTCTGGTACTGGGGATTGAACCCAGGGATGCTTTACTGCTAAGCTACATCACATTTTTTTTTTTTTTTTTTAATTTTGTATTTTGAGAGAGGGACTAAGTTACCCAAGATGGTCTTGAATTTGTGATCTTCCTGCCTCAGTCAATGGAGTCTCTGGGATTATAGGTATGCACCACCACTCCTGATCCTGTGTTAATTTTTCTACTGCATCAACTTCTCTATTATCAATTTGTTTTGAACATTTTTGATATTTATGGTAATCTTCTGATTATATTATTGACAAGGTATAGAAAAATAATATGTAAAAATAAAGTTTATTGCATTTAGTGTTGGCAACTACTTTTCATTTGCTGTCATTAGTTAGATGTAGGGTAACTAAAGCCACTACATCAAGTGCTGTTAGTACCTAAGCCTTATACTTCATACAAAAATAAAATTAAAATAGATCATAGATTTTAATGTAAAACATAAAACTAAAAACCTTTAGATAATAACTAGAAGGAGATCACCAGTACCTGGAGCTTGGTGAGGAGTGCTTTAGATCTGATATGACAGCATGATACATAAAGGATAAAAGAGATAAACTGGATTTCATCAAAATTATAACTTTTACTCTGTAAAAGGCTCTGTTGAAAGGATGGAAAGACAAACCATGTATTGAAAGGAAATTTTTGAAAACTACATGCCCGATTAAGGACTCATATCTAAATCTGTACGGAATTCTCAACACTGAACAATAAAAGCAAAAAAGTCCAATTAGGAAATGGGCTTAAGACATGAAGAGACATTAAACTAAAGAGGCTAAAGAGGTGGTAAATAAGCAAAGGAAAAGGTATTCAATGTCATTAGCTATTAGGAAAATACAAATTAAACCATTATGACATATTACTATAGATTTATGAATAGCTAAATAAAAAAGTGATAATACCAAGTGCTGGTGAGGATGTGGAAAAGTTTGGTTTCTCCCACATTGTTGGAGGAATGTAAAATGGTAGAGTCATTCTGGAAAGTAGTTAAATAGTTTCTTAAAATAAACACACCCTTACCATATGACCCAGAAGTTGCACTCTTGAGCATTTATCCTTGAGGAATGAAGATTTATTTGGTCATAAACTTGTAAAGGATTATCCATGGCAGTTTTTTTTTAACTGCCAAAAACATGGTAAAAACCTGTAAATTCCTCATTAGGTGAATGGTTAAATACCTGCAGTACATCCACACCATGGTATACCATTAATCAAAAACAACCAATTACTGACACAAGGAACTATCTGAATAATACAAGGCTATTATGTTCGGTGAACAAAACCAATCTCAAGGTATCAATACTTTGTAGTTCCATTTTTACTGCATTTTCAAAATGATTGAGTTATATATGGAAGATAGATTAGGGATTGTCAGGAATAAGGGATGGTGAGTGGGATGAAATGGGTATAATCATAAAGCGGTAGCTTGAAAAATACCTGTGATGAAACAGTGCTACACCCTGATTCTGTGATGGTTATGCAATTATATACGTGATAATCTCACATAACTACATACATACAATGTACTGATTCCTGTCAGATTCTTGGTCTTGAAATTGTATATGATTATGTGTATGTAACAGGGAAACTGGGTAAAAGGTACATGGGATCTCTCTGCAACTTACCACGAATCTATAATTTCAAGATACAAAGTAAAAAAAATTAGAAAGTATTCTTGACAATTTCAGTTAAGAAACATGATGACAGCATTTTGTGCCATAATTCTACTTATTTCTGAAGCTGAGGGGTAACTAAGCCACTACAGTAGGAAGAAGGAACATAGAAACTAGGGATATGGAAAAGGGAAAGGTATTAAATTGGCTAGGTGGAAGAAACAACTAAAAAGACTTTAAAAACAGATAAACTTTAAAAAAATAATTACCTTAACATGAAATTCATTATCCAACAAGATATTCTGAGTCTTCAAGTCATGATGAAGTAGAGGAGGATTCATATTATGCAGGTAATTTACACCAAGTGCGATTTCATGCAGGATGCGGAATCTTAATGGCCAAGGAACATCGGGATATTCAGTTTTCTTTATATATATGAAAAGGAAAAATAATGAAAATTAGCATCCGAACTTTACTACATTTCACACTGAGGAAATTAAATCCATAAGGAAAAATACTATGAACTAAGGTCAAAAAATACTGTGAACTATGGTCATTTTTATATCATAGCATCAATTTGATATTGTTTAACATTTTTACTTTCCTTACTTTTTGGAGAAAATAATGATAACCTTATAGTATTAATATTTCCTTAATTATACTGGTCATGCAATCACATGGTATTGGTTCTTCTCTTTTCAACTAACATAGCTATCAATTATTTTCTACCTGTTTATAGCCAGATTGACATTCCTACACTTACATGACCCTCCCATTCTATGATTGATTTATTAACTTGTGCACTGGCAAGCAGACACGCAGAAAATTACACTTGATTTGTTTCTGATATATAACCAATTCATTTTAATTTTCTATTACTATAGAACCACACTTTATTATAAGAATCTTTGCATCAATTAAAAATTACTATTTTTTGAATAGTAAGCATTAATATCTCATACTTTGTATCATAATTTATATTCCCTCCTGAAAAATTAATCTTTGAGAGTTTTCTTTTTTGTGAAGGGGACAAAGATCATTTTTGTTTCTAAACCTATGTAATGGACATATTTGGAATGTTATGTTTTATATTTCCTGATATTTATAACTGATTTCTATCTGTTAAGAACACTTAAAATAATTGTTTTCTGAACATACACATTAATAAAGCTTCCCAGGAGAATGAACATACTCAGAAAAATCAATTTGGGAAGACTGACAATGAATCATTAGGCACACACTGCTTGGTACATTTTTCCAAGAGCTATGAAAAAGTCTGTTTCTACTGAAAGTTCAAAACTGTTCTTGAGAATTTTTTTCTGCAAATAAGTCTTCTTAGGGTTCAGTGATCAATTTGGTAGGGGGAGTGAATGAAATAGTTTAGATAATTGCTTATAGTATATTTCCATTTCTTAAAATGATCTTTTGTGATAACTGAGTTATAATTTAGGAAACTTAAAAGACACCCAAAACACTCATGTTGAATGCTACTTCCTCTGGGACATACATGGTCCTATTCCCTGAAGTAAATAGTAAATGTTTTTTTTTTTTTGGTGGTGCTGGGGGTTGAATCCAGGGCCTTGTGCATGCAGGCAAGCACTCTTACCAACTGAGCTATATCCCCAGCCTGAGTAAATGCCTTTTAATCTCTAAAAAGGCAATTTTTTTTTTTCTAAAAATTATGCATTTTAAAGGAATAACCAGGCCTCCCAACAGCACAGTGTTTGCTATATGAAGGCTTTTGGGCATGGACACAAGGTGGAGGGCACTCACTCTAAATTTATCCTTTCTTCCAGGAATTAGCAATACCCTTGAAGGAGTGTACAGAATTATCAGTGGGTTCCAAATCTGGGTGCCAGAATATCTCTGGGGTACGGGAAGAAAACATTAGAATTTCTACTTATATTCATTTCTCAAGGAAAACAACTTGCTTTTTTAATATTTATATTTTGTTTGCTGAGATGGTTATACAGAACTTACAGACTGACAACAGTTACTTCACTCCATCTTTTTTTTTTTTTTTTTTTTTTTTTTTGGTGCTGGGGCTTGAACCCAGGGCCTTGTGCATGTGAGGTAAGCACTCTACCAACTGAGCTATATCCCTAGCCCCTTCACTCCATCTTTGATTCAGATGTCACAAGTTACGAGTAGAACGGGATATATTCTAAAATAAAGAGGAAGCTACTCCATAAGTGGCTGACAGTGCTGTCTACTTTCCCTTGGTCGCTGACAGAGCATGTGATATATTGTAATCAGGAGTTTCACTAACTAAATTTTATAGTTATATTATTTAGTTTGAACTAAACCAACTCTCACAAAATGGACCAAGTGGTTTACAAGATTTCTCAAGAGAAAATGCAGATGGGAGATAATTATAAGGTAAGTTTAAGCAAACAATAATTGAATTCTGAGAGTGAAGGCTCCTCAAACTGGTTTATTGATAGAATTCAAAGCCAGAAAAACTGAAACCTTGAGAAAAAAGGTAAATGCCTCAAACTGCTGTCTCTTATTGGCAAACTTAAGAGTATTTGGAACTCAAATAATAAATTTTGCCTCTTAATTCAGAACTTTGTGAACTGGTATTAGTAACATTTCATACGAACTCCAAATGTCATTAATATGAAAGAATGGTTTAACAGTATAATATGCAGAGTTTATCTTCTCTCTTTCCTACCTGTGTGCATATGCATATGGAGATACTGGAATTCATTATAAACATCAGGATAGTAACCTACACAAAATAATCAAGGTCCCTTTGAAAACAAGGCCTGACTCCATAGTACATCTTAAGACCACAAAGTCACAAAGTGGAACTTTATCATTGCCACTGTTTTTCAATATTCTTACTTTGATTCACTAATAGAAATCCAAATAATCAAAATGAATGTAAAAAACAAACAAAAAATGAATGTAAAACCAAAATATACAGTAGTTTGAATAACAGAAATGGTAACTAATAAAAATATATAATACTTACTCTATGGAGGAGTTCATTTAATGATCCATTTGGCATGTATTCGGTAACTATTCCCAAAAATTCTGGCTCATTGCAAATTCCCAAAATTGGAAGAATATAACTAAATCTAGCTTTGTGTAAAATTTCAGCTTCTCTTAAAACATCATTTCTTTCACTAAGGAAAAAAAACATAATTATTTTGAGTAATGAAAAATATATAATTATAATGCCTATAAGATTAATTAAGCCTGTATTTTTTCCTTAATTATGTGACCTCAAGTAAACCCTGCAACTTCTCTGTCCCTTAGTTCCATTATATTTAAAACTGATAACACCCATCCTATACATTCCACAGGTCTGTTTAGAGACCAAACTTAACTTTTAAAAACCACTGTCAGGTCAAAGTGCTATACCCAAGTTACTATTATGTGCTTTTCCTAGGAAAGGAAACTATGTGGTGCTTTAGAGTTTATAAAGTCTATGTTAGAATGATTGCTGCTTGAACTAATTGTTTATTTTGTATCAAATAGATTCAATTAGAATATTATATTAAATGTTATGGTTGCATACCATATAGTTTCCCAAATATCCTGAATTTTGAAACATTTAAATCTTGTAGATTTAAACGACTAGATGATAATGGCTGCATAAAAGTTAATAATGTTTAGAAGTTAATATACAGAAAAAGAACACTGAGAACAGGTAAATGCTTTTTACAAGTCCCTAGTCTAACTCTGGATATCAGGTTCATTTGCTTATTCATAAACAAATAAATATTTTAGTATAAGAACTGTGCTCAGCATTATGGAATATATAAAAATAAAAAGATGTAGTCTCTGCCTTCAAGCTACCCAGAAATCTTTCAAGAAAAATAAATAAAAATGTCAGGCAGAATGTGATAAGTGCCACCAAATACAAACAAAAATAAAAATGTATAAATAATAGAAATATTTGTATTTAATATTTAAATTTAAGTAGAAAGGGAAAAAAGAAAATATAAACGTATGTAAAGAAAAAAAAAAAAAACTACAGGAGTGCCAAGAAAAGAATAATTTTGGTCTGGGGGAGTCACACGGTCTTCAGGGAAGTAGGATTTCGCCTGTACCTTATGGATGGACAGAATTTCAAAACTGGAGACAGGGCAATTACAATGGATGAGGAAAGACCTTGCTTTTCTAGTTCACATGTGCACCCCCAGGATGTGAAGAGTGTCTTGTGCATAGTAACACAGATGTCCAGTAGATATGCGTCAAGTGAATTCAAGAATAAAAAGGAAGGTTATGTTCAGGAACTGTTTAATAGGGATCGGAATATGCAACAGTGTATATAAAACAAGTGAAGGCCAACAAGACAGGCTGGGGTCATCACAGAGTCCTAATGTCAGGGTAGGTGGTTACTCTTTATTTGCTAGTTATGATTAAAGGTTTTAATCAGGAGAATGACATCAGTAAGACAAAACTTGAGGATAGTTAACTTGGCAGCAGAATACAGGATCAACAGAAAGAGGAAAGGACTGAAAGTCAGGTGTTAGAAGATTCTAATACTGGTCAAGCTGTGAATCAAGGAGAGCCCTACACTATAAGAGTAGCCATGGAAATAAAAAGGAAAACACTAGCGGAATAGAATGCCTTAGCTGGGCTGTGGTGAGTGATTATGGGGGATTAAAAGAATGCAAGGGAATCGAAGATGTCATCAGTTTTTAACCTGGATGAGTGGGTGTTGGTAGCAATAACAGAAATAGAAATGCTTCCAGGAGAAGCCTATTAGGCAAGTGGTGATGATTAGCTGGCTCTTAAAACACCCAAGCTCTGGATGAATGATTGCTGAAAAAAGAATAGAAACAGACATTCCTACTCAGACTTATAAGGCCTGTTTTAAGAACACAAAAATCAGAACAAAGCAAAAATAAAAATCTTAATTATCTTTTGAATAGATAAAATACTTTGCATGTTTCAAAATGCAAGAGTTGCAAGAAGACATAAAGTGAAAAGCTTCTCTCCTCCCTGTTGCTCAACTACTTCATCCCTAAGTGTGAGGAAATATTTTATCAGTCTGTGAAACTTGTTTGATTAAACTCATATTCCCTAAGTTCAGAGTGTTTCCATATTTTCCCAAAGGGATGTGAGACATTAAGACTGGGTAGCGCCCTTATAGGGAGTCAGGATGAACCTGACAATTCCTGGATACTAAGAAAAAACTACTGAGGAAATACTGTGGAAGTCCCAGTGATATTTAAGACATTCTTTCCTCCTTGCTTGTGCTATCATCCTAAGATCAATCCTTAAAAATTGACTTCATTATCTACACTTTATAAATAAGGGCACTGAGGATCAGAAAAAAGGAATAATTTTCTAATGACCATACCACTACAACTGGAAGGGCTGGAATCAGATTTAAGTACAGTCAAGATATTCTAAAGCCTATGTTCTGTCAATTGCATTTCTTGATTACAAAAGCAAGGACAGTTCATGAAGTCAGATTTCAGGAAGACTGTGAGAGTTGGAAAATTTTTAAAAAGCCAAGATGTAAAAATTAAAAATGTAAAATACAGCTTTTTATAGATGTGTCACTAAAATTACCCAACTTAAAATTCAACAGAAAAAAGACAGTTATGTTATCTATGGGGTACTTAAACAACCAATGGGATTCATCTATTCAAAAGGGGTGGGAAGATGTTGTGGAATTTCCACTCATTGGATACAGGTTATGAAAAATGACTCACCAATCATTAAAATAACATGTGACATCTCAAAAGTTTATTTTTCTTTTATGTGATCCCAAAGAACAATGCAAACATTATCCACACCAGAGCCTAAGAAGTATATAGACTGCATTATTCACATTTTTTAAGTGAGGAAATAAGATACCCTGCAAGTCAATTGCGTAAGCCTGGTCCTATTCTCAGACTTCATAAATACTGCAAATGTTAAGATTGTAAGCAACAAGTGGGAGGAAAGAATGTGATGTTGTAATGCTAGTGTTTCACTAGTCTTATGGCTTATTTTGAGGACAGAATTAATTTCTTACTCAATTTAGTGACAAATTTTATACTATGGAAACTGTTAATGAGTATGGGGACAAAACTCCCTTCTCACTCCTTGGCCCTCAAATGGCACAAAACTTAGAAAAATTAAAATCTTGAAAAGCAGCATCCAAAATGGGAGGACCAATTGACCTTAGAATATGTAATGGTCCATTGCGTGCTACATCTGCATATAATATTTGCAGAGCTGGTCCTAAAATATGTCCATCCTTTCTGAACAACCACCACCCTTTAAAGTTGACAACACACACACATTCACCCAGCATCTGCTCCACAGACTATTAAAGTCCAGGGTAAGCACACACTACATCTTGTACATTGCTGAACCAAAATTATGATACACAAGTGTATACTATCTTGTTCCAAATGTACATTGCAGTCTAGCCCCTAGTGAAAGAAAAGTCACAGGCAGATGAAAGTCTAGAATTTTGGCAGAGCTGAAGCTCATTTATCTGATATTGATATTAACAGCTTTTAATCAAACAAGCATCTATCCTGATATATTTTCACATTAGGTACAGGAGAAGAGAATGTCACAGCAAAGGATGTTAATTTACTAAGAACTGAAAGCAGGGCCTAGTCAAACTTCTGTTGGACAGAAAATACACAGGACGAGTGACTAGACCCTGACTAAAATATACAGTCACAAGTCCATGGTATGTGACTGTAATGGAAACAGAAAGTAACGCTAGATTTTTCTTAAAATGTGAACGCTAGGCTAAAATTGTTCCAGGTTATGATACAATTTTTGACCATTTAACATTTTTCTAATTCAATTTATTGTTAGCAAAAATAATACACATTTCCTCTGTGGGCAGTATTCCCTGTGACAGCAAGAGAAATTGAACTGCTATTAAAGGGTTTGACATTTGAACTTTGGTGACCACATGTAATAAACCACAAACAAAACAAAAACAGCAAAAACCCAAACCAAAACATCTCTAGGGTAGCACTGTCCAATGAAATGATACAATTTCAGATTTTCTAGTGGCCACATTAGAAAAGTGAAAAGAAGCACGAGGTGAGTTTTTAACATCGTATATCTAACCCCAAAAAGATACCACTTCGGTATGTAATCAATATAAAACTATGGAGATATTATTATTTGGTTCAAAATCCGCTGTGTATTCTACATTTACTGCCTATCTCAATTCGTATGGTCACATTCTAAGAGCTCAATAATAGCTCTTGTGGCTGTGCAATCCTAGAGCCCAATTAAAAAAATAAATAAAATAAAGAGCAAACAAAACCAACACCCAATATACAAACACACATCGGTTTCAATAAACAGCTTTTAGAATTGGGCTGTGATTGCTGATTTTTGGAGTAGACAACTTCGAGAGTTAAGAGGGAAGGCGAGAAAGGGCGGGGAAGAGAAGAGTGGAGGAAAGCCACTGACTCATCTCCAGCTGTGCAGTTTCTCCCCGCGTTGCCCAGCGCAGGGCTCGGGGACTACCCAGAAGTGACAAGGGGGCGACCCCAGGAGTCTCTGCCGTTGGGGTTCTGGAGCCCGCTCGCCAAGGGGGATGCAGCCGCGCTCGGGGCTCCGCCTGGATCCGCGCTGGCGCCCTACCTGTCGAGCAGCGGGGTGTGGATGTGCAGGTGCTTCACCGCCACCTGGACGCGCCAGTCTGCGTGTCGGGCTGACGACACGGTGCCGGAGGCGCCGCGGCTCAGGTAGCACAGGTCGGCGAGCTTGCGGTAGGGAATGGTGGGCAGGGCGCTGCAGATGGCTTCTCCGTTCATGGTGGCGGCCGGCGGGTTCCGGGGCGCCCGCCGCTTCCCAGCTCCGGACGCCAGATCCCGGCCTGCCCGAGGGGCGGCGAGCTCCTTCCTGCGAGGGACGCTAGGTCGCCAGGCCGCCCATGCCCCTGGCGCCCACGCGGGCCGCCGCTTTCCCGGGCCGAGCGGACTCTCGCGGACACTCGCGGACGGCGGGTCAACTCCGCGGCGCCGCGTAGCGCTGAGGAGGAGCTTCCTTTCGCCGGCCTGGCCCTCCCCGGCGCGCAGCTCGGCCGGCCCGCCCGCTCCTCCTACCCCAAACTTCCCAGGCGTGGTCAGCGGGCCGGGCGGCCGGCCGGGGCGGGGCCGGGGTCCGCCCACTCGCGGCCCTGGGGGCGGGTCCCGCCGGGCCTGATCCCGGGTTCCTCCGTCGCCCCTGCGGTTTGCGCGACTCTGAAGGGTCAGGACTGGCTGCCGGCGGGGGCTGGGAGAGGAGCCCGGGGCGCGCCTTTTGCCCGCTCTCCCCCCCGCCCCCCAGGTTTGGAAGAGTTTTCCTTTCGGGAAAGTCCCTCTCGGAGGCCTGTTGGCCGGTGTCAGGCTGACCTTCACAGGAGGGAGGATTTCCCTCTGCGCCGCGCGTTTTCCAGTAGCCCCCGAATCCAGCGATGGCGGGTGGGGGATTGGGGGCTTGCGGGTGAGGCACCTACTCCTGACTCTCCGCCTGCATGGGAAGCGCTTTGGAGAAGTTGGGTATCTTCCAGATTCTCCACACTGAATGAGGGCCTCAGTTCACCTGCTGACCTGGACTCCAGCTTTCCTCACTTCCTATCACTTAAGGAATAAGGGTTGGGGGAGAGTCCCGCCTTGGCGGAATAGTCAGATGTTTAGCTCCTGTGACATGCGCCTGTACTAGGGAACTGCTCTGCCACCTCTTTCTTAACTCGCACAAGTATACAGAGATTGAAAAAATAACCTTGAGAGAATCTATCCCTGATTCTAGATAAGACTGCCAAGATTTACAGGTTCGGGAGGGATGCTATCAGTGTTAAATGCCTAAAGAAAAAGATTGCAACCATCGTTCGTTTTAAACAAACACCTTTCTAATGAGATGCCCTTTAGAGGGTGTGTAATCCAAATGTAGGTAGTTCTTGGTATCCCATACTTGTGGGGGCCTTGCTTCTAGGACACTGATATTTGCAGATGCTTAAGTCCCTAATATAAAACGGTGTAGTATATATAACTTAGTCATATCTCCCCTATCATTTTCCTTTTCAGTTTTGTTGTACTGAAGATTAAACCCAGAACCTCAAACATGCCAAGCAAACACTCTTCTACTGAGCGAGATCATTAGCCCCTCACCTATGCTTTAAATCATCATAGTTTTCACCTGTATACAGTTTTAAAAATAGGTATTCTTGGTTATCTGTGGAAATGCATTAAACTATATACTTCCAACTAAGACTACATATTTTAAATATATGGAAAATTTTTATATATGAGAACATACATGTGTGTGAATATATATTATCTGTAGTTTAATTTCCATAGTGAATTGGTTAAAGACAGAAAACCTAAGGAATACTAATGCATTGACAAAACAAGAAACAAAAAATAGAATAATTATGCAAACTAGTCTTAAAAATAACCATCGTATCTATAGGTTGGATTCATTTGTTTGAAATTACATAAAATTACATCAAATTGGGCTAGTGGCACAGGCCTGTAATCCTAGTGACTTGGGAGACTGAGGCAGGAGGACTGCCAGATTGAAAGCCAGCCTCAGCAATTGGGTCAAGCCCTAACAACTTAGGGAGACCCTGTCTCATAAAAAATAAAAAAGACTGGGAATGTGGCTCAGTGGTTAAGTGCCCCTGGGTTCAGTCCCCTGTGCTGAATAAATAAAATAACATCAAAATTTGTTTTTGATTTACTTAAAAAAATTGTACCTGTATATGTAATTTTAAGAAGTTGAAGCTTTAAATCTCTCATCTCTTCAATTAGAAACAAGAACAAAAAATTGAAAAATAATCCACTTGAAAATGCACAAATCCAAGAATTCCAAACATCTCGTTTTAAAAAATGTTCTATTTTTCAGTGTAAACGTACCTAGAAAGTTTTAAAAACACAAATGTCAACAAATCTCTATAATTATATGAATGTTCTACATGAGAAAACTAATGATTTGAGGTACATTTGGTATCTTTCTGCCCCCAAAACTAAAAATTATAACTGCTATAGCTAATGATGTGGAGTTTCTTATAAGTAAAAAAATTACCAATTTTTGCAGTTAGAGTACAATTATGTTTCACATTTAGCCATTGTATATTCAATCCTAAAATTGAACAGTGTCTTTTAAAAACGGTTTATCTAAGATAATTAAGCTTCATTAAACACAATGTTTCACATGTCAATTGGGTAAACACTTCTCATTAAAATTATTAAAGATTATATTAAAATCATAGTACTAATACTATATTAGTTATATTTTAGTTATTACTATTATTATTATTATTATCATTATTATTATTTTGGTACCAGGAATTGCACCCAGGGTGCTTAACCACTGAGCCACATCCCCAGCCCTTTTCATTTTTTCTTTTGAGACAGAGTCTCACTAAGTTGCATAGGGCCAGCTTTGAACTTTCAACCCTCCTTCCTCAGTCTCCTGAGCCACTGGGAAACCAAATGCTATGGACTGAATTGTGTATGCCCCCCAAAATGTGGAAGTCCTAACCCCTAGTTCCTGTGACCATAACCATATTTTGAAACAGGGCGTTTGCAATGGTGAAGTTAAGGTCATTGTGGTAGGCCTTAATCCTATATGACTGTGTCCTTATAAGAAAGAGAAATTTGATTCCGGTGACAAGCATGCATAGAGGGAAGACACTGAAGACACAGGGAAAGTGTCATCTACAAGTCAAGGAATGACTGAGGCTGCCAAGCTGAGGAATACTGAAGCTAGGAAAAAGGAGTGGAACAGATTCTCTCTCATGGTTGTCTGAAGGAACCAACTCTGCCAACTCCTTGATTTTGGACTTCTAGCCTCCAGAACTGTGAGTCAGTAAATATCTGTGTAAGCCATTCAGTTTGTGACTTTATGTTGTAATAGCTTAGATATGAATACACTCAGGGAATATGTTTAAAAACTTTTAAAAATTTTATAAATTCACAGGAAGTTAACAAATAATACAGAGAGGTACCATATATCTGTCACCCAGTTCCCCTCATGACTGCATCTTACGTAATTAAAATACAATATAAAAGCTAGAAATTTGGTATCCGTCCAGTGGGTATACATGGTCCTGTGCCCTTCTCATCTGTCCTCAAACTGGAAAGTTCTGAATTTAAGATAGAACGGATTAGATTAACACTCCTTAATTCTGCCTCGTAAAAGAAAAAAATTACATTCAAATGAAATTACACTTTAGTCCACAAATTAGAAGTATGGTTTATTCAGTGGAAGATGGACAAAATAATTTATCTTAAAAATCACCACTTTGAATCCCATGCCTAACGAAGAAAGGAAACCAAACTGGTCATTGTCCACTATTCATTATCACATATTCATTTGCCTATGTATGTCCTAGAAACATTTTCTTCTATTCATGTAATATGATTTTTAATTAAAAAGAAATATATGTACCAAATAGGCATGGTCAGACATTTAAACATTTTAAAAAGACATGCAAATGAAAACTGAGCCTTTCTAGTATTTCAGATCTTTACTCAGCAAGAGAAAGAGACCCTTACTAGATGGAGACCCAGATCTGTGATCATGACCAGCCCCACTTGTCTCTTTTGTTAGATAAGCAAAACCTCTAGTGTGTGCTTGTACCAGATCAATTAGAACAAAAACATAATCAATGTAAATGTCACCAAATTCAAAGTCACCAAAAGCAACCCATGACTGATTTATGGCCAGCCTGCTTAATCAACCAAAAAAAAAAAAAAATTCTAAACCCCAAAGATCAAATGGTTGATGTGAAATTTGATTTTTACGAAAGCTTGACTGGGAATCTGCACATTTCTTTGCAGGAAAATCATATACAGAGTCAGAGAGCTTGGCTCTGGGGTTGTCACTCGTCTTCTCTGAGTGGTAAGGGGCTTCTACACCCTACCTTTGGATATACCTTTATTTTGCTCCTTTAATAATTCTTCACTTTTGTCTTGCTTGAAATTCTTTTCAGTGGGCTAAGTCAAGAACCTGTGGAGGCAAAGTTGAGTTCCCACTGCCTTCTTGAAGAGACCTCCTTGGACCCTGTCAGATGACAAACCCACCAACCCTATGCCAACAAATAAATTTAACTGACATTTTGTGTGCCATAAATAGTGGTGGTCTCTTGCCCTCAAAATACTTTGAGTGTTCTAAGAGGGCTAGACACCAGAACATTTGATTACAAGGTTGTAAGAAGTCCCGGGGTATTCCCCTGTTAACTAGACAGAAGCATGTGTGCTAATTTGATGAAAGCCAGGTTCATAGAGGTTAGGTAAATTGATGGAAGTTGCAATTTATAAATTACAGAAACAGTGTTCCCCAATAAATATGAATCAAAGTTCATATTCTTTCCGGGAATTGCATCAGTTTCATAATATTCCATGGTATTTCCGTTTTTGGTTTCACTTTCTGTAATGTTTAGGAGATAAATTTAATGAAAAGAGGGAATTTCCCAGCTACAAAAATATAGTGCTGTGTAAAAATTTATTATTAGAGAAATTTCATGGGAAATTCCATTTTCCTTTGAGATTTAACTGGCAGGTTTCCAAGAATGTGGAGAAGTATGTAACTAGTAGATTGGTCTGCATTTAAAAATTTCAACCCTGGAATTTAGCAGAATATTTTGCTTTTTAAATTTTTTTCAGAAGTCGTAATCATTTTCTCCATTTGTTACTCCCAGGTTGTAAGCAAAATATATGAAGGTATATTAACTTTTTAGTCAACACACATACTTATTTTTGCTTTAGGAAGTTACATGGTGAAGGAAGTTATAACAGGTTAATACCCATTTAAGCATTCTATTTTGGGCAGGCAGACATAGCTGTGGAAAAAGGCAGAACTTTCTTACTGCAGTAGTCTGTATAGTTTAGTTCATGACAGGGTAACTGGTACAATTGTTTGAAAGTGGAAACTGTGACTGAATCAGAAATTCATCGTCAGCAGCTGAACAGATTGCTAAGGAAAACTCTAAGGATTATTGAGAAATAAGCACTCCAGAAGCTTCTGTGACCCAATTTTCATAATTGTCAAAAGGAATAGAGATGTCTACCCTCCCAGGAAAGTCTTATTGCACAACTCCAGGGGGCGTTATTCACATTGAGGAGGTGTCATTCACATGAGATACATTATGAATGGGGCCCTTGGAGTTGTGCAATGAGGAGGCCTTCTGGCCTACTTGTTTCCCAGGATTGCTCTGAGAGGCTGAAGTTACACAGTGCATACAAAAGGACTTTAAAAACTGTAAACTTGACAATACATATAAATAATAACAATAATAGTTATTTTCCTGATCTGTTCTTTCCCTTGAATGAAACTTTCTTATCTACTTTGAGAACTAGAAAAGCAACCCTTACTAGCCTGGAACTGCCTGGTGCTCACAATGACGCTGCAGTGTTCTCCTGTTGAATATAAATGCTGTCACAGAACACGAACCTTAGACAAAAGCATTTGTGACTGTAGTGGAGCAAGACAAAAATAAGATGATCATGATTATGTCTGAACAGAAAAGATAAGAACATTGTCTAAACCATGAAAATGAACACACACCTCCCTTACTTGGCTAGTAGTGACTCACTACTGTTTATTTTCCAACTATAGCATAGCCTTACTTCGTGTTTCTCAATGTTTAGGTAAGAATTATTAAGATACCTAATCAGAGAATCATCCTTGCTTCTGGACAGCATCCAGTCTAGGGAGGATCCCTATTTTTTTTCTTTCTTAAAAATTTTTAAAAATTTTATTTTTTCTAATTAGTTGCACATGAATGCTGGAATCCTATACTAAAGTCTTTCTAACATTGTCTTATTGAGATGCCCGTGGTTTCCCATGGTATTTGTTTCTCTTTGCAATAAGTAAATAAATACCCTCAGCTTTGTATACCTGCAGATGTGTTCCTGGTCATTGATTAAAAGACTTGGATGAGTTCTTAGAGTAGTTATTACCCAGCTAGGAGTTCTCATTGTCTGTATCTCAGGCAGAGAGCTGGTTCCTCTGACTTTTCTACATATTTCTCTATGGTATTAGAGCTATTTCAGAGCCCAGACCTTGTGAGAATACTCTGGCTAGCTGTAATCTCATACTCCATGTTGTTTGCGAATTATCCAGATATGAACCCAAGGTACTAAATTTCTTAAAAACAACAAGAGCAATAACAGCTAACACTTATAAGATGTTTACTATGTGTCAGGCACTCTTATAGGCATGCCCTTGTAATAGCATTTAATACAAAACAACAATAGAGGAAGTGCTATTCACTTTCTCACTTTACAGATGAAGAAACTGAGGCATAGAAATGTTAATGACTTGTGTGAAGTCATACAGCTATTAAGTAAGAGTGCTTGGATTTGAACTAAAGTCAAATTGTTGCATTCTGAATTTATTCAGCTGTTCTTATAAAATGGTATCGGATCACTGAGAGACGGAGTGTGAATTATTTGATATAAATCTACACACTTTAATATGAAGAGTTACTTTATCTATGAACAAGGATATCTTTTAAAGAAGGGCAGTCTGCCAATCTTAGAGTGTTAATGTGGCTGTAATAATAGTTTACTGTTAGGAATTATTTAAGCTTTATGGAAATAATTCTATAAGGGACATGTAAGCTCTCTATGTTGCTGCCTACAAAGGTATAATACCAGATCTTCATATACCTCATTTTTTCCTTTAAAAATATTTCTCATTATCATAACAATTTTGACTTAGGTTATAATTGACACTATTTCATTAATTTTAGCAGAAAAGTAAGGACTTCAAAATTGGATGGAGATGAGTTAGTCTCCTTTAATGTGTGTGATCTTTTTAGTATTATAATCTTAATGAGCCATGTATCTTTATCTAAGTAGTGATAATAATACCTTTCTTAAGGATACTGCGAGAATTAAGATTATGTACGTAAGGGTATATTCAATGAATATTAGTTTCCCTTCTCCAAATAAAGTGTTTGTGGCCTTGTTAATTTTAGTATGAGAATTATCAATTTTGCAAGGTGATTGTCAAAGCTAATTTATGAAATGTTATGCTCTTGTTTCAAATGGGAGCTCCATGAAGACAGAGCTATATTTATTGTGTTTACCAGTGCCTAGGATCATAAACAAAGTGATAATAATTCACCTTTATCACCTTGGGCTGTAGGAGGATGCTACATATCACAGCAACTTGAAGACTCCAAGTTTTAGATTAAAAGCATGCCGAATTATCTGGTATGATTATTTCCAGTTTTGTTTTCTCAAGTAGTGACTTGAGAAAGTCCATGTTTAAAAATCATTATAATTCACAGAGGTAAAGTTATGAAAAAAAGTGCCAATTTCAAAAAGTTTTTATGGCCAATATTCAAAGAGTATATTCTAAATTATAGGGTACATCCAAGCAGTGTATTTCCTATTACTTATTTAGAAAATTAAAATTTTATGAAATATTACAAAGTTAGCCAGATCAACTGAAAACTTTGGATGGAAGATATTTTGCTTCAAGTATAATTAGAATGAATAAAAACATCTTAAAAATGTATTAAGTAAATAGATACATGAAAGAAATTGATAAAATTGAAATATGAACTCCTTATATATAAAAGATGTTTTACATACCACAAAATACAACATGTTTAAAGATAGTCTTGTAACATATTGTCTTCAGTGTGACCATAATGAGGCTAATACATGATATCCTTCATCTAAAGTTTGGAACCAATGAGGTAAGCAAGAGCAGTGTGGATGGAGACCAAAATGTGAACTTAATTACTGAAATTTGGGGAACATGATTTAGATATATTGGGCAAGCCATCTTGTGAATCCTGTTACCACTTGACCACAGGAAGGACACACTCAGGCCTGTCCTCGTGGAGTCCTGCCCTTGTCAAATGTCTGGCATGGAGGGATAAAGCAAAAGGCATTCTCTCTGAAGGCAGGAAGTTTCCAGAAAGAGGGGATGAGCTACCATGTTCCCAGACTCACAAGTCAGATAAGATACTTCTCCTCTTTTAGGAGGGAGCACTGGGTCTAGGGAGGAATGGGGAATGGTTGGTGCACAGAGAGAGACGAGGAAGTTACTCCAGTAAAGACTCTCCTCCTAGAATGAAATGTCCAGAATGGAGGGAGGGATGGTAGTGGGTATTCTTGTCAATAATTTCCAACTTAAAGAAGGTAATCCTGAGCCTAAAAAGTAGAGTGATCATCCTCAAGTATTACAAGCAGGAAGTGATAGATCTATAAGTAAACCTTAGTCTAATTCAGGTTCATCAGAGAGTCCTCATTAATTTAGTTCATGATATAATACCTTAGAGCTAAGTAAAAACTTGAACCTAGACATGTAAACATCAGAACCAGATATCATAAATTTGAAGCTATTTGTAACGAGGGGGTGAACTCATTAGAATAAAGTTATTATTATATTTCTACTTAGTGAGTACTCAAATAATGCATACAAAGCCAACCAGGTGGAGTGTACCTATCATTCCAGTTTCTTGGGAAGTGGAGGCAAGAGGATTGCAAGTTTGAGACCAGCCTGGGCAACTTAGGGAGGCCCTGTTTCAAAAAAACAAAAACAGAATTGATTAGGGATGTAATTCAGTGGTAGAGTGCTTTTCTATCATGTGTGAGGTACTGGTTCAATCTCTAATATCCCTCCATCAACATTATGCACGTATTTGAATTAAATGTATGAAACCTCTCGGTCATTAAGTCCCTTGCCTGCTAGACATACCAGAGTATACCTGTGAATATATACACAAATATTTAACGGAAGCACAGTGAAAAGGTTCAGCAGTGTTTATGTTAAAGAGAGAGTTATCAGGGAGGTAGTGAATAAGGAATTCAATCAGTGGTATTTTGTAGGATATAAATGATTAGGGTATACTTAAGGAAAGAAGGTGCACTTTATAAGAGAGAACCATTTTTTGTTTTTACGGACAGGAAGGAAGTTCTTCTAGAGTCTATATGATGCATTTTAGAGAGGACTATAAAGTCCAATAATGAGAACACATTATTCAGTACCACTAGTGGGCCTGCATACTACAAGGGATCAGTAGTCATGGTTAATCAGGTCTGTATTTTCATGCCCTGTACAGCAATGAAATGTGTTAAGAGTTGAGTACCATTATATGCTTGGTTTCAGGCCCAGTCTTCATTTTGGTACCCACTTTGCTTATCCTTGATGGAACTTATCTTTGTCATTTATTAGAGTTCCAGGAAAAGCAAATGAGAATAGGTATGTGCTAGTACTTCAAGAACTCCAACACATTGGTTAAGTTTTGGATCCTGCTCTGCTATATCATTGTCTTTGTTTTAGTTTAGTGTTGTTTTGAGGATGAATATTATGTTGAGTACTTATGGAAAAACAGGATATCCTACTTTCTAAGAGTCTCAGAAAAAGTGTGAATAGTTTTTAGAGGCTTAGCAATTATTCCACTTTGTATATTTTTCTGTTAATATTGTTTCTAAAATTATTCTCTTGTGGGAAGCTCAATAAATATTTTTTTACTGACTAACATGTTCCAGGTGGATCAGGAAATCAGAAGTCATACTTTCTTTCATACAGTGTAGCCTGTGATCTTATACATGGCAATTGGCAAATGTGTGAAGAGTAAGCAAACTGGCTTTTAGGATCTAGCTGTGCTAGTTTGGTTTTGATTTATTATCTCTCCTATGCCTGCTACAACTTGTATTTGTTTATATAATTTCATGTAGAAAATATAACTTTTAGCAAGAGCTTAATGCCCTGACTCTGAATGCAGTTATACCTCAACTTGATTAAGGATTTGTTTTCTAATCCAATCCTTCCCCTAAATCTCAAAACAGTCAAAGGACTCTGAAGCCCTCCATTTGCCTCAGGAGCATTCATGCAACAGATTGGCAGCCTTGGCATGATGGTGTGTTTGCTTTGACTGTGGAGCTTTCCAGTCATACAAACATAAGTGAAACAATAGTGAAACACATGTAGAAAGTACAAAGGTTCAATATCTTCCCATAAACCAACAATTGAGTTATTTTGTTAGTTAATTTTTAAAAATGAAACACTAAGTAACAATAGGATACCTGTTGATCTATATGATAAAAACTTCCTTTGAAGTGCATAGTTATTTGAATAGATAAATATTGGTGCCTGTCTACTGATGAGGAAATGGGAGCATGGGAATTCTGGTGGGGATGAAACCAACTGGCAGGCAATGTCTGAGCCAGAACACTGAACTAATTTGAGTTGTGTTTGCCTTGTGACTTTATCACTGACCATGGTCCTTGGGGTAAATGACTGTATCCTGTGAGATTTCTGAGTCAGTTACAAAGTATGTTCTCATGCAAGTTAGGCAACCATATAAAAGTACTATACAATGCTTGTGCACCGGCCCAGAGTTGATATTTAGGTTGAGGTAGGTAGACAGAAGCTGAAGGAGAAATTTTTTACACAAACAAGAAAATGGCCAAAGTAGTTTTACAGGCAGGAGGTTGTGGGGAGGCAGCATACAGAATGGGCTGTGACTTACGAGTTCTTAGGTATAGTAAGAGAAGATGCCTGGTTTTACTCAATGGCACTTTGGTCAGTAAGGAGAGTCTGATATCCACATGTGTCTATGTATTTCTATCTCATACATGTGCATTATATAAAGTTTAGAAGAATCAAAAGGGTACATTGTGAAAAGTTATTTTTAACCCTTTCATATATCCCACTCACCTTTCCCACCTGGTGACTGCAATTGCCAGTTTCTAACCCCCTTCTTTTTTCTTAATCTTTATTCTAGAGCTAACTAACCTTACCAAACTCAAATATTCCTGCCCAGAAACTTTCTAGATTAGGTGTTTTCCTGCCTGGTTACCCTGGACTTTATTTACCCATCTTTCAAGGCCTCGATGCTTTATTCATCTTTAATTCATCTTTTCCAGTTCTACCTAATAAGCTTTTATCATACCTACATGTACTGTTCCACTTGCTCAACACCGTTCTTGTTCTTTGTTCTTCTTTGGCCTATCTGAAATTTATGCTTCTTTGAAACTGAAGCTGGACTCCATCTCTTCTCTCTGTTCCATCTGCTTTTCATTTTTTTCTTTTCTGAAATCCTAAGTCATTATTTCCATCTGGGACAAACCATCAGACACTGGACATCTACAAAGGTGTTATTTTCAGCATGGCAAAAACTCAAAGTATGTTAAATAAAATTTTAAGTTGCATTTTTTGGCTGAAAAGTATAAATTTGAAAAGAGGCAAAGAGATTAGTGAAAAACTATCAGATGTTATAATTAAAAGTTCATATTTGGTTAGTAAAAAATTAAATTGTTCAAGATAAGGTCTTTGGCAGAAAAGAGTAAAAGAAATATGTGATAGAGAAAAGTTTGAACCATTAAATGTGCATATATTCAGTACTTAGTTATGTGAAGGCAGTAGATGAGAATATGGTTTTTGAAGTCAGGCAGCCCAGGTTTGCTACCCAAGCAAACCTATTTGTATAAAAGTTTGGACAATTTGCCTCATAATTTTATTTCTTACCGAGGAAATGATCGAAGGTAAGTAATAACACTGAACAGAATACCTGCCACATAGTAATGTTCAATAAATTTTATGTGTTGTTATTGTTAAAGCTTAATTACAATTTTATGATTTGTCCCTGTGTTTGGCAGAATAGTTGTGTACCCCCACTCCCACCACCCTACTAACCCCACCAGAGGTCCACCTCCTAATCGCCAGTACCTCCCATGTTACCTTACATGGTAAGAGAGGGACTTTGAAGGTGTGATTACATCAAGGATCTTAAAAAGGGAGATTGTCCTGAGTATTCAGATGAACCCCACACAATCACAAAAATGCTTCAGAGATGGAGGAGAGAGGCAGAAGAGTTAGAGAAGATGGGACAACTCAGTCAGGGTCAGAGTTAGAGTGGCTCCATGGGAGAAGGGTTCAACCTGTCCTTGCTGCTTTCCAGGTGGAAGAAGGGGCTGTGAGCCAAGGAGCACAGATGGCCCGTGGAAGGGAGTTGAAGAGAGCAAGGAAGTGGGTTCTCCCTAGAACTTTTAAAAATGAACCCCCTGCTGGCACCCTGGTTTTAGGCCCATTCAGGTTCTGACCTCCAGAATGGTGTGATAAATTGGTGTTGTTTTAAGTCATTAAGTTTCTGCTGATTTGCTGGAACATCCATAAGAAATGAGTATTTCTCCCTAGCAGAACTCCTTTTGAAGACCAACTCTGTACAGATGATTGTATGCAGTGCTGGATGTGAAGGTAGACTAGTAAGTTAGAATTACTGGGTTCTACAAGGAAGGTGTTACCACTTTAATTTCCCCTTTTTTGGTGGAGATGAGAAAATCAGAGCTAACCATAAGCCAGTCCTCTTTCCCAAAATAGATTTCCATATCAATACAAGTTAAAAATAATGGGGAAATTCCCTGTCACAGCCAATGACAGACCTAATTGACAAGAGAATTATCTATACCCCAATCCGGATTTTCCCCTAGTGTCTCTGCTTTCCATAATTACAGCTAGTTTGCAAGGTAAATAATGGCTACCATGTGTGGAGCACCCAGTATGTGCCAGGGGTTATGTGAAGTCCTCTGCATATGTTATGTATATGTTAACTTATTTAATCCTCACGGAACTCCTATAGAGGCAAAAAGAATTGTAGTCTCTGGTTTTTCAAATTTCAAGTCATGACTCAGTGGACCTTAAATTCAGTTTTGTGGTGAGTGATCAACATAGTTTTTAAGCAATGTAATTATAACATATTAGTGCATTGTATGTATTAAGAGTACATTTTAGTTTGAATTATATATATAAAATTATATAAAATTATATATATATATCTAGATCTGTATCTATATGGTGTTCATGCAAAGATATATGTGTAATGGGTTTTATTATAGAATATATTTTTTACCATTGGTCATAATAAATGTTTCTTGCAATGGGTCACATTTAAAATTTAAAAACCACCCATGGAGTAGTTAAGGATACAGGCTTTAGCAACAGGGCTATCTGGGCTTAATCCCAATTCTTAATTTTAGGTGCTCTGTGATCTTGAGCTTTATTACTTACTTTTTCCTTATTAGTTATCTCATTTATAGGATCTTTTTGAGGCAATTACCTAATCTAAGTACAGTACTTTGAACACTGCCTTAGAAATTAATGCTCACTTCATGTTACTTTCTCAGTGTCACATGGATTAGGAAGTGGCAAAACAAAGCCAGATTTCTGCTCTGTCAGAGTCTAGTCTCTTACCTATTAGATGTCACTGGCTGTTTGAAATCTAAGGCAATTTCATATTAACTTAGCTGTTCTCTCAAAACAAAAAACAAAAGAACATGTTTCCCTTTACAATCAGTTTCCAGCAAGTTAAAATACGGGGAACCCTCATCCTCTCAGAGAGTGGCCTCATTGGAATACCTTTGTATCAGAGGAAACATAGGCTCTGTGACTTGTTCTACTCTGAATATCAAGAGAAGAATATGTGGAAGGCTCTGGGTGGCTGGACATATAGAATGCACTGATGACTCACTCAACCTTTAATAGTAGAGGTCCCATATAGATTATTACCTCTAAGGGAAATCAGACCAAGGAAGAAATCCCACAAGAATCTGTAGGGAATTCTGCTGTCTAAAATCTTAGTAGGTAATGGGCGTTGGTTTTGTCGATGTTGTTGTCATCTTTTGTTTTTTCCTGCTCTATTTCTTCCCTCTGCACCAGTGGGCAACTCAGGCATTTGTCAATTTCATAAAACATATTTTTACCCTACCTGGTGATTGAAATATATAGCCAGGATGGATTGCTTTTATAAGCTCTGAAAATGTAAGAAATTAGGAAGCTAGTGTCTCTTAAGTTACATGTAAATCTAATTGAAAAATTTCCTGCTCCTGTAAACTATTGATCTTAATGTTTGGCTAATATCACATTTAAAATGAATTTCACACCATTTCCAGATTGCTTGACTATAGAGTAATTTTGTTTCTAGTTACTGTACTGCTGGAAAATGTATTTTTAGGCTTTAAGATTTAGGAAGGTGTGAGTCCAACTTCTCCAACAGGATCTAGCAAGCAGATAGCAGTGTTTAGAACAACCAGTAAAAGGATAGATATATATTCAACCCTCCTGCCCCATGTCAACACATCCATTTCCTTGTTGTAACAATGGTAATCTTTCATTTGCTATTTTGGTTTGAATGTTATTTGTGGCATGTGGCCCTACTGCCTTAGAGCTTTAAAGGAAAAGAGTGCCAATAATTCCCCTGGACAGATATTTGCCTCTCTTTTTAAGCCTGTGAATAATTCTTGAGGTCAATGATGGCCTAAATGAGGTCATGTGTGGTCACTCAGTGGTTATAATTTTGCAAGACACTCCAGGTGGCTGGTTATTAACCTCTAGGCATAAGATTCTAGCAGGAGAACCCAGGTTTCTACAACTCCTTCTTAGAGGTATTTGAGAAAGTCCTAGGAGAGCTGTGTGTCTCATTGGTTTCCAATGCATAGGCACATGAGAACTGCATGAGGATGGGGGCAGCAACCTTATACTGGATGCATGTGGAGTTTTCTGATGCTCAGAAATAGGTTGGGTGGCCACTGTCTGAAAATGAAGAGAAAGCAAAAGTATATTAGCCTTTTAGTAGGAGTTCATGTTAAGTTCTGCCAAACACAGTGCATTCTCACATCAGCTTTCTTGGGGCAGGGAAATTTTATTGGACCACAGATACTCTGAGGGGAAAGGAGTTAAGAGAGCCCATGTCGGGATGCTCTTTGGGAACAAACGCATCCTGTTAGGGGTCTAAAGAGGAGCTTAGTCTGTTCAAGCTGCTTTAACAAAATACTATATACTCGGGAGCTAATAAATGACAGAAATGGATTTCTTACAGTTGTGAGGCTGAGAAGTTCAAGATCAAGTCACCAGCAGATTCAGTGTCTGATTCAAAGTCCCTCTTTTTGGTTCTGAGGGAGAGCAAAAGAACAAAACAACTCTCGTGTTCCTCCTTTATGAGGACAGTAAACCTATTCATTACAACTCTACCCTCATGACCCAATCATACCTCAAAGACCCCATCTCTTAATACCATCATATTGGGGATCAGGGTTCAACATATACATTTGGTAGGCAGGGACATAGATATTCAGATCATAGCAAGAGGTGAAAAGGTTGTGGGGTTTGCAGGCCTCATTGACCCCCCAACTTTCCATGCATTTGGTAAAGAATATGTTTACTTACTGGATTGATGCTTGTTACTCAAGCATGTTAACAAGCAGGAGAAGTGTATGCCTATCTCTTAAAAAGAAATAGCTCTCTAACACAATAAGCCCACTTAAAGTGAAAAGTTTTAATGATAAAAACATCATGGTTTGAGAGGACTCAATAAGTAATATCTTCCTTTTCCTTTTGAGTTTGGAGCCAAGTGAGGGATAAATTAGGTAGCCAGCAGATAGAGATCAAATGTGAGTTCCAGCACTGGCAGGAACTGGATTGGAGCACATGGCCTAGGAGTACAGACATAGTGGATTTGTCAGACTTCATCTCTGAATCAGATCAATTGACAGCCCTGGGCATGGAGGGACAGCTGCCTGCCTCTTTGAAGGGGCAGGCCTTGAAACACATAATAGAAAGCAATGGGGTGTTAATTAATTTATTAAAAAATATTTATCTGTAGCATCCCCAGAGTATGCTAGGCATTGTTTGAGATACAGCAGTGGACAACAGAGAGAAGTCTTGCTGTCTGTGTGGTTTTATTTTCTTGTGTTCCATGGGGGCAGTAACATGGGTATCGCAGACACTAAAACAATAAAGAAGTGCATGCCTCAGGCTGACAGAATGGCTCCGAAAAGATTGAGAAAGGGCTTGTACAATGTCTCTATTACTTTTCCTAATTCAGATAGCCCAGAATTCTTGGGGAAGACCTTGGAAGTAGGGGCGAGACGCCTCACTTATTAGTCTAATCTTTTTAAGAGGCAAGGGAATGTGAATTCTCTTTAACAAAAAGTCCTATCTATGCATAAAATTTCCAACACATGTGCATAAACCTTCTCCAAATCTCTCATAGTGTCACTCTTTGCATCCTCTATAAGATTATCAGTTACATTTTCTTACCAATTTTTTTATGAATATAAAGCAAAATATACATACGTAACCTTTAAAAATATTTGCTAGATATATACATGTGAATATGAAGTGAAAAAGATAAAAAAATGAATATGCAGACCCTCTAGGTATTACAATTAAATACAACTGTTAGTACATAATATTTTGCTTAACTTCTTTTCCCCCCTAACATTAGAGTGAAAAAAAGCCTAACATTTTAATTTTCTTGCATCTATTATAATCTTAGACCTTGAAATATCTTGAATCTTTGCCTAATTAGTGAAGTACACTCCATTCCCCAGACATTGTGTAAGTTACCAAAAATGGAAAGAATAATAAATGCTGGCATCCTTTCAAAGTGCAGGTATGTGCTGTCTGTGTTTCCAGGAACGATGCTTGCAGCTGAGCTGAAGAACCCCAGCAGTGCCCTTTTCTGCAGTGGGCTCCTACGGAAGGTCCTTTTTCCTGGCATAACATCCTTAAAGCCCTTGTGCTCAATCCCACTAATCAGCAAATTATTTTCTCGAAGTGGGGGTCCTTAAAGCTCTCCTAGAAGACCTCATACGGTGTCTCCTATATCCTGTATCCAGTGGTCTCTTCTCTTACTCTCATAGACAGGATAGTGACAAAAGTGCCACATTATTTCTCTGAATTTAGAATGAGTTATGTATTATGATGTCAGCTTAACCCTTACATTTGTTTTGTTTACATTAGGTGAAAGGCTATTCTGTGTAGAACAAATAAAAGTCACTCTACCTGTTTCAAAAATAGCGTAACATTTTATGTAAACTGTTTTATAATGGCTTGTTGTAATGACTTCAACCAGTAGTGATTTCAGTAGATAATTAAAAGGAAATGCATTAATATCTTATCCTTTTAATTGTGATACCAAATATGGGCTTAATTTTAAGAAGAAAACTCAGTTTTCCTCTCAAATTAAGAAGTTAGAGCAAGGAACTGTAATGACACACCAGGAAGGATTTTATCACAGTGGGACAACTAACCACTATTAGAATGGGGAATTATTTACAAACATAGACTAAAGGATGGATTATGATTTAACCAGGGTTATAGGTTGCAGGAATGTTGAGGACAAAATTTTTTTTTTTTTTAGCTTATTGGAACTGAGCAGAGGTAGAAATAGGGAAATAACAGGGGCCAAGTGATCCTCAGCAACTCCGTTTTGCTTACTTGGAGCACTTTCAAATGTGAACCAAGAAAACTTTCTCTTCCCTTCTCAAAGTCTCTTTTCCAAACTCTTCTATTCTGCCTTCCTTTTGCTACTGGTTTTTATATTCCTCCTAATTGTACTGCCTATATTTTTGAAACTTATATGTTTGAATTTAATTTCATCTTCCAATTCATTATTCCAGTTATCTCTCTTCTTACCCTTCATACTGGTGATATGAAGCACAGGATATTTATGCTTCAATAAATGATTACACATTTCTAACAGTGTAATAAATATTGTCACCCTTATTTTTGGTACTTGATAGAAACAATACATGTTATTTAACTCTACAAGGATAAGATCTTTGATTACTTCTTGTTTGGTTAACTGTGTCCAGGGCTGTATGCAGTAGGTACTTATGAGAATACCAGGCAGAGCAATTTTACCCGTACCACAGACACTACAGTTCTTCTGTTCATGCTCTTTAAAATGTGTGTGCATGGGCCAGTGACATCACCTGAGGGGGTCCTTAGAACTGCAGGATCTCAAGCCCTGCCCATTCTTATCTGAACAGAAGATTCCTAGGGGACTCACATGCACAATACAGCTTGAGAAATACTGTGCTAAAAGACATACAGAAACCTGTTTCTGCTAGTGTTGTCAATGTCCAGAATCTTATTTCTACCTCTAATTTAGTATATTATAGGAACAAAGGCTTTCTTGGTATCTTCAAAGAGTTAATGTCATGTAGTATAAGTGTACTTTATTACATAAAGTAATAAATGATGGTTACTTTATGTAATAATTGTTATATCCTGTACAGGTTACAGTTGTTTTCTGTGTGCATAAACAAGTAGTATATTTCCATAGTCTTTATTTGAATGCCTGACCAGTTGGAGAAGCTAGACATGTGTAACCTGTTCACTTAACAATCAAGTTCCAAAAATAATACATAGACTTCCTCTTGTTTCTTCTCTGCTCAAGACTTCCTGTGATTTAAATAATGCTACAGACTTAAGGAAGCTGGTAGGAGTCCAAAATTCTCAGGGTGCCTGTGTGAATCACTCTACCTGATTCATGTATGTACCTTCATAGGCTTTTAATTTTAAGGGATATTTGGAGATGAAAAGATTAGAGTAATTCTAAGCCTATTAAATTATAGGCTGACAACTTTTATGAAGATTTACTTTCCTGGTTCACATATTTTCATCACTTAAAAAATTTTTTTGGCCTTAGATTTTGAGCACTGTTTTGTTAGTGAAAAATCAAATATAGTTCTATAGATATTCTGCTTTGTAATTATGAAGCACAATGTGAATGGCTATTAATATCCTCCAACCATATCCCTATTAGTGAGTAAAGGATAGTTTAAGCCATGATTCATTAAATTAAGGTTTTATTTTCAAGTAATTTGACTAAAAGGGTCATAGTTTTGAATGACTATGGAATTTTTTTTTAAAGGAGGTATTGTTGAAAAACACAATCCTTTGGAGCCAGGTGCAGTGGCACATGCCACTAATCACAGTAACTGGGGAAGCTGAGGCAGGAGGATTGCAAGTCTGAGACCAGCCTCAGCAATTTAGTGAGACCCTGTCTCAAATAAAGGCCTGGGGATGTGGCTCAGTGGTAAAGTGCCCCTGGGTTCAATCCCTAGTGCAAAAAACACAACAAAAACCAATCCTTTGGAAAACACAGGGTGCTAAAGATAAAGAGGTATTACCACAACCTTTAAGAAATTTGAATAGAACCAGTATGCTGCTGATGCTCCCTAAAAGGAAATCTATGGATTTTCTCATTGACTAACACTTGGGTCCTCCACAGCTGGCAGCAGAGTGAGGTTCTGTGGAGGAAGGCCCACAAGACTGCAGTCAAGAATACTGTGCTCCACCCCTTGAGGATCTCACTAATCACTGTGGCCACTCCACCCTGGCCCCAGAGAAGATGTTGAAATCTCTGTCTTTAGCACCAGGCTGAGCTAGGGCATACAGCCCCTCCTGAATTCCCCACAACAAGGTGGAGACCACACTGTAGCCACTGACAAGCATTTACTAGAAGATCAGGGATAACAGCAGAGAATACAGTATTGTGTGGCTTACTTTTCATAGTGTACAAAACCATCCTCACTTCACAGAAAGGAGGACAGGGAAGAAGAGGGCAGTTTGGGACGGTGTCTGTTTAAACTTTGACCTTTTTGTCTGTTTCTTGACTTCTTCCCTCCTCTCACTTAGGAGAGGTGGTTCTCAGATTACTGGCCAATCATTTCTTGGCAGTCTTGAACTCAGAAGCTGATCTGATTTGAGGGGAAAGCATAATAAAGAAGACATTATGGCAACTCTTGAAATAAAATGCTTTGGGACTTTCAAGGATGTCCCATTGTTATCCTTGGGATGTCCAGCTGAAGTCCATTTCCTTTATGTCCTGAACAAGGAATTCAGCAGGACACACAGAAGTAACAGATAAAGTACAGATTTATTAAAGCACTCCAGTGGGTAGAGCGGAGTAGGCTTATCTCTAGACTACTTATGTAAATCTTTGTAAATAGTTGTTGTTCTGTATTGTTTAGGCAATACTGACAAGAAAAAGAGAACAGACACTTTTTTCCAAATATTTTCAATGGTTCCATAGATGTGGAACCCAGGGATACGCAGTGCCCACTGTATTTGGTTATGTATTTTTGGAGTTGGGTATTTTGCTCTGCCACCTTCTGGCCACTATTAAGAAGGCATCTAAGATGAAGCTAGGGAACAGGAAGATGAGAACAACTTGAACTTGGAGCAGTGCTGTCTGAAGGCTGATTCTCCAACTGTGCCCTTAGAACTGCCTGTGGTTTTTGTTAAATGGGGATTTGTAGACCCTGTTCCACACTTCCATAATTAGGATCGATGGTGGTGGGAAGAGAATATGAGTTTGTAACAATAACCAGGTGATTCTTTTGCTCACTAAAGTTGGAGAACCATTGGTTTAGGAATGTAGCATAGATTTTGAGATTAGAACTTTTCCGTCCCTAATTAATTATGTTATAGAAGAAAACATAGGCAAATACTTCTGTAACCTTGATGTAGGCAAATACTTTTTAAGACATAAAATGCATGAGTCGTATGGGAAAATGATGGTAAAAAAGAATTAATTGAGATGAAAAAATGCTCTTCAAAACACACTGTTAAGGAAAAGGCAAGCTATGGATAGGAAGAAGATATTGACAAAACATATGAAGAATTTGTGTCCATGATATCAAAATAACTCTTATAACACAATAATAAACATCTGGGAACAAAAATAGCTTTTGAAAAATTTGTGGATGCTTCACCAAATAATTTGTATGAATTATATAAACAATATTCTAAATGTTATAAGTTAAGAGAATAAAAATCAAAACTACAGTATCATATCCAAAGAGTGGTATGTGAATATTTATTTTTAATAGGCAAAATCCCAATGTCCGTCAACTGGGAATGAGCAAACAAATTGTACATCTATATATGGAATTCTACTCAGTAATAATTAAAAGACTACAGATAGAGGCAGTGATGTGGATTCATCTCAAAGGCATTATGCTAAGTGGAAAAAAATCATTCTCAAAATATCACATAGTATATGAATGCATTTACCTGAGATTCTAGAAAAGAAAACTATAATGACAGCAGATTAGTGATTACTAGGGGCTGGAGTTGGGGTGGGGAAGGGCTTGTCTACAAGAAAATGGAAATATTTTTAGCTGATGGAAATATTCTATTATCTTGATTTGTTGCATAACTATGTACATTTGTCAATACTAATAAAATTGTGTACTTTTGTTATGATTTTGATCTGGAATGTCCCCCCAAACCTCGTGTGTTTGGCAGTGTAGCAGTGTTTAGAGGTGAAATGATTGGATCTCCAGTGATCTGACTTCATCAGTGGATCAATCCATTTGATGAATTATTAATTTGAACAGATTTACAGGCAGGTGGGGCAGGGCCAGAGGAAGTCAGGCACTTGGGGCCTGGTCCTGGGGACTGTATCTGTTTCTGGCTCCTCCCTGCCATTCTCTCTGCTTTCCAGCTGCTGTGAGCTGAGCGACTTTCCTCCACTGTGCCTTTCTACCATGAAGTATGTAAATAGTATTTAACCACAGGATGATGCCCCTGAGAAAAAGAGTGAGTAAATGTCTAAATGGGAAAGAAGTCAATGCTTGCAAGCCTGGGAAAAGAGAGAGGAAAACCAGCTACCTGTGGTGTCCTGGAAGCCAAGCCATGAAAGTATTTCAAGAGTGAGTGAATGTGCCAAATGCTGTTGAAACATCAAAATTATGAGGACCGAACATTTCTTGTTGAATTTAGCCATCACCTATGAAGGGAAGTCTTATGATGAGCAGCTTGGCTGGGACTGTTGGGAGTTGATTCTGAAAAGAATGGATGCAGCTAAATTAGAGCCACTGGATATAGACAGCTACAAATTAGGATTTTTGTTGTAAAAGGAAGGAGTGGAATGTAGTGCAGGCTGGAGGGCAAGTAAGCTAATGAGAGAGCTTATTAGTAATTTTAAATGGTAGCAGTGTTGCCATGTTTTTCTGCTTATGGGAAAGATTCAGCAGCAGAAGAAACATTTATGACATAGGAAAAAGAGGGAATATTTGCCAGAGCGACATTTTTGAGCAGGAAAAAAGTGGATGGCATCTGGTAAAGTTGAAGTGTTGGCCTTGGGCAGGAGTATGGATAGTGTCATTAACAGGAAAAGAGATCGGAAGAGACTATCAACTGAAAAATAAATATGAACAACAATTTGTTGGAAGTTTGAGAAGAGAATAGAAGATGTGAAACGGTCAAAATGAATAGGAATGTGAATGAACCAGGAAGTATGGTTTGATTGTTGAGCAGAATTAAGAATCCACTTTGATCATAAATTTAATGTGAGACCAGTCCACATGGTAGAGTGTTTTTCTTCATTGTGCTTTTCATGCAGCTACAAGATGCAGAAAATAGTCTTTACAGTGTAGGGTCTTTCCAGGAGAAAATTAAAAGGGAGAGGAGAGGCAAAGGAGTTGGAAATATGTGCAAGAGAATGATTATAAAGATGGATTGTGGACTTGGCTATGGAAGGACGTGAGAACATGAAGGGAATGATGGACAATGCCAAAGGTGGTAGGATCAGTGGGTGTAATAATTGTTAAAAACAAGGAATGACTCTCTCTCTGGTTCCGATCATAATGTGAGCTGCTTCCCTCTGACACACTCTTCCTCCATGATGTTCAACCTCACCTTGAGCCCTGAGGAATGGATTGAGACCTCTGAAGCTGACCCCCAGACCAACTGACTGCGCCCTATCACCGGGACCCCAGACCGACTGATTGCACCCGACCTCCAGGATCCCACAACCACACCAAACACAATGGACCTCTAGGATGCCTGCCGGACCAACTGCATCCTGTCTCCAGGACCTCCAGCTGACCACATCCACCTCTGAGCTGCAGCTCCCCATTTGCCAACACATTTGGAAGCCTGAGCAGCCATCTTGCATAATCCTGGAAGACGTAACTCCGATCTTTGGGTAGGGCAAATCCCATCCTGCGAGGCCTGCTGGAGGCTTGAAGCTCATTCTCAGGTACCTCTCATACATCAGGCTACTGAACACTGGGAGGTTTCATTACAATATGACTATTATACAGTAGATTTTCTTTTTTCTCCTTTTTTTAAAAAAAATAAGTTTTTATTTCTTTACGTTTCTTGCTTTCTTTTCCTTCTGTTTACCTGTTCCCTCAGAGTTGCTTTCTCCCTTATTTACATGATGTTATTGTCCCCATAGGGGCTCTTTGGTATAGGATTGCATAGTGTCTGGTTTGGGCACTGCTAATATTGATCTCCCCTTAAAGAAAGGGTTTTGGAAACCTATAGGGCGACTATAAGCCTATAGGGGGAAATCTGCAATACCCCAGATCTGCAGCGCAAGAGGGGAAGATACATGAATAACATGAAAAAACAAAGGAAGAAAATGATCCAAACAAATCTAGATTCTATAGTAATAGAATCCAATGACAGTATGTTAGAAGAAATATCAGAAAAGGACATCAGATTATACATGATTAAGATGATTCACGAAGCAAAGGATGAGATAATAGAGCAAATGAAGGCAATGAATGATAATACCAATAAGCTGAAAGAGCACCTGCAGGAAGCAAAAGATCATTTCAACAAAGAGATATAGATTCTCAAAAAAAACCAAACAGAAATCCTTGAAATGAAGGAGACAATAAACCAAATAAAAACTCAATGGAAAGCATCACCAAAAGATTAGACCACTTGGAAGACAGAACCTCAGACAATGAAGACAAAATATTTAATCTGGAAAATAAAGTTGCCCAAACAGAGAAGATGGTAAGAAATCATGAACAGAATCTCCAAGAACTATGGGATCATGAAAAGACCAAATTTAAGAATTATTGGGATTGAGGAAGGCACAGAGATACAAACCAAAGGAATGAACAACCTATTCAATGAAATAATAGCAGAAAATTTCCCAAACCTGAAGAATGAAACAGAAAATCAAATACAAGAGGCTTACAGAACACCAAATGCACAGAATCACAACAGATCCACACCAAGGCACATTATAATGAAAATGCCTAACATTCAAAATAAAGATAGGATTTTGAAGGCCATGAGAGAAAAGCATCAGATCACATATAGGGGGAGACCAATACGGATAGCAGCCGACTTCTCAACCCAGACTCTAAAAGCTAGAAGGGCCTGGAACAACATATTTCAAGCTCTGAAAGAACATGGTTGCCAACCAAGAATCCTATACCCAGCAAAACTAACGTTCAGATTTGAAGATGAAATAAAATCCTTCCGTGATAAACAAAAGTTAAAAGAATTTACAAATAGAAAGCCTGCGCTAAAGAATGTTCTCAACAAAATATTCCATGAGGAGGAAATGAAAAACAACAATGGAGGTCAGCAAAGGGAGGAACTACCTTAGAGAAAAACCACTCAAAGGAGAAACCAAGCCAACTTAAAAACCAAAAATAAGCCAAATGACTGGGAATACAAATCATTTCTCAATAATAACCCTGAATGTTAATGGCCTAAACTCATCAATCAAAAGACATAGACTGGCAGAATGGATTAAAAAGAAAGACCCAACAATATGCTGCCTGCAAGAGAGTCATCTCATAGAAAACGACATCCACAGACTAAAGGTGAAAGGATGGGAAAAAAAATACCACACACATGGACCCAGTAAAAAAGCGGGGGTTTCCATCCTTATATCAGATAAAGTGGACTTCAAGCCAAAGTTAGTCAGAAGGGTTAAAGAAGGACATTTCATACTGCTTAAGGGAACCATAACTCAGGAAGACATAATGATGCTAAATATTTATGCCCCAAACAATGGTGTACATCAAACAAATCCTTCTCAATTTCAAGAATCACATAGACCACAACACAATAATTCTGGGCAACTTTAACGCACCGCTGTCAGCACTAGATAGATCTTCCAAACAAAATCCAACCAAAGTAACCATAGAACTCAATAACACAATCAAAAACCTAGACTTAATAGACATATATAGAATATTCCATCCATCAACGAGCGGATACACTTTCTTCTCAGCAACACATGGAACCTTCTTGAAAATAGACCATATGTTATGCCACAAAGCAGCCCTTAGGAAATGCAAAAAAATAGAGATACTGCCTTGTGTTCTATCAGATTATAATGGACTGAGAGTAGAAATCAATGACAAAGTAAAAAAAGGAAATTACTCCAACACTTGGAGACTAAATAATATGCTACTGAATGAAACATGGATAACAAAAAACATCAGGGAGGAGATTAAAAAATTCTTAGATGTCAATGAGAATGATGATACAACATATCAAAATCTCTGGGACACTATGAAAGTGGTACTAAGAGGAAAATTTCTTGCATGGAGTGCATTCCAGAAAAGAATGAAAAGTCAACAATTAAATGACCTAACATTACAGCTCAAAGTCCTAGAAAAAGAAGAACAGAATAACAGCAAAAGTAGTAGAAGACAGGAAATAATTAAAATCAGAGCTGAAATCAATGAAATTGAAACAAAAGAAACTATTCAAAAAATTGATGTAACAAAAATTTGGTTCTTTGAGAAAGTAAACAAAATAGATAAATCCTTAGCCACACTAACAAAGAGAAGGAGAGAGAAGACTCAAATTACTAAAATACATGATGCAAAAGGAAATATCACAACAGATACCACTGAGATACAGAACATAATGAGAAGCTACTTTGAAAATCTGTATTCCAACAAAATAGAAACTACCGAAGACATTGACAAATTTCTAGAGACATATGCTCCTCCCAAACTGAACAGGAGGACATACACAATTTAAACAGATCAATATCAAGCAATGAAATAGAAGAAGCCATTAAAAATCTACCATCCAAGAAAAGCCCAGGACCAGACGAATTCTCAGCTGAGTTCTACAAGACCTTCAAAGAAGAACTCATTCCAATACTTCTCAAGTATTCCAGGAAATAGAAAAGGAGGGTACCCTACCGAACTCATTCTATGAAGCTAATATCACCCTCATACCCAAACCAGGAAAAGGCACATCAAGGAAAGAAAATTTTAGACCAATATCCTTGATGAATATAGATGCTAAGATCCTTAACAAAATATTGGCAAACCGAATCCAAAAACATATTAAGAAAATTGTGCACCACGATCAAGTGGGGTTCATTCCTGGAATGCAAGGATGGTTTAACATCCGTAAATCAATCAACGTAATCCATCATGTCAATAGACTTAAGGATAAGAATCATATGGTTATTTCAATTGACACAGAAAAAGCATTTGACAAAATACAACACCCCTTCATGGTGAAAACACTAGAAAAAATAGGGATAGTAGGAACATACCTGAACATTGTAAAGGCTATTTATGCGAAGCCCATGGCCAACATCATTCTTAATGGAGAAAAACCGAAACCATTCCCTTTAAGAACAGGAACAAGACAGGGATGTCCTCTTTCAGCACTTCTATTCAACATTGTCCTCGAAACTCTAGCCAGAGTAATTAGGCAGACTAAAGAAATTAAAGGGATACAAATAGTAAAAGAGGAACTTAAGCTGTCACTATTTGCTGATGACATGATTCTATATTTAGAGGATCCTAAAACCTCCTGCAGAAAACTTCTAGACCTCATCAATGAATTCAGCAAAATAGCAGACTATAAAATCAACACTTATAAATCTACAGCATTTTTATACGCAAGCGATGAAACAGCTGAAAGGGAATTGAGGAAAACAACTCCATTTTCAATAGCCTCAAAAAACATAAAATACTTGGGTATCAATCTAATCAAAGAGGTAAAAGATCTCTACAATGAAAACTACAAAACACTGAAGAAAGAAATTAAGGAAGACCTTAGAAGATGGAAAGATCTCCCATGTTCTTGGATAGGCAGAATTAATGTTGTCAAAATGGCCATACTACCAAAAGTGCTATACAGATTCAATGCAATTCCGATTAAAATTCCAATGACGTACCTCACAGAAATAGAGCAAGAAATAGAGCAAGCAATCATGAAGTTCATCTGGAAGAATAAGAAACCCAGAATAGCTAAAGCAATCCTTAGCAGGAAGAATGAAACAGGGGGTATCGCAATACCAGAACTTCAACTATACTACAAAGCAATAGTAACAAAAACGGCATGGTATTGGCAACAAAATAGAGAGGCAGATCAATGGTACAGAATAGAGGACACGGACACAAACCCAAATAAATACAATTTTCTAATACTAGACAAAGGTGCCAAACATATGCAATGGAGAAAAGATAGCCTGTTCAACAAATGGTGCTGGGAAAACTGGAAATCCATATGCAACAGAATGAAACTAAACCCCTCTCACCCTGCACAAAAATCAACTCACAATGGGTCAAGGACCTTGAAATCAGACCAGAGACCCTGCATCTTAGAGAAGAAAAAGTAGGTCCAGATCTTCAACATGTTGGCTTAGGATCAGACTTCCTTAACAGGACTCCCATAGCACAAGAAATAAAAGCAAGAATTAATAACTGGGATGGATTCAAACTAAATAGCTTTCTCTCAGCAAAGGAAACTATCAGCAATGCGAAGAGAGAGCCTACAGAGTGGGAGAATATCTTTGCCACTCATACTTCAAATAGAGCACTAATTTCCAGAATATATAAAGAACTCAAAAAAACTCTACACCAAGAATACAAATAACCCAGTCAACAAATGGGCTAAGGATATAAACAGACACTTCACAGAAGAAGATCTACAAGCAATCAACAGACACATGAAAAAATGTTCACCATCTTTAGTAATAAGAGAAATGCAAATCAAAACTACACTAAGTTTCCATCTCACCTCAATTAGAATGGCAATTATCAAGAACACAAGCAACAAAAGGTGTTGACGAGGATGTGGGGGAAAAGGTACACTCATACATTTCTGGTGGGGCTGCAAATTAGTGCAGCCACTCTGGAAAGCAGTGTGGAGATTCCTTAGAAAACTTGGAATGGACCCTCCATTTGACCCAGCTATCCCACTCCTTGGCCTATACCCAAAGGACTTAAAATCAGCATACTACAGAGATACAGCCACATCAATGTTCATAGCGGCTCAATTCACAATAGCCAGACTATGGAACCAACCTAGATGCCCTTCAATTGATGAATGGATAAAGAAACTGTGATATATATATACAATGGAATATTACTCAGCTATAAAGAATAATAAAATTATGGCATTTGCAGGCAAATGAATGAAATTGGAGAATATCATGTTAAAGTGAGATAAGCCAATCTCAAAAATCCAAAAGAGGAATGATCTCACTGATAAGTGGATGATGACACTTAATGGGGGGTGGGAGTGGGACAAGAATGGAGGAAGGAGGGACTGTATAGAGGGAAAAGAGAGGTGGGAGGGGTGGGGGGGATGCAAAAAAAATGGAATGAATCAAACATCATTGCTTTATGTAAATTTATGAATATGCAAATGGTATGCTGTTACTCCATGTACAAACAGAAACAACATGTATCCCATTTGTTTACAATAAAAATAAAAAAAAAAAAACAAAAAAACAAAAACAAGGAATGAGAGTAAGTCTGAAAGATGGATGAAGGGATTTCTTAAAATTGTGAGAAGGGAAGGGTAAGTTAAACAAGGCTCACGTTTAAACATGAGAGTGAAAGAAGAGAGGTCAAGTTCAAGGTCAATGGAAGACAAGAAGTTGCAGCCGAGTTTTCATGTCCTGTGTCTGAGCCCTTGGTTTATCTCTGATTTCAGCAGCATGTATGGGAGCCCTTCCAGTGCTGGTTGATGCCCTCCCACCTTAAGTACTTGCTTTGTCCTTGCTTTTCTGTCTTGGGGCTTTCTTGAAGCGTGGTGAACTACCTAATGTCAGCCAAGGAGGCCTGGAAGAGCAGAGTACATATTTTTGGTGACAAATCTAAACCAGTTGGGAGCAGAAATTGATGGATAAATGCACCAGCTTCCCTTCCAAAGGGAACATGATTCTTCAGAAGTCCTTAGTGTGAGTGACTTGATATTGTGTATTCTGGTAACTAATACAATAGTATACACTCTGATTTCACTCTCTCTATATCCTCACCGTGACATTCTGGAAGCATCTCTCAGTTAACTGTCAGCATGCAAGTATTTGTCTTCAAATGTTCTTTGGGAAAATTAGATCAAGTAACTGAGATGCCAGCTTATTCAAAGCATCATTCAAATAGATATTTAGAAGATAGCAGTAATGTTGGAATAAACGAAATAATTTAGGGGTTATAATCTGCAAGAACAGGGGGACCATTATTTAGCACATAGCATAGTGCCTGGCACTTAATAATGATTTGGTGTGTATTTGTTGAAGAAACAATCTCTTTACTTTTGTGAATTTATTTCCTACTGTGGGAATTTCTTTCTTTTTTCTTCTTTTTTTTTTTTAGAACGGGGGATTAATCCAGGGGTGCTTAACCACTGAGCCCCAGCCCTTTTTATTTATTTTTAAATTTAGAGACAGGTTCTCACTGAGTTGCTTAGGGTCTTGCTAAGTTGCTGAGGCTGGCTTTGAACTCGCGATCCTCCTGCCTCAGCTTCCTCGGCTGCTGGGATTACGGGTGTGCACCACCATGCCCAGCTGGGACTTTCTTGAAGAATCATTCTGACAACCATTGTAAGACATCTGTACTACATTGGTCTGACCATAGAAATCATGAGAGAGGTCTAATGGATGGTTAAGGTCAGAAACGATTCTTCAGTAGGAAAGTCAATCATGGTGCTTTGAATTTTCTATGGAAGGAAAGGTCTGGATATTTATTGAAAATGATCTAATGAAATCCTTCTGTGTAGCTTGGGGAACTGGAGCAAAATACCCCAAGCCCACTCAAGATGACTCTCCTTCTATTCCTTTCCAAACTGTGCCCAAATAGCCTCTTCTGGGTGCAATTACTTTCACAGGATGCTTTAAAAGAATGCAAGGATCTTTCTGTTGCTCTACTTCTTTTGTATCAAACAGCTCTAAACTAATGAAATGTTACTGTAAATTCATTAAGAAATATGTTTACAGCCTTAATATTTGTGTTCCCTAATGAATACCTAAATGGTTGGTGAAAGCTAACCAATGATGTAGGCAGTTGATTAACTTTAAACATTATCTCCAAATGAAACGTAACATATTTATAGGGGAAGAGTTGATTAATGTTGAACAGGAAAATGAGAGGAACCGATGCAAATATTCACCATGGAATTACACCTGAGTTGCCGAATTTCTAAATGTAATGCCTTTTCTTATCTCTATAATGGAAATTGTCATTAGGAGGATGGCAGGAGGAGGTTGTTACTGCTGGTAATGAAGCAAAACATGAAACACTGGAGCGTATACTTGTAAAATTGCATTTATTGGTAGAAAGGAAAATTGGCTCATTTATATCTTAAAGACACTAATGTACATGTTAAAGACAACATATTCTATTATACTATTCGAATACTTACAAACATATACATAGTCTAGGTCATTTTTTTTTAAATGGCTGAATACTAAGAAAGAATATACTTTCTAGTTAAAATTTAGTTTGTATGGTTTATAGTTATTAAAATGTTATAGACCCCAAATATAAGACTTGGTCTTTCTATCATCGAGTCACCCATCCAGAAAGAAGTGCTTCTGAACTATCTTGGGTACATCACTTGGTTCTTTGTAGTAAACATGGAAAAACATATAGGTAATAAAATTTAAACCACCTACTGTTTCACCTCAGATCATTGCTCTGATCAGAATATTATATTTTGGGGATGACACTTTGAGAATTTGAATCAAAAGTTAGTTTGTATCAAGAGATATATCTTGTTCTTGACTCAGAAAGGGATTTACCTTAAAATAGCTACTGATGGATGATTGATTTACACCGTTTGGGTTGCTATAACAAATTATCAAACTAAATGGCTCATAAGAAAATTTGTCACGTTCTGGAGGTTGGGAGTTCCAGATCAAGGTGCTGGCACACTTGGTGTCTGAGAAGGGCCCTCTTCCTGGCTCATAGCAGCTTCTGCCATGTCCTCACATGATAGAACAGGGATCCTTCTGGGGCCTCTTACTAAGGGCAGGAATCTCATTCATGAGGCTCTGATGCTAGTAGCTAGCATTCAGACCATAGCAAGTGCCAAGGGCATTTGTAATAGTTTTGTGAATAATATTACACTGTAGAGGACATTATACAAAACTATTTGCTAGATTCATGACAGCCTGGTTATACAATCAAACACTAAATGGTCAATGAGAATTATATTATAGAATATTTAATTTAAAAAAAGGCCAGGCGCATGCACATACACACAAGAATATTGAGTGACATCAGAAGATCTCTATTTACAGTTAAATAAAAACAGAAGTGTTCAGAATAGTAACCCATGATGATGCATGTGTGTGTAGGTATGTATACATACCTTTGTTCTTGTATCTTTGAATAGAAATGACCATAGATATACCCGCATTTTCTTAGTGTTTCTTTGTGTGATGGATGTTTCAATTTTCTTTCTGCGATCTGTAATTACAACTTTTGTACAATAAATGGGGGCTTTTAAAAATATATTTGAGCAATTATGAATAAGAAAAAGCATATACATATTTTAAACCTTTGAGTAGTGGTATTGAGATATGGAAATTTGAGAGGACCAGTTTATCAAAGACTTGATAATTTCATCTTATAAAAAATTTAAATATAAAAAACAGAATGTCTGAATATCCCTATGAAATCTTCACCTAATTTAAAAAAAAATACCTGGAGATAGGCAGATACCTCAGAAAAGGAGATATGGTGATAAATGAACAAAATTTAATTGAAAATAGTGCTTAAGGCCAGACCTAGTCTCTTATCCTTTTCACAAAATTGAAAGTGACTCCCTTTCAGAAACAAGTCCCCAGAGGGGTGGCTGGCTTTGGCTCACTGTCCACTCCATCATTCATCTCTGGAGAGTCTGTGACAGGAGCTAAGGGACATGGGACATGGCAGGTGGTGCTGCAAACACATTAGTGTTCTTCAGCTGATATTCTAATAAGATTTGTTTTATTTACTGAGCTGTAAATCTCCTCTTTTAAATTGCTCCTGAGAGATTGAATCTAATAGTCAAAACTTACTATAAACAAAACCATAAATACTTACAATATTTTCCACTTTCTTTTAATTAAAGTACACATAACTGAATGTTTTATGGGAGAAAAGGGGGTTAGAGAAGCAATGGAAGGGGTCGTTGGTGGTGGTGGTATGTTCATACCTGAGGTATTAGCTGATATCTGATACCTAAAGGCTGGTGCCAGAAAGTGAGACAGAGTATACAGTGGGTTGTTTACTTTTTTTTTGTAAAGAGCAAGCTAGTAAATATTTTAAGCTTTGAGAACCATGCAGTCTCTGTCACAACTACTTGTCTCCCATTTTTGCTCTTGAATTAGCCCCTGGACAGTGCTTGAATGATGAGCTTATCTGTGTTTCAGTAAAAGTCCACTTACAAAAATAGGTGGCGGGCTAGATTTCACCTGCAGGCTATAATCTGCTGACCCCTGGTCTAGAGAATGATGGACAAAACCTTACTAATGCCGAGCGACTGAAAGTGTGTTGTGTGTATGGTCTTTACTGTGAAAATAGCACACAAAACTGGGAGATGTAATCTTAATGTTTAAAAGATATTTAGCAAATGAGTTGCTTGCATTGACAAATGAGTAAAGTTCCATCATTCATCTGCATTATTTCCTTTTTGTATAACTTGTTAATGGAAATAAAAAAGATCAACCAACATTTATATCCAAACTCTGGAGCAGGTTTACCACTGCTTCCCCACCCGAGGGCCCCCAGGGACACTCATGCCTTCTGTTCCAACATCTGATGAAGCCTCTGATCACGGTGCAGCGATGGGGGTGCTGTTTTCTAAAATGGTAATAGATCTGCTCCAGAGTGACTTTTTTCTTACTATACAGAGCATATTTCAGCTTCTGTTGTTGAGGAGGTAAAACTCAATTTCTGATAGGACAACCCATGAGATATAGGTGTGTTTGATATTTTGACAAAAATTATATGTTTACCATGGCTTGTAATATGTTCCAGGTGTATTTTAAATACAACATGTGCAAGTGGGGGAGAACATGCTGGTGACTGAGTTCCTCGTTGGAAGATGTCTCTTTTTTCAATAAATGACTTTAAGGAGCCACTTGTGTGTGAAAAGATGGGGCTCAGGGTGGGTGGATGAAAGGGTGACCAGCTCTGATTGAGAAAATGAGAGGATGTTGTGACTCCTACACACCCAATGCTGTTGTTCTAGGCACTGGGGATAGAGTGGGGAGCAGGATTAAGAGGGCTCCTGCTGTCAAGTAGCTTGTTTTTAGTTTAGTTGGAAAAGAGCGAAGAACTGCAGGTGCAGAGAAGAAGAGAGAATTCTGCAGAGGCAGGATATGATTGTAAGAGATGAGTAAGATGAATTTAAACCCTGCAAGAATCATTTGCGATATGGGTAGGTGTAAGGGATACAAGCGATAGAGCATTTTCTCACCTGCGTGGCTTAGGCCAAATTTTAAACAGGAAAGGTGATTCCATAATACCAGAGGCAGCCGACTCTGGGTTATCCTCAGTGATAAGACAGCCATTTTTTTTTTTTTTTTTTTTTTCCCTTGTAGTCTTTCTCTTTACTCACTCTCTCTGCCCCCACCAAGTGGCACAGTAAGGAATATTCTGTAAAATCCTGATTTAATTAACATTGGAAAAAAAATTAACATTGGAAAGATGCCACTAGTGATGGTTATGTTACATGTGCATGTGACTGAAATGAGATGCTCTTGCCTGGGACCACAGTTATCTGATTTAGCGCAACTTTGATGCTAATGCTTTAGAAATGTGATAGGACATTGATACACCTTCCACATCATATACCCACATTTTGTATTTGGGTCAACATAGCTGCTTGCTTCCTGCAGGTTTGGAGTGAAGCTCTTCACATTGTAGGAAACACTGTGTAGTGAAATTTCTTCCTGAAGTGAGTGAGTACACCAGCCCACTTAAAATGTGCATGTCGCAAGAAACAATGGGAAGGGTTCTTCCAGAATGCAAACTATGTCCTGTGACTACTTACCATCAAGCCCCTGAAAACTACATTCATTCTTTGTTACTAAAGCACTCTATTTAAACATTTTCATTTCTTCATCTTAAAGAAAAACAAAGCCGTGTGGAATATAAAGTTCAGAATCACATATACAAATAGTAGAGTCTCTAAGTTGGAAAAAGAAATGATTAGTCAGACATTCCTTTGTAGTATAAAAGTGAATTATTAGGAAATAGTAGACATTTCAACTTAAATGGATACTTTACTGACTGCCTTCTAGACAGGCTTCTCTTCCAGGTTGGGTTTTTTTTTTTTAATATTTTTATTTTTTGTGATTCTGATTTTGCCAATGATTACTAATTGTCTTCGGGCAAGTCTCACCCATCTGGTTCCCTGTGCGTGTTTTAAAAAAAATTATTTTTTACAGACTGCATTTCGATTCAGAAATTCTCTAGCTTCGTACAAATACTCATAATAAACAAACAGATAGAAACTTGAATTTCTTTGAAAAGTACAAATCTTTTCTTCATGCCAACCTTTCCATGCTATTATGAAGGTGTGTTACAGAGATGACTTTTGGAAATGTTAATCGCAGAAATCTTTATTTTTCTAAAAATGTAATTTTTTCCCTGAAAATGCACATCAACAGAATGACCACTAGATGTCACCAGTGTAACATGCAGATGGGAACGAATACCTTTGACTCTTAGAAGAGCTGACCAAAGGTTGCTTCAGTTTGGCAGTCACCCATCTATTCAAGAAGTAAATTCAAATGCAAGAGATTTCTTAATGTAGTCCAGTTATAGTTATTCTTGTGTCACTCAAGAACTTGGGATCAGGCAGGTATATTTTGAGTTACTTATTTGGGTAATTTTTATTACTTTATTACTCATCCATTTTCAGAATTGAGGTCATAAAATCTCAACACTGTCTTAAAAAAAATTGTGTTATCTATTTTTAAGACCTAAGAGAAAGTATATTTCTATTTCACACTCTCCTCTCCCTGTGCCTCCATGGTTTTGACAAACCTGTGATCATGAATCACAAAGTACACAAAAGAGGGGAGTAGAAATTACCTTCACAATCCGCCAGAGAGTGAGGTCCCCTGGTAGCAAGATCACAGTCATTTATCTTTCTCAGCCATCTGCTGGCTAGTCATAGACCATTAGGGGGAGATTTCCTTGTAGGCTGAGTGGTCAAGGAAGAAATGTGGCATTTCATTAGCATGAAGTAGCCACCTTCCTGTTCCCCTCAGTTGCTTTCTCAGTGGCACTGATTCTCCCTCATTGCACACCCTCCTGAGGGCACAGTATAGCCTTTGACTCCTCATTCTTCTAATCTGCATGTTCAAAAGAATGTCTCAGGCAGGATCCCCTAGTCTTTAAGAGCTCAGTTCTGTAGTAAGATGGTCCTGGGTCCTAGCTAAGGTATGCCACTTGGTGCAGCCTTTGGTGGTTTACTAACTCTCTTTGACCTCTTACTTTCCCCATTTGCAAAATGGGTTTAATCATTCTGATCTGGCAGATTAGCTGTGAAGATTAAACAGGATAAGGTGTAGAATGTGCTCAGCACAGCATTGTTGGTGTTACCTGAAATGTGCCAAGGCTGCAATTCGTTTGAACAGTTTGGAGACAGAATTAAAGAGTGATCATGACAGTTTGTCCCCCCATCCCTGTGTTTACAGAATATATAGAGAAGGTGTATTCAAAACGATTTAAAAAGGATTTTTTTTGGGGGGGGAGTAAATATTTAAAATAATTCCAGCAATAATTTGTAAAGTTTTTATTTTGTAAATACTTAAAATAATCCCCATGATTATTAAGAAGTCTCATTTTTAACAACTACACTAGATTTGATATTCAAAATGCAAATAAAGGCTGGGGATGTAGCTCAATGGTAGAGTGCTTGCCCAGAATGCATGAGGTCCTGAATTCTACTCTCAGCCTTGGAAAAAAAAAGTATATATGCACTGTTCATGACTCACGAGCCTTTAAGATCTACTATAGATGAAGCATTTTGACAAATACAAAGGAAACACATTAAGTTGATATCTCTAGAAACAAATTTACAAAAAGTACTATTTCAGAGCTCTGCTTTAGTCAGTTTTTTTTCCCCCACTGTGACCAAAACACCTGAAAAGAACAATTTAAGGAGGAAAAGTTTATTTGGCACTCACAGTTTCAGAGGTATCAGTCCACAGAAGGCCAGTCAACTCCATTGCTCTAGGCCTGAGGTGAGGCTGAACATCTTGGCAGAAGGGTGTGGCAGAGGAAAGTAGTTCAGGGCATGGCCACCAGGAAGCAGAGAGAGACTCAGGTAGGCTCACTGAGGACACAATATAAAGCCCAAAGGCACGCCCCTCAGGGACCTCTCTCCTCCAGCCATACCCTACCTGCCTATAGTTATCCCTATCAGGGGATTAATGCACTGATTAGGCCAAGGCTCTCATAACCCGATCACTTCACCTCTGAACTCTCTTGCATTGTCTTGTGCATGAACTCTTAGGGGACATCTCATACGTAAACCGTAACAGATACCTAGGACACATTGTAATGTTAATAGGTGTGATTAAAACAAATTTAGAAGTAAACAAATAGCATACACTACATATAAATAAGTGATAAGATATTCATTGTATTGATCTGTATCTCTTCAGGATGAACTATTTCAGGGGAGTCTATTATTATGCTGAGAGGGGGTTGTGGAGGGGTACAGAACTGGGTAGTATAGGTAACCTTCACTTTCTCCTACTGGAAGACTGTGCTCTTTTGAGCACTTGATTTTGAGGGACAGGTGTTTGAACAGCTTATCAATCAAATTCTGGTGCTGACCAGATTTAATATTGAATATAAAAACTTGAATCTTATCCTGCACTTGTTAAAGTAGTGGATATTTCCACATGCAGAATCCTAAACATAATTCTTCTCAATGCACCTGTTTATCAGTCATTGGGATAAAAATATGAAAAGTTTAATTTTTGTCAAACTACTGTTTTCAACTATTATTCTAAGCTCCTTTTTTATCCTTTAATAACACATCAGGTTCTCTCATTTTTAGGTCACTTATAGTTTTTAAAACCCATTCTAGTACAGCTTAAAGTTTCCAAAATTCTATGTTGGTGGTTCTCAAACTTTAGCATGTGTCAGAGTCACCTGGGAAAGGGGATCATTAAACATACAAATTATTGGGTCCTAGCCCCAGAGTCTCTGATTCAGATCTGTGGAAGGACCTGAAAATGTGTTTCTCCTAAATTCCTAGGTAATACTGTTGCTGTTCTCTGGGGACCACCATGTGTGCACCTCTTGCCTCCTGCCTTTCATAGGTGGTAATTCTGTAGCCCTCAAGGAGATGGAAAGGGAAGAGCTCTTCTTCACTGGCCATTGCTGGTCGTCTTGGATGGTTGCTGCTCTTGCGGACCCCTCCTGGCTATTGATGCCTTCTGACCTTCCAGTGTTCAAGTGCTGGCTCCTTTGGGATATGTCATATGTGGGTTCTCTGAGGGCCCCTGAGGGGCATGTGTCTCCCCACTGCATATTTCCCTGATGTGATAGGCTTGGCTGTTGTTTGAAACTCTTACCTTTTTACCTGTGTTCCTACCATTGGTGGTCCACTCTCCTCTTGTTGCCTTGGGTTCCTCTAAGCCCCTCCACGAGATTGCCAGAGTTGTCTGTAAAGACCCTAAATAGGACTCTATTATTTGTAGCCTCATATATTCCCTCCTCTGCCCCTGCTTCAAACCTTCGAAGACACCACGAAATCTAAACTTCTTACCATGACCACGGAGGCCCTGAAGGACCCAACTCTAGTCTGCCTTCCTAACCAAGGTTCACTACACAAGCCTCCCACTCATGGTGCTTCCACCCTAAAGCTCTTCCTTAGTCCAGGCCTTGCCATCTGTCCTTCTGCCTTTCACCATCCAGTATTAAAATGGCTTCTTACCATACTCCCTCATAGTACTCTGGTTTTTCCTCCATAGAGCTTTTTGCATTTTTTAACTCTATGTTCATATTCATTTGTTTGATGCTTATTTCCCCTTCAAGATACTGAGCTACATTAGAGCAGAAACCTTGCTTGCATTGTGTACTCAGGGCCTAGGACAATAATTTCCACATAGTAGGCACTCAATAAATTTTGATTGCCTGAAGGAATAAATGAAAGAAGAAAGACATTCTGTCAGGTATGACTAATTAGAATAAATTACAAAATAATCTAAGAAGAGAAGGCCCATTCAATGTCACATCTTTCAGAGATGCGCTGTCTTCAGTATCCTGGCCTCACTGAGTCATTGGTTTGTGCCACTACTGGGAGATGTAGTCTTGGAGCAGACATGGTGGTGGATTCAAAGCATAGATGTTGATGTCTTCTGTTGATTATGGACAATAGGAGATCTGACAGATGTATTTTGAAGCCCAGTAGATTCCAATATGTATTTGTTAAAAAATGTTACTGGTAATATTATTTGATTTGGAATTTCTTTGTTTTAATTTGGAGAGACACTGATCCTCTATTTCTCATTGGCTTGTGAGTATATCTTCAAGCTTCCTGGTCTTTTTTTTTTTTAAATTTTAAAATTACTATTATTATAAGCATACTGTTGTTAGCTTTCTGTCATTATAACAAATACTGGAGATAATCAACTTATAAAGAAAAAAGTTTTATTTTGGCTCACAGTTTTGGAAGTTTCTGTCCATGATGGGTTGGCTCCATTGATTTTGCTCATCTCATGGCCAGAACATGAAAGAGAAAGAAGAAAGTAGGATCCCACAATCCACATCAGGAGCACACCCCCAGTAACCTGAGAACCTCCCACTGAACTGCACTTCTTAAGGGCCCGACCACCTCCCAATAGTGCCAATAATGCACTGGGGACTTAGCCTTTAACACATGGATCTTTGAGGGACACTTATTCAAACCATAGCATGTGCTCTTTATAAATCATTCAAATAACAGAGAATTATATTATATTAAGTGAAAAATAAACTGTTCTAACACCACCAATCTTTGCATATTTTCTTAAGTAGTAACCACTATTAACTTTGTTGAATTGGTGTCTAGACTTTTTCATAATATTTGCTTGCATTCATATATATGCTGAAAAACATGCACACATTTGTATACACAAATATATAAACATTCATACATACATTCATACAGTTTTGTTTTTATAAATGCAGGTTTGCCTTTTATATATTACTCTGAATCTTCTTTTACTTCTAACCATTTTATGTAGGAAAACTTTCCCTGTTGGAACACATAGTAGTGATTTCAAACTTTTATGGGTAAGAATCAGCTGAGGTTCTAATTAAAAATATATGTCCAGTGAATTCAATAGGCCTTGGATGAGGTTCAGGAATCTGCTTAACAAAACCCTCGTGATTCTGATGCAGGTGATCTCTTGGATCACGTTAGGAGAAACACTAGCAGAATTCATCTCATTCTTCCCATGACTGTATTACTATAAATAGTATAGATGTTTTTATGATTTATCTTTTTCATTATTGATGAACAGCCTGATTTCATTTTTATAAGTGAAGATTATAGTGAACATTTACTTTTCTAATATCAAACATTTTAAATTTATGTATAAAATATTCCTATGTGAGAGCACATACTTTTTTTTGCAGTTATAACACTTAAGATTGAATAGGTCAATTGTTTACTGTTCTACTTAGCATAAATTAATACATGATTTTCATCATTTTAATTTTGAGTCATAGTATGACTCCATAATCTAACATTTTGTAATCTGATTACCTTAATATACATGTCAAATGATTTCTGTTATTGCTTTGCTCAACATCTTTGGGAATTGTCATTTTTACCCTAGTTATTCTAATATTTAATGAGAAAACTTTCTCTAAAACTGGGCCTAAGGAGAAAGGAAACATTTAAAGAAATTTTAAACGTAATTCAAGTTTGGATTCAAGGCAATTCCTGGAAATGACTGCTGACAAAGATTGAAGCCAGAATAACCTTCAAATCAAATCACAGGTTAGTGTTGGTAGGTTTTATGAATGTAGAAATCATTTTATTTTGAATTGGTCATTTACTTTCCTGCCTTAATCCCCAAAATTCAAGTTCTGCAGAAGTAGGCAAAATAAGATTTTCTGGCCTTAACTTTATCAATATAAATTCTCATGCTCTGGAGTCTGCTTTTAGGGGAGTATTATGCCATATAAGTGTGGTTCTTCCCTGAGGCCTTTGATGTCCCCGAAGCCTTCTTAACTGGTGGCTGTCTTCTCTCCCACCCTACTTCACATCACTGGGATTGTAGGAGGGGTGTGGGTGACATTCCTAGTCATCATTTCTGCTTTTAGGCCATTCTTCCATTCTGTAGTCCACTTGCCTAACCCCCTCCAGCTCTCAGTTTCACATACTGGACCACAATGCCTGTGATCTCTCCAACAGCAGCATCTACAGGCTCCTGGGTTGTCTCTCCTCATTCCTCAGAGATGCTGTCCTTGACCACTGCCATCCTCCCTGTCATACCACAGTCGTAATTCTTGTTTATTTCAGTGTTTTCAAAGACAAGCTTTCACATAACTTGGTGTACTCCAATGACTGTTCTCATTCTGCCTTAACTACTTAACCCTTGGTTATATCCCAAGCTTTGTCTGTAGCTTTTTTTTAAAGCATCACTATTATCTCAATGTAAAATTTCCATTCTCATTGTCAGTTTCCATTTCCCGAGCTTATTCCCTTTAGTAACATGAGTCCAGCAATCCTCAAACCCATCTGGGTCAGGGGTGAAGACACAGTTTAGACATTCAAAAGAAAGGTTTAGTACGAGGCATGAATACCAGCCATGGGGATCACGGAAACCCCTTGTGATCTGCCCATTACAGATCTGTTGCTCATCTGTCTTTGTTAATCCCACATAAATATGGAAGAACACTGGTCTGTATGTAATTGCCAAGCAAAAACGACAGAATTCTGAGGTTATGGAGTATTTGGTTTTAAGCATCTTGGATTAATCACATTACTATCAGAGGTATTACAGTTACTGCTGTCTTAGGGTTGTCAATACTTTCTAAATTAAAACTTTTTCTGGAATATCCATATAAAGATGTATAAACACACACACAGCTTAATAATGATAATAAAATAAATATTTACTCATCCACCACCAAGTTAAATACTGGTTGGCCAGTGCTTTAGAAATCCTGTGAGTGCCTCATTCTGATAATTTTCCTCTCCTTTCTCTCAGAGCTTATCAATTCTGAATTTCCTGCTATTACTGCCTGATTATTTACCATTTTACCAGGGTATTTTTCTATCCCAATAGTAAGAGTTATTTATTTTCATTCTTTTTGAATTTTGTGCATAGTGTGATTCTCTTCTTTCATTCAATATTATGATTTAATATTCTTGTATATTGATGGATGACTGCAGTTATGTTCACTGTATATTATTATGATACCCACTGTTCGAATATATTGCAATTTGTGGATTCATCCTACTGTCGGTGGATTTTTAGGTTCTAACTTTTTTTTTTTGCCATAATTAACGATGCTGTGAGCTTCCCTGTTGATATCCACAGGTGCACATGCTCAAGAGTTCTCTCTGCCACTTAGGAGTGGAATGACTGGATCGTAGGGTATGTGCCTGCTCAACTCTCCCCAATCATGTCTAACTGTTGTACAAATGGTTGCACCAGTTTACTCACACCTGCAGTGGAAGAGGCTGTTTCTTTTTATAGGCAAAGCTTCCCGAGAGTCAGCCTTAAAAGACTGCCTTATCAGAAGGACGATGATTGGAATCAGTCACGTCTAAATTAAATGCTCGAGAGTAGAAAAATGACAGCTTGAGTAAATCTTTTTGGCAAGTGGGTACATTTAAAATAAGTTTTAAGATCATAAACCTTGAGAGAGTTTAATTAAAGTTTGGAAGAGATTGCAGCACAAATGTTTAGGTACTAAAATTCTCCTTTCATGCCCATTACCAATTAATTCTTTTTCTCTTCCACTTCTAATTTATCAACTTGCTTCTTTTACATTGATAGCACTACTACAATTTTCTAGTTGGTGGTTATTTTAAAACCAAGTGGATATATTTCCCAAGCAGTGAACCTAGGAAAGTGAAGTGCAGTTGGCTCTTTGTATTAATAAATGGGATTTGCAAGACCATGGTGACTTGGGAGATGAGTTTAAATCTCTTGAAAAAGAATAACCTGGAGTTTATATATATAAACTATATTAGAATATAGGTTATTCTAATAAATGTTCTCTCTCTCTCTCTCTCTCTCTATATATATATATATATATATATAGTACATTGATGTATGATTGTGGTTATGTTCACTGTATATAGTCACACACATATGTGTGTGTGTATCTATCTATCATCTATCTATCTATCTATCTATCTATCTATCTATCTATCTATAGTCATGGTCTATGGTCTAGTCCCTTTTTTTCTTTATAAGAACACGTTGTGTTTTAAAATAATCAAATTTAGGGTAGATGCCATGCATGAGAAGAATTTGGGAATATTTTATTCAAAGTTGTCTCTACATACTTTTGAGACAAATGGGCATATTAACAATGATTTGCATTGGAATTTACCTTGAATTTAATTTTCAGGTTTCTTTATTAGATGTCTGTGAAAATACTTTGCGTTGGGGGCTGTGCCATGTTGGCGGCACCGGGATGGCGCCTGATCACATCGGCAGCGAGGAGGTTAATTGACATAAGCACACTCAGGTGATTTTCTCACCCACGCACACAATGTATGCGCATGTGTTCTCGAGCACTAATTGCCTGCTCAGAGCGTCTGGCCTAATCTTTGCGTAAGAGGCGTGGCCCTGCTCTCCGCCTCCTGGAGGTGATATAAGCGTAGGCGGAGTGAGACAGAGAGACAGCAGCCATTAGCAGAAAAGCAGGAGAAGAAAGACACACGTGCGGCAGCAGCGAGAGGGAAAAACATGCGGCAGCAGCTAGCAGAAGAAAGGAAAGACACGTGCGGCAGCAGCGAGTAGGGGCAGCGGCGGAAGGCAGATCGCGGAACGGAGAACTGAGACGCATCACTAGGGCACCTTGGGTGGGCGTATCCTTAGTTCACAGGATGCAGGACTTTAAGGTGTAGCAAGTCTCTTCCTCTAAGCTCTAAGAAAAGCCTGTTCTTCTTTCAAAATCTCTCTTAAGCAAAGTTTCTTTCTCTCTGATAAGCGGGGTCTCTCTCTCTCTCTCCTCTCACAGCAAGTAAAACTCATTTCCTCTATCCTCTATAAACAAACAAGCAAGAAAGCAGTGCACTAAAGAGAAAGATAGAAGTGCCTCAGTTTCCACTCTACCACCCATAAGACCTGTGCAAGTTGTTGCTACAGCGGTGACAAATATCCACGGATTTTGGAACCGCAAAGAGCCAGCGACACTTTGATTACATCTTGTTATCTATTTAGCTCGTCATTCTCATCAGTCATCTGTATTGGCTAAATTAAAAAAGTTTCCTCTCCTTAACCTTTTATCTGACTGTATCTTTTCTTAGGTTGGCACATCTTGTCTTAAGTGAAAGAAGGGTGGGAGGTAAGGATGGGGGAGAAAGAGAAAAATTGAGGGAAGGGGCAACAGAGTGGTCAGTGATAATAATGAATTGCCATCCCTGCCAGCAAAGTTTCTAATCACAGCTAAAAAGAGAAAATGTCTCCAACCCGTGTATGAATCTGCTCTTCCTTAGAGGAGAGACTGAAGTCAGGATTATTTTTGGTATATGTCTTATCCTAAATTTTCCAGAAAAAAAGAATTTGAAAGAAATTTGGTTACTTAGAACACTTCTGGAAAGGTCATCTGGAATATCTTTTTCTTAAAAAAAAAATCCTGAGATTGAAGGAGAGGCCAGAAAGGAATTTATCTGACACCTCCTCATCATCTACTTCTCATAAGTTAATGTTTGTCCTCTGGGGCATTGATCAAGTCAATTGTATTAGTTTTTGTCTTACTACAACAAAATACCCGAGACACCTAACTTATAAAGAGAAAAGGTTTATTTAGCTCACAATTTAAGAGGTTCAAAGTGCAAGACCGAACAGGGGATTCCATTTGTTTGTTCTGTGGTAAGGGCGGAGGATAGTGGCACATCTCCAAGTGGGTTGGGAAGAAAGAGAGAGAGAGAGAGAGAGAGAGAGAGAGAGAGAGAGATGGGGGTCTTACAATCCCCTTTGAAAGTATGTCCCTAATTACCCAAGAACCCCCCATTAGGCCCTCCTCTTAAAGGTCTATAGCATTTCCCAACACCACCAACCTGGGGACCAACCTTTACATATGGACTTTTGGGGGCATTCAAAGTCTGAACCATAGCACCATCCCCTATGAGCAGCCTTTGGAAAAAATCAGATCCCATGCCCCACAGAGAATGCTCCATCTAAACCAGGAAGTAATGGGAAAAGCCAGTATCTCTGCAGGGCAGGTTAGCTTATGCTTGGATTTGGCCTCTGTCTCTCACCAAGAAGAGGTTGAAAACAACCAAAAGTTTTAAACAAGAGGCTGGTTGTGCAGCTTGGGGCCAGCAACATGAGTGGGTTGCTTCAGTGGCTGACCTGGCTCAGCTGCTATCCTATGGGTCACCTCTGTGGGGGAGGCTTTAATAACTCCTCAAGTGGCTTTGAGATTGCCCTAGTTAACTCACTGTCCTACTTACCTCAGGAAAATTTGGATCAGAATTCAGAATGCTTCTTTTCTGCACAACCTTCACATAGGGATGTGTTTGTGCAAGTTTTTATGAGCTGATTCCCTGTTCTGCAGGACAGTTGGAATAATGGAACCAGAAGAAAGATGGCCATTGAGAGCATAAATTTAATTTTTAATCAGAGTAAAGGTCTCTCATATTGGAGCTATGCTTGGATTGGAGGGAATGTTCAGAAGTCAAAGGGAAGAGAATAGAAATAAGATTGGGTAAGTCTCAAAATTGACTCTTAAAATAAAAATCAATAAAATGTAGGCCAGCATGATTTAAACTACCAATACAGCCAGAAAACTCCTTGGGTGGGAGACCTTGCACAGTGGGATTTGGCTGGATGAAATTCTGGGTGCTGGTGTGAAGTTTGGCAGGATTGTGCATGGTTTCTTCATGGTAGACACCATGGACATGAAAGCAGGATCCAGCCCTCAGTACTGTATGCAAGTGAGAAAGCTTTAGGCAAGATTCCAGTATTTAGTTGAGTACTAGGCTGTGCCAGCAGAGAAATGAAAGAATGAAGGTTCCCATGAACTGAGCCAATGTTAGGTTAAAGATTGAAGGGAAGGAAGAGAGCAAGACTGTCCCTCAGTGGTGTCCTGGACACCCTGCTCATCAAGGTATACAGCACACTAGATGTGCTTATAGAAAATTAGGTTTTCTAACTAAACAGCAGTAGAAAAAACCAGGGGACTGATTAAAAATATGCATATTATCTTTTGTTGCTTGAAAATTCTCTCAAATATGTTATAGGAAGTTGACATTTGTTTTGCAGAAGGTGTTCTTTGAAGATCTTTAAAAGTCAGTATGACAGATCTCGAAAGTACTTGGAATTCTTGTTTGGATTCTGTGCAACTGAGGTTTATTTTTTAAAAAATAACCCACCCTATTCTTTTTTAATTTTGCTTGTCGAATGAAAATGTGATTTTTCTCATCTGCTATGAAAATGTTTGATATGAGTAACCTCATCTCTTCAATCAGCTATTTTCATTTTACTCTGAATACTTTTCAAAGGTAATAATTCTGTTTGCATATAGACCCCATGGAAGCAAAGGGCCAAATATTTTTTTAAAGCCCTTTTAACCAATTATAAAACACATACTTGTTAACTAGTTTTCCTGATTTTATTGGTTTAATCTTATTAGTTTTAAGGAAGACATTAAAAGTTTCCTTTAAAAGACAAGAAAAATTTGAAAAAGTATTGTTACTGTTGTTGCTTTAAGGAATTATTTATTTTCTGACTAAATTGGAATAGAATTGCAGAATTTGTGACCCTGGACTTGCATATTTGTTTCCAGTTCCCCATGCCCCACCCCCACATGTTCCCTGTTTTTGTTCTAGCTGAAGTCTCTTTTAAAAGTTTTCCATTTCTAGTGTCTGCTTCTGTGCAGTTTGCAGTGACACATCTTCCTTTGGCAGCTGTTTTGCTCTGCTCTGGTGCCTTCTTCATCTTCTGTCTATTCTCCCTTCTTCTCAGATCTCAGCCAGTCACAGGCAGAGCAGCTCAGAAACCAACAGGGTGGCAAAACACAGCAGCTGTCGGGGGAATGGAGCTTGACATTGGGGAGACGAAGGAGAGACACTCAAACCAACTAACTGCTGTGCCCCTGCAGGGGAGAACACTTGACCCAGAAACGGTTAGGTGTGCAAGTGATTCTGAGATTGACAAGTCTATCTAGCTTGATAGGATAGACTCTGATATTCTTCTCTCCCTTCACGTATGTGAGTGAAGAAAAAAGTGCCAGGGGTTGGCTAAGAAGGAATAATTGGCAAGACTTGGAGATGATTTGTAATCAGAATATTTTGTAATTATCCATTTTGTCAAATTGGAATGGGATAAAGGAAAGTTTCAAGCAGGTCTTTTTAAACCTTTGCCTCTAAGCTGCTAAACATTTTGCCTTATTGTGTCATTTGGTTGCATTCTATGAGATTCACATTCCTTAATATGTCTTCAGGCTTCAACAGTCTCATTTTGTGTCTTTTGTCCTGTGCACACTTAGAACAGTTGTATCTATTTGTTGTGATTTCAGCCAGAATACCTTAGCGTGATTTAAATTTCCTTCTCGAGTCTTCTTGTTTCTGTACAGTCACGTTTGCTTTAGTCAAGGATGCCACTGGTGAGTTCCCCCCACTGAAGCTTTTGTGTTCATTTTTATGAATTGGTGGAATTTCTGGCAATTCCATGGTGTGTTATATATTATTGATTTTCAGAGTAGAAAGGGCGAGGGTCCATCCTGTTCAGACTACAGATGTTGTATCTGAGTCTCAGAGAGGAAAAATGCCATGTCCAGTATTTCCAGCCATCTGGGGCAGAGACTGGTTGGGGAAGGCCAGCACATATTTCACTACACTGTTGGCCTTTATCATTATGAAACATGTTTTTTTTTTGTCTTCCATCTGATATTAATTGCTTTATGGAGTGTTTTGCAAGGCAGTGCACATTAATTTTTTCTTTCAGTTGATAAAATAAGCCTTTTTAATAACAATGAACAAATTGTTAACATTCAGCCATGCCATTAACCTTGAATAAAAGTTGACAGATTATAAACTAAAGAATCAAAAGACCCAATGTTCATATCTCTTGTTTTTGCTTCCGAGTTAGAAGTAAAGAAGATGGAAAGAATGCTTTCTCTTACCTTTCTATTCATTTATTCATTGCCATTAACAAGTTTTCGCTGTCTACCATGTAGCAGTATGATGAATGCTGTGCATAAGTAGGACAAGTAAGTCTCCCCTGGAAGAGTCCACTGTCAAATGGGATAAGAGACACATGTATATCCGTAATTACATATATTTTTATTTATATGTAGTTGTTGATGGATAGAATGCCTTTATTTTATTTGTTTATTTTTTTGTGGTGCTAAGGATTGAATCCAATGCCTCACACATACTAGGCAAACACTTTGCCACTGAGCCCCAGCCCCCACAATTATATTTTAGAGCAATTGGTACTATAATAGAAGTGGGTCCAGAGTCCTATGAAAACACAGAAGGAGAGAGAGAGAGAGAGAGAGAGAGAGAGACTGACTCCTCTTATCAGATACAAAATATATACCCCAAAGGCACATCTCCAATGACCCACCTCTTTCAGCCACTACCTGCCTTCAGTTACCACTCAGTTAATTCCTCTCAGGAGATTAATTTACTGATTGTGTTAAGACTTTCCAACACAATCATTTCACCTCTAAGCCTTAGTGTATTGTCTCATACATTAACTCATGGGGGACACCTAATATCTAAACTACAACAGGCTGTTATAACAAAGTACCATCGACTGAGGAAGGAGTTTATATAAGAAGTCTCATAGTTCTGTCTCTTGGGCATTGACAGATTTTGGGTCTGGTGATGGCCTATTCCTCCTAGGTGGTTCCTTCCAGCTATGTCCTCATAAGCTCTCTTAGGCCTCTTTAATAAAAGCATTAATCGTAATTATGAAGGCTCTACCCTCATGAATTACTCATCGTTCAAAAGATCCCACCTCTTAAACCAGCATCTTGTTGGTTATGATTTCAACATATGAATTTGGGGGACATATTCAGACCTTAGCAGTGGAGGTGAAGGATTTAAAAGAATGTCAAAATTGGGAATCTGACTAGACAAGATTGGTTCTGGTAAGGGAGATATCCAGGAAAATTCCAAGGTCTTTAAAATGAGGGTACAGGTAAAGATGATTCAGTGAACCAAAGCAGGAGAAGGAGAAGAAATGGAAGGGTAGGTGAAGAGTGGTTTAGGATAAGAATCCAAGTGGCAATATTCAGTTATAGTAGAAAAACACATATTTGGAGTTAGATTAAAAAAATAATAATATGGATTTGGGAGTCATTGACAGAGCCAGAAATGTGACTACTGAAGTAATGGGAATGGTGGGTAGGTTACTTCAAATAAAAAGAAGAGACCTTGGGATGATTCTTGGAGTCACCATGACATTTATATAAAGTATGATAAATATCAGGACAAAATATTTCACAAACTAAACCTATTTAATGACTGTTACTCATCTGCTCAACAAATAGTACATTCTAAATTCTAGATACTCTATTGGGCATTAGAGATAAAAAGAGGAAAAATATAAGGCTGTGCTTTCAAAGGGACTGTAGTCTAGGGGAAGAAGTAAGAGAAATGGACAGAATGTCTTGGTAAGTGCTGCTGAGTTATGATAGCGGTGGGCCGAGGAAGAAATGTAAGAGGACATCTAACATAGAGTTTAGGGAAGGGTTTAAATTAGGAGTGGAATTGGGGAGTTTCCTAGAGAGTGATGAAAGCTGAGCTGAGTCCTAAAGGACAATTAGATGATATTCAGGTAAATAGTGTGTGTGTGTGTGTGTGTGTGTGTGTGTGTGTGTGTGTGTGTGTCTGTCTGTCTGTCTGCCTGTATGTATTATGTATGTAGGAAGGTAAAGGGTCTATTTCTAGGGTACTTTTCCTTTTTCAGGACCTAACTCTTCTGGGGAAGAAGGACAAATGTCCCTATCCTGATTGTCTATGATTTGGCCCCTCTCTGTGTCTGATTCCCTGTAGGGAAGGTTTGTTTCTCTAACTGACACCTACTGGGTACCATTGGCTTCTTTGTGGCAGACATCTGAACGTTGCCTCTCTCATGCAGCATATGACTTGAGGTTCTAGTCTCGCTGGACCACTCTTCTGTACAGAACCCCTTTCCTGGGGTTCTCCTCAGGGACCTCACTGCTGAGGGTGTTCATGGCAGTGTGCATGGCAAATAGTTGGTCATGAGACATGAATTGTGCCAAGACAATTAAGACCCATACATTCTTCATGTGGCTCATACTATATCTTTATTATTATTCTATTCCACAGCGCTGAAATTATTTGGCATGATTCACAGGTTAAACTTATTATTCAGTACAACTGTTAAAAAGGTGGAAAATCTTGAGTTGGTTAAAATTACTCACAAAGTACTTTCAAGCATCCATAGGCTACCGAATCTTGCTGCAGCATGAACATGTACTCTCTTAAGTAAAATTCATCCATAAAATTATTGAAAAACATAAAGAATAAAGTGATAGTTTAGTTTTAGTACTTGCAGCATCACGTTTACATTAATCAACTCATATATGAGAAATAGTTTCAGTTCTAATCAAAGTGGCACCAACACATGTCATGAAATGTTTGTGGGTGAAGCATTTTCTTACAGAAAAATCGGCAGTGCAAATAATGAGTTCGTTTTCACAAGATGTCCAACCACTAGGGGTCAAGCTTACTAGAAAATTCATGTAGTCAGGTGGCAATTGTAAACTCTGATGTATTACTAAGAGGCAGTAATGGTTATCAGGTGGGTTCTGGAGGGTCTGCCTTGGTGTGAGTCCCAGATCTGCATTCTGCTAATGGGGTGAAATTAGTCAATTCATTTTGTTGTAGGGGGTGGTGATAACCAGGGATTGAACTCAGGGGCACTCAACCTTTGAGCCACATTCCCAGTCCTATTTTGTATTTTATTTAGAGACAGGGTCTCATTGAGTTGCTTAGTGCCTTGCTTTTGCTGAGGCTGGCTTTGAACTCTCGATCCTCCTGCCTCAGCCTCCTGAGCCCCTGGCATTATACGTGTGTGCCACTGCTCCCAGCAGTCAACTCATTTTTGAACTCAAATTTCTAAATCTTTAAAATGAGGGAGTGATAAGCCTCCCTTGTAGAGTCGTTATGGGGGATTAAATGAGATAATGAAGGAAAAAAGGAGGCATGAGAGAGTACAAGAGGATTATTTAGAACTTATAGTTTTTGTAAGGGTCAACCATTATCACTTAAGAAAAATACCATTCATGCTGCCTTTCTAATAGCACCTATGCATACAAATGCATGTGAAAAAAGCATACAGCTTTTTTTTTTCATGACACTATTACTGTAATAATTTTACAGTGAGTAGTGTGTACCATCTCCAATGAAGAGATGAGGGAAAATGCTTAGAGATTATGAGCCAACACATGTAAGGTGCAAAACACAAAGGGAGAGGACTTAACTCCACAAATTTAATAGACCTACTTCTCTGAATAGACTAAAACTGATGAGGTGGAAGATACCTACCATTTGTTTCTGGGGTAGTGTTCAAATATGGTCAAGGTTAATTAAATGACACTGGAGTAGAAAAATTTTGTGCGCTTTGTTTGAGGTAAAGGAGAGATTTGTAGATAAAAGGGAAGGGGAATGTACCTTTGGCTTATTATATATTTTCACAAAACAAGTGCTCACTAAATGTTCATGAAGGAATCATGAAATTAAAGGAAAATGAATGTGAAATCCTAGAACTGGGGTGCAGTTTCAAATGCTGGGCATAATTGAAATAGACTCTTCATCTTCACTTTCTTAAAAAGTGACAAAATCTTCTGCTTCTCTGGGCTTCGTCAGGGTAGACCAGCATATAAACTGCAGGGATTATATAGGGGTGTATCATTGAAAAGATTCAGAAGACTGCAAAAAGTTTGCTTTCATGAAGCTTTAACCAGGGTGACACAAAACAGCAGAAAGAGAAAGAAAGCAGAGGCAAACACTGGGGAGATTTGAGACATCCAGATGCAGCTTCAAAATTCTCTCTTGGTTGTATAGGTCACACTTAGTTTCTGGATTATAATCCACTAAGATATGTGGAACCAACTTCTATGGCTTGGATCTGGAATGTACCCCAGAGGTCCATTAAGGACTCAGTTCCCAGCCTGGCACTTTGGGGAAGACGTGGAACCTTTAAGAAGTGGGTCCTCACTGGTGAGGAGTCATTGCGGGTATATTCTTGAAGAGGATATTGGAACTTCAGACTCTTTGTCTTCCTCTCTTTTGCTTCCTGACCATTAGGTGAGCACTTTTACCTCACTGTGCACTTCTACCATCACTGACTCCAAAAGCAGCAGGGCTAATTGGTCATGGACTGAAGCCTCCAAAACTGTGAACAAAAATAACCTTTTTCTTTTTATAAATCGATTGTCTCAGTGTTTGTTATAGTGACATCTGACTGACACAACAAGGTAAAAGCATACCGAGGGATCTTTATACCCCATTTTGGCATAGCCAAAGTGAGGATGTGTTACCAAGTACACCAAATGTATACTGTTAGTCTACACATTTTCAGTTAACTGTGTGGACAAATTGGTATAAAGTGCTTTCAGGGATATTCAAACTTTTAAAGAGCACATTATAAGCATCAGTTAGTGTATAGTATCCTTCTCTTGGTTAGGGGTCAGATGCATGCTTTCAAATTCCTTGGAAATTGGTTTGGAGCTGTCACAGACTAGTTGCAAGTTAACTCTATCTCTGTCCATTCACTAGAAATAGGCAAGACTAAAAAATATGGGTAAAATAGATTATGGTTTGTTCAACTCAGCCCGTCCCCAGAAAAGTCCAAGCAAAATGAATCCATTTGCTGGTAAGTTTTATTCTTCTTTTAAAGTTTAACTGTGGAATAGTGGAAAGAGCTTTCCATCTAATTAAATGTCTGGCAAGTTAATGTGGATAGAGAAATCTGCAGTCTTTGACACTTTGGAGTGAAACTCTGCAATTCTAGGCAGAAGTCCAATTTCATTTTGTTCTGTATAGGTACTACAGAGATAGAGCACAAGAGAAGTCCGTCCCCAGGCAACCGAAGATATAGCGGGAAGCAGGACAAAGCAATTTTTCCTTATTGCTCTCAGCTTGATCTGCAGGAGCCGTCATGATTCCATAGCCAAATTGCTACCAAAAGCCTGGTCTCCAGCCATGGCCCTCCACTTAGACATGTGTTTCACCTTGGGCGAGTTACTTGATTCCTCTGAACAACAGTTTTCTTATATCTAAAATGAGGACAATGATCCTAAACCACATCAGGATATTGCAAGATTTGAATGAGACGATCTACAGAGAACATGTACTGCAACACATGGAGGACATAATTATAATTCCAAAATGTCTTTGCCAGAGAGGTAGGGATTAATATTTTGTCCTTGCATTTATTTTCAAACAACATCGAAGTTCTAAGCAGTCAGTCCTTGTAAAGTTATATAGTTCAGTAGTTGTGCCCTCCCCTTTGAACATAGGGATCCCTTCACACTGTTCCCTCAGACTAAAACCCTAATACATTATTCTCAAATCCTGCCTCAGAGCTAAACCAACTTGACACACTGTATTAGTTTCTCATTGCTGTTATTATCACAAACTCAGTGACTGAAAATACAACAAATGGATTCTCTTACAGTTCTGGAGGGCAGAAGTTTGAAGTGGATTTCACTGAGCTAAAGTCAAGGTGTCAGGAGGCTGGTTCCTTCTGGTGAAATCTCAGGCTCCAGAGACAGGATCCATTTCTTAATTTTCATCTTCAGTGGCTGCCTGCATTCCTTGGTGTGTGACCCGCTCCTGCATCCTCAAAGGGCATCTCTCCCGTCTGTGCTCCCAACATCGATTGACTTCCTTGACTTGGCCCTCTCCTCTCATAGACCTTTGTGATTACAAAGAACCCACCTGGATAAGCCAGGTTGGTTTTTCTATTTCAGAATCCTTAACATGGTCTCATCTGCCAAATTATTTTGTCATATAAGTAAAATTCACAGTTCCAGGGTTTAGGACATGAAGGATGATTACTGAGCTCACCTACACATATACATTATTTTGTTTGACTCTCATACCAGGTTGAGGTAGGCTGTCTCATTCTTTGGATGTCCAGTTGTGACATAAAGAGGTTAAGCAACTCGTTGGTAGTGTTACTAGGGTAGCATTCTAACTATTTACAGTGTAGAGCTAGTAAGATTGCATTTTATGTTTTTTTTTTTTTTTTTAAGTTCAGGAAGACTTGATTGAAACATGACTGGTTAATAGCAATATTACTTTACAGAATAGCTGGTAACAAACCACTTATTTAGTTCTTATGAGTTAGGTTTTATTTATAAGATTTAAGTCATTTTTTTCAGTATTGTACTGAGTTTCTATAATAGGCCAGATCCTGTGCTAGGAGGTGGGAGTACATGCAATAGAGACTGATAAAGGCATGATCCTTCCTGTTGTATAGTTTATATGCTATTAAGAGAGATTCACAAAACATAATAGATTAAATAATTATAAATTGTGATTAAATGCTGCAGGATAACATGAGATAGTAGGAAACGGAAGCTAAGAAGGATGGAATGACTCTCATTGTGTCATTCAATGGTAAATGGAAAAACCAGGTTCACCTTTTAAAAAACCAGGTTTGAGTTCACCTTTTAAAAAACTTTTATGTCATGATCTTATATTTTTGCATACATAAGACACACTCTGCATACACAGCATTTTTTAATGCTGAACTTATCCTAAGATTTAAGTTTGTTCAATGAGAACCATTGTTCTCATGGTTGATGAGTCAGACAATTTATGTTAATAAACATCAGTGTAGTCGGTTCCCTGGTGATGACTGCGCTGCTAGTGAATTTTCTGTTCTGTTTAATGCTGAGCAGACTCTGAGTATCAGGGTAAGTCTTTGTTTTTCTTCTTACACTCATGTACTCAATAGTATATACCTGACAAGAAGAAGATCCACAGCTAAATTACTGACATAATGCTCGTGTAAGCAAATTTTTATGAATTGTGCTTTCAGGATGATTTATTGCAGCGTTACAGCTTTTTGCTGTGGCATATTTTATCTACATTTAAAATTTTATTTAAAATAATACTAAGCTGGAATGCAACTCTGGTAAGAGCTGCAGAGCACTTGACTAAGATGCTCATTTTTAGTAAGTTCTCAATATGCATGCTTCTTGTTTTTAAAACAGATCTGAGGGTGTGCACTGGGTGAATTTTTGGTGCTTGGGAAGGATGCTGTTGGTGGTCATTAACTGCTTCCAGTGAGAAGGGGTTGCACATAGTTAAATACAACTCATTACAGAGCAAGACCCACATGTGGAGCCAAAGTGACTGCAGTGGTCTGTGACTGGTTCTTTGAAACCCCTTGGGAGGGATTTCAAATGAGTGTCAAATATTAGCAGGCAGGAATTTATTAGAAGGAAAAGGAAAAGGGAAAAAGGAGAGAAGAGAAAATGCAGAGAGAGTGGGTCTTCTCAAAAAAGAGAGGGGCAACACTTATCCATTAGTTCTTCAGTTTTACTGGGGGTCCTGGGAAAGTCTCTTCAGAGTCCTGCCCAGGTCCACCTTTTGACTTTTGACTGACAGCAGAATCACATCAGAATTTTAATTCCTCACTGTGAATGGCTTTATCTCATGGAGGGGAAATTTTATTATTATAATGAAGTGCTAAAGATCCAAAAGCAACTTTAAGTCACCTTGGCCCATGCTGAGGGGTTCTAATTGGAACTTGTTCTTACACGTTTTTATGATGGGTGGTCTTTGCTTCTACTTATCTTGTCTTTCTGAGTCCTGGAATTTAATCTATGTAAAGGTCACAAAAGTCCCCCCTTCCGGATAATTTGTGCTCTTATCAGTAGTGAGGATTCTTTGGACCTGCATTTCTCCCGAAGATATTGGGTTGTGTGCTGAGGAATCTAGCATGTCCTATTGACTTAATCCAGGGCAAGGCCAATGTGGCCTTAGGTAAATTGCTTTTTAAAAGAAAGCATGTGGTGTATCATCACAGTAGGTTCAGTCTATAGGATTATCTACTTAGCCTCATGTCCTCTCATTCATTTCTGTCTGTTACCTAGCACAACTGAAGGTTCTCTCCACACTGTGTGCACAGCTCTGGTGGTCTTAGGTATGCGGACAGTACTCACTGTTTGCAGAATTTTGTTTTGCCTGTTATATCGTCTTTTCTTTTTCCTATTTTTTTTCACAAAGAGCTGCCAATTTTCTGAGGGTTTCTCTCTGTCCTGCTCTGTTTAAAACCTAGGCTCAGTGAATATATGCTGAGAACAGGCAGATGCAATCTGACATGACTTTAGGCAAAGTTATAAAAGACAACTACTTATGTAACGCAACATCAGGACCCCAGGGCAAGTCCTCATCCCACTAAAATACCCTTTCTCATGCTCAGTGAAACCTGATATTATTAAACGAATATGATATTTAATTTCATAAGGAGAAGCGCCATCTCAAGAATGCTTTATCTTTTAAGAAACTACAATCATGTGTTAAATAATAGGACTCTCTTTTTCTTACATATTAAAATATAGGGCTAGTTACTTAACAACATCTGGGTGCTAAGTCAGTGTTTCTGTCCCTCGCTTTTCTCTTCATGGTGGCAAGACAGCCACTGCAGCCCCAGGAGCATTGGGAAAGGCGAGAAACTCCTCTATGCATCATGTGAAAGAGGAAAATATTCCCCAAAGCCATCCTTTCCCCCATAAGACTTCCTCTTGTATCTTATTGTCCAGAACTTGTTATCTACTTACTTCAGACAAAGGGCCATCCAAGTCCACCTTCTCTGAGCTGAGGGGCTACCTTGATTCCTGAACAAAATCCTGATGCTAGTAGTAAAGAAGGAGTGGAAGGAGCTGCCTCTGGGGAGGCGACAAACTGCTACAGAAGTATGTGTAGACACATGTATTCTCATAAAATGCATGTATAGAACATATGCAGTGAATCTTAGTTGAATGAATGAATGAACAAATGCAGGTTGTCTTAGAACAGCTACTGACTAAAATGTATTTAACGACGTAAAAATGTGATTCCTTAGTGAAGTCCAAGGGTAGGTGTAAAGAGCCATACTCCCTGACTTACAATAAAATGAAATCTATTTGTGAGTGTGGGTGCTTGTGTGTTGCACGCATGGAGTGGCAATAGAGACTACAGAGACAGACAACAGTCAACGGAAAAATAAGAGAAAGGAGAAAATTAAAAATAAGACTTTTAAAAAGTGTTAATTTTGCTCTTGATGACAGTAGGTGAGGAATAGTAAATGTGAGGGCCATGGATTCTGACATTACGAACAGTCAGAAATATACTGGTTGAATGATGGTACTCTGCATACTTTTCTATGCTGCCCTCTGGAATTGTGCAGGGTACACAGACTGTATGACTACACTGACTGGAGAAAGGGAAGATCTTACAAGTCCAGGCTAGGCCTAAATTTGTTCTACCCTGGTGGTTTCAAAATATAATATTTCATAGTTTAGTATATTCCTTGATTAGTGAATGTAAAGATGATAATTTCTACTTAAATTTGCCTTGTCTTAAAATGTGCTGCTGTTCTGTGAACTTTTTCATGTATTTTTTTTTGTTATTTTCTAAGTGTTCTAAGTATCCAATTTTCAAGTAAATGGCAAGCTGTCTAGGGGCAGCCAATATGTTCTCTACTTCGTTTGTGTCTTTCACATTACCTGGTGTAGTGTTATATACCTCATTAGTAGTTTTCTTTTGGATTTATTAGTTCTTTATTCTAAGGTACTAAAAAAGTGATTAATTTCCTCATTCTTGAAATTTGGGAATGATTAATATAATTGATTTTGCCTGAAGAAATGTTTGGAAACAAACATAAGCAAACAAACCCCTTAAAAACTTTTATATTTTAAGCTACTATAGGTATACACAGAAATATCTAACATATAAAGAAAAAAGATTTCTCCAGAAGCCGACATACATCTTAGGAGAAAGTCATGTTTAAAGTATGAACTAAACATTTTAGATGAATGGAGTACCATTTATTGCATTATTAAGTTCTAGAACATTATTCATTTAGAAAAGTATTTCTTCCTTGAATATTCCACTTTGTTTCAAGGAGTGATTTGCACATTGGGCAATTTGTGTCAATAAAACCTAGACTACAAACACTTGGACTAGAGCCTGAAAGCATAGGAAAGGATCAGCAACGTGGTGGGGGAAAGTCTGTTTAGATTCCAAAAGGGAATTACAAATTATTTGCTGTATTCTGATTTTGCTTAAGAAGAAGTTTAAAATTAATAATCAGGCATTTCTTTTCTCTGAGAATAATTAGAAGAGGGAATAGACTATCAGGAGGGGTGATTGAAGGAGGCAATATGTGTAAATTAATGCAGGAGTTACACAGTGTGCTGAATACCCTGGGTAGACACGCTGACTTGTCAGCAATTCTTGCCAAGTGTCATGTGGACAGACAAAGCATATGGGAAGTAATTTTCATATGTTTCTGTACGTTGGGGAAAAATTAAGAACATTATTTTCCTAACAGAGCTTGAAAGTGACCATTGACCAACACATACTAAAACTTAATCTTCACCATTAACTGGGAACATTCTTAGTAGATACATAATTTTTTCAGTGCTTCCATCATATACTTCACAGCATCTCAGAAATCGCACCCCCCCCACCATGATGAAATTATGTGTACATGAAATTTATTAAAAAAATAATGTCAGTAATCATGTGAGTAATAAAACAAACCATAAAGGTTCCTGGACACCATTTCCAGAAGATATAGACAGAACTTCTTAGAAGTCTGCAAAGCTTTTATTCAGCATTTGGAATGCCAAGGAAATGCTAGAAGATTTCAAATATGACAACACCTACAACATCCCTAAGAAGTCAGATAAAGACTCACTCCTCAGGGCACATCACTGCTTCCGTTGCTGACAGCACCTTGGCCAGAGGCCTCTGGATTGCAGTGCTGCCACAGTGAGTTCTGAGAAGGGCCGTCAGTCTTCGGAGACAATGGAGGAGATTGCATCTGCCCCCTCCCATGTTTATCTTAGAAAAGTTGATCACTCTCTCTGTCGGAATTTCCCCAGGGCTCCATAAGTTGTTTCTCAAAAGGAATATTCAGTGTGTGGTCATTTGGGTTTGGGATGTGTGGAATGGCACACTGCCATGCATATTAGATGCTGAAAAGCAATTTGACTTCACATAACAAGAGGTCTTCCCAACTTTTAGAACCCAATGAAAGATTTCCCATCCATAAAACTAGTTTTCAGCCTGGAGCAGTCTCAGAGAGATGCTGCTCCAGTCCACACGCATCTTTATTGTAACACCTTTAGTGAAACTGGCCCCTAAGACCTTCCGAACAAATTTAAATTCTTAAGAAAATCTTACGGCCTTGAGAAACTCCTTAAAACTCTGAAGGTTCTATATAATGAGTATTGATGTCAGTTTGAGATTTATATTCTTAATCATATTTAATGAACTCCCTTTTATTTCTAGTTTATAAAGGTGTTTTGAATGGAACTATTTGTTTTACAAAAGAATTTTTGATTGGACCAGTACATTTGATTTATATTGATATGGGATTATTGCAGGATACCTGCATTTTGGTATAATATATTCTTGGTTGATTATGTTTATTCATCAGCTTATCAGTATTATTTTTAGGATTTTGATGCCCATATTCCTACATGAGTTGAGACTATAGTAGTGGCTGACATGTGACCACTATGTTAGGGCTGAGAAATCACTCTGCTGAGAACATCCCTGTTTTATCAGATTTATGAATTGGCTTGCCATGTAAGATAACATGACTATGAATGGTTAAACCACAATTGCAGGCTTATGTGTTATGTTTTGCTTTTTAAAAATAATTTATTATTTAGGGCTTTGCTAGATTTCAAATGCACCTGATATATATATATATATATATTACATATTTTAAAAGTTTTTGATGGACTTTATTTTACTTGTTTTCTTTTTAATATGCGGTGCTGAGAATTGAACCCAGTGCCTCACACCTGCTAGGTAAGTACTCTACCACTGAGCCACAACCCCTGCCCCTCCCATATATTTTAATGCTCAGAAATTGTTGCATTGACATGGGGATTATCTATCTCTTAGTAGATTTAAATAATTCAACAGGCAGTTTCTCTCTTAAGAAGCATTTTATTTTCATTTGTTCTTTTTAGGTATACATGACAGTAGAATGTATTTTGACATATTATACATACATGGAGTATAAATTCCCATTCTTATGGTTGTACATGACATGGAATTACACTGGTCACATATCGTTGGGGGCTATGCCATGCCGACTACCCAAGATAGCGCCTGGCAACCAGCCAGAAGTTGTTTTGATCACATCGGCGGTGAGGAAGTCGGTTAGCATAAGCACACCCAGGTATTTTATCATTGGCCGTATTCAAACAAGTCCACGCACACAATGCGGGCACATGTGTTCCCGAGTGCTCCTGCTCTTGCCTGCTCGTTTTTTTTTGACCTTTACCGTGATTGGACAGCTGGCTCCTCGCCTGATCTTTGCTTAACTAGCGTTGGCCCTACCCTCCACCTCATGGAGGGAATATAAGCCGACTCTCCTGGAGCGCCGGTGTTCCGGGTTCCTGAAACATCAATAAACTGCTTCAAATTCAAGAGTCTTGCTGCCCGTTTGTCTCCCGCGCCAAATTGACTCCACTGGACGGCGTCAACATATTCATATATGAACATAGGAAAGTTATATCCCATTCATTCTACTATCTTTCCTATTTCCATCCCCCATTAACTTCATTTTCCTTTGTCTAATCCAGTGAACTTCTTTTCATTCATAGTTGTTTTCCGTTTTTTGTGCGTTAGCATCTGCATATCGGATAGGATATTCAGCCTTTGGTTTTTTGGGATTGGTTTATTTCACTTAGCATGATAGTCTCCAGTTCCATTTATTTATTGGCAAATGCCATAATTTCATTCTTCTTTATGGCTAATATTTCACTGTGTATATGTACTACATTTTCTTTATCCATTCACCTATTGAAGGGCACTGAGGTTGGTTCCAAGGCTGAGCTATTGTGAATTGTACTGCTGTAAACACTGATGCTTATATAATGACTGAGTCACTATAGTATGCTGATTTTAAGTTCTTTGGGTATATGCCGGGGAGTGGGATAACTGGGTCAAATGGTGGTTCCATTCCAAGTTCCTGAGGAATTTCCATCTTTAGAAAGTATTTTTAAAAGTAATGTCTCAGCCAGTTGTGGTGGCTTGGGAGGCTGAGGTAAGAGGATCGCAAGTTCAGATTCAGCCTCAGCAACAGCAAGACGCTAAGCAACTCCGTGAGACTCTGTCTCTAAATAAAACAATACAAAATAGGGCTGGGGATGTGGTTTAGTGGTCAAGTGCCCCTGAGTTCAATCCCTGCTACCAAAAAAAAAAAAAAAAAAAAAGTAATGTCTCAATCATTTTTTGAAATTTTTTAGACTTTTCATTTCTTAAGTCATTTAGTTAATTATTTTCCCAGAAGGAGCTCCACTTTACCTAAATCAGTGGTTCTCAAAGTACAGTGTTCAGATCAGCAATATCACATCACCTGGGGTCTTGTTAGAGATGAGAATTTGGGTCATACCATCTTAGACCTACTGAGTCAGAAAGTTTTATCTATATGAACTCCGTAGATGATTGGAATACTAAAGTTCTAGATCTTCAAAACATTAAATTTTATATCTTTGCCTTATGTTTTAAAAATGATGTAAGTCTGTCTCACATATTCAATTGTATCCTCTTTCTAATTTATATTTTTGGGTATTTTTAATCATTTAGCTTAGTAAGAGTTTACTCTATTTTTCTTGGCTTTTCAAATAGTTTAGATTTATTTATCAACAGTCTATATCACCTAATGCTACACAGGAGAATCATTAATACCAACATTAAATAAAGTTTAATTTAAAAAATGGTTGTTACAATAATTTTCTATAATTATGGTGATTAATTCAGATCTGGAAAATTTCTAGCTTTGAAACAAAGGTTTTCTATCTCACATATTTAGTTCTAATATGTGAGGCATAGGCAAATACATTCTGATATCCTGGAGTATGCTACGTAGAATTATCCACTTGGGAAACAAGTTAATTGCAAAGTTACTGTTTACCGTTTGGAGATTCTTCTCTCATATTCTACTTGGGATTCTATTTTTGGATCATTATTATTATTTTTTAGCGTCCCCTGCATCTTAAATAAAATGGCAGTTATACAGGTTTGCCACAGTATCTCATTTCTGCTGCCATTGTGAATGTCTGTATGTTTTTGGGGTGTTTCTGACCCCACTCACACCAGTGAATTTATGGTATGTGGCATGGCCTACACTGAAATCAGACCATTCCCAAAGCACCTCTATTCAAATTTGGTGGAGGTGAATTTAGCTTTTTTTTCATGTGATATAGCCAGAGGAGAAATGATCAATAATTAGAAGCTTAACTTTATAGTCTGTTGTATCTGTTTTCTAATTAATTGTCTGTTGCTTTTATTTTTTTATTTCTATTCTCTAGTTTTCCTCATGATTCTTTATTCATTTTCGAACTTTATTAGATGAACACTTAGTTTATAAATTTCTTTCTTTCATATTATTTGGCATCCTTCTTTTATCCATCTATTGTCATTACCCTTTAGTATTTTTACTCTTAAAAATTTTTTTTTTTAGTTGTTGATGGACCTTTACTTAATTTATTTATTTATATGCGGTGCTGAGGATTGAACCAATGGCCTCACACAGGCCAGGCAAGTTCTCACTGAGCCACAACACCAGCCTCTATTTTTACTCTTTTAATATTTATATTTGCTTTTGGAATCCGAGTTTTTTTGCATTGTGGGATTTTTTAAGAAAAAAGAGCACAACTTCATTGAGATATAATGTATATACTCTATAATTTTCTTGTTTAAATTTAATTCACTGATTTTTTTATATACCCACAGAGTTGTTGCATCCTAAGATTTCTGAATAGTCAGCATAATGTTATTTATGCTAAGTTTTGCAGCATTTTTATGAAACTTATTGATGTGGTTTCTGATTTGTCTTTCTGAAATGGTGAGGGATTTGTTTAGGTTTATTGTTACCAATAATAATATTAGATCCTCTGTTCATTTGTGTACAGGAAAAATACCTTACCAAGTAAAGATTGGAATAATGACATGTTCATATGCATGGCTTTAGCTCTGTTGTTATTGCCTGGAAAACATTTATGTAGCATGGCTCTTTTGGACTGTGGCAAGAACTTCAGCATATCCTGCCTGGTTCTTAACTACTGGAACTGTGGAATACGTGAAAACCCATCACCTCACTCAGCATATATTGACTACTGCCATCATGACCCCATTGTGTGGGATGGCTTGGATATCCCATCTTGTGAGTTCAGAGGAATCACAAAAGGATTCCTTTTTCAAGATTTGTTTACTTTCCCTTGAGCCCCATCCTCAAGAGGGAGGCAAACTTAGATTTTTTTTTTTTTTTTTTTTTTTCCGTGGTGATTTTTTTAAGATTACGGTGACTAACCATCTTGGTTTGTTTAGAACTTTTATTACTAAAACTGTAAAAGTCTCAGACAAACCTGGATGAGTTGGTCACCCAAAGGATAGCCACCAGAGTGATCCAAGGAGGGGGACAGATCCTCTATAACATCACTCTATGCAGATGCAAGAGCTTCTGTCATTTCTACTCTGTTCTTAGAGATGGCTGCTTCCTAATACCATGGCTCACGAGGTGGCTGTTACAGAGCTCACTGAAATTGGGAATGGTGGGGGATTGTGGGCCACCTGTGCAAACCATCTCCTCTTTGATAGATGCCATCAAAACACTATCATCTTACACAGCAAAAAGTGCAGAAGCAGTACCCCTGGCTCCTGGGTCTTTTCTAGGCTCTCTTCTTCAGGGTGTAGAGTCCCCTAGCGGGGACTGGAATGTCTGCTCTGTCATGTGGTGGTGATGTAATGAAGGATAATTTACTCACGGTTCCCTGCATCAGTTTCCTCACCTTTAGTAGGCAACTGTAACAGCTCCTACCTGTAAAGCAATTAGAATAGTGCATGGCACAACGAGTGCATGGCACTAATGTAAGCCATTAGTATTCATTATTTTTTGCTGCTTAACTCATATATGTAGAGCTGTTTGATTTGACATTCACTGTATCCTTTGACCCCATAGTACCTTGATTCTGAACTAGATAATGACATTTAAATTTGTAGCTTTTGTTTAGATGAGCATGGCACGATTATAACTAGACTTGAATTTGTCTGCAATTAAACAATTGTTTGAGCATCTCAGAGTTTTCTTATTGCTTTGCTATGGATATTGGTCATGAGTTCACAGAAATTCTTTCTGTCATGGACTCTCCTCTGAAATCTCACTTTTTTAAAGCTTCTGCTTTCCATGGGTCTTGGGTAATCTATGCTACTTTGATGTCAATATCTTTTCCCAGCACCTTTGTCTAAGATTCCCTTTTCTATAAAACCATATGCTTGTCTCTCAGCTTTGACTTCAGCAGGGAACAAACAGAAAAGAAAAATGAAATGGCTGGGCAAGAAATTTCCACATCCGAAAAATACCTGAAATAAACTAGACTGAAAACCTTTAAACAGACTCTCGGTGCGTCCAGACTAGCTTGCCAGTTCCCTAGAAGTGAATTATTGCTGGGACCAATTTCTGCTTGTTTCACAAGGATTTCCAACAAGATCTGGAGCTTCCCTCTTAGCTTTACAGTGCCTGGTGAACCTGTTCTGACTTTCAGGATGAATCTTCTTTCCTTTTAATTCTAGATGACTACTACAGGCAGCTATCAAAACCCTCTTCAGTTTGGGAGCTTTGCACCGCACGTGGGATTTTGCTCACAGGAAGGACAGTTTCTGTTTGAGGATCCCATCGTTAGCATGACATTTCCAAGCACAAATTCTCACTCTGTTCTTTTGATCTACGTGGGATGTTAGTCATCGCCAAAGAGGGAGAGAACAGTTGTGTTCCTGAATCTCTACATCACAAATCCTGTCCTGCCATTTTCTGCAGCACAGGGACCTGAGGAAGAGGTTAGCTAGAGCTTTCACTTTACTGATTTGGCAATGTACCAAGACTGAAGACATCCCCATTGAATTTCTGAGGATTGTTTTAATAGAGGAAAGATTAGACAAAATTACTTTTTTTTTTTTTAAACATGCAAAATCTTTGGCCTCAAATCCTTGTTATCTCCCCTGGAGAAACATGAGCTGCAGTAGGTCCTTTTGCTAAATTAGAGGTAGATCATGGTAGATCTATTATTCCACGCTGCGACAAGGGCTTCTGAACCTCATTATTCCTTCCATTGACAACTCTTCCCTAATAACATGGTACAATATATTTTTTAGATGCTATAAACAACAGAAATTAATTTTCCCACAGTTATGGAGATTAGCAGTCCAAGATCAAAGTGCTAACAGGGTTGATGTCTGGTGAGGCGTCTCTTCTTGGTTTGTAGATGGCTGCCCCTTCTCAATGTCTGCACATGGCCTTTTCTCTGTCTCTCTGTCTCTCTCTGTCTCTCTCTGTCTCTCTCTCTCTCTCACTCACACACACACACACACACACACACACACACACACACACACACACAGATGTCTCATGTCTCTTCCTCTTATAAGAGCCCCAGTCCTATCCTTCCTTATGATATCATTTAACCTTAATTACTTCCCCAAGACCCTTTCTCTCAATATTTTTAACACTGAATAAGATCAATGCTTGAATTCACCCTAGAGAATGTTTCACAAAATATGTTCCAAAGAACACTAATTTTGAGAGATTCCTAGAAATGAGTTCCACACTGTCATGTCTAGAAGATGTAGAACTATGGTTTGTATCTCAGATGTCTCGTAAAGTCTCAAGTGTTGAAGGCTTGCTCCTCAGATGATGGATGATGGTGATATTGGAAGGTAGTGGAACTTTCAAAGGTAGGACCTGGTACAAGGAAGTTAGGTCACTGGGTGTGCCCTTCAAGGGGATATTGGAACCCTTTCTCTCTTTGCTTCCCAATCTCCATGAGTTAAGCATCTGTGCTCCATCATAGGTTTTCTGACATGATGTTCTTTCTAGCTTGCCACAGGCCCCAAAGTACAAGGCCAAGTGTTCATGGACTAAAACTTCTGAAACTCTGAGTCAAAATAAATCTTTCATCCTCAAGTCGTTTATCTTACGTATTTTGTCACACAGACAGAAATCTGACTAAAACATGTAGCATTCCCTAACCTTCTTGATGCACTTAAGTTACCTCCTGTAGAAATAGTGTTTCACATAAGATACTTTAGGGAATGTGAAATAAGCAAATTAAGATAGACACATGAATTGGCACGCTGGGCAGCCTTTTGAAAAATGAGTTACTTGTATATTTCGTGGTATAAAAAGGTGTTTATTGTGGAGAAAAAAGTTTATTGTGGAGAAAAAATAGTATGCATGGTCTGATCCTATCTTGTCAAAATATTTTGTTAAAAAATTTGATAAGGGTATCTGCTGTATCCAGATGAGTATATGAGTCATGTTTTTGCATTTTTTTTGTTAAGCCATATTTTCTACAACAAATGTATATTACCTGACAATAACATAATATTCAGTTTTTCAAAAGAATGCTCTGCTTATTTGTAATAGCTTTGTTTCCATTTCATTTTTAGGTTATAGTTAAATTATTATCAATCCTATGAATTCTCAATACTGAGAAATTTTGAATTCCTGAAGAGAAGGAATAGACTTCTCTGCTTTTCTTGCAGCTTCTGGGCATCAACTCTAGCACTTCTCTCTACTTTTTTCTACTTTTTAGCAGAGTAGTGGGAATTATGTATGAGGCCCTTTGTTACATTCTAAGAAGGAGACCTACTAGGAACTAGAAGCTCCAAGTCTGGTATTTTTGCCCTAACTTGATTCTATTTAATCCACAATTCTCAAAGAAGATGAGAGATGCTGGGAGTCACATGAAGATTCTCTTCTCTTGAATCTACAATAGAGGTTGAGTATTTTTTCTTACCCACAGCAAAACCTAGAAGGAAAGTTATTTTCTGTAAATTTTTCTGGCACAGTTATCAGTTCAACAACTGAGTTCCTGGGCCATATGCTTTCATTTGCATAAGGAATGGATTGCTAACTAGAAAACAAAGATGCATTTTTCATCATCTTTATCTGTCAATAAAGGTTGAAGGGCAGAGGATCACTTCTCTGATCATCTAGGGATAAACCAATCTAGGAGTTTCTGCTCCACACAACACACTATTGAAGAAGGGATGGGAAGCATATGTGTCAGGTTCTTATAGGGAGGACCAGTGCAGCAGATTTGACCAGTCATTGTAGAGACCATCCTTGTTATCCTCACTATTTGACACTCTTTGTGGTAAGTACTCTCCTTTCCTAAGGAGAAGTGAGCCTGACAGAATTGAGAATCTACATGAGGTCCTATACTTTATTAATCCCTATCAGGACTGCCTTTATCAAAGCTTCATGAGCTTAATTGGTTTTCATTTTAGCAAATATTTTGTACTTTGCAGTCTAGTGATTAACCCCATTGATTGTCTTCTTGCCTTTTCAATTGCAGCAACTTATTAGAGATTTTTATTATTACCCTGTAAATTCCTCAGACTTGCCTTCTGTGGCATTAGCTATGTAGGCTACATTTTGTGAGCTCTTTTAATTGCTTCTCTGAAGTGTGGACTTAGTTTGAGAGAAGGTCACAGTAGATTTCATTAATCCAGTGTTACTTTTAGAATCTCTTGGCTTTCATTTAAATCCAAAATTCCATTAGGTTTTCCTTAATTATTTAATCAAATGAGTCTGGTTTCCATTTTGTAAGAAGTCTTTCCTTTACAAAAGGTCAGTCCTATTGACATATTTTCAGTTACACTGCTCTTTTTATGGGCTATAAGCAGACAAGTTCATAGCCAGCTAAGGACAGGGGAGGGTGGAGTAAGGAGAGTGCCAGTGACTGTAGCCTGTAAAACCTCCAGTCGGTTGACTTCCTTTCTTTTTTGTTCCTTAACTGTTGGACATTTTATTAATCTCCCAGTTTATTTAAAAACTATGGAATCAGGGAGACTAAGTAACATTTCAAACAGTTAAGAACTTTGCTTTGATATAGTTGACATATTAGGTTAAGAGGATCCTTTGGATTCTTTGTGGAATATGTACTATGCTTATTTCAAAATATTATAATTAACACTAATTTGTCTTGCTTAAATTGTTTTAGGGCTCTGTGCTATGCACATCAGGTAAAAAATAAATGCATGGTGTATTTTTTCAGGGATTTGCAATGAAATAGGGAGTTAGCTTCTTGCAAGGAATATCTGTGTTTTGAGTATGTGAGAATAAGAGGATGTGAACCCTTATCTGCTCTGGTAGTAAACAGATTTGATTTTTTATTTAGGTCCCTGTCTTTATTGCTTTTCTAAAGTTCTTTGAACATTACTCTAGCTTAAACAAAACTGTAACTATGTGCCTGCAGAAGGTCTTATGTAGGGTAGCTGCCACTTTAAAAAGACATAGTGGTACAAGAAAAACTCAGGGAAGAATCAAATCAATCAAGGTTAGAGTGATCCCACAAGTGGATGATAAAAAAGTGATGACTTGGAGGAAATATGATTGCAGCCTATGTACTTGCCTAATATACTCGAAATAGATACACACTGGCACACCAAATATGGGTAATTTGCATACAAATGAGCACACCAAATTTTAGGACATTAATGTTTTCAAATCTTAAAACTCAAAGGGGGTCACTTTAGGACAAATAATAGCAAGTGCTATTTATTACAATAGATGGTTATAGGAGTCATCCAGGTGGAGATGATAAATGGACCTTTTGAAGGTGATATTATATAGGGCAACTACAATGCTCACCCATAAAATATCTCTTGTTCCCACTCTGAGAGCCAGGATGTAGTATTGAATGGATATTTTTAATTTGCTCTCACATAACATCATTAATTCTTATAGTTGCTATCTTTAAATGAGTTAAAAGCCATTTTTAATAAAAGTGCTCTTAAATGTCTTAGTGCATATCACACATGTTTAAGTAAAAAAGGCAAAATAACCCCTCACATTAATTTGTCCTTTATATTCCACACACTTCAAGAAGGCCAAGAAAATGCTATTTCCCCATCATACTTTAAACCAACAACTGTTATGTTTTACAATGTATGATACTGCCAGATTGTCTGATAGATAAATTGCTTTTCCCCCAAGCACTTTCAAGGTAATTCAAAGTGTTATGTTTGATGAGTGAGCAATTATGATTTTCCATTAAGTTTATACTAACAGCAAAGTCAGATATGGTCTTCTTGGTTTTAATAGTACAGCTTGGGTAATAGTAGCTGAATGAATGAATGAACAGAAGAACAAGAATTTGGTCACTGTCTTTGCCCTTTTCTGCTCTGAGTTCATTGAGATTAATGAACTGATCACTGGGTGTATAACTATGTATATGTGTACCATGCATGAAATCCTTCATTCATAATCACATAAGTGTGATTTTTTTAAAAAAGTAAATTCCAACTAGGGAAGGGTAAATAAGGAAGATATGTAAGAACTTATATATCTTATAGATGGTGTTAGGTCAGTATTGTAGTTAATACAAAGCAATGCTGAGATGAGCTAATAATTTTCAGTATTTTTCTGGGAATTGTACACAATCTGGATGATTCCTTTTCACTAATATACATCTACCCTATCATGTGCTTGAGTGCAATGTTATTCAAGAGAGACATTTTGATAATTAAATGAGATAGTATAGGTAAGTGTTTAGAATAATGCATGAGGCAAACTGTTCAATAAATATTAGCCATTATTTTTATGCTACTATTATTGCATAACCAGTAGCTTCTTATTTACCACCTAATAACGGAGTTGATCTTATAAACCTGAGAATGCTACAGCAGATCTTTGGTTTCTTGACTGAAAGAGTCTTTTTTCTTTTTTTCATTTTTAAATATTTCTTTTAGTTGTACACAATTCCTTTATTTATTTATTTTTATGTGATGCTGAGGATTGAGCCCAGTGCTTCACATATACTAGGTAAGTGCTCTACCACTGAGTTACACTCCCAGGCCCTAGTCTTTTTTTCTGAATTAACCAAACAACAAATACAGTTTTTGTAGTTTGCCATCAGTTTTCATGAATACAGTATCTCAAAAAATTTTTATCTGTAGTTAGATATATTCCAGGACTACTGAAATTAATTCAGAGCCCATTTTGTAGGTGGGAGAGTCATGAAAGATTTATCCAAATCTGTGTGGGCAAGAGTAGTACATTGTGGTCTGTTTGTAGTGCTGCTAAAAAGCAACCCTCTTTGAGGGTTTCCCAAGCTTGATTCTTCCTGTGAATGTGTAGTCGGAGATCCAGGCCCATTGCTTCCAACAGAGCTGGGGCTTCCCAGTGAGACATTCAAGAGTTCCCTGTGAATGGGCAAAGATGGACATGTTCTAGCAACACTTCACACCATATGTTGGTTTGGATGGCTGGCTCGGGCACATTCTGGATTGGGAACAGGAGTGCATTTTAACATTTTATTGAATGATGTTGTACTGTTAATGTAATAGTTTTGACTTAAGATTGGACTTACTTCCATACTTTCAAATCCAACAAATCAGGTAATTTGCAGTTGTTTTCCTATTCATTGATGCATGTTATTAAGGTCTTATAGTTTTCTTTCTTTAGTTAAATGAATAAAGTGTATCAAGATTTATTCATTTCTTCTTAACATTTAAGAATCCAAAATCATGCAGCCTGGCAAGTTTTTTCCATTTGCCTTTCTTTTTTTTTTTTACTCCTCAGGTAGTAAAGATTTATTTTTGAAAGGACAAATACACATTAAAAAAAAAAAAAACTAAAGAACTCTATCATATTTGTTAGTGTTGCAAATTTCCTTTGATTCTTTTCTCTTCAGTCATTTAATGGATCTCAGCATGTAGAAAGAAGAGACAAAGGACCATGGTTACTTCTTTTACACACTTAAAAATTGATTTCTTTATGTGTTTTGTGTCTACTGTTTCACTTTAGGGTAAATATCATTTCCATAGAGTATAGGCAATATATGCTAAGTTTTACATGATAATGAAAGTCTGATTTATGGAGTCATCTAACATATTGTATGTAGGTGTAACACACATTCAAATGTCTGATTGAATGAACAATTATGCCAGTAATGGATGCCAAACTTGGGTCACCTCTTCCAGACTTCAGAAATCTGAACGAGATGGTTAGGGTTAATGATTGATAGAGTTGCGATTCAAGGAACGTAGCCACCCAACTTTGTCACCCTTCTGCTTACAACCATGTAATGGCCTTACCGTGATGCTTAGAAGATTCCCCAAATCCCATCACATGGACTTCCATAAGCTGCTGCAACAGCCTCCTCTCCTTTTGCTTTCCCATTCTCTGTGCTCCTGCTGCAAGGCTTTCTTTTCGCTTTTCCAAATTTATTCCAGGGTGCAAGGACTTAGCATCTGCTCTTCCCTCTGCCTGGAGTGCTCTGTTCTCAGATCTCTCAGAGCTCTCTTCTTTGCATAATTCAGGCTCCAGCTCAAATATCACCTCTTCAGAGACACCTTTCATCACCACTCCATCCAAAAGAATCCTGCTCTCCTCCACTCCTCTCATTCTTTGCTCTATTATCTTACCTTGATTTTTTTTTCAAATCATTTATTATTTGAAATGGTAGTATGCTCTCTCATATAGTATGCTTACTTTTTTATTAATTTTTAAATTTGTTCTAATTAGTTGTGCATGACATTAGAATGGATGTATATATTTTTATAGATCATACATAAATGGAGTGTAATTTCTTATTTTTCTAATTGTACATATTGTAGGATCAAATCGGTTATGCAATCATACATGTACATGAGGTAATAATGTCTGTTTCACTCTATTATCCTTCCTACCCTCATACCACTTCCCCTCCTTTTGCCCATATTCACCACTAGAATGTGAGTTCTATGAAGGCAGAGCTTGTTCTGAATTGTTTGTCTTTGATTCCTTGACACTGAGAATAAGATTGGGTCCTTTAGCACTTATTCCATGAAAGAAGGCATGCATTAATTTGTACGCTGCTTAGTCTAATCCAGGTATTGTGATAGACAGTTTTGTTTTCTCCTTTAGTGTATATGACTCCATAACTGTCACCATTTCCATTTTATTAAAAGGGGAAACTGGGAGTCAGAGGATTAAATCATACACTTGGGATGCAAGACTAGTTCTGTTTGATTCCATTTGATTTGTCTAACTCAAAATATGTGATTTGTGTTTAGGAAACAAAGGAAAGTTTTATTTTCTGTAGGGGTGATTTTTGTAGGGGAAGAGAAATACTTTTTAAAAAATCAGCACTTCTGGCTGCTAGTTGGAACGGGCCCTTGTAACAAAAGTTTACCAAGGGAAAAACAGGTTCATCAACATATATTTCACGTGTACGTGGGAAAATGCTTGGAGAATTACTAATTCTTAAAGAGATGGTTTTGAGTTCCAGCTTATATAGTGTCTTCAACCAAGAGCAGTGAGTTTTTCCAGAAGTGATAGGACAAAGAAAAGGGATTTGAGCCTAGAGGGGTGGCAAGTTGGGAGAAAAGTAATAACTGGCAGACAAGGCTAGTTAGAAAAGCTTGTTAATGTGGATTCCTTGGGGACCATGCCCAGACAAAAAGGACTAAAGTTGTCTTCAGTAGCCACTGAATTTCCTTCTCCCTGAGGGTTATGGGGCACCACCTTTTGCCTTTGCAAAGTCATATTCTGCTTTTGGGCAAATAGGGGGAAAGCAGAGGCTCTCCTGCATCTTCCTAATTGTCTTCAGCTCTACAGTTCTTCATATTGTGGGACATCATATTCTGTACCTCCCATGTTTGCTTTTCAGAACTGGCATCTTTTTGGTAAGTAGCCTCACGTTTCTAATAAAATGTCTATTCAAGTTTACAAAATTGATTTGAAGTATATGATTAAAATACAGATAGAAACAACTTCTCAAAGCCTGATTCTGTTCCTTTGTTGGATTAGGATTTGTTACAAAATGTCTTTTTCCTTGTGATGGTTGTCAAGTGTAAGAGTGGAAAGTTGCAATACTTTCCCTTATCCATCATAAGGGACACAGTTGATACTCCTATAGCAAAGACAGGTTAGCAAGAGAAAAACAACAAATGTACTTAATAAAAATTTTATAAGATACAGGACCTTTCAGAAATGAAGATTCCAAGATCAAGGAGAACTGTCCATTCTTACACTTCGATTTGATGAAGAATGGACAGTCGTATAGAAATGTAAGTAGACGAAATCACACTATCCAATGGGACTAGACTGAGGGTGGTCAGCAAGGCCTGTCTGTTTAGATTCCTCTTAGACTTTGTGTAACATTCCTTCCTCCCATTAGTGTGGTGTGGGATAGGACTCCTATGGAGTGAAGCTCTTCAAGAGAGAAGGGCTAAGGAAGAAAGTGATCTTGCTAGTTTTTATGGCTTGCTTTGGTGAGAGAGATTCCAATTTATTTATTTTTTTCTTTTATTTATTTGTGATTTTTAAATTTTTTAAAAATTTATCTTTTTAATTTTTTACAGACTGCATTTTGATTCATTGTACACAAATGGGGTACATCATTTCATTTCTATGGTTGTACACGATGTAGATTCATACCATTTGTGCAATCATACATGTACATAGGGTAATGATGTCTGTCTCATTCCACCATTTTTTCATACCCCCTCCCTCTCATTTCTTTCTATATAATCCAAAGTTCCTCCAGTCTTCTCTCACTTCCCACCCCCCTACCCCCATTATATATCATTTTCCACTTATCAGGGAAAATATTTGGCCTTTGGTTTTTTGGGCTTGGCTTATTTCACTTAGCATGATATTCTCCAATTCCATCCATTTACTTGCAAATGTCATAATATTATTCTTCTTCATGACTGAATAATATTCCATTGTGTATATATATCAGAGTTTTTTTTTTATTAAAAATCATAAATTTACATAGGGCAATGTTGTTTGATTCATTCTGTTATTTTTTTCCCTTCCCCCCACCCCTCCCACCCCTCTTTTCCCTCTATACAGTCCTTCCTTCCTCCATTCTTACCACCCTCCTTATCCCTAACCCTAAACCTAACCCTAACCCTAACGCTAACCCCTCCTACCCCCCATTATATGTCCTCATCCGCTTATCAGTGAGATCATTCGTCCTTTAGTTTTTTGAGATTGGCTTATCTCACTTAGCATGATATTCTCCAATTCAGAGTTTCTTTATCCATTCATCTGTCGAAGGGCACCTAGGTTAGTTCCACAATCTAGCTATTGTGAACTGAGCTGCTATAAACATTGATGTGGCTGTGTTACTGTAGTTTGCTGATTTTAAGTCCTTTGGGTATAAACTGAGGAGTGGGATAGGTGGGTCGAAAGGTGGGTCCATTCCAAGTTTTCTGAGAATTCTCCATACTGCTTTCCAGAGTGGCAATGACCCATTTTGGGGAAGAGGAATTCTGGGATCTATGACTTGCTTTGAGGAGAAAAAGGGGTGTTGACAGGAGGGCAGGGGAAGGTCACATAGTGACTTCACTTCTTAGGCCTTCCAGATTTTTCTAGTTCAAAGTACTCAGCTTGCTGAATTGGCCTACTTGAAATATGGTTTTCTGAGCCCCAACATAAATGACATTTAATAATTTGAAAAGAGAATCTTTCCTTAAAGACTATTCCTCATAGATCTATTTTCCTGTAATAATTTTGTACTATATACTAAGTTAATTTTCCTTTCAGGGCAATGAAAAAAAGTTATCTTTTCCCCAGGTGACTCCAGGTACCTTCCCTGTGATTTGTTTTGATGCTTATTGCTCTTTGTTGTGGTGAGAATCCAGGAGTCTTCCCACAGTTTTCTTTAGTTTGGCAAATTCTCAAACCTAGTTTTCTTTACACAACCCTGATGCCAACAGTCATTAACTTGATAACTTCAGGAACCATGCCTCATCCTCTGCTGACTTCAACTATTATGGAAAAAAAAGAATATCACGTCTGCAGAGATCACATGAAATGAAGATGCTGGTCATGTCTACTATTAGCTAATGTTCTATAACATTTGAAGTATTAATATTTAGGTGTTAAAAAGGCAGCTATTCATAGATTTTATAAACTACAAATTAGTGCCATTTATAGTATTTCTGGAGTAAAATCATGTTGTAGTAGCAACATGTTATTGTAAATATTTTATATAAAATCCATAATTCTCTAGTAAATTTCATGGCTTTTAGTTATATACTCTATTATAGGATGTTACAAACTAATCAATATTATTTTCATTATTGTAATTGTAATTTTTTGAGTCAATTTTTATTTTATGCAATTTTGTTCTTTAAGATCCTTGGTTATTCTTGACTTCTCTATTAATCAAACTATTCCAATTGTTTCTAATCATATAGATATTCTTTGCTAATCTTTCTTGAAAGAATTTTACTCTTTGATTTTTATACCTGGTTTATTTCCATTGGTCATAGTCATTATTTCTACATGGTGAAGAATGTTCCAAATGTATTCCCTGGTTGATGTTTTTTTTAAATAAGTCTAGAGATGTGTGTTTTAATCATATTGTCTATTGTATTAGTTATTTTCCCCTTACTATTACAAAATATCTGGTACACTCAATTTATAAAAAGGTTAATTTTGACTCACAGTTTTAGGGATTTTTGTCCTTGACCAATTGGCTCCATTACTTTGGGCCTGTGGTGGCCCAGTACCTTATGGCAAGAGCACCTGGCAGAGGAGGCAGTTCACCTCATGGCAGTTGGGACATGAAGAGAGAAAGAGAAAGAGCCCAGTGTCCCACAGACCCCTTCAGGGGCACACCCCAATGACCTAAAACCTCTGACGAGGCCCTACCTCTTAGAGGTTTCTAGCACCTCCTAATAGTATGGAGCTGAGTATGTAGCCTGTAACACAGGGACCTGTCGGGGACAGTCTAGAGCCAAACTATAGCATCTGCAGATTGAATTTGGCCACTGAATATGTCTGGTGTGATTGTTACAGTGTTAAAAATATTGAAAGTGAGTGTCTTAAGAGGAGACCCATAGTCTCCAGTACTGCCACAGGCCCTACCATTTCCTTCATTTTAATAGCAGACACTCATTTGTATATCTGCCTGATCCCAAAAGGTATTTCAGATTTGAGTTTTGCATTGACTATTGAGGATGACCTGGCTGTCTAAATGACCAAAATGACACTCATGCTTTGATTAGTAGTTGTACACTTTTAATAAAAACCTGAAATTAAATTTGACTTTACTAGCTGTGAAGTCTACCTACTTACCCTCTGTCTCAGTTTCTTTATTTGTAAAATGGAAATAACTATAGCTCCCAACCCTAGGATTGTTGTAAGGATTACATTAAAAGATGTCTGGTATATACTACATGATCAATAATGGAAGTTATTATTATTGTTGTCCCAATTTTTATAGCCCTATAAAGTAAGCTTTTAAATACCTATAGTTGGGATGGAGAGCTAATGGAAGGCACTTATAAAAAAATAAACATTTATAGCATAATGTATATGGTTGTTACAGTTATCAACATCAATAAATAGCAACAGCAATATATTTTGGATTTCTTCCACGTTGAGAAACCCACTTTCTAAGAAGTGTTTCTGGGAATAGCTTCTCAACAAGGAATATGGTGCAGCGTTTCTGGCCATGACTTGAGTCCCGAGGGCTTCGTCTGTCATTGGTGACAAGTGCCTAGAACCCAGACACTTGGGATTCCCTTAAGCATTTGAAAGGACTGCAGGAAGGTAGTTCTTTGGCAGCTGAGCAGTGTAACCAATCACTGTATCATTATTACATGCTATGGTTGATGTACTTTTTGGCCAGGATTTCTGTGGAAGCCTGACTTACCAAATGGCTTTACCTCTGTGCCCCTTTGAGTGGCACAGATGGGGACACACAAGTGGTATGAGAGAACAGATCTCTGTCATGCATCTGAATTTAGTGACTTTGAACAATCACATAAACATACCCATAGGCAGCACGCAGTCTGTATCTTTTAAAATAAAATACCTTTATCTTCAATAATGAACAACTTTTTATTTGTAGGTAGATTTCAATTACATTTAATAATAGCATTAAAAGAGGAAACCCAGGAGACCAAGGAATTTCTTAAACAAATATCTTCACTGGGGCAATGATATGTAACACAGTAAAAATTTTCCCATTGAATTATAGTGAGTACTTGAATAATATTGCCAAAAAATGTTCATCTGGATATAAAATAGCATATTTTGCTGATGGATAATAGGGAGTTTCCATTCCCTCATTCTTCCTGAAAAGGTGTGAGAGAGTAAGTTATAAAATATAATGTATTTTGTAATCAGAAAACCCAGTTTTGGAGTCACAATTCAATATATACTAGCTGAATCTTTGTTTTACCCACTGTTCTTATAAGTAAGCATTGGTATTCCCATTTTTCAGATTTATAAGCAGATGATCAGGAAAGTAAATTTACCAAGATCTTGTGTCTAATTAGGGCCCGAGTCAGAATGTTGAACCCTTACTTGAGTTTAAAACCAGTTCTCTGCATATCACAATAGACTGTGCATTAAAAACCATTTTTAAATTATGAGACATTATTGATAGGGATTTGAGAACAGGTGCTCACCCTAATCCTTGGGGATCAGAAAGGTGACACCAAGAAAGTAAGACCCAGGCAATAACAGAAAACTCTTCCCAGGGCTGCCTCTGGGAAGAGCTCACAGGACAGGACCCCGAGGCCAAGTTCAAGGAGTAACTCCTAGTAATTAATCAGTTTGACAAATGGCTGCACATGAAAAAGGAGACCAGCTGCGAATCAGGAGGCCAGAAAACCAGGGAAATCTACAGTGCCAATATTGATTTGGAAGAAGCTGGAAGAAACTTGGAAGAGGAAGAGAGGGCAGAGGCAGCCTGGAGTAGACCCCAAAATTCTGAAATCTTACATGTCCTTTTGAACCTTCCCGTTAGGAGGATTGTGGGGTTTAAAGGGTGATGTATTACATGCACCACCAGTAATTTAATTGAGTTGGGGGATGGAGGAGGAAGGAAGAACTGTACTGGAGAGAGAAAAGCCACCAGAAATGGAGCTGGATTCTAATTTTTAGATGCGAATAGACATCTCAATTCCTTACTATAGATGATTGTTGCCAGGGAGTAGAGGGAGGGGGTGACCAATGAGATTGGTCATCTGATTCAGGCTTGATAGAACTTCCTCTTACCTGATGAGGAAAATAACCCATTTCTTCTGCGAATGTGATAATCTTGGATTTTAAGAGCAGATGTAGGGGGAGCAGAGGAAGGCAAGGAGACTCAAAATGCATGGGGGATCCCTGACAGGTTTGGCCTCACTCCTTCCTGCCCCCAATATATACCCTTGAATGAACTTTTCAATATGTGTTATGTGTGAGAGCCAAATTTTGCAGATGCAGTATGCTGAAAATGTCATAACAATATGAAGAATGGTAATTTCCCATAGGAAATTATGTTTTATGTGCTTGAAGCTTGCATACACTTTTGCATTCTTTCTTTTTTTGTGTGACATTTTCTCATCTTTGTACTTCGTTAGCATTATGGAACCAACCATTGGTGTGAAACAGAGCTGTCAAACATAATACAGAATTCTATAAAGCTCAGAAAATTGAAACTCTTAGTCCCTACACGGGTCCCAATTTCAGGTGCATTACATACTCTGTCATAGCGAGTAAGACTGCTTCAAGCTCTGTCACCGTTACAACCCCACGTCTCAAATATCATTTGGTGGCTGCAAAATTTTCACCTTTTTAAAAAAATTACTTTACCCAATGGCATTTGTGCTGAACAGTGATGAGAATGACAGCACTCAGCAATGCTGAAAACATTCGGGGAATTTAATCTCAATTCCAATTTAATCTTAAGCTCGACTTCTGCACACTTAGAATATTAAAGGACTGGGGAAAATAGGTTTGAAAGATTCTAGTCATACCATCAGCAGGGGTGCAAAGAAGCTTAGATATAGATAAGAAAATTATTTTTAAGACTTCCATACAAAGATATTAAAGCAAGCAGTGAACTTAAGGGTCTTTCTGTAATAACTGCCAACTTTTCAGTACCGGTTGAATACAGAGTATAATGCCATTTGCTTTGAGAAAATAATTACTCTAAAAATATAATGCTACTTTTGTTTCTAATTATTGAATAAAGTGCGTTTATTGAGAACAACTGTGTGTCAACAATGCAAATCTTGAAGTTCTTTGACATCTTGTGATCTCACAAGGCTAGAGGTCATAGTCAAGGATAGCTGTGCAGCCTCTTTCAGCCAAAGACTTTGTGATGTTTGTGTCCCCAATTCTTCATGACCTCTTTTTGGAAAGTCTCATTTAATTGGATGTTTGGCAGACTTCAACTTCCCTTCCACCACAGGTTCTGGGGCAGGGTTAACCTTGCTAATTTGATGTCCAGTACCCTGCCTTCTAAGACACCAATCCTGGGGGGTATACATTGGATCTACTTATGCTAAAAAGCAACCAATTGTTTATCTGAAATTAAAATTCAGTTGCATATCCTGTTATTTTATGCAGAGTAGAGAAGTGGACACTAAAGCTTAGACGGAAAGAGAGTAGGGGTTGTGGAAGGAAGTCAGATAAGGGGCACCAAACTACCTCTAGAGAAAAGGAATCAGTTCAGGTTTTCTGAAGCATAGTAGGGTGACTACTGGTAACAATAATCCATGATTTATTTAAAAATGACTGGAAGTTCCCACTACATACAAATGAAAAGAGTTAGGAGACAGAAGCGCTTATTATCTTGATTTGATCATTATATACTATATACATGGATCAAATTATCATACATTATGCCATAAAGATACATGACTATCATGTCTCATAATAAAAAAATACAAAAAAGAGACTGATTCTATTTCCATTTTGCTTAGGTAATGACATGGAACACCTTATAATCTTCAGACTAAACTACTGCTTTAAATTTTTGCAAATACATTTTCCATTTAAAAAATTGCAAAATCTAGAAACCTTACCAGAGGGCCCCAAAATTTTACAATATATGTTTCTTCTATGAAAAAAGATGCAATTATTAAACACATAAGCATGTGTGTGCATGTGCATGCTCTCTCTTTCTCTTTCTTGCTAATCTTTCAGGAAAGCAAGTTCCACAGCAATGTTTGGAGTTAGTAGTAAACTCAGCTCTGTTCTGTATTTCTGAGCTGAAGGAACTTCTACAAAGTAGTTATTTCAACTCTTAAGAAAACTACTTTTTCTTTTTTTCAGTATAGATGCCAGAGTCCTTTCATCTCTTAACATTATCTAACTCTGTATTATTATATTTTTACTGACTCAGAAATTGTACGTCCACTTCACTAGTCTGGAGTTCATTGATGTTGTAAAGGATTGATAACCTTATCAATTACACATGTATGTCAGGATGCTTTGAGACTCAAGCTGAAGTCTTAAATTTCTTCATAATCCCAGGCTAGTACCAATGAAATTATTAGTGTTAATAATAGTATTAGCTAAAAATATTCTGCATTTCACATGTACTCTCTAATTTAACCAAGACATTGTTGTTTTCATTAAGACAATGTCTTTTTGTTGTCATATGAATCTATTTTAGAGAGATGAAGCTCAAGTTACATACCCAAAAGTGGTAGATTCAGACTTCTTATTCCTTATGGACAGCTCTGCAAAAGTGATCTCACATCACATTTTCCCTCAAGTTTTCTATAATATTTGACACTATAGGATTCTAGGTATAAACAACATCACAGAAATTGCATCTTTAATATTGTATTGAGTTTAGAACTCTTATGCTATTTCTTCAGATGAATCAACTTTCTGCAGAACTCTGCTTAATAACATTTTACATTTTGAAAAACATTTTGGTCCATTAGTTGAATCAATGAGGTAACAATAGAGAGAGGAAAATGCTAAAAATATTAACAAACAGTAACCCTGCTTCCTCAGGGTGAGTTCTTCAATATTATAATAGTAGAATAGCCTTGCTATCTTCAGCTAAGCATATAGTTCAGAAATTAACTTTCACTAAACATATGAAAAGATGATAGAAAACAGAAAAATGTTTTTCATTCATCCATGAATTAACTCACATGCTGTAAGCAACAAGGAGGAGATATCTTTGGAAGCTCCAAGATGCTGGTATTTTCTAAATTATGAGAAACTTCAAGATTTGCAAGTGCCAAAATAATTAATTCACTTTCTGTCTTTTAAAAGCTAGGTGAACTGAACTCATTGTTAACTGTCAGGACAATTGTGAAGTTTACTGGAACAGAGTAGCAGTTTTGAACACTTCAAGTAGACTGTGTTCATCCATTCAGGGGTTGTTCCCTTGTTGCCTCCCACCTGCCTAGATCTAGGCCTTGTGCTAAGTTCTAGATTTACAGTGACATGCTTTTAAGAACATCACAATTTGGCTAATGGAGGTGGAGGGAAAAACAAAAATTAATTATCTGACAGCAGCGAATGCTATCATAGAATTTTTTTTTTTTTTTTAAATATCGTAGGATTTTGGAGTAAGCATGGTTGAGAGGGAGAGCAACTCTTTTGGGAGAAGGTGCCAAGAGGGTCCCTGGAGGAAGTGGTATTTGAGTTGGAGTTCAGAGAATGAATGAGGTTTTGGCTTCCAGCTGGATTCACTGAAGAACTCTACAGTTCTTTGCCTTTGAAGTTTTCTGTTGTTCAAGTTGCTGTTTCTAGTTTTCTTCTGTGGTGTCTTATTTTGAAACAATATCAGATAATACTTGTCCATAAATTAATTTGCTCATGTATACATTTATATTTATTTTTAGTTAATTTTAAACAAATGATAGAGAAATATATTCATCTTCTCATTGAGGACTACTCAGATAATTGCTTGGTACAGTAATGCTCAACAATATTTAGGTGATTAAAAAATAATGAATATGATGACTAGCTGCCCCTGTCAAATTATGTGGGAGACTAAACATTGTGCTGATCCTTTTAGAAATTCCAGGGCTGGTTTTTCTTAAGTCACGCACAGATAGTTACTTTCTCTTTCAAAGACAGTATAACTCTTTAAAGCTTTATTCTTTGCTCTTAACTTGAGAGAGTAGGCAGTCATATTTCAAGAGGGTGTCTATATCTGGTTGTGATTTAATAGTAGGATAAATTAATTCAGGGTACTATACATCAGAAAAAGTTTTTGGTCCAGTGAATGAGGCTAGAGAGTCTCCAAAAATGGATTAGAGTAAATGGTTTGCTGTGGTCTGAATTTTTATGTTCCTACTCCAAATTCATATGTTGAAATCCTAAACCCAAAGTTAATGTGTTAGTAGGTATCAGAGGCTTTTAGGAGGTGATTAGGTTTTGCTGGTGGAGTCCCTATAAATAAGATTAGTGCCTTTTATGAATGCCGGAAGGAATTTGCTCCTACTACCATGTGAGGCCTTAGCGAGAGGACCATCCATAAGCCAGCCTTACCAGACACAGATTACTATCGTCTTTAAACCATTCAGTTGACCATATTTTGTTATAGCAGTGAGAATGGACTAAGACACAGTTACAATATCATCCACCTCCTTAATTGTCCTTCCCTTACCCATACCTCATTTTTTTCTGTCTCTGTTATTTTAAACCTGACTTCTCTCTAATTTCCCATCAGCCTGCTCTTCGTAGTTTGCTGAACTGATGGATAGTTTTGACACTCCTATATCTTTCATCTAATCCATATCTCTATGACTTGTCTTCTCCCTTCTGGTGTGGTTCTTGTTTTAGATTTCTCATGTGCTTATCACCATATTTAGCTGAGACCAACCCTGTCTTTTCTGGGTAGGCCTGACATCAAAATGCTTTTCTCAGACTGATTTTGAACCTGGTGATTATGTCCTACAAACTGAGCTGTCCTGCTGCTGCTGCTCTGGTTTATGTGTCTTGTAAAAATGCTGTCATGAGCCAATATGACCATTTATTGAGTGAATTATGTGAGGCACTTCATTATCATTATCATTTATTTTTATTATTTAAGCTATTATTCATTTGTTTCACACCCAGTCAGTGTTAAGTGTCATTGGTTTGCAAATAATTGAAATAAGACTTGCACAATCACTCCCAATTTTCACTAGCCAGGACTCTCTATGCACTTGAGAGAAATCCAACCCAACTAGCTTAACTAAGAATTTTGATGGTCTCATGTTCCTGAAAAGTTAAGAAGGTTAAATTTTTGGCCTGTTTGGATCCAGGGATTAAAACTATGTCATCAGAAATTTGTTTCTTTTTTCATATCTCTTAACTTTCCCTTCCTTTTGGAATCATTTTCTGGCAGCCACATTCTGTGCAGTAGCAAAAATGGTTGCTGGCTGCTCTAAGCTTATATTCTGCTTATAGAGGTCCTGGAGAATATGCTGATTGGACAGCTTTGGACAAAATTCTGGGCATAAATCTGAATTGACCTAATTTGGATTCCAGGCCAAGTCACCAGAATATACTTCCCCAAAATATGAAGGAATGTTGAGTTAAGGGCAATTTAAAAAATGACACAAAAAGATTTCTCTGTCTTCCCTCCATTTGCCTAAAAGGAATGCCTGCGTTAATACAAAGATTAAATATATCCTGCTTTTCCTATCCCACGTAAAGAACAACAGTTAACCATTGAACACAACTTTAGACCCTTATTAGACATGGTGTCTGAGGAATTAACATTGAAAACATGTATTGAATAGTTTATAGCTGCCATTTATTGATCTTTTCTCAAGTTGTCACCCCTAAAAAGATTGAAGTCCTTTTCAGGTCTTGTTACTTCACTAAAAATTTGCTGTTCTTTGTTAAGTATGGTATAGAAGCTGAAATTCAAACCCACCTATTTGTGCACTAGTCTTTCTCTGAGTGTCTCCCAAATATATAATGACATTCATGTTAATAAAGTTAAATTTATTTTTCTCTTGTTAACCTACCTTTTGTAACTGGTTCAAATAAGAAACTTTTGAGGGTTCTTATTACTTGCCTACATCATGAACCAACCATTGTGGGCAGGATGATTGAACTCTATGAGTAAACTATCCTGTATTAGGTGTAGCTGGAGATGGGGTCAGGCTCTTAAGTCACTTGGACTGAGACTAGGGATGAGATGTTCTCTAAAATATGGGAAGAAAGAAAGAACATGTTCACTATAAACTTCTAAGGTTGAGTCAGAATTTTAACCCTGTTCTGTGTAAATTTTAAAAGAGTGTGAAAATATGGCCATTGATCCATTCAACAAATATTTAAACATTTCAAAGCAATAGAATATGATGATGAACAGAAAGATAATGTACTTACATTCCAGGTCAAGGAAGAAAACAAAGTACTCAAAATAAAAGGCATAACATAATTTCAAGTAGTGGTAAGTTCTATAATGAACTTGGCTGGGTGAGTGGTTTGTGCAACTAGTGAGTTCAGGGAGGGCATTGCACAGGAAACCGATAAACTTCAGAGCTGCAGGGAAGACCAGGAAATAGCACTTCTGTAAAGTGGCCTGCAGGTGCTTGGGAGATGAGTTACATGGCTTGGATTCTCTTTTCACTAAATTTCTCTGCTTCCCCTATCCCTAGATGCTAAATAGCTGATATTTAAACTGTTGGCTTCATAAGTAAACCTGGACTTGTGGCTACCTGGTTTCTTAATCTGTGCCCCTGGAAATGGCACTAAAATGGTGATTAAATGATACATGTTGGTTCTGCGGTCACGCTACACAAGAACTGTGCTAGCACCTCCCCCTTGCTAACTTAGCTCCTCTCTTTTGTCAAGGTGACAGCTGTTTGTCACTTCCAAGGCTCCTGTGCTCCCCTACTACTTCTGTTGCTTGGCATCTTGGCAGCTTACTCTTTGCTTATTTTTCTTTTCCCCCCTCTATATCTTTTTCTGTCACTTGGTCCAGACAGCTTGGATTTTGCACAAATTGGCTTGGCTCTTCTAGTCATTACTGACTATTTAGAGAGTATCCTTTCATTCTGTGTAACAAATCGACCAATCATAACACATTCTGTGCAATTTGTGGCTCTTCTGTTCTTAACAATTTTGCTGTTATTCTCTTTTCCTCTTCTGGAGGCACTTTCTCCACCTATCCTTCCAACCAGATCAGATGCCATTTTGAAAGTTTGAGGCTGCAGGACAACTGATTTACCAGGCTCATTATTCTGTTTGCTTCCTTGCTCTTTGTACCATGCATCCACACTAAAGCCAAACACTTGGATCCTTCACCAAACACTTGAACCTTCATCTTGACGATATCTCTCACATTCATGTATTTTTTCTTGCAAACTTCAGCACAATCAATCTATTTCAACTCTTATACCTGAATGACTACAGTGGCCTTCAGCTGGTCACATCTCTCTGTCCTTCATGGTCTATCTTTTGTTAGTATCATGATTCTTAAAATATGACTTTGGGAGTCATGCTCATAACCAAAAATTTTCAAAATCTTATCACTAATATAATGAAGCACTAACTTTTTAACCTGGCATTTGGCGTACTTCATGTTAAGCCGTAGCTCCACCATTCCAGTGCTCACCCTGCAGTCTCTGGGAGCTCTGCTGTCTAGGCAAACTGATCCATGCATTTTCCCAAAGTATGCTGACCTGCCTTGAGTTCACACTTGTGTTTCTGATTCCTCCCATCTACCCAGAAGGGTCTCCCTGGACTCCTTCTCCTTCTCCTTCTCCTTCTTCTTCTTCTTCTTTTTAATGGAGAACAAATTTTATTAACAATGAAATACCAAAAGCTGGTTCCCTGGGCTTCTTTGTCTCTATATATGTAAGCAATGAAAAACTATCTGGGTTATATACCTTACTTATTTTGGAGTCCTTGGTGATGATCTAAATCGGAACTCTGCGTTCCTTCTTCCAGATAATTACAGAATTTAATATACGAAACTTTTACTTTTTGATTGATATTGTAATTGTTTTTACATGTATAGAATGTCTCTGCCATTTTATTCGTATTTCTCCCTAACCTTCTTAGTGCCTGCCCAGCTTTCCCTTCAAAATACACATTATTGATGGATTTTCTTTTTCTTATTACTGTAGTTTTATGATGATGTGGAAGGCCAGGCAGGAAGGCTAAGCTCAGACATAGATGTCCATATCTATTTAAATCTCACTGTACATATTCATCTATATTTCTATAGATATCATTAGCCACTAGACTGATACATTCGGGGACAACCACTCAAACTTGCAGGAAAAAGAAAAGCTGCCCCGCCTTTAGATGACTGTAAGTCTGTGTCTAAAATTGCTTTTTGCTTCACATGAGGCCCACCAGAGACTTTCAAGGTGACCTGCAAGTAAACTCTGTGCAAGCTAATCTTGCCAGGACATGCTGACCCTCCTTTTAGGGGTTTCCTCTCTGCCCCTTTTTGAACATGGGATGAATAAGGAGACAGGATGTCAAACTGAGCATGCTCAAGAGCATGCTTGCCTCTGTATGTGACAAGTCTGTCCTGCAAGAATGTTTATGTATCTTGCCAATAAGAATCCCTTACTTTGTTTTTTCAGGGAGACACTGCTTTGTGAATGACCCTGTGTTTTCCTTACTTACTGCAAGTAACAAACTTCTCCTTACTCTTTTATCTCCTGGTTGTGCTGATTGGCTTTGCTTACCAAGGGGTGAACCCACTGCATTCAGTTACAATATTTATCACTAGACATCAAGAAAATTCTTCCAAATGGATAACAATGCCAATAGAAATAAAGTCTACCTTTCTAGGAAGTTTCCTTAGACACTTAATTTTTAATTCAGGTTTTAATCCTTACATAGGAAAGTGCCCTAACTCTTGAGATTTTCCAGTTGGGCTTATTGAAGCTTGGATTTGTTGATCTTCATGTCCCCATCTTAACTGCCATGTGAAGATACTTTCAGTTGAGTGGAATGCGCTGATGCTCATCATCAGAAGTTGTTTTTTGCAATGTGGATTCTATATTACTCTTCATTTCTGTTTTGTTTATTATATGTGTTTATTTTTTTGCAATATGTATAAGAAAAATGAGAGATTACACTCTATGTATGATCTATCACAATGTATAAATGCATTCTCTTGTCATATACAATTAGAACAAATAAAATATAAAAATTCAAAAAGCAAGTTTTTTATTCAAGTAAAACTTGATAATGCTATGGGTTTATTCAGGCTTATAAGTTGATATTTTGGACTGAATGTTTCCCACTTGGTTGTTTCCCAGGAGTATGGGGGTAAGGATACAGGGGGAGCACAGATGTTTGCTGAGGGAGAACATAGATGTGTTGAGGCCTGCTATAGTTTGCATGTGGAATATTCTCTGAAGGCCCATGTTTTAAAGGCTTAGTCCTCAGTATGGTACTATTGTGAGGTGGTGGAAACCTTAAGAGGTGAGGCCTAGTTGAAAGTCTTCCTTTCAGTGTGGGGTATTAACCTGAAGAGGATATTGGGACCCCAGTCTCTTCCTCTTTCTTTTACTTCTGGCCATGCAGTGAGCAACTTCACTCTGCACTCTCTTCTCTAAGGGGCCTTACTACAGGCCCAGAGTAACATGGTCAATTGATTATGGACTGGAACCTCTGAAACCATGAGGCAAAATTAACCTCTTCTGTTTAGAAAGTGATTATTTCAGGTGTTTGTTATAGTAATGGACAACAGATTAATACAAAGTCTTTTCCCTTATACCTGACTTTGCTTTTCCTCAAATTTCCCCTTCTCCCTTTGATTTGCATTTTGTTCTTCATGTTTCAAAATATATTGAGGTGATGTTAGGTTGAGCTCTTGCCTCTGGAGCCTGATTGCCCTGGGTTTAGTAGTACTATCGACCACTTACTAGCTGTTCCACTTGAGGCAAATTACTTGACATCTCTGTGACTCAGTTTTCTTGTTTACATCTTAGAGTTGTAGAATGCTCAAGGTTGTTGTGAGCGTTGAGTAAAATAATGCTTGTTAAGCATTCAGTACAGACTGGTCACATCCTAACCAAGTAGTCAACAAACTTCACCTGGTATTGTTAGCTCATTCCTAGCCTAGAAAACTTTAGGTAGATTTTGTTCTTATTACAATCAAATTAAAACACAAAAAGTATTTTAAAAATACTGGCATTTACAACATGAGGGTGATGTCAACCTTCCTGTTATAGAGAGCTGTGGAACTAGAGGAGCTATTTAAATCCCTAAGGTGGATTTAAATGAGAGTTGCTTAGACTCCATGAAATTGGCCCAGTGTCTTCTCAGGGCCCTTTCTAGTCATTGTAAAGGAGAAAAAAATTAGAAGTTTATTATACAATGACCAAAAATGAGCACATAGGCTTTGATTCTGCTCAAAAATGGAAATTTTACACTTCACTATTTTAATAGTGCAATTGAAATGTAGGTTAAGTTGACAAAGTATCTAAAACTTTCTAAGCTTGGTATTAAAATTCTTGGAATTTGTTTTTAAAATGCTGTGTGTGTGCGCGTGTGTGTGTGCGTGTGTCCACCTGGTAGTAACCATTTTATGAAGTCAATACTTTCATGGAAATTCTATTCCCTTATGATACTATTTCATCAATATATATTTTATATAAATTTTCTTTAAGCCTTTCTAAACATTACAATTCATAATTTAAATACTAATATAAAAATTATAGTAACAGTTTTTTTTGGTTTTTTTTTTTTTTTTTTTTGGTACAGGGGATTGAACTCAGGGGCACGTAACCACTGAGCCACATCCCCAGCCTTATTTTGTATTTTATTTAGAGACCAGGTCTCACTGACTCTCTTAGTGTTTCGCTTTTGCTAGGCTGGCTCTGAACTCGGGATCCTCCTGTCTCAGCCTCCCAAGCCGCTGCCATTACAGGCATGTGTCACTGTGCCCGGCTATATTGTTTTTTTAATTAGAGTTTAAACATATTGTTATTTTCTGATTATTTTTTTCTTAGAAACAAAGTATTGGCAGTAACAGTAGGGGTCACTATAGCAAAAGAAACCAGACATTAAAGTTGACTTTTTTTTTTTCTAGGAAACATTACACATTACAAGAGAAATTATAGTCTAATTTGTTGGAACTCAATGTGTCCATCTCTGATCTCCTGACTTTGAGGAAGGCAGGTTTCATTTAAACCAACATCTTACTTGGCCTAAAACATCTTCATGATAGATTTATGTCCTTTTGGGGAAGTAGTCCTAATTTTTACATACCTTAAAGTCAAGAAGTTCTTTTATAAAGACAAAATTCTATCATCTAGATTTTGACTCATTTATTCTTATTCAATGTCCAGAAAAATAAATAATATTCTGATTGCATATTTCCTCATCAAAAATTTCATTAACTATATAATTTACTTGTGAGATGGAAATAAAAGCATTTATCATATGAAATTGATGGTATGAAATAAGATATGAGATGCATTCATTCTTCTACTTAATCAACAAATCTGGGTGAGCCCCTACTATGTGCCAGTTATTGTGGACAATGTTCCTGGCCTCATGGTGCTTTCAGTCTATCGAACTTATCCAGGTTTCTACTCACAATAAGCTTACTTTTCAAGAGTAAGGGGCAGCGATTATTACATTCTTAAGCCTAGTGGATTACTGTGAAGCCATGTTAATATTTAGCTCCCTGAAAATTCTCCAGAGGATCTGCCCTTTTCACTTTAAGCTCATGTGGTTTGAGAGACAGAGTCCTCTCCAACCTCCGCATGTGGGCATAATTCTCAGCTCTGGTCATTGAGGGTTTTATATCCCTCACAGGTTAGTGTTCTAACAAACCAGGCCCACCACAGTCCCTCTCCTGCTTCCCTCTGGACCTGACTTCCTGTCACTCTGGCCTCACACATTCTACCTATACACCCCACGGTGGTTTTGGTTATATTGGCCTCTTCCTAACATGCCCTTCCCCTGCCTCTTACTTTATCGGTTCTGGCCAGCTCCTAAGCTCTAGCAAGTCTCCCCTCCTGCCTGCTGCATGGCTAAGCTGCCTTCTGAAGTCCTCCTCAGTCTCTGGTAGTCCTGTCTGTAGCTGTGTGGTGCTTCCATACTTTTCTATCAATGTCTCATCTCCACTTCAGAAGGTACACTTCTGGTGTCTGAATTTAACTGCTCTGTGTGAGCCTGACACCTTGCCTGATGTCTGGAACCCTGTGGTCACCTGACACAGGTATGTTGGCTAAAGTACTTATTAGCACCAGGCATGTCTTTTTGAATGGATTGCATAGTCCTAAAGGAGGGTACTTCAAGTGACTAGGAGCTGAATTATTTAAACATCCTTCTCTTTGAGTCTCTGAGAGAAGACCAGGTGCATTCATTAGTTTGCTCAGGTTTGCCTTAGGGAATGGTCCCAGGACTTCATCCAATAGTAGTTATTGAACTATGTATGGTCCCAGGTCATTCACACTTGCTGGGTTGTTTTTCTTCTCTTGACTTCACTAGCATTTACGGCCTGGACTATTAATTTGGCAATTAATCATGTACCATCTTGTGGCATTTCTTCTTTGTGATGTATGTTGTACCTAGCATGTGAATAGGGACAATTTATTCATTAGCATGTTGAAAGTTTTAGCATGGGAAAATCTTTTTGAAAATTCATTAATTGTTTGTTTTTGGCATGTTGGGAATTTATTTAGGCTAGTAGCAGAAATGGGCCAGTTTAATGACAAAAACAATTTATTGGAAGTCTATTCGGGAATTCACTGTATTGAAAAGAGGACTGTAGAATCAGACTGTATCGGAAAAGGCAGCCCTGGAAGTTCCCCATGGCAGCAGATGGCAGAACAGTGTTGCACAGGAACCATGGTTGGTGAGAAGGCTTTCTTCCTTCCTTTCTACCCTCAACCTGCTGAAGAGTCCAGGGTCCTTGGAGAATGTGACCAAATCCAGGCTGCGGGCTTACTTCTTAGCTGTAGTGGACTCATGAGTGGGAGGAATTAAGGCAAAAAACCGCCAGGAATTCTTTGGGCTACTGAGAGACACTGGGATTTATGATGGCTCTTGAGGAGGTCTCAAGAAAGGAATGGATCTTGGGTAGTCAAGAAATGATCAGTGAGTATCAGGACTCATGCTAACTTGTTCACACAGGCTAATCTCATCAGGCTCAGCATCCACAGCTTCCTGACTGCATGGCATTATGCAAGTTCTTAACTTCCGTGGAAGACACCTTTTCTCATCTATTGAGTGTGAGTACCAATATAGAGCTGTACGTAATTAAGACTAACTAAATAAGGTGTCATATAAAATCTGGCTATTACAGCATCTGTCACATTGTAGGTACACCATAAATGATAGTTATTGTTGGTTGATCTTCGTGTACATACTATGAGGCTGTGATGTATACATGAGAACAAAAAGCAGTAATTATTTTCTCTGCCTTTGAGCAGTTTGTGGTTGAATCAGAACAAAAATTACCTGCGATTTAACTTAAACCTCACAACTACCTGGGATTAGATATAGGCATTTTTTTAACATCCCTTTTTTTATATGTATAATCAGAGATTTGGAGAATTTAAGCAACTTGATAATGGTCACTTGGCTCTTATGTGGTAGAACTGAGGCTTGGGCCAAAGTTTCTTGAACCCAATGCTCTTTATATTTGGAGGCAATATATCACAGTGAAGGATAGAGTTAGTTAATTCAATTCCAATCAGAAATTTTTATCAAATACCTACTATGAGAATCTGATATGGTAGGAGTTGTGGAGAGATTTAAATAAAATTAATGCATAGTCCCTCATCTCAAGAAGTTTATAGGTCTCGGGAGAAAAAATAGACATCTACGCAACTTAGTGAAATATAAGATAATACACAACAAGTTCTGTACTTTTCATTTAGTTCTTTCAATTAACAGCTATTGGAGACTACCATCAGACTCTGAATTAGGTGCTGAGATTCAAAGGTTAACAAATGATAAATAAGCTATCCTTCCAGAGGCTCACATGTTGTTGGATGGAGCCCAACAGGAAACATAAAGCAAATATACACATAAGATAATTTTAGGTATTCAGAAGTGCTGGAAAGGAAATGAACTTTTGTGACAGTGACTGGGTATAGACCTTTTTCCATGGAAGGCCATTCCAAGGGTCTGAAGAGGTCAGTAATGTGAAGATGTGTGGGAAAAGTATTCCGGGAAGGAGGAACAAGTGAAAGGACCGGGAGGGTGGGGATGAACTGAAGAATGAAAACGAGCCTGTGTGAGCTGAACATAGAGAACAGAGAGAACAGTGGTTCACATGTGATCTGGAGTTGTAGGCAGAGTCAAAATATGCAGAGCCTTGTACACTGCACTTAGAAGTCCCTAATCTTTTACTTTAAGTCCTAGTGAAAGGCCCTAAACATTTAAGCAGGGACATGATATTATTTGATTGGTTTTGTAAAACAAATTACATTGGCTGCTGTGAGGAAATATAACACTTACCTGGGGCTCAAAGAAGGGAAAGAGTAATATCACTTGGAAGAAGTTAGAGAAGGCATGGAGAAGGAGAGTTCTCTGATCAGTGAGATTGCAGGGCAGGTGTTCCAGGGAAAGAGGACATCATCATCAAAGGAAGAGAGATTGGGAGGCGTGAAGCGTGTTTGAGCAACAGTGAGTTTCCCAGGGTGGCAGAAGCATTTGATGCCAGGGAGGATGGGGGAAGCAGGGTACCAGGCTGTTTCTGGACAGCGTTCTCTAGACAACTGAAAAGGCTCTGCATTTCAGATAATGCTGGTGAGTGTGTGAAGGATATTAGGGAAGGCAGGAAGACCACCAATGAAGTGCCTGCGGTAGGTCATTCGAGAGATGGCAAAGGGCTGAGCAGTGAGAATGGAAAGGAAGAGCCAGAAACAAGAGCTACTGGCATGAAGAGCTGGCTGCACCCCATGAAGAACGGGGTGTGAATGGCAAGGGGGAATGGAATCTGAAGCCAAGTGCAAGGCAAGGGAGGGATGCCCTTTTCTTTGAGAGGGAGGTTGGAGGATAGGGTGGAGATTTCAGTTTTGAAAAAGCGGAATGGGAGGCATTGGCAGGACTCACGCATGAGGATGCTGAAGAGACAGCTGGAAAAGCAGAGCTGGAGCTCAGGAAGTGTGGCCTTTAAGAGCACACCTATCCCAACTAATTTCTCATAATCTGTGAAAAATTTTGTGAATTTTTAGATATTTGCTATTTTCAAGAAGACAGAAGTTTCACAAGTGTTTGTCAGAACCAACTGGCATTTTTCTACCAAAGGAAAGGTTTTCATCTTCAAAAAAACAGAACGTTCAGTAAAGAGAAAGCTGGTGGATGATTTCTACTTCCTTCTCTCACTTCGGAAGCTGAGTTATCAGACGTGTTCAGGCACAAGGAATAACATTAGGGAATATTGTAATGCTACCCTAGTATTGAAAAAGTTCTTGTAAAAACCCTGTAATTGATGATAAAGAACAGACAAGCTCTTGTGTCCCTGCAGAAGGTAATAAGAGGGAGTAGTAGGATGCACAAGTTCTCTTAAAATTCATGTTTGACTATTTTGATTGTTGTAGTAAAATATCAGACACAAAAGACTTGATCTGGGGACCATTATAAACTGCTAGGTGAGACTCTTTGGTAAGGAATTACAAAGTTTGAATTTGGAATAAATGACTCTGTTGCACCAAGTTGAATCTGCAACATAGAAGGTTCACATCCTGCACCAGCCACTGCCTGAGTGGGAGCCTTGCTCCCTGCTGCTTCTCCTTAGTTGCATATTCCTTTCTTTCGCAACAGTTACAATTTTTCCTCATGAACTAGGCAATAACTTTTTTGCTCATACTAATTTGAAGGTGTGGATATGCCTAATTCACTAACAAAGGTCATTTTTAATTGCTCTCTCTAGTGTCTCAGGACTGCATCGTCATTTATCCAGCGTGACTCAGCCTGGGCACGGCTCTGACACACTGAGCTCCTAATAGACCAGGCTGGTGTCACAGGCTGACTGGCCGACTAATCCACACGCAGCCGGGAAAGAGAAATGAGGCTGCTATTAAGGGTGCCAAATCCTTAGCTGACCTCTGTGATCCAGGCTAGAAAAGATGGCCCATTCTGAGGGAGATCAATTAATTTTGCAGTGTTTCTATTATTGTTGTGACTATTGCCTTCCTGTTTGTTTGTTTTTTTTTTCTTTTTTGTTTATTTTTCCACATTGTTTTGGGAGGACTTGGATATAGACACATGCATCCTCTTTGCAAAAGAACATATTGTAAGATCTGGGGCTAGAGCTCAGTTCGCAGAGTGCTTACCTGTCAAGCACAAGGCCCTGCACTGCAAAACACGAAAGACAAAACAAAACAAAACAAACCAAGCAAACAAACAAAAACATATTGTAATGAAGGTAATTCAGGCAGTGTGAAATCTCAGTAGCTGGTGCCTTGGGCAAGTCACTTGGCCTCTAATTCTTATCTCTCTTTATATCGCCTTGTGTTTCAAACTCATTCTGTGTCAGGTGCTTGTATATGCTTTACGGCAAGCTCAGGAGGAAAAGGCCACAGCCCTTGTTTGGCAGGTCGAGGAACTGTTAGCTTCTCAAGGACACATTGCTGTTAAGTAGTGAATTTGAAATCTTAACTATGCCAACCCCTTCCCAGAGCCAGTGCTCTTTAACTGCTCTCCTAATCTTTCTCTCATCAGTAAAATATGGGGGATAATAAAACCTGTCTTAAGGGTTGTTGTACAGATTAAGAAACAGAAGCATGAAGGGTGTGGTCCCTTGCCACACAGTAGGCGATCAATCCATGGCTGACAGTATTACTAAAACGAATGAAGAAAACTCTCCACTGGAGCATCCATAGTAGTGAAGTCCTTGATGGAATGTCCCACGTGACATTTCTGTGTGAATTACTGTGATGGTACCAGCACTTAAAGCAGAGGGCAAGTAACCCCACTCAGGAATGAATCTTTAGTAGTGAATGATAGATCCTGCAGCATCTGGAGGGAAACATGTTTCTATGCAATTTTGAATAATCCGTATAACTCTCACATCATTCCCTATTGATCCCAGAAAACTTTCTCTTTGATAAGATTTACCCTAGCAAAAATTAAACTGCCAGGTTCAAAAGTAAGTTGAGGCTGCGTACTGATGGGGGTCGAGGGAGGCTGGGGTTCCAGAATAAGTGTGGGGAGCAAAACTCGGGTTAGCAAAGTACCATTCCTGATAGTGACGGTGAATGCATAAACAAATGCCAGCAACAGGAGAAAAAGCAGGAGAAAGAGGTTTTTAGATTTTTATTAGAATAACAGCTACAGGGTGAATGTTGGTCTAGAGAATTCCTGGTTAGGACACATAAAGCAGAGTTAAAAAGAATGTGGTCTGGTCATGTATATAATTAGTGTTTAGACGTTTAAGAGGCCAATGAACAGAAGTGAAGATGTATTGTTTCTAGTGAGAAAGGACATCAAGGGCTTTATTTAATGAAGACTGACTGTGACCGACTTGACACTAAGGAGAGTATCTTATTGGCTTTTTCTTTTCCTTGTGGTGCTGGGGATTGAAGCAAGGGTTTTCCACATGCTCTGCAAGTACTAGACTTTCCTCTTTTATTCACCCATATGTACCTAAGGCACATCCTGTCAGGGGGAGCACCCCTAAACTTCTGTTGAAGGTATAATTGAATAATAATGAACATGACTATCAGGAGGAGAGAATGAACAAGGTTGACTTGTCAAGATGAATGCTCATCTGGTCTTGCCTTAATTGGCTAAACCCTTGGAAATTGCCAATGGGAAGCTTGACCCAGCTGGCTGCCAAAGGACAGCAGATCAATCTGCAGATCATGGAGCTGCACTCCCTAGGGGGATTCCTTGGGGCAGGAAGCGGGAGAAATCAGCTAGGACAGATGATGCCCTTTTCATTTTGTGTCTGGTGAATGGTGGAAGATCTAAGGGCAGATGGGCATCTTGGATGGAAGCATTTCACAAGACTGAATTCAAAATCTTAAGGGAAAGGAGGAAAGACAGGAAAAAATTATAGGAAGCATTTGCATTTTGCCAGAGCCACAGCACAAGCAGGAAGGATTTGACTGCAGTGATGTTCAAGAGACAAAGACGTTTAGGAAAGTTGGTTTTTGTAATCAAAACATCATCTCTTAGGACTAGGGACCAGAAATTCCAGAGTATAGATATCAAGAGGAATAACAAAATTTAAATGACTTATTTGATTATAACAATAGCCCTATCACAGAGGAATTTTTATTATCTGCATGTATAGGTGCTGGGACTGAAGTTCAAAGAGGATAGAGATTGTCTACTGTCATATAACTAGAATTTCTCATTCTTCTGATTTGTACATGATGTAGAGTTACACAGGTCTCGTAGTCATATATGCATTTAGGGTAATAATGTCTGATTCATTCTACTATCATTCCTACCCCCATGCCTCTGCCCCTCCCTTCACTACGGTCTGCGTATTTTTTTAGTTTCAGTTTAGTTTTTGATAGTTTTTTTTTTAAGTTTTGATATAGATTAATCAACTTCATATATTGATAACCTAAAATGTATCTGATAGGTGCTCCAATTCACAGATTCATAAGAGAACTAATACTTGTTTTATAATAAAATAGATGATATATGAAATTACATGTGTAAACAGGAAAGGGGAAAATACATTTTTTCTCAGTATTATCTAACCTTCACCGAATGAGATATGATATAAATGACCGGATGTATGTGAAACAGTACCAGACTAACTTTCTGAGACCAACTCTATGCTTGATGCTGGGAGAACTTTATAATATGTAATCTACTATGTATAACCTTGAATATAATAATTATTCTTACTCTAGAAAGGAGGACAGTGATGCTGAGAAAAGTTAGCTGACCTCACAACTAATACATGGTAAGACAAGGATTTGAGTTCAGTGGTTAAAGCCACCCTTTCAGTAAGTCACACAGCCCATTTTGTAAACTTTATGTAGCACCAAAATGATAAGGTCAGTCAGGGTTCATTGCATGAAACAGAAACCACTCTAGGTATTTTAAGTAGGTAGGGATTTAGTTCAAGGATTTTGGAGCTTACAAATTTATAGAAAAGGTCAAAGGAGTGGATTCTAGGCTAAGCTTCCTACACAAGTCCTAGAAATATACAGAAGTTGGACCACTGGAATCCAGTGAGAACTATGCCCAAGCAAGAACTATGTCTACTGCTTCCCCAACTGTCTGAGGAATCTGGAGAATGGACAATTAAAATAGTTATCTAGGGACATTGAATCAGGAATCAACTGCTGCTGCTATTGCTTCTGGTTGCTCAAGAAGCTGGAAAATAGATAATGCAAAATTTCTGTAGGCAAACCCATGACTGTCTCTGCCTCAATTCTATCGTCTACATGTTACCTGAGTATATTAACATGGGGGGACCATTATTTGCATATAGAACTCTAGCCATAAGGGAGTCTGGGGAATTCAAAATTTAACTTTTCAGCTTTTCAATTAGAAAAAGAACACCATTCCAGGACAGGTAATGTTGTTATTCAAAATGCAGTAATTATTATCACCCACTTATTATCTTTTAACTTGGTGGGTAACGAAATGGAGAACTAACTTATCTTGCAATGCTTACCTGATCTTTCAATCTTTTTGCTCCTCTTGATAGCAGTAGGACACTCCCAAAGGAGAAGGATCTCTGCTTTAGATATAGCTCCTCTTTTTATCAATGCACAAAGCAATTTTTGTCTAACAGCAGTTTTATGGTTGACTGACTGTACTGAAATGTAGTGCTTTACCAACCATGAACCTTGACATGTTTATAACAGAGATTTAATCTGAAAATATGCAAGAGGGAGGCTTCTGAATATAATTTATAATCAGACCAACTTTCATGTAGGTGTTGAACAGCCTATAAAATTAATACTTGGGCCTTGAATTTTGAGGTTAATTTTGCCCTCCTTCAAGAGACACAGTGACATTAGTAGGTGAACTGAAGGTTGAAATCCCAATTGCTTTGAACGGACATCAAGCCTTATGAATTTGCATTAGTACTAAAAACAGCAGGGGCATAGTATAATTAACATATATGAAATTGCATTTTTTAATACAAAGCAAAACCTAGAATGAACTTTACAAAGGACCTTTGGATAAACACTCTGTTGTGTCATAGCTAACAGTGTCATGGTCTTTGTTATTATAATTGAAGATCTTTATTTCTGGAAGTTTGTGGGCTTTTTCTGAATTTCCAAAATACACTTTATTATGTGTTGACTTTTTATTCCTTAACTCTTTGAATCATGTACTATTTAATGGAACAAGTTTTTATTTCTTCTCCAGGGCACTCAGTACCTAAAATTGAAGAGCAACTTCACATGCCTACATTTGGCCTGAAGTGTTTATGCACTTTAATTAGTGTTGAAATATTTCTTAACTTTCAAAGCACTTTTATGCAGACCATAATCCAAAGCAAAGGGGAAAATAGTACTGTTCAAATGACTGCTCTGTTCTAAATGTACTCAAGAAAATTCAACTTTCAGAAGAGCACTAGAAGAAGGACTAAACAGTAAATTCCGTGGTAGTAAAAGATGATTCAATATTTTGCACTCAGCAATTTGAAGTGTGCTTCAGTTTTTATTTTAATTTTCTTGTGAATCTTTTCTCAATAAGATTGTCAAAGTAAATTTTTGATGGGAACTTAAATGTTAATCAGTGGAAAGAGAGAAAAATATGCAAGGAAAAAATACTAATCACATTACAGAATCACATTGCAGATAAACTCAATAAGTGGACTTTTTACATGGTTGAGGGGTCCTGAATACCAGCAGTGGCACAGCCGTATGTAGTATGTATGAGTAGGTGCATGCTGTGGTAGTGTGGGCCTAAACGTAAACATGTGTTTGTACCCCATCCAGGCTCCGTCAGTGTGTTTGGGGAACTGTGTTTCTGAATCTGTCTTGGTCTATCGTGTTTCATGTGCAAATGGATGTGAGCAAAAGTGGGGTGTGAATGAACATGATTTTGTTCATTTGTCTGCATCAAAGAGCCTATGAGTGAGTGTGTTTGCATTTGGATGAAGCAAAACTCTTATTTAATTTGTTATTATTGTTTCTAAAACGTTTTATCACGAATGTGGATTACCAATGTCCTGCTTAGTTTTCAGCCATCTTGTCCATTCAACTTCACCAAATTGGTGAGGATCAATAAGGAATCAGAAGGGAATAGTAATGGCCACCTCATCTTCAAGCACAAAACACAAAATGTGAGATGTGTCTAGTTCCTCAGCAGGAAATCTCAGTTCTAACGTCAAGGCTGACTATTTTGCATATTGCATTATACACATGTAATATATATTATAGTATATATAAAATATATATGTATATAAATTTTTATAGTATAATTTTATTAGCCATAGTCTTTGTTATATATTAGATCTCTAGACTCATTCATCTTAAATATCTGCTACTATGTAACCTCTAATCTACATCTCCCCATTTTCTCCCTTTACCATTTTTTTCTCCCTGTGAACCACTGGAAAGTAAATTACAATAACAATGCCCCTTTATCCCTAAATATTTCATGACATTTCTCTTAAGAATAAGGATACTTACTTTCATAAATAGCACAATGATTTTACCTAAGAAAATTGACACAATTCTACAATATCATCTCATATATGGTGTGTATTCAGATCACCACAAATACCCTGAAGTGTTTCTTATAGCTTTCTCTTTTTTCCAATCCCAGACCTAATCAAACTTCATGTTTTACCCTGGGTTACGCCTGTTTAGACTTTTAACCTTAAATACTATCTCCTTCCTCCCCATTTTTGTCTTATCTAATTAACATTTTTTTTATAGGATTGATAGTTTCAGAAAACCAAAAAACAGGACGCTTAGTTAATTCAAATGTCAATATAAACAATGAATCATCTTCTGGTACAATATGTTCCATGTTTAAGAGCTGATAGGTGGTTCACCTGAAATTCAAATTTAACTGGGCATCCTGTATTTTTGTTTTGTTTTTAATTGACATATAAAATTGTACTTATTTATGGAGCCAAGTATGATATTTCCATATGTGCATACATTGTGTAATAATGAAATTAAGGTATTTGGCATATCGATCACATCACATATTTGTCATTTCTTTGTGGTGAGAGCATTCAAAATCCTCTCTTCTAATTCTTTTTAAATACCTAATTCAATATTGTTAATCATAGTCAACCTAGTGTATTCATAGAACACCAGAAATATTTTCTCCAATCTAACTGTATCCTTATATCTCTTGAGTAATTAATCTCTCCATGTCCTCTTCTTTTCCCCTATCCTCCCTAGCCTCTGGACACCATTCTACTCTGTTCTATTACATCAGCCTTTTCAGATTTCACAAATGAGTATAAACAAGCAATATTTGTCCTTCTGCGTCTTAACACAATGTCCTCCATGTTCACCCATGTTGTTGCAAGTGATAGTACTTCATTCTTTTTACGACTGAACAATATTCCATTGTGCATGTATAACCCATTTTCTTTATCCATTCCTTAGTTGATGGACAATTTAGTTGTTTCTCTTTCTTAGCTGTCAAGAATTGTGCTAGAGTAAACATGGGAGTGCAGATGGCTCTTTGACATACTGATTCCACTTCCTTTCGCTATGCGCCTGGTAGTATTATTGTTTAATCATTTGGTAATTTTATTTTTAATTTTTTGGGGAAACTTGTCACTGTTTTTCATGATGGCTCTCCTAATTTACAGTCCTTTTGATAGCATCTAAAAACCTCCCTCTTTCCACCCAGCCAGTATATGGTATCTTGTCTTCTTGATAAGAGACATCCTAAGTGGGGTGAGGTAATAATGATGGTTTTGATTTGTGTTTTCCTGATTATTACTAATGTTTAGCACTTTTGTCATATACCTAGTTTTTCATATATCAGTGAACCATTTGTAGGTCTTCTTTTGAGAAGTTTCTCTAAGTATTTTTGTTCATTTAAAAGGATTTTTTTTTTCTTCTGTTGAGTTCCTTATCTATCCTAGATATTAGTTCCTTAACAGATGCATAGTTTGCAAATATTTTTTCCCATTATGTAGGTTGTCTCTCCCCCTTTTGTTTAGTTTGCTGTGCAGAAATTTTTAGTTTGATATAATCTCATTTGACTGTTTTTGCTTTTGTTGCCTGTGCTTTTGAGTTCTTATTGAGGCATTTCCTCTAAGTTTTCTTCTATTAGTTTTACTCTGTCAATTTTACAGTAAAGCCTGTTGATTTTTGTTTATGGCAAGAGAAGTCTAGCTTCATTCTTTTGCATATGTATAGATAGTTTTCCCAGCACCAAACTATAATTCCTCTAGTGTGTATTATTGGCACCTTTATAAAAATTCAGTTGGCTGTCAGTGTGTAGATTTTTTTCTATTTTCTCTATTCTGTTCCATTGGTCTATGCCTATTTATATACCAATAGCATGCTGTTTTGGTTACTATAGCTTTGTAGTATATTTTGAATTCAGGTAGCAAAATGCCTCCAGTTTTTATTTTATGGTTTTATCCAATGCTTTACAAGTTAAGTTTACCCTGAAGTGAGGAAAATAATCCTGCTCTTCACAGTTCTTCTATATGCGCTATTTCAGCAAATGAGCAACTTATGAAAATGACTTAAAATTTATAGTCTCTTCATTTTGGAGAATGACTGAAAAGAACACCAGAGTGAGTTGGACATTGTCTTAGCTGAGAGAAGTAAAGTCACTGATCTTGGATTGGAAGATGAGGCAGAGGTAGTGAAGGGATAGAAGAGGAATCAGTAAAGGAGGATAAATGGAGAAATTCTAGTGAAATTTATATGAGAACATCAAATGAAAAACTGTCATTAATTTGTGATACTAATATATTTGTCAGCATAACTGGTCACAGCAGCAGCAAATGATTCCATAGAGACCCTACTAGGTGAGTTGCAGTGGAGCAGAAGGTGCTGAACTTTACGGACCTATAAATCAAAATGACATAAAACTTAGGAAGAAATGTTAAGAGTTGTCATCAGCTTCAAAAAGTCTTAGGTAAGGACTTTTCCCTGTGATTCATGAATATTAAAGCCCATTTGGGCAACAGCATTCATCTAAAGAATTGATGCAAACAAGAGCAAGGGAATTACATGACAGAAACAAGTGAATTCTTTGTTTCTCAACCTAAGCTTTTACCTTCTGGTAACCACCTCTAGAAATTCTTCCATGGAAACATATTTCACTTTTAGGGTTTAGAGTTGCCCTTGCTTCCCTGGGCACCCATGACTGGCTTTTTCCTATATATATCTATGCATTGCATTACAGTCAGGTCTTAGTATGCAGGGCACATGATAGTTGAAGCAAAGTGAATTACTACCATGTGATTTTGAAGATATGTAGGAGAGAAATGCAAAATTTGAAAACAGATAAATAAAAGTTGGCCTGACCAACAATGAAGTCAACAACTTAGTCAAAAATGCACCGTGTTTGAAAAAATGTGTACCTGCCCCTTACCTAAGTCACTGTGAGTGTGGTACCTCTCTCCCTTTCTTCTTCATCTGTGGCTCTAGGTTTGATTTCAACTGTGGATCATTGCCCTTAGATTTCTGACCCAGACTGCTCCTTGAATGTCCTGTGACTGCTTTCTCCCTTAAAGCAGCACCAATATTCCTTATGCTTTCATGTTTTGCTAGCTCAAGCTCTAATGAGTAAGGAGAGTCTGCCATCTTATAATGAATATTTATTGAGTGCCAATCTGTGGAAGAAGTCTGAGGCTCACTTTTTCCCCTTTATAGTGACTATATCATTCAGGGTTCAGTCCAGAAAACAAAAGTGCCTATGTATTCCAAGAATAGAAGACTTGAGAGGGACTTTGAGGTTCATACAATCATCAGAAGTTCTGGAGAACAAAGGGTAACTGAGTCCATGCTACTACATCGCTGAAATAATTGGTTCTTCAGTCTCACCTGAAAGTCACTGCAAACCTCCAGCTTCTCTTGGAAGCTTCTACCAGCTGTGATGATATGTAGCTTCTCATTTAAGTGAGAAGTTTGCAAAGGTTACTCAGAGGTGTCTTTGAATCTCATGTATGCTCATGCATATGGCTGCCTCTGGGAAATTATGACCTTTGAACACTTGTGGTCATTTTTTTTTTTAAATAAATGGTTCTGCCATCACAAATTTGGTTTGAGTATCAAATCTGATGATATCCATGCATGTATCAAGAGGCTGTGAAAAGGATCATTCCTCCAACAACCAGGCTTTCTGGGGACAGCAGGGCAGGCTCCCAAGTAGGTCCAAAAGTTTGAGAGAGCATGGAACAGGGATTGGCTTTTATTGTGGTTTAGGAGGTAGGATTGTTATATTATCTGCAAACACAAGCCAGAAGTTGCAGGGTTTGAAATTACCACTGGTGTCCAAGGAAGGTGTGCTCAGGCTTCCTTAGCTTTCCAAGATGTGGGAGAAATGGAAAAAGGGAGCAGTGGGATTAGAAAACTGTCAGCACTCAAACTTGAAAACTGAAGTCCTTCTCTTTCTTACATGTTTACAACACTATCCTGGAATCATCCAGGGAGATGATTTAGAGGCAGGGGGTGGCGAGGCTGAATTAAAAGCCAGAAATCTAATTCCTGGGGCATGATCTCAGGCTCCCTTTATGCCAGGTTACCTAGGCTAACAGGGTACCATGTTACACTTAACACATTGTTATTTTTTATAAATGAAGCAATCATTTTAAAACTTTGAATCATACCCATTTAAAAAACCAAAACAGAGGTCAAAAAATCCTCTTAAGCATAAAAATAAAAAGTAAACAGTAGGTGATCTAAGTCATAAATCATACTAAATCATCAACTAAACTTGAAGAAAAGATTTCCCCCACAAAAGAGGATTAGCATTTGAAAGCAATTTTGGTTTCTTCTTTGGGTAATGCACACTATTAAAGACAAAGTCATACTTTCTAAAATTTCTCAAAGATGAATGTGTATGCTGAGGATAATACACAAATTTGCATATTATCCCCAGTATTCACATTAACTGAAAACTTCAGCCTCGTTAATACAAATAAAAAAAAATTATGTACATTGTAATGGTTTAGTTTTAATGAGAATTCCTTGAAAATGGGAAATCCGGTCCCTCAAATAGTTTGGTTAAAATATGAAAAGACAATATTCTAGAAGCTTAGATTTTTCAGAAGTTAGCCACTCTAATTTGCGAAGGACTCCCTAAAAATCCCTGGTGATACAAAGAATTACCAGAAAATGCCTGCTGACGAGATAAGCACTGGGTTGGGTTTTGGGGATAAAGGATGAATAAAATGTGTGCTTTACCTGTGAGGACTCATAGTCTACCCACATAATTCTTAGGATTAAAGGATTCTAAGAATTCAAGGAATAAAAGTCTTCTGCAGTTAAAGCCAATGAGTACTTAGTCTACTTAGGATCCACTTCCACAAAACAGCCTACTGCTTCTCCATGTTTCAAAGGACAAAATCAGTGGAAAATAAGTCCTAAACTTCAGTGTTATTTCCTTAAACAATTTCTCTAAAATAAAAGAAAGACTAACCAGTCAAGGACAAATTCTAATTTGGTCTCAAATGCTGTCCATGAAAGACTGATGACAACTGACAGTACTGTCCAGCATTTTTAACACAACACTGATTTTCATTTGCAACACACAAAACAGTGACTTGCTGCTTGTTGAAGTCAGGCACCTTTGAGAGATGCTTTATTGTGTATTCTGAGGCACATCTTTCCAGGTAATGAGGTGTGAGAATGACTGATAAGCACATAGAATGTGCAAGAGAACAAAATAATAAAACAAGCAGGTTCACCTTTGTCACGAATGCATATGGTAAATAAACAAAATTCTTTCACTAGAAGCATTGAGTATGGGGACTTGAAAATCTTTTAAGGCTTTTCTTTTGAATTAGCAGTCTAGATTTACCAGTTAATTTGATTCTCTAATCATTCTGCTCTAATTAGTGAAGGGCTTTTAACATGTGTCATGCAATGTAATTGTATGAACAATAACTTTATGTGCAATGGCTGATTTTTGCAGGTGAACTTGAAAAAAAATTTAAATACATTTTCCTTTTCAAATGGTGATGAGTCTAGCATGAAGGTTTTAGGCAGATGTGTGTAAGGGTGGGAGGAACTTATTATTACTTTAATTGGATGACGCCGATTTTTGAAAACATTTTTGTAGGGAACATTCCTCAAGCTTATCTGGCAGTAGTCACTGACACCATGAAGCCAAATAGTCTGGACAGAGAAACTGAGGTAATGGTAAAGACTCGCCATGGCAGGAAGGTCTTTGTAGCTGTTGAGGCTGAGTTTGAACTGAGGGGAGGCCTCATTCTGACATGCATCACAGAAAGCTGTGATGTGAGCTCGCCCAAGCTGCCTTGCCTCATGCTGTGTGCAGGAGCTTGCCATTCCCCTAGTCCTTTGTCTCAGACCTGTTGCTGGGCAGAATTGCTTAGGCATGCTTGGTTTGTTTACACTAACTGGATCCTTGACGTATATAGTTCACCTATAGGCTGACTCTGTTATACTTTAATAAGCGTGTTAACCTGATTGGATAAGGTGTCTATATATGTCCTGTGCAACCCTAAATAAAATTAGATCTTTGCCTTCAGAGTTCAATCTCTGATGCCTGGGTAAGCGCGCTGGGTAAGGCTAAGAAGGGTAGGCATCGTTTGCCCTCCCCCTCAGTGAACCCGTCTCAGAATATCTACACTTTTTGATTTACCTTATTTCATTTGATCCATATAACAATCCTATGAGGAAGACAGAACAAATATTTCTTTCTGACCATTTTACAGAATAAAATACTGGTATTAAGGAGGTTAATTATTTTTTAAGGTTGTAAGTCTGGCCACTCATGGAGTCAACAGAGAAGCAGAATCTACATGCTTCCAGTTCAAATCTCCATTTCCATGCAGTGCTGTCTCCTTGTGAATGTATCTGGCTAGAACCTCTGATTTTGAGTTCCTAATATATTTTTGACACTTTTAATACTGTGTATAATAGTATGTGCTGAACATTTTTTAACCTTTGAGGGAAAGTATTAATCTGAATCCAGAGAATTTAGAATAAGGATGAAGTAGTACCAGATTACCTTTACTAAAATACGTACTCTTCTTTAGTTATTTTAAATGTTTGTGAAATTACAGAAAAGTAAAAAGAAAAATAATATTCATGTGTGGAATTTTTTTTTTCCTATGTGCTTGTCAAACCCTTTAATTTAAGGAGTTGCAGTAAATTTTGGACTATAGAATTCTAGTCTTCTTTAAAACTGACATTAAATTTTTTTTTGAGGACATTGAATGTTTTATTGGCAATGCTATTATTATTTATGGCAGTGTGTTAGTTAAACTTTTTGATAGACTTTATTTTTTAGAGAAGTTCTAAGTTCATAGTAAGGAAGTTACCATTGCTCAGGGTTTGTAAATTCATTCTTATGTTGCTGTAATACATGTAGTTTCATAAAAATACATTGAAGGACAGAAAAGGTTACAATTAAATATGACACTTTACTGAGGACACACATGTTGTTTTCTATTAAAATGAGTTTATATTGATTAAAATTAAAGATCTTTATTTTTGCCTGAAACACATGTAAACTTTCAATGGTGGTTTCTTTTGTTTTTTTTTTTTTTCTTGGTAAACAAATGGGATACATGTTGTTTCTCTATTTGTACATGGAGTCAAGGCATACCATTTGTGTAATCATAAATTTACATAGGGTAATGTTGTTTGATTCATTCTGTTATTTTTTTCCCTTCCCCCCACCCCTCCCACCCCTCTTTTCCCTCTATACAGTCCTTCCTTCCTCCATTCTTACCACCCTCCTTAACCCTAACCCTAAACCTAACCTAACCCTAACGCTAACCCCTCCCACCTCCCATTATATGTCTCATCTGCTTATCAGCGAAATCATTTGTCCTTTAGTTTTTTGAGATTGGCTTATCTCACTTAGCATGATATTCTCCAATTTCATCCATTTGCCTGCAAATGCCATAATTTTATCATTCTTTATGGTGGAGTAATATTCCATTATATATTTATGCCACAGTTTCTTTATCCATTCATCAATTGAAGGACATCTAGGTTGGTTCCACAATCTGGCTATGGTGAATTGAGCTGCAATGAACATTGATGTGGCTGTATCTCCGTAGTATGCTGATTTTAAGTCCTTTGGGCATAGGCCAAGGAGTGGTTTCTTAAAAAAAGTTTTCAGATAAATATTTTACCATCATAGCCTAAGTGTAATCTTGTAAGTAATTTTTTTGCCTATTTACCATGTAAAGCAAGGAAGTTTGATATCCTGAAAGTAGTGAAAGACTGAGTTTAATTTTCTACTCCACTATTTACTAACTGTGTGAATTTGCTGTTCCTTATTCCTGGAATCCTCTGCTCCCAGATCTTCATTACTGTGACTCCTATTCTTCCTTTAGGACTCAGCTCAGATATTACCTCTTCAAAGAGAGCTCTCATGATACCTTCCCCTGCCTGTGTAAGTATTACTGTACTTCAGATGCTTTCTCACAACCCCAGTTTTGTCATGATTGTACTTATAATTGAAATTATCTTGTTTCAATTTTTATTGGCATTTTATTGTCTCTTCCCTTCCTTAGAAAGTACACTCATGAAAACAACCATTTTATCGTTGTATCATCTGTGCTAAGCAGCACCTGGAACATCATGGGTGCTTGATCAGTACATGTTGAATAAAAGAATAGTTTTGGGGAGGTCACTTTCTTAACCAAACTACAGGATATTTATACCTGTCTTATAGATTTGTGAGAATCAGAGAAGATAATGTACTATTTTTGAAGACTATGAAGCATTAAAAGTAATTATTATATTCACAGCAAAGAAACATAGATTGAGATCTGCTCGAAGACTGATGATCTTGAATTTTTAGTTTTTACCAGGTGAGTACTAACAAGATCTCTGCTCTTTTTTCATTAGGATACATTAGCATTCTAAAATAGTTATTTCTGAACTCAGCAATTTGATAATTTGCTTAGATTTACTCTTTTTCCCCTCAGATCTCTACACCCGTCTGTAGATATCTATGGACTGGTCATGATAAGAGATAAGATCCATGATAGTAACATTAAAACAATAAAATAAAAAAAAATTAAAACTGGAAACCTTAGACTCCTGCTATGATGTTTAAAAATTGGAATGTTTTATGTTTCTCTGAGGGATAGAGTTTTATTTCCTAGCTGGGTTTTCATAGTCTACATTTGCTCCTGGTTTTGTGTGGGTTTATATAAGGTCATAGATATTCTTTGTGGAATTAAAATGAAAATTCACATATGCCTGATTTTTCAAGAAGTTAATTGTGAGTTCTTAGGAGGATTTTATTTGGGCCTGGAGCATTTTAAGGATGAAAATCACAATGTCAGACATTGTGTGCATGAATTCATAAGGAATTATATGACTTCTTAACTATAATCAGGGCTTATTTTGAAAGTTCTGATACATGGATAGGAGAACAGTCTGTTCTGTTTATTTTATTTTTTTTTTAAAGAATTATCATATTTTGCCAAATAGAATCATATTGAATCAGAGTTCTAAAGTTCATGGAGTGTCTCAGCAGTGCACTGCCTTGTTTTAGTGTAGGTCCTCCAGGGACCTGTTCTTGACGTGAACTGTGCTATGAAATCCAACAGAGCCCCTGGGGTCAGCAGCAGCCCTGCGGGAAATGCTTCCTCCTGTGGACTTGTGGACGTGCGGGTCAGCTGACCTGTGCTGGTGTCCTGTTTATTGTCTGCTGCAGGAAGTCAGGACATAGGTGTGAGATCTTACTCCACTAGAAGATCATACAGACTGAACAACAGGGCAAAACAGATAGCTTTCAGGATGTGGTTTTCCTGATATCAAGCTGAAATGGGGGTGCATTTTTTATGGAGATTTGGTTTAAAATTTCTTTGTCAGAAATATTCAACACAGTGATCTCTGGAGTGGAAAGGAACTCAAGTTCAGAGGTATAAAATTGAGTAATTATTTCCTCATAATTCTGAAACTGGGCAAAATCACACAAAATTTATTTGTCCACTGAGTTATGACTTTCACACATCAAGAGTTCACTTTTTTCCAAGGCCTTTTTCGAGCAACACACTGGCAGATATTTTTCACCATTCTCCATCCCACTCCTTTGCTTGGCAGTTGGACCCTTGCAAGTTAAGCTTGCTCCTTGAATTTTCCTGGGGTCCTGGGGCAGAATCAATTCTAATGTCTGGAGGGAATCACGTTTGGGAACTTGATACTGTTGACAAGGTGGCATTTAGCTCATGTCCACATCATCCCTGTTGACTACCATTTTTCTATTACATGCTTTGGACACAATAGGTCACATTTCCTATTATCCTTTCCCCTTCCCTATTATCCCCTTCTCAGGTCTCCTTTGAGGACTGGGCATAGTCTCAAATGGACATTTGGCAAAACCAGATGTGACCGTTGCAAGATAGATGGGTGGTCCCCAGAGTGATGAGTTTACAACTTCAAGCTCCTCTTGAGCTGAGAGCCAAAGCAAACCTTAGGAAACAGAGAAGAAAAATTACTTAATATTTTCCATCTCATTTTTAATTCATTTTGTGAACATCAGCAAAAACAACCTACTTAACAAAGATAAAACCCTGCATTTCCTCCAAATATTGTCTTTACTAAAGAAAATAGGAAAAAAAGTAAGGTATGTTTCATAGTAGAAATGACCAAGGTGCTGAAACACGATGAATAAAATTAGTATTGTTGCTGATTAAAAATGCTGTTTAAGCTTTATATTTTCAAATAGATAATATTTTTAATAAATGATATGTAAAACAGCACTAAATTCTATATTTGCTGGTGACCTTCACCCTTCAGTGCCGAACTCAGTAATACCTGTTGTGTGAAGGTTTCAACTAGACATCATCAACCTGGCCACCCCCTTGTCTATCTATAGCACTATGATAATCCTCTATTTTTGTACTTACAGTAGTATCTTTGTTTCTTTGGTTTGTTAATTTGTGCATTTATTCAATAAAGCAGCATAGTTAAGAGCATGTACTCTGGGACCAGATTGCCTCAGTTGTAGTGCTAACCCTGCCAATTTTCAGCTGTGTGGTTTGTGCAAGTAGCTTGATGTATCAGTGTCTGAGTTTCTTCACTCACAAAATGGGCAGGATAATAGTAACTCCCTCTTAGAATATTATGAAGAACAGATACGTCGATGTCCATGAAGGACTTTGTGTTATTTATCAAATCACAAAGTGCGTTCATAGATACCAGACTCCCCAGCAGGTCTTGTGTCCACAGATATGGGAAAATTTCTTAAGGAATGTGTATGCTGGTAACCCAGACATCAAACAGTTCGGAAGGAGCGAAAGATGCTATTTGTTCACTTCATACATATGTATTAAGCACCATTGTTATGCTGGGCTCTGTTCTAGATGCTAGCGACACAATTGTGAATAAAAGTATCTCATTGAGGGTCTCATGCCTGTAAGGGCTGTGATGGACATGGCAAAGAAGAGTGAAAAGATAGACTAGACCTCTAACTCAGCTTCTGGTGGGGTTCAGAAAAAAAAAAATATATATATATATATATATATATATAGTTGATGGACCTTTATTTGACCTTTATTTGTTTACTTATATATGGTGCTGAGAATATAATCCAGTGCCTCACACATGCTAGGTGAGCTCTTTACCGCTAAGCCACAACCCCAGCTCTGCTCAGTCCAAACTTTAAAACACACAGAGGAGGTAGCCAGGCAGGGAGAAATGGAAGGCAGGGTTAGGTACAGAAGCAGCAAGAAGTTTGTTGGTATTTGCTTCCTTAAAGCAAAAGCTGTGTATTTCCCCTGTGCAGAAGAATGACACTGCCTTTCTTCTTAGTTCTACAGAGGTTGTGTCAACAATTTCTTGCAGTGGGACTTTTCCTTAGATATGATCCCTGGGCTGCAGATCAGCTTCTTCTCAAGGAATTTGTGCTCTGTCTTCATTGCATTTCATGTGACATAGTGTCATTGCAACCGTAGAGATTTAGTGAAAATATTAGAGAAATTCAGTTCAGATGATTTGAATTCTATCACTTACTGGCTGACTTAGTTCATATTCCTTTACTTCTTTGAACCTCAATTTCTCTGTATGTTGGGGCTATTAAGACTGAGACATATTTAATAGCATTGTGGTAAGGTTGAAATAAATAAAAATCATAAGAAGTTCTTTATAAGCTGCAAATGCAATACAGTGTGATTACTAACTGTATATATTATTTTCAATAATTGATAAGTGGCTCAGTTTATTTGACCCCATATTATGCATATTTTTCTATAATAGAACACTGCCTCTTCAGAAATCTTGCAGATCTACTATATCCTGAGGAATCTTGCTTAATCCTGAATATATAAACTCTCTGGTCTTTGTTGTCATGCCCTATAAGCTTTAAAAGGTGGGCTTCACAATCCTCAAAACTCAGAATTTTCACTTGATTGATCACCTAAAACCGGTGAAGGGTTTGGGATATGTAGATGACAGTAACACTCCAAAAGAAAAGAACATTTTCTTCTCTTTCCCTTAGGTGAGAAAGCTCCCATGCCTCACATCTCAAATTCTCTGAGAAATCTCACCCATCCCTGACTTGTAGGAGCCTATTTTTCTTTTGCACCTACTGCTTCCACTCAGTTTTGTGTTGCAAATCCAGAAAGAGTTGAGCACAGGAGAAAAGGGATTGGGGGTGGGGGTGGGCAAAGGAGATCCAATGTACTATTCCAGAAGTCTTTTGCTGGTTGAATAAGAAGACAGCCTGGGGACACCGAAGCATTAACTTTTTTCTTGCAAAATGAATATTTGGTGATACTAATGTATTTTACTTTCACTGGAGTCATCAAAATGACCCATAATATGTCTTAAAATTTTTTTTTGATTAACACATATTAATTGTTCATCTTACTAAGGTTAAAGAAATCCATGAATAGCAGTGTTGAAGCCACCCTGGAAAGCAAGGAATGTTGTGCTTTTCATATTGATTATATTTGTGAAATGTGAATGTCTCAACAATACAAAATGGTGCTAATAACTATTTACTTTCAATTATCCCTCAGCTTATGCAATTTTTAAATGTTTGGTAAAGCTGAAGCATGAAGTAACTCTTTGAGGCATGTTTTGGGTGCAATGTTACTGACAGTCGTGGACTTCCATACAAACTATTTTATCATGTGTACTGCTACAAGAATCTTGCTCCACTTCACTCCATTTCATTTCATTTCCATATATCAGTTCCTTTTTTTTATTGGTTCTTTTTAGTTACACATGACAGTAAAATTCATTTTGACATGATTATAAAAGCATAGAATATGCTGATTTTAAGTCCTTTGGATATAGGCCGAGGAGTGGGATAGCTGGGTCAAATGGTGGTTCCATTCTAAGTTTTCTAAGGAATCTCCACACTGCTTTCCAGAGTGGCTGCACTAATTTGCAGCCCCATCAGAAATGTATGAGTGTACCTTTTCCCCCACATCCTCGTCAACACCTATTGTTGCTTGTGTTCTTGATAACTGCCATTCTAATTGAGGTGAGATGGAAACTTAGTGTAGTTTTGATTTGCATTTCTCTTATTACTAGAGATGTTGAACATTTTTTCATATATCTGTTGATTGCTTGTAGATCTTCTTCTGTGAAGTGTCTGTTTATATCCTTAGCCCATTTGTTGATTGGGTTATTTGTATTCTTGGTGTAGAGTTTTTTTGAGTTCTTTATATATTCTGGAAATTAGTGCTCTATCTGAAGTATGAGTGGCAAAGATATTCTCCCACTCTGTAGGCTCTCTCTTCACATTGCTGATAGCTTCCTTTGCTGAGAGAAAGCTATTTAGTTTGAATCCATCCCAGTTATTAATTCTTGCTTTTATTTCTTGTGGTATGGGAGTCCTGTTAAGGAAGTCTGATCCTAAGCCAACATGTTGAAGATCTGGACCTACATTTTCTTCTCTAAGATGCAGGGTCTCTGGTCTGATTTCAAGGTCCTTGACCCATTGTGAGTTGATTTTTGTGCAAGGTGAGAGGGGTTTAGTTTCATTCTCCTGCATATGGATTTCCAGTTTTCCCAGCACCATTTGTTGAACAGGCTATCTTTTCTCCATTGCATATTTTTGGCACCTTTGTCTAGTATTAGAAAATTGTATTTATTAGGGTTTGTGCCCGTGTCCTCTATTCTGTACCACTGATCTACCTGTCTATTTTGGTGCCAATACCATGACGTTTTTGTTACCATTGCTTTGTAATAGAGTTGAAGATCTGGTATTGCGATACCCCCTGCTTCGCTCTTTCTACTGAGGATTGCTTTAGCTATTCTGGGTTTTTTATTCTTCCAGATGAATTTCATAATTGCTTGCTCTATTTCTGTAAGGTACGCCATTGGGATTTTAATTGGAATTGCATTGAATCTGTATAGCACGTTTGGTAGTATGGCCATTTTGACAATATTAATTCTGCTTATCCAAGAACATGAGAGATCTTTCCATCTTCTAAGGTCTTCCTCAATTTCTTTCTTCAATGTTTTGTAGTTTTCATTGTAGAGATCTTTTACCTCTTTGGTTAGAGTGATTCCCAAGTATTTTATTTTTTTTGAACCTATTGCAAATGGAGTTGTTTTCCTCATTTCCCTTTCAGATGTTTCGTCGCTTGCATATAAAAATGCTTTAGATTTATGTGTGTTGATTTTATAGCCTGCTATTTGTGAATTCATTGATGAGGTCTAGAAGTTTTCTGGAGGAGTTTTTTGGATCCTCTAAATATAGAATCATGTCATCAGCAAATAGTGACAGCTTAAATTCCTCTTTTCCTATTCTTATCCCTTTAATTTCTTTAGTCTGCCTCATTGCTCTGGCTAGAGTTTTGAGGATAATGTTGAATAGAAGTGGCGAAAGAGGACATCCCTGTCTTGTTCCCGTTTTTAAAGGGAATGGTTTCAGTTTTTCTCCATTAAGAATGATGTTGGCCATGGGCTTAGCATAAATAGCCTTTACAATGTTCAGGTATATTCCTACTATCCCTATTTTTTCTAGTGTTTTGAGCATGAAGGGGTGTTGTATTTTGTTGCATACTACAGAGATACAGCCACAAAAATGTTCATAGCTGATCAATTCACAATAGCTAGACTGTGGAACCAACCTAGATGTCCTTCAATTGATGAATGGATAAAGAAATTGTGGTGTGTATTTATATATATATATAATGGAATATTACTCAGCTATAAAGAATAATAGAATTATGGCATTTGCAGGCAAATGGATGAAATTGGAGAATATCATGCTAAGTGAGATAAGCCAATCTCAAAAAACCAAAGGAGGAATGATCTTGCTGATAAGTGGATGATGGACACATAATGGGGGTGGGGGGGCAAGAATGGAGGAAGGAGGGACTGTATAGAGGGAAAAAAAATCATCGAATATATCTTGCTCTAATTCAGTCCTCAGTATCTCCCCTTCCCATCCCCCGCTCCCTTTTCTCTACTGATCTTTCTGCCACTTACCCACAGTTTTTTAAAAATATTAATTTCTTTTGGATGTACATGATGGTGAGATTCATTGTGATATATTCATATATAATCATAGGAATGTTATGTCAGATTCATGCCACGATCTGTACCTTTATTTCAGATACTCGTTAATGGCTATCAGTACGGCAGAAAAATAAAAAATAGACATTGCCCTTGATAACTTCAGATCTCACTGGGACAAACTATATACAACAAACTGTCATTGAATGTCACTAGTCTTACATATATAGGAACAGGTTGCATAAATAAAAATGTGGGGCCTGGTAAGTGGGTGTAGGTGGATTAAGGACTTGAGAAGGCTGAGAAAGTTCACAAATCCAAGCTTCAGTAACAGTGATCATCTTATTACATAAGGACTTGTTAGTGTTTGGATTCTGAGTAGATTTTTTTTTTTTTGGCAGAAACTAGACATTTTCAGATTATACTTGGCAGTCAAGGCCTTTTTTATAAGAGAATGTTATTGTGTAGTTTTAGGCACTGTCTCAATGATTACAGCACACCCTTCCTTACAAAATCCTGGAAGGCCCTCAACAGAAGCTTAAGAAGTTCCCATCCCACAGCACTCAGACCGCAGCAGTCCTGAGGACCACACCGGAACCTGTCAGAAGGCCGAATAGTCTTCTAAATGCTCGCCACGCCTTGAATACTTCGTTTTCCGCTTTCTGAAAACATCAGTTCGTGAAATGTAACAACATACTTTGTTGTCTAATTTTAAGTATCATGCCAACAGAGGGTTTTGGAAATCAACCCAGAAACAAACCATGAGATACAAAACCCGTTTAACTCCATTCCATCTAAATTGTGTTTGTGAAAAATTTGAGGGAATTTTAGAAGTTCTTCCTGATACACTATGAAAAGAAAACTCTTTTAAAGTTACTGGAAATATTCAAAGTGAGTAAGACAAACCAAAATAGCTAGTGACTATATTAAGAAATAAGTGCGTGTGATGTAAAATTCTATCATCAATATGTGATATAAAACCTTCAAATAATGGCCTAATGTATCATACTTGGAAAAATTTGTGTACCTTCACAAACCTATAAAATGCTACTATGAGCAAGATGAAATTAAACCTGTCTCTCTCACCCTGCACAAAAATCAACTCAAAGTGGATTAAAGACTTAGGCACTAGACCAGAGACCCTGCACCTAATAGAAGAAAAAGTAGACCTAAATCTTCATCATGTCGGTTTAGTACCTGACTTCCTTAACAAGACTCCTAAAGCACAGGAAGTAAAATTAAGAATCAATAAATGGGATGGATTCAAGCTAAAAAGCTTCTTCTCAGCAAAGGTAACAATCAATTCTGAGAGAGGCTACAGATGGGAGAAAATCTTTATGACACACACCTCAGATAGAGCACTAATCTCCAGGATATACAAAGAACTGAAAAAATTTAACATGATAAAAACAAATAACCTAATGGGTAAATGGACAAAGGAACTGAACAGGCACTTCACAGAAGAAGAAATACAATCAATTGACAAACCTATGAAAAAATGTTCAACATCTCTAGCAATTAAAGAAATGCAAATCGAAACTACTCTATGATTCCATCTCCACTTATCAATTATCAAGAAAACAAGCAATAATAAGTGTTGGTGAGGATGTTGGGAAAAAGGTTCACTCATACATTGCTAGGGGGACTGCAGATTGGTGCAACTGCTATGGAAAGCAGTATGGAGATCACTCATAAAACTTGGAATGGAACCACCATTTGACCCAGCTATTCCATTCCTTTGTTTATACTCAGAGGACTTAAAATTGGCATACTACAGTGATGCAGCCACAACAATGTTTATAGCAGCTCAATTCACAATAGCTAAACTATGGAACCAACCTAGATACCTTCAACAAATGAATGGATAAAGAAAAAGTTTTACATATACACAGTGGAATATTACTCAGCCTTAAAGATGAATGAAATGATGGCATTTGCCAGTAAATGGAGGGAACTAGAGAATATCATGCTAAGTGAAATAAACCTAAACCAAAAAACCAAAGGCCAAATGTTTTTTCTGATAAGCAGATACTGATCCAGAATGGGGCAGGGATAGGGAAGAATGAAGGAACTTTGAATTGGGCAAAGGGGAGTGAGAGGAGGCGATGGGGCATAGGAATGGGAAGGGCAGTGGAATGAGACAGAATTATTACTCTATATACATGTATGATTACACTACCAGTGTGACTCTGCACCATGTACAGCCAGAGGAATGAGAAGTTGTCTCCATTTGGGTATAATGTGTCAAAATGCGTTCCACTGTCATATATAACTAATTAGAAAAAAGTTTAAAAAGTGCTACTGTGAAAATCGAAAAAAAAAACTTTTGTAATAATTTTGTTGCAGCTAACATAAATAAATCTACGAAATCACCTTGGTTTTTTTTTTTTTTTTTACTATTATCTAATTACATTAAAATCTATGACATATTTAAAAAATTGTATCTTTCTATGGTTAACACAAAACAAAGGACCCCATTTTGATTTCTTAGTACAAAGTATGTAGAGGTTAGCTTCCCAATTTTGGACAGGTATGTTCAAATGAAGTACTGGATTGAGTGAACTTTGATAATAATCTGAGTACTTCAGTCAGCGAGGAGGTGGGCTGTCTGAAATTTCAGAAAACAATAATCTTGGACTGATTTTAAGTGGATTATTTTTAGAAGGCCACTGTCAGGACTTGAGAAAAAGTTCATAGTTTTCAACTTTTTTTCAAAGGATGAATTTAAAGGGAAGCACTTGACTGACAGTCTAGCTTCCAGGATTCTTTGTTTTGAACATCCCATTATATCCGTATGCATCTAGGATTCACCATACAGAAGACCAAGGTAATTTTAGACCAAATACATAAAGTCATTTGCAAGCATCTTGTAGAAATGTTGCTGTTGCTATAAAAAGTAAAATCATGGGGAAATTTTCAGAAAGTAAGTCACTTATATAGTATGCCTCAATCTAACTTTTTTTTTTTTTTTTGGGGGGGGTGCTGGGAATCAAACCCAGCTCCTTGTGCTTACAAGGTAAGCACTCTACTGACTGAGCTATCTCCCCAGCCCCTCAATCTAACTTTTTAATAGGATAAAGTAGTTCAAACATTGAAATGATATTTTTAATATTGGTCATTGTAGTCTACTTAATTGTAAGAATCCAGTTTTAGAACAAGTTTTCATGACACTGGCTCTGCCTTCTCTATGCTTATGATCTGAAATGGGAGTATATGAAACCAAACATCATTAAATAATGAAAATAAATGCATAACATGATGTAGAAATCTATGACATTTCATTATCTCTTCTACCCTTCAGCAATTGGGTTGAAGAGTTGAACTAAAGATGATCGTGATAACACTGCTGCTGTTTTTATAATGGGAGGAGAGAAAGGATAAGTATCAGTTACCTTGGAAAGGAGTACTATTTGCTGAACTAAAAATTTGAGTCTATTCTGAAAGTGCAACATTATCTGATGATTTTGGATTCTTGTTTCTGAACTCATTGTCTTTCTCATTTGAATATCACTATACAAGGGGGTTTCTGATTTTTTTGTGTTGTTAGTAAGTTTGTAATGGGCCCTGAATACCATGCACTCCAACACATAATGTAAATGTAAAATAGTCTGCTATTTTCACAAGACTCTCAGATACCATTTTTGTCATTACTATGTGTCATTGTTTTCATTTTGAAAAACTTTCTCTTTTCACATATTTCCAAATGTGGGAAATGGCTTCTCCCAGTGTGTGGCTGCTGCTATTTCTTTTCCTTTCTTTCTTTTTTCTTTTTTTTCTTTTTAGTTATATATGATGGTAGAATGTATTTTGACATATCATACATACATGGACTATAACTTCCCATTCTTTTTATTTGTGTGTGTGTATATATATACATATATATATACACATATATATATACATATATATATATTTGTTCTAATTAGTTATACATGACAGTAGAATGCATTTTTTTTTTTTTTTTTTTTTTTTTTTTTTTTTTTGGTACTGGGGATTGAACTCAGGGGCACTTGACTACTGAGCCACATCCCCAGCCCTGTTTTGTATTTTATTAGAGACAGGGTCTCACTGAGTTGCTTAGTGCCTCTCCATTGCTGAGACTGGCTTTGAACTCACTATCCTGCCTCAGCCTCCTGACTTGTTGGAATTACAGATGTGTGCCACCATGCCCGGTAATAGAATGCATTTTGTCACGTCATACATAAATGGAGGATAACCTCTCTTTTGTCTGGTTGTACATGATGTAGAGTTACACATATCATGTAATCATATATGCATATAGGGTCATAATGTCTGATTTATTCTACTATCATTCCTATCCCTACTCCCCTTTCCCTCCTTTCACTCCCCTCTGTCTAGTCCAAAATGCCTCTATTTCCCCCCACCACTTATTGTGAATTAGCATCTGCATATCAGAGAAAACATTTGGACTTTGGTTCTTTGGGATTGGTTTATTTCATTCAGCATGATATTCTCCAGTTCCATCCATTTACTGGCAAATGCCATAATTTCATTCTTCTTTAAGGCTGAGTAATAATCCATTGTATATGTAAACCAGTTTCTTTATCCATTCATTTACTGAAGGGTACCTAGGTTGGTTCCGTAGTTTCACTAGTGTGAATTGAGCTGCTATAAACATCGATTTGGCTGTGTCACTGTAGTATGCTGGTTTTAAGTCCTTTTGGTATATGCCATGGAGTGGGATAACTGGGTCAAATGGTGGTTCCATTCCAGGTTTTCTGGGAAATCTCCATGCTACTTTCCATGATGGTTGCAATTGCAGTAAGACTGCAATTTGGTATACCTTTTCCCCCACATTCTCACCAACACCTATTGTTGCTTGTATTCTTGATGATTGCCATTCTGATTGGAGTGAGATGAAATCTTAGAGTAGTTTTAACTTGCATTTCTCTAATTGGTAGAAATGATGAACATTTTTTTCATATATTTGTTGACCACTCCTATTTTTTCTGTGAAGTGCCTGTTCAGTTCCTTTGTCCATATATTGTTAAGTTTTTTGAATTCGTTATAGATTCTAGAGATTAATGCTCTGAGAATTAATGGTTGCATCAATTTGCAGTCCCATCAGCAATGTATGAGTGTGTCTTTTCCCTGCATCCTTGCCAACGTTTATTGTTACTTGTATTCTTGATTGCCATTCTGACTGGAGTGAGATGAAATCTCAGTGTAGTTTTATTTTGCATTTTTCTAATTGCTAGTGATTTTGAACATTTTTTCATATATTTGTTGGCTATTTGTGTTTCTTCTTCTGTGAAGTGTTTGCTCAGTTCCTTTGCCCATTTATTGAGTGGGTTATTTGGTTTTTTGGTATTAAGTTTTTTGAACTCTTTATATATCCTGGAGATTAATGCTCTATCTGAGGTGCAGGTTGCAAATGTTTTTCTCCCATTCCATAGGCTCTCTCTTCGTGTTATTGATTGTTACTTTTACTGTGAAGAAGCTTTTTAGTTTGATTCCATCCCATTTATCATTACTTGATTTGACTGTTGTGCTTTAGGAGTCTTGTTGAGGAAGTCAGTTCCTTAGTTCACATGATGGAGATCTGGGCCCACCTTTTCTTCTAGTAGGTGCAGGGTCTCTGATCTGATGCCTAGGTCTTTGGTCTACTTTGAGTTTTGTGCAGCCTGAGAGATGGGGGTCTAATTTCATTTTATTACACATGGATTTCCAGTTCTCCCAACACCATTTGTTGAAGAGGTTATCTTTTCTTCAATGTATGTATTTGGTGCCTTTGTCTAATGTGAGATAACTGTATTTATGTGGGTTTGTCTCTGTGTCTTTAATTCTATATCGTTGGCCTTCATTCTGGTTTCATGTTAATACCATGTCATTTTTGTTACTACAGTTCTGTGGTATAATTTAAGGTCTGCTATTGTGATGCCTACTGCTTTTGGCTATTTTGGGCCTCTTATCTTTCCAAATAAATTTCATGACTGCTTTTTCTATTCCTAGAACATCATCAGAAACTTAATTGAAATTGCATTGAATCTATGTAGATCTTTTGGTAGTATGGTCATTTTTTTTTTCTTTTTCTTTTCTTTCTTTTTTTTTTTTTTTTTTTTGGTACCAGGGATTGAACTCAGGGACATTCAACTACTGAGCCACATCCCCAATCCCATTTTATATTTTATTTATAGACAGGATCTCACTGAGTTGCTTAGTGCCTTGCTGTTACTGAGGCTGGCTTTGAACTCTTGATTCTTCTGTTTTAGCCTCTGGAGCTGCTGGGATTAGAGGTGTGTGCCTGCATGCATGGTAGTATGGCCATTTTGACAATGTTAATTCTGCCTACCCAAGAACATGAGAGATCTTTCAATCTTCTAAGGTCTTCTTCAATTTCTTTTAGTGTTCCATAGTTTTCATTGTAGAGATCTTTCACCTCTTGTTAGATTGAGTCCCAAATATTTTATTTTATTTTTAAATGTTATTTTTAGATGTTGATAGACCTTTTTATTTTATTCATTTATTTATATGTGGTGCTGAGAATTGAACCCAGTACCTCACACATGCTAGGCAAACACTCTACCACTGAGCTACAACCCCAGCTCCCAAATATTTTATTTTCTTTGAGGCTATTGCGAATGGGCAGTTTTCCTCATTTCTGTTTCAGTTAATTTATCACTGATGTATAGGAATCAATTGATTTGTGGGTGGAATTTTATATCTTGCTACCTTGCTGAACTCATTTATGAGTTCAAGAATTTTTCTGGTGGAGTTTTTTTGGATCTTCTAAATATGGAATCATGTTGTCAGCAAATAGGGATTGTTTGACTTCTTTTCGTATTCGTATTCCTTTATTTCTTCTAATTGTTGTGACTAGAGTTGCATAGAAGTGGTGAAAGAGGGCATCCCTGTCTTATTCCAGTTTTTAGAAGGAACACTTTCAGTTTTCCTCATTTAGAATGATGTGGGCCTTGGGCTTAGCACAGATAACTTTTATAATGTTGAAGTATGTTCTTACTATTCCTAGCTTTTCTAGTGTTTTGAACATGAATGGATGCTGTATTTTGTTAAATGCTTTTCCTACATCTATTGAGATGATCATATAATTCTTGTCTTTAAGTCTGTTGATGAGTTGATGAATAATGTTTATTGATTTCTGTATGTTGAACCAATGTTGCATCTCTAGGATGAACCCCACTTGATCATGGTGCACTATCTTTTTAATTGTGGCTTCTGTTGCTACAAAACAAATCCCTCCAGAGTTTAAAAGTTTAAAACAACTGTTTTGTTTTGTTAAACACTTGGGACAGGTCACAATAGGGACAGCTTGTCTCTGTTCCATTAGGTCTGGTCTCTACTAAAAGCTCTGAAGTTTGGGAGGGACTCAACTTCTAGGCCTGAAGTCTTGTTCACTCCAGTGTTTGGTTCAGAGGCTGAAAGAATCTGAAGACCAGGACTCCTTCAAGAAGCATTCTCCATGTGACCTCCTGGCAGGATGGAGGCTTTAGAGTAGATGGATTTCAGAGGTCCAAGTGCGAGTATCCAGAAAGATAAGTTTGAGGCTGCCTTTCCCTCATTGGGTGCAGCCTTGAGAATCACCAAGAGTTGTTCTCTCTAAATTCTGTTGATTACAAGCAAGTCACAGGCTCCTAATATCTAAAGGAGAAGGGATATAGACTTCACTTTAAGGGAACAGAATCAAAGAGTTCACTGCCATTTATTAAATACACCACAACCAGATTTTTGTTTTTATGGTATATAATATTTAAAAGGTTATTTATCCAAGACAAAAAGCCCACAAAACAACAAAATCAAAAATAAAAACTAATAAGCAAGTTAAAGAGCAACATAATCCTTGAACAATTTGTATATATTTTAATTTTTTTTGAGTTGTTTTCTTTATTTCTAAAACCTTTATTGATGATTGATAAAAAAATAATTTTAGTGCAGATATTTATATGCATGCTAATGTAAGGAGAGAGGTCACTTGTTTCCTGTTTGAGTTGATCAATATTACATTTATCCCCCATAAAATAAACTTGTTTACAGGGACTTAGCAGGTTTTTTTTCCCCTCCCCTCAAGGAGGCAGAGAGTCTGCAGGTAGATAGTTCAGAATCCTTGTAAGCGTTTAAGAAAGTCATCAATTTTACAAACTCTAATTGCTTCTCTTACTTCGCAGTCCTTGGCACTTGCCTGTGGTTCTTTTGTTTAAATGATGGTTATTCTACCTCTTTGTACTGTGTCCAAATTCCAGGTGAGAAGAAAATGGGAAGACTGAAAGGCAAAATTTTGCTTCCAGCATCTTCGTCAAAACAATAGTTTTTGTAAAACCCACTGAATTCACTTCAGCATTGGCCAGAACTGAGTCATATATTCACTACAGCTGCATGGGAGACTGGAATCTGGGCAACTCTGAGCTAGTACATGTGCATCATACACAAAATCACAGTTAGCGAAGGAGAGAGCGGATGGTGAGTGGCCCCTAGCACTGTTTGCCACATGGTGAAAGTAATAAACTATGGTAGAGGGTCAGAGGAATCGGGACACCCACCAGTAGGAAATACTGGTGAAGAAGTGTCACAGAAGTTTTAAAGAAAAGCTGACTTAAAGTATAGAGAAGTAGTAACCAATGAACCATTATTCTCAGGTGGAAGCAAAGATGGGACTCTTGTGACTGACCTAAAGACCTAAAGTCGTATTAACCACCAATCATGTGTGCCTTATTTATTTATTCAATAATTTCCTCTTTGAGGATGAGTACACAGTGTTTTTAATAAAGTGGTACAGAGACTCAATGATCTTGTTACTCTGACTTGCGTTATGGTGAATCTTGAGCACTTTGGAATAGTATTTTTTCTAAATTTTTTAAAGATGAATTTGTCCCCAGTAGGGTCATTCTTATTTTCATATGTGGTGTGGGTTTTATCAATAATATGTCATGTGATTTCATTTATATGCCTTGACTCATCATGCTTTTTACTGCCTGAGTGCAATCAAAACCCAGCAAGAGTATTCAAAAGAAATGCCATAAACAATGGGCATAGCATTCCTACACAGTGTGCTGACTTGTAATTAGAATTTTATAAATCTGTTGAGATTTCAAATTACTAGAAATCCTGATTCCTCAGGCATTAGATATAGACTCTCTGTGTTCATCATTTAATATAATAAGGTAGATTAAAAAACAAAATTTTATTTGTAAATATCATGTACCTGTTTTTCTATATTCTCATATTTTTCACTGAGTCTGTTGTACTAAGTCAAGTACAAATTCAGAGAACTCCAAAGGAAAGACTAAAAATTTCTGATAATACTTTTAGTAATATAACAATATGAAGGTGAAGATATTTGGAAAAATAAATGGTTCTCAGATAAACCTGGAGATTTGACTGTGACATGACTCATTTTTGCTTAGGGGTTAATTCTTATGGTCTAACTTTGTTTTCTACTAGTTATGTCTTTCTCAAATTTCTAAACATACCCTTTCCTCTCTTTTGACAACAGTTTGAATAAGCCACCTTACCTTGTTATTGATTTCCTTTATAATTGGACAGATACCAAATTGTAGTCTTAATCTGATCCTTTTTTCCTCACAGTTCAACATGATTCCTATGATCAGATCGGCAATAACAATCATGGTAGTGATTCATTTTGGCAGCTTCCAGTACAATTAATTGAAGTAGAAGGAAATAAATCTGCAGAGCATATATTAATTTTGTGAAGCCCTTATTTAAAAAGTTTTGTTAAATGTTCCTTTTAAATGTTGGCTCAGTATTCACATCTGAGAACTCACTAAATCCTGTAAGAGCTCATAAATGAATATCTAACTTGCAGTCAAAACAGAGAAGCATATTTCAGAAATGTTTTCTTAATATTGATTGTAATTGTGAACTCTAAGATGAAAAGCTAATTGTTCCTGGAAATACTTATACTTTGGAATAAGAAATGGACTCAAAGCTACCTAAAATACTCCAATTGTGTTGACATTTTGGAAGTGGATTTTTAAAAGTAGCTCTTACTACTCTGAGCATTCATATATTATGACAGAGAATTAAAAATATTAATCTAAAAGGATAGCAAGGATTATACTCATCTAACAAGGTAAACTTTTTTTCCCCTTAAAAATAAATTGGCTTACTTAAAAAAAAAAAGCTTGTTTAAATTTTTGAGTACTATGCAATGTTATTAAATAAAAACCCAATAAAAATATTTAAAAATTATAAAATCTGGAAATAATAGGAAGAGTAATAAAGTAGAAAATGGGAAAAATTTTTAGAAAATATATAAATGAACTTAACAGTAATTGCAGGAGACAAGAGAGAGAATTATGTACACAATTATTTAGGAAAACATTTATTTCTAAACCCTATGGAATCAGACATTTTGCACTAATCAGAACACCAGGTAGATAGATAGTTCACTAATTGTAAAAACCCATTAATTATAAAGCACCTGAAACAAGTTTCTTCATGCCAATTAATTGTATTCTTTATAACAATGCTTTTTTCCTTACACATAGTAGGCATTCAACATGTTTTTTAGATGAATGAACAAAATAATTGTTGATTTTTAAAAACATTAAACAGAACATACTATATTGATATTTAAGAATTTACAATAATTGCTTCCAGTGCTCACATCTAAGGTAATTATGCCAAAATGAGGCTCAGAGGCATCACTGCTCTGGTTGCTCTTAGCTAAAGATGTAAAGAGCTAAAATGAAACATCTTTATTTTATTTGGTACTGGGGATTGAGCTCAGGGGCACTTGACCACTGAGTCACATCCCCAGACCTATTTCATATTTTATTTAGAGACAGGGTCTCACTGAGTTGCTTAGTGCCTCACTATTGCTGAGTCTGACTTTGAACTCTGATCCTCCTGTCTCAGCCTGAGTTGCTGGTATTACAGGAATGCCCGGCTGAAAAATGTAACATCTTTAATGTAAGAAATGACCCCATCCGGGCATGATGGTGCACACCTGTAATCTCAGCAGCTCCAAGAGGCAGAGGCAAGAAGATCATAGGTTCAAAGCCAGTCTCAGCAACTTAGTAAGACTATAAGAAACCTTAGTGAGACCCTTTCTCAAACAAACAAAAATAAATAAATAAAAAATAAACAAAAAGGGCTGGCAATGTGGCTCAGTGGTTAAGTACTCTTGGGTTCAATCCCTGGTACCAAAAAGAAAAAAGAAAAAAAAAATGACTCATTTCTACAGGTCTTAATATTAACACTTGATAAGAGTCTTTTGAGTTTTTAGGCAATGTTTCTTCAAGTGTTGTCTTAACTGCCTGCATCCGTGTTACCTGAGCTCTTACTAAAGTAGACGTAAACAAGCTCTCTGGACTCACTGGAACCCCGGGCTGCCTTTTTAGTGAGTACACAGAAGATTCTTAAGCACCAGGAAGATTGAGAACCATAGCTTTTGATCTCTGGTAAGACAGGACCTCAGTGCTGAGAACAGTGGAGCTTGTTATAAACGCTGATAACCTGTCTTCACTCGTGGATGGACCCTAAGAATGACCCCAGGAATTCGGTTCTCCTCATCATCCCTTTGTATCTTCTGAGAGTTGTTCATCTTTGGGCTTCCATGTGCTGAGAGGCAGTTTTTCTCATGATCTGTTTGGATTCTTTGTCAAGTTGATACACCCCATCATTGCTGGCTCTGCTTAAGATTGCTAAAGGCATGTAGGGGTTATTTCACTTCCTCTTTGCCATTTTGATTATCCTGAAACAGATTTCTTAATTCTTCACTAAGAAGCTGAAACCATTAGCTTATGTTTGAAACTCTTCCCACAGGCTTAGTTTTTCTTACAAGGTAAGGTATTTCCTAAACAAATTCCCAGACTGTGCTAGTCCTCAGACCTCAGTCAGCAGTAGGGAAAACCTTCCACTCTGCAACCCCCAATTCTGGTCCACGGAATGAAATGCTCAACCATTGCAAAGTCCAGAGAGAAAGGAATTTATTTCCTTCACCCACATCCCTATGGAAAAATTCTCATTCTTCCCATTAAATGCAGTAAAAAATACAGATTCAGCACTTAAAACTGGTTCAATGCAATTTATATTAATAAACAGTACATTTAGTTTCTCCTCCTGAAATATCTGCTTTCAAATTATTGTTTGTATAAAGTTTCCCCAGGAAAAATGGGTTTATACCTGCTTTTATTTTGAGTGATTTAAAAGTCAATTAGATGGTTTTCTTAGGACAAAAACATTTTTCCTCAAGGAAAGGGAAAGTATTTTTTTCATCTGATTTAGCAACTCTTTGCAGCATTTAAATAACAAAAGTTTTTCTGTTCTTTCTTGACCTCAAAATCTTTGTGTCAAATTTCAGAACTGACATTTTGATTAACATATATATTCTTAAGAGGTTTGTCTATTGCTTTAGGCCCTGTAAGAATTCCTAAGGCAGAATAAATTATAGGTTTAACTTAAAATTTTTTTTTTACTAACTATTCATTTCTAAAAAACTGGCAGGATAATTAGAATATGACAGATTGCTGAAAGTAAGTTAAAAACCACTTCTGGCATATTCATTATACTAGGTATATTAGATTACATTAAAATAGTATAATTAACATGACTTAATATACAGGTCTTACTGATAATAAATAATTAAAATAGAGTTATTGCTATTAAGGAAATCTCACTTAAAATTTACCTTTGTGACTTGTTTTTGTTTTATACACATCATCTAGGATTTTAGCAAATAAAATGCAATAAGAAGTTACAAAAATTATGTATAATGACCAAGTAGAGTTTATTTCAACCGGGAGTTTATTTTTGACTGTAAGTGAAGTTTATTTTAATTTTATGCTAGCCTGGTTCTGTAGTTAAAATCCAACCAATCATTAACAGTCAAACAAAGAATAAAATTTGCATCTTATCAATTGATGTAGAGTATTTGACAAAATTCAGCACTTACTTATAAGAAGTCTCAGAAAATTACTAATAGAGTAGAACTTCAACTTAATGAAGTACATACATAAAACAAACAAATGAACAAACAAACTAATCAACTACCCGCCTCCAGCTAATATTATATTGAATGGTGAAAAACTGAATGTATTACTCTTAAGACTGGGAGCATAACAAGGATGCCTGCGTTTATCATTCCTCTTAGCATATTCCTGGAAAGGTCTAACCAATGCAATAAGGCAAGAAAATAAAATAAAAGGCACAGTATAAATAAAGTAGAAATAAAACTGTCTCGATTTCCTGATGACATGATTGTTTACATGAAAAATTCCAAGAACTATATTAAAACTCATTCATGGACTCAACAGGTTGTAGAATACAAGATCAGCAAACAAAAATCAACTGTATTTTTATATAATTGCAATGAACAACTGAACAACAAAATTTAAAATACAGTATTATTTAAATTGCTTAAAATGCTTAGATATAAATCTAACAAAACATAGGACTCATATAAAGAAAACTGTTCTTGAAATAAATCATGGGTGATCTATATACATGCAGTGCGTACCATGTTCACGGATTAGAAGACATTAATTTGAGAATTAATATAGGTTTGATGCAACTTACATTAAGATTTTGTTCAGATATGTTTGTGGATGTTGAATAATTATTCTTCATTTATTTTAAAATGGAAAGGCAAAGAAATTGAAGCAACAATAATAAAAAAAAAATTGGGAGACAGCAAGCAATCCAATCTAAAAACCTGCAATTTAGCCGCGATAGTCAAGTCTGTATGGGATTGACTTGAGGATCAATGGAATGAGCAGAAATCCCAGAAACAGAACCACACTCACATGTTTATCTATTTTTTTTTTTACAATGGTGCAAAAGCAATTTAATGGATGCAATCAACAAATGACACTAGAGAAACTGACGTCCACAGGCAAAACAAAACAAAACAAAGAAACAAAAAGCAAAAACCAAAGAAACTCTCCCTGACCCCAGCCAAATGTACCTTAACCTGTTTACACATTATAAAAAATAGGTCAAACATGTCATGGACTTAAATTATAAAATATGAAACTATAAGAATTATAGAAAACAAGACATAGGAGAAAATCTCTGGGATATAGGTGTAGGCAAAGGAGTTGGACTTGACACAAGAAACATTGTCTGTAAAAGAAAAAAACCTGATAAATTGCACCTCATCAAAGTTAAGAAATTTTTCTCTGTAAAAAGTGTTGGATGAAAGACAAGCTGCATAAGGGAAGAAAATAAGTGCAAACCATATAGTCTAATAACAAACTCTCAAAAACTAACAGTAAAAATAAAATAAGATAAAAATAAACCTACCAAATAACTGAATTCTTTGGGAAAAATGGGCAAAAGACACAAACATTTTATTGAAGAGTACATATTGATGGAAAATAAACTCATGAAAAGATGTTTGACATTATTAGCCATTAGGGAAATGCAAATATAAACCACAATGAGTTATCACTATATGCTTATTGGAATGGCTGCAATAAAAATTAGTGACACATCCAAGTTCTGATTAGATGTGGAGAAACTGCATCACTTATAACATTACAGGTGGGATTGCAAAATGTTGTAATCACTGTGAAAATAGTATTGTAGTTTCTTTAAAACCCAAGCATGCAACTACCGTATGATTCAGCAATTGCACTGCTAGGCATTTATTCCAGAGAAATGAAAACTTAAGTTCATACAAAAACTTGCACATAAATGTTTGTAGCAGCTTTATTCACAATGTCTAAACTGTGCAAACAGCTCAGATGTTCTTTAATGAATGAATGGTTAAATAAATTGTGGTACACCTATGTCATTGATAACTACTCAGCATAAAATGAACAGATTATTGATACAATAACTTGAAAAAATCACCACAGATTGTGCTTACTGAATAAAGGTGAACTCCGCATAGTTGTAGATCATATTATTCTTTTAATGTAAAATTTTAAAATAAAAAAATTATAGAAATTGTGAGCAGATTAGTTGTTGCTGGAGATTAAAAAGGGGTAAGTGGTAAAGGGAAGTGGATATGACTATAGAAGTGTCATATGATGGAAAGGTTGTGTATCCTGAGGTGATGGAATTGTTCTGTATCTTTATATCATGAATTGTTGTCAATATCATGGTTGTGATATTGAAGTATAGTTTTGCAAGATAGTTTTGCGCCATTTGTTGATTGCATCCATTAAATTTCTTTTGCATCATTGTAAAAAAAATAGATGAACATGTGGGTGTGATTCTATTTCTGGGATTTCTGCTCATTCCATTGATCCTCAAGTCAATGCCATACAGACTTGACTATTCTGGCTAAATTGCAGTTTCTTAAATTGGATTGCTTGCTGTCTCCCATTTTGTTCTTTTTATTTTTATTGTTGTTGTTTCAATTTCTTTGTCTTTCCATTAAAAAAAATGAAGAATAATTATTCAACATCCACAAAAATATCTGAATAAAGTTTTAATATAAGTTGCATTATCATTATAAAAAACTGGGTAAAAGTGTGGCCGGCGAGACCCGGGGCCCAGGGTTAGGCCACATGCATCTAAGATGGTGCCTGGCAGAAAGCCAAAGGGCATGCTGAATGTGCCTTGAGAAAAACAGGAAGCGTTTACCATTGGCTGTATGATAATTAGTTCAGCCGCTTAGCGCGTGGACAGATATATCTTACATGTATGCTTGAGCTCGTGATCGCTTGACCTTTAATAGGATTGGATGGACATATCTGAGTACAATTGCTTATGCATGAGACTGCTTATATATTGAGGGTGTTATCCGAATAAAGTGGGAGCTGCTTCATGAACTTCTGAAGAGTACGTGTTGTTTGTCGCGCGGGTCAGCGGCAAGCAGCATAAAAGCACAAAGGATCTTATTTTTTACAACTGTTTGTAAAATCTTCTATTATTGCTAAATCAAAAAAATTATAAAATTCTCACTGCTGGTCAATCTTAGCCCCATTCTAGAAAAAGATTTACTCTCAATAAAACAATTTTGTAACCTAATTGTTTTGGTTTAACTGTGTTCCCCTAAATTTCATGTATTGGAAACTTAACATTCAAATTCACATATTGATAGTATTTGGAGGTAGGGCATTTGGGAGGTAATTAGTATTAGATGAGGTCATGGGGCTGGGGTCCCATGATGCAATAGCTTCATAAAAAGAGGAAGAGAGACTCAAGCTAGCATGCTTGCTCTGTTTCATCATGTGATGTCCTCTGTCATATTATGCTACAGGAATAAGATGCTCATACCATGCGTTTGGGCTTCCAGACTTCAGAACAATAAGTCAAATAAACTTCTATTCTTTATAAATTGTCCAGCATCAGGTATTTTGTTAGAACAACAGAAAATGAGCAAAGGCTTCCAAAGTTGTACTGACGGCCAGCCTCAGGACATTGTGGCTTTTGTACTATGTACCCCATCCTCTTTTGGCTTCTCACATTGATTCAGTCTCTATATTTTCTGCACAGTTGCCTCCCTTGAATATCCATTTCTCTTTAGGACTGAGGTTTCTTGATAACAGCAGATGCCTATGCTGCCTCCCCCTAGTCTCTATCACATCTCTTCTTGGGGTTTTAGACCCTGTTTTCGGACCCTACCAGAACAACTGTAGACAAGGAAAAGTTTGTTTGGGGACTCACGATTCCCAAGGTCTCAATTCTTAGACAGCAGGCTTCATTCCTTGGGGCTTGAGATGAGGCAGGACATAATGGTGGAAGATGTGGCACAGGAAATCAGCCCAAATGTTGATCAGGAAGCAGAGAGAGAGAGAGTCTCCACTCTCTAAAAAGAAAATACATACCCCATAGCCACACCCTGCCCAATGAACCACTCCCTCCAGCCACACCCCACCTGCCTCCAGTTATCACTCAGTTAATCCCATCAGGTTAAGGCTGTAGAACCCAATCATCTCTTCTCCAAACCTTCTTGCATTGTCTCACATGTGAGCTTTTGGGGGACACCTCACACCCAAACCATAACACACCCCAATAACTTTCATTTTTAATTTGGACTGATTTTTCTGATTTTCAGTTGACCACCTACATGACTCTTCCCACTGACAAACCTTTCAAAAGGGTTGTTTATCATTTATTTTGCTTGACTGAATCTCAGCTCCGTGCCAGCTTCCTTGCTTTTCCCATCAGCCTGTATTGCTGATATCCAGCATTGTTGGGATGTTGACACCCTAATTCCTGATCACCCTCTAAAATTCAAGTCTCCCACTTTTATTCTCCATATCATCGTTTGCTTGTGATTATTACATATTTCTACTTTTTTCCCCTCAATGTAAACTATATAGGTTTGATGATAATAGAAACTATACCTTGCTGTCCCAGATCTCCATCATGTTGGCTTAGGACCAGACTTTCTTAACAAGACCCCCATAGCACAGGAAATAAAAGCAAGAATCAATAACTGGAATAGATTCAAACTAAAAAGTTTTTCTCTGAGCACAGGAGACAATAATGTGAAAAGAGAGCCTACAGAGTGGGAGAAAATCTTTTCCACACACACTTCAGACAGAGCACTCATCTCCAAAGTTTATAAAAACTTTACACTGCAAATACAAAGAACCCAATCAATAAATGGGCTAAGGAAATGGGCAGACACTTCGCCGAAGAAGATATACAGGTGATCAACATGTATATGAAAAAGTGCTCATCTTCCCCAGTAATTAAAGAAATGCAATTAAAACCACCCTAAGATTTCATCTAACTCCAATTAGAATAGCTGTTATCAAGAACACAAGCAATAATAAGTGTTGGTGTGGATGTGGGGAAAAAGGCACATTCATACATTGCTGGTGGAATTGCAAATTGGTACAGCCACTGTGGAAAGCTGTGTGGAGATTCCTCAGAAAGCTTGGAATGGACCCACCATTTGACCCAGCTATCTCACCCCTTGATTTATACCCAAAGAACTTAAAATCAGCATGCTACAGTGATGCAGCCACATCGATGTTCATAGCAGCTCAATTCACAATAGCTAGATTGTGGAACCAGCCTAAATGCCCTTCAACTGATGACTGGATAAAGAAACTATGGTATATATACACAATGGAATATTACTCAGCTCTAAAGAAGAATAAAATTTTGGCATTTGCTGGTAAATGGATGAAGTTGGAAAATATCATGCTAAGTGAAATAGGCCAAGCCCAAAAAACCAAAGCCTCAATGTTTTCTCCGATAGGTGCATGACAATATAGAACGAGGGGGGTTAGTTGGGGGAAGAGAAGAATGAAGGAATTTTGGATGGTGTAGAGGAAAAGGGGTGGGAGGGGTGGGAATGGAAAAATAGTGGAGTGAAACAGACAGAATTACCCTTTATATATCTGTATGATTACATGAATGGTATGAATATACATTGTGTACAACCATAGAAACGAAAAATTGTACCCCATTTGTGTACAATGAATCAAAATGTGCCTGTAAAAATAAAAAATATTTTAATTAAAGAAAAAGAAACTATATCTTGCTCACTTTGTATTTATTCTAACTACCATGGTATCCTGATACAAATTTCATAGGACCCACTAAATAAATGATGTTAAAAATGAATAAAATCGTAGAAATAAATTGTACAAGTTCAGTTGCAAGTAATATATTAATGATGTTGAACATTCCAATGACTAACTAGTATGAAGTAACAGATACACTGAAAATTATGAGTTTTAGAAAATGATAAAAATCCTTCTATAATTTATTGGCTGTTTGTTCTATGCAAATTAACTAAACTTCCATTTCCATTTTTTGTAAAGTTGGATTTATGATTCCTATCATCAAGCTTTCTCATGAAGATGAAATGAAGTACAAGAACACATAGGTACAGTGGCTAGCAGAGAATTTGTTCAAACAGAGTTATGATTTGTTCTCAAACTCTTCAGTCTGATCTATTTTTTGGAAAGAACTATTTTATTTTTAGCAGTATGCAAGTGGAAGAAAAATTCAGATCAGGAAAATTATTTTTAAAAGACATCCAGCATTTATCTTGGACTATAAATTCGATTCATTCTTTGATATATATATATATATATGTATATATTCATCTACAATTATTTTAAACAAAAACTGCTGTAGGTAATCATACTCTTCAGGACTTATGAGGTCTTAATTATCTAATATGCTATGAAAATGAACTTACTGAGGCGAGAAGTTAGTCATTGAGATAAGTTTACCAATACATTTTAGAAAGATTTAACGGTGTAGGAGTTAAAAGTGGAACAATTTAATTCAGGACTCTTCCTTTTCAACCAAGAGCTACTATTTCTTGCTTTTGAGAGTGGGCTTCTCAGGGCACATCCCCCTTCACTGTTCATTTAAGTAACACTTAGAGCTGGGGAGGTAGCTTGGGGCAAAGTGCTTGCCTACCATGTGTGAGGCCCTGAGTTTGATCCCCAGCACCACAAAATCCAAAAGAGGATAAGGAAAAAATGCTTAAGTTGGTTTCCTATTACAGCATGATTTCTGATTAAACATATGTGGACTCTCTGTTGCTACCACATTTGGCCTTACTAAATTTTTTTTTTTTTTTTTTTTTTTTTTTTTTTTTTGCTATAGAACAGAGAATTGAGAATGTAGAATAGAACAGAGAATGTGTTTAAATCAGGAAACTCTTTCTTGTGTATTCTCCAAGAAGAATGAGTTACTAAATATTCTTAAAGTCATTTTGGTGAGATTTTAAGATATGGTGGTCTCATGTCTTAGACAGTTGTTCTATGATATATGGTTTCATCCTAAAGACTAACATATTAAAGATGAGGAAAACTCTCTTAAATATTAGAGTCACACCAAAAAAGTCGATAATAATGAGTATAAGATCCTTATTGAAATTCAAACTGAGATATAGTTTAGGAAACCATTTCTTTTGAGTTCATGGTTAGTAATCAGAACTTGGAAGTATATTTTAAATAATTCTGACCCCCTATGTTAAAGCCTTAAAGAATATTACATAGCATTATTTGTGGGAGCTCTTCAGGGATTTCTTCCTTCTGTTTTTTTTTTGGTTATCAAAAAACCTTTATGTTTAGAATACTCAATCTATTTCAAGTCAACCTATGGAAAATAATAAGCAAAGTGTTTTTAAAAATCTAATTTCATTACTTTCAACTTTTCAGGGACATAGATATCAGCTTTCAAATGACTGACCTTTTGATGATTAATTTAATTCACGACAGTTTCATACATATTAAGAGAAAGGATTCATGACTTCGGAGCCTTCCCTTTCATTTTAAATTTACTTCACTAATGTGCTTTCCTCTTGCACACAGTGATAATTGTTTATTTCAAAGTTTTGGTATATAAATGGAAAAATTTTAGAGGAAGTGAATTTTAAAGAATGAAGAATGCAAAAGAATATTACGTTCAATAATCTGTATAAAGTGAGCTATTATAGCATTTATCTTCATGGCTAAATCATTTGTGAGTTATCTTTATCATTTGTAAAGATAGATACTGTAACTCAATAATCCATCATGAAATCTTTAAAAATTTACACTCTCTGCAGAAACACATTGCTCATACTTCACTGATATGAGACAATTTAAGAATGAGTTATTTTATACGTTTATTTGAAAGGTAGATATAGTCTATAAACAGCACTGTTGGAGAAGGTCAAATTGTGATTGATATCCCACCCAAAATATGATTCCGCCAGTCAAAGTGATTTAATTTAAGAAATTCTTTCTTTGCTTAGTAAGCTGATCAGTATTCATTACTATATAATCACAAAGGCAATAGGTTGGGATGAAAATAACCCCTGCCAGCAGTTGTCCTGCAAAAAGAAAAAAAAGACTTCGATTCTTCTGTGCAAAGGAAGATGTCATACTTCAGCGTTACTTTTCAGAAGTCTTCTTCTAATTTTCAACCTTTTTCTAAAACTACTCAGATATTACCAATGCCTCATTCCACATCAATGATAAAATTGTGAGATGATTTGTTTTTGGAAATCTCAACTAGTGATAAACCAAGATGACCTACTTTCATTTTTGCATCAAAAACAAGTGCTAAGGAATAGATCCAATGATTTATTTAACAACCTGTAAAAATGGAGTATTGATAGTTTTCAACTTTCAGGAGGAAGGCCTTAAATATAAATTTCCAAGATAAGGATATCACTGGAGAATTCCAATGAATTTGCACAATGGAAGAAAAGTGTGGTGTCACTGCATTATTTAATTGGACCACTAATGCTGCCATATTTAACCAGAATCACATTAGATCCAGGATAATAGATTTCAAGCATTGATATATTCATTGGAATATGATGAAACTTGAATGTATGTGAAAATTTAAACATTTATACCAAGACATGGTTATCTCAACATGATTTCTGTATTCAGGTTACTGTTATTGTCATTCCTAACTTAAGGTCAGGAAACAAAAGTTTCTGCTATAGGGTGCATTTAATGCAACTCACCCTTATATTAGAGAGTGTAGAGAAAAACAAAATTAAACCATATAATTTTATTTTTATTTATTTATTTTTCATAATCACACAAGAGTTTAATAGATTCAACTATTGCCAAGAATAATCTCAGACAGACATTATGGGATATTGTTATACTATTTTTCTAAATTATTGTTGGTATGGAGCACTGTCAGTATACGGTATTAGTGTATTCATTTAATAAGCCTGTTTCTTTTTTATTTATTTATTTTTTGAAATGAGAGCTTTATAGTTATATATAGTAGTTGGATTCATCCTGACAAACTCATACATGCATGGAAATCAATTTTAGTTCATAGATATTTCAGGTTCCCCCTTTATCCCTCCTTTTTTTCTTTCCTATCCTCCTTCCCCTCTCCCACATTCCTTCCTGTACTAGACTTCCTTTTGTTCATCTTTTTATTTATATTTGATTGGTTCTTTCCACCTATGTATAAAAGTGAAATTCCCTGTGGTATATGTGTGTGTATATATATTATACATAACAGGATTTTTAAAGAAATCTTTTGGCATTGCCTCTGCTTACCCATTCATCCACTCTTCCTCTCAGTCTTCTTTTACATTACTGATCTTCCTTTCATCTTTAAGTTGTTCAATCCTTGCCTCCCCCTTTCCTTTATTTTACTCTAGCTTCTTCATTGAGAGAAAACATTTGACCTTTGAGTTTCTGTTATGGCTTATTTCACTTAGCATGATATTCTCCATTTTTCTCCATTTGCCATAATTTCATTTTTTTTTATGGCTAAGTAAATGCCGTGTGTGTGTGTGTGTGTGTGTGTGTGTGTGTGTGTGTGTGTGTCTATGTCTCATAATTTTTTAATCCATTCATCTTTTGACAGGCACCTGGGTTAATTCCATAATTTAGCTATTGTGAATTGTGCAGCAGTGAACATTGAGGTGGCTGTATTGCTGCAGTATTCTGATTTTAGATCTTTTGTGAAAATATAAAGGAGTGGGATAATTGGGTCATATGGTGGTTCCATTTCTCATTTTTGGAGAATTTTTCATACTGCTTTCCAGAATGGTAGTACTAGTCTGCAGTCCCACCAACAATGTAAAGCGTACATAGGTCCTTCCCCTACAACCTTAACAGAATTTATTATGGTTTGTATTATTGAACATTGCCATTCTGACTGGAGTGAGATGAACTCTTAGTGTAGTTTTGATTTGTATTTCCCCAATTGCAAAATATTGAACATTTTTTCATGTATTCATTGCCCTTTTGTGTTTCTTCTTTTGAGAAGTTTCTGTTTAGTTCTTTTGTCCATTTATTGACTGAGTTATTTGGGTTTTTTTTTTTTGGTGTAAAATTTTTTTGAGTTGTTTGCATATTCTGGATATTAATCCCCTATTGGAGGAATAGCTGGCCAAGATTTTCTCCCATTCTGCAGGCTCTCTCTTCATATGTTTAATCATTTCTTTAACTGTGCAGAAGATTTTTTTTGTTTAACAGCATCTCACTTATTTATTCTTAGTTTCATTTCTCATGCTTTGGGATCTTGTTAAGGAAGTCATTGCCAGCACAGGTATGATGGAATGTTGACCCTATGTTTTCTTCTAGCATTTGAAAGTTTTCTGGTTTAATTCCTAAGTCTTTGATCCATTTCAATTTGAGTTTTGTGCAGGGTGAAAGATAGGGGTCTAGTTTCATTTTTCTACATATAGCTATCCAGTTTTCCCAGCACTGTTTGTTAAAAAGGCTCTCTTTCCTTCAAAATTTATTTTTGGCACCTTTATCAAATATCAGATGGCTGTAGAACCATACTGTTTTATTAAATGTGTATTCTTCTTGAAACTTTAGCAGAGTTTTGCAACTTCCGAAAAGACTAAAGGTGTGAGATTTCAAGCCCTTCTGGTAATCTCACAGGAAGTAGAATAACAGTGTTTCTTGTTGCCAAAGATTTTTCTAATTTACTCCCTAGAGAGTATTTCTGGCTTATCAGAAGTAAAGAACAATCTTAGAAGAAAATAGAGTTCCATTTTGTTTGTGGCATAACTGACAGAATCCTTGGGTTCCAGGTCAACCTTTACCTTTTTGGAGAACATTGGGATAAATGTGTTACTTCAGTCTATTTCCTGAGTAACCAGTAAGATTTCTAGTTTTGATTGGTACTCAGAATCAAGGAAGTCTCTGCAGCTGGTTTGGGCAGTACAAATATTTACTTCTTGCCTTGTGATTCCAAAGATCCAATGGTACTTGAAATAACTATAACAAAAAGGATTACAGATTGGGTCAACTTGGAGACTGAGGAGAATTACAATAAAGAGAACAAGGGTCTTGGTGTAATGGCAATATCTAATCATGAACTGAATATTATCTAATTTGTCAAGGTATAAATTCAGGCCTAAACATCCCTATAGTATCATCGATGATCTGGAGCTTCAGCATATCAAGGATGCAAGTTAAGTGTCTTGATCCAAGTGACACATGCTTTTGTGAGATTGCCACTTTTCCTTCAACCCTATGACATCATGGGGAGTGAAAAATATGCACCAAGTGTGGTTCATTATTCTAGCCCTCCACAGAGATGGCCTTGGAGTATAATGGGTAAATAAAACTCCTCCTAGGGACCAATTCCCATAGGGTAATGCAAACTTAAAAATGCCTGGAAATGGGTGCTCACGGTGACTCGCATGACCCAAGTATACCGAGCTTAAGAAACCTCAGTGCTTTATAACATACTGCGAGCATGCCGGACCCTTGTCACAGATGGAGATATTGTCTTTATTATACTGGATGCTAAACTTACCTTTTGCACTGTAGGACACAGTGTCTCTTTCTTAAAAGGCGATTTGCTATGCAGCTATTCTTGAAAAGAGTTAATGTCTCTGCTGAAAGATGTGTGGGAAAGTGAAAGATCCACGGACAAGCTTCTTCCAACCATTACCAATTTCAGTGTTTGGTAAAGGCAAAAACCAAAGGAAATTTAGTGGAAGGAGTTGAACAATTTTCACTTTGTGACTGGTTTGAGAAACAAAGGCTATGGTGAGCATGATTTTTAAATACTTTGTTATGTACATGTTTGAATATATTAACATTCAAACATTTGAATATATTAACATTCTCCCTTTCCCCCTTTCTCTGATATTTCATACAATACGTATTGGTTGTGATTAACATTATTACTCATTGTTTACGTTACAAATTATCTACAAAAGGAGGATTTTACCTGAACTGGAAAACAAATGAACATTACAGAGATAGGATACAGTAAATTTTGAAAATCTTTGTGCTTTTTTTGGGGGGGGGGATTTGGTGTATATTTATTAGTATAAGAGATGGTTACATTGTTAGTTGGAAGTATGTTTTTGATATTATTATTATTGTTGTTGTTTTGAAGGTTAACTGTGGGCCAAAGATTGTGAACGGACACTGAGTATTCAGAGTAAAATCTATCAGATAGTGCTGCTTATTCTCAGTTACACTTCTGATATTTTAAACTCTCTCTGTAGTACAGCAGCATGAAACCTGGAAATGACTATTCCACTAGCAGAGTGCCAGCTAGGTTCTGTCAATGAGAGGCTCAAGCATGGGGTTTGGAAAGCGGAGGAAGAGAAGCTATTGCTGTCCATGGTAGCTCCGGGCAGGTCTTGGGCATCCTCAGATTTTCAGCATGGGACTTTGCTGTAACTTTTGGATATCCTCCTGAGAATCTCTCTCTTTGGTATCACAGCAGCTGATTCCCTTGGTGGAAATTTTCCTCTGCTTTTGACTTCTATTCATTTGAATTTCCTGATTGATTTTCTCATGATGTTTGTTCCTGCTCTATGCTAATGGTTCTGTAGCATTTCTTCTATTAAATCTTTTCGTACCCAAAAGAGCTGGGATGGCTTTTATTTTTCTGACCAAACCCGGATTTATACAGGAAAATGATTCTTTAGAAATAGACACTGACTTTCTTTGAAGATCAACATTTGAAGGATTAAAGTGAATAATCAATCTGTCCAATATATTTAGAGATAAATGCTTAATTTTTCCCCCTTATCTGTGAGACATGTCCATGGAAGGTCATATAACCTTAAGTAATAGCTGACATTCATTTTAGAATTAACCTCAAATCTGCTTTGGAGTGATTGTTAACTTTTTACAACCTGTGCATCAGTTTTCTAATGGTACGGTTATGAAAAAAGTATAATAATTTATATAAAGTACTTAACAAGTAGTTAAGGGCCCGATAAATACTAGATATTGTAGGAGTATAGGACTTATCATGTCAGATGTAGCATGTTATGTTCTGAAAGATGTGATGGAAAAAATATTGATCTCGGATTTGATCTCCCATTTCCCCTGATTCCACTCTCAGAGTTTTAGTGAACACCAGAGTCGGGGGCAGGGGGACAGTTCTTTATCTGCTGCATCAAATCAATTAAATTTTAATGAGGGCTCAATATGGTCTCTATGGTCTCAGGACTTATTTGACAAAGTGATGGCAGGAACAGTTGTCTATCTTGTCTTGGCCTGTGTCCCAAAATATAACAAGCAGCCTGACACATAGACAACTGTCAGTTAAAATAGGATGAATGGAGGGGAAAAGACAGCATTGAATACTGTTGGGGAGGAGCCACAGAATTCAGTGCACACAAAGACACCTTCCATGCGGCCCTTAACTGCACAAGGGAGGCTGTTACTTAGCCATCGTTTAGGGCAGGCAGAACCCAGAGAAAGGGGATTCATTTAGTTTGGGGGTGATCTGGGAAGATTGCAGCAGAAATGAAAGAAGAAAGTTAGCTGTGAAGGGGAAGTTGGATGTGTCAGGCTGAGAATGTCAGGTGGAGGGAAAATCGAGGAGTGTAATTCTGAAACATGAGGGCTGTTAGGACTTAAGGGGCCGATAAATAATGTCCCTTCTCTCCACTACTGATTTTCAGAGTCAGTTGAGAAATTGGGCAGGGTTCACTCTAAGCATGACAATGAACTCTCTTGTTGGAAAGAAATGGTTAAGTAATTACAGTAAAATGCGATGAGTCCTGTTATCGCACATAATCTCGGGCAGTGATTCTCAACGTATGGACTTTGGATAAGCCTTTTCTGACTCGCCTGTGAGTTTTTAGAACTGCGAATTCACATCTCTCTTCAATCGCAATCAGAATCTTGGCAGATAGACAAGCCCTCCAGGTGATTCCTGTACACCAAAGTTTGTGGAACAGTGCACTAGAGGCCCAATCTCAGGTTCCCGAGTTGAGAAGGCCCACTGAAGGAGGCGATACTGAGACTGGGGAGTGATGGCAGCGCTGGGCTGAGGAGTCGAGGCTGGAGGGTTTCAGGCAAAGCGAACTCCACGTGGGAGTCTGGAGAAGAGCGTGGCCTATTCAAAGGCTTAAATTCTTCCAGCAGGGTTGACGTGTGTGCCTTTTGGGGCACTAGATGTGAAGCCCATTTACAAGGAAGCCAGTCTTGGATTCCATTTAAGGAGGAATGACACGAAGGGCAAAGGGGAGCTACCATGGTCTGGATCTTAAATGTCCCTCACAAGCTCAAGTGTCAAAGGCGTGGTTCCCAGCTGGTGGCGCTGCTGGGAGGTGGGGAAACTTCAGGAGGCGGGGCCTCGTTGGAGGAAGTAAGTCATGGGGCTGTGCCTCTGAAGAGTATATTTCGACCCCAGTGCCTTCTTCATGTGACCTCCCTCTCTCTGCTTCCCAGCAACCCTGAAGTGAGCAGCTCAGCTCTACCACGTACTCCCCACCATGATGCTCTGTCTTGCCATAAACTCAGAGCAGAGCAGCCAGCTGACCAAGGACAGAAACCTCTGAACTGTGAGTCAAAATAAATCTTTTCTTCTTTAAGTGGATTTTTTCCAAGTACTTTTTCACAGTGATGGAAAGCTGACTAACACAGGTGGTGAAGGGACCCAAAAGAAAAATGAGCTTCCTGAAATGTAGTCTGGGTATTAGCAGCATCATAGGGTTTCAGTCTCAGGCCAGGCCAGATGACTGCAAAGGAGGTCCGCAGGAGAACGCCAGATTCTTCGTTCATTTGATCAGTACTCATTCAGCATAAGTATGCCGTGCTTGATGTTCTAGGTGCTTGGAATATCATGAAAAAAATAGGGTTGAGCAACAATAAAAATGCAAAATATGCCAGGTGGTGATAAGTGCTGGTAAGAAAAATTAAACCAGGTAGAGTGCATTATGGAGCATGCCTGTAATCCCAGTGACTTGGGAGGCTGAGACAGGAGGATCAGGAGTTTGAAGCCAGCCTCAGTAATTTAGCGAGGCCCTAAGCAACTTAACAAGACTGTCTCAAAATAAAAAGATTTGGGATTGTAGCCCAGTGGTAAAGTGCCTCAATTAAGATAGGTAAGGAAGATAGAGTAATGGGGTGGTATTACATGAGGGTCCTCCTGGAAGGACTGTTTCTGATAAGGAGATATTTGAGTAGATATTTGAAGAAACTGAGAGGGTGTTTTGTAATTATCAGTTCTTTGCAATTTGGTCTTAAAGTCTCCCTTGAGAGTGACTTTAAGTTCTAGTGCTGACCTAGAAAGAAGTTAGGTCTGAACATGTTGGTGGGATGAGACACAGAGGAGACAGAACAGCAAAGCACATGAAAAAGCAGAAGCATTTGTATTAGAGATCCCAGAGAGGAGGGCCAACAGGAAAAGGTAGGGGAGTTGCTTCAGATGTGCATGCTCAGCTGGTGGGTGGAGAGCAAAAGAGGACCTTGTGGGACCACAGCCTTGACTGGGTGTTGCCCAAGCAGTTTCCCCAGGAGAGGTTTCTAATTGGTGGGTTTTAAAGCAAGCAGGCAGGAATTCCAAGGGTCATGCTGTGAGTGAGAACTGGTCACTGCTGCATGTGTGTGCAGTCCCTGAGAGGTGTGGGGAACAAGAGGGGTGAGTCAAGTAGATTATATCGAGCTGTGTCCTAGGGAGGTGGAGGAGGTGGTCCCAAGGGGCAGTGGTCAAAGGCAGTGTCTGGATTGACCACCTTGAGGAACTTCAGGGGCAGAAATGGAAAATGTCAAGGGTGACTGAGACCTATTTCTGGTATGAAAAGTTCAAACATATTCAAAATAAATGCTGAGGGAACTGAAAATTGTAGGAACTCACTACAGAGGGTCAGCCATATAAAGAGCCATTCAAGTAGGAAAAAACAAAAAATAAAAACAACAACAACAAAAAAAACAATTAGAGAGGTCCCTAGGAGGGAGCAGGGAGCATGTTTGTCTAGAATGGAGTGTGGCCAGGAAGGTGACAGGACGTGAGGCCATGAAGAGCACCGGCCCAGATCACTCAGTGACTTCTGCAGAAATGGCCAGAATTTTGCATTCTTTTCAAAAGAGATTGAAAGACGATGGGGGATTTTGAGCAGAGGGATGACATGGTCTTGGTTTGCGATCAAAGTCATGTAAATGTTAGACTGTTGGGGGACACTGGGAATATTTGGGGGTGCTAGCTGTGCACTGGGAGTCAGGCTTAAAGTCTAGTGCAAGTGAAGAGATGATGGCGGTTTGAACAGGGTGGTTGTGGTCACGGTGGTGAGAAGTGGGCCGATTCTCTAGCCGATCCTCATTATTCACAGATTCCACATTTGTGAATCTGCTTCCTTGCTAAAATTTGTTCATAACCCCAAAGTCAATACTTGAAGCACTCTTTCTTGGTGCTCATTTTCAGACATGCACGTGCACAAAGTGGCAAAAGACGTGTGAATTGTCTGCTGTGCGTGTTCCCAGCTGAGTTCCAACATGATGACACTCTGCCTTCTTGTTTCAGGTCTCATTGAAAATGGTTGTCCTCGTGTGCTGTGGCTTTGCTTTTTCACTGATGATTTTGCTGTCTAAAATGGTCCCAAGCTTAGACCCGAAGTGCTGTCTAGCATTTCTAAGTACAAGGAGGCTGTGATGTGACTTTCAGAGAAAATACATGTGTTATATAAACTGTGTTCAGGTGTGAGTTACAGTGTTGCTGGCCATGAGTTCAATTAATTAATCAACTAGATATTCAATTAGGTGTCTTCAAACAGCAACACACATAAAGCAAGGTATGTATGGTCATGGGCAAAAACACTGTGGCCAAGGCACACCAGGTACAAAAACCTTTATTTTCTCTAGGAGCCATGATTCAGTATTAGCTAATTTGGTGTTTGCAGTGATTTTATAGCGGGTAACTACTGTGAAGAGAGACAGGAAATGCTAGAGGTTTGAAGTGGATTGTGTGAGAAAAGAGAACTTTAAGGTATTTGGCTCAAACGACTGCCAGAATGGAGTTCATACTTGTTAACACTGGAGGAGTAGGTGTAGTGGATGAGAGGAAATCAAATTCAATCTCAGACACTCTAAGTTTGTGATGTCTATTAGACAGCTAAATGGAGACATCCAGTAGTCCTTGACACTTGGATCTCCATGAGAGGGTACTGATCCCACATTCCAACTTTGTCAGTGACTTCCACCATGTGCTCTTTCTTCACTAAGCCCCTGGGTTTTCTCCAGAAGGAGTAAATAACCTGTGAATGGATTGAGAAGGAGGTGGGTGAGGAAAAGAAAAAAATCATACCCCTTGTTGCCCTGGTAGGCCTGAGCTACTGGCATGTTTGCAGTTCTGCTTATGGCTCTGACTGTGATGAAAGCTTGTAGTGACTTTTATTATTCATAACTGACAGAAAGCTGTGGATCTGTCTGAGTTTTCATCACAGGGGTAGAGAAGAATGGGCCCACAGCGTGAGTTTCACGAACTCTAGTAAGTACAGCTATGCCCATGACTTCATCTCTCACATGGTGATGTCTTTCAGGTTTACATCTCCAAACAAGATGCTTCCAGTGATATCCAGACCCATGTATCCACCTGTCTGCTTTTTATTTGTATTTGGGTAGCTCAAGCTTCCTCAAATTCACATGTTCAATATTGAATTCATAGTTCCCTTACCACACTCCACCTACCCCCACCAAAAAATAAATTAAAAAAAAAATAAAAACCTGACTCATTTTCAGTATTCCCTATTTCAGTGAATGGCACTACTCTCCATCCACCTGTGTAAGTCAGATGGTTAGACCCTATTCTTGACATCTCCTCACTCTGATATCACCTCCTCAATTACCACAATGAATCCATTACTGTACCTGTGAGATTTCAACTTCCAGGATCTCTTGAATCTGCGCACTTATGTTCAACTCCAATGCCATGACTTTCTGGGAAGTAGCATAGGACATGGGATGTGAACATGAGTCTGCTAGACCACTTGGGCTTGAATTTCTCTCTTGTTGCTTATCTTTGTGACCTTGGAAAGCCACTCAGCATCTCTGAACCTCATTTTCCTCATCTGTAAAGGTAATTACAGTCTCTGAAATGTAGGATTATTGTGAGGCTAACCTCAGATATAATATGTCTGGCACATGCATTCTTTTAAGTCAGCCACTATTAGATTAAGATGCTATTGTTTCTTACCTGGACTACTGTGATATCCTTAGAGCTGGTCTCCCTGCATCCATTTCTGTCCACCTCCAATCCTGCAACCCTAAGGAGGATTATCATTTTAAACTCCAAATATAATTGTGCCATTTTATTTTCTTAAAAGTTTTCAACTGTTGCAAGGATAAAGACCTAAATCCTTAACATAACCTAACAATCTGTGCTTCATTTGGTGCTTGCCTCTTTCTGGTTGTAGCTTTCTGCACTCAGGCCACGCCAACCTCAGGAGTTTCTCAAGTGGTCCTTGCCATCTTGTCTCCACCACTTCCCATGACTCAGTTGTCATAGTCTCTCTGCTCAGATTGTTAGCTCTGTCTGGAATGTTTGTCCACTGTGTCTAATTAATTCTCTTATCTTTCGCATCTCAGACTGAGAATGCCTAATATTACTCTTTTAGCTAGCTGATGTCCTTTATTACATTAAAAAAAAATAGCTCCTTTCTTTCAGAGTATCTGTGCCTCTTTGTTTTCATATATTTCTAACTCTGTAGGTTCATGTCTGATTCCTGGTAGACTCAATAGGAGCAGAGAGCTTTGTCCAGATTGATTTTTTTTTTTTCAGTTCTTAGCAGATAGTACAGGTTTGCACGTACTAAGCAATACATTTTGTCAAATGAATGTGCATGTAAAACACTGTGCTCCATACACATTGGCCATTAATGTAATTGATACTTACTAAGAAGTATGGGGTGACAAGGTCACTCACCAGAAGAAGGCCAACTGGGGCCTGAAGCAGAAACGCAAACAAGGAAGTGGTAGACTCGTTATTATAACCTAGAAGGTCAAAGTCTAATGACCAGAGTAAAGGACCAGCATAAAAGTTCAAAAGGAAGCCTGGACTTGAAGATGAAGCTAGTAGGACCCTGGTTATGATCCTCTTGGTATCTTAGAGGCCCCGTTTTCAATGTTCTTAAGGAGCAGTGGGTAAAGTGGGGAGCTTATTAGACTGGCTTTGCCTAAGATGGTAAGTAATAAGACATGGGACTCTGTTACTAAATATGTAGTCCTGAAGGAAAAGTCTGATCCTTACAGGATTATTATAGTAAAGTGAAAAGACAGGAAAGACAAGGAGGCCACAGTTTCAGATTACATCCTCCATTCCTTTTGTCATTTTTTCTTTTCAAAAGCACAGTTTGCAGGGGAGAAAATATAAACTACACATCTGAAAGCTATTTTTTTAGTCGCTACTCATCATCTATTTTCTTACTATTGTGGTAGCAAAAATTTTCATCCTGCATAAAGTAATATTTTCCCTCAAATGCGAGTATAATACTATTAGAATAGATAACACAGTCTGTTTGAACTTATTACTTGTAATATTATTGATAAATTTTTGTAGTTTCATAAGAGTAAAGGAAAGTCACAAAATCAACCCAGATACTATTCAGGTTACTTTCACATTTTTTACTCATTCCTTAAAAAAAAAGCCCTTACTGGGCACAATCAATGGACTTTTTGGTTTAAGAAATATGGGCTTGGAACTAATTCTTCCAATTATTTCAGAAAGGTACATTGGCCAGCTTTCTCACTTTGGTGCCTACAATTCAGTTTTTTGTTTGTTAATGGGACTTATCCTGTTTTTCTGTTTAAGCTTCCCCCTCCTAATATGTGATCAACTCTTCTGGTGACTTATAATGAAGATTCTGGCTTTCTACCCACCTAGTGTAGCAGTAGGGATATTTCCGAATGTCTAAAATATTTGGGAAGGCAATAACAGAGAAATTAAGACCAAATGAGCCTAATTTAAAAGCCTCAGGTTCTGCTTAAACAACCTTATATATAAATGAAATGAGGTGTTTATACCCATTCAACATGGCTTAACAAGTAAGCTTATATATTAATAATTTATTTCAAATGGTGGGCCATTATATATAAATATACTCTGAAACTTTATGACTCACACAGTATATTATTCTTTGCATTTTAATTTACCAAATGAATTTATGCTTCCTTCTCTGTCCACAAATAAAAATGGATATGGAAAATCAGGCTCATAGAAAAGTGGAAATGGCAGATACTGTAGCCATGAGGTTGCCATAATATTTCTGTGCATGTACTTCATGTTGGGCTTGAAGTTTCTGGCAATCAGAGAAAAAAAGAAAACGACCTTCATTATTGAACAAAGGAAGTATGTGAGTGTATTAGGAGAGATTGTTACCCCAATTTAAAGTTCTTCAATAAATTTCTCATGTGGGGCTTTATTTTCAGGAGGCTGAATTATTTAATGGACAACATCTTAATTCTTAATGTAGAATTAAGTCATGTAGCATGCAGAATAAAATTCAGTGTCTGGTTTGGTATGTTATGTTGTGTATTATATAGTGGATTTGGTGTCAGAGGTCTTACATTTTTTTCAGGACTGAAGTTCATCTGAGCATTTTTACAAAGCATTGCCAAACAAATTAAGATTATAAATTACTTTTAGAAGCAACTCCCTAATTGAGAAGATGCTGTCTTTATTTTTTAAAAAAGTTTTGTTTTTAATTTACACATGGAATTTGTATATATTTGCCAGGTACACTGTGACTTTTCCATAGATGTATACATTATGAGATGATTAAATCAGTATATTTAGCACTTCAAATATTTATCATTTCTTTGCTAGAACATTTAAAATTCTCTCTAGGTATTTTGAAATATACAATATAATATTGTTAGCCCTAGTTGTCTTAGGGCTTACAGTAGTACACCAGAACTCATTTCTATCTAACTGTATTTTTGTATCCATTGACCAATCTTTGCCCATCCCTCTCTCCCCTCTACTCTTCCCAGATGCTGGTAACCACTATTCTACTCTATACTGCAATGAGATCAGCTTTATCAGGTCATGAAATACTGATCTTTCTGTGTTTGTCTTATTTCACTTAACATAATGTTCTCTAGGTTCATCCATGTTGGTGTGAATGACAGCATTTCCTACATTTCCATGACTGATAGCAGTCAACTGTGTATAAATGCCACATTTTCTTTATCCATTAATCTGTTGATGAATGTTTAGGTTGATTCCATGCCTTGGCTATTATACATAATGCCACAATAAACATGAGGATGCAGACATCTCTGGAATATACTGATTTCATTTTCTTTGAAGATATACACTAGTGGGACTGCTGGACTATATGGACTATCACTTAAGAATTTTTTGAGGAACCTCCATATTGTATTCTATAATGACTACACTAATTTATATTCACACCAAGTATGTATAAGACTTGCTATTTTTCTACATTTATGCCAGTTCTTCTAATCATTTTTTAAATAAAAGACAATATATTTAGTGAGATTTTAAATGTTCAAGTAAAACTACTTGTAGTTTTGAGTTGGATTTCACTGATTAGTGATATTGAGCATTTTTCTTATACCTATCCACTATTTGTATGCCTTCATGTGAGATATCTCTTCTTATGTCTTTCCCATTTAAAATCAGAATTTTTTTCCTGTTATTTGAGAGCCTTATATATTCTGTGTACTAACCCTTTGTTAGATAATAGTTTCCAAATATCTTCTCCCATTCTGTAAGTTGTCTCTTTATTTTGTTGATTATTTTTTTTGCTGTGCAGAAACTTTTTCGTTTGATGTAATCCTACTCATCTATTTTACTTTTGTTGCCTGTGTTTTTGAATTCTTATACAAGAAATCTCTTGCCCACACTAAGGTACAGAACATTTATTTCCTGTTTTTTTCTTCTCCCTAGTAGTTTCGGGTCTGACTTTTATGTTTTCAATCCATTTTGAGTTGATGTCTGTGTGTGGTGAGAGATAGGGGTCTAGTTTCATTCTTCTTTATATTAACATACAATTCCCCAGTACCTTTATTGAAGAGACTATTCTTTCCTCAATGGATGTTCTTGGTGCCCTTGTTGAAAATCAGGGGCAGTAAGTTCATGGATAGATTTCTGTGTTCTTTATTTGGCTATGTTGTCTACTTGCATATTTTAAACCAAAATCTTGTAGCTTTCATTACTGTAGCTTTGTGTTATATTTTGAAATCAGGTAGTGTGATGCCTATAGTTTGATTTTTTTTTTTTTTTTTTTTGCTCATGATTGTTCTATTTGGGATCTTTAGTGGTTCCGTATGAATTTTTGGAGGGTTTTCTGCTTCTGTGAAAAATACCATTAGTAGTTTAATAGGGATTGCATTGAAACTACTGATGACTTTAGATAGTATGGATATTTTAACAATATTAATCCCTCTAATCCATTTAAATGGGATATATATGTGTGTGTGTGTGTGTGTGTGTGTGTGTGTGTGTGTGTGTATGAGGGAGGGAGGGAGGGAGAGAGAGAGAGAGAGAGAGAGAGAACTTCAATTCCTTTCCTCAGTGTTTTATAGTGTTTTGCATAAAGCTCTTTTACATCTTTACTTACATTTATTCTGAGGGTGGTTTTTTTTTTGTTATTAAAAATGGTATTGCTTTCTTTATTTCTTTCTTGGATAATTGGCTATTGATGTATAGAAATACTACTGATTATTGTATGTTGATTTTGTATCCTGAAATTTTACTCAATCCACTTATTAGTTTCAAATTTGTTTTTTTGGTAGTGCCATTAGGACTTTCTAGGGATGCAATCATGTGTCTTCAAACAGTAACAGTTTGGTCTAATGCCTAGGTCCTTTATGCACTCTGAGTTGAGTTTTGTGCAGGGTGAGAGGTAGGGGTTAAATTTTATTCTGCTACATATGAGTAACCAGTTTTCCTAGCACCATTTTTTGAAGAGGCTATCTTTCCTCTAATGTATGTGGCACCTTTGTCTAGTATGAGATAACTGTATTTATGTGGGTGTGTGTCTGTGTCTTCTGTTCCATTAGTCTTCACATTTGTTTTGGTGCCAATACCATGCTGTTTTGTTACTATAGCTCTGTAGTTTAATTTAAGGTCTGGTATTGTGATGCCTCCTGCTTCACTTTTCTCACTAAAGATTGATTTAGCTATTCTGGGCCTCTTATTTTCCAAGAATTTCATGACTATTTTTTCTATTACTGTGAGTAAAGTAATATCATTAGAATTTTAATAGGCATTACATTAAATCTGTATAGCACTTTTGGTAGTATGGCCATTTTGACAATATTAATTTTGCCTATCCAAGAACATGGGAGATCTTTCCATCTTCTAAAGTCTTCTTTAATTTCTTTCTTTAGTGTCCTGTAGTTTTCATTGTAGAGCTCTCTCACCTTTTTTGTTAAATAGATTGATTTTTATTTTTTGGCATACTGGGGATTGAACTCAGTAGCACTCAACCACTGAGCCACATCCCCAGCCATATTTTATATTTTATTGAGACAGGGTCTCACTGAGTTGCTTAGTGCCTCACTGTTGCTGAGACTGACTTTGAACTTGCAATCCTCCTGCCTCAGCCTCCCAAACTGCTGGGATTACAGGCATGATTCTTATTAGAAGAAAATGTAGGCCCAACTTTCAATCATGTTGGCTTAGGAACTGACTTGCTCAGCAATTCTCCTAAGGTGTAATAAGTAAAATCAAGAATCAGTAAGTGTGTTGGTATCAAACTAAAAAGTTTCTTCATAGTAAAGGAAATAATTAAAGACTGTGAAGACAGAGCCTACAGAATGGGAGAAAAATCTTCTCTACCTGCACTTCAGATAGAGCATTAATCTCCAGGATATATAAAGAAATCAAAAAATTTAACAGCAGAAACCCAAAATATCCAGTCAATAAATGGGCAAAGGAATTGAAGAGACACTTCACAGAAGAAATATGAATAATCAACAGGTATATGAGAAAATATTCAATACCTCTAGCAATTAGGGAAATGCAAATTAAAACTACACTGAGATTTCACCTCACTCCAGTCAAAATGAAAATTATCAAGACTACAAGTAACAATAAATGTTGACGAGGATGTTGGGAAAAATGTCCAATCATGCATTGCTGGGTGGGACTGCAAATTGGTGCAATCACCCTGGAAAGTAGTACAAGATTCTTCAAAAAACTAGGAATAGATCCACCATTTGATCAGGTTATACCACTCCTTGGTATGTATCCAAAGGAGTTAAATCAGCATATTACAGTGATGCAGCTACATCAACGTTTATAGCAACTCAACTCACAATAGCTAAGCTATGGAACCAAACTAGGTGCCCTTCAACAGATGAATGGATAAAGAAAATGTGGCATACACAATGGTATATTACTCAGCCATAAAAATGATTGACTTTATGACTTTTGCTGGTAAATGGATGGACCTGGAGAATGTCATGCTAAGTGAAATAAGCCAATCCCCCCAAACCAAAGGTTGTATGTTCTAATATATGGACGCTAACACACAACAAGATGAGAGAGTGGAAGAAGAATAGAAGTTCAGAGGATTAGACAAAGGGGAATGAAGGGAAGGGAGACAGGAATAGGAAAGACGGTGAATGAATCTGACATAAGTTTCCTATGTTCATATATGAATACACTACCAGTGAAACTCCATACAATCACAAGAATGGGGTCCTAACTAGAATGAGTTATACACCATGTATGTATAATATGTCAAATGTACCCTACTGTCATGTATATCTCAAAAGAACAAATAACAAACAAACAAGAACGGTTTGACAAAACCCACCTTGGAGGGAAACCTTATTTGAGGCTCAAGGTTTCAGAGGTTTAGTCCATAGATTGCTGTCTTCACTACTCTGAGTCCAAGGTAAGGTAGTGCCTCCTTGGGGAAAGGGCCCAGGGAAGTAAAGCAGCTCATGCTTTACTCAGCTTATGGTGGGGGCAGGAAGTAGAGGGTGGGGAATGGGCTGCAAGGAGGATGTACCCTTCCAGGGTGTGCTCTCAGTGACTCATCTCCTCTAGCCACACCCCACCTGCCTACTGTTACTACCCAGTCAGCCCATTCAAACTAGGAAGGTCTGATTGGGTTACAGTTCTTACAGTGTAATCATTTCACTTCTGAATATTCCTGTATTAACACAGGCGGTCACTTGGTCAAGTGAATGATCTCTTAATGTGCTGTCGAGTTCAGTTTAGGAGTATTCTGTTGAGGATTTTTGCATCTATGTTCATTAGGGATATTGGCCTGTAATGTTCTCTGTCCCTCTCATTCTTTCTTTTGAGTCCTTGTGTGATTTTGAAATCATGATGATATTGGTCTTGTAGAATATATTGGGAAGAATTCCCTTCTCTTTAATTTTTGGGAACAGTTTGAAAAGGTTTACTATTAGTTTTTCTTTACATGTTTGGTGGAATTAACAGTGAAGTCTTTAGATTCTGGGCTTTTCCCTCACTTGTTACTCCTCTTTTCAGATTTTTTTATTTCTGTATTGTTAAATTTTGGTAGATTGTATGTGTTCAAATATTTATCCATTTCTTCTAGGTTTTCTGGTATTTAGCTTTTTACAACCGTCTAGTATGATCTTTTATATTTCTATAGTATCAGTTGTAATGTCTACTTTTTTTCTCATCTGATTTTATTTATTTGAATCTTAATTTTTAATATTGCAAGAAATTTGTTTTTATCTTTTGGAAAAATGTCTTCATTTTTAATTTTTTGTATTTTTCCTTAGTTTCTAATTTCTTTATTGCTGTTTTGATCTTTAATCTTTCCTTACTAGTTTTGGGTTTAGCTTGTTCATTTTTTTAGTCCCTTGAGGTATAATATTAGGTGGTTTATCTGAGATCTTTCTAATTTTTTGATATTGGTGTTTATTGCCATAAACTTTTCTCTTAAACTTTTCTGCTTTTTACTATTTCTGATAGGTTTAGGTATGTTGTATTTTCATTTTCATTTGCCTTAAGAAACATTTCAATTTCTTTTTAATTTCTTCTTTGACCCATTCATTATGAGGGGTATATTGTTTAATTTTTATGTATTTGTATGTCCTTCTGGTATTGTTTTCTAGTTTTATTTCATTGTGTCAGAGAAGATACTTTGTATAATTTCATTTTTTAAAAAATTTATAGAGTTTTGTTTGTGGCTCAACATATGATTTATTCTGGAAAAAGTCTCATTTGCTGCTAAGAACGTGTATTTTGTAGCTTTGGGTGGGATGTTCTGTAAATGTCTGTTTAGGTTCACTTGGTTTGGATTTTTTTTTTCAATTAGTTTTAATTTTTATTTAAAAAATGTTCACAAGTAACTTGGGAAGTGGTTGACTATTTGTTGAATCTTTAAAGAGATGAATGTGCATGCATTACTTTGTTCTCTGTATTTTTCTAAAATATTAAATATTATATATTAAAATATTTTGTGATAGAAAACAAATTAAAAGGAAAAGTAGAATTCAAAATGTGGCATTCTAAATCCTGTTTTAAGCATAACACTTGAATTGAATGTTCAGTCCTATTCTTGAAGCAGTTGTGAAAAATATATTCCAATATTCATCTTTCTATGTTTTGTTTTTTTTCGTATAACTTCTTAGAAAAGTAGGAATACAGCTTGCCACCTTTCCTTGGAACTTCTGCATTTTTCCTTTTTACTTCCTTCCCTTCCCTTTCCCTTCTCTTCTTCCTTTGTCTCCTTCTCCCTCAATTTCTTCTTTCCTCCCTTGCCTTTTCTTAAGGAATAACAATAATCTCCATGCCTAATATTTCCCTAACATTTCTCACAATTTCTAGGTTCACCAGATAAAATATAAGAAACCCAGTTAAACTTGAATTTCAGATAAGTAATAAAAGTAATATAACTATATTCCACACATTGCATGGTATATATAGTAATAATGGCAAGTATTTTTTATTGGAAATTCAAATTATTGGTTCGGAATGTTTTTTAACTTGGATGTTTCTTTGTTGAAATTCTTTCTGGATATTCTGCATTTCTGGAAGTAGAGTGTTAAAATCTCCTACTCTTGTACTGGATTCTATCTCCTTTACATCTATTATTTGCTTTACAAATTTGGATTCTCCAACATTGGGTACGTATATATTTATAATTGTTGCATCCTCTTGATAAATTGACTCCATTATTATAATAACCTTATCCCTGTTTAGAGTTTACATTTTAAAGTTCATTTTTTAAAAATTTGAGTATAGCTACTCCTGTCTTCTTTTGCTTTCCATTTGTATGGAATATAATTTTCCATTCTTTTACTTTCAGTCTGTGTGTGTCATTACAAGTGAAGTGAATTCCTTGTAGACAGTGATACTGTTTTAAGAACTTGGGAAAGACCTTTTTAATGTACAACTGGAACAATTGCCAGATGAGCTGCACTAGTGCTTTCATTTATTAACATTAATTTCTAAGACTCCTTAAAGGAGAACATTTATTAGGAAATGTTTAGGCTAATTAAGGATACTATGTATTTGAAAATTCAGTCAAGTATATTTTTGGTATTTATTAATTTTAATATTTCAGAGTAACATTTGTGCACTATCTCCCACACAAGTAATCTTGCCAAGCTAATATTTACTGCTTATGATGAGGCGTTATCATGTCTTGCATCTTTCAAATATTTTCATTCATATGCTATCTCCCTGGCTGGTTCTTTGATACACCTGTGTACCCTTTATGTCACATAGCAGAAAAGTACTTTGTCATAAACTAGATAAATTAATTGGTAAATGAATAAATGGTATATTTACCATAAAGATGATATCATTCTTCTTTGTGATGGAAATTATAGACATCTACATGGTTATTTTTGGTGCTGGAGTTCAGGATAGCATGCTTTTCATCTCAGTTTTTTTTCCTGCTCAATTATAAATATTCTCTAGGAGCTAGTTCTTTAGGAGTTTTTCTGTTAATCCTCTTGCATAAGTTAGCTAATAATGAAGGCAGAGATTTACATGAATAAAAACTAACTTGACTTAGGTAAAGCACATTTTTATAGTGCTTATCATAAACTAACAATAGCCATCATTCCTTTTCCCTCCAAGTGTATTTTAATTTCAGTGTATTCTCTTAAATACCTGAGTAGCCTTCCTCATCATAAGGAATTACATTATGGTGGATGAATGTTGGACACCAGCGTCTGTATTCTTTGAAAGCCTGTGCCTCCTCTAGGTATGTCACATTTGTTGCCCCTTCTTTATCTGCTCTCAGTTCTAACCTTGACAAGGTTTCTAAGTCAAACAAATGAGTTTCTTCTCAATTTACAAAGTCGACTGCTTTTTGTTGGATAGTGCAGGTAGTCTGTACTATAGAAAGATCACATTCCACCTCTTATCATGATGAATAAGTGTTAAACAGATGCCTAAACATGGTATATGAGCATTAGTTAAAAGCCATACCCAATAGGTAAATCTACATACATGAAGTGTTTATATCAAGAAATCAGTTTTTTTTTTATATATTCACATATAAAATGTTTAGGAGAGTTGCACAGGGACAAAAGAAAACTATATTCTGAATAGAAAACATAATAAAATTAATTTTCCTTCATCTGTTATAAAGTAATGAATTCTAAAGCGATTTCAAAAATATTTCTAAAACTGCTTTCATTGACTTAACAGATGGTTTGTTATTAAAACATTTTCTCTTAAAGATTCTATGAAGTTAAAAACAATGAACTGACTTTATTAGTGTTTCTTTGTACTTAAATAAATTTTATTTTGAAATTGATCCTATCCTTTTTAAGACCTGAACTGATATGGAACTTTGACACACTTATTTTCCTGATCTCAAGCAGCCTCTCACATATGTTTTTCAAATCAACAGGCTTGTTTGCAAAGGGATGTGTTCCATATATGGGTAATTTGTGGACTCCTATATGTATGCAGGTTTAAAAGGATATAAATCGCATAGCTCCTTTTTAAATTCTTGCCAGGATTCATAGAAATGAAGGATGAAGATTGGAAACGATTTCAGTTATGTCAAGAACTCTCATTAGGTATATACATTAAAAAGTAGAGCAATTTAGTACTTGATAAATGGGCTTTCATTGACAGGTTCCATTATGAGGCAGAAACTTGCAATCTGAACCAGCTAACTCTACATGGGATAGTCCCAGGTTGAGTGCATTGGATTAGGCTGTAATTGCAAGGGTGTTTATTAGTTTGTTTTGTGGTGCTGAGGACTGAACCCAGGGCTTTACCCATATAAGGCAAGAGTTTTGCACTAAGTTTCTTCTCTAGTCCTGTAATTGCAAGTTTTAAACATGCATTGATGCTATGATCTTTTGATAGTAAGATATTAAAGATACAAAATCCTATCAACTGTACTGTCTCCCAGATTACGTAAACAATATTTATGATTAGAAAAAAGGGATTTGCTGTTAAGCTTAGATTAATACCTCATTTCCTGATTATATTTATTACAATTGTCAAAGCTTATTATGAGGCAAGAATTCAAATTTATATATTATATAACGACTGGCCTAAGTCTTAGAGAAAGATCATTTCAGATCACATTTAATATGGCTGCAAGCACTTGCCAATGTTTGTACCATTTTTAAGAAGCAAGATTTTACTGAGATAATTAATTTTATGACCTAAGCTTACCAAAATAAAACCTGAGTAGCATTAAACTTTTTAATTCTTTGCCATTGCTCTTAAGATAACTAAACCATTTGCCAACTTTTGCTTTTTAACTGCACACACTGGATATGAAGCAGCCAACTTTTCCATATATCTTGATAACTTACTCAGAAAAATTTAGAATAGCAGGTATTGTAAAATGCTAAAGGTCACCCAGATTTTAAAATCGAATATCACCTTTCTTAAAAATAACTGTTAATAACTGCTGACTCATAGCCTTACTCATCTATCCTTTCCCTCAGACTTTATTAAAAACAACAACGGGTGAGTCAGGAAGAGGGATTTCAAAAAGTGGTAAATTTCCAGGGTGAAGCATCTTTGGAAAACTCATCATTTAACATACTTGCCATTGTTTTTCATAATAATCCTTTTTGATTAGTCTGCCTTCCTTCCTGTAACCTTGGATTTTGAGGACATTTCACTAAATCATCAAGAGCTTCCTACTTTGTCTTTATAGAAGATTTTGCTTCCATATCTTAGACAAATTTTCCTTAAAACATGAGTTTCTTACCTATTCTATGAGAGAGAAGCCTTCATTTTCATATAATCTATTTTGGCAATTCTATTCAGATTTAAATGAACTATTTTTTTCTCTTTCTATACCATTTTGGCTTTCTTTAGAAGTCTTTTAATGTAATTTGGCTAAATTTAAAAATAATTTGCCTCATTACTCTTTCTCAACTTCTAATTAGATAATAATTATCATTTGAAAAACTAATCAGATTATCTGACTAAAAATAATTTATGTCAATGTGTAGTCCTTCCATTTCTTTTCAGTCTTAAAAAGGGATCAAGTTTTAATCCTTCAGTTTTCAAATTAAAATCGTTATGGTACCTGGTAACTTTTTTCATCAGAATGGGATATCCAAAATTCTATAATTTTTCTACCTAGGACCCAGGAGAAAGAATGATAACCCTCTTTCTCTTAGTAACTTGTGTTGAGAATTTACTTTGTCAAGGTCATCGTATGCAGCATCTGATATTCGTACACATCCAGGTAGATGCTCTGTGTTCTGCTTTTCTTGTGACGTACTTTGGTATTGAACTTGGCATAATTTTCTGGAACTCCCAGAACTGGAAGTGTGCTGGTAGAATGCTCTACCACCCCTCAAGGTTTTTATCTGTGAGAAAATGAGTTTTTTCCTCCCCAATTTTTTATTTTAGGTTGAAAACAATTCACAATAGAAGGGAATTAGAAAACCATCTGTTTTTACAATTTCTCCAGTGTTCTTTCCAAGTTTATATCTTTAACAAGATATGACTGTCATTAGATATAGTTGACCCAAAAGGCTTGAAGTCTGCTTTGTAACATGCTGGCTGCATCCCGTGTAAAAAGAGTCATTTTGATTCTGGTTAGGTTCTGCTTTTTGCATTCTTCTTCTTGCTTCTCTTTCCTTAGATTGATCATCTCTTTTTAGGATGTTGTACCATAACTCCCTCTCTCCATAAACCTTTTGATAAAAGATAGAGGAGAAGGAAGGGCACAGGATGCAGAAAGGCAGGAACATCAACTGAAGTTGGTTCCTAACTGGAAGGGGCTCTGTCAGGAGAACTATCTCCATTCTCAGGTAGGGTCCAAGGAGGAAGAACTACTTATAGTTCTCTTGCATTCACAAGGATCATTAACTTCAACCCCTATGTCTATCTCCAAGATTTCTGGAATTTGCAAAAACTTGCTTAAAATAAATTTGTAAATAGAGATACATGAAATGAGAAGCAAATTACTTATCACTGTTAGCCACAGGGAAAATAAGATGCTGGAGAGCAGGGAATTAGAAGGGAGATGTTTCTGTTACACGTTGGTGTTTCGTTTATCTTATAATCGAAACAGGGAGAAGCTGCTAAATCTTTAGGCATTGAGGGTAGGACTCTATATGTTTAATGCCCTAATAATATAGAGTTCCTATAGTGAGAATCATTAATATCTATCTTTTAAAATATTCTTTATGCTAACTCTGTTTTTAAATGTTTGGTTTTGATAAGGTTCTATTTGATAATTTCAACCTCTTTGCAAAAACTAGTCAGTATAAGATCACAGTGATATGTTATAGAAAATGTAGAAGCCACTGACTATAGACTGTAAGTTATTTTATTTACTAATAAGGTAGAAGTATGAGAGACTTGGAATCATTCATTAAAATTACCATGAGACAAATTCTCTTTTACTTGGAAAAAGGCAATTTACAGTATCATGTGAGAAAATATACAGATAATGCTTGGAAGGTTTTCACTTACAAGTATTCAGAGAGGACAGCAAGAACCCAAATGTTAGCTGAAGGTCTGGGAGGGTAATTTGACATTTTATCTGGGTTTAGTTTACTGGGCAGTCAACTTCTGACATAGTTTAGAGCCAGGGCAGGTAGCTGTGGTCAGGTCAGCTTAGTTTTAAAGGGTGTGGTCTCTGTGGTCCAAAGGCTTGTTTCTGAATCTCCGTGTTGTCTATTATGGACTCGGGAATTTATACAGACTCTTTTTTTCCTCTCGTTTTTATGTACAGTGGGGGTAAGAATGCTAGTATATACTTCATAGGGGTTTTATAAAGATTAAAATCATACAGGCAAAGCACTTAATGTAAGGTCTGAGAGCTCAATGAAGGTTATCTGTACTACCATAAGCTGACTTGGGTTTGCCTTTTATTTAATGGTTGTGTGACTTAGAGCAAGTTTTATAATTTCCCTCTCTTTTAAAAAAATCTGTGATGTTGTCTACTTCTGAGGGGTGTTGTGACAATTAAATGAGATGATGTTTGGGAAGTGTCTCTGTAAGTGAGAAAGAAGTTGGATGTGCTGTGGGCATGACTGCTGATGGTAGGAGAGTAGGTACCACATCACTATTTTCCTGGCTGGCTAGCATACAAGCAAAGGTGCATCAGTTAACAAAAGATGAGGAGGGAGAGTTTGAACCTTATTAAGGTTTGACTATAAGATTAGAATTGAAATTAGCTGATAAAAGTAATTTTTTTTCTGACATTCTCAACTTATCTTAAATATTTAATAATTTTTGCTCCCAAGCATTATATACAAATAGTTATTAAATTTGTGTTAGTAAAGTCTAATTTTAATAATGTAATTGAAACCATATCTTTAGGAATTTATAAGACTTAACTACTGTTAACGAAAACACTTAGAAATGTTATTTACTGAACATAATTCAGAACTTTTCCTTTTATTCTTGGTGCTATTAGATTCATTCAGGCCCTTTTCAACTCTCACCTGGATGATTATGCTAAGTCTCCACATGGCCTTTAATTTAATTCTTCTTGTCCTATGGTCTCTCATCCCCCAGTCCCTCCTCCTTGCTCTTGAGACTCTATTCTAAGACCATATCAGCAAAACTGTTTAGAATTCTTTGGTGATTTCCCATTTGCCTATGGGAAAAAGGCCCCCAATTCTTAGCAAGGCCCTCTGCATCTGACCCTCATCCGAGGGTGGCTCTCTTCAGTCCGCTTCTGCTTTTTTTTTTTTTTTTTTTTTATTGTAAACAAATGGGATACATGTTGTTTCTCTGTTTGTACATGGCGTAAAGGCATACCATTTGTGTAATCATAAATTTACATAGAGTAATGTTACCCAGTTTTATGCTTCTCTGCACTGGCCTCTCTGCTTCATATAATTTTGCCTTTGCCCACAGCCCTCCATCAGAGCACCTGGCTTATTCTGAACTATTGGTGGACACTGTTTCCTCCTTTTTCAGACTAGAAACAATGGGGAGAAGGAATCCTGTCTTTTCCATATTTGTATCTCCAACACTTGGCACATAGTTGGCACATGGATTAAATTACTGTATATACTAGTTAATTTATGATTTTTATGTTTCAAGCCAAATGAAGCCTCTTGGTGCTGTTTCTACATTCACATCCTCTTTTTATGGTGAGTAAATAACCACTTGAAAAACCAAGCCACCAGCTAAATATTTAAAGTGACCACAAATTTCAGTATGTGTGTGCTGGATAAAGCAATGGCTAAGTAGCTTCTCCTTTGTTTCTAGTGACTAAAAGAGGTTAATGCAACTTTTAAGCTACATAATTTATGACTTCAGGTCACAGGTGCAAACCCATAAACTACATGTTTAATTAGTGTGAATTATGTTCGTTCTGGTTAAGGACTGTGCTCCTTTTCCCAAAAGAGAAAGGGGTACATTTGAATGACTAATTTACAAGAAGTCTCGTTTCCATTGTATTGCTTCAAAAGCTTGCATCTAATCAAGTCCCTTTGTTTTTTTTTTTTTTGTTAAAATACTAGCACCTTGTTGTTAATTAGTGATCCAGACTCCCTGGGTCAGAGGGAGGCCAAGCTTGTATAGACCCCGAGACCCACGTGTACCTTTCAGTTTTCACTGGTCTGTGATGGGTAGGGTTATGTGACGTGGTACAAAGGGAACACTCCATGTTTTTATAATGTTCACTTGAGACATTTTAGATTCCGATCTGAAGTATCTGGACATATGAACAATCGTAACAGTTTTCACAGTTATGTTCAGGTGTGGGATTTGGATTACGGCATAATTGAAACATCTTGGGCAGTAGCATCCAGAATAAGCGAGAGCACTGCAAAGACTCAAGTACGTTGGTCTTATTCCTGTGATCAGCACCCCTGAGCCAGAAATTCTCCCAAAGGGAATCCACTGTCCCTGTTGCACTTCAGTGAGGCCTCCGGTGATGTTCTCTCTTACGCAAAGCAAGCGCTTAAGATACATTTGTTCCTTTGCCCTCACCCTTCACCCTTCCATTTATTAGAGATTACGATGTACAAAACGTTTGTCTTACACGTGGTCAACTATGAGCAATGTGGAGTTTATGAAATCCCAGCTGCTTCTGCTAGAAAGGCTGCCTCATCTCGTGGACTGTGTGCTAGTTGAAAATAAAAGCCCTTTCTTCACATCTTGGTTTCTATTTTTGTGCTGCTATTTGACCTTGCATATTATAATTAGACTTGCAACTTGGGCAGAAATGCAGACATTCCTCCCGCTGTATGGAATACGGTGGCAAAAAACCATTTGAATAGTGAGAGGCCCAGAACTCATATTTTCTGCTTAGAAAAGCAGGGAGTATATGTGCTTTCTTTTATTTATAAAGGTTCTTCCTATATTATACATAATATGCTTGGTTTTCCATCTATATTTTCATAGTCATTCCACATATAGATTATTAAATGAGACGTTAGCTATTCTCAGGTGCCTTAAATCCATTTTGAAACAGCTTAGGTATAAATAATAAAACCCAAATCTTTACTGGTTTCTCTAAGGGTGATTTCCCTTCTGATTACCCTGCTGATGGGGTTAAAATGTGTCCTCATTAGATATTTTTGGTTCTATCACCAGCAATGGAGGCTTATTGCTTAACTCATGGACTTGAACATTCATTTAAATGTTCACTCATTCATTCCCTGATGTTGAGACTGCCAACTACATGTTAGTCCTTATTCTCTGTCCTAAAATGGGTCATGTGAAGTCAAAGTGCTTGCCCCTGTCTGAGTAGATTCCTCTAACCACTTTTTTGGATTCATCGAGGATGTTTAACACCCCTTTATATCTCAACTTCATTTTAGCCACACCACTCTTTCTTGCTATAGAGTTTCCAATATTCACATTTGTCTTATCACAAGCAGTGTTATTTCTGCTACCTTTAAATGTTACTTCATGTATGATAAAAGGCACCTAGAAAGTATTACTTCTGTTATTTTTTTTATCTACTTAAATTACTATGAACTTAGTGATTGAAAACAATATCCATTTATTGCCTTAGAGTTCTATAGGTCAAGAACCTGGGTGACTTCAACTGAGTTCTTTGTTCAGGTTATCACATAACCACAATCAGTATTTTGGCTGAATTGAGCTTTTATCTGGAAGCTCTGACAAAGAAGATGTTTTAAAGTTCATTCAGGTTGTAGGCAGAATTCAGTTCTGTGTAGTTGTGGCCCCGATGTCTGATTCCTTATTAGTTATTAGTTGTCAGCTGAAGGCTGCACTCAGCTTTTTAATTTTTTAAAATTCTCACTTTTTAATTTTTCCTTAATGTATAATAATATTACATATTTATGGAATACAGTGTGATAATGTAAACTGATCAAATCTAGGTAGTTAGCATTCCCATGTCCTTATTTTTTCTTTATGTTTGGTGCCTTTGAGCTTCTGTCTTCTAGTTTTTCATAAACATGTGTTACTGTGAAATATAGTTGCCATACTGTGCTGTACAAGACTAGAACTAATCCCTCCTGTCTTTCTGGTTTTGCATTCACTTTCAGCCCTCCTCTCTACGCGCCCCCCATTACCTTCCCAGACTCTAGGAATTAGTTTTACTCTTTTCTACTTTGATGTGTTTTTAGCTTCCACAAAGAGAAAGAATGTGTGTGTTTGTTTTTGTTGGCCTAGCTTATTTCACTTAACACATGTCTTCCAGTTCCATCCATTTTTGCTGCAAATGACAAGATCTTATCCATTATATAGTTGAATAATATTCTAACGTGTATGTGTGTTTGTGTGTGTACTAATAGATATGTCACGTGTTCTTTATCCATTTATCCATTAATGGACACCTAGTTTGATTCAATATCTTGACTGCTGTGAACCCTGTGCAGTACACATGGAAGTGCAAATATCTGCTTGATATGCTGATTGTGTTTCCTCTAGATATATACCCAGGACTGGAATAACTAGATCATATGGTAGGTCTATTTTTAAGAGTCTCTATATTGTTCTTTATAATGGCTGTGCTAATTTGTATTCCCACCAGCAGTGTACAAGAGTTTCTTTAGTCGGCAGTCTCACCAGCATTTATTTTTTGCTTTTTCGATAATAGTCATTGAGACTGGGGTGAAAAGAAATCTCATTGTGCTTTTGATTTCTATTTCCCTGATTGTTAATGATGTTGAACAGTTTTTCATATACTTATTCGGGTCATTATGTGTATCTTCTTTTGAGAAATGGCTATTCAGGTCATTTGTCCATTTTAAAATTGGATCATTCGGTATCTGTTAAAATTTTGAGTTCCTTATATACTCGGGATACGAATCCTCTGTCAGATGAATAGTCGCATATATTTTTTCCCATTCTGTACATTGTCTTTACTGTTATTGTTTCCTTTGCTGTGCAGAAGCTTCTTAGTTTGATATAATCTTGCTTATCTGTTTTTATTGTCTACGCTTTTGGTATCTTATCCAAAATACTTTGCCTATCCAAATGTCTGAAAGTATTCCCCTATACTTTTTTCTAGGAATGTCATGGCTTCAGATGTTACTTTTAGATCTTTGATCCATTTTGAGTTGATTTTTTTGTATGTGGTCAGAGACAGGAGTCAAGTTTCAGTTTTCTGTATACAGATATCTAGTTTTCCCTGCACAAGTCTTTGGAAAAGTTGTCCTTTTTCCAGTGTGTGTTTTGAGAACTTTTGTCAAGAATCAGTTGGATATAAGTGTGTGGGTTCATGTCTGGGATCTCTGTTGGTTCCATTGGTCTGTGTGTCAGTTTTTGTGCCTGTGCCATGCCATCTTGGTTATTTTAGTCCCATATATGTCTTGAGATCAGGTATTGTGATTCCTTCAGCTTTGTTCTTGTTGGTTAAGACTGCACACTGTTTTGAGAGATCTCCCACAAATGCACTCCATCTCATGCACCTCCTACCCCCCATTTTATAGCTAACAAGGTACATTAATAATTTTCTTGCTTAAAATGTTTCTGATTTTTCTCTTCTGAGAAATTCTTAGGAAAATCTGCTTTTAAACATCTCATGTGATGTGATTAGACTCACTCAGATAATCATTCTATTCACAGACCAATGAATTAATAACCTTAACAATACCTACAAAATCCCTTTTGCCAGATAACATAAACTAATCATGTGTATGATATCTCAGATTTTCACATTTTGTCCTGGTGATTAGGACAGAAAATCTTGGGACCATTTTTATGATTCTTCCTACATGATTTCTATTTCCTTTCTATGCATTGTGATATTACTGCCATACATTTTATAATTCTCCAAATATGTTATTAATTTTTATATACCAATTTCAAATTAATTTGCATTTAAGGAAATTTAAAAATGAAAAAAAATCTGTTATGTTTACTCACATACTTACAATTTCTAGTGCCCATATTCTTTTGTATAGATCTGATTTTTAACTTGATGTTATTTTCCTTCTACTCAAAGAACTTTTCTTAATTTTTTTCATGTGTACGTTCACTGGCAACAAATTCACTGGTATTATTTTCCTGAAAAAGTCATTATTTTACCTTTGTTTTTGAAACAGTTTTTTTTTTCTCAACATAGACATCTGGGATGACATTTATTTCAGCACTTTAAATTTGTCATTCCATGGACTTTTGTTGTACTCTGCTTCAGTTGAGAAGTAAATGGATATTTTTATTTTTCCCTCTGTTGTTAATTAATCTGACTTTCCCCTTTAGCTCCCAGGTATTTTTCTCTTCATCACTTCATCCTGGTTTTTAGCAATTGGCTTGCATTAGACCTTGATGTTGTTTTCTTTGTGGTTTTCTTGCTTGAGGTTCATTCAGCTTCTTGGATTGGTGCACTTCAAGTTGTCATCTAATTTAGAAATTTTTCAGTGATTAATTGTTCCATTATTTTTTCCTTCTTCCCTTTCCATTCTCTGTTTCTGGGACTTCAATTCTTGGTTTCTGGATATTATCCCAGAGGTCAGTGGGGACTTCCTGGTGTTTCTCTCTCTCTCTCTCTCTCTTTCTCTCTCTCTTTCTCCTCTCTATCTCTCTTTGCCTCACCGTGCTTCTGTATGGATAGACTCTATTATTCTGTCCTTTATTTGCAATGCCTAATCTACTGTTAAAAATATAAAGTCATTTTTTCTTTATTTCAGAAATTTTGAGATACAGAATTGCCACTTTGGTTCTTTATAAATTTTTATTCCTATATTTTGGTTTTCTATTTATTCACCATGTCCATGTTTTCCTTTAAATCATTCCTAGTATCTTATTTGTTGATTTCAACATTTATTTCATCTTTGGTTTGTTTCTGTATACTATTTTCTTTTGATTATACATCACATTTTCCCACATTCTTAGGGCATCTAGAACTTTTGATTGTATGCTGGATGTTGATGTTAGCCTGTATTTCAAGGTCTTTATTGAGTTTTGTTTTGGTAGTCAGTTACCTTACTGGCTCATAAGTTTTATTCTGTTAAGTTTAGCTTTGGGTACATGTAGAGTAGTCTTTACTTCAGAGTCAAGATAATATGACTTATAATGTGTGGTCTTGCTAGTGTCTCAGCCGAATGCCTAGGAAGTTCAGTATAGCCATTCATTATGGATCATCAGAATCTCAGTATCTCTCAGCATGGTGTGATCTCTGGAAGCTTCATTCAGCTCAGTCACCAATAAGTTTTTTCCTTATTTCATGATGTCTTGTCCTGTATATATGTGGGTTAGACTTGGGCAAAGACTATTGGGTCCTGGGGACATCTTTGCAGATACCTCAAGATCCTTCTCTGCATAATTTTCTTTTTTCTAGTATTCTACTCCTGAAATATCTATGACCTCAGCAATCCTCAACTCTGACCTTTTGTTTCTATCAACGCAGAGAGACCACTTTTTGTTGTTAAAATTACTTCTCTGTGCTGTATTTTAGAGCTCATTTTATGTTTGTCCTTTCTTTCAAAAACTATAGACCTGGTACATCTGTTGTTTAATTTTTTTGAAATGATTGAATCCTAGTTACAATTATTTAAGATGAATGGTAATAAAATCCCCACTTTTCTGTCGTATCTAGAGCTGGAATTAGTCATTTTTAAAATTTAAGGTGTTATAAGAATATGGATTTGATAGGAACCTGATTTAGATACCAATTTCATTTAATAAAGTAATTAAATTCCTATATGTTGTAAGAGATTTTATCTGGAATATATGTTTCCAAATACTTTATCAATTCTGTTGGGGGGACTGCAGCATTCTTAAATTGGGATAGTTCATGCTATGTTCAGTGTTATGTACTTTGCCTCAGAAAGTCATATTTCAAAATCTTGCTCACCACTTATTTTCCCCTTGTGGTTTGATTTTGGAGTTTAGAGTTGGTTTCCTGCTAATATCTTAAAAAATTCTTCATTTTACTGTCCATCATCTTTATCCTTTGGGATCTTTCACTCTTATAATTCTTCCTAATGCTCTTCCAGTTAGTTCATTGCTAATGGCTAAAGTAGACCTAGTTGTTCAGTGACTAATGTGAAGCTAGTTATTTATAAACATTTTTCTACCAATTGTAGGATGTTCACTGACAGTTGTATTATAAATGTATTCCCTATTGTGTTAAGTTTCCAGGTCATTAGTGTGTGAGTGCTATCCACACTAATATTAATGGAGTTTTATGTCTCTTGATAAATTCTTTCAATTGCATAAACTCAGGGTCAACCTTTTAACTATGTCTTTTGCTATCAGAATAATCTTTGTTTCTTCATCATTAAGGTGGATGTGTTAACTGTAGACAGAATATTGCTAGGCTGAAAACACATAACAGTCATGAGACTTTCCCCCTCATTTGAGCAGATCTCTAGTATGCTGTAAATGTGACCCAAGATTTGTATAATGAAGAAATAATGAAGAATGACACTCAGTGTTCTAAATCATTTTTTTTATTAACATAATAATATATTTTGCTGTTCCATAGATTCTAACTTTTGCTTAGTTTTGGTAAAATATCTTCCCTTTTATTTTGCGACTTGTGTAAACACTTCTTCCCCTAGATTTTCTTTTTATCTCCTATCTATGTATACAGTATTGCCTCATTCATTAATTATTTCATGTTATGTTGTATTTATCTACTTTATTGTAAATTTCAGGGCCTGCATTCTATGTATCAAGCACTTTATGCCACCCAGGATTTTAATTTAACACAGTTCAGTCTCATCAAGTCCTTATGGATGTAATGATTATTCAGTTCTTTGACTCTGAAACATTGGCTAGATTGAAGAACATGATTTTCTTTTACTTGCTATTCTTCCCAGAGGGTCTGAACTTCTACAATGTCAGATAGTGTAAATCCTTGGTGATACTTGGTTATTGGTAGGAGTCAAGACAATGTAAAGTGGATAACTATACAGAATGGTCTGTACTTACGGAGGGGATAGGGACAATATTATTCAAGGCTCCCAGAGAAACAGAACCAACAGAATATATAGCTCTATTAAAAGGAGATTTATTATGCTTATTATTACTCATGATTATGGAGGAACAGAAATTCCATGATATGCTGTCTTCAACTGGAGAACCTGAAAATCTGGCAGTATGATTTAGCCCAAGGCTCAAGGCCTGAAAACCAGAGAGGTGATGGGGAAACTCAGTCTAAGGTCAGAGACTTACGGGCATGAAAGAAGAACTATCTCAGCTCAAGAGGAGAGGGAGAATTTGCCCTTTGGTAGACATCTCCTACTACGTCTCAAAGGATTAGAAGATGACCACCCACAGCAGTGAGGTGGATCTTCTTTTCTCTACCAATTCAAATGTTCATCTTTTCTGAAAATATCCTCAAAGACATACCCAGAAAAAGTATTTTACCATGATATGAGCATTCCTTAATGAAGTCAAGTCGATGTATAAAACTAACCATCCCATGGACAAGTAAACAAAGCGTGCTTACTGCTGTGACAAGAGGGTGCGTGGGCTCATGTAAGGAGCACAAATCCTCCTCGCCCCTGCAGTTGACTTAGCCTTCCATGCTCCTCATCCCAGAGCTTCTTCCCTCCTCTTTTAATTCTAGTCTGAACAGTGCAAGTCCTAATGGGAGGGTGGGGCAGAACAGATCAGGAAAGGAAAAATTGGAGAGTGGACATCAAATGAAGGCAGGTGGGAGCAACTCTGAGCGGTAGTCTGGGAAGCTTTCTGGTCACTATGAAGGGGAATTAGAGCTCTTGAAGGGAAGGAAAAGGTCCTTCTTTCTTTTAATCTCTAGCTCTCAAAATCAAAACTCCCTGGAAATACCCAAACCAACAGATTCAAATTATAATAATTCTCACAGACTAGTCAGGTGCATGCTCCTTTTTATGGGATGCTTTTTTCTTTTCAACAACCAGTGTGATTGAGGCTTCCCTATCTTTGCAGCCACTTCCCAAATCAACCTTGTTAGACTGGTATGGATTCCCTGACAACAGGGTTATTTATCGGCTACATAGATTTTCTGTCTCTTGCTCCTCAGGGGGTGTGGTTGTGTTTTATTTCCCCCTTTTTCTTCCTTTGTTTGCTTGCTTATTTCATTCCTTGCTATTTCCCTCAAGAAGAAAAACAAGTAACTCTTTTTTTCCTGTTACTAGCTTACTTTATTTCTCCCTAAACATTTTCGAACATCTTTTTTTCTTCAGCATTTTACCTCTCATATATTTATCCTTGGTGATAGGATACTTAAGCTGCTTGCATGGGAAAATTCATACATACAAAGTTAGCAATTCATTCTTAAGTCATAAAAATAGTCAATCTGTTTTAGAATTCTATTGGAATATACCTCATTTGCCAGAGTTGGTAAAGAACAAATGTGTGCTTATTGTTTGGCATTTCCATTTTTAGGTGTAACACTTGTTTTGTCTAGAGGAATATTAATATGTTGAGGTCACAGAGGCCTCATGCAAAAGGAGAATAATAATCATAATGAGAACTATTATTTAAATAAAATTGGAGTGAAATCAGATGGAAAGGGCAGTTTTATTCCCTGCCCCTACCCTTACTCCTCTGCTAGGTATCTTTCATTATCTCCTCAAAGCACAATAGCTTTGAACAGCTAGAATTTTTATAATTGTTCTTCTTTGGTTTCTTTTATTCATGTGGTTTCCGAACTATAATTGCTTTATAACAATGGTTTCTAAATATGGAAATCCTGGTTTACTTGCTCTGCTGGTCAAAAATGTCCAGTTCACGGATAACTGACTCTTTAGCAGTGGGCAGTGTCCTAGCCTAGCTCCCTCTTACCCCCTGATCTGTGACTTTGGTGGTTAGCCTGGGTCATTGCACAAAATAAGAATTTTCTATTTTGCAAATAAATGAACAACTGTTAATGTTAACAAGTGTGCTGGGAATGTCAATGTAGTGACCTAGGCACTGAGTTTGAGATTGGTGCTTTCCACTAACTTTCATTTTTCTTTATTTTTCTCATAGGAATATACATTCACTGATATGTGAAATTTGTATGACTTTGAATCTTCCTAGGTCCCTCTGAGTGTATTGGAACTTTTTATTTAGAAAATAAAGGAAAAAAATGCTCCAAGATTAGATAATGTTGGAGAAGTTTTCCTTTGAACCTGTTGTTTTGAAAATGACACCATAACGGGGGAGGGAAAATCAGGAGACTGTAGAAGAGACTAGAGTCTTACAGACTTTAGTAACTTATAATATGAGACTTTCACCTTATAGTCAGGCTCTGACTGGGATGTTGGCTAACACAGATCACTTCAATAGTCAGTTGCATTTGTGTGTGTGCATGTATTTGAAAACTGGTGTCTGATTCAGGAGCTCTAAGGATCATGGCTACTAGTCTTGGTCTATTTTGTGTTGCTAAAGGCCATGGATTTATAAAGATACGAGGTCTATTTAGCTCCCAGTCTTACATGTTGAAAGTCTAAGTTTGGATGGCACCATCAACTAGACTTCTGGTGAGACCTTTTGACTGTGGCAGATGGTGTCACATAGCAGGAGTAAAAGTGAAAGTAGTGAGAAGTGTGTGTGGAAGAGATTGCATGGCCAAAGAAGAAGAAGCAAGAGAGAAAAAGGCCAGGCTTACTCTTTTTTTTTTTTTTTTTGGGTACCAGAGATTAAAGCCAGGGTCATGTAACTATTGGGCCACATCCCCAGCCCTTTTTATTTTTTATTTTGAGACAGGGTCTTACTAAGTTCCTTAAGGGCCTTACTAAATTGGTGAGGCTGGCTTTGAACTTTTGATCCTCCTGCCTCAGCCTGCCAAGCTGCTGGGATTACAGTTGTGCACCACTGTGCCCAGCCAGGCTTCCTCTTTTGAAACACTTCACTTTCATGGGAACTCAGCTACTCTTGCAAGACCTAATCCACTCTGACAGACCATTTCTGATCCTTTTCTGAGAGGAAAGGACTCACTCATATCCCACTATGCCTCATTTCCTAAAGATTCTACCACCTTTTAATATGTTTACTTTGGGAACAAACTTCCTACATATGAACCTTTGGAGGACAAATCATATTCAAATCGTGTCTTGTAATAAAAAAGAAAAAAATTCATAAATAACATGTAGGACCATGATAAAGGACCCCTAAATTTTGAGATGAAAATTAATTTCTTTTATTTATTTATTTATTTAGATTCATTGTACACAAATGAGGTACAACTATTGTTTCTTTGGTTGTATACAAAGTAGAGTCGTACCATTTGTGTAATCATACATGTACATAGGGTAATGATGTTTGTCTCATTCTGTTATTTTTCCTTCCCCCCGCCCCCTCCCCATCCCTCTTTTTCCTGTATACAATCCATCCTTCCTCCATTCTTGCCTCCCTCCCTCTCCCCATTATGTATCATTATCCTGATAATAAAAATAGCAAATAATGATATAATCTCTGTACAAAAGGATAATTTTAAAGTCTATTTCTTGGGAGACTAGAACACCCTAACATTCAAGATGCATTCTTGTAACTGGAAAACAATAAAGAGGGTAGTAACAAAAGTCAATTATGGTATAGTATAACTGGATTATATGTAGTCTCAATGAAATATAGAGAATCATTCTGTAATGAAATGTAGAAAAATGGAAATCTTGAAGTATATTTCCATTTTTCCTTTTCATATGCAAGGAGAAGAGTTCTAAGTAAACAGCATGGTGAGTCCTGTTGGCTTCCTTGACAGTTTTATCCATGATGTGGAGATAGGCATACCAGATTATTAAAGCTTACTAGCACCATCCATTAGAAAACTCCACTTTCTCTGATTCAGGACTTACTAAGTGACCCACCTACAGTGATTTTTTTCCCATATACTTTTTTTTATAGAAGGCAAAATGTTCTGGTCAAATAAAAAGGACGATTTGACCCAGTTGGCTGTTATCATTACAACTATTGAGATCCAGCATTACACTAAATTTATTAGTCTTTTGTGACTTTTGGTTATTGTGAATTAGTCTTTGGTTGTACCTGGAGAAAATTTTTTTCTGAACTAGAAAAACTAAGGATGATATCTTGACCAATGGTGAACCTCTAAGGTATGTCACTTATAGATTTTATTCTGAATAGCTGGGAAGTCCCCTTTTCTGATTTGAGAGTACATCCTGGATTTGTCACTAGTCATCTAATAAAATGACACTGATATAATATTATAATAGTAATAATAATAAACAATGATGATAGTGATATCTTTAAATTACCCAAACTTAAAATTGATCAATTCCAGACGTGGTGCCTTATATATATTGTTTTATTTAATCCTCACAGGACATGAATTAGATACAATGGAAGTTACATTTTACAGATGAAGAAGAAGGAAGCTTAGAGAAATTAAGTAACTTGCCTAATGCCACTTAGCTAGGGAGTAGGGGAACTCTTTACCTGCGTATTCACCTAGAAAAAGTTATGTCACCTGAACCAAAAGTCACTTAGGACTTATCATCAATAAATCTGCAGTGCTCGTGACTTTTTCCAACTTTGTGTTAATTTAATCCTCAGGTTGGCTTCCACCTTTGTATTAAAATGGTTTTTGGGAGCTTTAAGAGCTGCAGGTTTCCAGCATTGTCACTTCTAACTAGAAGAGAGAAACTCCTTTGGGATTCTACTAGAATAGTGAACAGCTTTTGGGTATGCTGAGCAAACATGTCTTTCTCTCTGATTGAATCATATGTTCAGATCTGAATAAATTACTATGACCACAGGGATCAACTCAGTCAAGGTTAATCTAGAGGTACAGTTAGCTTTTTGCAATGTTCAAGAATCCCAGTTAGAGGCTGTGAAGACCACCAAGAGTTGTATACCACACACTTATAGATATAAAATCCTGCTTTATGGATTTTATTAGTTAGTATTCTGGCTGAAAGCCTCCCCTTGATAGAATAATGTGATTTTGTGAGCAATTTTATTTATCTAAAGCAGAATAGTATATGGAGTTGGATCTAGTCCTTCCTTCCCTCCTTCCCCAAATTTAGATTCTCCCAGAACCTCAGAGTATGACTTTATTTGTAAGTAGGGTCTTGATAGATGCAATTAGTTAATCTCAGGTAAGGTCATACCAGGTTTGGGTGGGCTCTAAAGCCGATGATTAGTATCCTTAAAAGAAAGCCGGGTGAAATAGACACAGAGTGACACAGAGCGAAGGAGGTCATGTGAACAGATAGATACACAGTGGTGCACAGAATGGAGGAGGCCATGTGAACACAGATCCACAGTGACACACAGAGTAGGCCATGGAAAGGTTTTGACAGAAAGTGCAGTTACGCTTCCACAAGCCAAGGAACACTGGAGGCCACAGGTCTGGAAGAGGCAAGTGAGACCGATAGCCTTCAGAGGGAGCATGGCCCTGCTAACACCCTGACTTCAGACTTCTAACCTTCAAAACTGAAGAATAAGTCTCTTATGTCACATAGTTTGAGTGGTTCTTTTTTACAGTATCTCTAGGAAATTAATACAAATATTATGAATATATATATGTCAGTCAGATGATATAATGGGAGAACATAGTTGACATTTTAAACCATAAAGCACTAATATGTATAATGTTGAAGGTCCTCCAACATTATCAACAGGAAAGAAAAAACAAGCAATATAAAAAAAGTGTGGACAAAAGATATGAATAAGCAATCTATTAGGGAACTTATATGAATGAATTGTTATTGAAATTTATTACTGTTGTTGGTGGGAGTTGGAAGCAATGTGGGTATATATCCTGGAAAAAATAAATGGGTGTTATGAGCTGAATGCTTATTTCCCTCAGATGGATTTGTGGAAATATTAACTCCCAGTGTGAAGGTACCAGCTGGTGAGATTTTAGGTGGAGCCCCCATGAATAGAATTTATAAAACGGACTCTAGAGAGTTCTCTCACTCTCATTTTGCTGTGTGAGAGTATAGGAAGAAGTCAAGAGTCTGCAACATGGAGGGCCCTCACCAGAACCCAGCTGAACTTAGACTTTCAGTCTCCAGAACTTTGAGGAATAAATATTTGCTATTTAAGCCACCCAATCTATAGTACTTTGTTACAGCAGCCCAAAGTGTTGAAGGCAGTAAATAAAATGAGTCACCATGTAGCCATTGTAAGAAATTAGTTAGAAATACACATAACAATGAATGGTTCTTTTTTTTATTATTTATTTTTTTAAATTAAAAATCATAAATTTACATAGGGCAATATTGTTTGATTCATTCTGTTATTTTTTTCCCTTCCCCCACAACTCCCACCCCTCTTTTCCCTCTATACAGTCCTTCCTTCCTCCATTATTACCACCCTCCTTATCCCTAAACCCTAAACCTAACCCTAACCCTAACGCTAACCCCTCCTACACCCCATTATATGTCCTCATCCGCTCATCAGCGAGATCATTCGTCCCTTAGTTTTTTGAGATTGGCTTATCTCACTTAGCATGATATTCTCCAATTTCATCCATTTGCCTGCAAATGCCATAATTTTATCATTCTTCATGGCACAGTAATATTTCATTGTATATATATGCCAGAGTTTCTTTATCCATTCATCAATTGAAGGGCATCTAGGTTGGTTCCACAATCTGGCTATAGTGAATTGAGCAGCTATGAACATTGATGTGGCTGTATCTCTGTAGTATGCTGATTTTAAGTCCTTTGGGTATAGGCCAAGGAGTGGGATAGCTGGGTCAAATGGTGGTTCCATTCCAAGCTTTCTGAGGAATCTCCATACTGCTTTCCAGAGTGGCTACACTAATTTGCAACCCCACCAGCAATGTATGAGTGTACCTTTTCCCCACATCCTTGCCAACACCTATTGTTGCTTGTGTTCTTGATAATCGCCATTCTAATTGGGGTGAGATGAAATCGTAAGGTACTTCTGATTTGCATTTCTCTTATTACTAGAGATGTTGAACATTTTTTCCTATATCTGTTGAATGCTTGTACATCTTCTCTGTGAAGTGTCTCTTCATTTCCTTAGCCCATTTGTTGATTGGATTATTTGTATTCTTGGTGTAGAGTTTTTTGAGTTCTTTATAGATTCTGGAAATTAGCACTCTATCTGAAGTATGAGTGGCAAAGATATTCTCCCACTCTGTAGGCTCTCTCTTCACATTACTGATAGTTTCCTTTGCTGAGAGAAAGCTTTTTACTTTGAATCTATCCCAGTGGTTGATTCTAGCTTTTATTTCTTGTGCTATGGGAGTCCTGTTAAGGAAGTCTGATCCTAAGTCAACAAGTTGAAGGTTTGGACCTACTTTTTCTTCTATAAGATGCAGGGTCTCTGGTCTGATTCCAAGGTCCTTGATCCATTTTGAGTTGAGTTTTGTGCAGGGTGAGAGATAGAGGTTTAATTTCATTCTGTTGCATATGGATTTCCAGTTTTCCCAGCACCATTTGTTGAAGAGGCTATCTTTTCTCCATTGCATATTTTTGGCACCTTTGTCTAGTATGAGAAAATTGTATTTATTTGGGTTTGTGTCCATGTCCTCTATTCTGTACCATTGATCTACCTGTCTATTTTGGTACCAATACCATGCTGTTTTTGTTACTATTGCTTTGTAATAGAGTTGAAGATCTGGTATTGCAATACCCCCTGCTTCACTCTTTCTACTGAGGATTGCTTTAGCTATTCTGGGCTTTTTATTCTTCCAGATGAATTTCATAATTGCTTTCTCTATTTCTGTAAGGTACATCATTGGGATTTTAATTGGAATTGCATTGAATCTGTATAGCACTTTTGGTAGTATAGCCATTTTGACAATATTAATTCTGCCTATCCAAGAACATGGGAGATCTTTCCATCTTCTAAGGTTTTCTTTAATTTCTTTCTTTAGTATTCTGTAGTTCTCATTGTAGAGGTCTTTCACCTCTTTTGTGAGATTGATTCCCAAGTGTTTTATTTTTTTCAATGCTATTGTGAATGGGGTAGTTTTCCTAATTTCTCTTTCTGAAGATTCATCACTTATGTATAAAAATGCATTGGATTTATGAGCATTGATCTTGTAACCTGCTACTTTACTGAATTCAATTATGAGTTCTAAGAGTTTTCTGGTGGAATTTCCAGGTTCCTCTAAATATATAATCATGTCATCAGAGAACAGGGATAGTTTGAGTTCCTCTTTTCCAATTCATATCTCTTTAATTTCTTTGGTTTTTCTAATTGCTCTGGCTAGAGTCTCAAGGATGATGTTGAATAGAAGTGGTGAAAGAGGGCATCCCTGCCTTGTTCCAGTTTTTAGGGGGAATGCTTTCAGTTTTTCACCACTTAGTATGATATTGGCCATGGGCTTAGCGTAGATGGCCTTTACAATGTTAAGGAATGTTCCCACGACCCCAATTTTTTCTAGTGATTTGAGCATGAAGGGATGCTGTATTTTCTCGAATGCTTTTTCTGCATCTATTGAAATAATCATGTGATTCTTAACTTTAAGTCTGTTGATATGGTGAATGACATTTATTGCTTTCTTGACGTTGAACCAACCTTGCATCCCTGGGATGAAATCCACTTGATCATGGTGCACTATCTTTTTAATATATTTTTGGATGCGATTTGCTAAAATTTTGTTGAGAATTTTTGCATTGATGTTCATTAAGAATATTGGTCTGAAATTTACTTTCCTTGATTTGATTCTGTCTGGTTTAGGTATCAGTGTGATATTGGCTTCATAGAATGAGTTTGTGAGGGTTCCCTCCTCTTCTATTTTATGGAATACTTTGAGAAGTATTGGAATGAGCTCTTCTTTAAAGGTTTTGTAGAACTTGGCTGAGAACCCATCTGGTCCCGGACTTTTCTCTGTTGGTAGGCTTTTGATGACCTCTTCTATTTCATTGCTTGAAATTGACTTATTTAAGTTGTGTATGTCCTCCTCGTTCAGTTTAGGTAATTCATATGTCTCTAGAAACTTTTTGATGTCTTCAAGGTTTTCTGTTTTGTTGGAGTATAGATTTTCAAAATAGCTTCTAATTATGTCTGTTGTGATATTTCCTTGTTCATTCTGAATTTCAGTAATTTGAGTTTTCCACCTCTTTCTCTTTGTTAGTGTGGCTAATGGTTTATCAATTTTGTTTATTTTGTCAAAGAACCAACTATTTATTTTGTTAATTTTTCTTTTGTTTCAATTTCGGTGATTTTGCTCTGATTTTAACTATTTCCTGTGTTCTACTACTTTTGGTGTTGGTCTGCTCTTCTTTTTCTAGGTTTTTGAGCTGTAGTGTTAAGTTGTTTATTTGTTGATTTCTACTTCTTTTGTCGAATGCGCCGCATGAAATAAATCTTCCTCTAAGTACTGCTCTCATAGTGTCCCAGAGATTTTGATATGATGTGTCTTTGTCCTCGTTTACTTCTAAGAATTTTTTTATTTCCCTCCTGATGTCTTCTGTTATCCATTCATCATATAAAAGTGTATTATTTAATCTCCAGGTATTGGAGAAGTTTCTGTTTTTTATTCTGTCATTTATTTCTAATTTCAATCCATTATGATCTGATAGAGTACAAGGTAGTATCTCTATCTTCTTGTATTTGCTAACAGTAGCTTTGTGGCATAAAATATGGTCTATTTTAGAGAAGGATCCATGTGCTGCTGAGAAGAAAGTGTATTCGTTCTTTGTTGGATGCTATATTCTATATAAGTCGGTTAAGTCTAAATTGTTGATTGTGTTATTGATATCTATGGTTTCTTTATTCAATTTTTGTTTGGACGATCTATCCAGCGGTGAGAGAGGTGTGTTAAAATTGCCTTGTATTATTGTGTTGTGGTCTATTTGATTTCTGGAATTGAGAAGGATTTGTTTGACGTACTTGGATGAGCCAATGTTCGGGGCATAGATATTTATAATTGTTAAGTCTTGCTGATTTATGCTTCCCTTAAGCAGTATGTAATGTCCTTCTTTATCCCTTCTGACTATCTTTGGCTTGAAGTCTGCATTATCTGAAATGAGGATGGATACTGCAGCTTTTTTCCTGTGTCCGTGAGCATGGTATGTTTTTTCCCATCCTTTCACCTTTAGTCTATGGGTATCTCTTTCTATGAGATGAGTCTCTTGCAGGCAACAAATTGTTGGATTTTTCTTCTTAATCCATTCTGCCAGTGTATGTCTTTTTATTTTTTTAATTTTTGTTGTAAACAAATGGGATACATGTTGTTTCTCTGTTTGTACATGGCGTAAAGGCATACCATTTGTGTAATCATAAATTTACATAGAACAATGTTGTTTGATTCATTCTGTTATTTTTTCCATTCCCCACACCCCTTCCACCCCTCTTTTCCCTCTATACAGTGCTTCCTTCCTCCATACTTGCCCCCCTCCCTAACCCTAACTCTAACCCTAACACTAACCCTTCCCTCCCCCCCATTATATGACATCATCCACTTATTAACTATATCATTCGTCCTTTGGCTTTTTGAGATTGGCTCATCTCACTTAGCATGATATTCTCCAATTTCATCCATTTGCCTGCAAATGCCATAATTTTATCATTCTTTATGGCTGAGTAATATTCCATTGTATATATATACCACAGTTTCTTTATCCACTCATCAATTGAAGGGCATCTAGGTTGGTTCCACAGTCTGGCTATTGTGAATTGAGCAGCTATGAACATTGATGTGGCTGTATCTCTGGAGGATGCTGATTTTAAGTCCTTTGGGAATAGGCCAAGGAGTGGGATAGGTGGGTCAAATGGAGGGTCCATTCCAAGTTTTCTAAGGAATCTCCACACTGCTTTCCTGAGTGGCTGCACTAATTTGCAGCCCCACCAGCAATGTATGAGTGTACCTTTCTCCCCATCCTCGCCAACACCCGTTGTTGCTTGTATTCTTGATAATCGCCATTCTAATTGGGGTGAGATGGAATCTTTGGGTGGTTTTGATTTGCATTTCTCTAATTACTAGAGATGTTGAACATTTTTCCAGATGTTTGTTGATTGCTTGTAGATCTTCTTCTGTGAAGCGTCTATTCATTTCCTTAGCCCATTTGTAGACTGGATTATTTGAATTCTTGGAGTAGAGTTTTTTCAGTTCTTTATAGATTCTGGAGATTAGTGCTCTATCTGAAGTATGATTGGCAAAGATATTCTCCCACTCTGTAGGCTCTTTCTTCGCAATGCTGATAGTTTCCTTTGCTGAGAGAAAGCTTTTTAGTTTGAATCTATCCCAGTTATTGATTCTTGCTTTTATTTCTTGTGCTATGGGAGTCCTGTTAAGGAAGTCTGATCCTAAGCCAACATGTTGAAGATCTGGACCTACTTTTTCTTCTATAAGATGCAGGGTCTCTGCTCTGATTCCGAGGTCCTTAATCCATTTTGAGTTTAGTTTTGTGCATGGTGAGAGATATGGGTTTAGTTTCATTCTGTTGCATATGGATTTCCAATTCTCCCAGCACCATTTGTTGAAGAGGCTATCTTTTCTCCATTGCATATTTTTGGCACCTTTGTCTAGTATGAGAAAATTGTATTTATTTGGGTTTGTGTCCATGTCCTCTATTCTGTACCATTGATCTACCTTTCTATTTTGGTAACAATACCATGCTGTTTTTGTTACTATTGCTTTGTAGTAGAGTTGAAGATCTGGTATTGCAATACCCCTTGTTTCACTCTTCCTGCTAAGGATTGCTTTAGCTATTCTGGGTTTCTTATTCTTCCAGATGAATTTCATAATTGCTTTCTCTATTTCTGTAAGGTAGGTCATTGGGATTTTAATTGGAATTGCACTGAATTTGTATAGCACTTTAGGTAGCATGGCCATTTTGACAAATATTAATTCTTCCTATCCAAGAACATGGAAGATCTTTCCATCTTCTAAGGTGTTCTTTAATTTCTTTCTTTAGTGTTCTGTAGTTCTCATTGTAGAGGTCTTTCACCTCTTTTGTGAGATTGATACCCAAGTATTTTATTTTTTTCGAGGCTATTGTGAATGTGGTAGTTTTCGTAATTTCTCTGTCTGAAGATTCATCACTTATGTATAAAAATGCGTTGGATTTATGGGCATTGATCTTGTAACCTGCTACTTTACTGAATTCACTTATGAGTTCTAAGAGTTTTCTGGTGGAATTTCCAGGTTCCTCTAAATATATAATCATGTCATCAGCGAACAGGGATAGTTTGAGTTCTTCTTTTCCAATTCATATTCCTTTAATTTCTTTGGATTTTCTAATTGCTCTGGCCAGAGTCTCAAGGATGATGTTGAATAGAAGTGGTGAAAGAGGGCATCCCTGCCTTGTTCCAGTTTTTAGGGGGAATGCTTTCAGTTTTTCACCATTTAGAATGATATTAGCCATGGGCTTAGCGTAGATGGCCTTTATAATGTTAAGGAATGTTCCCACTATCCCTATTTTTTCTAGTGTTTTGAGCATGAAGCGGTGCTGTATTTTATCAAATGCTTTTTCTGCATCTATTGAAATAATCATGTGATTCTTGACTTTAAGGCTATTGATATGGTGAATTACGTTTTTTTATTTCCTGATGTTGAACCAACCTTGCATCCCTGGGATGAAACCTACTTGATCATGGTGCACTATCTTTTAAATATATTTTTGGATGCAATTTGCTAAAATTTTGTTGAGAATTTTTGCGTCGATGTTCATTAAGAATATTGGTGTGAAATTTTCTTCCTTGATGAGTCTCTGTCTGGTTTAGGTATCAGTGTGATATTGGCTTCATAGAATGAGTTTGGGAGGGTTCCTTCCTCTTCTATTTTATGGAATACTTTGAGAAGTATTAGAATGAGCTCTTCTTTAAAGGTTTTGTAGAACTCGGCTGAGAACCCATCTGGTCCCGGACTTTTCTTTGTTGGTAGGCTTTTGAAGACTTCCTCTCTTTTAGTACTTGAAATTGGTCTATTTAAATCGTGTATGTCCTCCTCATTCAGTTTAGGCAATTCATATGTCTCTAGAAACCTGTTGATGTCTTCGAAATTTTCTATTTTGTTGGAGTATAGATTTTCAAAATAGCTTCTAATTATGTTTTGTATTTCACTCGAGTCTGTTGTGATATTTCCTTGTTCATTTCGAATTTTAGTGATTTGGGTTTTCTCTCGTCTTCTCTTTGTTAGTGTGGCTAAAGGTTTATCAATGTTGTTTATTTTTTCGAAGAACCAACTATTTATTTTGTCAATTTTTTGTATTGTTTCTTTTGTTTCAATTTCATTGATTTCAGCTCTGAGTTTAACTATTTCCTGTCTTCTACTACTTTTGGTGCTGGTCTGTTCTTCTTTTTCTAGGGCTTTGAGCTGTAGTGTTAGGTTGTTTATTTGTTGAGTTTTACTTCTTTTGTTAAATGTGCTCCATAAAATAAATTTCCCTCTAAGTACTGCTTTCATAGTGTCCCAGAGATTTTGATATTATTATTTGATGTTTCTTTGTTCTCATTTACCTCTAAGAATTTTTTAATTTCCTTCCCAATATCTTCTGTTATCCATTCATCATAAAGTAGCATATTGTTTAATCTCCAGATGTTGGAATAGTTTCTGTGTTTTACTCTTTCATTTATTTCTAACTTCAATCTATTATGATCTGATAGAATACATGGTAGTGTCTCTATCTTCTTGTATTTGCTAACATTAGCTTTGTGGCATAATATATGGTCTATTTTAGAGAAGGATCCATGTGCTGCTGAGAAGAAAGTGTATTCGCTCTTGGTTGGATGGTATATTCTATAAATGTCCGTTAAGTCTAAATTATTGATTGTGTTATTGAGATCTATGGTTTCTTTGTTCAATTTTTGTCTGGAAGATCTGTCCAGTGGTGAGAGAGGCATGTTAAAATCACGTAGTATTATTGTGTTATGGTCTATTTGGTTTCTGAAATTGAGAAGGATTTGTTTGACATACATGGATGAGCCACTGTTTGGGGCATAGATGTTTATGATTGTTATATCTTGCTGATTTATGCTTCCCTTAAGCAGTATGAAATGACCTTCTTTATCCCTTCTGACTAACTTTGGCTTGAAGTCTGCATTATCTGAAATGAGGATGGATACTCCAGCTTTTTTGCTGAGTCCATGTGCATGGTATGCTTTTCCCCATCCTTTCACCTTTAGTCTATGGGTATCTTTTTCTATGAGGTGAGTCTCTTGTAGGCAACATATTGTTGGATCTTTCTTTTTAATCCAGTCTGCCAGTCTATGTCTTTTGATTGATGAATTCAGGCTATTAACATTCTGGGTTTTTATTGAGATATGATTTGGTTTCCCGGTCATATGGTTCATTTTTAAAATTTTATTTATTTATTTGTTTGACACAACTTGTTTCCTCCTTTGTTTGATAACTCCTTTAGGATAATTCCTCCCTTTGCTGATTTGCTTCTTTGTTATTCATCTCTTCCTCATGGAATATTTTGCTGAGAATGTTCTGTAATGCTGGCTTTCTTTTTGTAAATTCTTTTTCTTTCAGGGCTTGACAAATGTTGTTCCAGGCCCTTCTACCTTTTAGGGTCTGGATTGAAAAATCTGCTGATATCTGTATTGGTTTCCCCCTGAATGTAATTTGGTTCTTTTCTTTCACAGCCTTTAAAATTCTGTCTTTATTTTGTATGTTAGGTATTTTCATTATAATGTGCCTTGGTGTGGGTCTGTTGTAATTTTGTGTATTTGGAGTCCTATAAGCCTCTTGAACTTGATTTTCCATTTCATCCTTCAGATTTGGGAAATTTTCTGATATTATTTCATTGAATAAATTGTTCATTCCTTTGGTTTGTTTCTCTAGGCCTTCCTCAATCCCAATAATTCTTAAATTTGGCCTTTTCATGATATCCCATAGTTCTTGTAGATTCTGTTCATGATTTCTTACCATCTTCTGTGTTTGTTCAACTTTGTTTTCAAGGTTAAATATTTTGTCTTCAATGTCTGAGGTTCTGTCTTCCAGGTGTTCTCTCCTACTGGATATGCTTTCTATGGAGTTCTTAATTTGGTTTATTGTTTCCTTCATGTCAAGGATTTCTGTTTGGTTTTTTTTTTCAATATCTCTAACTCTTTATTGAAATGATCTTTTGCTTCCTGTATTTGCTCTTTTAACTGTTGATTAGTGCGATCATTCAATGCTTGCATTTGCTCTTTCATCTCATCATTTGCTTCCCTGATCATTTTAATTATGTACATTCTGAACTCCTTTTCTGTCATTTCTTCTGCCATGCTGTCATTGGGTTTTATTGATGTAACACCTAGATTTGTTTGCAGCATTTTCTTTCCTTGTTTTCTCATATTGTTCAGGTATCAGTGGACCACTGAGATATTGCAGATTTCCTCTGTTGACTTACAATGTCCCTGAAGATTTCTATATCTATCCCCCCTTAGCCTTCAGTAGGCTGAAGTCTTGGAGGAAGTTGATAATGCGGTGCTCCACAAGGAAGCTGCCTCTCTAGGAGTGGTGGCCTTCAGGTGGGGTATATTCCCTGCTAGTGGGCAGAGGTGCCTCCACTTGTTGACCAAAGGTCATCCAAAGGGGACCTAGGCTGCAGGCTGAGGCAAGGCCTGTGTGGGCCTGTGTCTCTGGTTTTACCGTCCTTGTGGGGAAACCTCACCCGGCAGGGAAGACTCACCCGGTGGGGAGGTCTCGCTCGTCAGTTCCCTCCTAGAGGTTCCCCTCAATTTGCAGCTACCGCCTGGGCTGGGCTGCCTTCCTCTGTAAAGTTCCCAGGGGCCCGGCCCTACCTCCTGGGCCTGGGAGCCTCACCCTTCGCAGATGAATCTCCTTAGGCTGCCCCTCCTCAGAGAATCTGCCCGCAGTCCTGGAACCTTTGCTCCGCCCTAAGCGTATCTCTGTGAGGCTCTTCCACCCCTAAGCCTCCTAGATCCTGGGACCCTGCTCTGCACCTAATCACTTGGCTATGCGGCCCCTCCTCTGAGCAGCCACCTGGGGCCCCATACAATCGCTCTGAGTCCCAGAGATCCGCCACACGCCTCTTCCTCCAGACAGCCGCCCAGTATTCCGGTGCGGTCACTAGGAGTCCAAGAAACTCACGGCGTGCCTCCTCCTCCCACCAACCACCCGTAGCCCTGGGCAATCAATCACTCTGAGTCGACGTGACCCTCCCCGTTCCTCCTCCACCTCCAGGTAATCCCCTGGGTGTTCAAGAGCAGTCGCTCTGAGTGGCTCTGAATCCACGTGACCCGCTGCACGCGTCCTCTGGGCAACCGCCCGGAGCTCTGGTGGGGGCACTCGAGACCAAGCGACCCACCACGCTTCTCCTCCAGGCAGCTCCCCTGTGTTCAGGAACTGTCGCTTTAAGTCCAAACAACTCACCAATCACCTCCTCCTCTGACCAGCCGCCTGGAGCTCTAATGCAGTCACTGTGGGTCCAAAGGACCCGCCGTGCTCCTCCTCCTCCTCCTCCTACTCCTCCGGGCAGGCCCTGGTGTTCAGAAGTGGTCTGAGTCCAAACAGCTTGTCGCGCTGCTTCTCCTCTGGCAACCGCCTGTAGCTCTGGTATGGTCACTCCGAATCCAAGTGGCCACGCTTCTCCTCCTCCTCCTCCTCAGGGCAGGCCCCGGTGTTCAGAAGTGGTCTGAGTCCAAACAGTTTGTCGTGCTGCTTCTCCTCTGGCAACCGCCTGTAGCTCTGGTATAGTCACTCCGAATCCAAGCGGCCGCACTCCTCCTCCTCCTCGTACTCAGGGCAGGCCCCGGGGGTCAGAAGCAGTCGCTGTAAGCCCAAACAGCTCACCGCGCCGCTCCTCCTCTGGTAACCGTCTGTAGCTCTGGTGCGGTCACTCCGAATCCAAGTGGCCACGCTCCTCCTCCTCCTCCTCAGGGCAGGCCCTGGTGTTCTGAGTCCACACAGCTCACCTCGCCACTCCTCCCCTGGGTAGCCACCGGAGCCCCAGTGGTTGTTCCGAGTCCCAGCTCTGTGCTGAGCAGCCTCCTCTCCGACGCTCCCAGTTGTCCGAGTTCACTGCTCCAGCAGGGGAAGGGGTGTCTCGTCGGCAGCTCTACTTCACAAAGTTCCCTGCGTTCCGGGACTACTGTCCCATCCGGGACACCTCCCCAACATGAGAGAGTCACCCGGCTGCTTTGAGTTGGTTCCAAGTGTCTCAATATCTCCTCTTTTGAATCCTGAGTCCTGGAGGAACATGAAATGCAGCCACCCTCTAGGCTGCCATCTTGAAACTCAGTCTATGTCTTTTGATTGATGAGTTCAGGCCATTAACATTCAGGGTTATTATTGTGATATGATTTGTATTCCCAGTCATTTGACTCATTTTTGTTTTTTGACATGATTTGGTTTCTCCTTTATTTGGCTATTCCTTTAGGCTAGTTCCTCCCGTTGCTGATTTGCATCGTTGTTTTTCATCTCTTCCTCATGGAATATTTTGCTGAGAATGTTCTGTAATGCTGGCTTTCTTTTTGTAAATTCCTTTAGCTTTTGTTTATCATGGAAGGATCTTATTTCATCGTCAAATCTGAAAGTAAGTTTTGCTGGGTATAAGATTCTTGGTTGGCATCCATTTTCTTTCAGGGCTTGAAAAATGTTGTTCCAGGCCCTTCTAGCTTTTAGTGTCTGGATTGAAAAATCTGCTGATATTCTTATTGGTTTCCCCCCGAATGTAATTTGATTCTTTTCTCTTGGAGCCTTTAAAATTCTGTCTTTATTTTGTATGTTAGGTATTTTCATTATAATGTGCCTTTGTGTGGGTCTGTTGTAATTTTGTATATTTGGAGACCTATAAGCCTCTTGTACTTGGTTTTCCATTTCATCCTTCAGATTTGGGAAATTTTCTGATATTATTTCATTGAATAAATTGTTCATTCCTTTGGTTTGTTTCTCTAGGCCTTCCTCAATCCCAATAATTCTTAAATTTGGCCTTTTCATGATATCCCATAGTTCTTGTAGATTCTGTTCATGATTTCTTACCATCTTCTGTGTTTGTTCAACTTTGTTTTCAAGGTTAAATATTTTGTCTTCAATGTCTGAGGTTCTGTCTTCCAGGTGTTCTCTCCTACTGGATATGCTTTCTATGGAGTTCTTAATTTGGTTTATTGTTTCCTTCATGTCAAGGATTTCTGTTTGGTTTTTTTTTCAATATCTCTAACTCTTTATTGAAATGATCTTTTGCTTCCTGTATTTGCTCTTTTAACTGTTGATTAGTGCGATCATTCAATGCTTGCATTTGCTCTTTCATCTCATCATTTGCTTCCCTGATCATTTTAATTATGTACATTCTGAACTCCTTTTCTGTCATTTCTTCTGCCATGCTGTCATTGGGTTTTATTGATGTAACACCTAGATTTGTTTGCAGCATTTTCTTTCCTTGTTTTCTCATATTGTTCAGGTATCAGTGGACCACTGAGATATTGCAGATTTCCTCTGTTGACTTACAATGTCCCTGAAGATTTCTATATCTATCCCCCCTTAGCCTTCAGTAGGCTGAAGTCTTGGAGGAAGTTGATAATGCGGTGCTCCACAAGGAAGCTGCCTCTCTAGGAGTGGTGGCCTTCAGGTGGGGTATATTCCCTGCTAGTGGGCAGAGGTGCCTCCACTTGTTGACCAAAGGTCATCCAAAGGGGACCTAGGCTGCAGGCTGAGGCAAGGCCTGTGTGGGCCTGTGTCTCTGGTTTTACCGTCCTTGTGGGGAAACCTCACCCGGCAGGGAAGACTCACCCGGTGGGGAGGTCTCGCTCGTCAGTTCCCTCCTAGAGGTTCCCCTCAATTTGCAGCTACCGCCTGGGCTGGGCTGCCTTCCTCTGTAAAGTTCCCAGGGGCCCGGCCCTACCTCCTGGGCCTGGGAGCCTCACCCTTCGCAGATGAATCTCCTTAGGCTGCCCCTCCTCAGAGAATCTGCCCGCAGTCCTGGAACCTTTGCTCCGCCCTAAGCGTATCTCTGTGAGGCTCTTCCACCCCTAAGCCTCCTAGATCCTGGGACCCTGCTCTGCACCTAATCACTTGGCTATGCGGCCCCTCCTCTGAGCAGCCACCTGGGGCCCCATACAATCGCTCTGAGTCCCAGAGATCCGCCACACGCCTCTTCCTCCAGACAGCCGCCCAGTATTCCGGTGCGGTCACTAGGAGTCCAAGAAACTCACGGCGTGCCTCCTCCTCCCACCAACCACCCGTAGCCCTGGGCAATCAATCACTCTGAGTCGACGTGACCCTCCCCGTTCCTCCTCCACCTCCAGGTAATCCCCTGGGTGTTCAAGAGCGGTCGCTCTGAGTGGCTCTGAATCCACGTGACCCGCTGCACGCGTCCTCTGGGCAACCGCCCGGAGCTCTGGTGGGGGCACTCGAGACCAAGCGACCCACCACGCTTCTCCTCCAGGCAGCTCCCCTGTGTTCAGGAACTGTCGCTTTAAGTCCAAACAACTCACCAATCACCTCCTCCTCTGACCAGCCGCCTGGAGCTCTAATGCAGTCACTGTGGGTCCAAAGGACCCGCCGTGCTCCTCCTCCTCCTCCTCCTACTCCTCCGGGCAGGCCCTGGTGTTCATATAGTTTATATAGTATGTTTATATAGTATCTAGGTTTGTTTTGGACATTTTCTTCCCCTGTTTTCTCATATTGGTCAGATGTCAGTGGGACTCTGTGATATTGCAGATTTCCTCTATTGGCTTATAGTGTCCCTGTAGATTTCCAGTGTATCATCCCCCAGCCTTCAGTAGCCTGAAGTCTTGGGGTAACTTCATAATGCAGTGCTTCCAAAGAAAGCTGCCCCTAGTCCGCTACTGGTTCCAGGACTTGGAGCTGGCTCTGTGTGGAAAGGTTCTCACTGGGGGGCCTGCTCTGAGAAGCTAGCCTGGAAAGGCTCTTCCTGCCTGAGGGGGCCAGGCTGCTTGGGGAAGTCCCTGGCTGCCCTGTCCTGGTCCCTGAAGCAACCTGCATGCAGGTACTCGCCGCGCTGGTTCAGGGACTTGGAGCTGGTTCTGTGCAGAAAGGCTCTCACTGGGGGACCTGCTCCGAGAAGCCAGAGAATCTGGCCCTGTGGGAGGAGCCCACCGCCAGAGTGCACAGGGCTGCCTGGGAAGACTGTAGCTGCCCTGCCCTACTCTAATAAGCCGCCCGAATCTGGGCCTGCCACTGGGGCAGAGCTTCACCGGGTGGGGAAGATTCACCCCGTGGCTCTATTTTAATCCGAGTCTCTCAATGCCTCCCCTTCTTGAATCCTGGGTTCTGGAGCGACTGGAGATGAAGTCACCCTCTAGTCCACCATTTTGGATCACCCCCTAAATGGTTCTTTAAAATCTACCTGTGCAATGGGAAGAAACATGATGAAAATATATTATACAAAATCACTTATTCAAAATATCTGCTCATCCAGAAATACTAAAGTGACTGGCCATCTCATGACCTGGACAGGACTTTATGAATCGTTCCACATGATTCAGAACCCACTTTTTATTAGGTTACCATGTCTCTGGATTTCATGTTTTTTTGTTGCCATTCTGACACTGATATTATGTCATATAAATTTCCCTGGTGATAATTTTATCTTAAAGGAGAAATGATTAAAAAGCAAAATAAAATGAAAACCAGAAACTACAAAAATATGTATCTGTCCATTAATCAGAACATGTTTTACAAGGACACAATATAAAGTAGAATATACCAAACAGAATTATCATATGTGAGAATGGTGGTATGGGGGCTCCGGAGGAAATAAATAAAATGGGTGGGATTCTAATAGATCAATGGTAATTTATAATAAAATAAAAAGCAAGGATAACTTAACCTTGTTTACTTAAGGTCTGAAACACAAAGTTTAATTCATAAAAAATAATCACATATTATTAGATTTTTTTTTACCATGGTTTGTTGTTTTTCCCCCAAAGATACAATTTGGAGCTGAAGTCAGCATATTATGAAAGGTAATATATACTTACCTCATTCTTACTTTAACATAACTTTCCTGATTTCCCTTTTTCTCTCTTCTTATTTTCCTTTATTTACTTTTAAATCTTCTTTTATCCTTTCCTGTTAAATTAATATTCTACAGTATTCCATTTTGGTTCTTATTTCTTGCTCAACAAATATTTTCTTGGAATTGGATTCATGTCTATGGCTAAATCTACTTCTATCTTCCACTTTATTGATCTCCAATTTCTTTACATTCTCTAACCCCAGAAGGTCAGATATTAAACTCATCTTCTTTTCTTTTCTCTGTAAACTTGATCTTTTAAACAACATTACCCTAATATCTGAAAATAATTACTTTAGAGTATTCTTGCTCGATTACTCTATATATCATATCCTATTGAACTCAGGTCTTTTTCTTATCTGTATGGAAACAAAGTCATTGAAGCACTTCAGGCACACAAGTGATATAGACAAAATTGCTGTTAAGAATGATTACTCTTCATGTAGTCAGGGGAATTCGTTGAAGACCAAGAGTTGATGAAGTTCAGAAATGAGATTATAGATGTTTGGGTGAAGATGATGGCAATGGAGATGCTAGGAAATAAATTGATTTCACAGATAATTTAGTGATAGGTTAGATAGACCTTGGTGATGGACTTGAGATGAGTGGTGGTAAGGATGAGGAAACAGGAAAGGGTTTCTGTCATAAGCACCTGGGTAAGTTGTAATGCAGTTTTCTAAAGAAAGAACAAGGAAGGAGAAATGATTGCTTTGAGAGAAAGACTGTGTGACTGCTGTTATGGATATGCTATATTAAAGGAACTGTGTCATAAATGTAGAGGTGTTAAAGAAATCAGTTACATAAGTAGTTTCTATTCTCAGAACTGAGATATGGGTTATTGATCCAAATTTGAAAGTGGTTAGAATATTGATGCAATTGATATAACTGGAGGATGGATGAGACCATCTAGGACAAATTAAGTATTGGGTACAGTCCTGAGGAACTCCCATATTTAATGATTGATGGTGGAGAAGGCATACTTAGAGGAATTAGAAAATAAGAAGTCAGAGGAGACATAAGAACTACACTACAACATAAGACTAGGGGAAACAAAAAATAATGCTTCAAGTCTGCAAACATGTTCGAAGTGTCAATAGTGGCTGAAGGGAAACAAGATGAGAGCTTCCATTGGATTCACAACTCATGAACCATTTGGGTAAAACGAGTTGATAAGAATTTGGGCTTCAGACTAAGTAGAAGGTGAGGAAATAGTGACAGTATGTCTAGACAACATTCAGAAAAGTGTGGATAAGAAAGGGAGAAATGAAAAATGGCAGTAGTTGAAAGGTTACATGGGAACCAAGGAGATTTCTGTTGTTGTTCTGTTACAAAGATAAGATGAGTCAAACTATTTAAATATTTGTGAGTAGAATAACCTAGGGACATTTTTATTTTTAAACTCAGAATTGGATTGCTCCTAGGAAATGATTAAAAGCATTAAGAAAGAACCTACAGAATAGGAAAAAGTCTTTAGCAGCAGCTACTCTGCCAGGGGATTAATATCCATAATATATAAAGAACTCAAAAAACTCAATACCAAAAAGAGGAAAACAAATAACCCAATCAATAAAAGCACAAGGGAACTAAATCAAGAGAAGAAATATGGGCAGCTCCCCTGCTGGCTGTTTGCCTAGAGGAGAGGAGAGCGCCTGCCCAGAGGAAAGAGCATCCACCCGCCCCCCCACCCCCAGCCATCCACCCACCCCTCTGGCCACCCACCCAACTGGAGGAGAAGAGAGTGCCCATGCTGTAGTCTCCAATGCTCCCTGGGCCAGCCTCCATCTTGGGACACTGCAGCTGATGCCATAGCCCTCCCCACATGGTAGCCTCCACTGTCAGACAACAGATAGGGCCTGGAGGCAACAACCCACTACAGCAAAGCCCACCACAGTGCTGCATATCTGAACAGGCTACCCAAAGCCACCACACGGTCTGCCCTTGCAGTCCCATCTCTGAAAGCAGTCAGCTGTATCCTAGGTCCCCTCTGCAGCTATCTTGGGTACCTCTGCTGCCACCACTGCCATCTTTAGTTGGGGAAGCTTTCATTGTGGGGCACCAGCTGGAGATTAGAAGCCCAATATCAAGGTACCTATAGGTTATCTGCCAACAGAACTGCCAAGTAGGGATGTGACCGCTTCCATCTAGGGAGAACAACCAGGACCTGGAAGACCACTTTCAAGGCCCTCTAGGCTTGGTTACATCTGAGAATACCTTTCTCTCTTCTCTCCTGCTGACAGTCAACTTGTACTGATTCCTCTTTCACTCTTCTTATGATCTAATACCTCTATATTCTCACCTTCTACCCCATAAACATCACAACCTACACACCCTCCCCTACATCTTTTTGTCCACCATTAGAAACTGTAGACAGTATTGCAAACCTACTGTGTATACTGAAGATAATAATTGAACACACCAATTCTGTTTATTGTGAAAAGATTGTAAATGTCTTAATAGGGGCTAATTGATTTAAAGCTGCATATTGTTTGCATTGAGTGAAGTTAATATTGATTTCCCCCTTAAAGGTTAGGTATTGGAAACCTAAAGGGACATTAAAAATCTATAGGGTAGAAATCTTAATACCTCAGATCAGCACTGTTAGAGGGGAAGAAACAAACAACATGAGAAAACAAGGGAAGAAATCACCCCCAACAAACCAAGATGCCACAATAAAAGAATTCATTGACAGTACAGTAGAAGATAAGTCAGAGAGGGAATTCAGAATGTACATAATTAAAATGATCTGTGAAGTAAAGGATGATATGGAGAGCAAATGCAGGCAACAAAAGATCACTTCAATAAAGAGATAATGAAAAAAAATAGAAATCCTTAAAATGAAGGAAACAATAAACCAAATTAAGAACTCAATAGGAAGCATCATCAACAGACTAGATTGCTTGGAAGACAGAACCTCAGGCAATGAAGACAAAATATATAATCTAGAAAATAAAGTTGACCATACACTGAAGATGGTAAGGAACAATGAACAGAATATCCAAAAAATATGGGATAACAGGAAAATACCAAATTTAAGAATTATTGGGATAGAGGAAGGCACGGAGACACAAACCAAAAGAATGCACATCTTTTCAACTTAATAATATCAGAAAATTTCTCAAACCCGAAGAATGAAATGGAAAATCAAATATAAGAGGCTTATAGGACACAAACGTACAACATTACAACAGACCCACACCTAGGCACATTATACTGAAAATATCTACCATACAAAATAAAGATGTACTCTTAAAGGTCATAAAAGAAAAGTATCAGATTATATATAGGGGAAAACCAATTTGGATCTCAGCAGATTTCTCAACCCAAACCCTCAAAGCTAGGAGGCCTTAGAACAACATATGCTAAGCTCTGAAACATAATGGATGACAACCAAGAGTCTTATATCTAGCAAAATTAAGCTTCAGATTTGATGATGGGATAAAAATCTTCCATGATAAAAGTTAAAAGAATTTACAACTAGAAAGCTTGCAATAGTACCGAGAACCGCTGCTTGCCCCAGGGCTGCTTCAAGCGGCTCCGGTTATGGAGGAAAACTGTGGTTTCTTTGCCTGGCTTGCTCCAAGCAGTTCGGCACGGCTTCTTGCTCTTTTCGCTTACCTAAAACCGCCACTTCTCGCGCTTACGGCCCGACCAGCGGGACAGAAGAACATACACTTCAAAGGTTCATCAGCAGCTTCCCCTTTATTCAAATAACACCCTCAATATATAAGCAGTCTCATGCATAAGCAATTGTAATCAGATATGTCCATCCAATCCTGTTAAAGAACAAGCAATCACTCGCTCGAGCATGCATGTAAAGTATATCTGTCCACGTGCTAGGCAGCTGAACTGATTATAATACAGCCAATTGTAAACACGTTCTGCCTTTCTCCATGCATAATTAGAATGCTGTTTGCTCTCTGCCAGTCGCCATCATTGGATACAAGTGGCGTAACCCTGGGCCCCGGGTTCCGCTCGCCACAACTCCCCTTTCTGTTTATAAAAGGGACCATGCCTGTCTTAGGTTATCCACTGCAGAGCAACATCCTTACCTGTCATTGGACAATGAGGCTCTAGCCCTCATTTCCTGTCTTATGTTGGTATGAGCTCCCCATGAATCTTACCCGTCATTGGCTACCGGTCCAGTATAATAAACCTGACTTGGGTGGATGGGCCAGCATCAATTACGATGAGAGCTTGGCAAATAATGGCTGTTTTTATGCACGGATGTATATGCATTTTGTATATGCACAGGACAGATACAACACACAAGAGACCTCTCCTGGACAAAAACTTAAACCTTTCTTTTCCCCATAGAACAGCAGACTGCAGAAATGTAGCCAAATGTTGTAGAGTTAGGAGGATATAGAATAGAGGAGTTGGTAAGGGGTACAGGATAGGGCCACATCTACTATCCCCCATAGTTCAAGCGAGTTTTCTCCATTAATTTGGAGAGGATTCGCCAGCACCATCAGTGGGAGAAGCCTCCTCATCTTCTTCCTGTTTTTGGATCTCTGTTGAGGCCTTGACCAATCTCTCCGGCCCCCAAATTGGCGATTGTGCGTCCTGTGGGAAAACACAAACAGACCCTCGGGTCCAGATTAATACCGGATCTGGGCCTTTCCATTGTCCTGATAGAATGTCCTTCCAGAGCACTTGAGGTAGATGCTTTTTATTAGGCTCTGAAAGACAGTCAGCAGCCAATCGGCCCTCAGAATCAAGATTTAAAAAATTTAAAATGAACAAGACAACAGACAATTTGTCTTTTTGGGATCTGAATGATGCCCCTATTCCCCCTTTTTGTTTATAAAGCATGTTTTTAAGCATTAAATGGGCACGCTCAACAATGCTTTGTCGAGTAGGATTATAGGGAATTCCTGTGACATGTTGAATATCAAAGGTGGAACAAAATTGTTTAAAGGCCTGGGACGTATATCCAGGACCATTATCTGTTTTAATTTGTTTGGGAACTCCTAGGATGAAGAAAGAGTGTAAACAGTGTGCTATTACATTTTTTGTTTTTTCTCCAGTAAGTGCAGAGGCCATAATAAATCCTGAAAAGGTATCAATAGACACATGAATGAATTGTAGTTTTCCAAATTCTGAATAATGAGTTATATCCATTTGCCAAATATGATTGGGCTGAAGCCCTTTTGGATTTACTCCTAATGAGGGGTTAGGAATAAATGTAACACATTTAGCATAAGACTTGACTATGTCCCGAGCTGTTGCCTTAGTAATTTTATAGCATGTGGGTAGAGTGGAAGCATTTACGTAAAATTTGGAATGAATTTTTTTGCATTTTCAAGTGTATTAAAGATGTGTGGGTCTCTGGTGGCCATGTCTGTTAAATCATTGTGTAAACTTAAAGGACCTGGAAGGCCAGTATGAGTCCGAACATGCCCAATAAAAAAAGGATTTTTTCTTTCCCAAATAAGTTTTTGTAAACTTTGCAAATATTTAGTAATAGTGGAGGTGAGGGAAATCATACCAGTTAATTCTAAATTTTGAACAGCATTAACAACATATTTGCTATTAGAGAATAGGTTAAAAGGTTCATGGTGGGTTTGGAATACTTCTATAGCTACTAATAGTTCCGTTTGTTGTGCAGATAGAGTATTAAACAACAATGTTTCTATAACATTATCTGTAGTAATAGCACCTGTACCATTTTTTGATCCATTAGTAAATATAAGGGTAGCTCCTGCAATAGGTTCTTTTCAGGTGACTTTAGGAAAAATTATAGGATGTTGACTCCAAAATTGGAGAAGAGGATCAGATGGCAAATGATTGTCAAACACAGCAGAAGTACTAGTAAAGACTACAGCCCATGATTTTGAATTATTAATAAGATATTGTATCTGATCAGTAGTATATGGAGTAGAGATAGTTGAGGGATGTGATCCAAAGGTGGAAAGGGATACTTTTAACACCTTAAGGATTAATTCTGATTTCTTTTTTATTATAAATATTGGTGTGGTGAAAGGAGAGGTGGATGGTTTCATGTGTCCGGCCTCTAGTTGTTCGTTAACCAATTGCTGGGCTGCTTCTAATTTGTCTTTTGAGAGGGGTCACTGAGGGACCCAGACAGGTTTAACAGATTTCCATGTTACTTTAATTGCTTCAGTGGCCCCCTAATGAAAATCCAATCCCTTTCTATCTTGTTTTGGGGTAACTAAAATGGGTGAAGTATGTCCTTGACTATTTTTCCCAAGACCTTTTCCCCATATGTTAGTCCTTGGGCTAACATCATTTGATCAGCTTTTGGATTACCATATGGGGTCTTGGATGTGAGATGTAAATCCATCTGTTCCATGATATCTCTCCCCCATAAGTTTACCGGGAGATGTTCAAGGACATAAAGTTGGATGACACCACTATGACCTTCTTTATCCTTCCATTTTAATATGGCTGCACTCTTGTTAGGGTTGGAAGCTATACCCAATCCTCTTAAAGTCTGATCTGCCTGTTGAAGTGGCCAGGCTTTTGGCCGTTCTGTAATTTTGATAATACTTTTGTCAGCTCCAGTATCTAATAAGCCCTCAAAACTTTTGCTTTCTTTCACTAACTTTGTCGTAGGCCTATCTTTTAAACCCCATGTTAACGTGACCATATTTTGGCCAGTAGAACCTAACCCTTTATATCCCCTAATAATATTTTTTGATGGCTATTGATCATAGCAACTGGGTAAGACCAACAATTGTGCTATGTGATCACCCTGAGCTATTATAGCTATACCTCTTGGTGAAGAAGCACGGATTTTTATTTCTCCTGTAAAATCAGGGTCTATAACTCTAGGGACAATATTTAATCCTTTTAAAGCAGAAGAACTCTTCCCTAGATCTAGTCCCACTGTTCTTTTATGTAATGGGCCGATAGCCGAAGTTGGTATTGGCTGTACTCCCATCTCTGGAGTTAATACTGCTCTGGAGGAGGCACAGAGATCTGAACATCTACTTTCTCTTTCAGAAGCTTGACTTGATTGTTCTTTTTTTTTTTTTTTTTACAGTTTTTAATATCTTTTCCCCTTCTCTTAACTGTTTTTGAGATTATGGTTTTTTGGAAGTCAGACAGAAATGAACTAATGTCATAACAACAACAAACAGAAACCAAACAAGGAAAGGTAACACAAATAACTTACACATATTTGTTATGGGACGTCCTTTGCTGTCTCTTGGGACAGCCTTTCAATATATTCTCTCTGTAGGAGAATCTTCAGTTAATATTCCCTCTCTAGGGGAACCTTCTGTTAAAACCTTAAGGCCACTGTTTCCTCAAATAGTGAAACCTTCTCATTAATTACGCTAGTGAAACTGTTTTTTATATACCTGAGCACTGAACCATTTCCCAGTTCGATCCTTGTTTGATCCTAGTCCGGGCCACCAATTACCGAGAACCGCTGCTTGCCCCAGGGCTGCTTCAAGCGGCTCCGGTTACGGAGGAAAACCATGGCTTCTTTGCCCGGCTTGCTCCAAGCGGTTCGGCACGGCTTCTTGCTCTTTTCGCTTACCTAAAACCACCACTTCTCGCGCTTACAGCCTGACCAGTGGGTCAGAAGACACGTACACTTCAAAGGTTCATCAAGCAGCTTCCCTTTTATTCAAATAACACCCTCAATATATAAGCAGTCTCATGCATAAGCAATTGTAATCAGATATGTCCATCCAATCCTGTTAAAGGTCAAGCAATCACTCGCTTGAGCATACATGTAAAGTATATCTGTCCACATGCTAGGCAGCTGAACTGATTATAATACAGCCAATTGTAAACACGTTCTGCCTTTCTCCATGCATAATCAGAATTCCGTTTGCTCTCTGCCAGTTGCCATCATTGGATACACGTGGCATAACCCTGGTTCCACCCGCCACAACTAGAGAACATTCTCAACAAAATATTCCTTGAGGGGTAAATTAAAACCAATAATGAAAGACAGCAAAGGGAGGAACTACACTTAAGGAAAAATCAAAGTAGAAACCAAGTCAAGTTAAAAACCAAAAATAAACCAAAATGACCAGGAATACAAATCATATCTCTAATAACACTGAATGCTAATGGTCTAAACTCATCAATCAAAAGACATAGACTGGCAGATTGGATTAACAAAAAAAAAGACCCAACAATTTGTTGCCTTCAAAAGACCCATCTCACAGGAAAAGACATTCACGGACTAAAAGTGAAAGTATGGGAAAAAACATATCACCCTCATGGTCTGCATGACAGAGCAGAGGTTTCCATCCTCATATCAGATACAGTGGTCTTCAACCCAAAGTTAGAAGAGATAAAGAAGGACATTTCATACTGCTTAAGGGAATCATACATCAACAATACATAACAATCATAAATAGTTATTCCCCAAACAATGGAGCATCTGCATACTTCAGACAAACCTTTCCCCCATTTCAGAAATCAAATAGACTACAACATAATAATACTGGTTGACTTTACCACATATTTCTTGCCATTGGATAGATCTTCCAAACAACAACTAAAGAAACTTTAGAACTCAATAATACAATCAATAAATTAGACTTAACTGACATAAACTGTTATGGGTGATGCTATATGGGTAATGACCAAACAGACTCCATTTTACCCTAAGCCTCCATATCATGTAGGAAATGCTTCTCCCATGGGAACACCCTGCCTCTGTGCCCATCAACAGTTGCTTAGCATGGCATATTTGGCAACACAAAATGGAAATTCTTATATAATGTAAAATTGTTCTCTTTTTGGGTCCTATTTTCTTGGACAATACAACCTGTCAGAGAATGATTGTTCAGATGTTAATAACCATTCTTCAAATTGTACCTGATCAAGGATATTTTGACTCACTTCCCCTTCTGCTTATGATTTTCGATCTCCTGATGTTAGTTTGTAGTTTTGAATCAAAGCAAGAGTCACTTATGATTAATGTATCGAAATGCTTTACTTAGGGAATAAAAAACCCTGCAACCCTATGCTTGGGGCTATCCTTCCAATAGCCATTTGGGGTGTTGTGTGAGATAGTCAGCAGCCCGGCTAATAAAGACTTTCAAATTTAGACTTCTCAGTGGTGATCAGTCTGTTCTTAAGTTGCACCCCACAACAATATAGAATATTCCATCTATCAATAAGCAAATATACTTTTTTCTCAGCAGCACATGGATCCTTCTCTAAAATAAATCATGTTATGCCACAAAGCAACTCTTAGCAAACACAAAAATATAGAGATAACACCCTGTATTCTATCAGATCATAATGGAATGAAATTAGAAATCAGTGATAAAATAAAAATAGAAGCTACTCTAACACCTGGAGACTAAATAATATGCTATTGAATGACACATGGCTAACAGACGACATCAGGGGAGATAAAAAAAATTCTTAGCAGTAAATGAAAACGACGATACAACATATCAAAATCTCTGGGACACTATGAAAGCAGTACTAAGAGGAAAATTCATTGCATGGAGTGCATTCAAGAAAAGAATAAAAAGTTAACAACTAAATGACCTAACATTACATCTCAAAGTCCTAGAAAAAGAAGAACAGAGCAACACCAAAAGTAGTAGAAGACAGGAAATAATTAAAATCAATTAATATTTATAGTAGCTCAATTCATAATAGCTAAACTATGGAACCAACTTAGATGTTCTTCAATAGATGAGTGGATCAAAAAACTGTGGTATCTATACACAATGGAATATTACACAGCCTTAAAGTAGAATAAAATTATGGCATTTGCAGGTAAATGGATGGAGTCAGAAAATATCATGATAAGTGAAATAAGTCAATCCGAAAAAACCAAAGGCCAAATATTTTCTCTGATATGTGAATGCTGATCCATAATGTCGGGGGGTGTAGAGGGAAGGGATGAAAGGAGGAACTTTGGATTTGGCATAGGAGAGTGAGGGGAGGGAAGGGAGCAAAGAAGTGGGACAGATGGTGGAATGAGATTGACATCATTAACCTATGTACTTGTGTGATCGCACAAATGGTATGGACTCTACATCATGTACAACCGGAGAAATGAATAGTTGTGTGCTCCATTTGTTTACAAGGAATCAAAATGCATTCTGCTGTTATGTATAACTAATTAGAACAAATAAAAATTTAAATTAAAGAATATGAACAGCCAACAAATAAATGAAAAAATGTTCAACATCTCTAGCAATTAAGGAAATGCAAATTAAAACTATCTGAGATTTCATTTCACTCCAGAGTGGCAAGTAACAATAAATATTGGTGAGGATGTGGGGAATAGGGTACACATACATTGCTGGTGGGATTGGAAATTAGTGCAACCACTCTGGAAAGCAGTATGGAGATTCTTCCAAACATAAGATATGGAGTAATGGGTTATAACACTCCTCAGTTTATACCCAAAGGACTTAAAATCAGCAAACTACAGTGACACAGCCCCATCAATGTTTATGGCAATACAATCCACAATAACCACATTTTGGAATCAACCCAGATGCCTATCAATAGATGAATAGATGAAGAAATTGTGGTATATATACATAATGGTAAATAATGGCATAAAAAATGAAATAATGGCATTTGCTGCTAAATGGATGAAAAGGGAGAATATTGTGCTAAATGAAATAAACCAGACTCAGAAAATTAAGGATCGTAAGTTTTCTTTCATGTGTGGAAGGAAAGAAGGTGGTGGTGGGGGCATTAAATAGCATAAACACATAGGGAAGATCAGTGGAGTCGAAGGAGAATGAGAGGGAGGGAGAAATGGAATGAATTTAACGAAATCATGTTCTATGTATATATAAATGTACCAAAAGGAACTTAATCTTTATGTATATGTAGAAAGCACCAATCAAAAGTAAATAAATAAGCATAGGAAAACAAAAGAATTTGCTACTTACATGCTTCTTCTGGTCTTTATTTTTCTGCGTCACATGGTAATTATATACGCAGTCAGTAGATTTTGATTTCCTTGAAAGAAGAAATGGTGTCTTTTAAAAAATTTTTTCTTTTAAATTCTCATTGCTTATCACTGAACCAGGCCCAGGTCCATTACATGCAGTCAATAAATATTAATGAATAAAATGAGCCTTGACTCCCAACCAAATCCAATTAGTGATCAGCTGATGACTTTTGCAATAAACTTCTAATTTGAATGAAAACAAATGGGGCACATTGGTCATTATCACATTAAATTAACTGATATCACAGGTCTTAGCTTAACATAAAGTATACTTCTTATGAGGTCCTAGATCCCTCTGAATATGAAAGGACATTTAAATAAGACCAGTGTGGTTCCTCCCTTTATCCTATGAAAAGAAGTGACTTAAAAAAATAACGGTAGGAATTGTAGGTTGGAAAGAAAAGTGTAAGAGAAAGATATTTTTAAAGACCCAAATAAGAATTAAACAATTACAAATAAGTATAAAAGGCAAACAAGAATGGGTTTTAAAAAATGGTATCAGTGGAGAACCAGGCCCAGCTCAGCAATGCTGTAGGAGACTTCTACACTGGGGCGGCAGGCCCAGAGACCCAGCCCCAGCCCAGCGCCACCATGAGACTTCCATTCCAGGGAGGCAGGTCCAGAGACCCAGGCCCAGACAAGGCTGACCCCAGCATGCAGTCTAGTGCCCATGCTGCGGTTGACCATCTGTCAACACGTGGAGGTGCCTCTGCCCATTAGCAGGGATTATACTCCACCTGAACGCCACCATCCCAAGAGGGGCAGAACCTTTCTTGGGTCACTGCATTATCAAGTTCCTCCAAGACATCAGGCTACAGAAGAATAGGAAATTTGAACAGTACTATATAGTTTTATTGTAGATTTTTTTAAATAGTAGTAATGTTATAATTATTCCTATTATACTTAACTATTTTTCCTACTTTTCTTTCATTAATATTTTTCTCATCCTATCTAATTTCCTCTTATCTATTTGTCTCCTTGGAGACTCCTTCTCCCTTTTCACATGCTAACAGCCAATTTCTTTTAATTCCACTTTCACTACTTCTATGACATAGTACCTCTATAGACACACTTCTTATCTCATTAACATTGTATCCTACACCCCTCCCCATTCTCTTTGTCCACCTTTAGAAATTGTGGTCCTTATTCAAACCTATTGGCTAAGCTGTAGATAATAATGGAACTCATAATCTCTGTTTATTAAGACAATATGGGTAATATCTTAAAAAGGGATTATTTGAGTTAAGAATGCATATTGTTTGGATGGTGTGCACTAATATTGATCTCTCACTTCAAGGTGAGGTATTGGAAACCTGCAGGGACACTATAGGTCTATAAAGGGGAAACTGCAATACCTGAGATTTGTGCTCCTAGAGGGGAAGATACATGAACAATATGAGAAAGTGGGAAGAAAGTGTCTCAAACAAACCTAGATGCTACATCAATAAAATCAAATGACAGCATGGGAGAAGAAATGTCTGAAAGGGAGTTCAGAATGTACATAATTAAAATGATCAGAGAAGCAAACATGAGATAAGAGAGCAAATGCAGGCATTGAACGATCACACCAATCAATAGTTAAAATAGCAAAGGATCATTTCAATAAAGAGGTAGAGATTCTGAAAAAGAAAAAAACAAACAAAAATTCTTGAAGGAAACAATAAACCAAATTAAAAAGTCCATAGAAAGCATAACCAATAGAATAGAACACCTGGAAGACAAAACCTCAGATATTGAAGACAAAATATTTAATCTTAAAAACAAAGTTGACCAAACAGAGAAGATGGTAAGAAATAATGAATGGAAACTCCATGAATTATGGGATATCATGAAAAGACCAAATTTAAGAATTATTGGGGCTTTCCAACAGGGCGATCCAAAATGGTGGACTAGAGGGTGACTGCATCTCCTGTTACTCCAGAACCCAGGATTCAAGAAGGGGAGGCATGGAGAGACTCAGACTAAAATAGAGCCACTGGGTGAATCTCCCCCACCAGGTGAAGCTTCACCTGGGCCGCAGGCCCGGATAGGGGCAGCTTATTGGAGCAGGGCAGGGCAGCTAGAGCCTTCCCCAGGTAGCCCTGCTCCCTCCGGCGGTGGGCTCCTCCCACACAGCCAGCTTCCCGGAGCAGGCCCCCCAGCGAGAGCCTTTCTGCACAGAGCCAGCTACAAGCCCTAGAACCAGTAGCGGGCTAGGGGCAGCTTTCCTCAGAAGCACCGCATTATCAAGTTCCTCCAAGACTTCAGGCTACTGAAGGCTGGGAGGTGATACACTGGAAATCTACAGGGACACTATAAGTCAATAGAGGAAATCTGCAATATCTCAGAGTCCCACTGACATCTGACCAATATGAGAAAACAAGGGAAGAAAATGTCCCAAACAAAACTAGATACTGTATCAATAAAACCCAATGACAGCACAGCAGAAGAAATGTCAGAAAGGGAGTTCAGAATGTACATAATTAAAACAATCAGAGAAGCAAACGAGGAGATGAAAGAGAAAATGCAGGCATTGAAGGAGGAGATGAAAGAGCAAATGCAGACATTAAATGATTGCACCAATCAATAGTTAAAAGACCAAATATGGGAAGCAAGGATTATTTCAATAAAGAGTTAGAGATACTGGAAAAAACAAACAAACAAACAAACAGAAATCCTTGAAATGAAGGAAACAATAAACTAAGTTAAAAACTCCATAGAAAGCATAACCTATAGGATAGAACACCTGGAAGACAGAACCTCAGACATTGAAGAAAAAATATTTAATCTTGAAAACAAAGTTGAACAAACAGAAAAGATGGTAAGAAATCATGAACAGAATCTACAGGAATTATGGGATATCATGAAAAGGCCAAATTTAAGAATTATTGGGATTGAGGAAGGCTTAGAGAAACAAACCAAAGGAATAAACAATGTATTCAATGAAATCATATCAGAAAAATTCCCAAATCTGAAGGATGAAATGGAAAACCAAGTACAAGAGGCTTATAGGACTCCAAATATACAAAATTACAACAGACCCACACCAAGGCACATTATAATGAAAATACCTAACATACAAAATAAAGACAGAATTTTAAAGGCTCCAAGAGAAAAGAATCAAATTACATTCGGGGGGAAACCAATAAGAATATCAGCAGATTTTTCAATCCAGACCCTAAAAGCTAGAAGGGCCTGGAACAACATTTTTCAAGCCCTGAAAGAAAATGGATGCCAACCAAGAATCTTATACCCAGCAAAACTTACCTTCAGATTTGACGATGAAATAAAATCCTTCCATGATAAACAAAAGCTAAAGGGATTTACAAAAAGAAAGCCAGCATTACAGAACATTCTCAGCAAAATATTCCATGAGGAAGAGATGAAAAACAACGATGCAAATCAGCAACGGGAGGAACTAGCCTAAAGGAATAGCCAAATAAAGGAGAAACCAAATCATGTCAAAAAACAAAAATGGGCCAAATGACTGGGAATACAAATCATATCGCAATAATAACCCTGAATGTTAATGGCCTGATCTCATTGATCAAAAGACATAGACTGGCAGATTGGATTAAAAAGAAAAATCCAACAATTTGTTGCCTGCAAGAGACTCATCTCATAGAAAGAGATACCCACAGACTAAAGGTGAAAGGATGGGAAAAAACATATCATGCACACGGACACAGCAAAAAAGCTGGAGTATCCATCCTCATTTCAGATAATGTAGACTTCAAGCCAAAGATAGTCAGAAGGGATAAAGAACTACATTACATACTGCTTAAGGGAAGCATAAATCAGCAAGACATAACAATCATAAATATCTATATCGTGAACATTGGCTCATCCATGTACGTCAAACAAATCCTTCTCAATTCCAGAAATCAAACAGACTACAACACAATAATAGTAGGCGATTTTAACACACCTCTCTCACTGCTGGATAGATCGTCCAAACAAAAATTGAATAAAGAAACCATAGATCTCAATAACACAATCAACAATTTAGACTTAACCAACATATATAGAATATACCATCCAACAAAGAACAAATACACTTTCTTCTCAACAGCACATGGATCCTTCTCTAAATCAGACCATATTTTATGCCACAAGAAGCAAGTACAAGAAGATAGAGATACTACCTTGTATTCTATCAGATCATAATGGATGGAAATTAGAAATAAATGACAGAATAAAAAACAGTAACTTCTCCAATACCTGGAGATTAAATAATACACTATTTTATGATGAATGGATAACAGAAGACATCAGGAGGGAAATAAAAAAATTCTTAGAAGTAAACGAGGACAAAGACACATCATATCAAAATCTCTGGGACACTATGAAAGCAATACTTAGAGGAAGATTTATTTCATGGGGCGCATTCAACAAAAGAAGTAGAAATCAACACATAAACAACTTAACACTACAGCTCAAAGCCCTAGAAAAAGAAGAGCAGACCAACACCAAAAGTAGTAGAACACAGGAAATAGTTAAAATCAGAGCCAAAGTCTATGAAATTGAAACAAAAGAAACAATTGGAAAAATTAACAAAATAAATAGTTGGTTCTTTGACAAAATAAACAAAATTGATAAACCCTTAGCCACACTAAGAACGAGAAAGAAGGAGAAAACTCAAATTACTAAAATTCGGAATGAACAAGGAAATATCACAACAGACACGAGTGAAATACAAAACATAATTAGAAGCTATTTTGAAAAATCTATACTCCAACAAATCAGAAAATCTCAAAGACATCAACAGGTTTCTAGAGACATATGAATTACCTAAACTGAACCAGGAGAACATACACAATTTAAATAGATAAATTTCAAGCAATGAAATAGAAGAAGTCATCAAAAGCCTACCAACAAAGAAAAGTCCGGGACCAGATGGGTTCTTAGCCGAGATCTACAAAACCTTTAAAGAAGAGCTCATTCCAATACTCCTCAAAGTATTCCATGAGATAGAAGAGGAGGGAACCCTCCCAAACTCATTCTATGAAGCCAATATCACCCTGATACCTAAACCAGACAGAGATACATCGAGGAAAGAAAATTTCAGACCAATATCCCTCATAAACATACATGCAAAAATTCTTAATAAAATTTTAGCAAATAGCATCCAAAAATATATTTAAAAGATAGTGCACCACGATCAAGTGGGTTTTATCCCAGGGATGCAAGTTGGTTCAACATCCAGAAAAAATAAATGTCATTCACCATATCAACAGGCTTAAAGTTAAGAATCACATGATTATTTCAATAGATGCAGAAAGAGCATTCGAGAAAATACAGCATCCTTTCATGCTCAAAACACTAGAAAAAAATCAGGGTAGTGGGAACCTTCCTTAACATTGTAAAGGCCATCTACGCTAAATCCATGGCCAATATCATACTAAGTGGTGAAAAACTGAAAGCATTCCCCCTAAAAACTGGAACAAGGCAGGGATGCCCTCTTTCACCACTTCTATTCAACATCATCCTTGAGACTCTAGCCAGAGCAATTAGACAAACCAAAGAAATTAAAGGGATACGAATTGGAAAAGAGGAACTTAAACTATCTCTGTTTGCTGATGACATGATTATATATTTAGAGGAACCTGGAAATTCCACCAGAAAACTCTTAGAACTCATAATTGAATTCAGTAAAGTAGCAGGTTACAAGATCAATGCTCATAAATCCAATGCATTTTTATACATAAGTGATGAATCTTCAGAAAGAGAAATTAGGAAAACTACCCCATTCACAATAGCATTGAAAAAAATAAAACACTTGGGAATCAATCTCACAAAAGAGGTTAAAGACCTCTACAATGAGAACTACAGAATACTAAAGAACGAAATTAAAGAAAACCTTAGAAGATGGAAAGATCTTCCATGTTCTTGGATAGGCAGAACTAATATTGTCAAAATGGCCATACTACCAAAAGTGCTATACAGATTCAATGCAATTCCAATTAAAATCCCAATAATGTACCTTACAGAAATAGAGCAAGCAATTATGATATTCATCTGGAAGAATAAAAAGCCCAGAATAGCTAAAGCAATCCTCAGTAGAAAGAGCGAAGCAGGGGGTATTGCAATACCAGATCTTAATGTACTACAAAGCAATAGTAACAAAAACGGCATGGTATTGGTACCAAAATAGACAGGTAGATCAATGGTACAGAATAGAGGACACGCACACAAACCCAAATAAATACAATTTTCTCATACTAGACAAAGGTGCCAAAAATATGCAATGGAGAAAAGATAGCCTCTTCAACAAATGGTGCTGGGAAAACTGGAAATCCATATGCAACAGAATGAAATTAAACCCCTATCTCTCACCCTGCACAAAACTTAACTCAAAATGGATCAAGGACCTTGGAATCAGACCAGAGACCCTGCATCTTATAGAAGAAAAAGTAGGTCCAAACCTTCAACTTGTTGGCTTAGGATCAGACTTCCTTAACAGGACTCACATAGCCGAAGAAATAAAAGCCAGAATCAACCACTGGGATAGATTCAAACTAAAAATCTTTCTCTCAGCAAAGGAAACTATCAGTAATGTGAAGAGAGAGCCTACAGAGTGGGAGAATATCTTTGCCACTCATACTTCAGATAGAGTGCTAATTTCCAGAATCTATAAAGAACACAAAAAACTCTACACCAAGAATACAAATAATCTAATCAACAAATGGGCTAAGGCAATGAACAGACACTTCACAGAGAAGATGTACAAGCAATCAACAGATACAGGAAAAAATGTTCAACATCTCTAGTAATAAGAGAATTGCAAATGAAAACTACCCTAAGATTCCATCTCACCCCAATTAGAATGGCGATTATCAAGAACAGAAGCAACAATCGGTGTTGGCGAGGATGTGGGGAAAAAGGTACACTCATACATTGCTGGTGGGGTTGCAAATTAGTGCAGCCACTCTGGAAAGCAGTATGGAGATTCCTCAGAAAGCTTGGAATGGAACCACCGTTTGACCCAGCTATCCCACTCCTTGGCCTATACCCAAAGGACTTAAAATCAGCATACTCCAGAGATACAGCCACATCAATGTTCATAGCTGCTCAATTCAGTATAGCCAGATTGTGGAACCAACCTAGATGCCCTTCAGTTGATGAATGGATAAAGAAACTGTGGCATACATGTACAATGGAATATTACTGTGCCATGAAGAATGATAAAATTATGGCATTTGCAGGCAAATGGATGAAATTGGAGAATATCATGCTAAGTGAGATAAGCCAATCTCAAAAAACTAAAGGACAAATGATCTCGCTGATAAGCGGATGAGGACATATAATGGGGGTAGGATGGGTTAGCATTAGTGTTAGGGTTAGGTTTAGGGCTAGGGATAAGGAGGGTGGTAAGAATGGAGGAAGGAAGGATTGTATAGAGGGAAAAGAGGGGTGGGAGGGGTGGGGGGAAGGGCAAAAATATAACAAAATGAATCAAACAACATTGCCCTATGTAAATTTATGATTACACAAATGGTATGCCTTGACTCCATGTACAAATAGAGAAACAACATGTATCCCATTTGTTTACAATAAAAAAAAAAAGAACTTTGGGATTGAGGAAGGCACAGAGAAACAAACCAAAGGAATGAACAATTTATTCAATGAAATAATATCAGAAAATTTCCCAAATCTGAAGAATGAAATGGAAAATCAAAGACAAGAGCCTTACAGGACACCAAATGTAGAAAATTAAAGTCAACCTACACCAATGTGCATTATAATGAAAATGACTAACATACAAAACAAAGATAGAATTTTAAAAGCTGTGAGAGAAAAAAAAATCAAATTACATTCAGGGGGAAACCAATATGGATATCAGTAGATTTCTCAACCCAGACCCTAAAAGCTAGAAGGGCCTGGAACAACATTTGTCAAGCTCTGAAAAAAAATGGATGCCAACCAAGAATCTTATACCCAGCAAACTTACCTTCAGATTTGATGAGAAAATAAAATTCTTCCATGATAAACAAAAGCTAAAAGAATTTACAAACAGAAAGCAAGCACTACAGATAATTCTCAACAAAATATTCCATGAGGAAGAAATGAAAAACAACGATGTAAGTCAGCAAAGGGAGGAACTATCCTAAAGGAATAGTCAAATAAATGAGAAACCAAGTCAAGTTAAAAACCAAAAATGAGCCAAAATGGCTAGGAATATAAATCATATCTTAATAATAACCCTGAATGTTAATGGCCTGAACTCATCAATCAAAAGACATAGACTGGCAGATTGGATTTAAAAGAGAGACCCAACAATATACTGCCTTTTAGAGGCTCATCGCATAGAAAAAGAGACCCACAGACTAAAGGTGAAAGGATGGGAAAAACATACCCTGCATATGGACTCAGTGAAAAAGCGGGGGTATCCATCCTCATCTCAGATAACGCAGACTTCAAGTCAAAATTAGTCAGAAGGGATGAAGAAGGACATTTCATACTGCTTAAGGGAAGCATAAATCAGCAAGACATAACAATCATAAATATCTATGCCCCAAACAATAGCTTATTGCTCCCTTTCGGGCAACAAGGTCTGATGTACCTCTTCAGGGCCCACCTGAGGAGAATACGGGGCCGAGCAAGATGATGAGTGTCCGCGGCAAAGGAAACACACCAGAGCTGGGAGGTCTGTGAGCGCACGAGGCACAGCAGGAATCTTGTTTATTGAGGAAGTCACACAGCTGTTATGTAGGGTGGGGCTAGGCGGGAACCAATTAGCTTAAAGTTCAGCAAGGGACAGAGGTTCACGCAGGTGAGAGTCCCATAGGACTATATGGCAAGCACGAGCTGATCACATTCGCGGAACTGTTGTTAACCAATCCCTGATGGTGGTCCAATTTATCGTCATTAACCATTGAAACCGCCTTTGAGGCCTTGATCTTGCTCACTTGCCAGGGAGTAAGGAGTCAGCCTGAGTTAGTTAACGTGTCATTAGTCCCAACAATAGCTCATCCATGTACGTTAAACAAATCCTTCTCAATTCCAGGAAGTAAATAGACCACAACACAATAATAGTATGTGATTTTAACACACCCTCTCTCACCACTGGACTGATCTTCCAAGCAAAAATTGAACAATGAAACCATAGATCTCAATAACATAATCAATAATTTAGTATTAACAGACATATATAGAATATTCCATCCATCAATGAGCAAATACACTTTCTTCTCAGCAGCACATGAATTGTTCTCTAAAATAAACCATATGTTATCCCACAATGCTACTCTTAGCAAATAAAAAAAAAGAGATACTATCTTGTGTTCTAACAGATCATAATGGAATGAAATTACAAATAAATGAGAAAATAAAAAACAGAAACTATTCTAACACCCGGAGATTAAATAATATGCTATTGAATGATGAATGGATAACAGAATATATCAGGGGGAAAATTCTGAGAGGTAAATGAGAGCAAGGATACAACATATCAAAATCTCTGGGACACTATGAAAGCAGAACTTAGAGGAAAATTCATTTCAAGGAGAGCTTTCAAAAAAAGAAGAAAAAAAATCAACAAATAAAAGACCTAACATTGCAGCTCAAAGGCCCGGAAAAAGAAGAACAGATCAACACCAAAAGTAGTAGAAGACAGGAAATAGTTAAAATCAGAGCTGATATTAATGAAATTGAAACAAAGAAATAATTGAAAAAATTGACAACTTTTTATAAGTTGGTCTTTGAAAAAATAAACAGGATTGATAACCATTAGCCACATTAACAAAGAGAAGGAGAGAGAAAACTCAAATTACTAAAATTCGAAATGAACAAGGAAATATCATGACAGACACTATTGAAATACAAAACATAATTAGTTGCTATTTTGAAAATCTATACTCCAACAAAACAGAAAATCTCAAACACATCAACAGGTTTCTAGAGACATATGATCCACCCAAACTGAATCAGGAGGAAATACACAATTTAAATAGGTCAATTTCAAGCAATGAAATAGAAGTCATCAAAAGTCTACCAACAAAGAAAAGTCCAGGACCAGATGGGTTCTCAGGCGAGATCTACAAAACCTTTAAAGGAGAGCTCATTCCATACTCCTCAAAGTATTCCATGAAATAGAAGAGGAGGGAACCCTCCCAAACTCATTCTATGAAGCTAATATCTCCCTGATAGCTAAACCAGACAGAGACACATCGAGGAAAGACAATTTCAGACCAATATCCCTAATAAACATAGATGCAAAAATTCTCAACAAAATTTTAGCAAATCACATACAAAAACATATTAAAAAGATAGTGCACCACGATTAAGTGGGTTTTATCCCAGGAATGCAAGATTGGTTCAACATCCAGAAATCAATAAATGTAATTCGCCATATCAACAAACTTAAAGTCAAGAATCACATGATTGTTTCAATAGATGCAGAAAAAGCATTTGATAAAATACAGCACCCCTTCATGCTCAAAACATTAGAAAAAATAGGGATAGTAGGACATTTCTTAACATTGTAAAGGCTATCTATGCTAAGCCCATGGCAAATTTCATTCTAAATGGAGAAAAACTGAAAGCATTCCCCCTAAAATCTGGAACAAGGCAGGGATGCCCTCTTTCATCACTTCTATTCAACATCATCCTTGAAACTCTAGCCAGAGTAATTAGACAGACAAAAGAAATTAAAGGGATATGAATAGGAAAAGAAGAACTCAAACTATCCCTATTTGCTGATGATATGATTCTATATTTAGTGGAGCCAGAAAATTCCACCAGAAAACTTCAACTCATAAATGAATTCAGTAAAGCAGCAGTGTATAAAATCAATGCTCATAAATCTAATGCATTTTTATTCATAAGTGATGAATCCTCAGAAAGAGAAGTTAGGAAAACTACCCCATTCACAACAGCCTTGAAAAAAATAAAATACTTGGGAATCAATCTAACAAAAGAGGTGAAAGACCTCTACAATGAGAACTACAGAACACTAAAGAAGGAAATTAAAGAAAACCATAGAAGATGGAAAGATCTCCCATGTTCTTGGATAGGCAGAGTTAATATTGTCAAAATAGCCATACTACCAAAAGTGCTATACAGATTCAAGGAATTCTAATTAAAATCCCAATGATGTACCTCACAGAAATAGAGCAAGAAATCATGAAATTCATTTGTAAAAATAAGAGACCCAGAATAGCTAAAACAATCCTTAGCAGAAGAGTGAAGCAGGGGGTATCAAAATACCAGAACCTCAATTATACTACAGAGCAATAGTAACAAAAATGGCATGGTTTTGGCACCAAAATAGACAGGTAGATCAGTGGTACAGAACAGAGGACAGAGACAAACCCACATAAATACAATTTTCTCATACTAGACAAAGGTGCCAAAAACATACAATGGAGAAAAGACAGCCTGTTCAATAAATGGTGCTGGGACAACTGAAATCCATATGCAGCAGAATGAAACTCAACCTCTCTTATTCTGCACAAAACTCAACTCAAAATGGATCAATGACCTTGGAATCAGACTAGAGACTCTGTACCTTATAGAAGAAAAAGTAGGTCCAAATCTTTATCATGTTGGCTTAGGATCAGACTTCCTTAACAGGACTCCCAAGGCACAAGAAATAAAAGCAGGAACCAATAATTGGGATAGATTCAAACTAAAAATGTTTTTGTCAGCAAAGGAAAGTATCAGCAATGTGAAAAGAGAACCTACAGAGTGGAAGAAAATCTTTGCCACTCATACTTCAGATAGAGCACTAATCTCTAGAATCTATAAAGAACTCAAAAAACTTTACACCAAGCATACAAATAACTCAGTCAATAAATGGGCTAAGGAAATGAGCAGACACTTCACAGAAGAAGATCTACAAGCAATCAACAGATATAGGAAAAAATGTTCAACATCTCTAGTAATAAGAGAAATGCAAATCAAAACTATGCTAGGATTCCATCTCACCCCAATTTGAATGGCGATTGTCCAGAATACAGGCAACAATAGGTGTTGGTGAGGATGTGGGGGGAAAAGGTACACTCATACATTGCTGGTGGGGTTGCAAATTAGAGCAGCCACTCTGGAAAGCAGTGTGGAGATTCCTTTAGAAAACTTGGAATGGAACCACCATTTGACCCAGCTATCCCACTCCTTGGCCTATACCCAAAGGACTTAAAATCAGCATACTACAGTGATGCAGCCACATCAATGTTCATAGCTGCTCAATTCACAATAGCTAGATGTTGGAACCAACCTTGATGTCCTTCAATTAATGAATGGATAAAGAAACTGTGGTATATGAACACAATGGAATATTACTCAGCTCTAAAGAAGAGGTTTTGCAGGTAAATGGATGCAGTTAGAGAATATCATGTAAATGAGATAAGCGAATCCCAAAAAACCAAAGACTGAATGATATCTCTCATAAGCGAATGATGATATATAATGGGGGGTGGGAGGGGGGCAAGAATGGAGGAAGGATGGATTTTATAGAGGAAAAAGAGGGCTGGGAGCGTGGGGGGAAGGAAAAATAACTGAATGAGGCAAACATCATTGCTCTATGTGCATGTATGATTACACAAATGGTGCGAATCTACTTCATGTACAACCAGAGAAACAACAGTTGTACCCCATTTGTGTACAATGAATCAAAATAAATGAATTAAAAAAAAAACTGGCATCAGCAAAAGTAATTCTTCATAAAGTCATTTTATAAAATGCTTCTTTCAAGTTGTCCTTATGGTTTATGTGTCTTCCTTGGTATGTTCTCTCCCTTTAACCAGTATTGTTTTTTGTGTATATTGTCTCAGTATTCTAAAATATTATATACCCTTTTATAATTTGATGGTATTTTTTTCATTTAGTGGATGGTCATTGTACTTCAAAGTTATTACATAATTTAAGGAAGACAAATGTTTCGTAGCTATTGCTGATTGCAGTTTTCAATTTTACTTAATCCATTAATATACAATTGATTTAAATATTTTATCACTATTATCTTTTTGCACTATGCAATAATGGGCTGAATAGCTTCCTTATTTAAAAACAATTTCTGTGTTTTCATAGGAATGAAATATAATTTATTTAACTTAGCAGATGTGAAATGATATATTTCTTCTCTTAGAAACTTTCTTATTCTTAAAAATGAAGAATAATGTCAGAAATTAAAGTCAGGTTTATTGAATTATCCTATGAATGACAATTTCAGCACGCACAATTTATAAGTTTTATAAACAAATTTTTACAACATCATCAAATGTAGCTTAGCTATTTCTTTTCTTTTTTTCTTTCTTTTTCTTTTTTTGTGGTGCTGGGGATTGAACCCAGGGCCTTGTGCATGCAAGGCAAGCACTCTATCAACTGAGCTATATCTCCAGTCCCAGCTTAGATAATTCTCAAAATGACTTTCAAAATTCCCAGCAACATTGATAACCCCACTATGTTTTGTACCTCTCTACTGCCATATTGAAATAAAAATATATTTTTTTCTTTCTTTGACAACTTAAGGATCCGTTTTCCTCTTTAATGTTTTGGAGTCTGGTTATGAGAGATGGTATTTTCTTGTTGGGTACTACCTTAGTCAGCTTTTTGTCCCTGTGACCAAAATACTCCACAAGAACAAGTTAGAGGAAAAGTTTATTCTGGTTCAGTTTCAGAGGTCTCTGGTCCATAGTTGGCTTACTTCATTGCTTTGGGCCTGAGATGAGGCAGAACATCATGGCAGAGGGCAAGGCAAGGAAAGTTGTTAGATGCACACACACACATACACATACACACGCACACACGCATGCACACACACACAAAGATAGAGAAAGAATCCAGGAACAACATATAATCCTAAAGTGCATATTCCTGGTGATCTACTTCCATTAGCCATTCCCCACCTACCTATAGCACCACCCAGTAATCCATTCGAATTATCAATCTATCAAATGGATGAATCCATTGATGAGGTTGCAGTTCTCATATCTAATCATTTCATGCATTATCTAACACACAAACTTTTCAGGAAACATCTCATATGAAAATCATACTAAGTACAAAGGAGACATTAATTGGATACCAAATGGCTCCTTTTTAAACTGTTCTCCCTTCTGGGCCTATAAAAACCTTTAAAGTTTCTTTTAAAATTTGTCTGAAATGTAGGTCATAAACATTTTAGTGGGCAGTTAACTTGTAGTAGCAACTGATAGCTTGCAATCTGAATTATGTCAGTAAATTCCATTGATTCTGACAGATTTTGTTAAGTTCATTTTTTTGTTCCTCAATTATATATAAAAATGTCAATAAAATGAAACACATAGTAAAATTGTGATAGCCTCAACTGAATCATGTATACAACAAATATTTATTAAATGTATACTATTTTCCAGTCATCTTAATAGGTGAATAAAATTGGAAATGTAATTCATATAGTGATTACTGAAAACAGTAGAAGGAAGGTATAATAAAGATCTACTATGTGGGTGGATACCACAGAGAACCTTTCTCCAAAAACAGTCGTATCAATCAAGACCTGACTGATTAAAAATAACCAGCATTGTAAACAGTTGAGGAGGAGCAACCTGGGCAGAGAAAACAACAGATTCCAAGGCCAACTTGGTTGGATACAGTTGGGTAGGAGAAATAAGGCCAGTGGTATTGGCAAGACAACAGAGTTGAGTCCTGAGTCTTCTCAACTGCAAGATCATTGAAATAAATCACAAATCAGTCCCTCAACCAAGAAGAAGTGATTTATTTTAAATTCACTATGCACTGAACATGTCACTCAGAAGTTTAAAATTTCCTTTTTTAGTTGACAAATTATAAGAGTAACGCTTTTAAAAATAAGTTTCCAATATTTTAAACCTCAGAAATGTGCAGAGAATAATATAATTAATATCTGCTAGATTTAAGAGAATTCACCTGTTCATGTTTTGAGCACTATTTTTTCTTGAGATGCCTTTTCAGAAGTTGATTACAGAGATACTTGAACTCTCTTTGCAAACCTTTGCTTCTCCTTTTTCCTTCTCTGTTAAGCAGTAATTATCATTGTAAAGTTGGTGGGTAATTTTGCATTCATATTTTTATAAAACTTTGTGGTGAAAAATAGACATAGATGGAAGCAAAAACAAAAATATATGCATCATTTCAAAGCACAGGGAACAAGGAGACAGAGAAGCTGTTGTGCTATCTGGAATACCATCCACTCCTTTCACCCAAAGGTAAATGCTGTCCTGATTTTAATAAGAATTGTTTCCAAGCCTATTTTAATTTTATCAGCTATAATTTACCTCTGTCTTTAAAAAAATGTCAGAAGTGGCTTATTACATTTTGCAGTTTGTGCGTGCTTTCAACATTTTAAACATTTTTAAAGATGCATTGTTATATGTCGTTGAGTTTTATTTTCATTGTCGTGAATATTTGCTTGTATGCATGTAACTTAATTTTTTCATTCTAATGTTGATGGGCATTTGGATTTGTTTTAGCTTTTTACAGAGATTGCTGCTAAACACATTCTTGTATATAAGTCTTAGTTGCATGTGCCCTCTCATTTTTGTTGGGTAAATGGCCAGGTGTGAATTTTTGGGTCATAGCATATGTGCATTTTGAACTTCAGTGGAAAATTCTGAACTGTTTTACACAGTGGTTCTACAAATTTCCATATATTCTCACCAGCAGTGTATGTCTGTTCATTGTTCCACATCCTCTCCGACACTTGCTATTTCAATTCTTGCAATTTTAGCCATTCTGGTGGGTGTGCAGTATTGTCTCTCTGAAGTTTCAATATGTATTTCCCCATGACCAGAGATGATAAAGGTGTTTTCACATGCTTACTGACTATTTCTTTCATGAAGACCTGATCTAATCTTTTGTTCACTTTTAAAATTCTATAGAATTTTTTACATTGTTTAGATGGAACCCTTAAGGTTATGTATGTACTGAAACTATTTCTTCCACTCTGCAGCTAACCTTTTAAACTCATTTAATAGTGTCTCTTGATATTATCCAAATTATCAATCTTTCACTTTATTCCTATTATTTTTGTATTCTGTTTAAGAAGTTTTCTTATCTCCAAATTGTGAAGATATTCTTCTATATTATCTTTGAATTTTCATTGTTTTTCCTTTAGCATTTAGAACGACAAGCCACTTGGTGTTTCTTTTTAACATTTTGTGGACAGTGTACAGAAGATAGTGTTTCTTCTCCCCCCCCCCCCATGTAGATAATTCCTTGTCTCAGCATTATGTACTGGAAAGACTTCCTCTTTCCTGCTCAGCAGTATTACCTTTTTTTTTTTTATTGCAAACAAATGGGATACATCTTGTATCTCTGTACAGGAAGTAGAGGCATACTATTTGTGTAATCACACATTTACATACGGTAATGGTGTAAGATTCATTCTATTATTTTTTCTTGCCCCCCACCTCTCCCACCCCTCTTTTCACTCTATACAATACCTCCTTCCTCCATTCTTGCCTCCCTCTCACCTCCTATTATGTATCGTCATCCGCATATCAGAGAGATCATTTGGCCTTTGGTTTTTTGGGATTGGCTTATCTCACCTCACATGATATTCTCCAACTGCATCCATTTACCTGCAAATGCCATGATTTTATTCTTCTTTACGGCTGAGTAATAATCCACTGAGTTTATATACCACAGTTTCTTTATCCATTGGTCAATTGAAGGGTATCTTGGTTGGTTCCAACATCTAGCTATTGTGAATTGAGCAGCTATGAACATTGATGTGGCTGTAACACTGTAGTATGCTGATTGGTATAGGCCAAGGAGTGGGTTAGCTGGGTCAAATGGTGGTTCCATTCCAAGTTTCCTAAGGAATCTCCACACTGCTTTCCAGAGTGGCTACACTAATTTGCAACCCCACCAGCAATGTATGAGTGTACCTTTGCCCCCACATCCTCGCCAACACCTGTTGTTGCTTGTGTTCTTGATAATCACCATTCTAATTGGGGCAAGATGAAATCTTAGGGTAGTTTTGATTTGCGTTTCTCTTATTACTAAAGATGTTGAACATTTTTTCATATATCCGTTGATTGCTTGTAGATCTTCTTCTGTGAAGTGTCTGCTCATTTCCTTAGCCCATTTGTTGATTGGATTGTTTTTGTGCTTGGTGTAAAGTTTTTTGAGTTCTTTATAGATTCTAGAGATTAGTGCTCTATCTGAAGTATGTGTGGCAAAGATTTTCTCCCACTCTGTAGGTTCTATCTTCACATTGCTGATAGTTTCCTTTGCTGAGAAAAAGCTTTGTACTTTGAATCTATCCCAGTTATTGATTCTTGCTTTTGTTTCTTGTGCTATGGGAGTTCTGTTAAGCAGGTCTGATCCTAAGCCAACATGTTGAAGATCGGGACCTACTTTTTCTTCTATAAGGTGCAGGGTCTCTGGTCTGATTCCAGGGTCCTTGATCCATTGTGAGTTGATTTTTGTGCAGGGTGAGAGATAGGGGTGTAGTTTCATTCTCCTGCATATGGTTTTCCAGTTTTCCCAGCACCATTTATTGAACAGGTTGTCTTTTCTCCATTGCATATTTTTGGTGCCTTTGTCTAGTATGAGAAAATTGTATTTATGTGGGTTTGTGTCCATGTCCTCTGTTCTGTACTACTGTCTACCTGTCTATTTCGGTGCCAAAACCATGCCATTTTTGTTACTGTTGCTCTGTAGTATAATTGAAGTTCTGGTATTGTGATACCTGCCTGCTTCACTCTTCCTGCTAAGGATTGTTTTAGCTATTCTGGGTTTCTTATTCTTCCAGATGAATTTCATGATTGCTTGCTCTATTTCTGTGAGGTACATCATTGGAATTTTAATTGGAATTGCATTGAATCTGTATAGCACTTTTGGTATTATGGTTATTTTGACAGTATTAATTCTGCCTATCCAAGAACAGGGGAGATCTTTCTATCTTCTAAGTTTTTTAAAAAATTTCTTTCTTTAGTGTTCTGTGGTTCTCATTGTAGATCTTTCACCTCTTTTGTTAGATCGATTCCCAAGTGTTTTATTTTTTTCGAGGCTGTTGATAGGGTGAATTACATTTATTGATTTCCAGATGTTGAACCAGTGCATCCCTGGGATAAAACCCACTTGATCACAGTGCACTATCTTTTTAATTTTTTTTTATGCAATTTGCTATTGCAAATGGGGTAGTTTTCCTAACTTCTCTTTCTGAGGATTCATCACTTATGAATAAAAATGCATTAGATTTATGAGCATTAATTTTATATCCTGCTGCTTTACTGAATTCATTTATGAGTTCTAAAAGTTTTCTGGTGGAATTCTCGATTCCTTTAAATATATAATTGTGTCACCAGCAAATAGGGATAGTTTGAGTTCTTCTTTTCCTATTCATATCCCTTTAATTTCTTTTGTCTGTCTAATTACTCTGGCTAGAGTTTCAAGGATGATGTTGAATAGAAGTGATGAAAGAGGGCATCCCTGCCTTGTTCCAGTTTTTAGGGGGAATGCTTTCAGTTTTTCTCCATTTAGAATGATATTGGCCATGGGCTTAGCATAGATAGCCTTTACAATGTTAAGGAATGTCCTACTATCCCTATTTTTTCTAATGTTTTGAGCATGAAGCGGTGCTGCATTTTATCAAATGCTTTTTCTGCATCTATTGAAACAATCATGTGATTCTTGACTTTAAGTTTGTTGATATGGAGAATTACATTTATTGATTTCCGGATGTTGAACCATTGCATTCCTGGGATAAAACCCACTTGATAATGGTGCACTATCTTTTTAATATATTTTTGGATGCGATTTGCTAAAATTTTGTTAAGAATTTTTGCATGTATGTTTATGAGGGATATTGGTCTGAAATTTTCTTTCCTCGATGTATCTCTGTCTGGTTTAGGTATCAGGGTGATATTGGCTTCATAGAATGAGTTTGGGAGGGTTCCCTCCTCTTCTCTTTCATGGAATACTTTGAGGAGTATTGGAATGAGCTCTTCTTTAAAGGTTTTGTAGAACTCGGCTGAGAACCCATCTGGTCCCGGACTTTTCTTTGTTGGTAGGCTTTTGATGACTTCTTCTATTTCATTGCTTGAAATTTATCTATTTAAATTGTGTGTGTTCTCCTGGTTCAGTTTAGGTAATTCATATGTCTCTAGAAACCTGTTGATGTCTTTGAGATTTTCTGATTTGTTGCAGTATAGATTTTTCAAAATAGCTTCTAATTATGTTTTGTATTTCACTCGTGTCTGTTGTGATATTTCCTTGTTCATTCCGAATTTTAGTAATTTGAGTTTTCACTCTCCTTCTCTTTGTTAGTGTGGCTAAGGGTTTATCAATTTTGTTTATTTTTTCAAAGAACGAACTATTTATTTTGCCAATTTTTTCAATTATTTCTTTTGTTTCAATTTCATTGATTTCAGCTCTGATTTTAACTATTTCCTGTCCTGTACTATTTTTGGTTTTGCTCTGTTCTTCTTTTTCTAGGGCTTTGAGCTGTAGGATTAGGTCTTTTGTTGATTTTTTCTTTTTTTATTGAATGTGCTCCATGAAATGAATTTTCCTCTAAGAACTGCTTCCATAGTGTCCCAGAGATTTTGATATGTTGTATCTTTGTTCTTGTTTATCTCTAAGAATTTTTTGATTTCCCTCTTGATGTCTTCTGTTATCCATTCATCATTCAATTGCGTATTATTTAATCTCCGGGTGTTGGAGTAATTTCTGTTTTTTTATTCTGTCATTTATTTCTAATTTCAATCCATTATGATCTGATAGAATACAAGGTAGTACATCTATCTTCTTGTATTTGCTAACATTAGCTTTGTGGCATAATATATGGTCTATTTTAGAGAAGGATCCATGTGCTGCTGAGGAGAAAGTGTATTTGCTCTTTGTTTAATGGTATACTCTGTATATGTCAGTTAAGTCTAAATTACTGATTGTGTTATTGAGATCTATGGTTTCTTTGTTTCAATTTTTGTTTGAAAGATCTCTCCAGTGGTGAGAGAGGTGTATTAAAGTCACCTAGTATTATTGTGTTGTGGTCTATTCCATTCCTGGAGTTGAGAAGAATTTGTTTGACGTACATGAATGAGCCACTGTTTGGGGCATAGATATTTATGATTGTTATGTCTTGCTGATTTATGCTTCCCTTAATCAGTATGAAATGTCCTTCTTTATCCCTTCTGACTAACTTTGGCTTGAAGTCCACATTATCTGATATGAGGATGGATATGAGGAGCTTTTTCTTGAGTCCTTGTGCATGGTATGTTTTTTCTCATCCTTTCACCTTTAGTCTGTGGGTATCTCTTTCTATGAGATGAGTCTCTTGCAGGAAGCATATTTTTGGATCTTTCTTTTTATCCAATCTGCCAGTCTGAGTCTTTCAATTGATGTGTTCAGGCCATTAATATTCAGGGTTATTATTGTGATATGATTTGTATTCCCAGTCATTTGGGTCATTTTTGTTTTTTAACAGGACTTGGTTTCTCCTTTATTTCGCTGTTACTTTAGGCTAGTTCCTCCCGTTGCTGATTTACATCATTGTTTTTCATCTCTTCTTCATGCAATATTTTGCATGAAGTGCCTGCTTTCTTTTTGTAAATTCTTTTAGCTTTTGTTTATCATGGAAGGATTTTATTTCATCATCAAATCTGAAGGTAAGTGTTGCTGGGTATAAGATTCTTGGTTGGCATCCATTTTCTTTCAGGCTTGAAAAATGTTGTTCCAGGCCCTTCTAGCTTTTAGGGTCTGGATTGAAAAATCTGTTGATATCTGTATTGGTTTCCCCCTGAATGTAATTTGATTCTTTTCTCTCACGGCCTTTAAAATTCTGTCTTTATTTTGTATGGTAGGTATTTTTATTATAATGTGCCTTGGTGTGGGTGTGTTTTAATTTTGTGTATTTGGAGTCCTATAAGCCTCTTGTACTTGATTTTCCATTTCATTCTTCAGATTTGGGAAATTTTCTGATATTATTTCATTGAATAGATTGTTCATTCCTTTGGTTTGTTTCTCTAAGCCTTCCTCAATCCCAATAATTCTTAAATTTGGTCTTTTCATGATATCCCATAATTCTTGTAGATTCTGTTCATGATTTCTTACTATCTTCTCTGTTTGTTCAACTTTGTTTTTAAGATTAAATATTTCATCTTCAATGATGAGGTCCTGTCTTCCAAGTGTTCTATCCTATTGGTTATGCTTTCTATGGATTTTTAAATTTGGTTTATTGTTTCCTTCATTTCAAGATTTCTGTTTGGTTTTCTTTTAGTATCTCTAACTCTTTATTGAAATGATCTTTTGCTTCCTGTATTTGCTCTTTTAACTGTTGATTAGTGCGATCATTCAATGCCTGCATTTGCTCTTTCATCTCATCGTTTGCTTCTCTGATCATTTTAATTATGTACATTCTGAACTCCCTTTCTGACATTTCTTCTGCTATGCTGTCATTGGATTTTATTGATGTAGTATCTAGGTTTGTTTGGGGCATTTTCTTCCCTTGTTTTCTGATATTGCTCAGGTATTTTCCCTTCTAGTAGTGAAACTCTGAGATATTGTGGATTTCCCATATTGATTTACATTGTCCCTGTAGATTTCCAATAATCACCTCCTAGCCTTCAATAGCCTGAAGTCTTTTGGAGGAACTTGATAATGCTGTGGTCCACAAGGAAGCTGCCCTTCTAGGGGTGGTGACCTTCAGGTGGGGTATATTCCTTGTTAATGGGCAGAGGTGCCTCCACTTGTTGACCAATGGTCAGTCACAGGGGGACTAGACTGTAGGTTGGGGTTTGGCTGGTCTGGGCCTGGGTCTCTTGTTCTACCACCCTGGTGGGAAAGCCTCATCCAAGGGGGATGACTGACCTGGTGCGAAAGTCTCACTGGGCAGTTCTCCTCCAAGAAGTTCCCTTCAGTCCGGATCTACCACCTGGGCCAGGGATCCTCACCCTGCAAGTGAATCTCTCACTGTACAGCCCTTCTTTGTGACGTTTCCTGTTGTTCAGAACTACTGCCTGGGGGGGGGGGGGGGGGGGGTTTTGGCCCTGCGAGGGAGTCTCCTGCTGGGCAGCCCTCCTCCTCCGAGAAGCTGCCTGCACTCTGGGCCTGCTGCTTGGGTCAGGGTAGCCTAGCTCTGTGTGACAGTCTCTCACTGGGCGGTCCTTCTCTGTGACTTTCCTGGTTGTCTGGGTTCACTGCTCCAAGTGGGGAGTATCACTGGGAAACTCTTCTCAACAAAGTTCCCTGCGTTCCGGGACTACCACCCTGACCGGGGAGCCTTGCCCAGTGGGAGAGACTCACCTGGGGGCTCTGAGTTGGTCTCGAGTCTTTCAATACTCCTCTTCTTGAATCCTGAGTTCTGGAGCGACATGAGATGCAGTCACCCTCTATCCTGCCATCTTGGTCTCCAGCAGTATTACCTTTGTTGCAATCAGATGTCCTCCTTTATGTGTGTCAGTTTCTGTTGTTGGATTCTATCTTAATTGGTTTATTTTTCTATTCTTATACTGCATTACCTTTCTTATAGTTTTATAACAATTGTACGTTTGTAAGACAGATCCTTTTACTTGTTCTTTTCTAAGAGTTTCATGTTTGCTCTCAACCTACACATCTACACATAGACTTATTAAAATTTTGATTGGGATTGCTGTAAATTTATAGACACATTTGGGATATTTGACATTTTTATAATAATGTGTTCTTAAATTCATGTAGTATATCTTTTGATTTATTTAGGTCTTTATTAAAATGAAAGAATCCCTAAATATTCTATTATCATTTTATGTTTTTCTACATAGAGATCTCTTGCCTCTTGTGTTAGATCTCTTTGTTTTTAGGTTTTTCTATTTTTGACATTTTTGGAAGTGGTTCCTTAAAGAATGGAAATATAGTTCCATAATATAGGTTTGTCAAAGAAAATATTTTCTCAGTTTTATTTCCACAAATCCTTATTCTCCTTAATAAAAAACAAAAAAAACCATACTTTTACTGGGTATAAACTTCTAGGTTGAAAGGTATTTTCTTTTCCGTCACTTTCACTTGAAAATATTCAATTATTCTCTAACTTCTCTTGTTTTTACTGTAAGTTCAGCTGTTTTTCCTTGCAAGATAGTAACTTTTTCACCTTCCATCTGCAATCCTGACTGCTTTTATGATTTTCTACTTATATTTTAGACATTTATACTGTTGAGTAGGTGCAGATGTTTTGTTTGTCCTGTTAGGATTTTATATTGTATCTCTGGATTAATTTCTTTCTTCGGTTGTGGAATGTTTTATCTCAGACATTGCTTCTGCCCCCTTCCTTGCTTCTGGGATTCTAATTTAATGCATTTTAGAACATGTCACTGTTTTCTTTCTGTCTGCTACCTTTTAATCCCATCTTCTTTCTCTTTTTTTCTCAATGTCTGATTATTCTAATACTGTAGTTCTTGTTGGTTACTACCTGTTTCCGTTGGTTTTTTATTCACACAATTATGTTCCTTTGAGTGTAACTTTATTATATCATAGATATTGCACTTATAAAGATGTTTATAGATGTTATCATCTTTAAGGCAGATTTATGTTTCTACCTACTAGGTATCTTGGGGACACTCGCAATCATGGACTAACCTTAAAACTTTTCAGAATTAACCTGATTCAAACAGAAGTGCTACTCCTATGATGAAATACGTACTTGTAGTTGACCTGTGCTGTAAGGATTAAACTCTTGGAAAATCTAGTCTAAAGCTAGAGAGATCCACCAGCTTCTCCTCCTACTAATGATCCCTGGACAGAAATAATTACTCACTAGAACAGAAAATGTGTGAAGAACCCTGCAGGCAGTAGCACAATTCTGTAATCCCAGTGATTCAGGAAGCTGAGACAGGAGGATTGCAAGTCTGAGGCTTGCCTGGACCACTTATTGAGACCCTGTTTCAAAATAAATAAGAAAAGGCTAGGGATGGAGCTCGTTGATAAAGCATCCATAGGATCAACCTCTAGTACCAAAAAAAAAAAAAAAAAAAAAAAAAAAAAAAAAAAAAAAAAAAAAAAAGAAAGAAAGAAAAAAAAAAAGTCTGTTCAGCCTCGTATAATCAGGAGATGCCTTTGGGGGAAAAGAACATAAATTACTGTGCTTCTTTGGCTTTACTTCCTTGGTTTTTGGTCGAGGAATGTTTCTATATTTTCTATGTCTTTCCTATGACAATGCACAGATTTAAGTAAAACAACAAAAAAATATTTCCTTCAAGTTTTTTTCCCTTGGTGGAGCAACTGATTGGAATAAGTTAAAGTTCTGTCTGTTCTTGGTTTATACTGTGTACCATCTGTATCCAGAAACTTACACTTCTATTACTTACAAGAACTTATTTTAGGAACTTGGGCTATATCATTGAAAGGCTAATTCTTTGCTGTTGTCGAGTTTACAATCTGGCTTAATTATTGAATTTGTGTTTTTTAGTCATCTGAAATGTTACAAGGTATTAAAGTGGAAAAATAGAGGAAAAGAAAGGACTTTGGGGAAAATGACCACTGCTTTCAGCACTGTAATTTCAATTTCATGATAATAACAGAATATAGGTGAACATTGTTATATAGAAACAGATGCTCTGAGACTGTAAATGCTTTTACTGAAGTCACAGATTTAGTGGCTAATTAGGAATTGGCAGGAATTAGAACTCAAGTTTATTTCTGCCCTTAACATTTCATTACTTCCTCTGACTCTGAAAATAATTACTGAGCATGCTGGATGTCTTTCATATAAAATGCTCTTTCTTTCACTGAAACCACAGCCACTTAACTGTAATATGGGAGATGGAAAGTTATTAATTTTATTAATAAATATTGAACTTGAGGCATAATCAGGTGAAAGATTAGTAGAGTTTTGATAAAGGGAGTAGAAAAATGAAGATATGGCTTCACATCAGGCTTTGCCACTCAGCTACATCACTTCAAAAGTTATTTACACTCTCCAAGCTTCCTTATCCCTGGATTAGTACCACCCATCTCCACAGGTGGATGTGCAAACGAGGTAATACGTGAAATAACTTCTGTGGAGTAATTTGGCTGTTTTCTGCCCCCCAGTTACTGGGAAGTAGCCTCTAAATCTTTGAAATTCTCCAAGTGATAGGAACATCTCTATTATTTACTGGTAGGATTTTAAAGTTTATGCTGATGAGATGGCTTATGGTGGGTCTGTCAGTATTTTTAGGTGATGAGATGACTCAGGATGGAGGCTGATCAAACCAAAAAGGCAAACCATGTGATATGAGTTGCAGTTTTGAGCCACCTCATATTAGTCCAGCCTTCAGGGAGAAGAGGGGGACTGGAGATTGAATATGGGGTTTTTAATGGGGTTTCATTATGTAGGCATGATTGATTGAATTGTTGGCCATGAAGGTGAATTCAGTCTCTATGCCATTATGGATATATGAAAAGAACGAATAAAGTTCAAAATAAATCCCATATTCTGAAGTTTGAGTGAGTTTCTTTGTCTTTTGTTGGTATATTACAGTGCTTTGCTGTGTTGTCAGATAATAATAATGTAGAGCTGAGAAAGTGACCTGTCCTGACTCCCAGGAGATCAACAGGAGGTTTTGCCATTGTTCTAACCTCTCACTTTAGCTCTGATTTGTATCCTTTTGTTACATTGAAACTTTAGTCCTTTAAATATACTATGTTCTTTAGTTCTGTGAGTTGTTACAACAAATTATTAAAACTCAGGAACTTCTGAATTTATAGCCATCTGGTCAGACGAAAGGGTCAACTGGAGACTTGTGAACTTGTGCTGTATCTGAAGTGAGGGTGGTCATCATGTAGGACTAGTACCTTAACCCGTGAAGGACTCTGGGAAGTGTCAGAAGTCTTTGCAATCATCTATCCCAGTGTTCAGCAAGTAGCATGTGTTAATTTGGTAGTTACCATCTTTTCAACTGGAAATTAATGTGATAAGAACAGAAGCTCAATCACTACCAGAGATGAGACATTTAAATATTAAAAATGCACAGAAACCCCATTTGTATACAATGAATCAAAATGCAGTCTATAAAAATTAAAAAACAATTAAAAAACTTGCATAGAAAATAGTGAATAATTAGGGAATTGGTTGAGAATAATTTCCTAGCTAAAATGTATAAGCATTGACTTTCTTTATAGCTGTACACCTGGGTGGTTTGGGTGAATAAAGTTTGGAAACTGCTTTTCCATTATGAGATACCATATCATTAAAAAGGGCAATGTTTCTTGGACTGCCTTCTTGTATTCTGTATTTTAAATCTCTATTTAAATTCACTTCAAGTTCTCAACATTCACTGAGTGCATCCTCTGTGTTAAGCATAATGCTTAGACACAGATATAAAGTCAAAGGAGACAAGATCTCTTCACTCCAGGGCCCATCTTGTGGGAGAGGCATATTAATGGACAGCTGTCATAAAGTGGACTGTAATAAGTATTTTAGCATGGTTATAAGCAAAACACTATGGGAGTACAGGGAGGAAGATAATGTCAGGTATTAAACTCTCTTAACGTAGGCTTGTATTCTTGACATAATACATATGTTGTAAGTGAATGCTCTAAGTTGCTGTTGAAAGGTTTTTTCCCCTTTACTCTCGTAGCACACATATTCACTGACATCAGGAATTCTCAATCTGTGCTTTGCAGGTAGTATGTGGTCCTAGTAATATTTTCCCTCCCACTTAGTGTTAGTTGCTTTGTTTTTTTAAAAGTTGTTTATTTTGATTCATTGTACACCAATGGGGTACAACTGTTGTTTCTCTGGTTGTACATGCAGTAGAGTCCCATCGTTTGTGTAATCATACATATATATAGGATAATGATGTTTGTCTATTCTGTTATTTTTTCTTCCCCCCAACCCCTCCAACCTCTCTTTTTCCTCTATATAATCCATCCTTCTTCCATTCTTGCCTCCCTCCAACCCGCCACTATGTATCATCATCCACTTATCAGAGAGATCATTTGGCCTTCACTTTTTTTTGGGGATTGGCTTATTTCACTTAGCTAGATTTTCTTGAACTGCATCCATTTACCTGCAAATGCCATAATTTTGTTCTTCTTTATGGCTGAGTAATATTCCTTTGTGTATATATACCACAGTTTCTTTATCCATTCATCAATTGAAGGGCATCTAGGTTGGTTCCTACATCTAGCTATTGTGAATTGAGTAGCTATGAACATTGATATGGCTACATTACTGTAGTATAGGCAGAATTAATGTTGACAAAATGGCCATACTACCAAAAGTGCTATACAGATTCAATGCAATTCCAATTAAAATCCCAATGAGGTACCTCATAAAAATAGAGCAAGCAATCATGAAATTCATTTGGAAGAATAAGAGACCCAGAATAGCTAAAGCAATGCTTAGCAGGAAGAGTGAAGCAGGGGGGTATCACAATACCAGACCTTCAACTATACTACAGAGTAATAGTAACAAAAACGGCATGGTTTTGGCACCAAAATAAAAAGGTAGATCAATGGTACAGAACAGAGGACATGGACACAAACCCATATAAATACAGTTTTCTCATATTAGACAAAGGTACCAAAAACATGCAATGGAGAAAAGATAGCCTCTTCAACAAATGGTGCTAGGAAAACTGGAAATCCATATGCAGCAGAATGAAACTAAACCTCTATCTCTTACTCTGCACAAAACAACTCAAAATGGATCAAGGACCTTGGAATCAGATCAGAGACCCTGCACCTTATAGAAGAAAAAGTAAGTCCAAATCTTCATCATGTTGGCTTAGGATCAGACTTCCTTAACATGACTCCCAAGGCACAAGAAATAAAAGCAGGAATTAATAATTGGGATAGATTCAAACTAAAAAGCTTTTTCTCAGCAAAGAAAATTATCAACAATTCGAAGAGAGAACCTACAGAGTGGAAGAAAATCTTTGCCACACATACTTCAGATAGAGCCCTAATTTCCAGAATCTATAAAGAACTCAAAAAACTTTACACCAAGCATACAAATAACCCAATCAATAAATGGGCTAAGGAAATGAGCAGACACTTCACAGAAGAAGATCTACAAGCAATCAACAGATAGGGAAAAATGTTCAACATCTCTAGTAATAAGAGAAATGTAGGGCTGGGGATATAGCTCAGTTGGTAGAGTGCTTACCTTGCAAGCACAAGGCCCTGGGTTCAATCCCCAGTACAACAACAACAACAACAACAAAAAAAAAAAAAAAAAAAAGAGAAATGCAAACCAAAACTACCTTAAGATTCCATCTCACCCCAATTAGAATGACTCTTTTCAAGAATACATGCAACAATAGGTGTTTGTGAAGATGTGGGGAAAAACGTACACTCATACATTGCTGGTGGGATTGAAAATTAGTGCAGCCACTCTGGAAAGCAGTGTGGAGATTCCTTAGAAAACTTGGAATGGAACCACCATTTGACCCAGCTATCCCACTCCTAGGCTTATACCCAAAGGACTTAAAATCAGTGTTAGTTACTTTGAAAACAAAAGATCCTTATTTGTCCCAACTATAAGTATTATATAACTTCAAACAAGTGTTGGGGAAAGGAATACAGGATCATGCAGTAGATGCTAGCTGTCATCCCATCATTTGAGTCTAAATCAGTTTCTTATTGATGAGAATGAAACTTATTTGACCTTGCCATTATAATTAGGGACATGGCTCTTTGTTCACAAGAGACTGGATTAAGATGGAAAATGTCAAACATGAGGAGGAGGGGCAGTCAAAAGCTACAAGTGCCATGTTCTTACAAATGGAAATGGAGGCAAACAAAGTTAGAGAAATGTCTGGCATTGGCTATTCTGAGAATATAGTCAACAACACTGATCAATTTTGGGAGAATGCTGGCAGTTTGCTGCCTCCAAGCAAAAGGGTCAGACCATGGTATATCAGGTTACGGTATACTGAATATCTGTGTGTACCAAAAATTCATATATTGAAACCTTAATCACTAATGTGAAGGTGTTTGGAGATGAAATGTTTGGGTCTTCAGGGTAATTCCTTCATGGTGGAATTGATGCTCTTATAAGAGAGACAGGAGAATGTTTGTTTTGGTTTCTCTCCATTATGAGAGGATAAAAAAGACAACCATCTGCAAAACCAGGGAGAGGGCCCTCAGCAGACACTGCATCTGAGGGTTTCTTGATCTTGACCTTTTCAGACTTCAGAACATGAGAAACAAATTTCTGTTGACATCCAGCTCATAGTATTTTTTGATACAGCAGCCTAAACTAACTAAGGCACATAGCATAATATGGGTGGTTTTCCCTATGTCTCCAGCCTTATCTTTCAGAAGCACTCTACTCGTGGCCTTTATTTTCGAGTCCTGCTTTTTCCAGAAGGGGTTTATCATTGCTTATTTTGAGTTTTTCTGTTTAGAATACCTTTACATTTTGGTCTGATGAACACTGACACATGTTTCAAGCCTAGATGAGGAGCTCCATGAAATATTTCTGCTCACTTCTTAGAAAGATCATTATAAGTAGCCAGATTATAAAATGGAGCCCAATGGTATCCATCTCCTGGTATTTACATGTAATAATACCCTCCCCTTGAGGCTGGACCAGTGACTTGTTTCCAACAAATAGGATCTAACAAAAGTGTTGGAATGCATTCTGAGATTAAATTATATAAGACTGGGACTCCTCTATTCTGCCTCCACTCCTACCAGTTTCTCTATAATGTGGAGACCTTCCCTGGGACAAAGCTCTGGGAAGTCCATTTTGAAAGTTCACACATGCTAGACTTCTTCAGCTCCTTCAGATTTTACTTTTATTTAACGATAATTGGAGTGGAGAGCACTATTTTAGTTTTTTTGTTTTTTTTTTTTTAAATCGATGTTCTCAAATTATATCATGTTGCTTTCCAGAACTGTTAGGTACTGTGGGGTTCTCTCGTTCCCATATTCACTAGGCATCCTTTCATGTCACTATTTCTTCCTGCAAAATCACTTTCATGCAGGCTTTGTGACTATTGGTGTTTTTTCTCTATCTACTTATATTTCCATAAGTATCCTTATCACTTAGTTTTGTTCGTAATTATAATCCAGAATTTTTAATTTTGCTATTAGTTGCTTGGGAATCCTGGTAGATGCAAAAAAATATGATGTTCCATTGGTGCCAACAATCAAGAATAGTCCACTGGTTGGATCTTTTAATAAAAATATTTCAATTTTGTTTTAGGGAATTAAACTCTTCTTCACTCTCTGTCATATATTCATGAAGGTGTCTGTTCTATCCATAGGCTCCAGAAATGGGTATATGTTTCAAAACTGCAATTTTTTTTTAAAAAAGATCATTTTCTAATAGTAATGAGTTCAGTGATAAACAGGAGATCCTAAAAGGCATGGAACTTTTGTTAAAAATATTAGAAATACACACATATTCCGTTTTTGACAAAATAACTGATTAGCAGCCATATAAAACCCAACACTGATGCTACTTCAGAGTAGTGCAAGAGACAAAGACACCAAGAGACAAAGACACCAAGTCATAGCAATGTCATTGGAAACTTCTGATCAAGCTGGGCCTGAAAAATTATATTCCCTAGATTTTTCAGTTATCTGAGTCAATATATATCTTCCCAAAGTAAATATAAGTGTCATTTTCTTTCATTTGTAATGAAGACAATTCAGGTTGTAAAATAATAATTTGGATTTTTTCCCTATAGATTATAGAATGGCATGCAAAGGCTTTGCATAGGGAAAGAACAAGATTACATTTTGATTTTCATAAAACCTCCATTAGTATTAGTAGGAAAGTTGGATGATGGTGAAGGAACTAAGTGCAGGAAGATTAGTTAGGGTATTAATGTAGTAATCAAATCATAATATTAAGAAGAAGATTCCAAGTGAAGGCCATGACAGTAGGAGAGAAGAAAATTCAGAGGTGAATCAGCATTCTTTATAGATAGAATTCACAATACTTAATGAGCAATCAGATGATGGAAAGAGGTATGGGAAGAAATTGGAATCAAGGATCTAAGATATTTAAATGGGGGATTAGATAAATCCTGGTGTTAACTAATCATCAAGCCTTTGAACAAAACACTGAAATATTTTAGAGGGATGCACGCAAAAACACTAGGAATATTTTAGAGGGATTTTTCTTCTTCATGGTGAAGCAATATTTTGCTGACAAATTATTAATTTATATATAAATGCATTTATTATACCCATTCTATACTGCAGAGAACCGATCCTTAGTAATATTTAACTTCTCAACTAATAAATGACCCTGTTGAATTTATTTTTAGGGCTGTTCAGTTCCAGAGTTTAACTTTTTATGCTTTGCTATGAATTTACCCTGTGTTCTGGAAGGAAGGTAGATTTGAAGTATTATTAAAAATGGTCTTTTTTTCTTCCAGAAACATTATTTAGGAAGGACAAAGAAATAGATGAAGGATTTAATTTAAATTTATGAGTTCAAAACATTGACTGGAGAAAAGATAGCCTATTCAACAAATGGTGCTGAGAAAAATAGAAAGCCACATGTAATAAAATGAAATTAAGCCTCTATCTCTCACCCTGCATGAAAATCAACTCAAAGTAGATCAAAGACTTAGGCACTAGACAAGAAACCCTGCTCCTAATAGAAGAAAAGATAGGACCAAATCTTCACCATGTTGTCTTAGTACCTGACTTTCTTAACAAGACTCTTAAAGCACAGGAAGTAAAATTAAGAATCAATAAATGGAATGGAGTCAAACTAAAAAGCGTCTTCTCAGCAAAGGTAACAATCAATAACATCAAGAGAGAGCCTACAGAATGGAAGAAGATCTTTACCACATGTGCCTCAGATAGAGCACTACTCTCCAGGATATATGAAGAACACAACAAACTTAACACCAAAAAATCAAATAACCCAATGAATAAATGGGTTAAGGAATTGAACAGACACTTCATTGAAGAAGAAATATAGTCTATCAACAAGTATATGAAAAAATGTTCAACACCTTTAGCAATTAAAGAAATGCAAATCAAAACTAAGATATCTCACTCCAGTCAGAATGGCAATGATTAAGAATACAAGCAACAGTAAGTGTTGGTAAGGATGTGGGGAAAAAGTTACACTCATACATTGCTGGTGGGACTGTAATTGGTGCAACCACTATGGAAAGCAGTATGGAGATTCCTCAGAAAACCTGGAATGGACCCATCAGTTGACCCAGCTATTCCACTCCTCAGTTTATACCCAAAGGACTTAAAATCTGCATCCATCACTGTTACAGTGATGCAGCCATATCAATGTTTATAGCAGCTCAAATCATACTAGCTAAACTGTGGAACCAACCTAGGTGTCCCTCAACAGATGAATGGATGAAGAAAATGTGACATATATACATATACAGATAGTAATGTATATATATATATATATATTATGGGATATTACTTAGTTTTAAAGAAGAATGAAATTATGACTTTTGTAGGTAAATGAATGGAACTAGAGACTATCATGTTAAGTGAAATAAGCCAATCCCCAAAAACCAAAGGCTGAATGTTTTCTCTGATATGCAGATGCTAATTTACAATAAAGGTTGGGGGTGGTGCTAGGAAAGAAGAGAGTTACTTTAGCTAAAGGGGAGTGGAGGGAGAAGAGGGGTATGGGGGTAGGAAGGATAGTAGAATGAAACAGACATTACCTTATGTACATATATAACTGCATGACTGATGTGATCCTACAACATGTACAGTCAGAAAAATGAGAAATTATGCTCCATTTATGTATATAACTAATTAAAACAAATTAAAAAATTAAATCATGCCCAAAGTGTATGAGGCACACCCTCTTTTTTGATTTCAACTGTAGTGATGTTAAAGCTCTGGGGTCAGTGGAACTGTATTTAAATCCACTCTTCTACTTATGAGCTGTGTGATCTTGCCAAACTCCTTTCCTTCTCTGTACATGAGCTTCCTGATCAATAAAATGGAGCTAATAAAAATATAGAAATGGAAGAAAACCATGTATAAAATACATAATACAATCTAGTATTGCTGAGCAAATGACCCAGATAGAAGAAAATCATCATATAAAGAAAAGTCCAGAAAAGTTCATGCAGAGGTAAAATTGAGTTGATTTGCAAGGAGCTCATAATTTATTTGAAGGGGAAGAAATAAAGGGAGAATATCAAATAGGAGGGGTCATAGCAAAGTGATTGTATAATGTGTAAAATATATTCAATCCAGGATACTCTTCAGAGTAAAAGGGGTGCTATTAATAATTGCACTAGGACAAGGGACACTATCTCAGACGGAGACACTTGTGTTAGCCCTGAGAAAGTGGTTTGAGTAAAAACATGAGGCTTACATGAATCTGTAGTACTCAATGTATAAGGACTGGTAGACTCCAATTGCTGCTCAAGGGTCCAGAGGAAGTTATGAATAAGATTTCTGATGAGCAAGTTTATAGGCAGATAGTAATGGGCCTTGGCTGCCAGGTTAAGTAATTCTATTTCTCATAGGCATTTCTCTTTCTGTGGGATGAAGGACAGATTGGAGGCAGGAGAAATGACTGAGCAACGTGTGTTTCACTGGGCCTGAGTGAGAAAAGCCTGAACAAATCAAGTTTACCCTCCAGATATGACCTTAAGAGAAGGTTGGTAGAGCCCAAGAGAGGCTCTCCAGTGAGACTGGGAGATTTTAGGAGGGATACCCTGTTGCTATCTCAGAAGGAATGTGGGCTGTTAGATTCCCACAAGCTGTTAATAACCAGCTGCATTGCCATGGACAAGTCCTTGATCTCTTTGTGCTTTACCTGATAGTGAACATAGCTCACACTTACTGAGTACTTACTATGATTTAGCCTCTGGGTTGCCTATTGCTTGTATGAACTTACCTGCATGATTCTATGGCAATAACCTTGTAAAATAAGTACTATTAAATTTCTTCCATTTCTTCCTCCAATCAGGAAAGAGATGCTCAGAGAAATAAATTATGATTTTATCAATACCTAACTTCTAAGGGAAAAACACAGAATCTGAATACAAATCTCCTTGCCCTGAGTTCATGCTTCCAACCACATTGTCATGGGACTTTATCTTCCTCTCTAAAAAAGAGGAACATATAGCCCTTTCATCTGGGCTCTTGTGAGACTCTGTGATAAAATCCATGGTCAATATGGTATCCCTATCTTAGGATTCCTGATCCAGTTCAAGGTATGGGGCTTACTCAGTTTAACCCCCAGTACTAGTAAGAAACTTTCTTGTTGCCCTATTCTTACGAGTCCTTGGGGCCCCTCCAAGAGTTTCTGGATGGCATTCTGAAGACATTTTAGGAGCCATGTACTCCTGATTGACAGCCACTAGATGAGTCATTTCCTAACCTGAACAATACCTTTACTGTGATCTTTGGCTGGATCCACTCATCTTTTTTCCTTGGGCCAAAATCTTTCCTCAGACTCCTTGCTCTCATATGATGACCAAAGAAACTTGCTGCTTATCTCTGGTCCCCTCACTGAACTCTCTTAATTTTTTCATGTAAACCCTTTCTACTTCTTAAAACCTCTCTTTTCATTTGCTTTCATAAAAGGCTTCATTGGTCCACTATACCTGAGTTAGAATTATTGCCCAACAAAAAACTGATTGGAGTCAAGGAAAAGTTCAGACTTCACTCTTAGGAGGTGTGGAGAAATATACGCATTCTAACTTTCTAATGCAGCACAGAAGAGAAAGATGAGCAAAACAGTTGTTTCTATAATAAAGAGGGTTGATGCTCATACCCTGTCACATATGTGAAAGTGCTTCGAAAACTAAAAAGTGATCCAGAAATGTAAAGGAAAGCAAGAACTATTGAATCACCCGCGAGATTTAGTGAATGTTATTGAAGTACTCTGATTTAATTATAATTTCTAAATGTCTTTATCCACACGAATCCCAAGATTTGTGTGGGCATGTAATTGGTGCATATACCTTATGATTAGCTCAAAGAGTATCTAATAATGATGTCTAATTATGCAGGTGGACATATTGATTAATAAATACACTATACAGAAAAATATTCAATGGCACAATAAAATTTTACACATTAACTCTTTATCTACTTATTTAGAAAATACCTTATTAAGATAATGATCCAAATAGCATTAACAGTTTCATTGTTTTTTTCTTTGAGAAAGAATGAAATGCTGTCTTTAAAAGGAAAAAGTTGAACTGAAAAGACATTGAAAACAAAATATCCATTTTTGCCACAGATGTTAAAAATGGAATAATCAAATATAAAATGAAATAAATATTCATGAGCTATGATTCATCTCCCTCACATGATAGGAAACTGATATATCTCTATGGCAACCATAAAACTGCCATCCGGGAATGAGCACTTGTGTGTGTGTGTGTGTGTGTGTGTGTGTGTGTGTGTGTTTGTGTGTTCATGAGCATATGATTCAGAAACAATGATTAGGAATCAAAGAAACTGAAATGGGCTGCCTTTTAACATCAACTGAAGGAAAAGAAAACAATGGCACTAAGGAAAAACTAAGAACATGGAGAAATATTTTCAAGGTGCCAAGAAAACATGTATCTAAGAAAAAAAAAGAATAAAAAACTTTAATCAGGAACAAGAGAAGTTCTCCACTATGAAAAATGTGTTTTCTCTTTCAAGTCTGAGAGGAAGAGCAGGAAGACTCAAGAATCATTGGAGAATTGCTTAAGAGCTCACAGTAGAGCTTCAGCTGTGTCCCATGACATCAGGGAAGGGTTTCACAGTCTTACAGCAGCTGGTTTGGATCAGGGAAGGAAAAGCAAAGAGGTGCAGCAACTAAATTTAAACAGTTTCCAGGTGACAGGGTAAAGCCAAAGAGTCTTTTTTTGTATTCCAAATGGTAGTATTGGGGCAGCAGACTTAGTAGTCCTGCCAGGGAGAATTCAGGAGAGGTCTTGCCACAGAGACTCTGATAGTGGGGAGAAAGCACCAACAGTTCTATTGAATAGAAGTATTGAGCTCCTCTTTGATACCACTGATGGTCCTAGAAGAGTTGGCAGGAGACCTGGTTATAGAGATGCTGATCCTAGTCTTAAGTGCCTCTTGTTCCCTTTACATCACCCATAAAGGGCAGAATATTGCCTGACAGTGTATTGGCGTTTCAAAACCTGGATGGTTTGCATATCCTTTTTAAAAAGATAAAGGAAGAAAGAAAAAAACAATGACATGAGGATGATTTCCTGAAAGATTTAAGTAACTTTTTATCAGACAAGTTTACATTTTTATTGAATTATTACCTCTGTTATTTACAAAAGTAAAATAATCCTGGAAAGTCTTTAATAAATCACTATTCAGAAACTTATGTTCACACCTCATCCCACTTGTTTTTCTGTGTCAGCATCATTGTACTCTATTGTTCTTGATCTCTCCAACTTGAAGTCTCTATGGATCAATTTCTCAGAGTAAATGTGGTTTTATGGAGCGATTGAAAGGGGTATTAAACTGGCTGTGCAGAATGAAGAGGGAAAAGGAGGAGGTCTAACCAGACCTCCATGTGTTCCATATGTAGATTTTTTAAACAAATTTTCAGCAGCTCCATACCTCACCATGGGCAACCAGTATGCCTGATGTTTTAAATTTCATTATCTTTCATAATCTCTGTCTATAGGGAAAAGCCAGTTCAGCATTATCTCCAACTGTAAGCACCTAAGTTTCAGCTTCTCTTTACCTACTAAATTGGTTTCTACCCTACGATTTGCTTTCTGCATGTTAACATTTGTTGACAGTTTTCATGTCCTCCCAAATCTCATTTTTCCAATCTTTTTAAAATTTAGAACTTTTAATACAGTATCAGCTTTTTAATATTATTTCCATTAGCAGAGATGAAAACAATTTGCTATGTCTGGCTAGCAAGTTCTATATTCATAAGATGGAGTAGGAAGTGCAAAAGGTTGGAAGATATACTTAGGAAATGATTTGCTGGGTTTCTTGTATTATTTAGCAGTGTTCATTAAGTACATACAGTGAGTTAGGTATAGTTAGGTATAGTACTCATAAAGCAATGAATAAGATTGGCAATTTCTACTTTCACAAAGAAAAGTTTCTAATTGGGCAGTACTAGGGACAAATAACTTTTCTCTTTGATTCATAGGTCTGCGTATGGAGAATTATGTCCCAAAGGGTGTTTATAATGTATTTCGCCTGTGACTATCATGGTGATGATGGAATTTTGAACTCTGAACTAATGTTATTTTTGGATGCCATAGTAGAAATGCTAGGAATCTTGAGAAGAGGATCTTTTTTTTTTCTTTTCACATTTTTTTGTTGGTATATTATAGTGGTACATAATGATGGGATTTGTTGTTACATATTTGTACTTTTACACAACATAACAGTATAATTTGGCACTTCCTCAGGAGGAGGATTTTGTTTGCATTTTGTATTTTTATATGTTTGTATTTTATTCGTGTGAGGAACATAAATCATTGGGGGTCAGAGAGTGGACTAGGAACACAGACTTTAATATCACCCCCATAAACCCTACCTTCTGGTGTTCCTCATTGCTATGTGAGTGTCAGTGGTACCTGTGGCTTTTTTCAGATGAATAGAATATAGCAAAGGTGATAGGAGGGCACTTCCAGAAATACACGATCTTATGTAAATCTTCATCTTGCTGGCAGATTTATTCTAGTGACTTTCTCCCTGATTGGTCATGAAGAAGGGAGTGATCATGTCAAGATGTCTATCTGCCAAGAAAGTGAGGGCAACCTCCATCTGACAGCAAGAGCTGGGGTTCTCTCTCTTGCAGTTGCAAAGAAACAATTCTGCCAACAACCTAAGTGAGCTTAGAAGGGAGGTTTCCAGCTAAGCCTCCAAATGTGATGCCAGTCCTGGCTGGCAGCAGAGGGTAGAGCTAAGGCTTCCTGGCCCACAGCAATTGTGAGGTAATGGATGTGTGTTGTTTTATAGTGCTAAGTTTGTTATATAACGATAGAAAAATAATATAGTGAGGCAGGTAATAAGTAAAAAAATAAACAGTTTTGAAATAGGTTAAAATGTGTGATAGAAATCCATAGGGTGATACCATAGAAAGAGAGTTGAGGCAGAGGCTACTTTAGATGGGATAATCAGAAAAGATCTCTCTTGAGGAGATAGCACATTATGTGAAACCCAAAGAATGAAAGGAATCTACAATTGTGAGGTGAAATAAGAGGGTGGATATATGGTTTGTCACAGAGAATATTTATTTGATGCCCCAAATCTACACTTTGTAGATTTTGCGGCCAATAGTTCGGAATTTGAATTTGCATTGGGAAGTCTTTGAAGGATTTTGAGTGATATGATCTATCCTCTAGTTATTCTATGAGGTATGAATTTAGAGTTGGAGACTGAGGTAAGGCAAGAATGCAAGTGATTAAGTCATTTAGGGAGCTACTATAGATAAGAATTGTTTATGACCTGGATGGACAGAGGAGAAAAGAGGTAGAGGTGTGGACATCATGCTTCTCAGAGGTCAAGATAAAGGGTAGGCTTCTCATCATGATGCATAAGGTCCTTCTTGGTCTAGCTCCTGATTACCTCTAATCAGGACTCTCAACTCTTCCCCTATTGAACTTCTGTCCCTGCATACTAAACTTCTGCCAAGTTCTCCAGGCAACTTTCTTTGAAGCCAACAGGATCTCACTGAACTTCCCTTTTTTTTCTTTTATACACAGTGCCCTTGGTTTCATGCCCTCCCTCTGTGCATCTCTCAGATCCCTGGGTACCTGCAGCCCCTGTCTGTCTATCTTGCTCTTTGTTAAGGCCCAACCTTGCTGAAATGACAGCAAGAAAAGGAAAAAGATTAAGGGGCAAAGAAAAAAATCACCTTGTGAAACACAGTTTTAGTAAAAATTAATATTCAAGTCATTTTTTGGATTCGTCAACTTCTTTATTATTCTGACCCCTTCTCCTCATGATAAATTCTGAATATCCCTATTTATTATGTTTAATAAGAAGCAGGAGGAGGTAGAACAACCTCTGTGCCAAAACAAAGATGAGGAGAAGCCCTGTAATTGATCACATTTACATTCCTAGAAAGAACACTTTTGCAATTTAGCCTGGCCCCCAGAACATGACAAATGAAAAGAAGGAACAACTCAAAGGTGTAAATCTTTGATGTACATTTCTAAGGCTGTTCTGTTCTCATTTTCTTCAGCATATTTCAGGGCTTCTGGCATAGTGATACAAACTAACATGGGGTGACTATCTATATATAATAACTTTTTAAAATATTAACTAGAGGCGGCTGGGGTCGTGGCTCAGTGCAAGAATGCTTGCCTGGCATGTGTGAGACTCTGGGTTTGATCCTCAGTACTGCATATAAATAAAATAAAATAAAATAAATGTCCATTGACAACTAAAAAAATCTCAAAAAATCAACTAGACAATAATATGATGACATATTATTTAAAAACACATTTCTATGAGTTTTTTGAATTTATTTGATTTCATTTTAAATAATATAAGAAATTTTCCTATGTTTTTGTTTAATGTGGACTTTTGCAAGATGGTGATACTTCGCCAGTGTGAGGCGTTATTATGCTATGGTGATCTGGGAATGCTTTCTTAAGACAGGATTCTCCTGACACTCAATCACAGTACTCAAGACCCTTCCCAATGGATCCATCTTCACTTCCAAGCCTCTTGAGCCTCTGTGCCTGCTCTTACCTGATCCCGGCAATCTAGTAGTAATGGGCCACTCATTATTCCTGCTTCCCCATCAGCCCCTGTCATTATTGCTAATCTTGTTTCAAATGCAGATCATGATTATGATCTAGAGAAAAGTTCGAGCTTCTGCATTGCTAGCCACATCTCTGATGGTGTTGATCCTCCTGGTCTAGTAAGGACTAAGCAGTCTTTTTTTGTTTCTGACCATACCCTCCAATCTGGTAAATTCCTTCTACATGAAATACTTATCCTTAGGGTGCCCCCAAATCACTTAAATATCTTCAGGTCAAATTTGACCTCCTTATGTGAAGCTGCCCCATACCCTTCCCCACTTGTTAAAAGAGAGAACTTCCTAACCTAATGGTTTTCCCTCCAACTGAAGATCAAATGGAAACTCCTTACCAGGTTGATAAGGCCTACCTCTTCAACCTCTTTTTTCTACCATTGTCCCTTTTCTCATCCAGCTATCTGGTCCCTTTGCTGTGCCTGCAATATGCCATGCATGCTCCACTATTAGAGACTTCTTAAAAAAATTTTTGCTTTTCCCATCACATTTCCTCATTTCATTCAGGCCTTTGATCAATCATTCCCTCCTCAGTCTACTGCATCCAATTGATACCTACATAAAGCTGCAATCGTGAGATTACAATGGAGGCTGTGACCCAACCTCTGTTTGGTTTGTTGGTCAAGATTAATTAAGATTAATTTAAATTAATTTGATAGTAGAGGGTAGAGAGCTTAAGAGAGGAAGAGACTGATGGTAGACCTACAAATCTGAAAACTCTTGCAATAGACTAAATGTGAAAAAATGAGAACCTGGACTATGGTGGTTGCCATGGTAACAGCCACTCTGATGCCCAAGAAAGGGCTACATAGGCGTGGAAGAAGGTAGCTTTTTCTAATGTGCCCAAAAGTATTAAGAGGGTAGGTAAATGACCAGTTAGCTCTCAGAGTGGTCTTCTCTGACCACCTAATTTCAAATAACCAGTTCTCTTTTAATTTCTTTCTCTTTACTCTGCATCATCTTCAAGAAATGATGACTCAGACATTTTATTTTATGTCATAATGATTTGTTTTTGTTGTCTTTGCTACTTTAAATGACAGCTCAATGAAGAGACTTTTCTCTTTTGTTTATTGCAATATGTCAAGTTTCTAGAAGAATATACCATACAAAATAAGTACTCACATAAATATCAATTGAATTATGAATACTCATAATTATGAATACTCAGAATAAGGAAGTATAAGATAAATATGGTTCAAGTTCTAACTTTATCTTTTACTAGCTATTTCAAATTAAGTAAATGACTTACCTTCTCTGAAAAGATTTCTGCATCTGTAAATGGGAATACCAATAATACATGAGTCTCTGGATGATGGGGACAATAATATGGTATAATAGCAAAGTTCTTAATTTACCTCTTGGTGCATAGCATTTATCACACCCTCTTGCAGTTGTTTACGTTTTTGTGTTTTTCTTCTTGGCTGTGAGCCCCAAGAGAATTGTTCTTACAGTGCTTAGTGAACAGTGAGTACTTAAGAATACCTATTTTCAGTAATTTATTCACAAATATTTTTTACTGAGTGGCTACTTTTTGTCATGCACTTTGCTGAGACATTAGGGATACACAATAAAGAATGTAGATGTGGCTACTGTGCAGTGAGGGAGACATATAAACAATCAAGGCTACAAAATCAGAAAACCTCTATAGCTGTAATAGCTTATAAGACTGCAAGAAAGGAAATAATAAGGAACTATGTAGATACAATGACTCTGCAGGAAATATTGCTTAACATTTTTGGGGGGAATGAAGATCATGAGCAATATTTGTACTTGTTTATTTTAAATATCCATGAACAACACATCTATTTTATTAGCAACATTGACTTCTTTATAATGACTTGCATAGCCTGTGTTGGAGGCATTTGCAATCATATCATTTCTGACAGGTTTCTCAGACAGATTGATCCTAGTCCATGGAAGAAGGCAGGGTGGTGTTTATAGAATGCTTATTTCCGAGTCTGTCCTTCAGAGGTGACCAGTTCTCCTTGGCATCTGCAGTTTGGTTTTCCCAGAGCTCCTGTGGGTAAGGATATGTGATGAGTGATGCCAGAATGTCAACAGATTCTGTCAGTTAGAGTCACGGTGACAGAACTGCCACACTCAGAGGGTCTAACAGGAGAATCTCACAAGCAGAAGGATCACTGCGATGAAGGCAGAATTAAGTGAATGATCAGAGTATTGAAGCAGTAGGGAATGGCTACTGTGGAAGTCGTTACTGCCCATAGACTTGAAGGGGAAAGAGAAAAGAATGTGTTGCTTGAACTGGGAGAGCTTGGATCCATGGGCATGGCTGCTGTGACCAGGGTTATGACCACTGAATGAAAGAAGCAGAATGGCAAAGCAGGTGTTGGGGCAGAAATTCCCAATCAGTCTTTTCTCTTCTACCTACAAATTTTCCAGCTGCCCACTCTCATTAGCCAAAACCAAAATGGTAGCCAGAGGAAAGGAAGCCTGGGTGATTGCAGTTCATAAAAGGCAATGTCTTAGTTTATTTTGTGATGCTGTAATAAAACATCACAGGCTGGGAACTTTATAAAAGAAAGATTATTTAGCTCCCAGTTCTGGAGAATCAAAGTCCACAATTGAGTGGCTCCATTTGTTTGGCCTTGAGTGAGGGCCTCATAACTCATGGCATTATAATGGTGGGAGCATGTGCAGAAGAGGTCACATGGTGAGACAGTAACAACTCACTCTGGTGAGAACTCACTCCCTAAGACCAGTGTTAATACCTTCCAAGGCAATGCCCTCAATAACTTAATTATCTCCTACCATTCCCCATCTCTTAAGTTTCCACCACCTCTGAACACTACCACACCAGGACCAAGCTTTCAGCACATGAACCTTTGGGAGAAAAGTTACATCCAAACCATAGCAGGCAACTTTCTGTGTCAGACAGAATGCTGGAAAAGGGCCAATAATAGTCTCGATGGTTGGAATGTAGGGCAATGAAAACCGACCAGCTCACAGACTTTCTTCCCCACAATTGCCCCATGGTTCCTTTTGAGGTCTACTTTATCTGGCCAGAAAAATCCCTCCTGAGCATCTCCTAGAGTCCAAGAGGCTTCTTAAAAATGGAAGGCACAGACTGAATCCTCTGACCTATTCCTTTGTGATGATCTAAGGGCTTCAAGGTATTTTTCTTTCTTTTTTTTTTTTTCATCATAACATTTTTTTTTATTGTAAACAAATGGGATACATGTTGTTTCTCTGTACATGGCATAAAGGCATACCATTTGTGTGATCATAAATTTACATAGAGAAATGTTGTTTGATTCATTCTGTTATTTTTTCCCTTCCCCCACCCTCCCACCCCTCTTTTCCCTCTATACAGTGCTTCCTCCCTCCATACTTGCCCCCCTCCCTAACCCTAACTCAAACCCTAACACTAACCCTTCCCTCCCCCCCATTATGTGTCATCATCCACTTATTAGCGATATCATTCATCCATTGGCTTTTTGAGATTGGCTTATCTCACTTAGCATGATATTCTCCAATTTCATCCATTTGCCTGCAAATGCCATAATTTTGTCATTCTTTATGGCTGAGTAATATTCCATTGTGTATATATATACCACAGTTTCTTTATCCACTCATCAATTGAAGGGCATCTAGGTTGGTTCCACAGTCTGGCTATTGTGAATTGAGCAGCTATGAACATTGATGTGGCTGTATCTCTGGAGGATGCTGATTTTAAGTCCTTTGGGTATAGGCCAAGGAGTGGGATAGCTGGGTCAAATGGAGGGTCCATTCCAAGTTTCCTAAGGAATCTCCACACTGCTTTCCACACTACATTTCCACCAGCAATGTATGAGTGTACCTTTCTCCCCACATCCTCGCCAACACCTGTTGTAGCGCGTATTCTTGATAATCGCCATTCTAATTGGGGTGAGATGGAATCTTTGGGTGGTTTTGATTTGCATTTCTCTTATTACTAGAGATGTTGAACATTTTTCCATATGTTTGTTGATCGCTTGTAGATCTTCTTCTTTGAAGTGTCTATTCATTTCCTTAGCCCATTTGTCGACTGGATTATTTGAATTCTTGGAGTAGAGTTTTTTGAGTTCTTTATATATTCTGGAAATTAGTGCTCTATCTGAAGTATGATTGGCAAAGATATTCTCCCACTCTGTAGGCTCTCTCTTCGCATTGCTGATAGTTTCCTTTGCTGAGAGAAAGCTTTTTAGTTTGAATCTATCCCAGTTATTGATTCTTGCTTTAATTTCTTGTGCTATGGGAGTCCTGTTAAGGAAGTCTGGTCCTAAGCCGACATGTTGAAGATCTGGACCTACTTTTTCTTCTATAATCTGCAGGGTCTCTGCTCTGATTCCGAGGTCCTTAATCCATTTTGAGTTTAGTTTCGTGCATGGTGAGAGATATGGGTTTAGTTTCATTCCGTTGCATATGGATTTCCAATTCTCCCAGCACCATTTGTTGAAGAGGCTATCTTTTCTCCATTGCATATTTTTGGCCCCTTTGTCTAGTATGAGAAAATTGTGTTTATTTGGGTTTGTGTCCGTGTCCTCTATTCTGTACCATTGATCTACCTTTCTATTTTGGTACCAATACCATGCCGTTTTTGTTACTATTGCTTTGTAGTAGAGTTGAAGATCTGGTATTGCAATACCCCCTGTTTCACTCTTCGTGCTAAGGATTGCTTTAGCTATTCTGGGTTTCTTATTCTTCCAGATGAATTTCATAATTGCTTGCTCTATTTCTGTAAGGTAGGTCATTGGGATTTTAATTGGAATTGCATTGAATCTGTATAGCACTTTAGGTAGTATGGCCATTTTGACAATATTAATTCTTCCTATCCAAGAACATGGAAGATCTTTCCATCTTCTAAGGTGTTCTTTAATTGGTATTTTTCTTTATTGGTAGACTTTTGTAGTCATGAGAAGGACATATATGGAGCAGAATTGGAAAACTTTGTGAGTCACTGGTAGGGAAGTATTTTCTTGGATATTAATGAAGAAGTCTCTAGGATGGAGAGAGCTGCAAATCTTTCACATAGGTTAGATGGCATGATAGTGTCTTATATATAAGGTAGTGGATTTTCCTGGGGTGAAGGGAGAACTTCCTGAGCACTCTGGTTATATCCTTCTCTATTTTTGTGTGATATTTACTTGCATCTCCCCTGTCTTCAATCTCATTGCCTATTGTAAACTCTCTTCAGCTGTTAAACCTATTAGATCACCCCTGCACTTTTCTTTTCCATACCTTCCCTACATTTTTTTTCAAGACGCATTCTTCACTATTTCTCTTTGTTGACTGACGAGAACATGGATTATTTAAAAGACCATTACCACAAACCACTTGTCTTTGAGTCATACTTTAGTTTTTACATATGAACTAACCATTTTTTACCCCAAAATTGGCTTCAACATCATTGAAATGATCTAAAAGATAAAAGAAATTTATTGGATGTTCAAAATGGACAATGAATTAAATAGTATTCCTTGTGATGTTAAATAATTTCCACCAATATAATAAATACACTATTTAAAGATCAGTAATTGCAATTTTATTCTTAAAACTTATACTGTTTTAATACAATAAAAATCAACTTACATTTGTTTAGGGTTTGGGAACAAAACTGAGAATAAAAAAAATCTTGTGTCATTTGTTAGTTCTATTAGTCTCAGCAACATGACTTCTCCATTCATTTGTATTTAAATTTTAGTATACATATCTCTCTATATTAGCTTATATATTTCCTGGCTAAGTCTTTCTCCATTGTCTTTTATAATAATTCAGTTATGTTATTAATACCTTCATTTATTTATAAAAAAGATAAATGTTTAAGATACTATACTACCCTGTATAGCAGTTGAAAGTCTTGCTCATTTGGAGTGGTGTTATCAGTTCTATTTTGCTCTCAACATTTAATGAGAGGCAGTCATTTGAATCACTTCCATCAGCCTGGAGCCTGAATTTCCAAATGTTGCATATAAGTGTTCAATGGATTTGTGTTTCATTCTGGTGGAGATGTTCCTCTAATGGATTTTGCCTGCGGCTGATGGTATTCATTGAGCAATGGTGGGAATCAATTAAATGATCCTTTTTTCCCCGTATAAAAATGATTTCATGATGTAAAAATTTTAAAGGGAAATATATATTTTAATATTAATGTTTAATTTAACTTGAATATACATTCAGTCTATTCTTAGTAACTACCTCATTCATTCGGAAAGGAAATGCAATGATTCTACCAGGTATGATAGACAAAATTTCATTTAGGCCAATTCATTTGGTGCAATGGAGAATTTTAATTGTTTGTCACATTCAGATCTTCTGTTGCTTGAGGCCGCAGACTGGAATGAGACCGTAGGAATTCATTCTTTTTCTTTTTTCTCCACCCACCCCAATATGCTATGTTCTCATGGTACATGATGAGATAAGCAATGCAGAATAAAAGAAATGGATTTGGGAAACTGGTTTCACAATACTCTACATTTTTATTTGTAGATTCTAAATACTGTGGACTTTTCCATGACAAATTCAAATGACTTCTGTAAATTATGTTTACTGAAAAAACAAGCAAGATTTGAACAGTTTGGTTTAGCATTCATTTTCTAAGTCCTCTTGTTAAATCATATGCCTCATAAGAATAAAAATGCTGAAGAATTTTTCGACTTATGATTTTGGGTTCAAATTAAATTGTACTTGCCTCATTTTTCAAACCTACTAAAATATAAGTAATTTTTCACATTATTGACTCATGATAACTAACATTGGAGAAGTGGTCATACTATTAAAGCTGTCTTTGTATGATTATGGTGATTCAGCAACAGCATGTAACAAAGGGCATGTTGCACATATTGTCTAAATCACACTTCAAATGCATTTTATGATGTTTGTACATAGCCATCACTAATCTGCCATCTAATCAAAACTCTGCCTTGAAACAAGCTCCTGTCTCACTGTCTCCTTGAAGTCACCCTTAGAAATTTGCATCATCACTGAGCTTCTCTTTTGGAAATCATGTTTGTATCCTTTAATTTAGCACTTAGTTGTTATTTATAATTTACTTTCTAATAATTTTTTCCGAGGAACTTGGGAAATGGCATGGTTTTCTCTGAACTTCATTGATGACCTTGAATACACAGCACTAGGAATACGTTTGCCTTCCTTGTAAAAATGGCCCATAAAACATACATGGGAGGATATTTATAAAGATGAAATGAGAAAGGTCTATCTTAAAAATGTTGTTGACCTCTGAGAGTTGAAATTGCCTAGAAATCATGGGGAATACAGGTAAAATATCTTTTGTATATAAATAAATGTGTACCAAAATGCCTAGAAAGGCAATAACAATGAGAGGTGCAGCGTTAATAGAATTAGAAATACAATTAAACAATAGGTAGTCTTTTTGCAGACTCTATTGACTATTTCAGTAATATAGGGAACAATAAGGTAATATAGTTAAGGAATTAAGAGAATTTCTTGTAGGTTAATTGCAGGCAAGTGGTTTCTGCAAAGTGAGGTAGATGTATCCTCTGTCATTCATAGTATCTTCAGGGTGTCAGGCCCTGGCATAAGCACTCCAGGATAGATAGCATCCAATCCTTACCAGGTACCATGATCTTATTTTATTATCAGTACCATTCTAGGCCTTTAGTTGCCATTAGGGTTTAGATATGAGGTGTCCTTCAAAAGCTCATGTGTGAAACAATGCTAGAAAGTTTGGAAGTGAAACGATTGGCTTATGAGAGCCTTCACCTAATCAGTGCATCAATCCCCTGGTAGGAATTAACGGGGTGGTAACTATACGCAGGTAGGGTGTGGCTGGAGGATGTGAGTCACTGGGAATGTGCCTTTGAGGTGTGTATTTTGTCAGTGGTGAGAAGAACTCTCTCTCTCTCCTTCCTGATTTTCTTGTCCTGAGCTGCTTTCCTTCACCATTCCCTTCTGCCCTGGTGTTTTGCCTCATCTGGGACCCAGAGCAATGGAGTCAGGAATCTATGGTTGGAGCGCTCTGAAACTGTGAACCTCAAATAAACTTTTCCTCCTCTAAAATTGTTCTTGTCAGGTATTTTGGTCACAGTGGTGAAAAAGATGACTAAAACAGTAATTGATGCATGGAAAAATTGAGTGACTGGGTCATGGTCATACACTTAGAATATAATTGTACCAGGATTCAAAACAGAAGCTGTTTGTTCTCTTAACTCTGCATTATACCCACAATACCCCAGCACCCACAGCATCAATTAGGAGAGGGGAGCTTTCAAATACTCAGGGATCTTCTGAATTCTAGCACATGAACATTTCATACAATGAGCCTCTCCCTATAATAGACACTATAAGCTAAGAAAGCACCGTCAAGCACAGGATGGACAGAACAAACACATTGCAGGTATTATGGATAACAGGTAGGGCTCTGTTGGGGATGATATTAATGTTCCTAGACGTCAGCCCTAGAAATCCCTGAATCCAGCTATCTGTTCTAGTAAATTCCCTGAGAGAGATACATAAAATAAAGAAGATCAAGCAAAATAATACATATTATCTCAGATTTAATTCCAAACTCAAATGGATATTTCCAGTGAGTGAGGCTTGAGCACAAGGAACTTTCTATTTCCCTATGTTTTAGGGAAATCAGTTCCTTGGTTCCTGAGTAGTCTAGAATATCTGCTCTGGTTCTTCCATTAGGGTCCAGTGGAAACCAACTACATTCCTAGGGTGGTAGCTTTGTTGCTCCAGAATATGGCCTTCCTAATCCTCTAGTGGCTACGCAACCTGGCTCATGTTCATTTGTGTGAATGTGGAGCAAGGCTTCTTTGCCTGAGGTATGGCAATGGCAGTGGCAGGGACTTAGCAAATAGTAATCCCTTCCCTCATAGTCCTCTCCTTTGGCTAGATTATAATTATTTAGTTATCCAATTTTTAAAAAATAACTACTTGAAATGTATTATGCCCATTTATGTCCTCCATAGGTTTTTGGCAGCCTGACTTAGTCATTAGTAACAGAAATTTTGATGTACAGTGGACAACATTTAGTGCTATCTGCCATTTCCTGTTGGTTTTCAGAAAAATGATTGAATTCTTCTAAAACTTTCATTTCTTCACTTGTGAAATGGGGACTACAGTGATGCTTAGCTCTGAGACTTTTTATGAGAGTCAGACCAAAAATTGCATGAAAAAGCCCTGAATGTAGTGAGCTCTTAATAAAAAATTTCCATTATTACTATCCATCAAATTTATGCCCAATAAATGTTTGTTGAATTCAGTTACTAATTTATCCTCTTCTATGTAAAGCAGCTGTCACCACAAGTTTGCGGTTAATTTGGAGTCTGTCAGATTGCAAGAAGAGACATTAGGATTATTCAACAATAAAATGAGAGCAAATGCATATATTGTCTTGAATTCTAATGCCAATTTATTTTATTCATCTTTTGCACACAGAAATGTCTGGAGGTTAAATATATAGGTTCATTTTACTCCAGTTCAAATATGAAATTACATTGGAATTTGAATAAATTTGTTCTGTCTTCTTAGCTTCTTTGGAAAAGAAAGACATAGCAGGGCAAAACCTACATTATGTGTAAAAATGGACAATAGTACAAAAGAAAATAAAGATGTAGAAATGTTATGACTCTCAGAACACAGCTGAGAAGATGAGAACATTTTGAGACTTCTCTGTGGTTTAATATTATTCCAATTAATCACATTCTTACCTGACATCCCCACTGAAATGTCTCAAAGGCATCTTAAATTTAACATCTCCTAAACTGAGTTCATGGTCTCGTCCACTTCCTGACTCGTTTTCCTCAGGTTTACTGCTTGCAGCACTTGGCATCATGAAATTCAGTCAGTAGCGTGGGTTCCTTGCTTTCTAACCTACCATGTCCTGATATTCCCTGAACAGCCCATTGACATTATTGAGTTGGTCTCTAAAATATAACTCAGTCTACTCACTTCTCGCCTCTTCCTAACACCCAGTCCATCCTCTCATATCAGCATCTAATTCCTCTCTTCAATGCACTCTTTCTTCTCTTAAGTTTCTTATTCTATACTTCAGACAGTATGATCTATTTAAAACTATAAATCCAATCACGTCTCCCCTGCTTAAACTTAGTATAACGTTCCATTGCAATGAGGAAAAAAATTCAAATCTTTTGCTATAACCAATAAGGTTCACTCTGAACAGCCCTGTCCCTGTGACTCCACCCTCATCTTGGGCAAGCCTTCTCCCTGCTCACAATACTGAAGACATCTTGGGCTTCCTCTAGGTCCCTGGATACCCAAGTTTTCACCTTCAGTTCTTTGTACTTTTGTGTTTTTCTATTTTGGAGAATTCTCTCACTAATATCCTCAGCTTCAGTTCAATGCAGTTTTCTTAAAAAAGCAAGTGGATGTTTAGTAAGCCCCCATCATCATCCCCACATAAGATTTCTAGTTATTTCTTTCCTAGCATGTCATATTTTATATCACATGTACACATACATACCTCTTTCACCAACACAGATGTTTACTTGTATTACACCTATATCCCCAAAATAATATAAGTCCAAAAGGGCAGAGACTATGGTGTGTATTTTGTTTATCAGTGTGTACTCAATACCTAGTGTTGTATGGACACATTTTAAGAGTTTCTTAAATGTCTGTCCCATAGATTAATGAGTTAATCTGAAAAATAAATGTAGTTAACACCCTAGATATCTGGAATATCTGTAGATAGACTAATAGAAAACCTACAGAGTGAAACTTTGGCAAAGTATCTTAAAAGAAAATTTCTTTAAATATTTAGAAATCAATTTTCATGTTAAGTAAGGTGCCAAATAATTCTACAAAGAATATCAGAGTTGCTTCTAAAAATTCACACATTAAATAGCAGTTAGAAATAAAAATTAAATAGACACATAAAAGATGACAACAGGTAAATTAGAGACTCTTGGTAAAACTTTTGAGTAAAGGGTCTATAAATTTTAGGTTATTTTCATACTCTTAGTTAGCCAAGTACACCTAGTCTGAGTTGTAGCTTAGTTATGAAAACCAGTTTTGTTTTTTGGTGTTGACCTACAGGTGTGCTATGGTTTGAATATGTGATGTCCCCCTAAAGCTCCTGTTTTAACGCAGCAGTACTCAGAGGTAAAAGAATTAGACTATGAAAGGTGTAACCTAATCAAACTAGCTGTGATCTAGTTTTTTATGAACTGGGTGGTAACTGTAGGTAGGTGGAATGTGACTGGAGGAGGTAGATCACAGGGGGTGTGCCCAGGAAGGGCTCGTCTTCCCTGCAGCCCCTTCCCATTCTCTCTCTGCTTCCTGGCTGCCAGGAATGGAGCAATGATCCTCCACCACACCCTTCTGCCATGATGTTCTGCCTCATCTTAGCCCAGAACAACGTAGACAGCTGACAATGGACTAAATGTCTGAAACTGTGAACCAGAATAAATTTTCCCTCCTTTAGGTTGTTCTCGTCAGGTGTTTTGGTCACAGGGATGCAAAACCAACTATCACAAGATGCAAATGGATAAAACTTTTATAATTCTCTTTGCCTGCCCACCATACACCAGACACTGCTATGTGTAAGAAGATGCATACAGAGAAAGGATCCAAGGTACCTTATTTCTCCAACCATCACTCAACCTATTGTGATGGTTCTGCAACTTAAGTAGGCCTTAGAATTATCTGGGTAATGTGTTCAAATAAGGAGTTGTGAACCTTAATGCCAGAGAAGTTGGTTTGGTGATCTGTAGTGGCATCTTTAGGATCTTTTAACAAGTTTTGTAAATGATTAAGAGGAAGATATTCTTTGGATCATAATTTGAACAATGCAGAGGAAGCTGGAGAGTCCCACAAGGAGGAAATTACCATTTGATATAACAAATACAATAAGAGATATGATATGATGGAACCAACTCAGTTTAAAAGATTGAAGAAAAAGGATCTCATGCATGTTTAGAGACAACTGCTAAACTAAGTCCTGAAGGATAAATAGAAATTAGTCAGGAGTGGAAACTATGAGATCAGGGTATTTTAAGTATAAGGAGATGCATTGTGAATCTCTCCAATTGTGAGAGAAGTGTGCTTCTAGGAAGAGCAGTAGATCTCAGTAGCTGAGTAGGTGGGGTTGGTGGTGTTGCAGCTGAAGAGGTGTCAGGAGAGGTGACTGAATTATGGGTTTTGAAATTGTCCTGTGACAGAGGTGATGTCCCTCTGGGAATACTGTCAATGTGAGGGGGCTGATTAGGATGACCCAGTTGCATGGTGATGCCCTCAAAATGAGGTTCTGTGCTAGCCACAGAGCCATTCAGTTCTTGACCTGAACCTCAGATGCCAGCTCCCAGGGTTAGAGGATTCTGAACACTAGCAAGGTAACTGCAATGTTTCACTGGTGCTGTAATCTTCCAGCTACCTGCTTTACAGAAACTTTGGACATTGGGCTTCCTGGGTGCCACAGGAGGCTCCTAACATTGCAAAAGTGAAATAGCTACAAGAATGTTTCTAGCCCTGTAACTTTCTAGGGCACAAAGAACATTGCCTCTATAGCCCTTACCTTCCTGATCATGAGACCCTATATAATAAACTTGTTGGGCCAGCTCCATGTCAGTGTTTCTCTATAAGAGTGCAATATTCTACCTGATCCCAGCTTTCTCTCCATATATGTGTATGTGCTTTTCTTAAATCCCCCATGGTCCCTTGACAGTTTCTCAGGTTTGGCTGGGCAGGTCACAGCACAGAGGTAGCAGAGCATATGTGCCTTGATATTCTAGGATAGGTGTTGGCATAACGTAGTGAATGACAGTGAGATGACCACATTTGCATATACACATGCACAACACATACACTACTATACTTATAAATGCTAGATGAAAAGCAGAGAATGGATTGAAGGTGTGCAACATGGAGTTCAGGGAGATGAGTTTGGAGGTTTTCATGGTTTGCAGGTGAGAGATGGCAGGAATGTGTAAAATGATATTGTGACAGTGGAGGTTAGCAGATCTGAGGGATGTTGAGGAGGTAGAGTTGACAGAATTTAATGACTGCTTGTATGTGAAAGATGTCATAAATGAGGGAGAGGCATGACACCATGATTTCCAGTTTGGGTAGATACATTGTTGACACTAATAATTAGGTAATACTCATGAACTAGTGGTTACTAAGAATGGACAGAAATTTTAGCACCTACCAGTGGTGACACAATATAGGAAGCTAGGGCTCTAGGAAAGATAAAAAGATGCATTACAAATTGATGTCTCTCCATTAATATTAGTCTTTATATTTCTAAATAAGATTTTAAAAATGAATGTTCGAGTTTTATGAACCTAAAAGTTTTGAAAACTAATATGTGAGGAATATTTTATATCTAGTGATAGGGATTCAAATCATATGGGCTATTTAACTGCCTAGCTCAATAACTACTTATATGATTAAAATGAACTAAAGAAGCACTTAAATAAATTCTGTATTCCTGTTTCTCTTTTCTGCTCAAAGGATTGAAAGAGATCTACCTTGTAATTTTCATATGATGTTTGTAATAGAAAATTAGTAAGTAAAACAAGAATTCCACCAGCAGAAAGATATCTTGTGGCTATAAACTATACCACTAGTTCTTGTCAATGGGTTTTTAGAATGTAAGGACCTGTGTCATTTCTGGACCAAAGCACAGAAAAACAACTGTGTGATTGCTAGGAAATCTCATTACCATCATTGAGCAAGAACACAGGATAGACATAGCTGGATTATTGAGTTGAACACAGGATAGACATAGTTGGATTATTGAGTTGCTGTATAGAGGCCACACACTCTGATGTGTCACCTGACTTCCTCTAGATTTCATATAAGTGAAAAATCTTTGTGTTGTTTGGACGTTGAGATTTATGAGTCAACTTGTTACCCTAGCCAACCCATTCCATTCTGACTAATGAAGCAGACGACTTTACTGATGGAGAATGTAGGAACATAGCATGTCAAAAGAGTCTCAAGAGGAAGGCCCCACACTAGTGAATACACGAATGAAGTGTGGAGGTGACTTAAGTCAAATAAATCTTGTTTGAAGGCCACCCCAGTGGATCACCAACAGATACCTAGTTTTATCCAATATTTAAAGAGGAAAGTGGGAAGAATTAGCTTCAGGATCAACCAACTTTTGCTGTGTGTTTCAACCTTCCCTTTCACACTTATTGTGAGTTAGTTATATTATTTTCAAGCACAGAACTTCTGTGCAAGACATAACTCAGACACAATTACAATCCCCACAAGAGGTTGTATTTGGGTCTGTCTATGATAAAATTGGTAGTTCTCTATATATTTAAGAATTCTCCAGACTGTGTGAGAGAAAGCGCAAGGAAGTTGTCATTTTAGAGTCAGAAAAAATCTTGATTCCATTGGAGTCTTACTCACTTCAGATGAGGATAAAGTGTGGCTTAAAAGATAAAATAAAAGGGGAAAGAATGAAATAGTCTTCATCTCAGTTGATGAGGAAACCATATTGCAAAAATATTCCCTTTGTATGCAAAGAGGAAAATTGTTTGGATTATTTTATATGACTAGGAAAAAAATAACCAATCCTGAACCCCTAAACTACATTGAATGCATATAGATGTATCTGTATGTGTGTGTGTGTATATATATATATATATATATATATATATGAGATTAAACTGAAACATACATATTTAAATTCTATTTGGATTTGATTGGAATCCTGCATCCTTTGTGTTTTCTGTGATTGAATTATTACAATGATATGACTTTTTTTTAAATCTGATGGAAACCAATAGCTTAATTCCTTATGAGTGTTATTAATATTAGTGTAATAACTATGAGTAATGTGTATCATACAGTACTTGCCTATGGCCTATTTAGAGTATTAGTCCCTATTTTGTTATTTAGATGAGGAATTATATAATTTTAAAAATATAACATTTCAAAAACCATTTTTTTGCACAGACTGTATGGTATAAAATCTTAATGATATAAAGCACCTCAAGTGTTACCTAACATGTCTATAGGAAACTCTCTGTGCTAGGATTCTTTTCTTGAGAATCTTATGCTAAATTGTAGCCCCAAATGATTAATTTCTACACTAAAAGAAATTAGGAAGAACTTTAAGGCTGGACTTTGATGTACAGATGTACTTCAAACTTGAAATCATCCATAAACCACAATGTGGAAGCTATAACTAATGAGGATTTTGTATAACAAATGCCTATTTAATCTTAGGGTAACTAAATATTATGGATGTCTCTCATCCTGAAGACCTATTGGGACCAGAGTGCCATTGTCATCTACTTTGCTTTCAGATAAAGGCAAAAAAAAAAAAAAAAAAAAACCAACAAAAAAAAAACCTGAAATAAAATGTAAAAAATCCCAGAATATAGTCACAATCCCTTAGGGTGAACTAAATCATCAAATTTGGAGTCACATGTATAAAATAACATCCATTTCTCTCAGAAAGAAAAATAGCAAAATAATTAAAGAAAATAGAAATAATTAAGAAACTGCTTATCATAGTTTTTGTTAACAACAATGAAAAATAAACAATACAAGCAGCACATAAAGTAATCCTTATTTCATGTAAATAATGATGTCAAATAGATATTTTCTAAGATGATTTTGGCTACTAACTTACAATTATATTTGAACTTAGGACCTTCATGGATTTAGCTGGATCTTTAGAGTAAAAAGGTACAATGGTAGGAAGAAGAAAGAAGAAGGAAGTTTTGGCACTCTAAATAAGTGTCTTGCTGTACCTGGAGATTGAAAATTGATTTAAAAATTCAGCTAACCTAGATATAATAGAGATAACTAAGTTCCATTCATAGTCTCCATGAAAAACACATCTTTATGAAGCCACATATTATTGACTGAAAGGGTTTTAACTGTGTTAGGCTTGGTTTTCTTCAGAAAATGAATCTGAATATGTTTTGAAAAATAGAGGAAAGCCCTCAACCCATCCTGCTAATTCCTAATCCTTGCCCAGATTTTTTTCAAATATAAATCTTGAATTCACATGACAGCCACTTAATTTGCAAGGCTTCTGAATAATGTTAGAGAATAACATTATTTCCCTGTAAAATCTAGAGAAACAAAGTTAATGATTATATCTAAATACAACTGGGATCGCCACATGGTGGCTGTTAGCATTTGTTTTTTCTATTTTCTCTTGGACCATTGCACTTATTTGGCATTCGCTATTATAAAAAATATTTAATTGCAGTTAAGGGAAAACACATATCGAGCCAGCCTATTTTTGAGGTAACGGTAGTTGCTTCTCTATGTTATGCATTTATTCTCCTTCTGTTGCCTGTATAGGAATGTAAGAACAAGTGTCACAGAGCTTCGGAGCAAAGGTAAACAAATCCTTCAATTGCCCACAAAGTTTGCCAAGTGTGGAGCATCTGCCATCGGGGGACAGAAGCACAGAATGTAGTTAAACAGAAATAGAATGTTCAAAACAGGACACAGCAGCATGGCTGGCCTAGTAAAACAGGAAGAAATGGGAGAGCTCTCTCACTTCCCTAGGTGACTTTTGCCATTTGTCCTCTTCTTCCAAGGCAACCATTGTCCTTTCAGGGCCCGCTGGTGAACCATGACCCTCTACTGTAATTTTCTAGTGAGAATATTCATGTGCCTCATAGTCCATCCAAACACATTCATGTTCTATTCTCAAAAGTGGTCACTAGAGTCTTCAGATCAGCGCCTCATGCTGTTCAAGGAGCACATTGGCATTTTAACAAGAAGGTAACATGATCTCAATTCAGAACAGAGATTCAAATCAGGGAGGATGAGCAGAAGGGTGCCCCCTTTCTGCTTTCTGGGCCACTCATCTTGCAAATGGCCCATCTCCAGTGTTGTTTCAGATTTCACTTTTATTTCGCTGGTCCTTGTCTATAGTGGACACTTTAATGTACTGCCCAGATTGCCTCTTTAGGATGATGTCATTCACAGCACCGCTACTTGAGGTCTTGCCTGCAGAGAACTCACACCTGAGTCTCTCTCTAGGGGCTGCCTTTCTCCTAAAGAGAGCTGCCTCATCCAAGGTCATCTGTGCATCCCCAGAGACCACTTCTGTCTAGGGAAAAGCCACTCTGTCAGTTCACTGCAGGACAACTCTGAAGGATTATCTCAGCTCCAGAACTTTGTGTGGAATTGCCTAAGGGCTATGTTTCTGTGCATTGCTGGTCAGCTTCTCCCTCTGCCTCACTCTGCTTCCCTTATTACAAGTGTTGTTCCTGACAGCACTCCCTAATAAAACCGCAGCAAGCAGATTTTCACGTTAGTCTATGACCTAAGCGAGGACAGAGATTGTGTTTTAAATTTTTTATCTATTAGAACTAGAAGATCAGCCAGATTCTTCCAATTGTTCCATAGCCATGGATTGTAAGTATTTCTAAATTCTTTTTAGGTCTAAGGATTAGAGCATTGCTGCCTGCTTACCTGCTCATAACAGAGTTGATCAAAACGAGGAGTGGAGAAAGTCCTTCCTTGACTATGCTACTTTCTAATTCCTCCTAATGTGCATCTGACCTAGATATGCATACCCTTTTCTGCTTCAACTTTGTTATCTACTTACTCTTTACATACCTAAAGTCATTAGTCTCTCTCTCTCTCTCTCTCTCTTTTTTTTTTTTTTTTTTTTTTTGTGGTGTTGGGGATTCAACCCAGGGCCTTGTGCTTACAAGGTAAACACTCTACCAACTGAGCTATATCCCAGCCCCATTAGTCTCTTGATTACTATTTTCATGTAGAATGTAGATTGAACTTTTATAAACTAACTTTGGTTCACTTAGTGTCTCTAATTTGGATTGACATATCAAAGCAGGGTTGTTAAATATCTGGGTCATAACACCTTCCGTATACCCTAACAAACACCACTAATTGATCATGTCTCCCAATACTATCATTCCATTTGTAATTAGATACTACTAGTATCTGGTGCAAGGAACACTCTAGCTCCTTTGACAAAATCCAGTTGTAATCCAGTCTTGATCATTTTGTGCTCTAAGACAGGAGCTGTCCATTAATGTAAGATGGTGATAGTGACTTTATTCATGCTACATGTAGGTTCCCAGGAACATTTATTTACTCCTTTCTGTGGTTTTCTAATTTTAACTCCCACATATATCCTTTTGGACGCCTACTCTTCATGCTCTCCATTCTGTTTGGGTTGCTGGTAACAGAGGCAGGCAGAGGACAGGTAGAGGGATAGAAGATATGCCATAAAACTAATGAAGCACAACACCCAGGGATCTCACTAGTGCCTCTCAAAGTTCTAAGATGAGTCTTTTTGTTTTCTTTTGAAAAATTTTGTAAAATATCTTGAGAAATTTCTAAAAAAAAACCTCTTAGTTAAATCCTATGTATATTTCCACTTCTACTTTCCCTTCATATTATTTCTTTTCCTGACAGGTGCCAGTGGAGTAACAATCAGTATTATTGCAATTCAGCTAATGGAAAGTTGAATTAGGGTTCCCTTTAATTCAATACATAGATACAATGGGATGTATCTATGTGATTTAAAGTTTTTTTCATGCATGATGAAGTTACTGTTAGCTATCCTAATAACAAATATTGCTCCCATAAACATTTCCTTGATTCCTCAGATGTAAGTAGAATATTTAGCACTTATCAATGCATTGCCAGAACAGAAACAATGCAACAATGTAGCATTCACAGTAATAAACTGTAAAGTAGAAATTTTCACAACTTCTGCATTTGTAGGGCACACAAAATTTTGTAGTAACAATACTACAAAATATGTCTCTGTGTGAAGTCACATATTCTATGCATCTCAACCACCAATAATAAAAAATGACTTTTGAGGGCTGGGGATGTGGCTCAGTGGTAGAGTGAAAGGGCCTGGGTTCAATCCCCAGCACTGAAAAAACAAAAACCAAAAAGCAAAAACCAAAAAAAACCAAATAGCTTTTGATTAACCATGGTAGAAAAAGATTGAATTACTATTCTATGATTTTTAGTGTAAAATATTTTATTTCCACTGTCACAGAAAGATGTAAAGATAAAAAAAGAAAAAAATATTGTGGAGGTATGATAGAAGTTAATTAACAAAAACATTTGCTATTTTGATTTTATGAAGCTTAAAATTGTATTTTATTGCGATTTCTTCTCTTTTATTCCAAAAAACGTTTATCCCTGTACTTAATTTTCTATGCAAAATACTCTATTCTTTTTCTTCAAGGGTCTTCCACTCAGATGCTATAAACTTTAGGCCCAATAAAATATGGCTCCATTCCTGGGAAAGACTGGTATGGTTTTGATTTTCTATGTCTCTCAGAAGCCCATGTGTTGAAATACTAGTCCTGAAGACCACAAGGCTCAGAGGTGCAACCTTTGGAAAGTGATCCAATCACTAATCCACTAATCCACCAATCAGTCCATTGATGGACTTACAATTTAATGGACTATTGGGAGGAGTTAGAAGTTTAGGAGGCGGGATATCAGTGGAGGAAATAGGTCCTTGTGATAAGCTCTTAAACACCGTATCTTGTCCCCAATCCCCTTTTCTCTTTTGGTCACCCTGAGATGAGTAGCTTTGCTTTTCCACATGCTTCCCATGATTTTCTGCCTCACTTTAGGGCTGAGGCAATGAGGCCAAGGCAACTGTAGACTGAAACCTTGGAAACCATGGGTCCAAAATAAATATTTTCTCTTTTTAAGTGGATTTTCTTGGGTATTTTGTTATAGCAATACAGATTAACAAAGAGACTCAGAATCCTCTTTACACACTGTGGCTGATGTCCTACAGGGATTATGGGCATCTCCATGTGGAGTCAAGTAATTATGGCTTGATTTTGTTGGTTCTAAACGTGGGTGAGGAGTTTTAGGGAAGGAATAGATCTGCTGTGGTTCAGACATGGTTTAAGTGTGTTCCCCTAAGGTCTATGTGTCAGAAGCTTGGTCCTCAATATTAAAAGGCTAAATATGGCACCTTTAAGAGTTTAAGCCTATAAATGAATGAGTAAAGGGAAGAATTAATGAATGAATGAATGGTCTCTTGGGAGGTTAATCATTCAGGGAGTGTCACTGAACAGGATTAATGTAAGTCTCATGGGACTTCAGTTACTCTCTGACTTTCTGCCTCATCATATGATCTCTCTGTTTCACAAATGTTTCCACCATTATGACACCATCTGCAGTGAGGCCTTAATCAGAGTTTAGACAATGTTGGTACACTGCCCTTAACCTCCAGAATTTTGAGCTACATAAACCTCTTTTTTTCTTAAACTCACCCAGCCTCATGTATTTCATTATAGTAATGGAGAAAAAACACTAATGTAAGACCTAAGGCATACTTTAATTTAATCTTATTTGGGGTATGAGGAAACTGAAGTTGAGAGTGATCATAGCCTAGCCTAGTCCTACCTAGACTGCTCGCCCATGGAGAAGTGGGCAGGGCAGTTGCTGCAGAACCCTAGAACAATGAATAGGTCACTAGAGTTTTGACAGAGTGCTAAGAGAGGAAGAGAAATTTCCATAACTGTATTTCAGCTTCTCAACCTTGTGCTGAGACTGAAAAGCAAAGATGCTGAGGATCACTCAAAGAAGTGCACCCTCTGACCAAAGATAGTGCTTCTCCAGAAAAGGAACAGATGATTTTAAAGAAATGCAAAAATTACATTCTTAACTCTCAAGAAATGACAATCATAAAGACATTTGACCTTTATTTTATGGACACACTTTCATTTCAATTTTCAGATTTGCTGTGTGGTGCAAATAGTTCAGAACATAAATTATAATCTCACTCTTGAAAAGCTCTACTATTTAAGCATTTGCACACATTTCCTTTGAATGCTTTCTGTATCTCTGATTTTCTTTGTCTCATTCGCACTCTCACACACACACACACACACACACACACATGCACAAACACCAAATGGAGAAGGTAGGGCAAGTGATAGTTGAATAAATTTGAGATTCAGATTAGCTAAATAACAGAATGTTATTGGTATCCTTCCTCCTCGTGTTTTATCTTTATATCATGAGGTCTCCAGGATTAACAGAAACTCCTTGTTTTCTTTGCTTCCATTGACCTGACAAAAGCAGAGGTAGAACATATAAAGCCTTACCTGGTGTGACTAAAGGAGATCAGTCTTTTCTTGATGACACAATTCTCCCACTAACCACTAATTCACTTTACATTTTTGTCTTTATATCCTTCTGATGACCCATCAGTACTCTGTTGGAGTAAAAATATTCCCAATATCTTGGTGTGAATGAGTTTACATATTTTATTTTATATTTTAGGTAAAATAAAAAAGAAATAGTTACATGACTTCCATTTTTCTCTCATACTTATAATTTTTAATACTTGTCAATTATTGGACTTCATACACTATAATTCATTTGAATGTTTCATCATTGAATATTTTATGACTAAAAGAAAATATTTTAATAGGGTTTTGATGTTCTTTGGGATTACATAATTTGATCAATGTAGCAAATCAATCTCTATATAATGTTTTTATCAATATGAGAAGAGTTTTTCTTTGATTTTCATTCAAGAGTTGTCTTGTCTATAATTTTAATATTCCTAACAACTTTCCTTTCTTTGGTTGTCATATAATAGATTAGAAGGCATTAATACCATGGCAGTCTCATTTGAGGTTAACAAAACAAAAATAAAGTCTTAGAGCCCTGTATCCCCGAGAGTGTACATCATTAATAAATGTGAAGACAGTGCGGCAACTCTGCTGAGCAGCTCCCACCTATAAAACTTCAAGGTAAGTGTGAGAGGAGGAGTCTTCCTCGTCTGTGATAGTGTGCAAATAATTCTACAAGACAGCTTTCTTCATTTTGTCTTTGCTAATACCCCAAAAGAACAAGAGCCAGTTCATTCTGGTGGCTTTCTTAGTATTTTTTTTTTTTTTTAACAACACACAAACTCTAGAAAAGTTATCATCCATTGATTTTCTGGCACTTTTCTATTTTCCTATCTCCTGTTATCATCAGTAAGTTGACTCAATAGCGTATAGCAATTGAATCTTATTTTGTGGAGGTTTTGAGCTTTACCATTTTTGATTGATGATTTTACTTATTGCTATTACTTTGAAATAATTGTAACAGTTTATTATATTTTTTATCTTATCATTGGCCACTCTTGTTATAGATAGACTCTAAATCAAAAGCAGAAAGAAATACAGGCTGAGTTATTTGTATCATCTTTAGAAATGCCTACTTTCTTTCCCCTAATTTGTTATCCTCTAGGTTCCATATTTCACACAATTTTTGCCATTTTCTAGATGAAAACAATTTTGTATCTGCTTGGAAATTTTTTCTTTGGTCTTTCAGGCATGGGCCTTGGGCATTTTTTTGTCATTACTAGAAATTTATTTGCTTATTTGTTGGACCCTACATAACATAATTGCAGAAGTGCTAAACCATACTCTAGAGAGAAATTTACCAAACAGAGTGCCCTGTGTGTACATAGTTCTTTTTGTCTTTAGCCTTACATTACTCAGGCAAGTCATCTTGTCCCACAGTCATTTAGGTCAGCTTCTTTATTCCCCACTCCATCCTGTGTGCTTATATTACTAATTACTACAGTTAGTTTCATTTGCCAGAGACTACATTCCATCTTGGTTTCACTGTATATCTTGGTTGATTAAAAAATTTATATGCAGTAAAAATTTCCTTTTTGGGGTACGAGGTTCCATGAATTTAGGAAATGTATGAAATCATGCATTTACTATCACAATTCTTTTGTCACTTTCCTTCCCTCCTATTTCTTAAGCCCCCGGCAGCCATTGAGTTATTGTTCATCTTTCTGGTCTTACCTTTTCCGGAATGTCACTAAGTGCAATCATATCATAAGTAGGCTTTTACTTAACAAAATACATTTAGTATTCATCTGTGTATTTTTTTCGCTCAGATCAATAGTTTGTGTTTTTTTCCTTTTTAATGCTGAGTGGTATCCAATTGTTTAGATATAATCTATTTATTCATTAAAGTATACCTAGGGTATTTCCCCTGGGGACAATTATGAATGAAGTGACTGTAAATGTTCACATAGAAGTTTTTCCTTCTATGTGAGTTTTCCCTTCTCTAGGGTAAATAGTATCAGCATTCCTGAGTGACATTATAGGTTAATAATTAACTTTATAAGGAACTTCCCAATTGTTTTCCAAAGTAGCTGTACCATTTTTTATTCCCACCAGAATATATGAGAATGCTTATTACTCTGTATTCTCACCAGCACTTAGTATTGTCCATTTGTTGTTGTTTTATTGTTGCCATTTTGATAGGTATGCCAAGAAACTTAACAGACTGAGTTCATAGACATTTTTCTGTGAACATATTATGATAAATTTCTCCTTAATATAGTTGTCTGATAATGAAAAAGTTATTGTACTTTTCTTTGCCTATTTATGTTTTACAGATGCAATTTACCTTGAATACATGATAGGCAAGTGATCACATATAAATGGAATCCTGAAGCTTGAGAATATTGGGTTTTGCCTTTCATAAATGAAGTCAATGTAAGGACTAAATGTAAAAAGGATGTGAAAACACTGAACTGAGAAGGATTACACAAATAATGATTATCATTCCAATCAGTCATTCTGTCTTCATATCCTTATGAATTGGGGTCATACAAGAAAGTCAACTAACGGAGAAGACGGTTTAGTCAGAGTTAAGAGGTAGGATAAGGATAAATACTTTAGTGTCTATCATACTATAGAACTTCACAAATTGGAATTTCTTGGGGGTGTGAGACAATATATAGACAGACAATGGTCAGTACATATATAAAGTAGAACTGTGCTCCACAGTCTGCATCAACCTGTCTAGGAAGTAAGTGACCTGCTACCAAAAGAAATTAGACTACTATCTATATCCAAAATTCCAGGAAACAAAACAATTACATCCGTAAAATCAGCCCTACATGGAAGAACTTCATTAATAATTAACAATTTCTCTAATTTTTGCCTCTGCTTCCAAGACTAATCGAAGAAAGCTAAATCTGCACCTCTAACCAACCATGTAGGATACTCTGCCTTTTTTAGTTCATCTATAGCTTCCTCATGCCAATAGCCTCCAAGCAGGGCACACAGAAGCCTTCTTTTATTACCCTCAATATAAAAATCTTCCTCTCCGCTTCCTGCTTTTGTCTTTACCAACAGCAAATGATGCTAGCCGACTCTCTTGCTCTGTCAAGTTTTGAATAAATAGCCTTTGCTTGTTTGCATTTGGGTGTTCTTCATGTATTTCTCCAGGAAATAAATTTAGGAGCTTATATTCCTAGGCCCTACTCCAAACTCACTGAATCAGAATTTCTGAAGAAGAGTCCCAGAAGTCTGAATTTTAAAACAATCTCCCCAGGGAGATTCTTATGCACATAAAATTTGAGAGTTGTTGCATCTAGTGGCTCTTCATAGAACTTCCTCCTAAATCCTGTCTTGATTAATATTCCTATAAACAGTTGGATGAAGTTAGAATGTGTTCATGAAATAGGTAATTGTTATAGTCCTAGGAAAAGTTAGCTGCTAGCTAATGTAGATGTTAGAATCAAGAGGAATTCTGACCTTAAAGTCTGGAAATGTGATTTAATTAATTATATAAGGACTAATAGGAGCCCATGTAATCCCATATTTAGGTATAATTATATGCATGTGCACTTGTGTGTACATATGTATATGTAGAAACTGGGAGATGATTAATGGACTCTTACATGAAAGTGACCTATAGAAGGAAGTTGACAATACGAGCTTTTAAAAATTTAGTATAACGAGCAGATTTATAACTGCAAAGTCTATAAAGAGAGTTAATAATTTCATCATATCTTGTGCTTGTTAGACCATCTAGAATATCATGCCTCGTTTGGCCTTCACATTTTAAGAACTAGAGTATCTAAGGAATAGTGCTCAAAATAGCTCAAGAAACTCAAAATATTTAGTCACCCTTTAACTAAATGTTAACTGAAGTTCAGAATTCTCTGTTACATACAATCTGGACCTCAGTATTAATATCAATTTTCCATTCTTTTGTCATTATTTCTATAAAATATTCTAAAGTGATTTTACTGAAGTGTTATTCTGAAGTGGGTTTAAAGAGAATTTTATATAATCAAGTAATTCTATTTGGAGATCTGAATACATACAAAAAAACTGTAGTGTGCAATTTTAATGTAAAAACATTCAGGATTTTATCAGATTGACAGCAGGAGACTCGAGTTGTGCATCTGTTGCAGCTCTGACACTCTTCTCTCAACAGCCAAATGATCTTACTGTGGAGGTTTTGGGTTTTCAAACTCGTCTCTGAGGTTAAAAAAAATATGCAGTCTGCTATTTGGTTTTCATCTTATTTTACTCTCTCATTCATTCATGCATTTATTCATTTTTGCCTTCATGCTTCTCTTTGATAAATATAGAACACTCACAGTTGTATGTGCTATACAATGACTAGCAAGCTTTAGAGCTTGCACTGAAGATCCAGTCTAATGAGGAAGGCAAGACTTTCAAACACATGAGTGACACATGATGTGGGTGCCAGAACTCTTTGCAGATATCGTGTCCTTATCTCTCCTCTGTCTCTTACCTAATCCTGTACTGTCCAACACAGTAGACTAGCCACATGTGGCTATTGAATACTTCATATGTGGCTAGTTCAGATTAAGATGGGCTGAAAGCACTAGGTTTTGATATAGTATTAAAATGTAAAATGGCTCTTTAGTATTGTATTTGAAATTATACTATTTTGAGCGCATTGGGATAAAATATAAAATTACTTTCACCTGTTTCTTTTTATTTCTTTACTAGATAATTTAGAATTACAGAATTAGCTCTTAATGTGTCACTTTTAGTGCCTCTTCTCTTAAAGCAACATTAAATGTTATGAGCCCAGGCTCTAGTTTTAGATCTATGTTTGCTTCCCACATCCACTGTCATGAGGCTTAAATGAGAAGATGCTAATAATACCAATAAGGCTAGTGGGCTGAAGGGTGCATCTCAGTGGTAAAATGCAAATGAAGCAATGAAGCAAATGAAGACCCTGGGTTTGAACCCTAGCGCTGCAACAAAACAAGATGCAACAAAATCAATAAGGCTCAAAATCATTAATACTTAATGCAGTGATTTCTAAGTGCTTGACCCAACTAGGTGCTTCAGATACACTAATTCATTTAGTTCTCACACAAAAAAACCATTAGTTATTATGTACAGATAAGGACACAGAATCATAAACAGCTTATATTAAGTGTGTTCTTAGAATAGAGCCTGATCATTATCCTTGTTGTTAATAGTTCCCACTCCTACAAGTAAGCAGGATGATGAGAACAGTGGCTGAAGAGGTACCACCTGTACAAACAGTGGCAGGGGCCTTGATTCATTGGTTGGGTGTATGAATGACAGGATTGGAGTAAAAATTTACTGCTGAAGACATAATTTTTACTAAATGGTACAAGAGTGGTTTCTAACTGGTACCAATTTTACCTGGTAATTGACAATACCGAGACACCTTTATGCTGTCACAAATGAGCAGGTGCTACTGGCATTAATTGGGCAGAGGATAAAGATACTGCCAAACTTCCTGTAATTTATAGGACAGCTCTCATCAGAGAGAGTTGTCTGGCCCCAATGTCAAGAGTGAGAAACTCTCTGGTAGATTACTGAAAAAAAGGCAAGATAGGAAGAGCGATGGAAAGAAGAAAGAAATGGAAAAAGGAAGAAGGCAAAGAAGGAAGGAATGGAGGAAAAGCTATTATATACTCATTTTTTTTAGTCCTGGTTATACATTTCTTAGTAGTAGCCACAATGAGGCTTCAAGTAGATATTTATTATTTCTGTAAGATTCTTAAGAAAGTCAGAGTGGGACAGAGAGACAAAGTCCACTTCTGAGGATTGTCTTTTAATCTCATGGGGTTGTGACTGGAAGGTCATTTTTTCCTGGGCAGTGGTTGGCTAATAAGTAATCCCTTCATTTGATCTTGTGGACTGGTTTTTTTTTTTTTTTTTTTTTTTTTTGATGTTGTTTTAGAAAGTAGGTAGTACAACCTTCACTCTATTTTCAACACACAACTGGTTTTCTGGTTAAAATTTTGGAAAGAATTGTACCAATTTAGCTTGGATGTGATCTGAAAGTGTGGACTACAAAAAGTGTGAGGTAGAGATCCAAGATGGTGGACTAGAGGGAGGCTGCATTCCTTTCGCTCCATAAGTCGGGTTTCAAGCAGAGGATACCTGTTTCTTGGTGAGGCAGTTTTTGCAGCTTATTGATCCCATTGTTTACCCTACTTGTCTACTGTGATCACCTGTCTACTAGCATATGGACTACTTTTTGAGTGCAGATTGCTCACTTGTGCTCACCATCTGCCATTTACCTGCCTTTTGCCTGTCCATCGCCTGCCTTTCACCTACCCATCACCCACCGCCCAAGGTTCACCTCCTGATTGTCCGACAGCAGTCAGCAGACTGACCACAGACCACCAGTTGAGCGCCAGCTGCCTGCTGTTGCCTGGAAGTTCACTGTCACAGTACCTGCAGGTTTGGTTACATGTGGCTTCCACCTTTTGAGACAACAGCCAGGACCTATAGGACCCCTGGCCGGACTGACTGAGCCCCATCTCAAGGATCCCTCAGCCCAACCGATCACTCCCTGCCTCCGGGGCCCTCACAGCGACTGACTGCTCCCTGCCACCAGGACCCCCAAACCAACAGATTGCACCCTGCCTCCAGGATCCCACAACCAGACCGCCAACACCCTAACTTGCCAACACATTTGGAAGCCAGAGTGGCCATCTTGGATAATTCTGGAAGCTGTATCTCCCATCTATAAGTGGGGCAAATTTCATCTTGAGATGCCTGCTGGAGACTTGAAGCTCATTGTCAGGTACCTCTCATGCATCAGGCTACTGAAGACTGGGAGGTTTGAATATTTTATGACTGTTATAGTATAGATTTTCTTTTTTCTCCTTATTGAAAAAATTTAAGTTTTTATTTGTTTACTTTTCTCGCTCTCTTTTCCTTTTGTTTACCTGTTCCCTCAGAGTCTCTTTCTCCTGTTTCCCATGCTAACAACCAACTTCTTTTGATTACACGCTCACTCTTTCTGTGACCCAGAACTTCTATATATTCTTTCCTTATCCCATTAACAGCTACATCATACACCCCTCCACATCCTCTTTGTCCTCCATTAGAAACTACAGACCTTATTGCAAATCTGTTTGTTATTCCAAAGATAATAATCGAAATCATTCTGTTTATTATGACAATATTGTTAAAGAACTCATAGGGGCTATTTGGTTATGGGTTGCATACTAGCTGAACTGGGCACTGCTACTATTGATCTCCCCTTAAAGAAAAGGTTTTGAAAACCTATAGGGTCAAAATAAGCCTATAGGGGGAAATCTGCAATACCCCAGATCTGCACTACTAGAGGGGAAGATACATGGACAACATGAAAAAACAAGGGAAGAAAATGATCCAAACAAACCTAGATTCTATATTAATAGAATCCAGTGACAGTATGGTAGAAGAAATGTCAGAAAAGGACTTAAGATTATACATAATTAAAAAGATTCATGAAGCAAAGGATGAGATAAGAGAGCAAATGCAGGCAATGAATGATCATACCAATGAGTAGTTGAAAGAGCAACTGCAGGAAGCAAAAGATCATGTCAATAAAGAGATAGAGATTCTCAGAAAAAAACAAATAGAAATCCTTGAAATGAAGGAAACAATAAACCAAATAACAAACTCAATAGAAAGCATCACCAACAGACTAGACCACTTGGAAGACAGTACCTCAGACAATGAAGACAAAATATTTAATCTGGAAAATAAAGTTGCCTAAACAGAGAAGATGGTAAGAAATCATGAACAGAATCTCCAAGAATTATGGGACATCATGAAAAGACCAAATTTAAGAATTATCGGGATTGAGGAAGGCACAGAGATACAAAGCAAAGGGAATCAACAACCTATTCAATGAAATAATATCAGAAAATTTCCCAAACCTAAAGAATGAAATGGAAAATCAAATACAAGAGGCTTACAGAACACCAAATGCACAAAATCACAACAGATCCACACCAAGGCACATTATAATGAAAATACCTAACATACAAAATAATAATAAAAAAAAAGCTGTGAGAGAAAAGCATCAGATTACATAAAGGGGAAACCAATATGGATATCAGAAGATTTCTCAGCCCAGACCCTAAAAGCTAGAAGGGCCTGGAACAACATATTTCAAGCTCTGAAAGAACATTGTTGCCAACCAAGAATCCTATGCCCAGCAAAACTAACCTTCAGATTTGAAGATGAAATAAAATCCTTTCATGATAAACAAAAGTTAAAAGAATTTACAAATAGAAAGCCTGTGCTACAGAATATTCTTAACAAAATATTCCATGAGGAGGAAATGAAAAACAACAATGTCGGTCAACAAAGGGAGAAACTACCTTAAGGGAAAATCCATTCAAAGGACAAACCAAGTCAATTTAAAAACCAAAAATAAACCCAAATGACTGGGAATACAAATCATATCTCAATAGTAACCCTGAATGTTAATGGCCTAAACTTGTCAACCAAAAGACATAGACTGGCAGATTGGATTAAAAAGAAAGATCCAACAATATGGTGCCTTCAAGAGACTCATCTCATAGAAAAAGACATCCACAGGCTAAAGGTAAAAGGATGGGAAAAAACCTACCACGCACATGGACTCAGTAAAAAAGTGGGGATTTCCTTCCTTATTTTAGATAAAGTGGACTTTAAGCCACAGTTAGTCAGAAGGGATAAAGAAGGACATTTCATACTGCTTAAAGGAACCATAAATCAGGAAGACATAACGATAGTAAATATTTATGCCCCAAACAATGGTACATCCATGTATATCAAACAATTCTTTCTGGATTCCAGGAATCAAATAGACCACAACACAATAATTCTGGGTGACTTTAACACACCGCTGACACCACTGGATAGATCTTCCAAACAGAAACTAAACAGAGAAACCATAGAACTCAAAAACAATCAATAACTTAGGTTTAACATATATATATAGAATATTCCATCAATCAATGAGCAGATTCACTTTCTTCTCAGCAGCACATGGAAGCATCTTGAAAATAGACCATATGTTATGCCACAAAGCAGCCCTTAGTAATTGCAAAAAATAGAGATACTGCCTTGTGTTCTATCAGATCATAATGGAATGAAATTAGAAATCAATGACAAAATAAAAAACAGAAATTACTTCAACACCTGGAGACTAAATAATGTGCTATTGAATGAGCATGAATAACAGAAAACATCAGGGAGGAGATAAAAAAATTTTTAAAGGTAAACAAGAATGACAAAACACATATCAAAATCTCTGGGACAATGAAAGCAGTACTAAGAGGAAAATTCATTGCATGGAGCGCATTCAAGAAAAGAGTAAAAAGTCAACAACTAAATGACCTAACATTACAACTCAAAGCCCTAGAAAAAGAAGAACAGAACAACACCAAAAGTAGTAGAAGAAAGGAAATAATGAAAATCAGAGCTGAAATCAATGAAATTGAAACAAAAACAATTCAAAAAATTGACAAAACAAAGGGTTGGTTCTTTGAAAAGGTAAACAAAATAGACAAACCCTTAGCCACACTGACAAAAAAGAGAGAAATATCAAATTACTAAAATTCATGATGAAAAAGGAAATACCATGACAGACACCACCGAAATACGTAACATAATGAGAAGCTACTTTGAAAATCTACATTCCAATAAAATAGAATATACCAAAGACATCAACAAATTTCTAGAGACATATGTTCCTCCCAAACTGAATCAGGAGGACATACACATTTTAAATAGATCAATATCAAACAATGAAAGAGAATAAGCCATCTAAAGCCTACCAACTAAGAAAAGCCCAGGACCTCATGGATTCTCAGCCAAGTTCTACATGACTTTCAAAGAAGAACTCATTCCAATACTTCTCAAAGTATTCCAGGAAATAGAAAAGGAGGGAATCCTACCAAACTCATTCTATGAAGCTAAAATCACCCTCATATCCAAACCAGGCAAAGACACATCAAGGAAAGAAAATTTTAGACTAATATCCTTGCTGAATAGAGACACAAAGATCCTTAACAAAATATTGGCAAACCATACCCAAAAACATATTATGAAGATAGTGCACCACGATCAAGTGGGGTTCATCCCAGTAATGCAAGGTTGGTTCAACATCCATAAATCAATAAATATAATCCATCATGTCAATAGACTTAAGGATAAGAATCATATGGTTATTTTTCAATTGATGAAGAAAAAATGTTCGACAAAATACAACACCCCTTCATGCTCAAAACTCTAGAAAAAATAGGGATAGTAGGAACATACCTACTAGATTTCCCCCTATAGGCTTATTTTGACCCTATAGGTTTTCAAAACCTTTTCTTTAAGGGGAGATCAATAGTAGCAGTGCCCAGTTCAGCTAGTATGCAACCCATAACCAAATAGCCCCTATGAGTTCTTTAACAATGTTGTCATAATAAACAGAATGATTTCGATTGTAAAGGCAAATTATGCTAAGCCCATAGCCAACATTATTCTTAATGGAGAAAAACTGTAAGCATTCCCTTTAAAAATTGGAACAAGACAGGGATGCCCTCCTTCACTACTTCTATTCAACAACATCCTTGAAATACTAGCCAGAGCAATTAGACAGACTAAAGAATTAAAGGGATATGAATAGAAAAAGAGGAAGTCAAGCTGTCACTATTTGCTGATGACATGATTCTCTATTTAGAGGATCCAAAATACTTCCCCAGAAAACTTCTAGACCTCATAAATGAATTCAGCAAAATAGCAGGCTATGAAATCAACACACATAAATCTAAAGCATTTTTATACATAAGCAATGAAACTTCTGAAAGGGAAATGAGGAAAACAACTCTGTTTGCAATAGCCTCAAAAAAAAAGAATATTTGGAAATTGTTCTAACCAAAGAGGTATAAATCTCTACAATGAAAAGAACAAAACATTGAAGAAATTGAGGAAGGCCTTAGAAGATGGAAAGATCTCCCATGTTCTTGGATAGGCAGAATTAATATTATCAAAATGGCCATATTTCTGAAGGTGCTATACAGATTTAATGCAATTCCAGTTAAAATCCCTATGACATTTCTCATAGAAAGAGAAAAAGCAATCATGAAATTCATCTGGAAGAACAAAAGACCCAGAATAGCCAAAGCAATCCTGGGCAGGAAGAGTGATGCAGGAGGTATCACAATACCAGACCTTAAACTCTACTATAGAGCAATAGTAACAAAAATGGCATGGTACTGGCAACAAAATAGACAGGTAGATCAATGGTACAGAATAGAAGACATGGAGACATACCCATATAAATACAGTAACCTCATACTAGACAAAGGTGCCAAAAACTTACAATGGAGAAAAGATAGCCTGTTCAACAAATGGTACTGGCAAAACTGTAGATCCATATGTAGTAAAATGAAATTAAACCCCTATCTCTCACCCTGTACAAACTCAACTGAAAATGGATCAAGGATCTAGGAATTAGACCTGAGACCCTTCACCAAATAGAAGAAAAAGTAGGCCCGAATCTCCATCATGTTGACTTAGGACCAGACTTCCTTAACAAGACCCCCATAGTGCAAGAAATAAAGGCAGGGATCAATAAATGGGATAGATTCAAACTAAAAAGTTTTATCTCAGCACAGGAAACAATAATGTGAAAAGAGAGCCTACAGAGTGGGAGAAAATCTTTTCCACACATACCTCAGACCGAGCACCATCTCCAAAGTTTACAAAGAACTTAAAAAACTTTTACACCCAAAGAACCCAATCAGTAAATGGGCTAAGGAAGTGAGCAGACACTTCACAGAAGAAGATATACAGGTGATCAACAAATATATGAAAAAGTGCTCATCATCTTTAGTAATTAGAGAAATGCAAATTAAAACCACCCTAAGATTTCATCTAACTCCAATTAGAATGGCTATTATGAAGAACACAAGCAATAATAAGTGTTGGCGTGGATGTGGGGAAAAAGACACACTCATACATTGCTGGTGGAGTTGCAAATTGGTACAGCCACTCTGGAAAGCAGTATGGAGATTCCTCAGAAAACTCAGAATGGACCCACCACATGACCCAGCTATCCCACTCCTCAGTTTATATCCAGAGGACTTAAAATCAGCATACTACAGTGATACAGCCACATCAATGTTCACAGCTGCTCAATTCACAATAGCTAGATTGTGGAACCAACCTTGATGCCCTTCAACTGATGAATGGATAAAGAAACTATGGTGTATATACACAATGGAATGTTACTCAGACATAAATAAGAATAAAATTATGACATTTGCTGGTAAATGGACGAAGTTGGAAAATATCATGCTAAGTGAAATAGGCCAAGCCCAGAAAACCAAAGTCCGAATGTTTTCTCTGATAAGTGCATGACAATATATAATGAGGGGGAGGGGTGATGGGGGGAAGAGAAGAATAAAGGAACTTTGGATGGTGTAGAGGAAAAAGGGGTGGGAGGAGGTGGGGATGGAAAAACAGTAGAATGGAACAGACATCATTACCCTGTATATATATGCATGATTACATGAATAGTGTGAATCTACCTTGTGTACAACCATAGAAACGAAAAGTTGTACCTCATTTGTATACAATGCATCAAAATGTGTGTGCAAAAATTAAAAAAATATTTTAATAATTAAGAAAGAGTGTGAGGTAGGGGTCTGGTTGTGAATCATTAATTTATCCCTATATTGTGGTCATCATGCATTAACTGAGAAGGATGCCAGTTTCCTAGGGCTGGAGGGCCATCTCCCTCTGTGGATGGATGCTTAAAAGTAAAAATGGTCCTAAAATAATTTCTCAAAAGCAATCTAAGAAAAGGCTGCTTTGGATATGAAGAAATACTTCAGACCTTTTCAGAATATGAAAACCTAAACACGAGAGAAAATTCATTGTTTAAAATGGTTAACATTATTTACTCTGTGAACTTTTTAGCAGTGAAACTTTTTTCTGTCAATCGTAATTTATAAATGCTATTTCAAGATAAATAGATCACTGTATTGATCATTATATATGTGAAACTCTAATTGAGTAAAAGAATCAATTGTACTAAAACACATGGATTTCCTATTGGCTTTGATATTCAGGTGTCACAGACTTCATTTATATACATGTACAGACCTATAATAAAATAAAAATGAAAAAAGAAACTTTCATCCTGCTTTCTGAGATGACCTTTCTTATGTCAAGCACTGGTGTTTAATAGAGTTAAAGACCAGTCACGAATCAGAGGGCTAGCATGAAGTCCACTGGAGATGTCAGGTTGTTAGTGGAAAAACTGTAGCAGCACAGCAAAGTCTCAGTAAGTAAACACATTATGAGTTATTTATAGTTTGGAATACTAAACAGTCCTTACAAAAGAATGAGGTTGCTCTGTATGCACTGACAAAGTAAGATTTTCAAGACATTAAATTGAAAAACACAAGTTGCAGAGCAACTTGTAAGGATGATTTATTTATGAGAAAAATCCCCCAAAGATACATATGTATAAGCGCACACATAATGTATGCACATATACAGAATAGGAGCAGAACAAAAGGTTGAAAGCCATGGACAGTGGAGAAGGATGGGTCTTGTAGTTGCAGGCAAGGAGTGCAAGGGACATCTATATTTATTTCTGTATATCTGTTTTATTTGAATTTCTTATGTCAGACTCTTACCATGTAATATTGGCATTAAATAATGAAAAACAATGTTATTGACAGTAATGAAAAAGTCTTCTCTAGGTTTTCTTGTTTTCATGATATCCACGTCTGGCTTTAGTTTAGGAAGGCATGAGCACACACATACTCACTCATATACATTTTTTGTATTTCTGGAAACCAAGGCTCTTACGGAACTCTTCATTTGCTCCTTGGAAACTTCGAATAGTAGGCGATTTTTGGGGATACATTCTTCAGACTTACAGGGAAAGATTTACAGCTTTCATTGAGAATTGTTTAAAAAGGAACAAAAAAAAATTTTTCCCCCTACATGTAAGGGTGGAGAGTACATGAGAAAGGAAGCTGACACAATTGCAGTCAATTTTGAGGAAAGAAGAGACGTAAAATGTTTCAGTCTTATGATGCGGTGTTGGATTTCTCTTTGTTTCTGTGCTTCCTAACTTCACCACTCCAGAACCTGAACTTTTGTTCTTACAACTTAAGACTGAGAACTTGGACTTGTGTTCTGATGCTTCCTCTAGCCATGACAGGAGTGTTTGTTGACTGCTGAAAGAAGCCTATTTTTGTCATTTTTTTAACCATTTATGTCAAAGCAATTAGGAAATTTGGGGATAGAGAATGTCCTGGGTTGATTTGTTTCCCCTAAATTCATGTCCACTCAGAACATCACATTGTGTCATTATTTGGAAATAATACCTTTGTAGACTTACTTAATAATTAAGTGAAGATGAGGTCACAGTGGATGTAGGGGTAGCCGCTATATCCAATCACTTGAGTCCTTTCAGGAAGAAGAGACACACAGAGACACATGGAGAGAACCCTGTGTGTTGGTGGAGGCAGAGATAGGAGTGATGCACCCACTAGTCATAGAACATCAAGAATTGTTATCAAAATACCAGAAGAGAGGCATGGGATGGATTCTCCCTCACAGCTCCAGGAGGAACTAAACCTGAGGACACCTGGCTTGCAGTATTATGGCCTCCAGAACTGTGAGAAAAGAAATTTCTGTTGTTGTTTATAGCCATTTGTTAGGACGCCCCCATGAAACCAATATAAATAATAATATAAATTAATCTAAGATCAAGGATATTTTTTGAAAGGTAGCCTCAAGTTTGTCAATGTCTGCCTGGCCATGCACCAATAGCACAGAAGAGCCGATTGCTCCCTCTGATTACACCAATTTAGAAAATTCATTCCATCAGACACATGACAGGATTCACTATGTGGGCCCAGGGGTGTTATGAATGTGCTTGAGATCACTGATTCACAGTGTGGTCTTCAGAATAGCAGTAGCAGGGAAATCTGGGAAGTCATTAGATATACAAATTCTTAGTCCCACTTGAATCCACTGAATCAGAAACTGATGGTAGGGCCCTTATGATTCAAAATGCAGTCTAGGAGATTTTGATATGTGCTCAGATTTGAGAACCACCACCTTATAAAATTACATATCTTTCTCCATGATACCAGGCAGCTCATAATTGATTTTCTTTCCTTTTTTTTCACCTTAAGGATCACTTTACCTTTCCTATTGAACTCTAGAAAGCCCAGCAGGGTCAATTTTAACTTTCCCTTCTTGTTTTCTCTAAGATTCTAAACATACAAAGATGCTTTAGTGATCAAACGTGAGCAGAAAACAGCTGTCCATTAATTTTAATTGTCCCACAGACCAGGTACATCCTGGAGATTCCTTACCTCATCATTCTCATCTGGAAAACTGTTGCTCAACAGTGGGATGTTGGAACCATATGAACGAGTGTGCTTGAATTGTACCAAGTTTGCCACTATTCCTGACACACATCTTTCATGGTGCAAGATTTTTTTGATGTTCAGTCAGTAGCATCAGGTCTAAAGCTGGATTGCCTGAGTTCAAATTCTGACTCCTGCACATTAAATCTTAACCCTGGCTGAATCACTTAATAACCTTATGCTTCACTTGACTCTTCTTTAAAAATTGGGAGTATAGTTTACTTGCCTTCAGGAGCTCTTGGTTGGATTGAATGACTAATATTTGTGGATCTCTTAGAATACTACTTGGCATGTCAGCCAATGCCATGTTAGCTAGTCTTTATTGTTTTTATCATCATCACCCTTTAAATATAAAACTAACTTTCCCATCCACACTGATGGTTTTTATTTTTAATTTTTAATTTATTTTTATTGTAAACAAATGGGATACATGATGTTTCTGTTTGTACGTGGAGTAATAGCATACCATTTTCGTAATCATACATTCACATAGGGTAATGAGGTTTGATTGATTCTGTTATTTTTTCCTTCCCACCACCCCTCCCACCCCTCTTTTCCCTCTATACAGTCCCTCCTTCCTCCATTCTTGCCCCCCTTCCACCCCCCCATTTATGTGTCATAATCCGCTTATCAGTGAGATCATTCGTCTTTTGATTTTTGAGATTGGCTTATCTCACTTAGCATGATATTCTCCAATTTCATCCATTTGCCTGCAAATGTCATAATTTTATTATTCTTTATAGCTGAGTAATATTCCATTGTATATATATACAGTTTCTTTATCCATTCATCAATTGAAGGATATCTAGGTTGGTTCCACAGACTGGCTATTGTGAATTGAGCAGCTATGAACATTGATGTGGCTGTATCTCTGTAGTATGCTGATTTTAAGTCCTTTGGGTATAGGCCAAGGAGTGGGATAGCTGGGTCAAATGGTGGGTCCATTCCAAGTTTTCTAAGGAATCTCCACACTGCTTTCCAGAGTGGCTGCACTAATTTGCAGCTCCACCAGCAATGTATGAGTGTACCTTTTTCCCCCCATCCTCACCTACATCTATTGTTGCTTGTATTCTTGATAATGGCCATTCTAATTGGGGTGAGATGGAATCTTAGTGTAGTTTTGATTTGCATTTCTCTTATTACTAAAGATGGTGAACATTTTTTCATGTATCTGTTGATTGCTTGTAGATCTTCTTCTGTGAAGCATCTGTTCATATCCTTAGCCCATTTGTTGATTGGGTTATTTGTAGTTTTCGTGTAGAGTTTTTTGAGTTCTTTATATATTCTGGAAATTAGTGCTCTATCTGAAGTATGAGTGGCAAAGATATTCTCCCACTCTGTAGGCTCTCTCTTCGCATTGCTGATAGTTTCCTTTGCTGAGAGAAAGCTATTTAGTTTGAATCTGTTCCAGTTATTGATTCTTGCTTTTATTTCTTGTGCTATGGGAGTCCTGTTAAGGAAGTCTGATCCTAAGCCAACTTTTACTCTTTCTTTTATAAGATGCAGGGTCTCTGGTCTGATTTCAAGGTCCTTGATCCATTGGGAGTTGATTTTTGTGCAGGGTGAGAGATAGGGGTTCAGTTTCATTCTGTTGCATATGGCTTTCCAGTTTTCCCAGCACCATTTGTTGAAGAGGCTATCTTTACTCCATTGCATATTTTTGGCACCTTTGTCTAGTATTAGAAAATTGTTTTTATTTGGGTTTGTGTCCATGTCCTCTATTCTACCTGTCTATTTTGGTGCCAATACCATGCCATTTTTGTTACTATTGCTTTGTAGTATAGTTGAAGTTCTGGTATTGCGATACCCCCTGTTTCATTCTTCCTACTAAGGATTGCTTTAGCTATTCTGGGTTTCTTATTCTTCCAGATGAATTTCATGATTGCTTGCTCCATTTCTGTAAGGTACGTCATTGGGATTTTAATTGGAATTGCATTGAATCTATATAGCACTTTTGGTGGTATGGCCATTTTGACAATATTAATTCTGCCTATCCAAGAACATGAGACATCTTTTCATCTTCTAAGGTCTTCCTCAATTTCTTTCCTCAATGTCTTGTAGTTTTCATTGTAGAGATCTTTTATCTCTTTGGTTAGATTGATTCCCAAGTATTTTACTCTTTTGAGGCTATTGCAAATGGAGTTGTTTTCCTCATTTCCCTTTCAGCTGTTTCGTCGCTTGCTTATAAATATGCTTTAGATTTATGCATGTTGATTTTATAGCCTGCTATTTTGCTAAATTCATTGATGAGGTCTAGATGTTTTCTGGAGGAGATTTTTGGATCCTCTAAATATAGAATCATGTCATCAGCAAATAGTGACAGCTTAAGTTCCTCTTTTTGTATTCGTATCCCTTTAATTTCTTTAGTCTGCCTAATTGCTCTGGCTAGAGTTTCGAGGACAATGTTGAATAGAAGTGGTGAAAGAGGACATTCCTGTCTTGTTCCCATTTTTAAAGGGAGTGGTTTCAGTTTTTCTCTATTAAGAATGATGTTGGCCATGGGCTTAGCATAAATAGCCTTTACAATGTTCAGGTATATTCCTACTATCCCTATTTTTTGTAGTGTTTTGATCATGAAGGGGTGTTGTATTTTGTCGAACGCTTTTTCTTCATCAATTGAAATAACCATATGATTCTTATCCTTAAGTCTATTGACATGATGGATTACGTTTATTGATTTATGGATGTTAAACCATTCTTTAATTCAGGGATGAACCCCACTTCATCGTGGTGCACAATTTTCTTAATATGCTTTTGGATACAGTTTGCCACTATTTTGTTAAGGATCTTTGCATCTATATTCATCAAGGATATTGGTCTAAAATTTTCTTTCCTTGATGTGTCTTTTCCTGGTTTGGGTATGAGGGTGATATTAGCTTCATAGAATGAGTTTGGTAGGGTACCCTCCTTTTCTTTTTCCTGGAATACTTTGAGAAGTATTGGAATGAGTTCTTCTTTGAAGGTCTTGTAGAACTCAGCTGAGAATCCGTCTGGTCCTGGGCTTTTCTTGGATGGTAGATTTTTAATGGCTTCTTCTATTTCATTGTTTGATATTGATCTGTTTAAATTGTGCATGTCCTCCTGGTTCAGTTTGGGAGGAGCATATGTCTCTAGAAATTTGTTAATGTCTTCGGTACTTTCTATTTTGTTGGAATACAGATTTTCAAAGTGGCTTCTCATTATGTTCTGTATCTCAGTGGTGTCTGTTGTGATATTTCCTTTTTCATCATGAATTTTAGTAATTTGAGTTTTCTCTCTCCTCTTTGTTAGTATGGCTAAGGGTTTGTCTATTTTGTTTACTTTTCAAAGAACCAACTTTTAGTTTTGTTAATTTTTTGAATTGTTTCTTTTGTTTCAATTTCATTGATTTCAGCTCTGATTTTCATTATTTCCTGTCTTCTACTACTTTTGCTGTTTTCTGTTCTTTTTCTAGGGCTTTGAGCTGTAATGTTAGATGATTTAGCTGTTGACTTTTCATTCTTTTCTTGAATGCACTCCATGCAATGAATTTTTCTCTTAGTACTGCTTTCATAGTGTCCCAGAGATTTTGATATGTTGTATCGTCATTCTCGTTTACCTGTAAGAATTTTTTTATCTCCTCCCTGATGTTTTCTGTTATCCATGCTTCATTCAATAGCACATTATTTAGTCTCCAGGTGTTGGAGTAATTTCTGTTTTTTATTTTGTCATTGATTTCTAACTTCATTCCATTATGATCTGATAGAACACAAGGCAGTATCTCTATTTTTTGCAATTACTAAGGGCTGCTTTGTGGCATAACATATGGTCTATTTTCGAGATGCTTCCATGTGCTGCTGAGAAGAAAGTGAATCCGCTTGTTGATGGATGGAATATTCTACATATATCTGTTAAACCTGAGTTATTGATTGTTTTTGAGTTCTATGGTTTCTCTGTTTAGTTTCTGTTTGGAAGATCTATCCAGTGGTGTCAGCGGTGTGTTAAAGTCACCCAGAATTATTGTGTTGTGGTCTATTTGATTCCTGGAATCCAGAAAGAATTGTTTGATATACATGGATGCACCATTGTTTGGGGCATAAATATTTACTATCGTTATGTCTTCCTGATTTATGGTTCCCTTAAGCAGTATGAAATGTCCTTCTTTCTCCCTTCTGACTAACTGTGGCTTAAAGTCCACTTTATCTAAAATAAGGATGGAAATTCCCACGTTTTTACTGAGTCCAGGCTTTTTCCCGTCCTTTCACCTTTAGTCTATGGGTATGTCTTTCTATGAGGTGAGTCTCTTGAAGGCAGCATATTGTTGGATCTTTCTTTTTAATCCAATCTGCTAGTCTATGTCTTTTAATTGATGAGTTTAGGCCATTACTATTCAGGGTTATTATTGAGATATGATTTGTATTCCCAGTCATTTGGCTTATTTTTGGTTTTTAAGTTGGCTTGGTTTCTCCTTTGAGTGGTTTTTCTCTAAGATAGTTCCTCCCTTTGCTGACCTCCATTGTCGTTTTTCATTTCCTCCTCATGGAATATTTTGTTGAGAACATTCTGTAGCGCAGGCTTTCTATTTGTAAATTCTTTTAACTTTTGTTTATCATGGAAGGATTTTATTTCATCTTCAAATCTGAAGGTTAGTTTTGCTGGGCATAGGATTCTTGGTTGGCAACCATGTTCTTTCAGAGCTTGAAATATGTTGTTCCAGGCCCTTTTAGCTTTTAGGGTCTGGGTTGAGAAGTCGGCTGTTATCTGTATTTGTCTCCCCCTATATGTAATCTGATGCTTTTCTCTTGTGGCCTTCAAAATCCTATCTTTATTTTGAATGTTAGGCATTTTCATTATAACGTGCCTTAGTGTGGACCTGTTGTGATTTTGTGCATTTGGTGTTCTGTAAGCCTCTTGTAATTGATTTTCCATTTCATTCTTCAGGTTTGGGAAATTTTCTGATATTATTTCATTGAATAGGTTGTTGATTCCTTTGCTTTGTATCTCTGTGCCTTCCTCAATCCCAATAATTCTTAAATTTGGTCTTTTCATGATGTCCCATAGTTCTTGGAGATTCTGTTCATGATTTCTTACCATCTTCTCTGTTTGGGCAACTTTATTTTCAAGATTAAATATTTTGTCTTCATCGTCTGAGGTACTGTCTTCCAAGTGGCCTCGTCTTTTGGTGATGCTTTCCGTTGAGTTTCTTTTTTTCTTTTTTTTTTTTTTTTTTTTTTTGGTTTATTGTTTCCTTCATTTCAAGGATTTCCATTTTTTTTTTTTTTTTTTTTTGAGAATCTCTATCTCTTTGTTGAAATGATCTTTTGCTTCCTGCACTTGCTCTTTCAGCTTATTGGTATAATCATTCATTGCCTGTATTTGCTCTCTTATCTCATCCTTTGCTTCATGAATCATCTTAATCATGTATAATCTGAAGTCCTTTTCTGACATTTATTCTACCATACTTTCATTGGATTCTATTAATATGGAATCTAGATTTGTTTGGATCATTTTCTTCCCTTGTTTTTTTCATGTTGTTCATGTATCTTCTCCTCTAGCTGTGCAGATCTGGGGTATTGCAGAATTCCCCCTATAGGCTTATAGTGGCCCTATAGGTTTCCAAAACCCTTTCTTTAAGGGGAGATCAATATTAGCAGTGCCCAATTCAGACACTACACAATCCTAGACCAAATAGCCCCTAAGAGGACATTAACAATATTGTCATAATAAACAGAATAAGTTAAAATATTATCTTCAGTAAAACAAAGAGATTTGCAATAAGGTCTGCACTTTCAATTGGAGGACAAAGAGGATATAGAGGGATGTAGAATGTGGCTGTTAATGGGATAAGAAAAGAATATACAGAAGTTCTAGATAATAGAAAGGGTGAGAGTGTAATCCAAAGAAATTGGATGTTAGCATGCAAAAAAGGGAGAAAGAGACTGTGATGGAACAGGTAAACAAAAGGAAAAGAGTGCAAGAAAAGTAAAGAAATAAAAACTTAAATTTTTTCAATAAGGAGAAAAAAGAAAATCTACAGTATAACAGTCATATCGTAATGAAACCTCCCAGAGTTTATTAGCCTGATGCATGAGAGGTACCTGACAATGAGCTTTAAGCCTCCAGCAGGCGTCTCAGGATGGGTTTTGCCCCACCTAAAGATCGGAGCTATGGCTTCCAGGATTATCCAAGATGGCCACTCTGGCTTTGAAACGTGTTGGCAAATGGGAGCTGCAGCTCAGGGTGTGGATGTGGTCAGCTGGAGGTCCTGGAGGCGGGATGCGGTTGGTCAGGCAGTGGTCCTGGAGGTCGGGTGTGTTTGGTGTGTTTGTGGGATCCTGGAGGTGGGGTGCAATCAGTTGGTCTGGGGGTCCTGGCGGCATGGAGCAGTCAGTCAATGTGAGGGCCCCAGAGGCAGGGAGTGATTGGTCGGGCTGAGGGGTCCTGGAGATGGGGTTCAGTCAGTCCGGCCAGGGGTCCTACAGGGCTTGGCTGTTGTCTCTAAATGGCGGCAGCCTCATGTAATCAAACATGCAGGTACTGTAACAGTGAACTTCCAGGCAACAGCATGCAGCTGGTGCTCCACTGGTGGTCGGCGATCAGTTTTCACTTTGCTACTTTTCTTATCCCAGTTGTTCTCCCTTGTGTCTTCTTTGAAGTAAATACTTCAAGAGAGTGACTCACTCCAATCTTAGTCCACGTACCTTCTGGAAGGAGGCCCCTCAGACTCGGTTTTTATTTTTTTATAGTTCATAATCAAGATGGCAGGGTCCAACCTTTAATAAACTTTTCATGGCATTATTAGTTCTATATTTCCACTAGATTATAAACTATCTTGAGCAGAGATTATGTCTTGTTCTTTCTTTGTACTGCCAACCAAAATTGGGAGAATTAGCTAAGTTTATTAGCATTGAGATTTATAGTGATGCCTGTTTTGTGGGGAAAAGACCAGGTTTGGAACTACCAGGATGCAATGGTTTACATTTTGAATGAAAGTCATCTTGCTTTGAGATCTTGGGATCACACCTGGTCTCCTGTTATATTTCAAGTTCAATGACTTCTCTTTTTTAACCAGCGATTTCTTGTCCACCTTAATAATATATTCTGTCCTGGGCAAGCACCTTTTTTGCTACCTGAGAGATTTTTTGTTTGTTTTTTTGTTCTTAATCTCTTAAATGGGAATTATTGACTCTCATACATTTAAATAGCAATTCATTTGGTCTTCAAAAACTCATTTCAACAAATATTGATTGCAACTAGATCTTACCCTCAGTTCTCATGGTATATAAGCTCATTCAGATGCCAGTATTCATGGGGATGCTGCTATGGGCTTTTTAAAGGGATTAGAAGACCAAACATGCATGGCAGTATTTTTAATTCCACATTTTTATTAGATATCATAGGTTCACCATGGTTCTGGTATAATCCTTGAATTAAATATTTACACATAATTTGTGATGATTTCTTTCCAGAAACAAATATGTGAAATGCATGCATGTTTACCACTACAAAAAATAGAAAAAATTATCAACACTAAAAATAATAAGAATAAAACAACTACAATTTTTCAAATATCTATTATATGTTAGTTACTGTACTAAACTCTCTATCATTTATTGTAATCCTTAGTATAGCTCTAAAAGACAGGTAATATTATTCAAGTTATGTTTACTTCATGATAATAAAACTTGTAGAAGAAATACCTGAGAATGTGTTTATGATGAAACGTACAAACAACTAAGTATATTAGATCCAAAGTTAATGTCTTCTCCAACATCCCTTACACTTAATCTTACTTCTCATTTCTCAAGAGGAAACCACTATTATTTAACACTTTTACTGAATATCCTTCCAGACTGGTCTCTGTATTTTTATCCACTACATATTTACTTTACATATTCCTTGAATATTTTATCATTATTTTTTCCATTTTTTAAAAATAAAATTGTTGTATTAGGTTTCTGTTCCTATAACAAATATCTGATATAATCACCTTCTAACAAGAAAAGGTTTATTTTGGCTCCTTGTTTTGGAGGTTTTAGTCCATGATTATTTGGCTCCATTGCTTTGGGGCTCTGGTGGCAAATCATGACCAGAGCAAAACATCTCACTTCATGGTATACAGGAAACAGAAGAGAGGAAGAGGAAGGGGCTGGGTTCCCAATATTTCTTTTAAGGGCACATCTCCAATGAACTGAAGATGACCTACTAGGTCCCGTCCCTAAAAGTTTCTAGCACTTTTCAGTAGTGCCAAGCCAGAAACCAGGCCTTTACCACATGACCCTTGGGGACATTTAAGATCCATTCTATTGCAATTGCAGGCATAATTAATTACCTAGAAAGAGGCAAGTGTAAGACAGCAGTACTGTAGCAGGGTAAATATCCCATTTAAATGATGTAATCAAGTTCAAAGTTTTTTTTTTAACACTATAATATTAAAAGAAACAAAAATATTTAAAAAAAATTAAAAAAAAACATGATGCTAAAAGAAAAAAAAAAAAAGAAACTAAAAGAAATAAGAAAACCCTCAGGTGTATTTATTTGGTCTCAAAACTCTATGTTTTTTTTAATTCTTATGTAAAAGATTTAGTTCAATTCAGTGTGTAGTATGAAACTGGGATCAAACTTTATTTTCTCCATTAGGTGTTCCATTGCCCTGACATCTGTTATTAGATAGTCTATATTTTATTTTATTTTTCTGAAATCCTGTGTATAGCATACACTAAATTTACATGTATACATTGGGCTGTTTCTGACTCTCCTGATGTATCATTTTATCTTATGTGCACCATTAACTTGGATTTTAATTATTGTGATTTGTGGTATTTGATATCTGATAGATAAACTTCCCTCTCACATCCTGTTCCTTTTCAAAAATACCTTTGTTGTGTCCAAGATAAATTGCATCAGATTGAGTTAACCAGGCAAGAAAGATTTCATACTGAAGATGTTACAATAGGGTCAAGAGTGTCACAAAAGGGGCAAGACTAAATTTAACTCAAATGAAACAAAAGGTAGTGTTTTAAGCCCTGGGTTAGCTAGAGGGCAAATACTGGAGGAGGTTGGTCAATGTGATTAGGTCTTCGGTATTTACTAGTTGATGCTTATTGAAGTTAAGCACTTAGCCTCCCACAGAGATAGGCTATAGTGCATATCTTTCTTGATGATTATATTTCCAAAGCATGGTTCCCAGATCCTTGAGAAACATCCTGGGTCGTGAAACTACAAGTGGCTGGGAGATTTATTATCCCCAAAAGGGCAGAATTAGAATTTACAGTTATGGTTTAAAAACCAAGTACTCTAAGGCAGGTGGAAGTTCTAAGATGAGGAAGAAATATGTCTCAGTCAAGCTGAGGAGATCTTCAAGGCTGTCTTGATCAGTGCTTTCTGCATATTTCCCCCACCTGAACACTAAAATCAAATTTTTAACCTGCAACAAAAACTTGTTGGAGTTTGATTTGAATTCTTAGATTTGTAAATGAAATTTTTTGAAGCAGTGAATTTTATTTTCCAAAGGAGAACTGTGTTTACATTTTTAAAAGTCTTTTCATATTTTCAGTAAATTTTTTTTTGGTATTTTTCATTTGTGTTCTACACCATTCTAATAGAATTTATTCCTTGATACTGACATTTTTGGAATAACAATTTTTTCTATTGTATATTTCTAGATGATCCTTCTAGTATATTGGAAACTTATTTATTTTCACCTTTCTTTTCTAAACTTTATTTTTAAACATTTTCATTAATTATATTGGATTTTCTAGAGAGATAATCATATCTGCAAATAATGGTGTTTTAGTCAGCTTTTTTTTTTTTTTCTTGTTCTACGACCAAAAGACCTTACAAGAACAATTAGAGGAGAAATTTATTTGGGGACTCATGGTTTCAGAGGTCTAAGTCTATAGACAGCCAGCTCCATTCCTTGGGGTTCCTGATGAGGCAGAACATTATGGCAGAAGAGTGTGGTGGAAGGAAGCAGCTCGGGACATGATCAAGAAGCAGAAAGAGACTAAGCTCAGCACAACAAATATATACCCCGAAGCCATGTTCCTAATGACCTGCTTCCTCCAGCGACACCATACCTGCCTACAGTTACCACTCAGTAAATCTCTTTTATGGGATTAATTCACTGATTGGGTTATGTTCTCATAATCCAATCTTTTTACTTCTAAAGCTTCTTGCATTGTCTCATACATGAGCTTTAGGGGGGACACCTAATATCTAAACCATAAAAAATGGTATACTGTCTTTCCATTCCAATGTTCAGTCCACTATTATATAGGTGAAAAGGAAATCAGGAAGTAGATAAACATTTGTCCATTTCTAGTATATGATAAGACCTTGGATTTTAAGTATTCTTTAATTCCACAGTGTTTACTTTGCTAGGTTGATACTCAAGCAATTTTCAGGCTTTATTTTCCAAAAACATTTATCAGTTGTCTATGTTTTCATTTTATTGCATATATTAGATGTAATATATTTATCCAGCTAAATTTGCAAAAGTAAAAAATGGTATTATTTCAGCAATGAATTCTGACTATTAAATAGAAAAAAATAAAAACAAAAAGATGTAATCGTGGAGTTTCTGAGGAGGCTAATATTACTCTTCTAATATCTTTGTTTCAAAAAGCCTAATAATTTGTTGAGCATATTTAAAAATATTTGATAGGTGATTTATAGTTTTGAAAGTTTTTGTTTATTTAATGTTTTGGTATTCTGCTGCTAGATTATTAAGAATTTATTGAAAGAAGTTTCCATTAAATCACTATAAATGATATAAAATTAATTTATTGCTTATAAATATTAAAGCCTGTCATCTGGGTCATATGAGGATCCAGCAGAACCATGCATCTTGTCTTCAGATTTCTTTAATACCTTTTGTAGGCTGGTTACCATGATGATGAATATGTTCCAACCACACTGGTGTGCATTAAGTATCATGGAAATGTACATCTGCACTGGATTTTCCTTTGTTTCTTTGTTTCAAAAGTGCTGAGTTCTGCTACAAATTTTGGATTGAAATCAAATCTGGAAAGTTTTGGCAAAGTTGCTGAAATGATATCTCAGTATATTATCCTTTAATGAAACAAGTACAGAGGGCTGATTGATTTATGGAGCAATTTTTTGCATCATTACCTGTTTTGATTATACACAAATAGTCTTTTATTTTCCCTATTTGAAACAGCCATTTTGTTGTTAACATGTTTATTTTGAAATCCAATATCTTACTTAGTAACAGAATTAAATCCTACAAAAGTTTTTATACACAATCCTGAAACCCAGAAAGATATTTTCATTGTATTCTCTGAAATGACATTTAACTAAAAGTACTTCCTTTTTCCTGATTACCCCCTCTCTAAAGAACAAAACTAAGTATCTATTGACCAATCTTAGCTAATATGGCCACTTTTGGGGGGGATGGAGTACCAGGGATTGAATTTAGAGGCACTGGTTACTGAGCCACATCCCCAGCTCTATTTTAGTATTTTATTTAGAGACAGGGTCTCACTGAGTTGCTTAGCACCTCACCTCAATTGAAACTGGCTTTGAACTCTTGATCTTCCTTCTTCAGTCTCCCTAGCCACTGGGATTACAGGTATGTGCCACCATGCCTGGCCATTTTCAAAGCACATGTTAAGTCTTTCAAGTACACATTTCCTTATCATAGGAATGTTATATGCTGAATTTTAGGGTTTAACTTTTTAAAACATTCTTTCATTTTATATGGGTGTTATTCCCAGAATGTAATTATAAAAGCTATCCCTTTGTGCAGTCTGTTCCTGGTATGGTGGAATTTTTAACATTGACCATGTGACTGTAATGATGTTCTAAAATATAATGCTACAGCTTGGAAAAGACAAACTAATTCTTTTCTTGGCATTTGTTGAGTATCCCTTATCAACAATTCCTTGAGTAAATATTAAAATTAATATAATTCCCTACACATCTGGGTTTTGGTCCTATTACCTTCATATATTAGGTGAGCCTAGAAAAGAGAAGACTGAAACCAAGCAATCTGCATGTATGCAACTCTCAGGATCTGATCTGGTTGATTCTATGAAGTCCATAAAACTAGTTCAATAGAAACAACAAAATCCTTAATAATATATGGAAGACAATCAGTATTGTTTCCTTAGACGATGAAAACAGCAATGAAGATTGGATACTAGGCATATCATTCAGGTCTACCATAATAACTCTGTAAGGCATGTATTATCATCATCATTTCACTGATAAGAAGACAAGTGCAATGAAGTTAAAGGATTTGCCTAAGATCACATGTTTGGAAAGTGACAGAACCAGTATGTAGACCCCAGTTGGACTCCAAAGTCTCTGCTTTCTTTTCCTATGTTACAGCAGAGCTTTGACTATTTATTTCTTTTCTGCAATTGAACATCCAGCAGGTGACTTTCTTTTTTCAAAACCTAAAATAAAAGAAAAAAGAAAAGGCTATGAGTGATTTGAAAATAAAACATATTTAAATCTATGTCTGTCCTATAAAGATACAGCTTAGCATCATCCAAAAATCTAGTCAAAATGTTCTCAATTCTGGCAGTCTGATTCACTGCCAATGATAAAAATATGAGTTCCAAGATGGATCTATATGGATATCACAACCTGACCTTACAGTCAAATTAATTGATAATAGCAAAATAGAAACTTTATACTGGGTACAATTAGACCAATAATGTCAGCCATATCATTTGTTCTAGGCAACAGCTTTCAAAGGTTACAAAACATTTGACCTTTAACTGTATTTCTTGAAAACATGCAATTTCTTGTTGATGTTAAGTGAATGAATGCCCTAAAAAAATCTATTTTTTCCATGAACTAGCCCATCAAATTTTACTTTAAAAGCTGGCAACTTTCCTCTGAGCCAGAATATACTTGGAGTATTTTTGAGAACAGATAACCCAGACTGCAGACACAGATAAGACAATCTGTACAGCTCTCTCTTGGGAAGATAATTTTACTGCTTAGTAACCATCTGGATTGCGTCATTGTGGAGCTGAATGGACATCAATATATTTTTCTGTATTCTCACAAAATTTTGTAGAGGAACAGATAGCACAAGGGTTGGAAGCTGATTATTGTGCATCATTTCAAGGTCATCCTTGCTGTGCAGAGTCAAGGCACACAGCAACATGAGTCACACATTCCCATCACTGAACTCCAAATAAACAATATTTATAGTCTCTAGTGTGTCAAGTGTTGAATTTTTTTCACTGTTTGTATTTCTGAATCACCTCTAATATATAACTTCTTATTTACTTTTTATTTACATCATTTTCATGATGATTTCCAAAGATTAGTGGAGTGAGACGTGCCTAATAGTTGATTGTTAGCTGAGTTTTAGCTACATACTCAGTTGTGGGGCAGTTGACTTCTTGTGTATGCAGAAGGCTATGGATGTGTTAGATTAAGAAAGTCATGGATTCTGGGCATCACGGTGCATACCTGTAATCCCAGCAGTTTGCCAGGCGAGGGCAGGGGAATCACAAGTTTAAAGTCAGCTTGAGCAATGTAGGGAGACCCTGTCTCAAAAATAAATAAATAAATAAATAAATAAAATAAAATAAAAAATAAAAAGGACTGGGGCTATAGCATAGTGTAAAGTGCCCGTGGGTTCAACCTCAGTATTGGGGGAAAAAAAGGTCATGTGCTGCCCTTTGCTATTTTCCTTTTTTCTCAGATTATATTTTATCATATATTAAAGTATAATCTCAGCATGGACTAATTTTTCTAAGTATAGGGAGACCAAACAAAACCTTTGTTGTTAAAAGAGGAGTTTATTAACAGAGATGTATGGATTGATTGAAGTTTGCTTTCATGAAAGCAATTATTCAATTCAACAATGGCCTTTTCTCCTTAGTAAATACTTTCTGTTTATCTCTAGTTTTTAGCAAGTGTTCCGGCAATGTTATGATACTCATTGAACTACAGGGCACTAGTTCACAGAATCATTTTATGTGATAATGCTACCTCTAAAAAATAAACCTTTTTAAAAAATTCTTTGACCTTTACCAATCTCATAGAACTCTATGAGAGTAAAGTACTATATGAAAGAGTTACATCATTTGGTTGCCATTTGACGTATTTGTTTGCTAATGAATGATAAGAGGAAAGAATCTTATCTTTTATAAGACAAGAGACAATACAGTATCATCAGGGTCTAACATAAGATTATAAATGAGATACTAATTTTATTTTAAAACTTTAAAAATGCTCTTTGGAGAGAAGCTAAGAGGAAGTTTGCTTTGAACGTATGTGTAAAGTTTATGAAAGTAGAAAAAAATCCAGTTAATTGTATACATGGACTTCTAATCATAGATATGCTATATATCCACCTGGGCTCATATAATAAAAATCAAGGTAAATAGGACAGTGGGACTAGGAGGAACCTGTGGCTTCTAAGGCAAATTCATTATAGACCCCAAAATCAGTTCTTCTTGGGAAAATGGATTTTTTCATCCCATTAGAAATATTTATATCTTCGTAGTATTGTTTACTGATTCTTATTAACACATTTGGAGCAGAGGCAAAAGGCAGTTTGGATAAAAATGACAAAATCATCTTCCTTATTCATAGGTTATAAAAAGGTGTTCTGTTTTGAGAAGGTTGGCAATTCTTTTCAAGTGTGGTTTGAAGAGTAAGCAAGGGATATCTTAGTACCTGAAAAATGCCAAAATAGTTAATGCCAAGAAAACACTCCATATTCTGCCACCATGTAACAGTCACTACTATTTAAAGCAAGCAATGGTTAGAAAGAATGACCACGCCAGGGGAGCCCTCTGTACTGGAGAGGATCCAAGAACAACTTCCAATTGTTCATGATCATGCATGTTAAAAAGTGGCTCGTTCAGACCGAGCAACCGTTTTGATTTGAACATCACCTTTCACGTGGATGTCCCTGAAAGCAGTGTTAAAAGCAGGGCCATGATTATACTCAAGCTTCAGTGTCTATGAGAATTATACCCCATAGGTCTTGCTGCACCGTGTAGATTTTGTATAGAGAAGACAAAGAAATGGATGACTTCTTGGGGCCTTTTGGGGAATGGGACAAAGGGAGGAGTAGGTCCTGGGTGACATTTCAGAGTAGGGAGGCAGTTGAGTTTAATAGTTAATGGCATAGCTTTGAGATTAGGCAGGCTGAATTCCTGGACTGGTGTGGTGAACTCTGAAAGTCACTTGTCCTCTCATAGTTTCAGTTTCTTCAGTGACATGGCCTTGTGATAGTTACCTATTTCATAAAGAAGGTCATGAAAGAAAGTGAGGTATGTAATACATATAAAGCACTTGATACACAGATGACTCGGCATTCTGGTCATCATTATCATCATCCCCATTGAGACATTTGGGATTTTATCTTGAATGCTGTATTCACAATGGGTAAACTCCTGATGTAGCCCCATTGCACGGATCACTAGGTACTGTGCTTTAGGCTCTTGATTTTAGTCAATATGTCTGTGAAATGTATGATTCTTGATCTTGACCATCCTACTGGACTCCAGTTAGTGAGCTGTTTTTAACCTGGAACTTTAGAAAACAACAGAATTCATGGATTCAACTCAAGTGACAATGAGTAGGAAAAAATATGTTTTATGACTTATATTCAATGTATGAACACAAGTGGATACATGGGTTGATCTTATACATACCTTTTTAAAAAACAAAATGGTTGAAACAAAGAATGACTTTCTGGTCGATTTTTAAAGAGACGTTAGGCTGAACAGGAAGATTGGGAGCTGGCTGAACTTTTGCTATCTTCCTCCAAGTGGTACTTCATTAGTCACTTCTTTGTTTGGACTTAAAACATTAGATAGAAATTCCACAGAGGTGAGATAAGGTGTGTGGTCTTTATCTCCTTCCTCACTTTTCAAGTCTAGTAAGTTTCAAGCACCACAGTGTTCGACTTTAATGTCTACAAATCGTGCTCAAAAGTTTTACTTCTTACAAGCAATAATGAAATAAAGATGAACTGATGATCACAGCCAAAAGCAAAACTTTGATGTTTCGTCAGCAACAACAAAAACACCCTGCCTTTTCTCACTTTTATATTTTGTATCTTCAGCTTGCTCACTATTTATCAATTACTTAGGCGATTGTCTAAAATTAGGACAATTTGACAATTTCATATTGTTTTTGATGTTTACTCATTTACTTTATGTTTTCTTGGTTTTTAAAAAATGTCTTTTAATTACAGAAACTTATTTGACTTATCTATTATTTCTAGAAGTACCCTATAAAATAATTTTTTTTATTATGGAAGTATAAAATTTTTACAGGAGAAAATTTCTAAAATAGACCTCATGTCAATAGGGTAGAATGAGCTGGAAAAATCACCCTTTCTACTTCAAACACTTAGGTCTTGTTGATCGCTAGGCTACAATAATGCAGAAGTAAGGTGGGGAAAAGAGTGGAGTTAAAGTAGATTCTTTAGTTATTCAGGATGAGAATAGAGATATTGATTAACTTTAAACCTTGTTAAATAGCCATGCTAAAATTTTGAAGTTAGTTATTTAGAAACAGTGCACAAAATTTATAAGTAAGTGGTTGGAAGGATTAAAAAAGAACACCAGCAAACTCAATGCAATAGACACAGAAAAGGAGAAGATGTAAACTAAAATGGTAAGTAGAAGACAAAAATTAATGACAGAAAAAGTATAGTTTACCAGAAAATATATTACATAAGAATGGAAATACTAAACCAAAAAAAAACTACTATAACAATATTAATATCAAACAAAATTAAACTTCATGCAGAATCATTAATAGGGATATATAACCAGAAATGTTTTTCTAAACTAAATGACAAAAGGAAAATTTCATCATTCATGTAAAGCACTTAATACACTCATGTGCAATGACAATATAGTCTCAAAATATAGAAAGCAAATATGTATTGTATTGCAGGAAAAATATTTCAAATCTGTAATTATAGTAGAAAATTGTTATATACTTCTCTCAACAGGCAAAAATTAGTACAGGAACTGAATATTTGAACTCAATTAGTAGAACATTTATACTCTTCTACGGCACACATGATCCATTACAAAATATTGTCACACTGGATCAAGAGAGATGTGTTAATGAATTCAGAAGAACTGATAAAGAAATATTTAATATCATACAGTAAATAAAGTGAGTCAAAAGAAAACTTAAAAACAACTCATTATCCAGAAATAAATATTATTAAAATTTGGCATGGTTTGTAGATATAAGTACTTTTATGCTGTTTGTGGCAGAAACTGCTAAATGTTCCCAGAATCTAGTCTTGTCTTCTTCATCTTCTTGGTAACAGACGACCACTTAGGAAGGAAAAACAACTCTCCTCTCAGTTTTAACAGGGCAGATGGTTTCATGGGTATAAACTACATTTTCTAGCTCCCCTTACAGCTTTTTCAAGGTGTGAATTATCTGAACTAGCTGATGACCTAACTTCAGCCAGGCAGATGCAGATAATGCCTGGGTAGTGCCTAGTTAGTGCCCTAGAGAAGGACTTATGGACTGCTGGACCCAGCCTGAAATAGTGTAGGAAGGTTTGGGAGTCATTTTTCTGATGTGAGAAAAGTTCATAACTTTTATCAGAGCTCGAAAGCCCTATTCTCTGTACCCCCCACCCCAAATTAAAAGTAAAACCGGAGCCCTAAAGAATTGTGGAGTGCCAAGACTGAAGAAATATCTAGGTTCCTGGAAGTCTTCCTATGGTGGTTTCCTATGTGCTGGCCCAGGTAATATAAGCAAAAAGTATAATCTATTTTGTTTAAATCATATTTTCAAACTGAAAATTGAGACTAAAAGGAGAATTATTTTTTTAAAAAATTCAAATATGATCATATATATATACATTTAGAATGTGTTTTTTAAGTTAATTTTTTAACCTTCATTTTATTTTTTTATATTCAGCTCTGAGAATCAAACCCAGTGCCTCACATATGCCAGACAAGTACTCTACCACTAAGCCACAACTCTAGCATGTGGTTTTAAAATTAATAAAACATACACAGTTTTCTTTGCCATTTATATCATTTTGCATACTACTACATTTATGATTTGGATTGGCCATAATTTGAAGATTTCATTAGTCTGTTTCTACTCTTCTTTTTGGTAAATGTTGCCGAGTTGCTAAATCATTGTTCACATTTGTTATTATTTCTTAAGAAGAAATGTAGAAGCAAAATGACATTTTGAATTTTTTTTAGTCCTATTGCTTTTTTCCTTCATTATATATTAATATTACTAAAGAATCTATCATATAACTGGTAGTTTCATCCCATACCAGCAACTAAATGTGTTCTAATTTCTACCAAAATACCCACACAACTCCATCAGTGAATCTGAATGTTACTGAAGACTGGCAGAAGAATCACAAATATACAGCATAATAATTTTCCTATCAACTCAGAAAAGTAAAACCACAACATTATTTTCTGAGAATGGAATTGATGTCATTTTTTGATCTGACAGGCTACATTATTAAGTCTTATTACCTTGTTTTCTTTAGTATTTTACTTTTAAAGTTAGGATTACCTGTTACCATGAAATCTTAAAAACAGTTATTTCTCTGCTAATGCAGAATATTTAGGAAAAAGTAACAGACATGCTTGCAAATTTATTCCCTTTTATAATTAATTGGAAAATATAAGTAGAAAAATCTGTTGTTATGCATTTAGTTTAGAAAAACATATCTCCTCTGGTTATATATCCAAAGGAAATAAAATCAGCATCTCTAAGAGATATATGTACCCCAGTTCATTATGGCATTATTCACTATATCCAAGATGGAATCAACCTAAGAGTCCATAATCTGTCCACTGATGAGTGGATAAATATGTGTGTACTCACACTCACACACACACACACACACACACACAATGGAAAATACATACAATGGAATATTCAGCAATACAAAGGAAGGAAGTCCTGCCATTTGCAATAACATGAATTGTGATGGGCTGACTGATCGGGTTCCATGAGAATGTTATAGGCCACACAGACTCCATTTTGCTCTGAGACTCCATGTTATGTAGGAAATAAACTTTTCCCATGGGAACACCCCACCTCTGTACCTATCAACAATTGCTTAGCTTCTCCCGTGAGAATATCCCGCCTCTGTCCTCATCATCAGTTACTTAGTGTGACATGTTTAGCAATACAAAATGACAATTCTTATGTAATGAAAAAGTGTTCTCTTTTGATTCCTATTGCTGCTAAATAATGTACCATGTGAACGGTGATTGTGTGGATGTTAGTAACCATTCTTTAGTTTGTACCTAGGTAAGGTTCATTTTGACCCACTTCCCCCTCTGATGATCTCATGATGTTAGTTTGTAATTTTGAATCATACCAACAGACACTTATGATTGATGTGATTTTTGGTATGAGAACCCCTACAACCCTATGGTTGGGCTGTTCTCCCAATAGTCATTTTTTGGGGGACATTGTGTGAGACAGTCAGCTGGCTGGCTTAATTAAAGACTCTCAAATTTGGACTTCTCAGTGGTGATCAGTCTGTTCTTAAGATGCGCCCCATAACAGAATGAACCTGGATATTATTATAATAGGTGAAATAAGCCAAATTTAGAGGTAAATACTGTATCTCAATTAAATGTATAATCAAAAAAGCCAAACACATAGAGGCAGAGAGTAGAATGGTGGTTTCCAGGGTCTTGAGGGTGACTAAACTGGGAATATTTTACCAAAGGTTGTAAACTTTCAGTCATAAAATGAATAACTTATGGTAACTTCTGGGCATCTAATCTACAACATGGTGAACACAGTTACTAATATTGATTGTATAGTTGGAATTTGCTAAGAAAGTCCTCACTCCCTCCACACACGCTGTGTTTATTGTCCTTAAGGAACACAATAAAATGGCATATCCGTAAATGTCCCTTTCTGTTGCCCCAAACCTAGCCAAGTTAAGAGAACAATGAGGGCAACTCAGGGCCAGGATGCCCAGATACATATTATTTTGAATCTTTTATGTATGCTGGGAATTAGGGCAAATTAGTGTTATCTGTAAGAAGCTGCTTTCTTGTATTTATGCCAAGACAGCTGCTCTTTGGGATGCTAGTCATACAAGGAACAAAGCAAATTAAGCAAATTAATGATGTCATTCCTTGTGTTGCCCAACTTATAAAATCTTTTGTAACTGATGTGGACCAGAACACCATGGAGTAGGAAGTGTTCATCCAAGCAGCCACCCCTGGACAAAGCATCACAAAGGAGGTGCTACGTTCTTGTGAAACACTGGAGTCACTGTATCAAACAGGTCCAGCCCATTGCCACTGCGTCTCCTATGTAAACATTTCTCAATGCATGTTTTAGTCAGCTTTTTCACAGCTGTGACTAAAAGACCCAACCAGAACAATTGTAGAGGAGGAAAAGTTTGAGGGCTCACAGTTTCAGAGGTCTTAGACCATAGAAGCCGGTTCCATTCCTTGTGGCTCAAGGTGAGGCTGAACATCATGGCAGTGGGAAGCAGTTCATGTGGTGGGCAGGAGGGAGGGAGGGAGGGGGGGGAGAGAGAGAGAGAGAGAGAGAGAGAGAGAGAGAGAGAGAGAGAGAGAGAGAGAGAGAGAGAAAGAAACTCCACCACTTGCCGGGTACAAATATATACCCCAAAGCCACACCCCCAATGAACCACTTCCTCCAGCTATACCCCATCTGCCTCCAGTCACCACTCAGTTAATCCCATCAGGGATTAATTCACTGATTAGGTTAAGACTGTAACCCAATCATCTCTCCTTCAAACCTTCTTGCATGGTCTCCACCGTGAGTTTTTTGGGAACACCACACCTAAACTATAACAATGAATTATACATCTCTTATCCTATTCTGGGTTTCCTTTTTGGTCTCTTGTAAAGTATCCCCTATCCTGGCACAATTGGGATGTGAATGTTACACACATAGACATATACACACACACACACAATGGTAACTATGTGTTGATGGATATATTAATTAATGTAATTGTGGTAGTCTTTTCACATTGTATATTTATGTTGAATCATGATTTTGTACATCTTTTATATGCAAAATTTTTATTTGTCAATTATACCTCAGTAAAACTTGGAAAAATAAAGAAAACTTATCTCCTTTACAGATTAAGTAAAAAAAATCATAACTAAGAAAAGTACAAAAATGACTTGAAATTTTTTTAAGTTTATTGGAGTAGTTCTCAACTTTTCTCTTTAAATAAAGTTAACTGTTTCCTTAGTCATATTAAATGAAATAAAACTGTAAAAAGGGATAATCATTGCATTAAAGTGAATCTTAATGCTGCAATTTCTTATCTTCAGTAAAGAAGCTACATGACTATACTAATGAATCTTTCTCATAAATTTAGATGTGGGTATGGGAAAAGGAAATTAGAAAACAGTGACTGAAGTCACCTAAAGAGAGAATGGAATTGCTCACTTATTCTTTATAATGTTCAAAATAAATTTGTACTTGTGAACTTCATGGCAGTTACATCAAAAGTAAATTAGAAATCACAAATCACATGGATAAATTAAAAAAAAATTTTTTTTTGACTGGGCATGGAAAATAGGGTTTGTGCTAGTATGCTTAGAAATTTAAAAAAAAAAGGAGTTAAAATTGAAGCCTAAATTAAAAAAAAAATCTAGTCAATAATCCATAAACTCATTCAGTCATTTATTTGTGGAATAGTTGCCATGTAGGAGAGACAAAATGTCCAGAAATAACTATAGTTTAGGGTAGAAACTAGACATGCACACAAATAAAACGTTCAGTGAAAATATTAAGAGAAAGAGAATAGTTCCCACTGAGGGGAAGAAGGAGTGATTTTTGCCATTTTCTTTGAAATACAGGTAGCAATTGAACACTGCAGAGCTTGGGAGAACAAACAATGTGCAATAATTTTTTAAAAAATAAAGAACAAGAACTACATGGGGAAGTTGAGTTGTTGGTGAAGAGACTACTATTGTGTGAGAAGAGCAGTAAGAAAGGAATTTGAAAAAATTAAATTATTGGGCATTATGGTTTGGATATGAGTTGTCTCCCAATAAGCTGATGTGATACAAGGTGGGAATGTTCAGAGGTGAAATAATTAGATTTTAAAAGCTATATCCTCATCAGTGGATCAATTCATTTGATTGATGAATAATAATTGATGTCTGCACTGGGTGCTAATTGTAGGCAGGTGGGACATAGCTGAAGGAAATAGGTATCTGGGAGTATGTCCTTGGGGATTGTATCTTGTCCCCCTGACTTCTCCTTCTTTATCCCTGATTCTTGGCTGCCAGGAGGTGAGCAGCTTTCCTCTGCTGCTATGATGTTCTGCCTTACTTGGGCCCAGAGCAATGGAGCTAACCAACCTTGAACTGAACATCTGAAACAGCACAAAATAACTTTTTCTTCTTCTCATTGCTTTTGTGAGGCATTTTGGGTCACAGCAATGAAAAGCTGGCTAACACAGAAATTGGTGCCAAGAAATGAACTCGCTATGACTCACTTGATCCTGTAGTTCAGAAACCTATGGAAATGATTTGTGGGAGAACTATGGAAAAGGTTGGAGATGTAGAATAGAGATGCCTTAGAATGTGGTAAGCAGAGTTAATAGGCAATTAAGCTTCTGGTGAGAGCTTAGGAAACCAGAATGCTGATAGGAATGCAGACAGTAAACACTATGCTCATGAAGTTTCAGAGAGAAATGAGGAATCTGTTGGGAATTATACTAACATTCACTCATGTTACATCTTGGCAAAGAAATTGTCAACATTTTGACCTTGTCCTGAGACTTCCAGTAAGATGGAACTTAAAAATGATAGATTAATTAATCTTACAAAGGAAACCTCAAGGCAGCACATTGAGGCAGTGGCATGGATATTGTTGGAAGCTTTTAACCAGGTTCAGTGTGATAATCAAGAGTATAAAGCAGAGCAGAAATATTTTTTAAATTTTCAGTTTGGCAAGAAAAGTGCCTGTAAAGTTGGGGCCAAGAAGGTATGGTGGCTAAAGAGATTATAGCCATGAAAAAGATGCTAAGTATTTCATGCATGCATGATAAGAAAGTTGCCTTGAGAGCATCTTGGCAACAGCAAAACCACACCCATTGCATGCTCAAGGATGCAGAAATGAAAACTTATTTAAGAGACAATGGAAGCACTCTTCTCATCAAGGGGTGCCTAGGGAGTTGTTTCCCCATGATTTGTTTCACTCTGCTCAGCCACCCAGGCATTTTGAAACTTCTGTAGCCATGGTCCAAAGGAATCTAGCTACTGCTGGAGCTGCCAGCAAGCCTTATGTCATCTACATGTTCTTGGTTCTGAAAGAATGTAGGAAGTTATAGTAAGGGAGTCATAGAGGCTTCCACCAAGATTTCAGAGGAAAGTATAGCAAGGTAGAAATTTCTGTGGGCAGCCTTTAAGAAGGTGATGCATAAAGCTGTGAAAAGGAAGCCAAAGTTGCAATGGAGAGCCCCCATAAGAAATGTCAGTAGCACGGTATGTCTGTCCAGGGAAAGCTGCTGCCTGTAGACAGAGTTAGTCTGAAAGAGCCCTGTGGGCATCAACCATCAAGGACAAAAGTGACAGGGCTGCTCAAGTTCTTTGAAGAGTTCATCTTACCACCATGTGACACAGATGGTAGACATGGAGCTACAGGATCTAATGTTTACCTGCCTGGGTTTTGGTCTTGTTTTGGTACTCTTTTTTTTCTGTGCCTCTGTTTCTCACTTTTGGGATAGGAATGTTTACTTTGTGCCATTGTATATTGGGTGTATGTAACTTGCATTTGATCTTTACAGGGGCTCACAGGAGTTTGCCATGAGTCACAGAGGAGACTTTGGATTTGGACATTTGGGCAGTGCTTGAACTATTAAAACTATGGGGATTCTTGAAGATGGACTAAATGCATTTGGCATTATGAGAAGGATATGAGTTTTTGAGGGCAAGGGGAAGAATGTTATATTTTAGATATTGAGGTGTCCCCCAATAAGCTTATGTGATAGATGATGCAGGAATATTGAGAGGTGAATGATTAGATGAGAGCTGTAGCCTCATCATTAATCCATATGATGTGTTAAATTTTGAAAGGACAATAGTATTGGTTTAGAATTTTAGGCAGTAAGGTATGACTAAATATGTCTCTGGGAGTGTGGCTTTGGGGATCATGTTTTGTTTCCCTGGCTCCTCTCCCTCTCTCTTTGCTTCTTGAGTACCATGAATTGACCACATTTCCGCCATTCCTTCTGCCATGATGTTCTGCCTCATATTAAGCCCAGAGCAATGGAGCTGGCCAATTGTGAACTAATCCTCTGAAACAGTGAGCCCCAAATAAACCTTCGTTCTCTGTGTTGTTCTTGTCAGGTGTTTTGGTTCCTGTGATGAAAAGCTGACTAATATATTTGGCCAGATTATGAAGGCTTGAACATCAGGCTAAACATTCTGACTAAGATGTTTTATAAAGTCTTTCAGAAATTTTGCTATTATTACTATTATTTCTCATGTTCCACTTAAAAAACAAAAAACAAGTATAGGAAAGAACATTTAACATTTTACACTTAGCCTATTGTTAGTTTTCTGAATTACAATGATTTTTAAACAAAATAATCACAATATCTAAAATAAATCTGTCAAAAATAGGATTTTTTTAAAGTTGATTGAAGGAAAGATGGTAACAGAAGAAACAGAGCTAAAGGCATTTATGGGAACTTTCTTACTACTATGAATCATTTATTTAAATAACTTTTTGAAAATGTGTTAGGATTGGGGCAAGGTACTGACTAAGCCATTCAACATTTTTGATTTGCATTTTCCTTATGCATATATTTTTACTACAGATGCTAGTCTGAAGTAAAATTGGAAATTAGACAGTCTTGAAACACCAAGAGCATAGTTTGCTGTCCTCACTTGGGGTTTAGGTCACAGTTTTGGTACAAATTTGCTTAACTTGGGGGCATTCACTGAGACTTTCAGAGCTTCAGTTACATTATTCCCATTCTTTTATTTACACTCTTAGGATAGGGCAAAGACTCCCTGCTCTGTCAACCTCTTGGATCACTGGCAATTTCCAATTTAATAATGAAAAATTTTTTTTACATTTATTTGTTCTTTTTAGTTATAGGTAACAGTAGCATGTATTTTGACATATCATAGATAAATGGAGTACAAATTTTTATTTTTGTGGTTGTACAGATTGTGGAGTTACACTGGTCTTGTGTTCATATATGAACATAGGAACGTTATGTCTGATTCTTTCTGCTCTTTCCCATTCCCATCTCCCTTCCCTTCCCTCCACTTACTAGTTTTCTTGTTCTACTAGGGATCTTAACTCTCCCTTGTTATACATTGTGGGTTGTAGCCCTGAATCTTACTATCTGTCAGTTGCCTCCCTTGAAAATATTTCTATTTAAATATTGAAGTATAAGAAGTTCTGAAGAAGTAAATTGCCATAGTGAAATTTCAGGCACCTTAATAGTACAAGTCACTTCACCTTCGAGTCTTTAAATCTTTCCACTTGTGTAATTAAAAGTTTTACAAATTGATTGCACAGTGGAATCACCTGATGAGTTTTTGAAAGTATAAATTCCTGAGTCCTCTTGCAGACTTACCAATTAGAATCACAGAAAATAATCATGGAAGGTAGGAACATTTAAAATGAATAATGAAAAGGTACAGTAAAACTTATAATCAGAGATATAGATTCTATTTGTAAAACACCAGAGATACACAGTACCAGTTTTTTAAAGCTCTGTAGATTGTCTGGATGCAACATTCCACATTCTTTATTTTCATTAAGCTGGTAGTGCCTAACTTCAAATGAGAAAGGTCTGTTGCCTAGTACACACATGATAGTTTTTAAAACAAATAATAATGATATTTATAGTAATAACAAATAATTAGCACATTGACCAGCTCAATGTTGCTGTCTTGGGAGAATAGGGTATGATGTGATAGCAGCTTAGTTACATTACAACCCCTTTGATTGACAGAACAAAATGACTGAACATCAGACTTGACTTTAAAGGGCTAAAATAAGTTGTTCCTCAAAGTGTAATTCTGAAAGATTTTTGTAGCCTCCATTAATAATTGGCACTTTTAGCCTACCTGTGTCTTAATTGTTGTATTTCATGATGAAATAAGAAGATTTGAGAAAATGGAAGTACAAAGTAAAAGTCATTATTTGACATTACACAAATTTAGCCTTTAGTGAATTCAGACTATTAAGAAACAGGTGACCTTTAGAGGACTGCAGACATAGACAAGATATATATAGGCATTAGTCCTATATGAGGTGGAATTATCTAGCAAAGAACTGTTCATTTTTCTCATTTCCAGATTGACTTTACATTTTAACAGGAAATTCAGAGGATGTCTTAAAAAATAATGAAATTTGTCTTTAGTTGGGGTAGTGTTTAACATAATAGAGGTAGAATAGCAAACACCTTTTCTTTCTGATTTAATTCATTTCAGATTTTTAAAAATCATTGATTTGGTGAAAGCACTTTCTTAATATTTGTTGGTTAAAAATGGCAGTGATCTGGTGCCTTAAATGAAAGTTCTAAGGCTTGGGAAATATTTTAATTTTGAATTTTCAGATGGTTTCCATAATTACCTCAGGCACTTTTCTGTCTGAGAATAACATTAACAGTGCTATTCCCAGAACATACTGATGATAAAGTAAAACCACTTCACTCATTAAAGGAAAGGAAGTGCAGATGGCCATTATTAATGATGAGGACAGCGGACAATAATCATGAAATCTCTGAAGCTTAAAAATAAGTATTAAAAGGCTGTAGTATCAATCATACTACAGACATATATTATACTCACATAAAACAAATGCCAGATAAAGAATAGGAACAAAACCCTTCATTATTGGTGGTTTTGAGCACATCATACCGTCTGTGTAATTGATTGACTTTGTCATTGTACTGACAATTCCAAATCAATGAATTTGACTTAAGAATATCTATTACCACTTTGTAACTTTTCTTATCTGTTAAAATAAATATATATGATTGTCTACTAATTTAATTTCTTAGAGTAATGAGGCTTAATTGGAATTCTTAAGTGGAAATTAACAAAATACAAAGCTTTTAAATAGATAATTTAAGTTGAAATAAAAAAAATTAACAGTGGGCTCATGATTTCTCAACTACAGCACTTTTACTAATATATAAATGAACTTATCAAAACAAAAACAGAACAAAGAATGGAAATAAAAGCAAACCACATTAATTTCCCAGCTATACAGATGTCTTTGTCATTATTATTATTTTAAAAATCATATTTATCACCTCAAGTATATGATGCTTCTGTTAGCATCATCTGGACAAAGTAGTCCAAATTCCCACTGCTTTAATACATATTTGCACAGTCAGTTGATGTTCTTACAGAACCATGAAGTTGCACATTTGGTTCTAAAAATATCCAGATGCGAAGCAATAAAAGTGTTGAAACATTAGGAGAATAGAGGAAGCTTTTAAATTTTATAAATGTAATTAGAACAAGCTGATTTTACCCCGAAAAGCACAAGGCAGACTTTGCAGTAATATAAAAATTAATAAAAGTTTAAATTGGCACATAAAGTGAAATATAGTCCTTTCATCACCGGCTTTTCATGAAACTGAAATATTCAACATCAGATCCTCAACAAAAATATAGGTTTGGGTGTGTCTGTTATGAAACAGTATTGCTGGAGACTTTGCCTACCATCCATATTTTAAAATTACAAGATAGTTTTACGCTGAAAAGCCAAACTAATAAAAACAACAACAATAACAAAAACCCTTAGAGGTTGATTTGACATTTCTCTTAAGAGTGGATAAATCTTTAGAAAGCAAAATGCCAACAGAAAAAAGAAACCACTAATGTGGTTTCATTGGTCCAAATTTTCCCCTTTGTGGATGGGAACATACACATTAGAATCATTCTCAATAAAAAGGTTTGACAAATCCCAAACTTTTAAATCACTCCTCAAACAGGGGTTAATTTCACTCTGCCTTTAAATTAACAGCCCTGGTTTTCCTCTACTGGGTGAGTGGCTCTGTGATGTGGCTTTAAGTCCAGCAGTCCTCTAAGTGTGGTCCCAAGACCTGCAGCAGCAGTAGCTGCCCTGAAAAACAAATACAGATTTCCAGTGCTGTCCGAGACCTGAATCAGAAACTCTGGAAGTGGGACCCAGTAATCACAGGTCAACACCCTCTGTGTATCCAAAAGGATGCTCAGGTTTGAGAACAACTGTTCTAAGTCCTTGGAAGAAGGTTAACAGGTGAAGGTCCTACCAAAAACCGCCGCTTCTCCCAGCCTGGGTTGCTTCAAGTGGCTCGGCGCCGCTTCTTGCTCTTTCAGCCTAACCAGCGGGACAAAAGACACGTACTCTTCAGAAGTTCTTGAATCAGCTTCCCCTTTATTCAAATAACACCCTCAATATATAAGCAGTCTCATGCATAAGCAATTGTAACCAGATATGTCCATCCAATCCTGTTAAAGGTCAAGCGATCACTCGCTCAAGCATACATGTAAAGTGTATCTGTCCATGCGCTAGGCAGCTGAACTGATTATCATACAGCCAATTGTAAACACTTCCTGCCGTTCTCCAGGCATAATCAGGACACCGTTTGCTCTCTGCCAGTTGCCATCTTTAGATGCATGTGGCATAACCCTGGGCCCCAGGTTTCGCCCGCCACAACTCCCCCTTTCTGTTTATAAAAGGGACCGTGCCTGTCTTAGGTTGTCCACGGCAGAGCAACATCCTTACCCGTCGTTGGACAATGAGGCTCTAGCCCTCATTTCCTGTCTTAGGTTGGTATGAGTTCCCCATGAATCTTACCCATCATTGGCTACCGGTTCAGCATATTTAACCAGACTTGGGGGGATGGGCCAGCATCAACTGCGACAAGAGCTTGGCGAATAATGGCTGTTTCTCTGTGCGGATGTATATGCATTTTGTTTATGCACAGGACAGATACAACACACAAGAGACCTCCCCTGGACAAAAACCCAAACCATTCTTTCCCCATAGAACAGTGGACTGCAGAAATGTGGCCAAATGTAAAAATAGGAGGATATAGAATAGAGGAGTTGGTAAGGGGTACAGGATAGGGCCACAACTTCACTATCCCCCATAGTTCACGCGAGTCTCCTCCATTAATTTGGAGAGGATTCGCCAGCACCATCAGTGGGAGAAGCCTCCTCATCTTCTTCCTGTTTTTGAGTCTCTGTTGAGGCCTTGACCAATCTCTCCGGCACTCAAATTGGCGATTGTGCGTCCTGTGGGAAAACACAAACAGACCCTCAGGTCCAGATTAATACCAGATCTGGGCCTTTCCATTGTCCTGATAGATTGTCCTTCCAGAGCACTTGAGGTAGATGCTTTTTATTAGGCTCTGAATGATGGTCAGCAGCCGATCGGCCCTCAGAATCAAGATGTAAAAAATTTAAAATGAACAAGACAACAGACAATTTGTCTTTTGGGGATCTGTATGATGCCCCTATCCCCCCTTTTTGTTTATAAAGCATGTTTTTAAGCGTTAAATGGGCATGCTCAACAATGCTTTGTCGAGTAGGATTATAGGGAATTCCTGTGACATGTTGAATATCAAAGGTGGAACAAAATTGTTTAAAGGCCTGGGACGTATATCCAGGACCATTATCTGTTTTAATTTGTTTGAGAACTCTTAGGATGAAGAAAGAGTGTAAACAGTGTGTTAGTACATCTTTGGTTTTTTCTCCAGTAAGTGCAGAGGCCATAATAAATCCTGAAAAGGTATCAATAGAAACATGAATGAATTGTAGTTTTCCAAATTCTGAATAATGAGTTACATCCATTTGCCAAATATGATTGGGCTGAAGCCCTTTTGGATTTACTCCTAACAAGGGGTTAGGAATAAATGTAACACATTTAGCACAAGACTTGACTATGTCCCGAGCTGTTGCCTTAGTAACTTTATAGCGTGTGCATAGAGTGGAAGCATTTACGTGAAATTTGGAATGAAATTTTTTTTGCATTTTCAAGCGTATTAAAGATGTGTGGGTCTCTGGTGGCCATGTCTGTTAAATCATTGTGTAAACTTAAAGGACCTGGAAGGCCAGTATGAGCCCGAACATGCCCAATAAAAAAAGGATTTTTTCTTTCCCAAATAAGTTTTTGTAAACTTTGCAAATATTTAGTAATAGTGGAAGTGAGGGAAATCATACCAGTTAATTCTAAATTTTGAACAGCATTAACAATGTATTTGCTATCAGAGAATAGGTTAAAAGGCTCATGGTGGGTTTTGAATACTTCTATAGCTACTAATAGTTCTGTTTGCTGTGCAGATAGAGTATTAAACAACAATGTTTCTGTAACATTATCTATAGTAATAGCACCTGTACCATTTTTTGATCCATCAGTAAATATAAGGGTAGCTCCTGTAATAGGTTCTTTTTGGGTGACTTTAGGAAAAAATTATAGGATGTTGACTCCAAAACTGGAGAAGAGGATCAGATGGCAAATGATTGTCAAACACAGCAGAAGTACTAGTAAAGACTATAGCCCATGGATTTGAATTATTAATAAGATATTGTATCTGATCAGTAGTATATGGAGTAGTGATAATTGAGGGATGTGATCCAAAGGTAGAAAGGGATACTTCTAACGCCTTAAGGATTAATTCTGCCACAGATTCAGTAAACAAGGCTAAGACATTGTTAGGGGCATAATTCATGTGAACCCATAGAATAGGACCCTTTTGCCAAAACACTCCTGTGGGTAACTTATTTGTGGCCAAGAGAATGAATGATAAAGGCTTAGTTAGGTCAATACGATCAAGATGAGCCTTTTCCATAGGTGTTTCAACAAGCTTGAGAGCTGTTCAAGCCTCAGGGGTAAGCACTCGCTTAGAAAGAGGGTCAGAATCACCTTTAAGAATATCAAACAGGGGGCCCAAACTTGAGGTGGGTAACTGAAGGTAAGGTCTAATCCAATTAATATCACCCAAAAGTTTTTGAAAATCATTTAAAGTTCTAAGCTCATCCACCTGAACGGTAATTTTTACGGGTTTAACCATAGTTTCATTTATGATAGATCCCAGGAAGGTTTTGGTGTCTTTGATTTGTACTTTTTTAATGGCAGTATGTAAGCCCCATCTTTCCAGTGACTTTAGTAAGGAATTAAAACATTGCTCTAAGACAGGTTTTTCCTTATGAGCTAGCAAAATCATCCATACAAGGATAGATTAAAAGTTGAGGGTTAATTTGTTGATATACACCAGGGTGGAAATTAATCTGATTACCTTGCCCTTCATATGGTCCTTGGCCTGTCAGCATGTTTAGATTCCATTGAGGATAGCCCGCAACTGCATTACGTCGGGCAGTATCAGAACATAACTCCTGGTTAGCCACCTTCCATTTTAATATGGCTGTGCTTTTGTTAGGATTGGAAGCCATAGCCAATCCCCTTAAAGTCTGATCTGCCTGCTGAAGTGGCCAGGCTTTGGGCCATTCTGTAATTTTGATAATACTTTTGTCAGCCCCAGTATCTAATCCCTCAAAACTTTTGCCTTCTATCATTAACTTTGTCATAGGCCTATCTTTTAAACCCCATGTTAACATGACCATATTTTGGCCAGTAGAACCTAACCCTTTATTTCCCCTAATAATATTTTTTGATGGATATTGATCATAGCAACTGGGTAAGACCAACAATTGTGCTATGCGATCGCCCTGAGCTATTATTACTACACCTCTAGGTGAAGAAGCAAGGATTTTTATTTCTCCTGTAAAGTCAGGGTCTATAACTCCAGGGACAATATTTAATCCTTTTAAAGCAGAAGAGCTCTTCCCCAGAACTAGTCCCACTATTCCTTTATGTAATGGGCTGATAACCAAAGTTGGTATTGGTTGTACTCCCATCTCTGGAGTTAATACTGCTCTGGCGGAGGCACAAAGGTCTGAACATCTACTTTCTCTTTCAGAGGCTTGACTTGATTGTTCTTTTTTTACAGTTTCTAATCTTTTCCCCTTCTCTTAACTGTTTTTGAAATTTTGGTTTTTTTGGAAGTCAGACAGAAACGAAGTAATGTACACATCGCTATAACAACAACAAACAGAAACCAAACAAGAAAAGGTAACACAAACAGCAACTTACACATATTTGTTATGGGACGTCCTTTGCTGTCTCTTGGGACAGCCTTTCAATATATTCTCTCTCTAGGAGAATCTTCCGTTAATATTCCCTCTCTAGGGGAACCTTCCGTTAAAACCTTAAGGCCACCGTTTCCTCAAATAGGGAAACCTTCTCATTAATTACGCTAGCGAAACTGTCTTATTTACCTGAGCACTCACCAATTCCCAGTCCGATCCTTGTCTGATCCCAGTCCGGGTCACCACTTACGGAAAGCCGCCGCTTCTTTGCCCCACTGCTCCAAGCGGCTGGGCACTGCTTCTTGCTCTTTCGGCCCAACCAGCGGGACAAAAAACACGTACTCTTCAGAAGTTCATGAAGCAGCTTCCCCTTTATTCAATTAACACCCTCAGTATATAAGCAGTCTCATGCATAAGCAATTGTAACCAGTTATGTCCATCCAATCCTGTTAAAGGTCAAGCGATCACTCGCTCAAGCATACATGTAAAGTATATCTGTCCATGTGCTAGGCAGCTGAACTGATTATCATACAGCCAATTGTAAATGCTTCCTGCCTCTCTCCAGGCAAAATCAGGATGCCATTTGCTTTCTGCCAGTTGCCATCTTTAGATGCACGTGGCGCAACCCTGGGCCCTGGGTTTCGCCCACCATAGGTACAGAATAAGTACAGATCTAATGGACATTTTCAGCTGGAAGGGATCTCAAAGTTTAGTGTTTTCCTTTTACAGATGAAGAAACTGCAGCTTACGGTTACTCACTAAAGTCAGTGTGCAACTGGGACTGGAAATCAAAGTTTTAGGCACACATATAGCTTTATTTCCTGCCTCAGTGAACTCCAAGCCTCCTGCCACCCTATTTGGTATTATAAACTATTGACATTTAAGAGTGATTGAAAGTGTCTCTTTTTGTGTGATGGTGAATCTGTTTAAATATGCTGTAATTACTGCAGAAAATTCTCTGCTAATTACCTGTGTCCACTACAATGGTAATGGATATTTTGATACAGCAAATTATTTTAATCTTATCACTTAATTGTTTTAAAAAGAGAGCTTACATGATTTTTTTCATGACCTATGTAGTTTCGCATGATTTTTAAAGGCAACTTTCTATCATTTAAATATGATATTAAGAATATAAGTTATCCAGTAAAAATACAACGTGAGTGTGATGGGCTGACATATCTGGCTCCATGAGAATGTTATAGGCCAGTCCCTAAGGGAAATGACTAAACAGACTCCATTTTGCTCTGAGACTCCATGTTATGTAGGAAATAAGCTTCTCCCATGGGAACACCCCACCTCTGTACCCATCATCAATTACTTAGTGTGACATGTTTAGCAATACAAAATACAAATTCTTATGTAATGAAAAATTGCTCTCTTTTGATCTCTATCACTCTTAACCAATGTACCATGTGAACAGTGATTGTGTGGATGTTAGTAACCATTCTTTAGTTTGTACCTAGGTAAGGGTCATTTTGACCCACTTCTCCTTCTGTTGATGATCTCAACAACAAATTACAAATTAGTTTGTAATTTCGAATCATACCAACAGACACTTATGATTGATGTGATTTTTGGTATAAGAACTCCTACAACCCTATGGTTGAGGCTGTTCTCCCAGCCTTGGGGGTATTGTATGAGATAGTCAGCCAGCCGGCTTAATAAAGACTCAAATTTGGACTTCTCAGTGGTGATTGGTCTGTTCTTAAGTTGTGCCTTGTAACAGTGAGACACATAGGTGACTTCCAATTCTTCAGTAGTCACATTTTAAAGGTAAAAAGACCAGATGATAACATTAATAATACATTTAATCCAATTATCCAAACTATTGTCATTTCAAAGCATGTTTTTTATTTCTTTCTGGTACTAAGTCTTAAAAATCCACTCTATAATTTATACCTCCAGCATACCTAAATTCAGACTCCTCACTTTTCAAGTCTCAATAGCCACATGACTATTTGCTATTATATTAGACATCATAGATACAGAACTTTCTGCTTAGAACTCAGTGATGCCACGTGCTGGTCCTGTGATTTGGAGGTTTTGCTAATGTTCTATTTCTCCTCCTAGAAAATGAGAGCAGTAACATTTTTGCTTCATCCTGTTGGCATGAGGAAAAATAAACTGTGTAAATAAAACACTCATCATACTATGCAGCAAATAGTAAGCTCTCAATAAACTCTGGTTTTTGTTGTTATTGTATTGCTAAGGGAGGGTTAGCAATAAAACAATCTACTGTGGGAAGGTTAAAAATAGTTTCTTACAGAGAAAATCACTTTTTTATCACACATGGATCCTTTGGTTAAAAAACATGGACCCCACACTCCAACTTTAAGATAATACTTACAATTAAAAGGAAAATAAGGAAAATGGAAAAAAAAAAGATAGATGATTGGATGTCTCCAATGGAAAACTATGCGTAACTTAGATTATAGCCTTATATAGACTGGGTTACTATAACAAAATACAATAAATTGGGTGGTTTATTAACAATGGAAATTATTTTTCTAGAGCCTGGAAGTCTGAACAGGGTGCCAATATGATTGGGTTCTGGTAAGGGTTTTTCTTTTATCCATGTGAAGAAAAGAGAGGGTCCTTATAATTTCCTATGTTCATATATGAACACATGACCAATGAAACTTCACATAATGTGCAGCCAGAAGATATGGGATCCTGAGTTATACTCCATGTATGTGTAATATGTCAAAATTCACTCTACTATTTAAACAGAACAAAGAAAAAATAATAAAGGCACTAATCCCACTTATGAGAGCTCCATCCCTAATCACTTAATGATTAGTGACCTAATCGCTTCCTGAAGGCCCCCATATCCAAATACCATCACACTGGGATTGGCGTTTTGACTTTACGAAGTCCATTGCAGTACACTTCCAGCTTACCTGAATGTAGCCTTTCATTACATTTAAGCTATTTTAACAACTCTGCAAATTATAGACAACTGATAGTGATGCAAAATAATTCTTGTTCTTAGACATGCAAATAAGTTCTGTCTGGGAGAGGTTTAATTGATTTTCCTAACTCTTTTTGCCATGGAAAAAAAGCAGTTTTGCATCCATTTGTAAATTAATTTCAATTTATCTTTATTAAGAATAGTTTATTCCACATAAATTTGTGTTTGACTTCTCTTTTAAACATCTGTCTGATTCATAAATGATTAAGATAAATTATCCGTATGAATACCTTTTTTAATAGTTGTTCTTTAACATATTATCAGTATTGTCAGATTATTAAGAATCATCATAAACTTGATAAACATTCAGTAAACTTTAAACAATTAGGAATTATCTTTTTTCTTCTCTTTTGGTTTCAAAGACATAGACATGTTCACAATCTTTTCTGCGTAAACTTCCAAGATTTGGAGAGTCAAAGAGCATACGATTTTTTTTTTTTTTATTTTTCAAGGATATCAGATTATTAAGAATCACTATAAACTTGATAAACATTCAGTAACCTTTGAACAATTAGGAATTATCTTTTTTCTCTTCTTGATTTTGGTTACAAAGACATAGACACATTCACAATCTTTTCTATGTAAGCTTCCAAGATTTGGAGACACAAAGAGCATAAGATCTTTTTTTTTTTTTTTTTTCAAAAACATCAGAGAATAGGGAGAGAAGTAAATGATTATAAAACGAAGTATCCCAACTGAGTTATGTACAAGTTGACAGAAGTTATTAGCCAGACAAAGCGATGGGCAGAGAATTTTGGAAGATGCTTCACTAGAGGCTAAAATCTTTGAGCTAGCATTGAGAGCAAAAGGGAAATCAGGATGGAAAATGAGAGAGAGGTCATTTTGGGCATATGCTGGTGTGTATGTGAAGCTTGCATTTTCTTGCTATCCTTGAATTTATATCTGAATTGCTTAATTAAGAAAAAGGAGCTGTAAGACTCTTTCGCTTTTATGGCCTAAATGTATAAATCTGACAAGTGCATACAACCTTTTACTGCAATTCAAAACTATTAGGGCTATTTTCTCTGACTTGCATCAAACCAAATAAACACACTCTGTTCAAGTGGAAACTTGTTATGCTGCCTTTCTTTGCCTTTCAAAGTAATCAAAGCAAGGTTCTTGAAGCCTGAGTGTCTCACCTGTGCCTCCTAATGGCTCATTTGTTTTGTTTATCCTGTTTTTGGGGAAAATCAGAGGTAGTTAGACATTTGCATTGCTAATAAATCACTTTCAATTTGGGTTGGTACTTCACTTGGTTTTGATTAGCAACTTAAATTTGAACAGGGTCATCTGGTCATTGCTGTTAGAAATATATATGTTTGAAGGGTCATGTTTTATATAAGAGATACACAGATATGACAGATCCTTGTACACATCTATATGACTTTCTTCTTCATTCCAAGTTGTTATCGGATTAGATATACAGGACAATGTATTTGCATTTCTCATTTTTTGGGTTAGTCATTCTGCTTGGAGTTGATTCAATCTCTGACATGCTGGTGGGAATTATCCTCTAATCAATTATCCAGGCAGGAAATCCTAGGTGTTGCTGTTTTTCTTTCCTTTTTCTCCTTATTCAATTAACTATCAAGTGCAATAGATTCCAACTTTGGTCATTTTCCTGATAGCCCTCTTTTCTTCATTCCCAAAGCCTATGACCCAGTTTCTCCCTTCAGCATCATTCACTACATTTTAATTTATTAACCACTTCCCCTATGTTTAGGCTTTCCTTCTGCATTCATGCAAACCTGTGCATCTCATTTATTTTTATTACATGGCTCATGCAGAAAATAAATTTATAAAGCACATTGTGATAAATAGAGAAGGCTGCTCATATTTGTCATCTTCTGACCCAGGAGACTTCATCCATTCTGGGGATTGAAAATAATACATATTTCAAAACACTTAACAAATCTTGCAGGCAAAACAGCATACTCTTTCCATGTAGAAGCAATATAAATAAAATATAACAAGCATAATTAACAATATTTATTGAATTCTTACAATGTGAGCAATCTCAGTTACATATATTAACTAATGTATCTTTATGAAATAAAGACTATTATTATTGACATCATGCAGATTAAAAAAGTGAAGTTCAGAGATTAAGTAACCTGGCAAAAACAAATGAACTATGAATCACAGAAAATAGTCTCGTTACCAGAGTCCTAGGCTAGAGGGAGTCCCAACAGACCAGGTCTGACCACTTACCCTGTTGCCAATCCAATAACAAGGACACGGTTTTGAGAAAAAGGAAAAAGAAGGTTTATTGCTTTGCTAACAAAGGAGAAACACAGAGGACTCCTGTCCCAGAAGCTGTAATTCTGCCCATCAACAGGAACAGTGGGTTTTTAAAGAGGTGACTCAAAGGCTACGTTCCACTTGTTCTCTGTCTGGAGTTAGAATTCACTTGTTAATTTGGGAGAGAGTTATTTCTGAGATCTTCTGGTACCATCTCCCAAATTAGGATCACTTCATTCCTATGGTGGGTGTATACTCAGGAATAGATAACTCTGCCTAGAAGGGAGAAGAAAGGTAATCCTGTTTCCCCTGAGATTAGGGAGGGGTAGAGATTGAGGAGGAGCAGGGAGAGAGGTAGAGAAATAAACAAGTCCATTTAAAAAATATGTTGCAGTGGCAGGACAGCAAGGGCTATCTTCAAAGCATAAAGTGGACCACTGTTACATAGTATGATAACAACTGGAAGGTCAAACAATAATAAAAAAAAAACAACATTGTACCCAGCCTCATGGATCTTAAGTTTAATTGATACTAGAGTTCAGCAAAATATAATAGAGTATGATAAGGTGAAAACTGTCAAAAGAAGTAAAGGTCAAACGTAGAAGGAAAGGCAAAAATACACTGGGCAAACAAAAATACTAATATCAGACAAGGTTGACTTTAGGACAAAACATATTCAGCAAGGTCAGGAGGGGTCACGAGGAAGCTCTGTCATGAATCTTAAAGTGCCAGAGCATGGCATAACATTCACACAGCAAATGCTGCAGAAAATTTGAAAGAAATACAATATGACAAATGAAGTAATTGAAAAGCACTTATGGAGATAGAATGCAAATGGGGTGGTGAATAAAGTAGCTATAATAAGTGTGCCATAATTTATACCCTGAATCCAGAGGGGAAAGCATGTTGGAAACCACGTTTGAAAAGTTTGACTCTACATAGGCTTCAAAATACTGTCAGTAAATTCTAATAAAAAAAAAAGTGATGCAGACTATAATTGAATAAAAGTAGAAATGAACATGAAAAATAGAAACCTAAAGTTTTAACCACTAGAAATTAAGAAGAAAAGCAAATGGAAAAAAATCTCTGTTTAATAACTTCTGTCTGAATAGAGGTGTGAAACATTTAGAAATATCTAGAAATCAAGGACAATTAAAACAATAGTTATCATACTTTGGTTATACTACATCTATGCTCAGAGAAAAAATTCAAAGTCTTCAGAATACATATTACTAACAGAAATAAAGTGAAAATAATTGAATTGCCACTCAACTCATGAAAATTTGAAAAAGAGCTTATAACCAACCAAAGAAAAGCCAAAGAATTATTTTTTCCATAGGTAAATCAAAATAAGTGAATTAGAAAATAGAAAAACAAATAGAACTGGCTTCTGAAATGATAAAATGGAGCAACAATAAACCAGGCAATCACTAACTACCTTATTTAGAAACAAAAACCCTTAATACACAAAATTAGAAAAAAGAAGTTCTAAATAACCTTTTCTTTTCCCCCCAGTGAAACTAAAAGGTGTGGTGGTATATACCTGTAATCCCAGCTGTCCAGGAGACTGAGGCAGGAGGATTATAAATTTGAGCAAAGCCTGGGCAACTTAGTGAGAACTTGTCTCAAAATAAAAAGGGCTTGGTATGAAGTTCAGTGGCAGAGTGCCCTGGGTTCAATGCCTATGCTGAAAAAAAATTTATGAGAGAAAAATCTGCTTTAACTTTACATAAATGCAGTTGATAAACTGATTGAAAAGGAACATTTTATAGGAAATTATAAAGCACTCAAGTATCATTATTTGCAGGAAATATTCTTCCATGTGTTTGTACAAGAGAATTGTACAAGATTTATTTACAAACCACAAAGAAATTTAGAATCACGGCCAGATACAAAAACAATGTACAAACATTAAGTTTTTCTATCTATAAACAACCTGTTAGAAAATATAAAAGAGGACTATATACTGTTAAAGCAGTACCAAAAACAATTTAAAAGTAGGAATTTAATTTGTTAAATTACATATAAAGCATTATATGTAATCTTATTGAGCAGAGGTATTGAATATGTGAAAAAATATTTTTTGTTCTTGGATGAATGAATTCCACATTTTTTTCTCAAACCCATGAATTCAACATTATCTTACATAAAAAGAGAAATGAAGGGAAATTCTCACATTTTACTTTAGATTCTTCTGTTTTGCCTTGAATTTCTACAGGACAAACAGATTACTACTATAATTTCAAATAAAGAATAGAAAGTAAAACAAGCCAACAGAATTTTGAAGGGCCTTTTAGGTGTTAAATAATGTCATAGCTAATAGCTAACACTCATATAGTATTTACCGTTTGATATTTTGTTCTGAGAATCTTAAATGGATGCATTTTTTAAATGCAGAGGCATCTCCAGTTCTTAGTGAATCATAATTTGTTAGAATGACTATTATCTCAATATTTTATAGCAATCGTAGCCTTATCTGTTTTTTTTTTTTTTTTTTTTTTTTTTAACAGAAGTGTTGGACGGAACCCTGCGTCTAAAATATGTACACAGATTGTTGTTGTGTTAAAAATTGCATCATTTCACGTTGATATATTGGGATTTTAATGGCTTTTGCTTTAGACATTTTTATGAAATATAAACAGGAAGCATTGTTAACTAATGACAATGGGAAGTTAAGGTGGGTTAATGTCTAGTAGGCAGTAGGAGCCTATGACACAAGGTTTATGCAATGATGTTCTGCTGAAGGATCCTGGAGGATGGGAGGCGTGGGGAGGATTGAGAGTAGAGATGTGAAGGAGACCGAAAAAAGGTCACTACTTCAGCATTGCTATTGTGGCTTACTATTAAATATTATAACATCTTAACTATTAAAATAAATATTTAATTTGAAATTAACATGTCAAAATACATTGAAGAGATTGGTTAGAAGTGTTTTTTCTATTTCTTATCAGAAATCACTGTTATCAGTAGAAGTAGGAGCTAGGGCCTGGGAGGTGATATGAGAACTGGTTTCTAACCCTGAATCCATCTGTGAGGACCCTTCTTAATTTAATATGTGGGAAATTTACTCTGCAGATATTTTGAGCCATGAGAATTTACCTATATAATTTTTAAATATTCAAATGAATAAAATTAAAACCTAGTTCATTTCCTGAATAGAGTTCAGTTATAGTAGTAACATTTAACTATCAGTAAATCATTTAATAGAAGAGAAAAGAGATGGGCATTTGATTTATGGACCTTTTTCTATATTTTTCTATTTTCATATTTCTATTTGAGGCAGAAAACTGTATTTTTGTTATCGTACTATCATGTCAAAGTCCAACTTTAATTTACTGCAACTGGAAATATTTCATTATATCTTCTCCCTGACAAAAATTTTATGAGGACCCTTTGAGTCAGGTAAACAACCTACTGGTACCAGTTGAATTCCATGGACTAGAGACCATTCAAGAATTAAAATGATACTTTGACTTATGTGGGAATCTGTGAGTCTTTATGCCTCTTTTCTTGTGATCTTGACAATGATATCACAATAAGATGCTTGAATTGCTCTTTCAAATCCAGTGCTATTTTCTGGACTTTTTTTTCCTACTTTTCCTTTCTTTCTTTTCTTTTCTTTTTTTTTTTTTTTTTTTTGTTACTGGGGATTGAATTCAGGGGCATTCAACCACTGAGTCGCATCCCCAGCTGGTTTTTTGTATTTTATTTAGAGACAAGGCCTTGCTGAGTTGTTTAGGGCCTCTTCAAGTTCCTGAGACTGGCTTTAAACTTGTGATCCTCTTGCCTCAGCCTCTCAGGCCATTGTGATTATAGGTGTGTGCCACTGTGCCCGGCTCTGGATTCTTTTTTGATCTAACATTTTGGCTAGTACCTTGTTTCTTTCAATTTCTTAAAGCAACTGGATTCATATGTAATAAACTAATGATTGTGATGTAAATGTGTACTGTCATGACTTTACCTATCATAAATATATGAATTTTGAATGGAGGATCCAGATCAGTGTTAAACTGGCTGTATCTATATCAGTGAAAAGATAGTTTAATAAGGACAGTTTAATATTAATAGCAATAATAATTTACTACCTAGGCTTTATTAAATAAAATGTCTTTCTGAACATAAAAATAAAAAAAATTAAAAACTAACATTTTAAGCATCTGATTTATGTTAGGTGCTTTTATATGTAATTGTTTCTAATATCTAAAACAGTACTGGCTACATTTTGATGAAAAAAATTGATGATTAAATTTGTCTTTTAATTAAGGAGTTCTTGTGCTTCAAAATACTTACCTTCTCTCTAACATAACATAAAGATTCTAAATTCTCTTTTAAGAGCTTCAAGATGGCGGACTAGAGGGTGGCTGCGTTTCGTGTTGCTCCAGGACTCAGGACTCAAGAAGAGGAGATATAGAAAGACTTGGGACCAACTCAAAGCAGCCGGGCGAGAGTCTCCCACTGGGCAGGCGTCCCGGACGGGGCAGGCATCCCGGAAGGGGCGGTAGCCCCGAAAGCAGGGAACTTTTGTGAAGTAGAGCTGCCTACGAGATGCCCCTCCCCCCGCCAGAGCAGTGATCGCAGACAACTGGGAGTATTGGAGAGGTGGCTGTTCACCACAGCCCTTGGACTCAGCACAACCGACCCGGGGCAACCGACCCGGGCTCTGGGAGGCTGCCCAAAGGAGAAGGTGCTTGGTGAGCTGTTTGGACTGAAAGCGACCACCCCTGACACAGGGGGCTGCCCAGAGGAGAAGGAGAAATATGGGCTCGGCACGTCGCTTGGAATTGGAGCAGCTGCGCCAGGGCTCTGGGCAGCTATCCGGTGGAACAGTGTGGTGAGTGGTTTTGTCCCAGAGCATCCGCTCCTGAACACAGGGGGGTTGTCTGGAGAAGAAGGAGGAGCGCGGCGGGGGTGCTTGGGCTCGAAGTGACTGCACCAGGGCTACGGGAGGCAGTCGGGACAAGAAGGTGCACAGTGAGTTCTTGGGACTCGTGACGCACCAGATCTCTGGGTGACTGCCTGGTGGAGAAAGAGGTGCGTGGTGGGTCACTTGGTCTTAGAGCGACCGCACGGAACAACAGGTGGCTGCCGGAGGAAAAGGCATGTGGCGGGTCACTGGGACTCGGAGCGATTGTAAGGGGCTCCAGGTGGCTGCTCAGAGGAGGGGCCGCATAGCCAGGCGAAAAGTGCAGAGCAGGGTCCCAGGGCCTAGACGGCTTCTTGGTGGAAGAGCCCCACAGACAAACTGAGGGGCGGAGCGAAGGCTCCAGGACTGCAGGCAGCTTCTCTGAGGAGAGGCAGCCGAAGGAGATTCGTTTGCGAAGGGTGAGGCTTCCAGGCCCAGGAGGTAGGTCCGGGTCCCTGGGAACATTGCAGAAGAAGGCTGCCCAGCCCAGGCGGTAGTTGTGAATTGAACGGAACCTCTGGGAGGAAAACCGACCAGCGAGACCTCCCCACCGGGTGACTCCTCCCTGTCAGGTGAGGTTCTCCCAAAAGGACTGTAAAATCAGAGACACAGGCCCAAACTGGTCTTGCATCAGCCCACATCCTACTTCCCTTTTGGATGACCATTCATCAGCAAGTGAAGGTACCTCTGCCCACTAGCAGGGAATATACCCCACTGGAAGGCCACCACCCCTAGGGAGTCAGCTCCCTTGTGGAGCACTGCATTATCAACTTCCTCCAAGACTTCAGGCTACTGAACACTAAGAGGGGATATAATAGAAATCTTCAGGGATATTATAAGACAATAGAGGAAATCTGAAATATCACAGCGGTCAACTGATACCTGAACAATATGAGAAAACAAGGAAAGAAAATGCAGCAAACAAATCTAGATGTTACATCAATGAAACCCAACGACAGCATGGCAGAAGAAATGACAGAAAGGGAGTTCAGAATGTACATAATTAAAATGCTCAGGGAAGCAAATGACGAGATGCAAGAGCAAATGCAGGCACTGAATGATCGCACCAATCGACAGTTAAAAGAGCAAATACAGGAAGCAAAAGATCATTTCAATAAAGAGTTAGAGATATTGAAAAAAAACCAAACAGAAATCCTTGAAATGAAGGAAACAATAAACCAAATTAAGAACTCCATAGAAAGCATAACCAATAGAATAGAACACCTGGAAGACAGAACATCAGACATTGAAGATAAAATATTTAACCTTGAAAACAAAGTTGAACAAACAGAGAAGATGGTAAGAAATCATGAACAGAATCTCCAAGAACTATGGGATATCATGAAGAGGCCAAATTTAAGAATTATTGGAATTGAGGAAGGCTTAGAGAACAGACCAAAGGAATGAACAATCTATTCAATGAAATACTATCAGAAAATTTCCCAAATCTGAAGAATGAAATGGAAGATCAAGTACAAGAGGCTTATAGGACTCCAAATATACAAAATTACAACAGACCCACACCAAGGCACATTATAATGAAAATGCCCAACATACAAAATAAAGACAGAATTTTAAAGGCCGCAAGAGAGAGGAATCAAATTACATTCAGGGGGAAACCAATACGGATATCAGCAGATTTTTCAATCCAGACCCTAAAAGCTAGAAGGACCTGGAACAACATTTTTCAAGCCCTGAAAGAAAATGGATGCCAACCAAGAATCTTATACCCAGCAAAACTTACCTTCAAATTTGATGATGAAATAAAATCCTTCCATGATAAACAAAAGCTAAAAGAATTTACAAAAAGAAAGCCAGCATTACAGAACATTCTCAGCAAAATATTCCACGAGGGAGAGGTGAAAACAAAGAAACAAATCAGCAATGGGAGGAACTATCCTAAAGGAATTGTCAAATAAAGGAAGAACCAAGTCGTCTCAAAATAAATAAATAAATAAATAAATAAAATGAACCAAATGACCGGGAATACTAATCATATCTCAATAATAACCCTGAATATTAATGGCCTGAACTCATCAATCAAAAGACATAGACGGGCAGACTGGATCAAAAAGAAAGATCCAACAATATGTTGCCTGCAAGAGACTCACCTCGTAGAAAGAGATACCCATAGACTAAAGGTGAAAGGATGGGGGAAAACATATCATGCACATGGACTCAGCAAAAAAGCTGGGGTATCCATCCTCATTTCAGATAATGTGGACTTCAAGTCAAAACTAGTCAGAAGGGATAAAGAAGGACATTACATACTGCTTAAGGGAACCATAAATCAGCAAGACATAACAATCATAAACATCTATGCCCCAAACAGTGGCTCATCCATGTATCTCAAACAAATCCTTCTCAATTTCAGAAAACAAATAGACCATAACACAATAATACTAGGTGATTTTAACATGCCTCTCTCACCACTGGACAGATCTTCCAAACAAAAATTGAACAAAGAAACCATAGATCTCAATAACACAATCAATAATTTAGACTTAACGGACATTTATAGAATATACCATCCAACCAAGAGCGAATACACTTTCTTCTCAGCAGCACATGGATCCTTCTCTAAAATAGACCATATATTATGCCACAAAGCTAATGTAAGCAAATACAAGAAGATAAACTACCTTGTATTCTATCAGATCATAATGGATTGAAGTTAGAAATAAATGAAAGAGTAAAAAACAGAAGCTACTCCAACACCTGGAGATTAAACAATATGCTATTACATGATGAATGGATAACAGAAGGTATTAGGAAGGAAATTTAAAAATTCTTAGAGGTAAATGAGAACAAAGAAACATCATATCAAAATCTTTGGGACACTATGAAAGCAGTACTTAGAGGAAAATTTATTTCATGGAGCTCATTCAATAAAAGAAGTAAAAATCAACAAATAAACAACCTAACACTTCAGCTCAAAGCCCTAGAAAAAGAAGAACAGACCAACACCAAAAGTAGTAGAAGACAGGAAATAGTTAAACTCAGAGCTGAAATCAACGAAATTGAAACAAAAGAAACTATACAAAAAAATTGACAAAATAAATAGTTGGTTCTTTGAAAAAATAAACAAAATTGATAAACCCTTAGCTACTCTAACAAAGAGAAGACGAGAGAAAACCCAAATCACCAAAATTCGGAATGAACAAGGAAATATCACAACAGACACGATTGAAATACAAAACATAATTAGAAGCTATTTTGAAAATCTATATTCTAACCAAATAGAAAATTTCGAAGACATCAACAGGTTTCTAGAGACATATGAATTGCCTAAATTGAACGAGGAGGACATACACAATTTAAATAGAACAATTTCAAGTAATGAAGTAGAAGAGGTCATCAAAAGCCTACCAAGAAAGAAAAGTCCAGGACCAGATGGGTTCTCAGCCGAGTTCTACAAAATCTTTAAAGAAGAGCTCATTCCAATACTTCTCAAAGTATTCCATGAAATAGAAGAGGAGGGTACCCTCCCAAACTCGTTCTATGAAACCAATATTATCCTGATACCCAAGCCAGACAGAGATAAATCGAGGAAAGAAAATTTCAGACCGATATCATTAATGAACATTGACGCAAAAATTCTCAATAAAATTTTAGCAAATCGCATACAAAAATATATTAAAAAGATAGTGCACCACGATCAAGTGGGTTTTATCCCAGGGATGCAAGGTTGGTTCAACATCCGGAAATCAATAAATGTAATTCACCATATCAATAGACTTAAAGTCAAGAACCACATGATTATTTCAATAGATGCAGAAAAAGCATTTGGTAAAATACAACACCCCTTCATGCTCAAAACACTAGAAAAAATAGGGATAGTGGGAACATCCTTAACATTGTAAAGGCCATCTATGCTAAGCCCATGGCTAATATCATTCTAAACGGTGAAAAACTGAAAGCATTCCCCCTAAAAACTGGAACAAGACAGGGATGCCCTCTTTCACCACTCCTATTCAATATCGTTCTTGAGACTCTAGCCAGAGCAATTAGACAGACCAAGGAAATTAAGGAATACGAATAGGAAAAAGAAGAACTCAAACTATCCCTATTTGCGGATGATATGATTATATACTAGAGGAACCAGGAAATTCCACCAGAAAACTGTTAGAACTCATAAGTGAATTCAGTAAAGTGGCAGGTTACAAGATCAATGCTCATAAATCCAATGCATTTTTATACATAAGTGAGGAATCCTCAGAAAGAGAAATTATGAAAACTACCCCATTCACCATAGCATCGAAAAAAATAAAATACTTGGGAATCAATCTCACAAAAGAGGTGAAAGACCTCTACAATGAGAACTACAGAACACTAAAGAAAGAAATCGAAGAAAACCTTAGAAGATGGAAAGATCTCCCATGTTCTTGGATAGGCCGAATTAATATTGTCAAAATGGCCATACTACCAAAAGTGCTATACAGATTCAATGCAATCCCAGTTAAAATCCCAATGACGTACCTTACAGAAATAGAGCAAGCAATCATGAAATTCATCTGGAAGAATAAGAAACCCAGAATAGCTAAAGCAATCCTTTGCAGGAAAAATGAAGCAGGGGGTATCGCAATACCCGAACTTCAACTTTATTACAAAGCAATAGTAACAAAGACGGCATGGTACTGGTACCAAAATAGACAGGTAGATCAATGGTACAGAATAGAGGACACGGACACAAACCCAAATAAATACAACTTTCTAATACTAGACAAAGGCGCCAAAAATATGCAATGGAGAAAAGATAGCCTCTTCAACAAATGGTGCTGGGAGAATTGGAAATCCATATGCAACAGAATGAAACTAAACCCATATCTCTCACCCTGCACAAAACTCAACTCAAAATGGATTGAGGACCTTGGAATCAGACCAGAGACTCTGCAGATTATAGAAGAAAAAGTAGGTCCCGATCTTCAACATGTCGGCCTAGGACCAGACTTCCTCAACAGGACTCCCATAGCACAAGAAATAAAAGCAAGAATCAATAACTAGGATAGATTCAAACTAAAAAGCTTTCTCTCAGCAAAGGAAACTATCAGTAATGTGAAGAAAGAGCCTACAGAGTGGGAGAATATCTTTGCCAATCATACTTCAGATAGAGCACTAATCTCCAGAATCTATAAAGAACTCAAAAAACTCTACACCAACAATACAAATAATCCAATCAACAGATGGGCTAAGGAAATGAACAGACACTTCACAGAAGAAGATGTACAAGCAATCAATAAACATATGAAAAAATGTTCAACATCTCTAGTAATAAGAGAAATGCAAATCAAAACCACCCTAAGATTCCATCTCACCCCAATTAGAATGGCGATTATCAAGAATACGAGCAACAACAGGTGTTGGCGAGGATGTGGGGAGAAAGGTACACTCATACATTGCTGGTGGGGCTGCAAATTAGTGCAGCCACTCTGGAAAGCAGTGTGGAGATTCCTAGAAAACTTGGAATGGACCCTCCATTTGACCCAGCTATCCCACTCCTTGGCCTATACCCAAAGGACCTAAAATCAGCATACTACAGATATACAGCCACATCAATGTTCATAGCTGCTCAATTCACAATAGCCAGACTATGGAACCAACCTAGATGTCCTTCAATTGATGAGTGGATAAAGAAACTGTGGTATATATACACAATGGAATTTTACTCAGCCATAAAGAATGACAAAATTATGGCATTTGCAGGCAAATGGATGAAATTGGAGAATATCATGCTAAGTGAGATAAGCCAATCTCAAAAAGCCAAGGGACGAATGATATCGCTAATAAGTGGAGGATGACACATAAAGGGGGGAGGGAAGGGTTGATGTTAGGGTTAGAGTTAGGGTTAGGGAGGGGGGCAAGTATGGAGGAAGAAAGTACTGTATAGAGGGTAAAGAGGGATGGGAGGGGTGGGGGGAATGGAAAAAATAACAGAATGAATCAAACAACATTACTGTATGTGGATTTATGATTACACAAATGGTATGCCTTTGCGCCATGTACAGAGAGGCAACATGTATCCCATTTGTTTACAATAAAATAAAAAAATTAAAAAAAAAAATAAATTCTCTTTTAAGTTAATCTAGGGGCTCAGTTTATAAACCCCATGTGAGTTTCCTAGCATAATCGGCCATAGCTGCCACTAAACCTTAAATCTTGAGCCTCACTAGTATGTGTAGAATTCATTTGCTTTTGAAGTTTAAAATATGACCTTCTGTTTTGCAGACTTAGCTAAGAGAAAGAATAAAAACAGTAAAATGTTCTTGTGTTTTAATGCCTAAGACATTTTGTATACTGGAAGCATTCTTTTTCCTAATTATGGAGATGTGTTCTTATGATTTGTTAAGACCCTATTTAAGTGAGCCCTGTCCATTTATAATAAGCCACTCACCATTGGACAAATATGGTCCTGCAGAATCAAACTCTTGTATTGCCCATGCTTACAAAGTCAAAGGCTGGAGTTGTTTGCTCAGATGCACCTGATAAAAACCATGTGCCCTACAGTATAAGCCAACTGTGAAATGTAATACAATGTGCTATACACAACTGTGTTCAAAAACTTTTATAGTCTTGCTTACTAAAGCACATAATCTAAAGTCTAACTACATCAATCACTTTCCATATGTTTTGCATATATCAGTACTTATTTAAGATCAGCAAATTTCCTGGTCTCAAAAATCAGATTTTGAAATTTTTTTTTTTCTTTTTTTGTGGTGCTTGGAATTAAACCAAGAGTCTCATGAATGGTAGTCTAGTGCTTTATCACTGAGCTATATTCCCAGCCTGGATATTGATAATTCATTCCCATGAGATGTATATAATTAAAAGATGGACAGAAAATATGAAACATTTAACTTTATTTCTACACAGTTAGGTTAGAAGACCGGATTTATTTCTTAGGGCTTCTCATACTTTACCACTGAATTAGACTGGCATGATAGGGCCATGGATCCTTGCTGGCAAGCCTGAGAATGGAAACTTTGGTCTACTTTCTCCATAAATGAGAACTGACAAGGGAGAACCCAAGAAGTAGCTGAGACCTTCACTACCATCAGACAAGCCATTCCTCTTTTCCCAGGGACAAGAGTCAGGCTAAGACTGGTCAAGACTGCTATTCCAATTTGTGCTCCATTGTGTACAATGTGTCAAAATGCATTCTACCATCATCTATAACTAATTAGACCAAAATTTTTAAACAGTGGTCTAAAGGATTTTAGGTCTATTGTGAGATACAATAATCAGATTACTAATAGACATCTTATATTCCTTTTTAACGTACAGTTGCCTGCTACTTGTTTGTGATTCTGCATTTTGAAACCTCTTAAAAGCAATAAAAATTTGCTTTTAACCTAGAAAAAGCAGACTGCTATTCCAGAGAGTACCTCTAGGTAGCAACAGGAGGACTGGAGTTCCATCCTACAACAGGCCATTATTTTGAACCAAAACACATAAAGGAAGTATTATTTCTGTGCTCTTTTATCAATGATTGGTCATCTTTTGAAAGAGAAATTATTTATTTGCATTGCCATCTGATCAAGATAAGACTCAGGGTGTTTGGTAAGACTTGAGATGACTAACCTTTGCTTTGCTTTATAATCTATGCCTGTAACTTTAATTAGTTATGTAAAATTAATGTGAGAACTTTAATTTTGAAATCAAGTGATCTTGGCCACCTACCCTATAAATCATTTGATCCTCTCTGTTTCCCCAGTCCAGTTTCTCTTATATCTGAAATGAGAACTATTACATATTCTCTACTTATCAGCTATTTATTAAGTAATATATAAAAGAACATTTTAAATACTAAGGGATTCAATACAAATTGACAGGGGTAATAATACATAGTTGACCCTCAATAATTATCTGATCTTAATATACAAGACTGAATAAAAACAAAAATTAAGGTCCATTATTAGTAATACTCATAATTATGACAAATATACTTGGAATGTGTTTCAATAATTTTTATCCTAAATATGAAAAAAGTAAAGGTCACTGGAAATCTTGTCTTACAGAGGTAATCATCATTAATACTTTGGTACAGTCTTCTTATATACTATATAAAAATAAGTTTGCATAAACTTCTTTGTATTTTGCTTTCCTGTTCAATACGGAAATGGCGGGTGTAAGTCTAATGAATTATAAAAAATTTGTAGGTATCATGTGGGTATGTGAACTGAAATTTACTCAGTTATTTCTTAATTAGTGGAAAATAACATTTAATTTTAAGAAATATAATAACGCTATAACAATCTTCATTGTGGTGTCTGTGTGTGTGCGTTCTTCCTGTGTATAGACTTTTAGATCTGGAGTAACTAAGACAAAGGATAAATGTATTTTAAACTTTGCTATATAATGTCAGATATTTTTCCAAAAATATTGTAAAAACTTCCTGCTCAAGCATGAGATTTGATTTTCATGACTTTTTTTTGCCAATGGTAAGATTGACAATCTTTTCATAAGTTTAATAGATATTTATTAAATTGCTTCCTTAGTAAATTTCTAGTGCATACCATTTATTTATTTATTTTTCCTGTTTGTTGTCTTTATTCCTTTTGATTTGTGGAAATTCTTTTGAATCTTATGGGTATTACTATTTGTTTGAAAATATTTTTGCTATTTATTTTTATTTTCACTACATGTGTGGCATTGCTTTTGAATATTTTTTGTACTTTTTATATTGTAAAAATTCTATTACAGTTTCTCTGCATATTTTCTTTTCACTCTTTTTCTCTGAAATCTGTCTTCTATAGAACTGGAATTGTCTCTAGTAAACTTAAATCATACTTGCATTTGTCAAAGCCCTCTAGTGATTTCCCCGTGTGTTTAGCATAGAGTCCAGACACTTGCTTTGGCTTATGAGGACTTCATGCCAGGCTTCTGCCTGCTTTCTCCACTTCTCAGCTGACTCTGGTTGTAACTTCACTTCAGTCACTGCGCACCCTTGTCTCCTGCAAACATGTCAGGCAACACTTGCTAAGACCTTTGTATTCATTTTTTCTTCTGGCTGAAAGTTCTTTTTCTTCATGTTAACAAAGCTTCATTTGAGCCTCAGTTGAGATGCTGCCTTCTCACAAAGACCTGTTTTAGTTACTCCTTATTTGACATTGCATCCTGTACTTTACCGTTTTTGAGATTATCATCTACTTCGCACACTAGATTCAAGTTTTATGACTAAAACCTAGTCTGCATTTTTTATCACTACATCCCCAGTTCCTAGAGAAGCCACAGTGGGTCCTCAATAAATGAGTGAAGAGCTGAATAAATAGTGCACCTGGAATTTTTAAAGCATATTTAGCAACTTATTTACAATGTTTTTATAAATGCTAAAATATATTTCTGAACCTTCTATCATGTATCACTGATCAATTTGTTTATTTTTAATCCAATACCACTTACCCACTTATTTACTTCTATGTCACTGTTTGGACTATGTGTAACTCAATTGTGGCAAGATTTGCCATAATTGAGAAGATCATGATAAATTCCCACAACCTAGAACATGATTGGTAATTCGATTTGTTTAGATCTTTTTTATATGGCTTAAAAAGAAGTTTTATTTCATTTTTATGGGCCTGCACCTTTATTTACTTATTTGTCAATATTTATAATCCCTAAGCAACATGTAATTATGTTTTTACATCCTCTCTGTGAGGGGGTTTAGACGCCTCTGGTCTATGGGTAAAAAAATTAGTGTAAGGAGAAAGCAGATCTCTGCCATGTCGATGGGTCCTTTATCTGTTAGAATTGAGCCACCTCTGTTATTACTGTCACCCTGAGTCTGACCTACCTGTAAGACCTCTGCAGGAAGGTCTTCTGGGATTTTGTCTCATACATTCACACCTGCCTTCTCCTGACCTTATTAATTGCTCTCTCTCCCTAGAAGCTCTTCTTTCCTTACTTGCCTGATTACTTACTTGCCTAAATCTTTCTTTGTTACTCCCTCTAGGAAATTTGTCCCTTGTCTTTGACAAAGCCAGTTCTTATTATTTATACATGCTCTTAGGTCTGTGTACCTTTCTTAATACTTCTCAGAGTAGCAGTTTTACCTTTCTGAAATTGTTTTATAGATGTCATCACCTGACTTTTAAGTTTACCAATGGTGAGGGCATGTCTGGTTTTTACTCAATATTTTATCTGCAGCATCTAGCATAGTGCCTGGCTTTTCATATGTGTTCAATACTTATTCACTGATGAGATGAATGAGTGCTAAACATTAGATAAACCTATTAATATGTATCATGGGAGCCAGGCTAGAAAATTGTCTCTTTTGCAGATTGATATCTTCTTGTTTGGCATTCTCAAAGCTATTCTGTCCCTTCAACAACATCTATGATAAAAAATCAGGTGAATCACAACTACATAGAAATTTCAGAAAATATCAAACTCAAAACTACTTAACATAATGTAAACTCGTATCTGATAGTACTGAATAGGAAACCAGCGCTGCTCAAAAGCAGTGCTGAATAGCTTTAAAGAGTGGCAAGTTCAGCATTACTCTTCAGTACTTCAGAAAATTATTAGCAATAAGCACTCTGTGGACTGACTTGAACCCACAAAGCATTGAATTTGTGGTTCTACTTGGAAGGCTGTTAACAATTTAATTAATAATCTGATCATACTGTGTATAAAGTTAAGCTCATTTAGAATTCTAATGACCTGTTATTTATTTAGAGAACATGGTCAATAGTATGCTAATTTTAAAAGAAATGACAATGCCTTTTAGATCCCTTGGGCATTGGTCTTTAAAACATTATTTACCTACACAATTATTTATTAAATTAATCATTAGCTTGCAAAATCTCTGAGTGGAAGCAAGATCTGCCAGTCCTTTCAAATCTGTTTGTGTTGTTCATCTGCATTTTCCCTCTAAGAACAGAGCTTTTAGTGATATTATATAATGTGTTTCTGAAATAGCTGTCTAATGGAAATTGGCTTTGGAGAAAATGCTTAGGTTTAGTTCCCTCAAACGTCTATATTTTAATAGTATCACATTGCAATAGAGCTTTAGCATTATGGAGCATTAGGATGTATCTTTAAAATGGTTGATGTTGGTGCCTGGCAAATGAATGTCTATTGGCATTGCCATAGAAAACATTTATCTTAGGCAATGTAGGAGACTTGAAACTATTGGATTGTTATGTTCATTTTTATTTCAAAAATTTTAATGGTTTTGTTTCCAAGTAACTACAAATGTATGGTCATTAGCAAGAATATGAACTCTGCATTTTCTATATATTTATTTTTCTAAAAAAGAGAGCAACTTACAACACTGTGTATTTTGAATATAAGTAGCTATAAAAGTTCACATGAGAGATTTAATACTAAAAAGGAATGAATCACTTCTGCCATAGTGCAATTTAAAACTGTCCAAATTTTTTTTTTTTAAAATTTAATTGCAAGGAAAGGAAAGACAATATTTAACATATATTGTGGACTGACTACATATCAGGAACTCTGCTAGACATTTTGTTAAAAGTATTATATGATAGTCTTACTATCATATAATTGTATACTTCTGAAAGATAGGTTGAAGTCTACTCCCTGGTAAAAGTGAACAAAACTTTATTTGAAAATAGGGTCTTTACAAATATAAGCAAATTAAGGTGAGGTCACATCTAACTGACTGGCCTCTAATCTATTATGAATGGTGTCATCATAAGAAGAGAAGAGACACAAGAGCAGACTGATGAAGGCGAGGATAGCAGTGTCAATAGTTTTTAAGCCCAGGAATGCCAAGGACTGTTGGGAAGTCATCAGAAACTCACAATAGGCAGGAAGGATTCTCCCTACAGATTTCAGAGGGAGTGGTGGCCTGACAACTCAAGCTTCTACAGCTGTGAGAACCTAAAGGTTCATTGTGTTCAGGGGTCCAGCTTGTGGCACTTTGTAACAGTCGCTGGAAAATTAGTACATGGTTAAAAGGTAAAAGACATCTTCACAGTCTTTTGGAGTATAAACCCTAGGATGATTCGATTTTATGGTAGTACTGTTTTACTAAAAAACAAAACAAACAAAACTGCATAACTATTTTAAATTATAGTGAGATAATATTAATCAAGTTTTTAAGAATGGGTTTACAGTTCTTGGAATATCTTTGGACTCCACCCCCATGATCCAGCCTGCTGGATTCCATTGCAGTTCCTGAATCCACCACAACGTCACATTTTCACCTGTTATGTTCTTCTCAGTTCTAGAAAATTCTCACCATTCTTTGAATATTGTCTTTCTTCTTGTGTCAACTCTCCACTGTCCCAATAAGGTTGCGTAATAAGCAATGACCATACCTGTGGCATACAACAATTACCTTTTATTTGAATCATGTGCCATGGGGTTCTGCAGATCTGGGACTGAATTAGATATTTGGCCTGGGCTACTTGTGCATTTGTGATTAACTTTGAGTTATTGAGGTACTTTGCTTATTTCAGCTAAGCTTATTCACATTTCTGAATTATCTTTTAATGAGAAGTTGCTAATTTTTTTGAGGCTCATCAATTATTTTTATTAAAATTTATGGGCTTTTTTCCTATCTAAGGAATCCTTGCTACCCTAAGATTATGAACATTTTCTTCTACATTTTCTTTATTTTACAATTATACAAATTGTAAAATCTACATCTTTTATGAGTCATTTTGAGTGAATTTTTGTATATGGTATGAGGTAGAGGTTAAAGTAATGTTTCTTTCCCTAAGTGGATATACTGTTCTTGTGTGTTGTTTAAATACTTCTTCATTGAATTTTCTTAGCACTTTTGGAAAAAAAATTAATTTGAAAAAACTGTATTATATGTTAAATATATATAACACATTAACACATATAATATAGGAAGGATATGGAAATGACAACCCTCAAAACAGTGTGGCCCTGGCAAGAGGGAGGGGGGAAGAAGACAAAACATTGATAACATTGATCCTTTCCCAATACATCCTTTCCCAGTGACAAGACAATCCCTGGGAAGGAAGCAAACATCACCCAGTGACAAGACAATCCCTGGGAAAAGGGCAAGCATTGATCCTTTCCCAATAAATTCTTTCCCAGTGACAGTACAACAGACCATGGAGGGAAAAAGATAAGCACCAAATGCTGAACTCAGGACCCTCCATTCTTGCCCTGAAAATACATTGCCCAGTAAAAACAAATTTCAAATTCTCACAGCCTGTTTCCAGAGTGCCCAAACTGATATGTTCTGCTAAAGTCTTCAATGTTTAAGTCATTTCTCAGTGTAACCTACATAAGCACAGATTCCTTCTGTAATTGGGAGCCTTTTTCTACCAAGAAAGTGGGCCCCTATGATGCCTGACTGATTGACTCCCCTGCTGAATAAAAGGCATAGCTGATGCAAAAAGTCTGCTCCCAGCCCAGTTATTTGTGCAAAAATAACCAAAATGGTTATTGCTTCCAATATACATGCATTTATATATAAAATATTAATAGGAAGAGTGGGAGAGCATTCTTTTTCTGAACTTTCTGCTCTGTTTTATTGGTACATATGCCAATCCTTTTTCTGATACAACACTAAGTCTTGAAATCATATAACTGCTCCATTAACTTTGTTTTTTGAAATTGGTTTGACTCTTCTAGTCCTAGTACCATTTCATGAGTTTAGAATTGGCTTTTCAATTTTCCTAAATATTGAGATTACCTCAAAATTTATAGATTCTTTGGATATAATGGGCATCTTAATATTGAATCTTTCAACTGATGAGAAAAGTTATGTCTTCCATTTGTTTAGGTCTTGTAGAATTATCCTTAGCAATGTTTTATAGACTCCGTATGATATGGTGGGATGTTTGTGGTCTGTGCCCCAATTCAGATGTTGGAAACCTTATCCTAAATGTGATAGTATTGATAGAATCTTCTGGAAGGTAATTAAATCATGAGGGTAGAATCATTATGAATGGAACTAGTGTCCTTATAAAAAAGACCCCTTCCATCACATAGCTGGATGGTGCTGTAATAGTCACCAGACACTTGAAACTGCTGACACCTTAATCTTGTATTTTCCAACTTCCAGAACTGTGAGAAAGAAATGTTTGTCATTTATAAGCTACCCAGTTTATGGTATTTTTATTAGAGCAGCCAGAGGAGACTAAGATACCATATTTGTCACATTTATCCCTTAGGTGTTTTATGGTTTTGATGCTACTGCAAATGGTAATTTCACAATTCCATTTTATAAATGTTTATTACTAGTATAAAGTACAATTAATTTTTTTTGATGTTGATTTTGTATCTGTGACCTTGATATGCTCATTATTTCTGTAAAATTTAATAAGATTTTTATGAATAGGATCATCATGATCTTGTTAATTTAAAAAAGAAAAAAAAAACCAGTTTTACTGTTTTAGTCAAGCTCCCTGCCTCTCTTCCCTTTCTACTTATGTCTGTATCTGTCCATATCTGTACATGTACCTCCATCTATCGGTCTATACCTTCTTGTTTGGACTGGTTAGGATCTTCAGTACAAAGTGGAACAGAGCTAGTGAGAGTAGATGATGTTGACTTGTTATTGATAGCTTTCTGTCCTTCAACATTAAGTGTGACACTCTGTGTAAATTTTTCATAGTTTTAAAAAATTTTATTGAAATTGTTTTCCTCTGATCACAGTTTCCTAAGACTTTTTAATATGAACGATTGTTGAATATTCTAAAATGTTTTATTCATAGTGGGATGATTATGTTTCCTCCTACCTTATTGGTTGATATTGTAAATTATATTTATTTATTATATGATGTTAAAAATCTTGCATTCCTGGAGTTATACCCAATTACTCATGATGCTTTATCTTTTAAATGTATTATGGGCTTGGTTTTCTTTTATTTTGTTAAGAATTTTTGCCTCTATGCTTATAGAGATTATTGATCAATAGATTTCTGTTTTTTTGTAAAGTCCTGATCTGACTTTTTAAAAAAATTAAGGTAATGCCAATCTCATAAACTTAGTGAACAGTATTGTCTCTTCCTCTATTTCTGGGAATAGTTTCTCTCTGATTGGTATTATTTTTTTTTCCCCCTAAGTAGTTAATATAGTTTACCAGTTAAGCCATTTGTCATTAAATTTTAAATTATGTATTCTATTTCTTTAATAGATTTAGGAATATTCACATTTTCTGTTTCCTATTCTATCTGTATTCTGGTCACTTGCTTATGGGAAAAGGAATTTGTCTTTTTATCTGCTTTGTTGAGTTTATTGGCATGAAGCTGTTCATAATATTGCCTTGATATTTCTTCTAGCATGTGTCAAATTTATATTGACCGCTCCTTTTTCATTACTTGTACTGGTAATTGTATTATCTTCTTTTGCTTTTTTGATACTAGTCTTATCAGGGTTTGTTAATTTGTTAATCTTTAAAAAGCCATTTTTTTCTTTATTAATTTTCTTTTCTTTCTTTTTATTTATTTATTTATTTATTTTTGTTTGAGAGAAAGTTTGTTTTCTATTTCATTGATACCCACTTTAATTTTCACTATATCTTTACTCATGTTTACCTGAGGCTTAACTTTTCCTAACTCCTTTGGAAAAAAGCTCATCTAACTGATTTTAGACCTTTTTTTAAATATATATGACATTAGACTTGTAATTATGCATCTAAAAATTTAACTGTCTATATTAAATTTTGATATGCTGTGGTTTTATTTCAGTTAAAATATTATCTACTTTCCTTCATAATTTCCTTTTTTTCAGTGAGTTATTAAGAATAGTGATAGATGATGCAGGAATATTGAGAGGTGAATGATTAGATGAGAGCTGTAGCCTCATCATTAATCCATATGATGTGTTAAATTTTGAAAGGACAATAGTATTGGTTTAGAATTTTAGGCAGTAAGGTATGACTAAATATGTCTCTGGAGTGTGGCTTTGGGGATCATGTTTTGTTTCCCTGGCTCCTCTCCCTCTCTCTTTGCTTCTTGAGTACCATGAATTGACCACATTTCCGCCATTCCTTCTGCCATGATGTTCTGCCTCATATTAAGCCCAGAGCAATGGAGCTGGCCAATTGTGAACTAATCCTCTGAAACAGTGAGCCCCAAATAAACCTTCGTTCTCTGTGTTGTTCTTGTCAGGTGTTTTGGTTCCTGTGATGAAAAGCTGACTAATATATTTGGCCAGATTATGAAGGCTTGAACATCAGGCTAAACATTCTGACTAAGATGTTTATAAAGTCTTTCAAATTTTGCTATTACTATTATTTCTCATGTTCCACTTAAAAAAAAAAACAAGTATAGGAAAGAACATTTAACATTTTACACTTAGCCTATTGTTAGTTTTCTGAATTACAATGATTTTTAAACAAAATAATCACAATATCTAAAATAAATCTGTCAAAAATAGGATTTTTTTAAAGTTGATTGAAGGAAAGATGGTAACAGAAGAAACAGAGCTAAAGGCATTTATGGGAACTTTCTTACTACTATGAATCATTTATTTAAATAACTTTTTGAAAATGTGTTAGGATTGGGGCAAGGTACTGACTAAGCCATTCAACATTTTTGATTTGCATTTTCCTTATGCATATATTTTACTACAGATGCTAGTCTGAAGTAAAATTGGAAATTAGACAGTCTTGAAACACCAAGAGCATAGTTTGCTGTCCTCACTTGGGGTTTAGGTCACAGTTTTGGTACAAATTTGCTTAACTTGGGGGCATTCACTGAGACTTTCAGAGCTTCAGTTACATTATTCCCATTTTATTTACATTCTTAGGATAGGGCAAAGACTCCCTGCTCTGTCAACCTCTTGGATCACTGGCAATTTCCAATTTAATAATGAAAAATTTTTTTACATTTATTTGTTCTTTTTAGTTATAGGTAACAGTAGCATGTATTTTGACATATCATAGAGAAATGGAGTACAAATTTTTATTTTTGTGGTTGTACAGATTGTGGAGTTACACTGGTCTTGTGTTCATATATGAACATAGGAACGTTATGTCTGATTCTTTCTGCTCTTTCCCATTCCCATCTCCCTTCCCTTCCCTCCACTTACTAGTTTTCTTGTTCTACTAGGGATCTTAACTCTCCCTTGTTATACATTGTGGGTTGTAGCCCTGAATCTTACTATCTGTCAGTTGCCTCCCTTGAAAAATTTCTATTTAAATATTGAAGTATAAGAAGTTCTGAAGAAGTAAATTGCCATAGTGAAATTTCAGGCACCTTAATAGTACAAGTCACTTCACCTTCGAGTCTTTAAATCTTTCCACTTGTGTAATTAAAAGTTTTACAAATTGATTGCACAGTGGAATCACCTGATGAGTTTTTGAAAGTATAAATTCCTGAGTCCTCTTGCAGACTTACCAATTAGAATCACAGAAAATAATCATGGAAGGTAGGAACATTTAAAATGAATAATGAAAAGGTACAGTAAAACTTATAATCAGAGATATAGATTCTATTTGTAAAACACCAGAGATACACAGTACCAGTTTTTTAAAGCTCTGTAGATTGTCTGGATGCAACATTCCACATTCTTTATTTTCATTAAGCTGGTAGTGCCTAACTTCAAATGAGAAAGGTCTGTTGCCTAGTACACACATGATAGTTTTTAAAACAAATAATAATGATATTTATAGTAATAACAAATAATTACACATTGACCAGCTCAATGTTGCTGTCTGGGAGAATAGGGTATGATGTGATAGCAGCTTAGTTACATTACAACCCCTTTGATTGACAGAACAAAATGACTGAAATCAGACTTGACTTTAAAGGGCTAAAATAAGTTGTTCCTCAAAGTGTAATTCTGAAAGATTTTTGTAGCCTCCATTAATAATTGGCACTTTTAGCCTACCTGTGTCTTAATTGTTGTATTTCATGATGAAATAAGAAGATTTGAGAAAATGGAAGTACAAAGTAAAAGTCATTATTTGACATTACACAAATTTAGCCTTTAGTGAATTCAGACTATTAAGAAACAGGTGACCTTTAGAGGACTGCAGACATAGACAAGATATATATAGGCATTAGTCCTATACGAGGTGGAATTATCTAGCAAAGAACTGTTCATTTTTCTCATTTCCAGATTGACTTTACATTTTAACAGGAAATTCAGAGGATGTCTTAAAAAATAATGAAATTTGTCTTTAGTTGGGGTAGTGTTTAACATAATAGAGGTAGAATAGCAAACACCTTTTCTTTCTGATTTAATTCATTTCAGATTTTTAAAAATCATTGATTTGGTGAAAGCACTTTCTTAATATTTGTTGGTTAAAAATGGCAGTGATCTGGTGCCTTAAATGAAAGTTCTAAGGCTTGGGAAATATTTTAATTTTGAATTTTCAGATGGTTTCCATAATTACCTCAGGCACTTTTCTGTCTGAGAATAACATTAACAGTGCTATTCCCAGAACATACTGATGATAAAGTAAAACCACTTCACTCATTAAAGGAAAGGAAGTGCAGATGGCCATTATTAATGATGAGGACAGCGGACAATAATCATGAAATCTCTGAAGCTTAAAAATAAGTATTAAAAGGCTGTAGTATCAATCATACTACAGACATATATTATACTCACATAAAACAAATGCCAGATAAAGAATAGGAACAAAACCCTTCATTATTGGTGGTTTTGAGCACATCATACCGTCTGTGTAATTGATTGACTTTGTCATTGTACTGACAATTCCAAATCAATGAATTTGACTTAAGAATATCTATTACCACTTTGTAACTTTTCTTATCTGTTAAAATAAATATATATGATTGTCTACTAATTTAATTTCTTAGAGTAATGAGGCTTAATTGGAATTCTTAAGTGGAAATTAACAAAATACAAAGCTTTTAAATAGATAATTTAAGTTGAAATAAAAAAAATTAACAGTGGGCTCATGATTTCTCAACTACAGCACTTTTACTAATATATAAATGAACTTATCAAAACAAAAACAGAACAAAGAATGGAAATAAAAGCAAACCACATTAATTTCCCAGCTATACAGATGTCTTTGTCATTATTATTATTTTAAAAATCATATTTATCACCTCAAGTATATGATGCTTCTGTTAGCATCATCTGGACAAAGTAGTCCAAATTCCCACTGCTTTAATACATATTTGCACAGTCAGTTGATGTTCTTACAGAACCATGAAGTTGCACATTTGGTTCTAAAAATATCCAGATGCGAAGCAATAAAAGTGTTGAAACATTAGGAGAATAGAGGAAGCTTTTAAATTTTATAAATGTAATTAGAACAAGCTGATTTTACCCCGAAAAGCACAAGGCAGACTTTGCAGTAATATAAAAATTAATAAAAGTTTAAATTGGCACATAAAGTGAAATATAGTCCTTTCATCACCGGCTTTTCATGAAACTGAAATATTCAACATCAGATCCTCAACAAAAATATAGGTTTGGGTGTGTCTGTTATGAAACAGTATTGCTGGAGACTTTGCCTACCATCCATATTTTAAAATTACAAGATAGTTTTACGCTGAAAAGCCAAACTAATAAAAACAACAACAATAACAAAAACCCTTAGAGGTTGATTTAACATTTCTCTTAAGAGTGGATAAATCTTTAGAAAGCAAAATGCCAACAGAAAAAAGAAACCACTAATGTGGTTTCATTGGTCCAAATTTTCCCCTTTGTGGATGGGAACATACACATTAGAATCATTCTCAATAAAAAGGTTTGACAAATCCCAAACTTTTAAATCACTCCTCAAACAGGGGTTAATTTCACTCTGCCTTTAAATTAACAGCCCTGGTTTTCCTCTACTGGGTGAGTGGCTCTGTGATGTGGCTTTAAGTCCAGCAGTCCTCTAAGTGTGGTCCCAAGACCTGCAGCAGCAGTAGCTGCCCTGAAAAACAAATACAGATTTCCAGTGCTGTCCGAGACCTGAATCAGAAACTCTGGAAGTGGGACCCAGTAATCACAGGTCAACACCCTCTGTGTATCCAAAAGGATGCTCAGGTTTGAGAACAACTGTTCTAAGTCCTTGGAAGAAGGTTAACAGGTGAAGGTCCTACCAAAAACCGCCGCTTCTCCCAGCCTGGGTTGCTTCAAGTGGCTCGGCGCCGCTTCTTGCTCTTTCAGCCTAACCAGCGGGACAAAAGACACGTACTCTTCAGAAGTTCTTGAATCAGCTTCCCCTTTATTCAAATAACACCCTCAATATATAAGCAGTCTCATGCATAAGCAATTGTAACCAGATATGTCCATCCAATCCTGTTAAAGGTCAAGCGATCACTCGCTCAAGCATACATGTAAAGTGTATCTGTCCATGCGCTAGGCAGCTGAACTGATTATCATACAGCCAATTGTAAACACTTCCTGCCGTTCTCCAGGCATAATCAGGACACCGTTTGCTCTCTGCCAGTTGCCATCTTTAGATGCATGTGGCATAACCCTGGGCCCCAGGTTTCGCCCGCCACAACTCCCCCTTTCTGTTTATAAAAGGGACCGTGCCTGTCTTAGGTTGTCCACGGCAGAGCAACATCCTTACCCGTCGTTGGACAATGAGGCTCTAGCCCTCATTTCCTGTCTTAGGTTGGTATGAGTTCCCCATGAATCTTACCCATCATTGGCTACCGGTTCAGCATATTTAACCAGACTTGGGGGGATGGGCCAGCATCAACTGCGACGAGAGCTTGGCGAATAATGGCTGTTTCTCTGTGCAGATATATATACATTTTGTATATGTACAGGACAGATACAACACACAAGAGTCCTCCCCTAGACAAAAACCCAAACCATTCTTTCCCCATAGAACAGTGGACTGCAGAAATGTGGCCAAATGTAAAAATAGGAGGATATAGAATAGAGGAGTTGGTAAGGGGTACAGGATAGGGCCACAACTTCACTATCCCCCATAGTTCACGCGAGTCTCCTCCATTAATTTGGAGAGGATTCGCCAGCACCATCAGTGGGAGAAGCCTCCTCATCTTCTTCCTGTTTTTGAGTCTCTGTTGAGGCCTTGACCAATCTCTCCGGCACTCAAATTGGCGATTGTGCGTCCTGTGGGAAAACACAAACAGACCCTCAGGTCCAGATTAATACCAGATCTGGGCCTTTCCATTGTCCTGATAGATTGTCCTTCCAGAGCACTTGAGGTAGATGCTTTTATTAGGCTCTGAATGATGGTCAGCAGCCGATCGGCCCTCAGAATCAAGATGTAAAAAATTTAAAATGAACAAGACAACAGACAATTTGTCTTTTGGGGATCTGTATGATGCCCCTATCCCCCCTTTTGTTTATAAAGCATGTTTTTAAGCGTTAAATGGGCATGCTCAACAATGCTTTGTCGAGTAGGATTATAGGGAATTCCTGTGACATGTTGAATATCAAAGGTGGAACAAAATTGTTTAAAGGCCTGGGACGTATATCCAGGACCATTATCTGTTTTAATTTGTTTGAGAACCTAGGATGAAGAAAGAGTGTAAACAGTGTGTTAGTACATCTTTGGTTTTTTCTCCAGTAAGTGCAGAGGCCATAATAAATCCTGAAAAGGTATCAATAGAAACATGAATGAATTGTAGTTTTCCAAATTCTGAATAATGAGTTACATCCATTTGCCAAATATGATTGGGCTGAAGCCCTTTTGGATTTACTCCTAACAAGGGGTTAGGAATAAATGTAACACATTTAGCACAAGACTTGACTATGTCCCGAGCTGTTGCCTTAGTAACTTTATAGCGTGTGCATAGAGTGGAAGCATTTACGTGAAATTTGGAATGAAATTTTTTTGCATTTTCAAGCGTATTAAAGATGTGTGGGTCTCTGGTGGCCATGTCTGTTAAATCATTGTGTAAACTTAAAGGACCTGGAAGGCCAGTATGAGCCCGAACATGCCCAATAAAAAAAGGATTTTTTCTTTCCCAAATAAGTTTTTGTAAACTTTGCAAATATTTAGTAATAGTGGAAGTGAGGGAAATCATACCAGTTAATTCTAAATTTTGAACAGCATTAACAATGTATTTGCTATCAGAGAATAGGTTAAAAGGCTCATGGTGGGTTTTGAATACTTCTATAGCTACTAATAGTTCTGTTTGCTGTGCAGATAGAGTATTAAAAACAATGTTTCTGTAACATTATCTATAGTAATAGCACCTGTACCATTTTTTGATCCATCAGTAAATATAAGGGTAGCTCCTGTAATAGGTTCTTTTTGGGTGACTTTAGGAAAAAATTATAGGATGTTGACTCCAAAACTGGAGAAGAGGATCAGATGGCAAATGATTGTCAAACACAGCAGAAGTACTAGTAAAGACTATAGCCCATGGATTTGAATTATTAATAAGATATTGTATCTGATCAGTAGTATATGGAGTAGTGATAATTGAGGGATGTGATCCAAAGGTAGAAAGGGATACTTCTAACGCCTTAAGGATTAATTCTGCCACAGATTCAGTAAACAAGGCTAAGACATTGTTAGGGGCATAATTCATGTGAACCCATAGAATAGGACCCTTTTGCCAAAACACTCCTGTGGGTAACTTATTTGTGGCCAAGAGAATGAATGATAAAGGCTTAGTTAGGTCAATACGATCAAGATGAGCCTTTTCCATAGGTGTTTCAACAAGCTTGAGAGCTGTTCAAGCCTCAGGGGTAAGCACTCGCTTAGAAAGAGGGTCAGAATCACCTTTAAGAATATCAAACAGGGGGCCCAAACTTGAGGTGGGTAACTGAAGGTAAGGTCTAATCCAATTAATATCACCCAAAAGTTTTTGAAAATCATTTAAAGTTCTAAGCTCATCCACCTGAACGGTAATTTTTACGGGTTTAACCATAGTTTCATTTATGATAGATCCCAGGAAGGTTTTGGTGTCTTTGATTTGTACTTTTTTAATGGCAGTATGTAAGCCCCATCTTTCCAGTGACTTTAGTAAGGAATTAAAACATTGCTCTAAGACAGGTTTTTCCTTATGAGCTAGCAAAATCATCCATACAAGGATAGATTAAAAGTTGAGGGTTAATTTGTTGATATACACCAGGGTGGAAATTAATCTGATTACCTTGCCCTTCATATGGTCCTTGGCCTGTCAGCATGTTTAGATTCCATTGAGGATAGCCCGCAACTGCATTACGTCGGGCAGTATCAGAACATAACTCCTGGTTAGCCACCTTCCATTTTAATATGGCTGTGCTTTTGTTAGGATTGGAAGCCATAGCCAATCCTCTTAAAGTCTGATGCCTGCTGAAGTGGCCAGGCTTTGGGCCATTCTGTAATTTTGATAATACTTTTGTCAGCCCCAGTATCTAATCCCTCAAAACTTTTGCCTTCTATCATTAACTTTGTCATAGGCCTATCTTTTAAACCCCATGTTAACATGACCATATTTTGGCCAGTAGAACCTAACCCTTTATTTCCCCTAATAATATTTTTTTGATGGATATTGATCATAGCAACTGGGTAAGACCAACAATTGTGCTATGCGATCGCCCTGAGCTATTATTACTACACCTCTAGGTGAAGAAGCAAGGATTTTTATTTCTCCTGTAAAGTCAGGGTCTATAACTCCAGGGACAATATTTAATCCTTTTAAAGCAGAAGAGCTTCCCCAGAACTAGTCCCACTATTATGTAATGGGCTGATAACCAAAGTTGGTATTGGTTGTACTCCCATCTCTGGAGTTAATACTGCTCTGGCGGAGGCACAAAGGTCTGAACATCTACTTTCTCTTTCAGAGGCTTGACTTGATTGTTCTTTTTTTACAGTTTCTAATCTTTTCCCCTTCTCTTAACTGTTTTTGAAATTTTGGTTTTTTTGGAAGTCAGACAGAAACGAAGTAATGTACACATCGCTATAACAACAACAAACAGAAACCAAACAAGAAAAGGTAACACAAACAGCAACTTACACATATTTGTTATGGGACGTCCTTTGCTGTCTCTTGGGACAGCCTTTCAATATATTCTCTCTCTAGGAGAATCTTCCGTTAATATTCCCTCTCTAGGGGAACCTTCCGTTAAAACCTTAAGGCCACCGTTTCCTCAAATAGGGAAACCTTCTCATTAATTACGCTAGCGAAACTGTCTTATTTACCTGAGCACTCACCAATTCCCAGTCCGATCCTTGTCTGATCCCAGTCCGGGTCACCACTTACGGAAAGCCGCCGCTTCTTTGCCCCACTGCTCCAAGCGGCTGGGCGCTGCTTCTTGCTCTTTCGGCCCAACCAGCGGGACAAAAAACACGTACTCTTCAGAAGTTCATGAAGCAGCTTCCCCTTTATTCAATTAACACCCTCAGTATATAAGCAGTCTCATGCATAAGCAATTGTAACCAGTTATGTCCATCCAATCCTGTTAAAGGTCAAGCGATCACTCGCTCAAGCATACATGTAAAGTATATCTGTCCATGTGCTAGGCAGCTGAACTGATTATCATACAGCCAATTGTAAATGCTTCCTGCCTCTCTCCAGGCAAAATCAGGATGCCATTTGCTTTCTGCCAGTTGCCATCTTTAGATGCACGTGGCGCAACCCTGGGCCCTGGGTTTCGCCCACCATAGGTACAGAATAAGTACAGATCTAATGGACATTTTCAGCTGGAAGGGATCTCAAAGTTTAGTGTTTTCCTTTTACAGATGAAGAAACTGCAGCTTACGGTTACTCACTAAAGTCAGTGTGCAACTGGGACTGGAAATCAAAGTTTTAGGCACACATATAGCTTTATTTCCTGCCTCAGTGAACTCCAAGCCTCCTGCCACCCTATTTGGTATTATAAACTATTGACATTTAAGAGTGATTGAAAGTGTCTCTTTTTGTGTGATGGTGAATCTGTTTAAATATGCTGTAATTACTGCAGAAAATTCTCTGCTAATTACCTGTGTCCACTACAATGGTAATGGATATTTTGATACAGCAAATTATTTTAATCTTATCACTTAATTGTTTTAAAAAGAGAGCTTACATGATTTTTTTCATGACCTATGTAGTTTCGCATGATTTTTAAAGGCAACTTTCTATCATTTAAATATGATATTAAGAATATAAGTTATCCAGTAAAAATACAACGTGAGTGTGATGGGCTGACATATCTGGCTCCATGAGAATGTTATAGGCCAGTCTCTAAGGGAAATGACTAAACAGACTCCATTTTGCTCTGAGACTCCATGTTATGTAGGACATAAGCTTCTCCCATGGGAACACCCCACCTCTGTACCCATCATCAATTACTTAGTGTGACATGTTTAGCAATACAAAATACAAATTCTTATGTAATGAAAAATTGCTCTCTTTTGATCTCTATCACTCTTAACCAATGTACCATGTGAACAGTGATTGTGTGGATGTTAGTAACCATTCTTTAGTTTGTACCTAGGTAAGGGTCATTTTGACCCACTTCTCCTTCTGTTGATGATCTCAACAACAAATTACAAATTAGTTTGTAATTTCGAATCATACCAACAGACACTTATGATTGATGTGATTTTTGGTATAAGAACTCCTACAACCCTATGGTTGAGGCTGTTCTCCCAGCCTTGGGGGTATTGTATGAGATAGTCAGCCAGCCGGCTTAATAAAGACTCAAATTTGGACTTCTCAGTGGTGATTGGTCTGTTCTTAAGTTGTACCTTGTAACAGTGAGACACATAGGTGACTTCCAATTCTTCAGTAGTCACATTTTAAAGGTAAAAAGACCAGATGATAACATTAATAATACATTTAATCCAATTATCCAAACTATTGTCATTTCAAAGCATGTTTTTTATTTCTTTCTGGTACTAAGTCTTAAAAATCCACTCTATAATTTATACCTCCAGCATACCTAAATTCAGACTCCTCACTTTTCAAGTCTCAATAGCCACATGACTATTTGCTATTATATTAGACATCATAGATACAGAACTTTCTGCTTAGAACTCAGTGATGCCACGTGCTGGTCCTGTGATTTGGAGGTTTTGCTAATGTTCTATTTCTCCTCCTAGAAAATGAGAGCAGTAACATTTTTGCTTCATCCTGTTGGCATGAGGAAAAATAAACTGTGTAAATAAAACACTCATCATACTATGCAGCAAATAGTAAGCTCTCAATAAACTCTGGTTTTTGTTGTTATTGTATTGCTAAGGGAGGGTTAGCAATAAAACAATCTACTGTGGGAAGGTTAAAAATAGTTTCTTACAGAGAAAATCACTTTTTTATCACACATGGATCCTTTGGTTAAAAAACATGGACCCCACACTCCAACTTTAAGATAATACTTACAATTAAAAGGAAAATAAGGAAAATGGAAAAAAAAAGATAGATGATTGGATGTCTCCAATGGAAAACTATGCGTAACTTAGATTATAGCCTTATATAGACTGGGTTACTATAACAAAATACAATAAATTGGGTGGTTTATTAACAATGGAAATTATTTTTCTAGAGCCTGGAAGTCTGAACAGGGTGCCAATATGATTGGGTTCTGGTAAGGGTTTTTCTTTTATCCATGTGAAGAAAAGAGAGGGTCCTTATAATTTCCTATGTTCATATATGAACACATGACCAATGAAACTTCACATAATGTGCAGCCAGAAGATATGGGATCCTGAGTTATACTCCATGTATGTGTAATATGTCAAAATTCACTCTACTATTTAAACAGAACAAGAAAAAAAATAAAGGCACTAATCCCACTTATGAGAGCTCCATCCCTAATCACTTAATGATTAGTGACCTAATCGCTTCCTGAAGGCCCCCATATCCAAATACCATCACACTGGGATTGGCGTTTTGACTTTACGAAGTCCATTGCAGTACACTTCCAGCTTACCTGAATGTAGCCTTTCATTACATTTAAGCTATTTTAACAACTCTGCAAATTATAGACAACTGATAGTGATGCAAAATAATTCTTGTTCTTAGACATGCAAATAAGTTCTGTCTGGGAGAGGTTTAATTGATTTTCCTAACTCTTTTTGCCATGGAAAAAAAGCAGTTTTGCATCCATTTGTAAATTAATTTCAATTTATCTTTATTAAGAATAGTTTATTCCACATAAATTTGTGTTTGACTTCTCTTTTAAACATCTGTCTGATTCATAAATGATTAAGATAAATTATCCGTATGAATACCTTTTTTAATAGTTGTTCTTTAACATATTATCAGTATTGTCAGATTATTAAGAATCATCATAAACTTGATAAACATTCAGTAAACTTTAAACAATTAGGAATTATCTTTTTTCTCTCTTTTGGTTTCAAAGACATAGACATGTTCACAATTTTCTGCGTAAACTTCCAAGATTTGGAGAGTCAAAGAGCATACGATTTTTTTTTTTTAATTTTTCAAGGATATCAGATTATTAAGAATCACTATAAACTTGATAAACATTCAGTAACCTTTGAACAATTAGGAATTATCTTTTTTCTTCTCTGATTTTGGTTACAAAGACATAGACACATTCACAATCTTTTCTATGTAAGCTTCCAAGATTTGGAGACACAAAGAGCATAAGATCTTTTTTTTTTTTTTTCAAAAACATCAGAGAATAGGGAGAGAAGTAAATGATTATAAAACGAAGTATCCCAACTGAGTTATGTACAAGTTGACAGAAGTTATTAGCCAGACAAAGCGATGGGCAGAGAATTTTGGAAGATGCTTCACTAGAGGCTAAAATCTTTGAGCTAGCATTGAGAGCAAAAGGGAAATCAGGATGGAAAATGAGAGAGAGGTCATTTTGGGCATATGCTGGTGTGTATGTGAAGCTTGCATTTTCTTGCTATCCTTGAATTTATATCTGAATTGCTTAATTAAGAAAAAGGAGCTGTAAGACTCTTTCGCTTTTATGGCCTAAATGTATAAATCTGACAAGTGCATACAACCTTTTACTGCAATTCAAAACTATTAGGGCTATTTTCTCTGACTTGCATCAAACCAAATAAACACACTCTGTTCAAGTGGAAACTTGTTATGCTGCCTTTCTTTGCCTTTCAAAGTAATCAAAGCAAGGTTCTTGAAGCCTGAGTGTCTCACCTGTGCCTCCTAATGGCTCATTTGTTTTGTTTATCCTGTTTTTGGGGAAAATCAGAGGTAGTTAGACATTTGCATTGCTAATAAATCACTTTCAATTTGGGTTGGTACTTCACTTGGTTTTGATTAGCAACTTAAATTTGAACAGGGTCATCTGGTCATTGCTGTTAGAAATATATATGTTTGAAGGGTCATGTTTTATATAAGAGATACACAGATATGACAGATCCTTGTACACGTCTATATGACTTTCTTCTTCATTCCAAGTTGTTATCGGATTAGATATACAGGACAATGTATTTGCATTTCTCATTTTTGGGTTAGTCATTCTGCTTGGAGTTGATTCAATCTCTGACATGCTGGTGGGAATTATCCTCTAATCTATTATCCAGGCAGGAAATCCTAGGTGTTGCTGTTTTTCTTTCCTTTTTCTCCTTATTCAATTAACTATCAAGTGCAGTAGATTCCAACTTTGGTCATTTTCCTGATAGCCCTCTTTTCTTCATTCCCAAAGCCTATGACCCAGTTTCTCCCTTCAGCATCATTCACTACATTTTAATTATTAACCACTTCCCCTATGTTTAGGCTTTCCTTCTGCATTCATGCAAACCTGTGCATCTCATTTATTTATTACATGGCTCATGCAGAAAATAAATTTATAAAGCACATTGTGATAAATAGAGAAGGCTGCTCATATTTGTCATCTTCTGACCCAGGAGACTTCATCCATTCTGGGGATTGAAAATAATACATATTTCAAAACACTTAACAAATCTTGCAGGCAAAACAGCATACTCTTTCCATGTAGAAGCAATATAAATAAAATATAACAAGCATAATTAACAATATTTATTGAATTCTTACAATGTGAGCAATCTCAGTTACATATATTAACTAATGTATCTTTATGAAATAAAGACTATTATTATTGACATCATGCAGATTAAAAAAGTGAAGTTCAGAGATTAAGTAACCTGGCAAAAACAAATGAACTATGAATCACAGAAAATAGTCTCGTTACCAGAGTCCTAGGCTAGAGGGAGTCCCAACAGACCAGGTCTGACCACTTACCCTGTTGCCAATCCAATAACAAGGACACGGTTTTGAGAAAAAGGAAAAAGAAGGTTTATTGCTTTGCTAACAAAGGAGAAACACAGAGGACTCCTGTCCCAGAAGCTGTAATTCTGCCCATCAACAGGAACAGTGGGTTTTTAAAGAGGTGACTCAAAGGCTACGTTCCACTTGTTCTCTGTCTGGAGTTAGAATTCACTTGTTAATTTGGGAGAGAGTTATTTCTGAGATCTTCTGGTACCATCTCCCAAATTAGGATCACTTCATTCCTATGGTGGGTGTATACTCTGCCTAGAAGGGAGAAGAAAGGTAATCCTGTTTCCCCTGAGATTAGGGAGGGGTAGAGATTGAGGAGGAGCAGGGAGAGAGGTAGAAATAAACAAGTCCATTTAAAAAATATGTTGCAGTGGCAGGACAGCAAGGGCTATCTTCAAAGCATAAAGTGGACCACTGTTACATAGTATGATAACAACTGGAAGGTCAAACAATAATAAAAAAACAACATTGTACCCAGCCTCATGGATCTTAAGTTTAATTGATACTAGAGTTCAGCAAAATATAATAGAGTATGATAAGGTGAAAACTGTCAAAAGAAGTAAAGGTCAAACGTAGAAGGAAAGGCAAAAATACACTGGGCAAACAAAAATACTAATATCAGACAAGGTTGACTTTAGGACAAAACATATTCAGCAAGGTCAGGAGGGGTCACGAGGAAGCTCTGTCATGAATCTTAAAGTGCCAGAGCATGGCATAACATTCACACAGCAAATGCTGCAGAAAATTTGAAAGAAATACAATATGACAAATGAAGTAATTGAAAAGCACTTATGGAGATAGAATGCAAATGGGGTGGTGAATAAAGTAGCTATAATAAGTGTGCCATAATTTATACCCTGAATCCAGAGGGGAAAGCATGTTGGAAACCACGTTTGAAAAGTTTGACTCTACATAGGCTTCAAAATACTGTCAGTAAATTCTAATAAAAAAAAAAAGTGATGCAGACTATAATTGAATAAAAGTAGAAATGAACATGAAAAATAGAAACCTAAAGTTTTAACCACTAGAAATTAAGAAGAAAAGCAAATGGAAAAAAATCTCTGTTTAATAACTTCTGTCTGAATAGAGGTGTGAAACATTTAGAAATATCTAGAAATCAAGGACAATTAAAACAATAGTTATCATACTTTGGTTATAACATCTATGCTCAGAGAAAAAATTCAAAGTCTTCAGAATACATATTACTAACAGAAATAAAGTGAAAATAATTGAATTGCCACTCAACTCATGAAAATTTGAAAAAGAGCTTATAACCAACCAAAGAAAAGCCAAAGAATTTTTTCCATAGGTAAATCAAAATAAGTGAATTAGAAAATAGAAAAACAAATAGAACTGGCTTCTGAAATGATAAAATGGAGCAACAATAAACCAGGCAATCACTAACTACCTTATTTAGAAACAAAAACCCTTAATACACAAAATTAGAAAAAAGAAGTTCTAAATAACCTTTTCTTTTCCCCCCAGTGAAACTAAAAGGTGTGGTGGTATATACCTGTAATCCCAGCTGTCCAGGAGACTGAGGCAGGAGGATTATAAATTTGAGCAAAGCCTGGGCAACTTAGTGAGAACTTGTCTCAAAATAAAAAGGGCTTGGTATGAAGTTCAGTGGCAGAGTGCCCTGGGTTCAATGCCTATGCTGAAAAAAAATTTATGAGAGAAAAATCTGCTTTAACTTTACATAAATGCAGTTGATAAACTGATTGAAAAGGAACATTTTATAGGAAATTTAAAGCACTCAAGTATCATTATTTGCAGGAAATATTCTTCCATGTTTGTACAAGAGAATTGTACAAGATTTATTTACAAACCACAAAGAAATTTAGAATCACGGCCAGATACAAAAACAATGTACAAACATTAAGTTTTTCTATCTATAAACAACCTGTTAGAAAATATAAAAGAGGACTATATACTGTTAAAGCAGTACCAAAAACAATTTAAAAGTAGGAATTTAATTTGTTAAATTACATATAAAGCATTATATGTAATCTTATTGAGCAGAGGTATTGAATATGTGAAAAAATATTTTTGTTCTTGGATGAATGAATTCCACATTTTTTTCTCAAACCCATGAATTCAACATTATCTTACATAAAAAGAGAAATGAAGGGAAATTCTCACATTTTACTTTAGATTCTTCTGTTTTGCCTTGAATTTCTACAGGACAAACAGATTACTATAATTTCAAATAAAGAATAGAAAGTAAAACAAGCCAACAGAATTTTGAAGGGCCTTTTAGGTGTTAATAATGTCATAGCTAATAGCTAACACTCATATAGTATTTACCGTTTGATATTTTGTTCTGAGAATCTTAAATGGATGCATTTTTTAAATGCAGAGGCATCTCCAGTTCTTAGTGAATCATAATTTGTTAGAATGACTATTATCTCAATATTTTATAGCAATCGTAGCCTTATCTGTTTTTTTTTTTTTTTTTTTTTTTTAACAGAAGTGTTGGACGGAACCCTGCGTCTAAAATATGTACACAGATTGTTGTTGTGTTAAAAATTGCATCATTTCACGTTGATATATTGGGATTTTAATGGCTTTTGCTTTAGACATTTTTATGAAATATAAACAGGAAGCATTGTTAACTAATGACAATGGGAAGTTAAGGTGGGTTAATGTCTAGTAGGCAGTAGGAGCCTATGACACAAGGTTTATGCAATGATGTTCTGCTGAAGGATCCTGGAGGATGGGAGGCGTGGGGAGGATTGAGAGTAGAGATGTGAAGGAGACCGAAAAAAGGTCACTACTTCAGCATTGCTATTGTGGCTTACTATTAAATATTATAACATCTTAACTATTAAATAAATATTTAATTTGAAAAACATGTCAAAATACATTGAAGAGATTGGTTAGAAGTGTTTTTTCTATTTCTTATCAGAAATCACTGTTATCAGTAGAAGTAGGAGCTAGGGCCTGGGAGGTGATATGAGAACTGGTTTCTAACCCTGAATCCATCTGTGAGGACCCTTCTTAATTTAATATGTGGGAAATTTACTCTGCAGATATTTTGAGCCATGAGAATTTACCTATATATAATTTTTAAATATTCAAATGAATAAAATTAAAACCTAGTTCATTTCCTGAATAGAGTTCAGTTATAGTAGTAACATTTAACTATCAGTAAATCATTTAATAGAAGAGAAAAGAGATGGGCATTTGATTTATGGACCTTTTTCTATATTTTTCTATTTTCATATTTCTATTTGAGGCAGAAAACTGTATTTTTGTTATCGTACTATCATGTCAAAGTCCAACTTTAATTTACTGCAACTGGAAATATTTCATTATATCTTCTCCCTGACAAAAATTTTATGAGGACCCTTTGAGTCAGGTAAACAACCTACTGGTACCAGTTGAATTCCATGGACTAGAGACCATTCAAGAATTAAAATGATACTTTGACTTATGTGGGAATCTGTGAGTCTTTATGCCTCTTTTCTTGTGATCTTGACAATGATATCACAATAAGATGCTTGAATTGCTCTTTCAAATCCAGTGCTATTTTCTGGACTTTTTTTTCCTACTTTTCCTTTCTTTCTTTTCTTTTCTTTTTTTTTTTTTTTTTGTTACTGGGGATTGAATTCAGGGGCATTCAACCACTGAGTCGCATCCCCAGCTGGTTTTTGTATTTTATTTAGAGACAAGGCCTTGCTGAGTTGTTTAGGGCCTCTTCAAGTTCCTGAGACTGGCTTTAAACTTGTGATCCTCTTGCCTCAGCCTCTCAGGCCATTGTGATTATAGGTGTGTGCCACTGTGCCCGGCTCTGGATTCTTTTTTGATCTAACATTTTGGCTAGTACCTTGTTTCTTTCAATTTCTTAAAGCAACTGGATTCATATGTAATAAACTAATGATTGTGATGTAAATGTGTACTGTCATGACTTTACCTATCATAAATATATGAATTTTGAATGGAGGATCCAGATCAGTGTTAAACTGGCTGTATCTATATCAGTGAAAAGATAGTTAATAAGGACAGTTTAATATTAATAGCAATAATAATTTACTACCTAGGCTTTATTAAATAAAATGTCTTTCTGAACATAAAAATAAAAAAAATTAAAAACTAACATTTTAAGCATCTGATTTATGTTAGGTGCTTTTATATGTAATTGTTTCTAATATCTAAAACAGTACTGGCTACATTTTGATGAAAAAAATTGATGATTAAATTGTCTTTTAATTAAGGAGTTCTTGTGCTTCAAAATACTTACCTTCTCTCTAACATAACATAAAGATTCTAAATTCTCTTTTAAGAGCTTCAAGATGGCGGACTAGAGGGTGGCTGCGTTTCGTGTTGCTCCAGGACTCAGGACTCAAGAAGAGGAGATATAGAAAGACTTGGGACCAACTCAAAGCAGCCGGGCGAGAGTCTCCCACTGGGCAGGCGTCCCGGACGGGGCAGGCATCCGGAAGGGGCGGTAGCCCCGAAAGCAGGGAACTTTTGTGAAGTAGAGCTGCCTACGAGATGCCCCTCCCCCCGCCGAGCAGTGATCGCAGACAACTGGGAGTATTGGAGAGGTGGCTGTTCACCACAGCCCTTGGACTCGCAACCGACCCGGGGCAACCGACCCGGGCTCTGGGAGGCTGCCCAAAGGAGAAGGTGCTTGGTGAGCTGTTTGGACTGAAAGCGACCACCCCTGACACAGGGGGCTGCCCAGAGGAGAAGGAGAAATATGGGCTCGGCACGTCGCTTGGAATTGGAGCAGCTGCGCCAGGGCTCTGGGCAGCTATCCGGTGGAACAGTGTGGTGAGTGGTTTTGTCCCAGAGCATCCGCTCCTGAACACAGGGGGGTTGTCTGGAGAAGAAGGAGGAGCGCGGCGGGGTGCTTGGGCTCGAAGTGACTGCACCAGGGCTACGGGAGGCAGTCGGGACAAGAAGGTGCACAGTGAGTTCTTGGGACTCGTGACGCACCAGATCTCTGGGTGACTGCCTGGTGGAGAAAGAGGTGCGTGGTGGGTCACTTGGTCTTAGAGCGACCGCACGGAACAACAGGTGGCTGCCGGAGGAAAAGGCATGTGGCGGGTCACTGGGACTCGGAGCGATTGTAAGGGGCTCCAGGTGGCTGCTCAGAGGAGGGGCCGCATAGCCAGGCGAAAAGTGCAGAGCAGGGTCCCAGGGCCTAGACGGCTTCTTGGTGGAAGAGCCCCACAGACAAACTGAGGGCGGAGCGAAGGCTCCAGGACTGCAGGCAGCTTCTCTGAGGAGAGGCAGCCGAAGGAGATTCGTTTGCGAAGGGTGAGGCTTCCAGGCCCAGGAGGTAGGTCCGGGTCCCTGGGAACATTGCAGAAGAAGGCTGCCCAGCCCAGGCGGTAGTTGTGAATTGAACGGAACCTCTGGGAGGAAAACCGACCAGCGAGACCTCCCCACCGGGTGAGTCCTCCCTGTCAGGTGAGGTTCTCCCAAAAGTACTGTAAAATCAGAGACACAGGCCCAAACTGGTCTTGCATCAGCCCACATCCTACTTCCCTTTTGGATGACCATTCATCAGCAAGTGAAGGTACCTCTGCCCACTAGCAGGGAATATACCCCACCGGAAGGCCACCACACCTAGGGAGTCAGCTCCCTTGTGGAGCACTGCATTATCAACTTCCTCCAAGACTTCAGGCTACTGAACACTAAGAGGGGATATAATAGAAATCTTCAGGGATATTATAAGACAATAGAGGAAATCTGAAATATCACAGCGGTCAACTGATACCTGAACAATATGAGAAAACAAGGAAAGAAAATGCAGCAAACAAATCTAGATGTTATATCAATGAAACCCAACGACAGCATGGCAGAAGAAATGACAGAAAGGGAGTTCAGAATGTACATAATTAAAATGCTCAGGGAAGCAAATGACGAGATGCAAGAGCAAATGCAGGCACTGAATGATCGCACCAATCGACAGTTAAAAGAGCAAATACAGGAAGCAAAAGATCATTTCAATAAAGAGTTAGAGATATTGAAAAAAAACCAAACAGAAATCCTTGAAATGAAGGAAACAATAAACCAAATTAAGAACTCCATAGAAAGCATAACCAATAGAATAGAACACCTGGAAGACAGAACATCAGACATTGAAGATAAAATATTTAACCTTGAAAACAAAGTTGAACAAACAGAGAAGATGGTAAGAAATCATGAACAGAATCTCCAAGAACTATGGGATATCATGAAGAGGCCAAATTTAAGAATTATTGGAATTGAGGAAGGCTTAGAGAAACAGACCAAAGGAATGAACAATCTATTCAATGAAATACTATCAGAAAATTTCCCAAATCTGAAGAATGAAATGGAAGATCAAGTACAAGAGGCTTATAGGACTCCAAATATACAAAATTACAACAGACCCACACCAAGGCACATTATAATGAAAATGCCCAACATACAAAATAAAGACAGAATTTTAAAGGCCGCAAGAGAGAGGAATCAAATTACATTCAGGGGGAAACCAATACGGATATCAGCAGATTTTTCAATCCAGACCCTAAAAGCTAGAAGGACCTGGAACAACATTTTTCAAGCCCTGAAAGAAAATGGATGCCAACCAAGAATCTTATACCCAGCAAAACTTACCTTCAAATTTGATGATGAAATAAAATCCTTCCATGATAAACAAAAGCTAAAAGAATTTACAAAAAGAAAGCCAGCATTACAGAACATTCTCAGCAAAATATTCCACGAGGGAGAGGTGAAAAACAAAGAAACAAATCAGCAATGGGAGGAACTATCCTAAAGGAATTGTCAAATAAAGGAAGAACCAAGTCGTCTCAAAATAAATAAATAAATAAATAAATAAAATGAACAAATGACCGGGAATACTAATCATATCTCAATAATAACCCTGAATATTAATGGCCTGAACTCATCAATCAAAAGACATAGACGGGCAGACTGGATCAAAAAGAAAGATCCAACAATATGGCCTGCAAGAGACTCACCTCGTAGAAAGAGATACCCATAGACTAAAGGTGAAAGGATGGGGGAAAACATATCATGCACATGGACTCAGCAAAAAAGCTGGGGGATCCTCCTCATTTCAGATAATGTGGACTTCAAGTCAAAACTAGTCAGAAGGGATAAAGAAGGACATTACATACTGCTTAAGGGAACCATAAATCAGCAAGACATAACAATCAAACATCTATGCCCCAAACAGTGGCTCATCCATGTATCTCAAACAAATCCTTCTCAATTTCAGAAAACAATAGACCATAACACAATAATACTAGGTGATTTTAACATGCCTCTCTCACCACTGGACAGATCTTCCAAACAAAAATTGAACAAAGAAACCATAGATCTCAATAACACAATCAATAATTTAGACTTAACGGACATTTATAGAATATACCATCCAACCAAGAGCGAATACACTTTCTTCTCAGCAGCACATGGATCCTTCTCTAAAATAGACCATATATTATGCCACAAAGCTAATGTAAGCAAATACAAGAAGATAAACTACCTTGTATTCTATCAGATCATAATGGATTGAAGTTAGAAATAAATGAAAGAGTAAAAAACAGAAGCTACTCCAACACCTGGAGATTAAACAATATGCTATTACATGATGAATGGATAACAGAAGGTATTAGGAAGGAAATTTAAAAATTCTTAGAGGTAAATGAGAACAAAGAAACATCATATCAAAATCTTTGGGACACTATGAAAGCAGTACTTAGAGGAAAATTTATTTCATGGAGCTCATTCAAGAAAAGAAGTAAAAATCAACAAATAAACAACCTAACACTTCAGCTCAAAGCCCTAGAAAAAGAAGAACAGACCAACACCAAAAGTAGTAGAAGACAGGAAATAGGTTAAATCAGAGCTGAAACTCAACGAAATTGAAACAAAAGAAAACTATACAAAAAATTGACAAAATAAATAGTGGTTCTTTGAAAAATAAACAAATTTGATAAACCCTTAGCTACTCTAACAAAGCGAAGACGAGAGAAAACCCAAATCACCAAATCGGAATGAACAAGGAAATATCACAACAGACAGATTGAAATACAAAACATAATTAGAAGCTATTTTGAAAATCTATATTCTAACCAAATAGAAAATTTCGAAGACATCAACAGGTTTCTAGAGACATATGAATGCCTAAATTGAAACGAGGAGACATACACAATTTAAATCGAACAATTTCAAGTAATGAAGTAGAAGAGGTCATCAAAAGCCTACCAAGAAAGAAAAGTCCAGGACCAGATGGGTTCTCAGCCGAGTTCTACAAAATCTTTAAGAAGAGCTCATTCCAATACTTCTCAAAGTATTCCATGAAATAGAAGAGGAGGGTACCCTCCCAAACTCGTTCTATGAAACCAATATTATCCTGATACCCAAGCCAGACAGAGATAACTCGAGGAAAGAAAATTTCAGACCGATATCATTAATGACATTGACGCAAAAATTCTCAATAAAATTTTAGCAAATCGGCCCATAACAAAAATATATAAAAAGATAGTGCACCACGATCAAGTGGGTTTTATCCCAGGGATGCAAGGTTGGTTCAACATCCAGGGAAACTCAATAAATGTATCACCATATCAATAGACTTAAAGTCAAGAACCACATGATTATTTCAATAGATGCAGAAAAGCATTTGGTAAAATACAACACCCCTTCATGCTCAAAACACTAGAAAAAATAGGGATAGTGGGAACATCCTTAACATTGTAAGGCCATCTATGCTAAGCCCATGGCTAATATCATTCTAAACGGTGAAAAACTGAAAGCATCCCCCTAAAAACTGAAACAAGACAGGGATGCCCTCTTTCACCACTCCTATTCAATATCGTTCTTGAGACTCTAGCCAGAGCAATTAGACAGACCAAGGAAATTAAGGAATACGAATAGGAAAAGAAGAACTCAAACTATCCCTATTTGCGGATGATATGATTATATACTTAGAGGAACCAGGAAATTCCACCAGAAAACTGTTTAGAAACTTCATAAGTGAATTCAGTAAAGTGGCAGGTTACAAGATCAATGCTCATAAATCCAATGCATTTTTATACATAAGTGAGGAATCCTCAGGAAAGAGAATTATGGAAAACTACCCATTCACCATAGCATCGAAAAAAATAAAATACTTGGGAATCAATCTCACAAAGAGGTGAAAGACCTCTACAATGAGAACTACAGAACACTAAAAGAAAGAATCGAAGAAAAACCTTAGAGATGGAAAGATCTCCCATGTTCTTGGATAGGCCGAATTAATATTGTCAAATGGCCATACTACCAAAAGTGCTATACAGATTCAATGCAATCCCAGTTAAAATCCCAATGACGTACCTTACAGAAATAGAGCTAAGCAATCATGAAATTCATCTGGAAGAATAAGAAACCCAGAATAGCTAAGCAATCCTTGCAGGAAAAATGAAGCAGGGGGTATCGCAATACCCGAACTTCAACTTTATTACAAAGCAATAGTACAAAGACGGCATGGTACTGGTACCAAAATAGACAGGTAGATCATGGTACAGAATAGAGGACACGGACACAAACCCAAATAAATACAACTTTCTAATACTAGACAAAGGCGCCAAAATATGCAATGGAGAAAGATAGCCTCTTCAACAAATGGTGCTGGGAGAATTGGAAATCCATATGCAACAGAATGAAACTAAACCCATATCCTCTCACCCCTGGCACAAAACTCAACTCAAAATGGATTGAGGACCTTGGAATCAGACCAGAGACTCTGCAGATTATAGAAGAAAAGTAGGTCCCGATCTTCAACATGTCGGCCTAGGACCAGACTTCCTCAACAGGATCCCATAGCACAAGAAATAAAAGCAAGAATCAATAACTAGGATAGATTCAAACTAAAAAGCTTTCTCTCAGCAAAGGAAACTATCAGTAATGTGAAGAAAGAGCCTACAGAGTGGGAGAATATCTTTGCCAATCATACTTCAGATAGAGCACTAATCTCCAGAATCTATAAAGAACTCAAAAAACTCTACACCAACAATACAAATAATCCAATCAACAGATGGGCTAAGGAAATGAACAGACACTTCACAGAAGAAGATGTACAAGCAATCAATAAACATATGAAAAAATGTTCAACATCTCTAGTAATAAGAGAAATGCAAATCAAAACCACCCTAAGATTCCATCTCACCCCAATTAGAATGGCGATTATCAAGAATACGAGCAACAACAGGTGTTGGCGAGGATGTGGGGAGAAAGGTACACTCATACATTGCTGGTGGGGCTGCAATTAGTGCAGCCACTCTGGAAAGCAGTGTGGAGATTCCTAGAAAACTTGGAATGGACCCTCCATTTGACCCAGCTATCCCACTCCTTGGCCTATACCCAAAGGACCTAAAATCAGCATACTACAGATATACAGCCACATCAATGTTCATAGCTGCTCAATTCACAATAGCCAGACTATGGAACCAACCTAGATGTCCTTCAATTGATGAGTGGATAAAGAAACTGTGGTATATATACACAATGGAATTTTACTCAGCCATAAAGAATGACAAAATTATGGCATTTGCAGGCAAATGGATGAAATTGGAGAATATCATGCTAAGGAGATAAGCCAATCTCAAAAAGCCAAGGGACGAATGATATCGCTAATAAGTGGAGGATGACACATAAAGGGGAGGGAAGGGTTGATGTTAGGGTTAGAGTTAGGGTTAGGGAGGGGGCAAGTATGGAGGAAGAAAGTACTGTATAGAGGGTAAAGAGGGATGGGAGGGGTGGGGGGAATGGAAAAAATAACAGAATGAATCAAACAACATTACTGTATGTGGATTTATGATTACACAAATGGTATGCCTTTGCGCCATGTACAGAGAGGCAACATGTATCCCATTTGTTTACAATAAAATAAAAAAATTAAAAAAAAAATAAATTCTCTTTAAGTTAATCTAGGGGCTCAGTTTATAAACCCCATGTGAGTTTCCTAGCATAATCGGCCATAGCTGCCACTAAACCTTAAATCTTGAGCCTCACTAGTATGTGTAGAATTCATTTGCTTTTGAAGTTTAATATAGACCTCTGTTTTGCAGACTTAGCTAAGAGAAAGAATAAAACAGTAAATGTTCTTGTGTTTTAATGCCTAAGACCATTTTGTATACTGAAGCATTTCTTTTTCCTAATTATGGAGATGTGTTCTTATGATTTGTTAAGACCCTATTTAAGTGAGCCCTGTCCATTTATAATAAGCCACTCACCATTGGACAATATGGTCCTGCAGAATCAACTCTGTATTGCCCATGCTTACAAAGTCAAAGGCGTGAGTTGTTTGCTCAGATGCACCTGATAAAACCATGTGCCCTACAGTATAAGCCAACTGTGAAATGTAATACAATGTGCTATACACAACTGTGTTCAAAAACTTTTATAGTCTTGCTTACTAAAGCACATAATCTAAAGTCTAACTACATCAATCACTTTCCATATGTTTTGCATATATCAGTACTTATTTAAGATCAGCAAATTTCCTGGTCTCAAAAATCAGATTTTGAAATTTTTTTTTTTCTTTTTTTTGTGGTGCTTGGAATTAAACCAAGAGTCTCATGAATGGTAGTCTAGTGCTTTATCACTGAGCTATATTCCCAGCCTGGATATTGATAATTCATTCCCATGAGATGTATATAATTAAAAGATGGACAGAAAATATGAAAACATTTAACTTTATTTCTACACAGTTAGGTTAGAAGACCGGATTTATTTCTTAGGGCTTCTCATACTTTACCACTGAATTAGACTGGCATGATAGGGCCATGGATCCTTGCTGGCAAGCCTGAGAATGGAAACTTTGGTCTACTTTCTCCATAAATGAGAACTGACAAGGGAGAACCCAAGAAGTAGCTGAGACCTTCACTACCATCAGACAAGCCATTCCTCTTTTCCCAGGGACAAGAGTCAGGCTAAGACTGGTCAAGACTGCTATTCCAATTTGTGCTCCATTGTGTACAATGTGTCAAAATGCATTCTACCATCATCTATAACTAATTAGACCAAAATTTTTAAACAGTGGTCTAAAAGGATTTTAGGTCTATTGTGAGATACAATAATCAGATTACTAATAGACATCTTATATTCCTTTTTAACGTACAGTTGCCTGCTACTTGTTTGTGATTCTGCATTTTGAAACCTCTTAAAAGCAATAAAAATTTGCTTTTTAACCTAGAAAAAAGCAGACTGCTATTCCAGAGAGTACCTCTAGGTAGCAACAGGAGGACTGGAGTTCCATCCTACAACAGGCCATTATTTTGAACCAAAACACATAAAGGAAGTATTATTTCTGTGCTCTTTTATCAATGATTGGTCATCTTTTGAAAGAGAAATTATTATTTGCATTGCCATCTGATCAAGATAAGACTCAGGGTGTTTGGTAAGACTTGAGATGACTAACCTTTGCTTTGCTTTATAATCTATGCCTGTAACTTTAATTAGTTATGTAAAATTAATGTGAGAACTTTAATTTTGAAATCAAGTGATCTTGGCCACCTACCCTATAAATCATTTGATCCTCTCTGTTTCCCCAGTCCAGTTTCTCTTATATCTGAAATGAGAACTATTACATATTCTCTACTTATCAGCTATTTATTAAGTAATATATAAAAGAACATTTTAAATACTAAGGGATTCAATACAAATTGACAGGGGTAATAATACATAGTTGACCCTCAATAATTATCTGATCTTAATATACAAGACTGAATAAAAACAAAAATTAAGGTCCATTATTAGTAATACTCATAATTATGACAAATTATACTTGGAATGTGTTTCAATAATTTTTATCCTAAATATGAAAAAAGTAAAGGTCACTGGAAATCTTGTCTTACAGAGGTAATCATCATTAATACTTTGGTTACAGTCTTTCTTATATACTATATAAAAATAAGTTTGCATAAACTTCTTTGTATTTTGCTTTCCTGTTCAATACGGAAATGGCGGGTGTAAGTCTAATGAATTATAAAAAAATTTGTAGGTATCATGTGGGTATGTGAACTGAAATTTACTCAGTTATTTCTTAATTAGTGGAAAATAACATTTAATTTTAAGAAATATAATAACGCTATAACAATCTTCATTGTGGTGTCTGTGTGTGTGCGTTCTTCCTGTGTATAGACTTTTAGATCTGGAGTAACTAAGACAAAGGATAAATGTATTTTAAACTTTGCTATATAATGTCAGATATTTTTCCAAAAATATTGTAAAAACTTCCTGCTCAAAGCATGAGATTTGATTTTCATGACTTTTTTTGCCAATGGTAAGATTGACAATCTTTTCATAAGTTTAATAGATATTTATTAAATTGCTTCCTTAGTAAATTTCTAGTGCATACCATTTATTTATTTATTTTTCCTGTTTGTTGTCTTTATTCCTTTTGATTTGTGGAAATTCTTTTGAATCTTATGGGTATTAATATTTGTTGAAAATATTTTTGCTATTTATTTTTATTTTCACTACATGTGTGGCATTTGCTTTTGAATATTTTTTGTACTTTTTATATTGTAAAAATTCTATTACAGTTTCTCTGCATATTTTCTTTTCACTCTTTTTCTCTGAAATCTGTCTTCTATAGAACTGGAATTGTCTCTAGTAAACTTAAATCATACTTGCATTTGTCAAAGCCCTCTAGTGATTTCCCCGTGTGTTTAGCATAGAGTCCAGACACTTGCTTTGGCTTATGAGGACTTCATGCCAGGCTTCTGCCTGCTTTCTCCACTTCTCAGCTGACTCTGGTTGTAACTTCACTTCAGTCACTGCGCACCCTTGTCTCCTGCAAACATGTCAGGCAACACTTGCTAAGACCTTTGTATTCATTTTTTCTTCTGGCTGAAAGTTCTTTTTCTTCATGTTAACAAAGCTTCATTTGAGCCTCAGTTGAGATGCTGCCTTCTCACAAAGACCTGTTTTAGTTACTCCTTATTTGACATTGCATCCTGTACTTTACCGTTTTTGAGATTATCATCTACTTCGCACACTAGATTCAAGTTTTATGACTAAAACCTAGTCTGCATTTTTTATCACTACATCCCCAGTTCCTAGAGAAGCCACAGTGGGTCCTCAATAAATGAGTGAAGAGCTGAATAAATAGTGCACCTGGAATTTTAAAGCATATTTAGCAACTTATTTACAATGTTTTTATAAATGCTAAAATATATTTCTGAACCTTCTATCATGTATCACTGATCAATTTGTTTATTTTTAATCCAATACCACTTACCCACTTATTTACTTCTATGTCACTGTTTGGACTATGTGTAACTCAATTGTGGCAAGATTTGCCATAATTGAGAAGATCATGATAAATTCCCACAACCTAGAACATGATTGGTAATTCGATTTGTTTAGATCTTTTTTATATGGCTTAAAAAAGAAGTTTTATTTTCATTTTTATGGGCCTGCACCTTTATTTACTTATTTGTCAATATTTTATAATCCCTAAGCAACATGTAATTATGTTTTTACATCCTCTCTGTGAGGGGGTTTAGAACGCCTCTGGTCTATGGGTAAAAAAATTAGTGTAAGGAGAAAGCAGATCTCTGCCATGTCGATGGGTCCTTTATCTGTTAGAATTGAGCCACCTCTGTTATTACTGTCACCCTGAGTCTGACCTACCTGTAAGACCTCTGCAGGAAGGTCTTCTGGGATTTTGTCTCATACATTCACACCTGCCTTCTCCTGACCTTATTAATTGCTCTCTCTCCCTAGAAGCTCTTCTTTCCTTACTTGCCTGATTACTTACTTGCCTAAATCTTTCTTTGTTACTCCCTCTAGGAAATTTGTCCCTTGTCTTTGACAAAGCCAGTTCTTATTATTATACATGCTCTTAGGTCTGTGTACCTTTCTTAATACTTCTCAGAGTAGCAGTTTTACCTTTTCTGAAATTGTTTTATAGATGTCATCACCTGACTTTTAAGTTTACCAATGGTGAGGGCATGTCTGGTTTTTACTCAATATTTTATCTGCAGCATCTAGCATAGTGCCTGGCTTTTCATATGTGTTCAATACTTATTCACTGATGAGATGAATGAGTGCTAAACATTAGATAAACCTATTAATATGTATCATGGGAGCCAGGCTAGAAAATTGTCTCTTTTGCAGATTGATATCTTCTTGTTTGGCATTCTCAAAGCTATTCTGTCCCTCAACAACATCTATGAATAAAAAATCAGGTGAATCACAACTACATAGAAATTTCAGAAAATATCAACTCAAAACTACTTAACATAATGTAAACTCGTATCTGATAGTACTGAATAGGAAACCAGCGCTGCTCAAAAGCAGTGCTGAATAGCTTTAAAGAGTGGCAAGTTCAGCATTACTCTTCAGTACTTCAGAAAATTATTAGCAATAAGCACTCTGTGGACTGACTTGACCCACAAAGCATTGAATTTGTGGTTCTACTTGGAAGGCTGTAACAATTTAATTAATAATCTGATCATACTGTGTATAAAGTTAAGCTCATTTAGAATTCTAATGACCTGTTATTTATTTAGAGAACATGGTCAATAGTATGCTAATTTTAAAGAAATGACAATGCCTTTTAGATCCCTTGGGCATTGGTCTTTAAAACATTATTTACCTACACAATTATTTATTAAATTAATCATTAGCTTGCAAAATCTCTGAGTGGAAGCAAGATCTGCCAGTCCTTTCAAATCTGTTTGTGTTGTTCATCTGCATTTTCCCTCTAAGAACAGAGCTTTTAGTGATATTATATAATGTGTTTCTGAAATAGCTGTCTAATGGAAATTGGCTTTGGAGAAATGCTTAGGTTTAGTTCCCTCAAACGTCTATATTTTAATAGTATCACATTGCAATAGAGCTTTAGCATTATGGAGCATTAGGATGTATCTTTAAAATGGTTGATGTTGGTGCCTGGCAAATGAATGTCTATTGGCATTGCCATAGAAAACATTTATCTTAGGCAATGTAGGAGACTTGAAACTATTGGATTGTTATGTTCATTTTTATTTCAAAAATTTTAATGGTTTTGTTTCCAAGTAACTACAAATGTATGGTCATTAGCAAGAATATGAACTCTGCATTTTCTATATATTTATTTTTCTAAAAAAGAGAGCAACTTACAACACTGTGTATTTTGAATATAAGTAGCTATAAAAGTTCACATGAGAGATTTAATACTAAAAAGGAATGAATCACTTCTGCCATAGTGCAATTTAAAACTGTCCAAATTTTTTTTTTTTAAAATTTAATTGCAAGGAAAGGAAAGACAATATTTAACATATATTGTGGACTGACTACATATCAGGAACTCTGCTAGACATTTTGTTAAAAGTATTATATGATAGTCTTACTATCATATAATTGTATACTTCTGAAAGATAGGTTGAAGTCTACTCCCTGGTAAAAGTGAACAAAACTTTATTTGAAAATAGGGTCTTTACAAATATAAGCAAATTAAGGTGAGGTCACATCTAACTGACTGGCCTCTAATCTATTATGAATGGTGTCATCATAAGAAGAGAAGAGACACAAGAGCAGACTGATGAAGGCGAGGATAGCAGTGTCAATAGTTTTAAGCCCAGGAATGCCAAGGACTGTTGGGAAGTCATCAGAAACTCACAATAGGCAGGAAGGATTCTCCCTACAGATTTCAGAGGGAGTGGTGGCCTGACAACTCAAGCTTCTACAGCTGTGAGAACCTAAAGGTTCATTGTGTTCAGGGGTCCAGCTTGTGGCACTTTGTAACAGTCGCTGGAAAATTAGTACATGGTTAAAAGGTAAAAGACATCTTCACAGTCTTTTGGAGTATAAACCCTAGGATGATTCGATTTTATGGTAGTACTGTTTTACTAAAAAACAAAACAAAACAAAACTGCATAACTATTTTAAATTATAGTGAGATAATATTAATCAAGTTTTTAAGAATGGGTTTACAGTTCTTGGAATATCTTTGGACTCCACCCCCATGATCCAGCCTGCTGGATTCCATTGCAGTTCCTGAATCCACCACAACGTCACATTTTCACCTGTTATGTTCTTCTCAGTTCTAGAAAATTCTCACCATTCTTTGAATATTGTCTTTCTTCTTGTGTCAACTCTCCACTGTCCCAATAAGGTTGCGTAATAAGCAATGACCATACCTGTGGCATACAACAATTACCTTTTATTTGAATCATGTGCCATGGGGTTCTGCAGATCTGGACTGAATTAGATATTTGGCCTGGGCTACTTGTGCATTTGTGATTAACTTTGAGTTATTGAGGTACTTTGCTTATTTCAGCTAAGCTTATTCACATTTCTGAATTATCTTTTAATGAGAAGTTGCTAATTTTTTTGAGGCTCATCAATTATTTTTATTAAAATTTATGGGCTTTTTTCCTATCTAAGGAATCCTTGCTACCCTAAGATTATGAACATTTTCTTCTACATTTTCTTTATTTTACAATTATACAAATTGTAAAATCTACATCTTTTATGAGTCATTTTGAGTGAATTTTTGTATATGGTATGAGGTAGAGGTTAAAGTAATGTTTCTTTTCCCTAAGTGGATATACTGTTCTTGTGTGTTGTTTAAAATACTTCTTCATTGAATTTTCTTAGCACTTTTGGAAAAAAAATTAATTTGAAAAAACTGTATTATATGTTAAATATATATAACACATTAACACATATAATATAGGAAGGATATGGAAATGACAACCCTCAAAACAGTGTGGCCTGGCAAGAGGGAGGGGGGAAGAAGACAAAACATTGATAACATTGATCCTTTCCCAATACATCCTTTCCCAGTGACAAGACAATCCCTGGGAAGGAAGCAAACATCACCCAGTGACAAGACAATCCCTGGGAAAAGGGCAAGCATTGATCCTTTCCCAATAAATTCTTTCCCAGTGACAGTACAACAGACCATGGAGGGAAAAAGATAAGCACCAAATGCTGAACTCAGGACCCTCCATTCTTGCCCTGAAAATACATTTGCCCAGTAAAAACAAATTTCAAATTCTCACAGCCTGTTTCCAGAGTGCCCAAACTGATATGTTCTGCTAAAGTCTTCAATGTTTAAGTCATTTCTCAGTGTAACCTACATAAGCACAGATTCCTTCTGTAATTGGGAGCCTTTTTCTACCAAGAAAGTGGGCCCCTATGATGCCTGACTGATTGACTCCCCTGCTGAATAAAAAGGCATAGCTGATGCAAAAAGTCTGCTCCCAGCCCAGTTATTTGTGCAAAAATAACCAAAATGGTTATTGCTTCCAATATACATGCATTTATATATAAAATATTAATAGGAAGAGTGGGAGAGCATTCTTTTTCTGAACTTTCTGCTCTGTTTTATTGGTACATATGCCAATCCTTTTTCTGATACAACACTAAGTCTTGAAATCATATAACTGCTCCATTAACTTTGTTTTTTGAAATTGGTTTGACTCTTCTAGTCCTAGTACCATTTCATGAGTTTTAGAATTGGCTTTTCAATTTTCCTAAATATTGAGATTACCTCAAAATTTATAGATTCTTTGGATATAATGGGCATCTTAATATTGAATCTTTCAACTGATGAGAAAAGTTATGTCTTCCATTTGTTTAGGTCTTGTAGAATTATCCTTAGCAATGTTTTATAGACTCCGTATGATATGGTGGGATGTTTGTGGTCTGTGCCCCAATTCAGATGTTGGAAACCTTATCCTAAATGTGATAGTATTGATAGAATCTTCTGGAAGGTAATTAAATCATGAGGGTAGAATCATTATGAATGGAACTAGTGTCCTTATAAAAAAGACCCCTTCCATCACATAGCTGGATGGTGCTGTAATAGTCACCAGACACTTGAAACTGCTGACACCTTAATCTTGTATTTTCCAACTTCCAGAACTGTGAGAAAGAAATGTTTGTCATTTATAAGCTACCCAGTTTATGGTATTTTTATTAGAGCAGCCAGAGGAGACTAAGATACCATATTTGTCACATTTATCCCTTAGGTGTTTTATGGTTTTGATGCTACTGCAAATGGTAATTTCACAATTCCATTTTATAAATGTTTATTACTAGTATAAAGTACAATTAATTTTTTTTGATGTTGATTTTGTATCTGTGACCTTGATATGCTCATTATTTCTGTAAAATTTAATAAGATTTTTATGAATAGGATCATCATGATCTTGTTAATTTAAAAAAGAAAAAAAAACCAGTTTTACTGTTTTAGTCAAGCTCCCTGCCTCTCTTCCCTTTCTACTTATGTCTGTATCTGTCCATATCTGTACATGTACCTCCATCTATCGGTCTATACCTTCTTGTTTGGACTGGTTAGGATCTTCAGTACAAAGTGGAACAGAGCTAGTGAGAGTAGATGATGTTGACTTGTTATTGATAGCTTTCTGTCCTTCAACATTAAGTGTGACACTCTGTGTAAATTTTTCATAGTTTTAAAAAATTTTATTGAAATTGTTTTCCTCTGATCACAGTTTCCTAAGACTTTTTAATATGAACGATTGTTGAATATTCTAAAATGTTTTTATTCATAGTGGGATGATTATGTTTCCTCCTACCTTATTGGTTGATATTGTAAATTATATTTATTTATTATATGATGTTAAAAATCTTGCATTCCTGGAGTTATACCCAATTACTCATGATGCTTTATCTTTTAAATGTATTATGGGCTTGGTTTTCTTTTATTTTGTTAAGAATTTTTGCCTCTATGCTTATAGAGATTATTGATCAATAGATTTCTGTTTTTTTGTAAAGTCCTGATCTGACTTTTTAAAAAAATTAAGGTAATGCCAATCTCATAAACTTAGTGAACAGTATTGTCTCTTCCTCTATTTCTGGGAATAGTTTCTCTCTGATTGGTATTATCTTTTTTTTCCCCCTAAGTAGTTAATATAGTTTACCAGTTAAGCCATTTGTCATTAAATTTTAAATTATGTATTCTATTTCTTTAATAGATTTAGGAATATTCACATTTTCTGTTTCCTATTCTATCTGTATTCTGGTCACTTGCTTATGGGAAAAGGAATTTGTCTTTTTATCTGCTTTGTTGAGTTTATTGGCATGAAGCTGTTCATAATATTGCCTTGATATTTCTTCTAGCATGTGTCAAATCTATATTGACCGCTCCTTTTTCATTACTTGTACTGGTAATTGTATTATCTTCTTTTGCTTTTTATTGATACTAGTCTTATCAGGGTTTGTTAATTTGTTAATCTTTAAAAATAGCCATTTTTTTCTTTATTAATTTTCTTTTCTTTCTTTTTATTTATTTATTTATTTATTTTTGTTTGAGAGAAAGTTTGTTTTCTATTTCATTGATACCCACTTTAATTTTCACTATATCTTTACTCATGTTTACCTGAGGCTTAACTTTTCCTAACTCCTTTGGAAAAAAGCTCATCTAACTGATTTTAGACCTTTTTTTAAATATATATGACATTAGACTTGTAATTATGCATCTAAAAATTTAACTGTCTATATTAAATTTTGATATGCTGTGGTTTTATTTCAGTTAAAATATTATCTACTTTCCTTCATAATTTCCTTTTTTTCAGTGAGTTATTAAGAAGTGTGTTATGCTTTCTAAATATTTAAAATTTTTTGACCTCATTTCTCATTTCTAGGTTAGTTTTGCTGTTATCTGTAAATGCTATGTATTTGAATTTTATACCTTTAAATTTAATAGTACTTGTTTAGTAGTCCAACATTTGGTCTATTTTCATGATTGTTCTATAAGCGCTGAAGAATTATGTGCGTGCACACACATGCACACACACACACATACCACACACACACACACACACACACACACACACCACACACACACACACACGTGCGCGCGCACACACACACGCTGCTGTACTGAGAACCTGAGGAGAATTCTTATGCTGTTGGTTACTGTAAAAATATAGCCTTTCAGTTTTATCATTAACAGGTAGCATCTTTCCTCTGATACTTTCTCGAAGGAGGTTCTGTTCTGAACTCCAATCTAGAAATTTGGTTTCCAAGAACAAATTGTACTTTGGGTCTTAGGGCAAAGTGTATATAAAGTTCTCCACACTACTGATAGCTGGAGAAGGAGATTAGGATGCGCATGCTTCTGAGTTAACATTAAAACAATTACCGGAACCCTCTTTGTGATACAGAAGCAGAGTCATAGAATGTACTGCAGATCTGAGATCTAGTAAAACAAACTCAACTGTAGGACTGAATAATGAAAGAAATGTAACAGTGGCTATTCGTTTCAGAAAATTTTGCTATTGCTTTTTATATTATACTTCCTAATGGAGGTATGAAGAAGTCTATTTCATCACAAACTGTCTCAAAGTCTCAAAACAGTAGACTATTTTCACAGTTCATTGTTTCATACTCTCTAAATTGTATCTTTTATCCCTGACCTCTCAAAAATTTGAAACAAATGCTTTTCTTGAAACCCTTCTCTTTGAATGGCAATGAAGTTATTTGCACAATTTCAGTAATAATTTGCCTTTTAATTAGGATATAAATGGACAAATCAATTTTGTATTCAAAACCATACCTAATGCATTATATTTGAGAACCAATCTCATTAATACCATCAAATCCTACCTACTATTGAGAATAAGAAATGTACTTTGTAAGTGGAACCTTTCTGCATAAAACCTTCCCAAGGAACTTATCTGGTGTAATTATATGACTTAGAGGGTCTCAACCTTGTAAGTTAAGGAAAATCACTTGATAGACCAGAAACTAACCAGTGCAAGGACCTAAAGATTAGAAAAATATACTCTCATTTAAAGATAATAGTAGCAGAGTGATGGATATGAACTTTTTGAGTTTTGTTTTCTATGCTTGGCAGAGAAGGGAGAGGGAGAGAAATAGAGAAAGAAGAGTCAGCACCCTCAGGAGTGATTGAGACTATTGCAAATACCATCCTAGATTCCTTATGATTCTCCAGATGGAGATAATCTGTACTTAGTGACTGCTTATCACCTGCAGCTCTAGATTTGCAGAACATTCTCTAGGGAGGCATATATTTGATAAGTTTTCAATATCTATGTTCACAAATCAAGTTGATAAAAAAACGAGTCCAGCATTATTGTAAACGACATTTATTTTTGGAGATCATTTTCACCACCAAAGGGGAATGTCAAGAAAAGCAATAAATAAAACATACAGAATTTGGAAGCATGTCTTTCAAATGTTTTACTGGAGCATTATCTAACAGATCTACCAAAGGGTTATCTACTTTTTCAGAATTTTGTCATTTTTATCTACTAACTATTTACTGTTCATTAGGGTATTTTACACCTTTATAATGTTAATTGTTAACCTATAGAAAATATAATGATGCAACTTATCTTCTTTTTTAAATTATTTATTTTTAAATTTTTTACAAACTGCATTTTGATTCATTGTATACAAATGTGGAACATCATTTCATTTCTTTGATTGTACATGATGTAGATTCATACCATTTGTGTAATCATACATGTACCTAGGGTAATGATGTCTGTCTCATTCCACCATTTTTCATGCCCACTCCCTCTCATTTCCTTCTACATAATCTAAAGTTCCTGTTTTCTCCATGTAGAAGGTTTATGACATACAGCTTACAGTGTATTGCTACAGAGAGCATTAACCACTTTAATATGTAATTAATCAATTTTATTCCACACACCTTATTTCAATGACAAAAGAGTTTGATGTATTTAATGAGTCAATTCAGACGTGTGATCAGACTGATGCTTCACCAGAATCAGAAGGTTTACAGCATTTGATGTATATGTTTTGGTATCAACATTTTACAAGTAAGATGACATCCTGGTCCAAGTGAAGAAGTTCCCTATTTAAAAAATCTTAACATGAATGGTCTCCAAGGAAAGAGTTTCAGTCAGTGAGTCAGTGGGTGCTTCCACATCATTTTTTTTTTTTTAATTTTAGCAATCCAATTCTGGGCAATAGTTCAAAGAAAATGTCTATTACAATGTCAGACACTTTCTAACAGAGTGTGAAAAAAATATTTCAACCACCATTGTATAATTGATCAGTTGCCATATCAAGAGCAGGCTATTTCAGCTTTTAATCTAAAATTTCTCATTTAAAAGAGTTTTAGGTGTCACTTGGATATTGGTGGGAATGATATATCTAAATTTCTCAGTGGGAAAAGTTTGGTTAGAAAATATGGTCTTCTGATGAATAGGGAATCCTACTTCTGGCAGGTAAACTGAATATATAAGCTTTTAAACACGTGTAATAAGGAACTCATAAAAAAAATCTTTATCTTTCCAGAAAAGAAGTGAAGATTCTAGAAACTTGTCATTGGAATTTATTTTAAGATATAATAGTACCTTTGTTTGGAATTTTATTCCAATGAAACCAAAATCTTATAATGTAGTAGCAGTATTTTATAATTAGGCCTTTAAAGTTGGCTTGTGTAAATAGCTAAACAAATCCTTAGACTTTATTAATTTGTTGTATATGTTCCTTGTTCACCTGTGCCCTTATAAAGTTGAAAATTAAAGTACATCCTTAGCCCAAGAAGAAATAAGTATTGCTCACAGATCCTGGATTTTTTCAGGTAGTATTACTGTCATATAGCTATACTTTATAACAACTATAATGATTACATATGCATTGAAATATGTATTGATTTTTATTTATTTTGCAAGAGTTAAGATCAATTAATAAATTAGAGAAATCATTTGGAAAGTTGTATGTTCCCCTTTTGTTGTTTGTTTTGAAAACCTGATTACTATATATTTGTTGTAAAGACAAGTAAGAAAAGTAGGCAGATAATATGGAGAGGAAAAAAAAAAACTTTAAAAAAATGACTTATGAACAGAACTGATTCTTTTTTTTTTTTTTTACCTCTTTGTGGCAGGACTTTACAATTGGCATACTCTGTTTATAAAATGTAAGTTATGATCTAAGATTACAAATCCAGTAGATCTGTATGAAGTTTAATCTTTGTAGGTATTTTTTTTTTTTGCTTCTTTGATATTGATTCTAAAGTTTAGAATTCAATTGTTTTTCAGAGAAGTATGATCCTGAGAACAATTACTAACAAAGTAAAAATTAAAGACAAATGTCATAAGAAAGCCATAGTTTACAAATTGAAAGAAGCATACTTACTCTGTATAAACTCTAATTGTAATTGTTCATGCCAGTGCATCTCTGTGAAAAAGATTAGTAATAAACTTTGACTAGCAGAAGGAGTTCAAATGTTTGATTTCCAGTTTAAAATTCTAAAATCATCATGCATTTGATAACTTCTGATTACTAATAGTACCAAGTTTGGTGGCTCCTAATTGAATTCAGATGTGGGTGCACCTGGAAATCATTGTGACCTCTTAGTTATTCGATGTCTAAGGATATTAGACTATGACAATCTTGATATTTATGGAAAATATGGTATTTTAAAATTTTCTTTGCTACTTTTTCCCCTTTCAATTCTTCCTTCTGAATTCTAAGAAAAGTACATGCTTGTGGTAAAAATTCTATTTACTTCAGATGGTGCTGGGTAAAATGTGAAAGCTGGCTTTCTCTACCCTGCTTTTCCCAGTCTATCATAAGTGGTCTTTAAACAATGTACATAATGACATGTATTGCACAGGTATTGAAAATCTTTTCTGTAGTTTGTTCTTTGTATTTTGATGTTGCTGTTATATAAAATTTTATTTTTTTGCAGTAGAATACATCAATCTGTTTTCTTTATGGCTTCTAGTTGGTGTCATACTTAGGATAGATTTCTCTACCTCAAGATTATGAACTAATATGTCAATTTTTTTCATTTTTTATAATTTTAGCTTTAAAATTTTTAACTATAATCCCAATGGAAACTTGTTAGGTCATTTCTATTTTGAGAGAACTGAAGAAAGGACTTGATATCTTTTTAAAAAAATGATAGAGTAGTCATTTTTCCAATTTCCTTTATTTTACCTTATTTTCAAAATATTATAACATTTTCTTCTTTAGGTTTAAATAATGTATAACAGGATTTTATATGGCCACTATCAATTCTTCTTTCTTTAAAAATTTCACAACTAAAGTTTGCAATATCTCAGAAGTATTGATAAACACAGCTCCAGGGAAAATTGTCATAAAAGAAGGAATTTATTGCACATTCAATCTGCTTTTCATTTGAACGATAAGGTTCTCTTGATTTATTTAGAAGTGCAATAGAATGACTGAAGAGAGCCTTCAAGGAAGAATTTGTTGACAACTGAAATTTTATAAAGTTATATAATGGCAGATTCTTGGCTATAGGAACTTTTTTTTTTCTTTCCTTTTTTTTTAATTTGGTCCAGTTGGAAGACAAAGTAAAACAGACACTTTAAGAATTCAAAAATTCTAAATAAACCATAAAATTGAAACTACACAGAGAATATGTGTTTTATTAAAATTTTTGCTTTATCCTGAGTTCTAGTCTCTTGCCCACAGACAAGGTGACAATGGGAAAACACTCTCTGTCTTGGCTCTGTCCATAGTTTCACGGTGAGGTCAATCACCTTTATTTATCTGTAAACTCAAAGAAATTCAGAACTGCTAGAGTCACCTAAATTTGTTCAAAGTCTAGCTAATAAAACTAAAAATAGAATTCCCATATGATCAGGCTATATCATTCGTGGATTTATGTCTAGAAGAAATGAGGTCAGCCTACAAGAGAAATACCTGCATATCTACGTTCATTGTGTCATTATTTACAACAGTCAAGTTATGGAACCAGCCAAGGTACCTGTCATCAGATAAATGGATAAAGAAAACATGGTATATATACACAATGGAGTATTATTAAGCCATAAAGTAGAACAATATCATGTCACCTGCAGGGAAATGGGTGGAGCTGAAGGTCGTCATGTTAAGTGAAATAGCCAGACACTGAAAGAAAAATATTGTGTTTTTTATCTCAGATATGAAAATTTAAAAAAAAAAAGTCTTGAAAAATAGAAAAGGGACTATTAGGGAATGGGAAAGGGAGCAGGGTGAGAGGAAAGAGAAGATAGGGGAGACGGGAAGGTGGATATTATCAATGCACAATATATATTTATGGAAAAATCCTAGCAAAATCCTTTGATTCATATAATTAATTAGTTAATGAAAAGATAATTAATAATAAAAAACCTTTTTTGTCCCTCTCCTACTTCTCTTATCTTCAAGCACACACTTCCTTACTTGTACATTTCTGATGAAAGTGGTATGGGATGAAAGATTGTCTCAGGGACAAGGGGGCAGGTAATCTGTAGCTTTGATAAATTTGATCATGGAGAAATAACTATGTCAAAAATTAAACACCGTCATTGGAAGTAATGCATTCAGTCAAAATTAAGAACAAATAAATTAAAAGCTAAAATGTGTACAATGTTAAATCATGGAATAGTTTAGTTTAATGGTCAAAAACACTAACAACCTGGGTTTCAATTTCAGCTCCATTGCTCTATAGATATGTGCTATTTAGTATTTATTGACAACCATGTGCCTTTTCACCACTTTTGGCTTTGTTTCCTCCTCTGTAAAAACAGTACTAATAAAAGAAAAATTCTGAGGTATCCTCAATTTAATCATAAGGGCTAGAGGATGGAGAGCTGGGAAAGAGATAACTGATGTTCATCGGTTAACAGCTGAAGGTGAGACCAACAAAAAGATTGCCATGTTGAAACCTTTACTTATATATCATACCGAAATCCAATCCAAAATCACAATGATTTCTCCTTAAGGATTGCCCTCCTATCCTAAAGCTTTCCAAACAGATTCCTACAATTCTGCTCTCCTTATTTCTAACCAAAGTAACTTCAATATAAATAACTTATGTTTTATTATTCTTTGAATATGAAGTTTCTTCCCAAAACCTCACCTATGGACGTAGGAATGCTGTAGGTGGGTGGGGCATGGTTGGAGGAAGTAGCCTTGCCACTGGGGTGTGCCCTTGGGGATTATATTTTGTCCCTGACTCTTTGGGTTTTCTGCTTCTTGGCTTTCATGAGCTAAACAACTTTCCTTCACCACAGACTTCCACCATGGTGTTCTGTCTCATCTTAGGCCCAGAGCAATGGAGTGGGCACACCATGGACTGTAAGCAATGAAACTGTGAGTTCCAAATAGACTTTTCCTCCTCTAAGTTGCTCTTGTCAGATATTTTGGTCACAGTGATGAAAAGTCGACTAACACAGCTTTCCTTCCTTGGATTTGCATTATAAGAAATATTCCTATTTCTGGTCTGGTGGCCCTTTTTTCCAAAAGCTAACTAGCCTTGCTGCTGGTATTTTGCAGAAACTTATTCCTGGGCCTGGGCCTTTTTCTGGCTAGCATTCGTCATAACTCAGTAAACCCTTTTATTCTAAGATGCCTTGGTTGCAAATGTTTTGGTTTAACAGGATTATAAAGCTATATTAATACAAGTAAAATATTTGGTTTTCTATAAATATTAATACATTTTAAATTTTTTGTTTTCTAAGAGAGGTACTTTCAAAACTCATATATCCAGCATTCAAAATTACAAGACAGTAAAATTCAGTAAGTTAGGTAATTGTGCTTCAGGTGATTTAGAGACCATGGAGAAAAGTTCTTCACTGACACTGTATTCATGTGCCCATTTTCAGTTTTCTTTCTGGATTCTACTTCCTTGGAAGTACTTTGTAATTATTAATAAGGTCTAAGAAATACACCTTTAAAACAAAGACTTATTTGTTTTAAAATTGTGTTACACTTCCTCCAAATACATGCAGAATACATAATTTTGTAGAAAATACAGAGAAGTATAAAAGAGAAAATAATCAAGTATAATACTATCACTCAGAAAAAATTCATATGAGCTAATATTTATTTGTACATTTTTATTGATTCATAGCTATTTTCTCATATTATTTATATGAATAAAATGACTTCTAAGAGTTATACAATATTATATTTCAACCATGGCTTAGTCACTTTGATATATCTATGTATCTACATCTATTTTTTAGTTTATCTTGCTATAAAAAATGCTGGTAACTTTTTTTTTTTTTTTGTATCTTTGACTAATTTCCTAGAGCGATTTCTAAAAGTATACTGTCCTCTGAAGGTATGAAATTACTTAGGACCTTGATTCATAATGAAAAAGTATTCTCCAGGAAGTTTGTGCTAATTGATATTTCTACCAGATGTATTGCTGCGACTTTCAGGATAACATGTTTCTAAGTTTTGCCATTTCAATAGGTGAAATTGCCATCTCTTTCCTTAACTTTGCATAACTTCGATGATGTGGTTTTTTTTTCCCCGCACAAGTTATTTTTATAAGAATTCATTTGTATGTCTTTCTAATTAAAGATAAACCTTGTCAGAGAAAAACATTTGGCCTTTGGTTTTTGGGACTTGGCCTGTTTCACTTAGCATGATATTTTCCAACTTCATATATAAGGAGGGAGGGTGGTGGTGGGGGGAGAGAAGAATGAAGGAACTTTGGATGGTGTAGAGGAAAATGGGATGGGAGGGGATGGGGGACTGAAAGATAGACTGAGACAGACATCATTACCCCATATATATGTATGATTACATGAATGGCGTGAATCTATATTGTGTACAACCATAGAAATAAAAAGTTGTCCCACATTTGTGTACAATGAATCAAAATGCAGTCTGTAAAAATAAAAAAAATTTAATAAAAAAAGTTTAGTAACACAACCGTAAAGAAAAAGATAAACCTTGTCAATTTTTTAGCATTATTAATTTGTGAAAGTTAACCATCAAGATTAAAATAAATTACCATTTGTATTTATGCAGCTACTTGTAATTAATATCTAATTTTCCAATTACACCTTTGTCTCTGATAGAACTATGCTATTTCAATTAAGTGAAAATTTTTATTTAAGGCTAATTTTGAATCTAGTAGCATCTGTCACTGCCTTTTTCCCTCTTTTGTAGGTGCCCACGTTCATGGCCTTTTTGCTGGATGTTGGCATCTGACTATACCATATCTTCCGAGGAATCTTACCTAGACCCACGTTTGAATCTGTTTCCTCGAAACTCAATTTATGACATACTTGCCCCATGAAATTCTGTCTGTCTGACACAGCAATCTCTTTAGGTTGAAGGGATATATTGTTCTTTAATAGGATCACAATGTATTATCAGGTTTTCTTTCCCAGATATGAAAATTATTTGCATTTCAAGAAAAGGTTAGCATTGGGGATTTCAGACATAGAATTTGGCAAGTATAAAAGATGTTTTTGAGGTAGATAGGTATTTCAAAACTCTGAGATGAGACTAGACTGTTGGGTAGAAGTTAGTGGCCTACATAACTATTGAGTGAAACTTGGGTTAGTTTTAACTTACAATTTTTAAGATCTGATATTGGTGAATTCTGTTGATTCTGCCTCTGTCGTTAAGCATATAAATCATTGTGTTGGCATGTTAACAATCTTAGAGCCCAAATAGTAGGAATCACCTGAATTTGACAGTTAAAATGAACAGTAACTAACACTTAAAAAGAACTGAAAAGTTCAAAGGAATGGCAATTTAGATGATCAAGGAGATTGAGATTCTGAAACTCTGAAGATGATGAACTAGAAATATTGAGCTATAGTCTGAAAACTCAAATGCTGATAAGTGAGAAAGATCAAAGTTCACACAATCATAGAAAATTATAAAGGTTTAACAGGGAGATTTGCAAACTTAATATTAGAGTTCTGGGACCCCTATCTAATTCGCAAATCACATTTCTAAAGAGTTCCAAGGCAAAGTGGATAGTACAGCATAATTTATAACTTTAGAGAATATAGATCTAGAGATGAAAGACCCATGAGGAGCTATAATCTGTCAGTGGTGGGACTGGTGTTCCTCAAGGTTTTTATCTTTTCTTTCTTTTTTCTTTCTTTCTTATTTATTATTATTTTTTTTGTACTGGGGATTGAACTCAGGGGCACTTAACCACTGAGCCACATCCCTAGCTCTATTTTGTATTTTTATTTATAGACATGGTCTCATAGAGTTGCCTAGCACCTCGACATTGCTGAGGCTGACTTTGAACTTGCCATCCTCCTGTCTCAGCCTCTTGAGCAATGATGGCTTCCTTTCCTTCCATATATCTTTCTCCTCCTCTCTCAATAGATCCATGCTAGATGCTATTATATAGTTTAGGTTCAGTGTGATACCTCCTAAAGTTTATATTAATTTATTCCTATTTTCTGTATTAATCATAAGATAATTGCAAATGGTTGCAAATTTTGACAACTTATGATAATTTAGGAAAACATTAATTCTAAAAGATCTCTGATTTTACAGAATTTGAAGGCACTTATGTGGTTTTCTTAGAGCAGGAAAAAAGCTATCTTGTATGTGTAATTTTCTGCAATTTTACCACTTAAGCTACATGTATCTGAAAATGGCTTCTATATTCAATAGCTAAGAAATAAATTGCCTTTTCTTGATAGTAGTACAGGAAAATGTAAAGGTCATTGTCATGTTTTAGACTTTTAACAACTTTCATTGTGCTATAAATAACTATGGCTAGCATTTTTATTTTATGCACACTAAGTTATATAAATTGAATTTTAAGATGTAAAGCATGTGGTAGGTGAATTAAATTGAAAACATGTGTACACAGCCTATTGCTACAGGTCTCTTTAATTAAAATCTTTTTGAGGATTCTGCTAAAGTTAAAACTAATATCTCTTAACATTTCTAGCTGTTGAAATCTGGGTTTGAGTTTAGTGCTTGTAAGGCAAGAAAAACCCTTTGGAAGTGGTCAGAAAAATCCAAACAATCTTATCTGTCTTGGGCTGTTCTCCCAAAACTGCTGAAACTTCTCTTATTAATAATTGCTTCATATTATTGTTGCTATCATTCTCCTTTCCATAAAACACTTTTTTTTTTTTTTTTTTTCATGGCAGGTATAGGAAATGTCACTGTTGACAAGGTGTCACCATTACATCAACATCTTGCTGACTGGCCCAGCTGGACTTTGACAGCTTCACTGAAAAAGGACACAGTGTGATAGAGATAACAACATTAAGAGTGAATACAAAAGTAAGAGGTGACAAAGAGCTCAGTTAAGACACATAATAAAAAATTCCAGAGACTTATCCAGGTTCCATGTTTAAGTTCTACTATCAAAAATTATTTTATTAATTGATTAACTCATTAGCTTTATGGGACAATCACTGGTAGTCAACATAACCTGGTTCTGTGGTGGGTGAAAGCTGACCAGGTATGGTTCCCAACTTCAAGGTACTTCTGGTTTAATAAAGCAGATAAGACAAGTACACAAAAATAAATAATGCAAATGTTAGGCCTCAGAGAAGCAAAGAATCCTCTGTACATTCATAGGAAGGGATGATAAATCATGTTGGAACACTTAAGGTAGCATTCATGATGCAAGAGGAATTTTGAAATGGCCTCAACTCTAAGTAGCGTTAGAGGCTGAGTAGAAGGCATTCTTGAGAGATAGGAAAAGATGAAGTCAATTAAATAATAGTGAGTAGTTTCAATTTTCTAGATCATGGAGTGCATGTAATCATTCACTGATACAACAAATGCTTAATGAATACTTGATAATCTACCAGGTGCTATTTGTACACTGATGAATAAAGGAGACTTGGCCTGGGCCTTTTGGGAGAAAATTATAACCTACTGAAGACACAGGCAGTAAATAGTAAACAGGCTGTCAACATTACTATTTCAACTTGTAGTATATCCTATGGAGGGCTAAATGAGGAAAAAAGGAAGAAAATAAATGGTAAGTGTTATGATTTAGATGTTAGGTGTCCCCCCAAAGCTCATATGTGAGACAGTGCAAGGAAGTTTAGAGGTGATATGATTAGGTTATGAGAGTTTTAAACTAACCAGTGCACTAATCCCTTGATATGCATTAACTGAATGGTAACTGTAGGCAGGTAGGGTATGGCTGGAGCAGATGAGACTTTTACAATGTGCTTTTGGGGTGTATATTTTGTCCTTGGTGAGAGAACTCTCTCTCTGCTTCCTGGTGTGATGTCCTGAGCCACCTAACTCTGCCACACTCTTCCACCATGATCTGCCTCACCTTGAGCCCTGAGGAACTAAGCCAGCTGTCTATGGCCTTTGAACTGTCAGTGCCAAATAACCTTTTTCTCCTCTAAACTTGTTCTTTTCAGGTCTTTCGGTTGTAGTGATGAAGAAGTTGACTAAAACAGAAAATGGTACCAAGAAGTGAGGTCTTTGCTTTGACTAACAAGATCATGTGGTTCAGAAGCTTTTGGAGTTGTTTGGAATTTGTGGGAGGAATTTTGATAAGTTTAAAGATGCAAGCTAGAAAAGCTTTAGAAGGTTGTAAGCAGAGCTTAATGGACGATTCTGCTGGAAGCTCAGAAGACCAGAATGCCAATAAGACTGTGGACAGGAAAGACTGGACTTACAAGGTTTTAGAGGAAAAAAGAGGACTGAATTAGAAATAAGAATAATGGTCGTTCATGTTATGTTCTGGCTAAGAAGTTGTCTAAATTTTGCATGTGTTCTGAGACTTTGTGTGAGGCTCAATTTAAAGGTGATGGACTAATTATTCTGGTGGAGAAAATTCAAAGCAGCACAGCTTTCAGGGGTGCCATGGTTACTGGAGGCTTTTAGCCAAGTTTATTGTGATACTCAGGCACAGAAAGCACAGAAGAAAGACTTAAAAAACTTGGAATTTGGCCAGAAAATGGCTAGTAAAACTGAGGATAAGGAAGATATGGTTGTTACAGACACCATTACAGACACCAAAGAAATGCTGTTAAGTACTTACCCAGAAACAATAGGAAAGATGACTTGAGGGCATCTCAGGGATTACAAGACACACTCATCTTAAGCTTAAAGGTATAAAAGTAAAAAGGGGGCCTAGGAAGATTTTTTCACCAAGCTCAGCCACCTAGGCACTCAGAAGGTATTGCAGTTAGGGTCTCTAGAAGCCTGGCTAGGGCTCAAGATGGCAGCAGACCTCGGTGTCAAGGTACCAGTTCTGCAAGAATGCAGGATGATGGAGTTAGGGAATCATGTAGACTTCCAACAAGATTTCAAAGGCCTGGAGGACACAGTGCTGCAGGTCAGAATTCCTTTGGGCAGTACCTAGAGGGTGTTGCATGGAGATGTGAGGAGGAAGCCAAAGCTGCAATGGAGACCCATGAAATTAAGAAATGCTAGAAACATGGGACTTCTGCTAAAGAAATCTGCAGGAATTGAGCATATGCAAGCCAACGGAGAGTCCATGTGGTCTGCAATCAGCAAAACAATAGGAGTGAAGCTGCACAAGCCCTTTGGAGAGAATATCATGATGTCATGGGCTCCAGATGCTGGACATGTACTTATTTGCCAAGCTGGATTTTGCTCTTGCTTTGGTCCCATTATTTCTATGCCACTTTTTCTCCTGTTTGAAATGGATTTTGTCCTTATATATTGTATATATATAACTGGCTTTTGATTTTTATAGGAGCTCATGCTGAGAATTTGCCTTGAGTTTCACAGGAAGCTTTGGACTTGGATTTTGAGTAATTCTGGAACTGTTGAAAATAAGGGGACTCTTGAAAATGAACTAAATGTATTTTGCATTGTGAGGTGAGCATGAACTTTTGGGGTCCAGGGACAGGTTATGGTTTAGGGAACCCCCAAAGTTCATCTGTGAGACAATGCAAGGAAGTTTAGGGGTGAAATAATAGGGTAATGAGAGTTTTAATCTAGCCAGTGTGTTAATCCCCTGATAGGAATTAACTGAATGGTAATTGTAGGCAGGTAGGGTGTGGTTAAAGGCACATTTATGATGTGCCTTTGGGGTGTATATTTTGTCCTTGGTGAGAGAACTCTCTCTCTGTCTCTTTTCTTCCTGGTATGATGTCCTGACCCTTACCCTGAACCCTGAGGAATGAAACCAGCTTTCTATGGACTGAGACCTCTGAGTCTATGAGTGCTGAATAAACTTTTTATCCTTTAAAATTTTTCCTGTCAGGTCTTTTGGACAATACGATGAACACATTGATCAAAACAACAAGGGAGTACTGTTTCAGAGCATCAAAAGTTTCTTTGTAGTATGCTGATTTTAGATCCTTTGGGTATAGGCCAAGGAGTGGGATAGCTGGGTCAAATGGAGGGTCCATTCCAAGTTTTCTAAGGAATCTCCACACTGCTTTCCAGAGTGGCTGCACTAATTTGCAGCCCCACCAGCAATGTATGAGTGTACATTTCTCCCCACATCCTCACCAACACCTGTTGTTGCTCGTATTCTTGATAATCGCCATTCTAATTGGGGTGAGATGGAATCTTAGGGTGGTTTTGATTTGCATTTCTCTTATTACTAGAGATGTTGAACATTTTTTCATATGTTTATTGATTGCTTGTACATCTTCTTCTGTGAAGTGTCTGTTCATTTCCTTAGCCCATTTGTCGATTGGATTATTTGTATTCTTGGTGTAGAGTTTTTTGAGTTCTTTATATATTCTGGAAATTAGTGCTCTATCTGAAGTATGATTGGCAAAGATATTCTCCCACTCTGTAGGCTCTTTCTTCACATTACTGATAGTTTCCTTTGCTGAGAGAAAGCTTTTTAGTTTGAATCTATCCCAGTTATTGATTCTTGCTTTTATTTCTTGTGCTATGGGAGTCCTGTTGAGGAAGTCTGGTCCTAGGCCGACATGTTGAAGATCGGGACCTACTTTTTCTTCTATAATCTGCAGAGTCTCTGGTCTGATTCCAAGGTCCTCAATCCATTTTGAGTTGAGTTTTGTGCAGGGTGAGAGATATGGGTTTAGTTTCATTCTGTTGCATATGGATTTCCAATTCTCCCAGCACCATTTGTTGAACAGGCTATCTTTTCTCCATTGCATATTTTTGGCGCCTTTGTCTAGTATTAGAAAGTTGTATTTATTTGGGTTTGTGTCCGTGTCCTCTATTCTGTACCATTGATCTACCTGTCTATTTTGGTACCAGTACCATGCCGTCTTTGTTACTATTGCTTTGTAATAAAGTTGAAGTTCGGGTATTGCGATACCCCCTGCTTCATTTTTCCTGCAAAGGATTGCTTTAGCTATTCTGGGTTTCTTATTCTTCCAGATGAATTTCATGATTGCTTGCTCTATTTCTGTAAGGTACGTCATTGGGATTTTAATTGGGATTGCATTGAATCTGTATAGCACTTTTGGTAGTATGGCCATTTTGACAATATTAATTCGGCCTATCCAAGAACATGGGAGATCTTTCCATCTTCTAAGGTTTTCTTCGATTTCTTTCTTTAGTGTTCTCTAGTTCTCATTGTAGAGGTCTTTTACCTCTTTTGTGAGATTGATTCCCAAGTATTTTATTTTTTTCGATGCTATGGTGAATGGGGTAGTTTTCATAATTTCTCTTTCTGAGGATTCCTCACTTATGTATAAAAATGCATTGGATTTATGAGCATTGATCTTGTAACCTGCCACTTTACTGAATTCACTTATGAGTTCTAACAGTTTTCTGGTGGAATTTCCTGGTTCCTCTAAGTATATAATCATATCATCCGCAAATAGGGATAGTTTGAGTTCTTCTTTTCCTATTCGTATTCCTTTAATTTCCTTGGTCTGTCTAATTGCTCTGGCTAGAGTCTCAAGAACGATGTTCATAGCTGCTCAATTCACAATAGCCAGACTATGGAACCAACCTAGATGCCCTTCAATTGACGAGTGGATAAAGAAACTGTGGTATATATACACAATGGAATATTACTCAGCCATAAAGAATGACAAAATTATGGCATTTGCAGGCAAATGGATGAAATTGGAGAATATCATGCTAAGTGAGATAAGCCAATCTCAAAAAGCCAAGGGACGAATGATATCGCTAATAAGTGGAGGATGACACATAATGGGGGGGGAGGGAAGGGTTAGTGTTAGGATTAGAGTTAGGGTTAGGGAGGGGGGCAAGTATGGAGGAAGAAAGTACTGTATAGAGGGTAAAGAGGGGTGGGAGGGGTGGGGGGAAGGGGAAAAAATAACAGAATGAATCAAACTACATTACTGTATGTGGATTTATGATGACACAAATGGTATGCCTTTGCGCCATGTACAAACAGAGAGGCAACATGTATCCCATTTGTTTACAATAAAAAAAAAAAAAGTTGAGGACAGAATAAAGGAGTTCAGCAACAAAAAAAAAAAAAAAAAAAAAAAAGTTTCTTGAAGAAGAGATATTTCAGACCTAAAGGATGAAATGCAGCCAGTCAATGAAAGAAGGTGCTAAGAAGAGAAAGATTGTTTTAATCAAAGAAAATAGCAAAATGTGTAAAAGTCCTGAAAGGGTATGGAACTGGTATTTGAGAAACTGAAAGCAGGTCAATGGGCCTGGATGGTAGTGAGTGAGGAAAGCAGATGAGCTAAGACTGGAGAGATAGACAGGGATCCTGATCACACAGGAACGTTCAAGCTTTATGCAGATGTTTGGTTGTTACCCAAAATGTGATGGAAAGTCATGAAAAAATTAAGTGTAGATGTAACATGATATGATTTATTACTCTGGATACTATATGGTAGCTAAATATACATACATAAACAATTGAAGAGAGGAAAATGGGCAGGAAGCTAGTATAGTAGTGAGAAAACTGTGATGGTTCAGACTGGATACCTGCAGGCACTGTAGAAGTTTATGATGTCAAGTCGTATTTATCAGGTTTTGCTGATGGCTGTAGAGACAGGAGGCTGTTAAGGCCCAAAAGATATTCTTCCTATTTGATAATTCATATCCTTTAAACCATAACTCTAGTTCTCTAGTCCCTGGCTTTCCACCCTTGCAGCTGGCTGTAACCACTCTTCTATTTTCTGCTTCCAAGTTCAACTCTTTAGATTTCACAGGTAAGTGAGATCATTCAGTATTTCTCCTGTGTTGGGCTTATTTAATTTAGCTTGAAAAACTCCAGATTCATTCATGTTGTCATAAATGACAGGATTTACCGATTTTTAAAGTCAAATTGTATTCCAGGATGTGTATACACAAAACATTTTGTATATTTATTCTTAGATAGACACTTAGATTGATTTCATACTGTGGCTGTAGTGAATTGTGTTTCTTTATTTTATTTTATTTTTTTAGTTGTAGATGGACCCAATATCTTTATTTTATTTATTTACTTTTTATGTGGTGCTGAGAATCAAACCCAGTGCCTCTTACTTGCTAGGCAAGTGCTCTACCACTGAGCCACAACTCCAGTCCTGAATTGTGTTTCAAAGAACATGGGTGTGCAGATTTCTCTGATATGTTGATTCTAGTTTTTTTGGATGTCTATCCAGAAGTCAATTTACTGAATCATATGAAAGCTCTGTTTTCAGTTTTTTCAGGAACCTCTATATTGTTTTGGCTATATAACCTCTATATTCTAATGGCTATGCAAATTGACACTCCCACCAACAATGTACAGGAGTTCCTTTTTCTCCAAATCCTAACCAACAGTTGCCTTTTATCCTTTTGATAAAAGTCATTCTCAATCACTGAGCCACATCCCCAGTCCTATTTTGCTATTTTACTTAGAGACAGACTCTCACTGAGTTGCTTTGCACCTCACTCTTGCTGAGGCTGGTTTTGAACTCACCATCCTCCTGCCTCAGCCTACTGAGCCACTGGGATTACAGACATGTTCCACCAAGCCCTGCTATAACTTTTATCTTCTATTTTTCCCTCTTACCCCAAAATCTTGGATATAGTAAAACAGAACTCTGCTAAATCATGGGATGATGCAGTTGGAATCATTACGAATTCCTGATCTTGACTTGGTTAGGTTTTAATTATTTATTTCCTCATCCTCAACAACTATAATTAAATACGGTGTCATCTAGGTTGTCAGTGTCCAGGTTTGCCCAGGGTTGAGGGGTTCTCAGGTCCTGAAATTGTGTACTAACATGGGGCAAGTCCTTGACAAGCTGGGGTGAGCAGGTCACCCTTGTATCATCAGACCTTCTCTTTGACTCTATTTTCCTCACTTCCAATGAAAGGTATAATTTTATATTTCATAGAAAAAATAGAGGCCATCAGGTGGGAAAACTAACAGCTTCCTTTCCAACTTATTAAATATCTGACCAACAACCTGGCTCTATTATACATCTTTTTCTGCTGAGTCTTCTGCCTCTTTGTGTCTAATAAGTTTTTCCCTTCAGCATAGTGTTAAAATTTTTTTTGCCAAGTGCACACATGCTCATAAGAAAATGTCCCTACATGACTCTAAGATTGATAGAACTCTTTCTCATACCCACCTTTTTGAACCATATAGCAGAGAATGATCTAACCCTATATAAATTTTACAACATGCTCCTCAGTTTTAAAAATTTCTTCTAATGAGGAATAAACTCCTTTTCTGCTTTTGCATATAGTCCTTCTACTTTGAGACCATGAATACTCATCAAAATACATTTCTCAAGTGACAGTTCTCTCATTGAACAGCAAACAGATATGCCCAGCTTTATATTTTTTTATATCTGTCTTTGTTTTATCATTTAGCAATATAAATATATTCCAGTATTTTCTATCTTAAGCATAAAACCTATTCTTCCTACATTTGACCATTTCTTACCCTCCCTCCTTGTTTCTTATTTATTCCACTTGAAAAAGAAATACCTTTTCTGTCTTCGCTTTCAATGTGAATCATATCATGTCTGTGTCTCCAATCCACTTCACTGATAACTAAATAATTACTTACTTGATAACTAAACAGTTATTCATAATCCTATGGAAGTTTTTTCTTCAGTTTTTGTGCTGAGCCCTTATCTAATACCTAGAGCACACTCAAATATTGATGAGTCCAGCTTTACATCCTTATCTCAGTGTTCCATATCCTCTGTAGATTCTCCGTGACTGAGTTTTTTCATTCTTCCCCAGCCACATAATGTATCTACAGCCTACGTTTGGAGGTCTGCCAAATCTCTCTCTAGACACCATATACATGTTCTACAACTACCACAGTCTCAATGTTCCCCCAAGTGAGTCTTATCATCTCCCAATTCCCCCATCCCAGATATCCTGTATTGACAATACCACTAACAACTCACTTACCAATTCTGGACAATTCAGTTTCCTTCACACTTTTTAGATCCATCTCTTTTTCTTTTCCTGGGTGTGGACTCTAACCCTTTAATAGGGCATTTGTGCACTAATGTTCTAAATGAAGTCTTTGACCCTAGGCTTGGCCCCTTGGATCAGTTCTGTGTACGCTGCTGCCAGAGGGATCTTTTGAAAACACAAATTTGAACATGGTGGTTAAGATTGTGGTCTCTTGAATGAGACAGATTTGAATTTATAACCAGTTCCAACACTTATTACCTATAATCTGGGCAAGTTTTCCAACCTCTATAAGCCTCAATTTCTTCATTGGTAAATTGAGATTATACTTACTATCTTGGAGTCTCATTTTGAGGACTAAATGAATAATCTGTCATGTTGCCTTGTATTACAAATAGTACTCAATATTTGGTTACTGTGATTAATTGTCATGGTTATTCTTAATGTTTTTGCTTTTCCACTCTCATTTCCTGTCGCTTTCTTTTTTTTTTTTTTTTCACTCTATTTTCCAGCCATAGAAAATAGATTTTCCAACATTCTTATTTGTTTTTTTTTTTTTTTTTTTTGATTCATTCTTCAATATTTCTTGATTTCATCTGTTTGCTTGGCTAAATTCAGAGCATTCTTCAAAATTCAGTTCCAATTTATTCTTTTCCTAAAGAATTTCCCCTTCTACCACCCTTATAGTCTGGATCAAATGTGTTTATTCTCTTAATTTCCTGTGCATGTATGATTTTACCATACCATATTGTTCAGTGTATTATTCCCCAACAGGCTACAAATGTCTTCAAGGAGCCAACAGTATCTTATTAATCTTTACATTATCAATTTCCAAGCCAGTACCTGGCAAGTAGCAGTTGGCAAACAAATACTGACTGCTATGCAGGTTTTGGATTTTTATAATGATAGTGTTGGAACAGGAAAATGATATGATGCATAAAATAATAATTTAAAATAAAGAGATAATTAAATGCCTACCTGAGTACTATAGTTAAGAAATTGCATAGTAGTGGAAAATTTTATGTTGTTTGGAAAATTTCAAGGAAAACACAGCATTTGAACTATATCTTTAAGGTATAGGTGTGATAGGTTGACATATTTGACTCCATGGAAATGTTATAGGCCAGGTCATATGGCAATGACTAAACAGACTCCATTTTACCTTCAGATTCCATGTTGTGTAGAAAATGCTTCTCCCATGGGAATGTCCCCCCTCTGTACCCTTCAGCAGTTGCTTAGCAGGACTTGTTTGGCAATACAAAATGACAAAATGGCAATTCTTGTATAATGAAAAATTGTTCTCTTTTTGATTCCTAGTTTCCTAAACAAGGTACCATGTTAACGGTGATGTCAACAGTGATTGTTTAGATGTTAGTAACCATTCTTTAGTTTGTACCTAAGTAAGGTCATTTTGACCCACTTTCCCCTCTGCTAATGATTTCAGATCCCATGATGTTAGTTTGTAATTTTGAATCATAGCAACAGACACTTATGATTGATGTACTGATTTGTGGTATAAAAACCCTATGGTTGGGGCTGTTCTCCCAATAGCCATTTTTGGGACATTTTTGGGACATAGCCATTGTGTGAGACAGTCAGCAGGCTGGCTTAATAAAGACTCTCAACTTTGGACTTCTCAGTGGTGCTAGGTCTGTTCTTAAGTTGCACCCCACAATATAGGAATTACTTAGGTAAATAACAGAATGAGAATTTTAGGAAAAGGGAATTATAAGAACAAAGACAGAAAGAGTTGGTAGATATAATGTGTTCCCTATGCACCCCATAATCTCCCTGAGATTTAACATTTTGTTAACTTTTAAAATTTAATTTTCTCACTGACTCTTTGAGGTATATAGCCAAGGACACTGATGGTCAAATGAATTAAGTAGGTTTGTAAAGTTCACATAGCATTTACATGGTAAAAACAAGATTCAAATCCAGTTCTGCCTGATTCTGAAGGATTGCTTTCTCCTGAGCCAAATGATGTATCACATGTTACTCTGACCTCTAGAGTAACAATGAGGGTAAGTCAGGTTCAAGATTGGGATAGACCTTCAAAGTCAAGCAGAAGAAGCATTTGAGTATTCTCTATTGAGTTACCATATTTCTCTTTCACTACTTATATGGTGGAATTGAAGAGGCTGACAAAAAGTGTATAGTGAGCCTGGTACTACTATCCTTTTCTGCTCCCAAAGGTGGGCAGTGATAATAAACTAATGCTGCTTTTGTCTAGGGCTGTATATAACCTCAAAACCCTTATCAATGGATAGGTACTCATTACAAGATTTAAGTATGTTCATAACATTCCTCTTACAGAAAATTACCTTGCCACCATTTGAATGAGCTGAATGAAATTGTAAAGCAAGATAAATAACCCTTTACCATAGAAGAAAAAGGATTTCCTTGAGACTGGGGCAGACTCCTTGTACCTTATATCACTTCTTAGTAGGACCAATCATTGATCATGTAGCCTAAGCTAGGCTAGATAAAAATCTTCCTTTTTAAAGACTTAGAATCTCAAACAATGTTACTAAGAATTAAACACACACACACACACACACACACACACACACACACACACACGCAAAGAAAAACCAAAACCAAACCAAACTTCATTCATTCTAGAGCAGAAATTCTAATAAGGTAGGGAGAAGACCACCTGCTATCTTTGTGGTTTCTCCTATTTCTAAGCATCTTCTTTAGCCTTGTCAGCTGTTCTGTGAATTTTCTAGAAACATCATCCCAAAAGTTAGAGTCAATATCTGTGACTTGCAACCAAAAAAAAAAAAAATAATAATAATAATAATAATAATACCAGTCTTATTTAGTCAGAGTTGGCACATGATTTAAAAACTAACAGGTCTATGATTAAACAACAATAGCACCTAATTTAAATCTAATAGGATTTAAATATGGAAAACATGATACAGTGTTTTTATAGTATGTCACCTTGGCTAAGCTTGAACAGTATTTCCCACAATTCTCTTCCCTACATGGTTCCACATTGGACTTCATCAAAAGACAGAATGTTGTGAGATTTGGAAGGTGGTAGTGAAGTGGGAGCCATGATAAGCTGAAGAGCTTCAGGTCACTTATGGTGAGAGACAGTTGCAGATGTGTCTTCATTCCCTGGTTGATGTCCAGATCTTTAAAAATGCTGCCTCTGAACAGAGCCTCCAGACTCACAAATGCAGGATCAGGAACTTTCCAGAAGTTGGGTACAGTGGTGCATGCCTGTAATTCAGTGGCTCAGGAGGCTGAGGCAGGAGGAATTCACAGCCAGCTGCAGTAACTTAGGGAGGCCCTAAATAATTCAGTGTGACCCTGTCTCTAAATAAGATATAAAAATGGACTGGGGATGTGGCTAATGCTTAAGCATTCCTGGGTTCAATCCCTGCTACAAAAAAAAAAAAAAAAAAAAAAAAAAAAAAAGAGCTTTCCATATTCTATCCCAGTGCCTTTCCTTTGTGACTCTATTCCAGCAGGTGGATGTAACTGGTTTTCTGGATTTCTCGAATAACTTCAGTTTGCCCACTCAGCTCAGTGCTTCAGAAAGGCAATTTTCCCTGTTTCTCTAACTTTTCTTTTTGGTCTCTTTCTCCAACTTTTCCAATAATTGAGTGAGGTCTCATTCTATAATACTCATATGAATTCTATGTCCATGATTTGACCTTTATTGCTATCATTATTGGTAACAGAGTTTTTTTTTTTTTCTAGAACAGAACATTAAAGATGGCAATCTATAATTGTTTTTCTGATCTTTTGAGATTTAATGACATTGAAGTTCTTACTGCCAGTGAAAAAGGGGAGACTGGATAAACCATGGCATATAATAACAAAACAACTTCTTAAATTATCTTCTGTGGTTACCTCTAATCAAATGCCCATAGAAATAAGTCTTTGGCTCACTAAGTATTTCCTGCTGTAGAATATTTTAATGAAAATAAATATAATAGTGTTGGTTGGTTGCACTGGAAAATATGAAGAAGGAAAATGAGTTCAGGGTTTAAATTCCCAGATTGAGGTCTGGGTAATGGATTAGAAAGCTTGAATATCTGCTCTGAGAGAAGGAATCTCATACCAGAAAATTTCTTAAAACCAAACCCAAAGTGTAATCTGGAGACTAACTAAATTACAGTTCAACCCCACACTTCAGGGTTTTTTAGATTAGAAATAAAACATTGATTGGGAAGGGAGTAGGGACATGATTCTTGGGATGGTGATGTATGGGCTGATTCTGATGATGCAGAAAATCTTGACTTTTTCATTTTATTGTCTCATTTTCTATCAGAAGCAGCCTTTCCTTTTAAGTTCAAGGAATGTACTCTTCCCTTCCTTTGAAGAACTTAATTGTTCTGGCCTGAAAACCTACATTTCAGGGAAATACTGATCCCTGTCTGCATATACCCCACCATCTCTCTTTGCTTCTATATCTGTGACACAATTAAAGTTCTGTAAAGATTCTGGAGAGAAAATAAAACTATGACCTGAGTAGAGGTATATTTGGTATATAACAAAATAATTATTTTTGTATAATTTATTTTTAAGTAAATAGAAACCTAGGGAATATGTGCAGAAATAGATTGAAAGAATATTGATCAGAGTAGGATAATATAATGGTGAATTTGATAAAACTGGCCAAGCTAAAATTCTGTCTACAAAATGTTATGTGGCCAGTAAATGGTTCTAATTCTTGCTTTGGTTAATTTATTAAATGAAGTCAAACTACCAGAATTTTCTTGGTATATTATAGGGGAAGTATCAAAAGGCTTAGTAGTATCAGAGTGTGGAGATACTTTTGTGTTTTAAGATCTCTGACTCTCCAATATAGTTGTCCTGTGGGGAGGTTTGAAAGACACTTTATCAAGCCTCTGAGAAAAACATTGGTAAAGAGAGTATTATCACCCCTGAAAAGTTCTATAGTTACTTTTTTATGCAGGCAAGGAATGACTAAAGCCATTAGGACGGAGGACTGAGATACTTGAGCAGGATGCTAAAATCTTACTTAATTTCTAGAAATGGAAAAACTCTGAATCTGGTGAACAGAAGTTAGACTTGCATCACCAAATTGAGAATTAATTTCCATTTATGATCCAGTTCCAGGGCATTTTGGATAAAGGGGAGCCAGGTTCCTTTAAGGAGGGATTTTGTAGCACCAAAAACTCACCAAGTACATATATATATATATGTATATATATATATATATACACACATATAAATGTATATATATATATATATACATTTAAAATTTTTACAATTTATTAATCCTAATAAAAAATTCTCATAATCACCAAGTACATTTTTTACTAGCCTTTCCCGAAATAATCTGTGACTATTTTCATGGTGCATTGAAAAAGGGGGAATTATCATACTGGTCAGAAATTACTTGACACTAACTCTAAATTGCCCCGCAATCTGTAGAGACCCAAAATCCCATAGTGATTCTCCAATCAACAGGGGCTTTAGGAGACTGAAATACTAATGATGTTTTAGCTTGGATTTGTTTCATTAGGGATCACTCAGTCCTCCAACCTTCCCTGTGGTTATTTCCTAGTTCTAGAATGTGTAACTGGAGTAGTCATACCAAAAAATTGACAGAATGAATACCTATATTGATTTGTTGATCTGTATAATAAGAATTTTACAGTAGCAAAGGCCAAGGATCTAGAATAGTCTTTATCTACAAAAATAGTAAACTAAAGGCAATGCCTCATTCTTGGATGGGTTTCAATATTAGTGCCACCATCAAAACTTAAGAAAATAGAAATGATGATTTCTAATAAATCCCCATTCAACTTACCTATTTGGTCTGTGCAGAAGATAGATGTTGGAAAATGACTTGAATCAGATGGCAAATTAAATTGTAGCAGCTATCTCAGATGTGGTTTCTTCACTGGAGTACATCAAAATATTCCCTGCTATACAGTTATTAATTTAGTGGATATATATTTTAATCCTATCATGAGACCACATAAAAGGGTTAACTTTCATTCTACCTGGCTAGCATAGATCTTTTCTTTCCTATTTTCAAGCTATAACAACTTTTTAGCTATCCATATAATTCAGTCTGCTGAGTCCTTAATTAATTTGCAATTCATAGAATATCTAGTTGTTCCACTATTTATATGATGACTGTTACTAGTAAACAATGATAGTAACAATTAGTGATACTTTGCTAGCACATGTGTATGCCAAAGGATAGTACATAAAATCATAAAAATTAACAAGGACTGTACCTTGGATAAATTGTATAAGGCTACAATGGTCTAGAAAGTATCAAGCTATGTCTTTCAAAGGTAAAGGACAAGTTGCTCTATCTGGCCCCTCCTATCATGGAGAAAAAAATCTCAGTGCATCTTGGGATCATTTAGCTTGTAAAGTTAACATTTATTTCATGATAGACTGACTTGAAAATCTCCAATTTTGAGGAGGGTCCAGAAGAAGATTCAGGTTGGAGTCATTTGATGCAGGAGATATAATAACATTTGAAATGTTTGAAATGCTTAAAATATGTGTGACAGAAAAAAGTTTTGTTAAAAAAAAAAAGTTGTTTTTCTTTTTTGTTGTTGTTTTGTTTTTGCTACCAGGAATTGAACCCAGGTGTTCAACCACTGAGCAACAACCCTAGTACTTTTTATTTTTTATTTTGAGACAGTCTTGCTAAGTTGCTTAGGGTCTTCTTGCTAAGTTGCTGAGGCTGGCTTTCAACTTGCAATCTTCCTGCCTCAGCCTCCTGAGCCACTGGGATTATAGGCATGCTCCACCATGCCTGGCAGTTTTATAAGATTTTTATCAGGACCTTGTAGTTTGGAATATGTTGAGTTATGTCCTTCATATCCATGTCTCTTTTTAAAAGATTTCTTGTTGCTACTAAATCCCAGGATAGCTTGAACTATTACCATATATCACCAAATTGTCATGCAAGCTGATCTGCCCATCATGAACTAGGTGTCAATTGACCCATTAAGTTATAAATTTAGATATGCAGAGCTTTATTCCACCACCAAATGGTAGTGCTATATACAAGATCAGGCTTGAGCACATCTGAAGGCATAGTAAGTTTCATCTCAATTAAATAGATTCTTGGTGCCTACTTCTTATACATCTCGTTCTATCTTTAACCCATATTTTTGGCCTTAGCTGAGGTTCCTTTTGACCCATCTACTGAGGAAGAAAATCTTTAGATTTTTTTTTGTAAGGTTCTGCATGATAAGTTGACACTACCTAAAATGACTAATGGTTTGGTTTAGAAGGAACATGATTTAAACATTGGTGACAAGAAGATCTACAGAAATCATATATGGATGATCATCTCCAATTGGGCAAGTTGTGAAGATATTTGTGTTTCTCAATAACTGAGGGTGAGATCACTTGTTTTTTGAATGTCATTCACCAGTCACCTTCTTTTGGCCCAATCGGTGCCATGAATAGAATAGTGTTTGTTTCAGCAAAATGAACTTCTGCTTACCTAAGGCCAGTCTGGTTAAACATGTTACTGAGTGCCTATGTTAGTCAGCTGTTCATTGTTGTGACAAGATACCTGAGAAAAAAACAACTTCAAAGAGGAAAGATTTATTTTGTCTTGCTGTTTCAGAGGGTTCAGTCATGATCAGACTTCATTGCTTTTAGGCCTGTGGCTAGTTAGAAACATTATAGCAGAAGGGTGTGATAGGGAAAAGCTGCACACCTCATGGCAGCTGGAAAGCAGAGAGAGAAAAAAAAAGAGAGCAAAGAAGGGACAGGACAAAATATGCCCTTCCAGGGCATTCCCCCAGTGACCCACTTCCTCACGCTGGGCCCAATTTCCTACAGTTTCCATCACCTTCTAATAATGCCATCAAATTAGGAATCTATCAATGGATTAATCCATTGATGAGGTCAGAACCCTCAAGATGCAGTCATTTTCCTAAAGGCCTCCCTCTGAACATTGCTGCAGTGGGGACGAAACCTTAAACACATTAGCCTTTGGGAGACAACCCAGAATCAGACTATAATAGTGTCCAATCTGTCATTAGGAGAAGTCAAACAAGGCTTTATTCTCCCAGGGACCAGTCCGTGACCTATTGGCAGACTGATTACATAGGATGACTTTTATCATGCCATCATGGAAAAGAGTGTTTTTTTTTTTTTTTTTTTGACTGGGATAGATATTGTGGGTATGAGGTTTTTTTTTTTTTTTTTTTCCCCTGATCAAATACTTCTAAAACCATTGTCCATGAACTTTTGGGTGCCTTGTTTTGTGCCATGATAGTTTACACATCATTACTTTTGAAACAGGAACTGATTTTACAGCTAGTAAAATATGGCATTGGCTCATGCTTATGGAAATTACTGGTCTTATCAAGTTTCCCATCATCTGGAGTAGCTGACCTGAGAGATAGGTGAAATGATTTTTTGAATACTCAGCTATAGCACCAGATGGGTGGTAAGTAACACTTTGTGGTCTGGGATGATATTATTCAGGATACAGCCATACATTCTGAATCAGTGACCAACGTATGGCTGCTTCTCCCAAAGCTAGGATTTCCAGGTCCATGAATGAAGAATTGAAAATTGGAGTAACTTCCACTGAAGTATACTAAACAATTCAGTAGAGATACTTTTGCCTCTGTCACTGTAACTTTGAGTTCTTTCTTGCTTCATATCTAGTTCTTCTATTTTACCAGGTATTTCAACTTTTTATTTGGGGAGATTACCTAAGTTTTATTGTATCTACCTAGGTAAGGTATTTGGGGATACAAAGTCAAGGAGAGCGTGATATTGTGTAACTCCTCCTTTCACTTCTCATATCCTTCCCTGCTCTGTGATCAGGAAACTTGCATTTAAAATTTGGCAATATCCACAACAAGATATAGACCATTTCATTATTATGGTCCTCAGACTTTGCTTTCATTTATTCCAAGGGACTCTCTTTCTTGTCCTCCCACAAAACCACAGATTCTTCAGTACTTAGGATTTGAGTGCTAAGTTATTCCATTTCATTTGAACTTGTGTCTTCTCTTTCCATGTTAAAATACACACACACACACATACACACACACACCTCCTTCTCTTTTCTTAATTTTTCAAGACAGTTGGACTAATGCCCAGTTGTATTGGCAAATCACACTCCTAATTTATGCAGGAGATGATAAAGCCCCATCCTTTCTGATTTTTAGTGCATAGAAGCATATGGAATCAAAAAGTGCCAGACCCAGCTTTGCACTCCAGGAATGTGTGGGAGGGCTTACCAGCACTTACAGGGTGAAGAAAAAGGAGACATGAGTAAAACTCATAAAACATCTAAGTTTTCTTTCATTACCCTCACTTTTGGGTATTTTGGTATACATTTCTAAAGGGATATATTTATGAAAAATAACATATAACTTAAAATATACTAGACATCTTTGTATTTAAAGAGATATTTTATTTCTGGGGGAAACGCTTTATAAGATCTATTTAAAAATAATCAAATACCTATTCCATTTCCCCTCTATAAACCCCAGAATTTCATGAAATTGGGATGTAGTTGTTTACAAGTTAGTTCAAAGAGAATTTTCCATTTAATTTGGAAATTTAAGTAAGGGGAGTAGAAATGAAGTGAGATTTTATTTTCCACTTTAAGTACAATACTAATTTCTTCAATGCTCTAATTGTAGCCTGCTGAAATACACATAGAGGAAGTCTTGAATTTCTCTTGGCACATTTTCACATCATAATCTCTTGTATTTGTTATAAGCATTAAACTGTGCCCAGTTCTTTCAGGACCTGTTAACGCATTCGCAGAACATCAGTTTTCTCCTTATTTGAAGTCAATGAGAGCTCTAGTTAATGGGGCAGATCTATTCCCTGAAGGCTGAACCTAGTCTTTCCATAAAAGTAAATTTAAATATGTTGCTATAGTTCCACGTATTAAGCAAGTTTTTATTAGAACAAATTTCCCTATCCAATCAAGCAGACCGATGCACTGAGGAAATAAACAAAATCCAAAATAAAAAGCAAAAAGCCCCAATCAAGAAAGACAGAAGAAATTTCAGATTAAAATGATTCTTTTAGTCCACTTGTTTGTACATATTGTTTTGAAAAGTGATATAAATAAAAATGCAAACATGGTATTTGCTTGCCACGGTTTTAAAGCAAGTTATAATTGATTATTTGTTCATGTAGAAAAATAGATATCATTTTCTTTCTAGGATACCATAATTTCTCTCCTACTAACAACTCTCTGGTTATCTATCAGGAAATACATCTCCTCCTTTTTTATTCCTTTGCTTTAGTGGGGCTGTTCCTTCCTCCAGGTTGAGAATAAAGCAAATGATTTAGATCTGGTGCATTCCTATGGCAGTGGCGATTGTTTAGGGATGGTCTTGTGATCCCCTGAGAGTTAAAGAGATGCAAGGATGCTGTTTATGGGTATGCTGGGATAAAGGCTCTTGGTTTTTCTTGTTGGATCTGAACCTTAGAGGACTAGTGACTTGCTACTCTAGTAATTTTGCAATCATATAGAAATGGAGTCAATTCAAGGAAGCAGATCTGGAGAAACAGAGATGAAGAATATACTTTTCAGTATCATGATTTGAGTCCTGAATGAAAATAAGCCTGCATATTCATCTGCTGATTGCCTCGTTATTTGATACAATGAGATCTCACCTTCCTCTTTTTGGCTTGAGTTGTTTTAAGAGAAGAGATGATTCTTATTGGTGCATTCATGAAAAGTAAGGGCACTACTATTGGTAGTGGCGATATTAAGAGAAAATACTGCTTCTAACTTCAAGGGCACTGTTATTGGTAAGAGATAGAAAACACTGCTTCTAACTTCAAGGGCACTGCTTTTGGTATGGGAGATATTAAGAGATAGAAAACACTGCTTTTAACTTCAAGGAGCTCACAATCCTTGAAAGAACACATACATAGATGCCAATTATTCTAATATATGAGTGTTATGCAAGGAGTTTGGAAGAACAGGTTGGGGTGAGAGTGGGACAGAGAAATCTTCCCAGAAAAGTGACATTCGAATTAAATCTTCAAAGAAATGCATATTTAAATAAAATTGGCCTGATTCCTAACTAAGCTTGGGATCCTTCAAAAGCAGACCTGGTTATGGAACTTGGGTATAAGTAATACTTTGGAACTTAATCCCAGGAAGCATAAGTGAGGGAATGGGGAAAATGGCACAGGGCAGGCAATATGGGGATAAATGAATTACGATATATAATTTGAGACTCAGTCCCATTGGTGACTCTTTGATTCCATTGGTCAGGGAAATCATTGAATTTATCCATGAGTCCCCATCCCTTATTGGTTGATGGTTGTTCCTGGAGTTGTATCTCCCATGAACTTCTCAGCTGCACCTGTGTACCCTGGCATATTCTCTTCTGCTATTGGAGAAAGCCCCTAGGAGGAATAAAACAGGCATATGCTGTCATTGTTTTGGGAACCAGTTACACCAAACTGAGGTGATCCAAAGGATATGGGGTAGAATCAACTTCATTCCCATTTTCTGTAAGTAATTTATCCTTTTTTATTATTTCTATGTTTTTCCAGTTATTATATTCTAATGCTTTTTGTTGGTTTGTTTCTGAGATCCTTACTCCAGTTAATGGTCTATCTCATTTTAGCTGTTTTTTTTCCTTTACTTTGTGTCAAAACCCATGTGAATCTCAGTCACCTATCTTGATTTCCCCTGAAATCCTACATTTTTTTGTTGTCAGATATGTTTTGATGGATATCTATACAGCACAATTTTCAGAAGATAAACCCAGTGAAAGAATTTTCATCTCTGCAATAAAAATACATGAAAGTTTATTGTTGCACATTATTGATCTTGAAAAGTTCTACATTACTATTCTGGACTGGGTTCCTTAGGAATAGATCCTCAGACAAGAATTCCTGGGCAGTGATTTACTGAGGGAATGGTTGAGTGGAACCTGTAAGTCAATGAAGAAAGCAGGCCTGGACAAGGGTAAACACCAGGCAAAATCCTGAGTTCACCTGATCCTGCATGAGTTCTCTGGAGTATTGTCTCTGATAAGGACAAGAAGACAAGTTTTCACACCCTTGTGTCATTCAATTACAGGCTGCAGGCTACCTCTTGGAGAGAGGGTGTAAGCTCTCAGGCATTCTGGATTAGGTGACTCCTGTGGAAAACAGGAAATAATTATCAGAAGTGTATAGCTGTGTGTTGGTAACAGCCAATGCTCACAGAAGTTGGGGTGCATGCACTTGCACTTGATTTTCAAAGGATATCTCAGATGGGCCCCCAAAATTTGTATTCTGTCCACTATGTCATGGCAATTTCTCACTGAAGAGACTCCTCACAGGCCTGGCCCTCTGCAAAGTGATCATCTCCATTTTTCTCTCAAGATTCCTCCTTGCTTCTTCACTTTCTGTACAGCCTTACTACTTCTAAATAAAAATTTGATATTACACAAAACAATTGAACTCTTAATCCCCTTCTAAAATAAGGCATTCTTTTGCCTACCTAAAGGCTCACCAACATGCTCAGTTAACCTAAATATCATTGCTTTGTTGACTTTTACTCTTGTTTAGTTTCATGAAAAGCTGACAGTAACCTTGAACTTTCTGCCTTCTACTGTTCCTTATCCATTTCTTAAATGTGGAACTATAGCCTGCCACCAAAATGAATGTGTGCATTAACAGAAGAGTTGATAGCTGGTTTTGATTTTAGACAGCAATGATTTTATCTCTGCAAAAGATGAATAGCAACCAGTTGAGGAGACAAGTTTACTTTCACTAGATAAAGCAGCATGTGCAAAGATGTAGAGGAGCGAACATGGTAGGCTTAGAAAATGTGAAAATAGTTTGGCTTGAAGCTATTTTCAAGCTAGAAGTAAAATTGTGGAGTGAGACAGGAGCCATGAGAAATGGCCTGCAGAGGTAGATAATGAGAAGCCATAGCTTTAATGTTCCAGCACCATGCCAAGGAGGCTAGACCTTGTTCTAAAAACATGACGCCATGTTCATGCATGATAAATACTGGACCAGGAACATCAGCTGTGCAGCTTTCTTCAAACCGTGAAAAATGGTGTTGTTTCTAAATGAAGATTATGACAATAGTGAGGAAAATCACTGTAAGTTTAAGGAAAAAGGACAGAACCAGATAGCAAAGGGGAATTGAGTACTGGAGAAAGACTGCCTGCTGTTGCATTTGCATACTACAATTTGTTAATTTTTCCCCTTATTATTTCTACTCCCTCAAAAGTGGAAAAATGGCACTCTGCTCTGTATATTGTTTTGTAACCTATCATATCATGAATACCTTTCATTATAATAAATATAAATGAATAAGTATATATCAATTTAAGTAGCTGTTCAGTGTGTTTTATTGTAAAAATGTAGAATAATTTATTTAGCTAATCTCCCATTGTGGGCTTTCAGATTGTTACTGTCTTAAAATATTACAAAACCCACTTTAAAAGGCAAACATTTGTTCATATTATTATTATTTAGGATATTTCTAGAATAGTAATTGTTGAATATTTATAGGTTTTGATAAACATTACAAAATGCTCATCAGAGAGTTCATGTCTGAAGATATTCACAAAACCACCTACCTTTTGACAGAAAGTGTCTTGGAAATTCTGCTTTGTGAAAGAAGCTTTCCCACAATTACATAAATTCTAGTAGCATAATTTTAAATGTTTTGATGACTACATTTTCTCCTGCCTATTTTATAATTGGATATTCAGGGCATTTAGGCATTTTTATAGTTCTGGTGAGAAATATTGTTCTTTTCTATCTCGTGTGTAACTATTGATCTTACTTTTGGGAAAGTAGAAGATAATCTAAAAAAATCGACTTCAAAATCTATATAATATTTATTGACCAATTGATAATTAGAACATATGTTTATACAACTATTTATTGATTTAATAAATATTGAAAACTCATACTTACTCTAGGTAATGTAGATAAAACACAGTCCCTTCTCTTACTTGGGTAGCCTAAACTCATGTAGTAATTATGACAATAATGATGAGATAATAACAGAAACAGGCATTGATGTGGTGTTTGCTTGGGTCAAGCAGTATTTTTTCAGCAACCCTAAGAAGTGATTAATGTTATTATCCTCAAGAATCAGACGAAAGGGCAAACTGGATTCTTCAGTAAATATTGAAAAATATGTACAGTATACGATTTGCAAGTCACAGGATGCAGTGATTACACATTGGAGAGGCTCCCCCCAGGGTTGCAAGTGTAGGTCTTAGCAAAGTCTTCCCAAGAACCGATGTCTGAATTGAGATCTCAAGGTTGAAGAAGAGTTAGTTTACATGTGCTCAAAGATTTTCTATATTTTTAAACACTTTAGGGAGCTCTCATTTACTTTATAAAACGGTGTCCACTTGAGGAAATGTTACATTGTCTGGTGGTCTAGGTAGGCAGGATCATTCTTGTGACTCCTTTCTAAGGGTGTTGTCTATTCAGCATTTCTGCCTTCAGTCCCCTGATTTCTAGTTTCTGACCTTCCCATTTTATTAAACGTGTAAGTCAAGGTGACCAGTGACTTTCTAATTTAAATTCAGTTAATGTTTTCAGTCATTGTATTATTTGGCATCTTTTGTGAATTTAAAACTATTCATTATTCCTTTCCATTTGAAAGTTTCTACTATCCATCTAATCATATAAACCAGATATTTGAAAAACATCCTATAATATTTACTTTCCATCTTGTATCTCTTCTGTAAATTCCTGTCTTGTTTCCTTGTCTTTGCATAGCACATTTTCTACTAGACAAACTTAAGGACCCTGTTTGGTAAAATTTCTAAGCCATTCTCAGTTGGCGGTCATTCCAGTCTTTCTTACCAGTGGGGTTTATGATTAAGACTCATACCCAAGATTAAAAGGAACTCACAAGATGGATGTTCTTCCATGTCATCTTGAAAATTTTTACTCTAGCTACTTCTGGAAACCGGTGAATCAGAGATAAACCATATCCCTAGTTGTCATTTATATTCCCTGTGTTGATTTATCTGGTTGGTTCCACTGAATTATAGGGATACTTGGATTGAAGTCCCTTTTCCTGCACACTAACACTGTCTTTTGGGATCAAACTTAAACTCCAGAAGTATGTTTCCTCACTTATATATCTGGGATAATAATAACACGTTGGCCATAGGATTGTTTTTAGGACTAAGTGAGCTGACACATATAAAACACCTAATATAATGTCAGGCATGATGTAATTTCTCAAGACTACTAGCCATTTATTATTATTATTACTGCTGTTGTAGTTGCTATAGATACTATCATAGGTGGCCAGGGACCCTGCTGTAACCTCAGTCTTAATAAAATAGCTCCTTATAGGATGTAGTGTCTGCATAACCTTTCCTCACTCTACAGTAAGAGCAAAACCTCTGGAACTACAGCCTCATTGACTCTCCAATTGCAGCCTTGGAATGAATCTAGTACTATACTGTCATTCCTTACAGATTAAAATTCCAGACCAACTGAGATAGTCCTAAACCTATAACACCTGTGGAATATTTTGGCTTCGGTTCAGTTTCTACTGATTGGTTGGTGTCCATATAAAGCTCATGTCCTGCACCACTTTCCTCACTTTGGTGAGCTGGTTATCTCTGGTCTCACTTTTGTTTCCTTTCCAGAGGGGTTAGTAACTACACGGCTTCTGCATATCTTGAGCACAACATATCCTCACTGAAATGCCAGGTGGTTTTGGAAGACACAGGAGAGAGCTCTTTTTTCTGTATATAGAAGGATATACAGAAAAGGTGGTATTTAATATGGCTCTTAAAAACTGGGTACAAACTGAGTTTGAACTGATGAAGGTGTAGAGAAGATTCTAGGGATAAAGAGCTACATGAGTAATACGTGGTAGTACAAAAATGAGGTGATTAGTGATGACCCTGGTGCCTGTGTACCTGTACTCTTCACTAAGTATGGCTATTCATGCAGAAGGCCATGTGATGGCTCAGATTGGACCAGGGACTTCTCCTTTAGATCAGATTGGGCCAGTGCCTTCTCTCTTAGGTCAGGGTTGGCTAACTATGGTCAGTGGGTCAAATCTGGCCTGCCCCATGTTCTTGTTTAAGGTAAGTGGGGTTAGAAAATTTTTAAATGGTTGAATTAAAAAAAAATGAATTTGTATGACACATCAAAATGTGTGAAATTCAAGTTTCAGGGTCCATAAGTAAAGTTAGAGTGGAACACAGCCTAGTCATTCTTTTACATTGTGCCCGTGGCTGCATTTGTGCTATACAGGCAGAGTTGAATAGTTGACCAGAGATTATATGACCAGAAAAAAACTGAAATTATTTGCCCTTTGGCCTAAATTTATGGAAGTTTGCCAATCACTATTTGAGATTTTCAGTTTTCTTTTTATAAGATGTAAAAATACTGGAAAGGTACTCGTCAATAATATTTCACTTTTCTTTTTTCTTTTTTTAGCATTTGACTTTAAAAAACTACATAACCTATTTTAAACACCGCTGAACACACAAACCAGAATGTAGCAAGGATGCAAAATGTTGAATTCTATAACTGTTTTCAAAACCTCCTCACCATCTACTACAGATTATATAGCCTAATGAAAGCAGCAATATCTTGTACGAATGGAACACAGAATCCCAAGTCACCCGTGTGGGAGCCCCACTGGGGTATGGGACAGTTGCTGAGGGTGGAGATGATGTCACTGACAACTTAATTGTATTCCTCAGCATGTGGAAAGAAATCCTAAGGGTTCGTTTGTGGAGCTGTAATAGTTGTCTTGACAGGCTTAGTCAATTTTAATATTTAACTGAGCACTAGGGTAGAAATCTCTGGATGATTGAATAAATCACCTTGGGCCTGTTCTCTAATTTGACCACAATTAAATCAGATTTGCTGTTAAAAACAGACTTTAGAAAGAGAGTAAATTAATTCGAAATTAGCACTAAGGCAAGAAGTTGGACACACTTTGTATGTTTCCACTAAGAAGATTGATTTAAATACCTATTGTCTTTATTGTACTGAAGTCACCTCTAAGAATCTTCATAATTCCATAGTAGTAGTTGTCCAGTACCTTATACAGCATCTGGTGGGCAAATTAAAGAAGATGAGGAAAAGGAAAAAAATTATAAAGAAAGAAAGCAAAAGTCTGATTTTTTTTAAAAAAGCATAGAAAAATTGAAATATATAACTCAACATGTGAGAAAGAGTAATGCTGTGGTTCTAGTTTTTTTTTTTTTTTAAATGAACAGCTCTTTCCTTTTCATCATGGCTGATAACATTAATATTGGTCCATACCCAATTTCCAATTTCCTTTCTGCTACATTCTGTTCTTCTTTGACTTGTGATGTTCTCTTCAGTCTTATCAGCCTAAAAGTCAAATTGAAGTACACTGAAGATGTGAACAAAGAATTTATTTGAACCCAGATAAGAATGGTCATCTGGGGAAGAAACATGAAATTTCAGTTGCTTGGAATAAGTGTTCCCAGAATGGCATCTGAGGTATCTGAGTTGTCTGGTTTTAGAGTTTAAAAGAAAAAAGCAAACTGGTTGTTAATGGTAGCCAAGAACAGGATAGATCATTGATTTGTCATCCGTCACTTTATGTTATACATTCCAAGAAAAAAATTGCAGTAATAAGGAACAAGTCACTTTACCAGTCATTCATTACCCTGATGGCATCAGTACATGTACAGTGTTGAGGTAGTTAAAGGTTAAATTAATCAGATTGTGAGACTTTGGAATTCAGGATGGTGTGATTTCTGTCTTACCACTCATGCCTGCCAGGTATGACAGGATTTTGAAGACCCCTTTATTTTATTTATATCTTTAGTTTCATTCCTCTAATCTCAGGTGTTCTCTACTGTCTGTGTAGGATAAGAGGTATGTACCGTTTTTACTGATCATCTAACCATATTCTAAGGACTTTCTAGAAAGCAAATATTGCAGTGACAGTACTGTAGTTGTTGGAGCTCTTGTACTTTTTATTTTATTTTGTATATTTGAACACTTTATGTAAAGATGAAATACCAAAGTAGCAAAGGTATTGAAAAAAGATCTAGTTTTTATTTTGAGAGCTCTTATTTGCTAAATGCATCCAAAAGCTAATTATATTTAATTCTCATATCAATTTTGAAAGGTGCTTTTCAACTTAGGACACTAAGACAGAAAAAGTAAGAACTTTCCTAAAGAACAAGAGTGGAGAACGTCCAGAGCCCAGTTGTGTTAGGGCATTTGGATAGATTAACATGAGATCAAAGAAGACATTTGGACATGGCATGTGAGATACAAAGTTTACTGAGAAATATTTATAGGAAAAAGCCAGTGGTGATGGGTTGGAGAGATGCACAGCCATTTCATATTCACATCTGTTTCATATGGTGCCTCTCGTGCTTCTCCAGAAAGTAGTGCCTCTGTCTCTCTTGAAGCTTTGTCCAGAGTGAGCCAGCTAGAGGAGCACTTCCCTCTCCAAAATGCTGTATTCTGCACCAGTTACTACCAGGAGGTTGGTTTTATAGTTAGGTTACAGAAGCAGCATCAGCTTAACTTGATTTTTTCCACTGTATGACCAGCACCCCAAGGATCTTGGCAGGCATGCAAGAAAGCAAGAAAGCAGAGGCATGCAAGAAAGCAAATTTCTACAGATGGCAGAAATTTGCCCCAATTCCCAATATGATGTATGATCTTCTGATGAGAGGAAGCCACTGTTCTTTAAGACAGTATGTATCTGAGTATTCCAGTTCAGACTTGCTCTCATTGTTCCCTTAATGTGGCTAACTGTTCAGGAAGGGTGAGGGGCACTTCAGGGCCATAATGCTTTATTGCCCTCTTTTCTCCAAGGATAACACAATGGGATGTGTTTAATCCTATGACCCAGATGTCCAAGTGAGAGACATCTTAATAAGTGAGATTCTTGACCTGTTTGTTTTTTGTTTTGTTTTGGTGAGATAGAGCTTCAGAAGAATAAAGATCAAGACTCTTCTAGGAAGAAAATGTTTCTGAATGATAATTTCTCTTTTCCCCTATTTTCATGCTGCAGTAGTGATTAGTTAGATCAGAGAAAATGCCTGCTGCTTTAACTGGTATCTCACACAGAGAAGCTTTTGTGTCTACCCTGAAAATGAAGGAAGGGCTCTAGAGTAATCAGACTAGTCTTGGCAATCAAGGAAGTAATGCTTCAGAATTGGTTCATTGTGATGTCCTATCCAGGGGTACTGTGGAACTATTGTATTTATGTTTTAAAGGAATCCTGTTGACACAAAACGAAAGGAAATTAATATTTCAAAAAAGGGAAGAAACTCAAATATCAACCAGAGAAGTCATCGATTCTTGATGCATTATTCCACTATTATAAGTATGCTCCACAATGAGTAAAATCCATTTTAAAGACTAGCAAAACTTCTAATATATTTTAAAATAAATCAAGCTAGGGGTTTGAAAGTAACTGAGCTATTTGAGCCAGATTTTTTTCTTTTATTTTCTGTATTTTCCTGTGGAGTTAATCTAAGTGCAGCATTTCTGCAAAAGACAAAATATTATTGTCTTCAATGGGCTTTTGGATCAATGGAGCCATCAAGGAAAATAGCACTGATTTAAGTGCACTTCTTTATTCTCACATGGGCACCAACAGCCTGCAGAAAAACACAAAGAAATATTAATTGGCATGCTGATATGTAATAGCTTGTTTCTAGACTAAGAAAAAGACAATTTTATTTAATTACAATAATACATTTTACTTTCAAAATGTTATGAGTTGGCTTACTAATTTCCTAGTAAGAGCAACTTACTTGGTAGAAAATTAATTCTGCAAAGTATCATTGGGTATAGAAAGAGTGTGGTTCATAAAACAAAGTGGTAAACACAAAGATTATCTTTCATTTTTAAAACTAGGCAACTTTTTAAGGTTTTTTAACGTATAGATGTTTATATCCTTATTTTCTTTTAAAGGATTACATTCACATAGGCTGAATATTTATCTTCCGTGACCATATAAATCTCACCCAGGTATGTATATGTATGTCTGAGTGTTATAGTGTGTATGATTTTCTGTTGGAGAAAGTGTCCATTACTTTTTTTTTTTTTTACGAAAAAGGCAAGGGTTATCATTCAGGACAGCAGGAAATCTCTAAACTATTTTAACAGAGGTGTTTTAATTGACAAGATAATGACCAACCATGTTGACCCACCATTATAAGACTATTTCTTAATGGCATTTGTGTTCAGCTCCACTTTTATTGCCAGTAGGTGACTCGTCATACTTCTGCTTGGGGGAAAGTGACGCTGGTACCAGTTTCCTCAATGGAAGGCTGGTGAGGGGATGGACAGTTTCTTAAACTTGTCCCACTATCATTTAAACAATTGATGATTGAGCTGGAAAATGAGCTCATGTATTTGAATTCCAAGGTTTAAATAAGCCAGAGGGTTGAAGAGGTAAGAAATTAAAGGCAGAAAATGGAATGATTCATAGTGAAATTTGATAAGCATCTAAACATTCTACTCAACTGCTAAAAATATACATTATCCTCTCAGATAATGTATTTTTATCCAGTGTATAAATACATACATTGTATATATAATATGATATATAATTATAATATAATATATATAATGTAATATAATATAATATATATTTTATCCAGTGTCTCAATTAAATTCTTCAAATTATTTTCTGAAGGCTATTTTTTTAAGCCAACACTTAAGAAACTCTTTGAGCCCTTTTCTTCTAAATTCTGTATATTCTCTTGAAGACTCGAAAAGCAAAGTTATATTCTTACTAAGGACTTTGGACTATGAAGTCAAAATTGTCTCATCTCTAAGGAATTGATTCTTCTTGATGCCACATGGCCAGCTCATTATACTTCAGTATTATCACTGAACTTTTTTCCTTTTTCTTTCTTTTTTTTTTTTTAAACCAATTTGTCATCAAATTAAAGATACCAATAACAATGATATCTGGGAGACTTTAAACCATGCTCAAAATAATTGAATGCAAAGAAAAATGAAAAAGAAAACACAAACTTCCTTTGGAAGCAAATATATGCAGCCTTCAGTCTCAAAAGGTTCTGTGAAATATATAAATGCATTTTTAAAATGTGAGTTTTTAGAGTATGCCAATTTTGTATTAACTTAAAAAAAATAGGAAGCGGAAGGAAAATATGAGATATTTTTCTTTTCTTTCCTTGTTTTTTTTTTTTTTTTTAAACAAACAATGTCATGGGCTGAGTTGTGTCTCTAAAATTCGTGTTAAATGCCTAACCCTCAGTACTTCAGAATGTAAATGTATTTGAAGATAGGCACCATATTTAAAAAGGTAGCATATTCCCCTCTGATCCATGGGAAATACGTTTTAAGACCCTCATTGGTTGTCTAAAATCACAGACAGTATTGAACCATATATGCTGTTTTTTTCTATACATACATACTTACAATAAAGTTCAATTTTAAATCTGGTATCGTAATAGTTTAACAATGATAATAAAATAAAACAATGATAACGTAATAAAAGTTCTATTTTATAACTTATAGTCTCTCGTGAAATATCTTATTCTACTATACGCAACCTCTTTTCCTTGTGATGATGTAAAATGGTAGAATGTCTAAATGATGAGATAAAGTGAGGTGAATGATGTAGACAATGTAATGTAGTGTTAGGGTGCTACATAAGGGTTACTTGAACACAAGTACTGTGATATCACAACAATTGGCCTCACAAACAAGATGGCTACTACGTGAGTAACAGGTGGGTAGCATATACTGCATGGATACGTCAGGCAATGGGATGAGTCACATAATGGGTTGGGAATGGAGTAGGATGGTGTGAGATTTTATCATGGTACTCAAAATAGTGAACAGTTTAGAACTTTTGAATTGTTTATTTCTGGAATTGTCTATTCAATATTTTTGTATCACATTTGACCATAAATAACTAAAATAGTAGAAAACAAAACTAAAGATAAGAGAGGACTAATATGAAATGAGGACACAAGAGTAGGACCTAATCCACTGTGGCTGGTGTCCTTACAAAAAGAAAAGACTGGAAACATAAACACAGAAAGTTGACCATGTAAATACACAGATGGCCTTCTACAAGCCAAGAATAGAGATCCTCAGAAGAAACTAATCCTGTTAGCAATTTTACCTGTGTTTCTTTCCTTAAGAAATGTGAGGAAATAAATTTCAGTTTTTTAAGCCATCCAGTCAGTGGTATTTTGCTATGGCAACCCTAGAAATCTGATACAAATGATATCTTAATTTTAGTAGTTTAAGATTATTTCTTTTAGACCTGATTATATAAAGAACCATTTGTTCTTATGTTAGACAGTGTAAAGGTGTCAGAAATCACTGCCTTCCTCTTTTCAGATGTTTTATTTGTTTACATCTCTTCAAATAGTACCATTAAGATGGTATCCACTTGTTTAACTTAATATCCTTATTGAATTATTCTTAATATACTTGACGTATATCTTTTGTGATTTCCCTTTCTTCATAATTAGGTGTAGTGATTAGATTTTGCTGTAAGCTTGAAAGATCTACTTAAATAGTGTCTTGTTTCTTATTTGTTCTTGTCTTTTAAATTGCCCTGATTAGCAATAACAACAAAGGAATTGAGAGTATGGTATTAGCGTTTGAACACAAACTCCACTTTTTCAAATGGTTGTCAGGGTCCACTGACTCAATGGCTTTTTGCACAGCCTTAGTTCAGACTTGTTTAATGAAGAATGGGAGGACCAAGGTCTCCTAACAGCATTAAACCTTCACATCAGGAGATTTTCTAGAATTTATCATGTGCTAGCTTCTTTTAAGCAAATTCAACTAAAAGTGTTGGCTACTCAAGTACTCTTATTTGAGAAGACCAATGTACAGGCCAGATCATGACTATATCTTTACTTATTTCCTATGTAAGTTAAAAAAATCAAGAAATATGCTAGCCAGCTGTTCTCAGAATTTTCTCAGTGTGTGACTTTGAAACATGTTGGCAGGAGAAGAAGGTGTGAATATTCAAATGAATTTTCCTAGAAAGGATATAAAATCTACTTCAACATTTTTAAAAAATCTATTTAATAAAACTTTTTTTCCCTTCTGGAAAGTACAAATGCATTGGATGGGAGCAAATCCCTATGGTAGTGGGTACTTAAGGGAGATTCACAACTATTCATACAATTTGTTTTTTGTTTATATGGTAAATATTTCTCTTCTACCTCATAAGTATAGGCATTTTCATAGAGACTGTGGTTATATTTGGGGATAAACACAGGTAGAAACTAGATTTAGGAGCAGTATACAATTTAGGGAAGACATTAAATGAGTAATAAGCGCATATATTTTGATATAAATTATTCATTATTTATTTGATATAGTCATAAAGGATAAAAACAAAGTTACTTAGAGAGTTTGATACAATAAAATTTATTCTTGTCTATGTGGGTAGAAAGTCTCCCTCAAGACAGACGAAGAAGGCAGAGCCTGAAATTGCCACTTATAAAGATTTTCATCTTCATATACAGATGAGAAACCATAAAAGGTCCTTAATTAAGATTATGATTTCAAATACAGCTTAAAATGATTAATACAACAGCACTGAAAAAAAGATTGACTGGAAATAAGAGGAGATGGAAGGACACAAAATGAGCAGAATTTCATGAGAGTCTATACTAGAGATCATGGAAACTTCAATGTGGGTGTTGATGTTGGGAATGTGGCGAAGAGGACAGAGTTTGAGAAGTTTAAGAGGTAGAATAAATAAGACTTAGGATGGCATGAGACATGAGGAATACAGAGGAATTAAGAGAGTAACCACAATTTCTGGTTTGAATAGATGAATGGGGCTGCCACTTATTGAAATAGAATGTATGTTGGTGGTACTTTGCTGACATTAAAACAGCATATATGCATATTTGAATGTTACAGATCCCATCAGTCTAAGGGCATAAATAGAAGTTATATTAACACTAATATACTCAAATCTCTAGGTTTAAGTTTTACTTGTTCACTTAGTTCTTTGTGGTAAATGTCTAGAGATTTAGAAGGAATTTGTATGTATGTGCATGCATGAAACAATTCAGGGTGTCATTTTGATGGCGCCATACCTAAAGGTAGAGGGCTCCACCATCCTGCTCCTGTCTTCTGCTTCCAAGATGTTCTAGTGTCCCTTACACTGGAGACTCATTGGCCAACTAATTTGTAATACTGGCTGGTGAATGTTTTCCCTTCTCCTTCTCCTCCTCCTCCTTCTTTCCCCCTTCCTTTCCTCTCCCTTTCTTTTCTTTTCTCATTTATGGTGGGATCTCCTGGGGGAATTACTCAGAGTCCAAAGCATTGTAAAGTTCCTTCACACACCTAGCCAGGGGAGCCCACTCATTGCTGGGGTTAAGACTGCTTTCTGCTCCAATTGTGGCAGTAGTGCAGGATCTGAAAAGAGGACTCCTCTCTCTCTCAGTGCTCCTATCTGCTTACTTCAGTTATCCATTCATACTTCTTCCTCTCATATGCTGGATTCTCTTACAGGGGCTCTGTTGTATTTTGGGCTCCCAAGTCTATCCGCAAGGTATTATACATTTTTTTTTTTTTTTCTGCAATGACAGGTTCCAGTCTCTTTCCCAGGGCCCACGGTCCTTCACAAGCCTCTTCAGATCACTTACAAATAAATATATGCAATTAGATATGTGGGAGAATGAGTAACCTAACCCAATATGGCTCCATAGAGATAATAATAAATTACAAAAAGGTATTTTGTTTTTAATCTCTCACATCAATAAATATGACATGAGGCTGACGAAGTCAATTAAACTCACAGTGTTGGGTGTGTGGGTGGGTAAGACTCTACTTCCTAGTGTCTAGAGGAAGGGAAGAATGTGTCTAGTATAAATACAATTTTTAAGGCTGCCCAGATGCCTGACCCACTCCTTAGCTTCTCTTTCAGATTCTGCTAATAGAGATAGTGTTTTTAACTTACTTATCAACTCTTCTTCAGAATTGAGAATACTTTTTTTTCTTTCTTACATGAGTTTCTATATATACCATAAAAACTTGGTTTTAAGTTACTATTTGGGTGGCATTAGTTTTTCTTTCATACTTTGGGCTGGGTTTGGGTAGAAAAATATTGTTTTCATATCTTAAAATATAAGATGTTCCCTAAAGACTTTATAAGCATTCAACTATTAAAGATTACTAAAAAATTGTCTTTAGTATTTAAGAAACAGTTATAGCAATTTAGGTCTATGATGGAAAAAGTTCCAGCATTAGGTAATTATACAACATTAACCTGTAAATGCTTAATCAATTTGATAGCTATAGAATTAGGAATTGTTATAAAAAGTAATTTTTGTAAGTTGTGAAATTTTTATAAATTTTGAAGAATCATTGCAAGATTCCTGTGTATTTATATTATATTTAATAGGAATCTACATAATTATAATTATATAAAATGTCCAATACTTCTATAGCAATGGATATATAAATAGCTCCCCAACAAAAATATTCACACTCTTTTGAAAATACATATTTAGAATTACTGTATGTTCTAATGGTTACATTTTTTAAAAATATAGAACTTTCTTCATCTAGAAAATTCCTCAATTTCCTACATTTTCTGAGTGGCAAAGTAGCATTTTTAGGCACCAATATCTTGCTCATAAAAAAATACCTGGAAGGTCTCAATAGGGGCCCTTGCTTGCAGTACAGTTCTAAATCTCAAAAGAAAGATCCTAAAGTATATGTAGCTAATTAAAAACATTTTCTGTGATTATATACAGCAAAATTAATTCTAGGTGATATATGATTTAGATTGCGAATTGTCTCAAACATTAAATCAATTAGTTCGTGTTTTTAAAATAATAACTGGACTATAGTATAAATTCACTTCATAAAAAAACTTTGGTCACATCTTTGTATAATTTTTACTGCTTGTTAAAGCACTTTTAAAATATTTCCTGTGTAATGCAATAGGTATACAGAATAATTTTTTAAAATGTCTTAGTATAGAATTTTTTTAAGTGAAAATGCAATTTATCATGATGATTAAGTACAAAAACATTTAAACTATACTTCCCAGATTCATATTCTGGGGTTATAATTTGTGAGCTGTGTGAACTGGGCACATTTTTTAAACTTGCTATTCTTTGTAGTTTCTATCCTAACCCAAAGACTAATGTAAAAATTAAATAACTGACTCTGTGTGTAACAAAATAATGCCTGAAATTAACAAATATTGAACATATGATCATATGTTAGCTTAGTTTTACTTTATTTTACTTATTTTGTTGTAAGAAGTGATGACCTGAGTAGTTTTTCCTTTTTATATTTTGGTTATACAACATGATCCCATTTAGTAAGTACATAAGCTAAACAAATATGGCAGCTATTCCATGAATAAAAACCTTCCTTTTGATTCGGCGTTTCAAGATGGCGGCCTAAGGGTGGCTGCATTACGTGTTGCTCCAGAACTCAGGATTCAAGAGAGGAGATATTGAGACGCTTGGGACCAACTCAAAGCAGCCGGGTGACTCTCACCCCCTGGGGGGGCATCCCGGATGGGACGGGGGTCCCGGAACGCAGGAAACTTTGTGAAGTAGAACTGCCGGCGAGACGCCCCTCCCCCCGCTGGAGCGCCATAGAGGAGGCCGTTCGGCACAGCGCTGGGACTCGGAGCAGCCACTGGGGCTCCGGCGGCTGCCCGGGGGAGGAGTGGCGGGGAGAACTGTGTGGACTCAGGACACCGGGGCCTGCCCTGAGGAGGAGGAGAGGAGCGTGGCCTCTTGGATTCGGAGAGACTGCGCCAGAGCTGCAGGCGGTTGCCAGAGGAGAAGCCGCGCGGCGAGCTGTTTGGATTCAGAACGACGCTTCTGAACACCGGGGCCTGCCCTGAGGACAAGGAGGAAGAGGAGCAGCTGCTTGGATTCGGGTGACTATACGGGAACTACAGGCGATTGCCAGAGAAGGGGCTGCGTGGCGAGCTGTTTGGACCCTGACCACTTCTGAACCCTGGGGCCTGCCCGGAGGAGTAGGAGAAGGAGGAGAAGGAGCGCGGCGGGTCCTTTGGACTCGCAGTGACTGCATTAGCGCTCCAGGCGGCTGCTCAGAGGAGAAGGCGAGTGGTGAGTTGTTTGGTCTTAAAGTGACAGCTCCTAAACACAGGGGGGCTGCCTGGAGGAGAAGCGTGGTGGGACGCTTGGTCTTGAGGGGCCACACCAGAGCTCCGGGCGGTGCCCAGAGGACCCGTGCAGCGGGTCACGTGGATTCAGAGCCACTCAGAGGGACTGCTCCTGAACACCCGGGGGGTTATCTGGAGAAGGAGGAGGAACGGGGAGGGTCACTTCGACTCGGAGTGATTGATTGCCCCGGGCTACGGGTGGTTGGTGGGAGGAGGAGGCACGAAGTGAGTTTCTTGGACTCCTAGTGACCGCACCGGCATACTGGGCGGCTGTCTGGAGGAAGAGGCCTGTGGCGGGTCTCTGGGACTCAGAGCGATTGTTCGGGGCCACAGGTGGCTGCTCAGAGGAGGGGCCACGCAGCCAGGCGATTAGGTGCAGAGCAGGGTCCCAGGATCTAGGAGGCTTCTGGGTGGAAGAGCCGCACAGAGACAGGCTTAGGGCGGAGCGAAGGTTCCAGGCCTGTGGGCAAATTCTCTGAGGAGGGGCAGCCTAAGGAGATTCATCTGCGAAGGGTGAGGCTCCCAGGCCCAGGAGGTAGGGCCGGGCCCCTGGAAACTTTGCAGAGGAAGGCAGCCCAGCCCAGGCAGTAGCTGTAAATTGAGGGGAACCTCTAGGAGGAAACTGACCAGCGAGACCTCCCCACCGGGTGAGTCTTCCCTGCTGGGTGAGGTTTCCCACAAGGACGGTAAAACCAGAGACTCAGGCCCAAACAGGCCTTGCCTCAGCCCACAGCCTAGGTCCCCTTTGGATGACCATTGGTCAACAAGTGGAGGCACCTCTGCCCACTAGCAGGGAATATACCCCACCTGAAGGCCACCACTCCTAGAGAGGCAGCTTCCTTGTGGAGCACCGCATTATCAACCTCCTCCAAGACTTCAGCCTACTGAAGGCTAAGAGGGGATATATATATAGAAATCTTCAGGGTAATTGTAAATCAACAGAGGAAATCTGCAATATCTCAGCGGTCCACTGATATCTGAACAACATGAGAAAACAAGGAAAGAAAATGCTGCAAACAAATCTAGATGTTACATCAATAAAACCCAATGACAGCATGGCAGAAGAAATGACAGAAAAGGAGTTCAGAATGTACATAATTAAAATGATCAGAGAAGCAAACGAGGAGATGAAAGAGCAAATGCAAGCATTGAATGATGAGATGAAAGAGCAAATGCAAGCATTGATTGATCGCACCAATCGACAGTTAAAAGAGCAAATACAGGAAGCAAAAGATCATTTCAATAAAGAGTTAGAGATATTGAAAAAAAAACCAAACAGAAATCCTTGACATGAAGGAAACAATAAACCAAATTAAGAACTCCATAGAAAGCATATCCAATAGGATAGAACACCTGGAAGACAGAACCTCAGACATTGAAGACAAAATATTTAATCTTGAAAACAAAGCTGAACAAACAGAGAAGATGGTAAGAAATCATGAACAGAATCTACAAGAACTATGGGATATCATGAAAAGGCCAAATTTAAGAATTATTGGGATTGAGGAAGGCCTAGAGAAACAAGCCAAAGGAATGAACAACCTATTCAATGAAATAATATCAGAAAATTTCCCAAATCTGAAGAATGAAATGGAAAATCAAGTTCAAGAGGCTTACAGGACTCCAAATACACAAAATTACAACAGACCCACACCAAGGCACATTATAATGAAAATACCTAACATACAAAATAAAGACAGAATTTTAAAGGCTGTGAGAGAAAAGAACCAAATTACATTCAGGGGGAAACCAATACGCATATCAGCAGATTTTTCAATCCAGACCCTAAAAGCTAGAAGGTCCTGGAACAACATTTTTCAAGCCCTGAAAGAAAATGGATGCCAACCAAGAATCTTATACCCAGCAAAACTTACCTTCAAATTTGACGATGAAATAAAATCCTTCCATGATAAACAAAAGCTAAAAGAATTTACAAAAAGAAAGCCAGCATTACAGAACATTCTCAACAAAATATTCCATGAGGAAGAGATGAAAAACAAAGAAGCAAATCAGCAAAGGGAGGAATTATCCTAAAGGAATTGTCAAATAAAGGAGGAAACAAGTTGTGTCAAACAAATAAATAAACAAAATTTTAAAAATGAACCAAATGACCGGGAAACCAAATCATTTCTCTATAATAACCCTGAACGTTAATGGCCTGAATTCATCAATCAAAAGACACAGACTGACAGACTGGATTAAAAAGAAAGATCCAACAATATGTTGCCTGCAAGAGACTCACCTCATAGAAAAAGATACCCATAGATTAAAGGTGAAAGGATGGGGAAAAACATACCATGCACATGGACTCAGCAAAAAAGCTGGAGTATCCATCCTCATTTCCGATAATGTGGACTTCAAGCCAAAGTTAGTCAGAAGGGATGAAGAAGGTCATTTCATACTGCTTAAGGGAAGCATAAATCAGCAAGATATAACAATCATAAACATCTATGCCCCAAACAGTGGCTCATCTATGTATGTCAAACAAATCCTTCTCAATTTCAGAAACCAAATAGACCACAACACAATAATACTAGGTGATTTTAACACGCCGCTCTCACCACTGGACAGATCTTCCAGACAAAAATTGAGCAAAGAAACCATAGATCTCAACAACACAATCAATAATTTAGACTTAACGGACATTTATAGAATATTCCATCCAACCAAGAGTGAATACACTTTCTTCTCAGCAGCACATGGATCCTTCTCTAAAATAGACCATATATTATGCCACAAAGCTAATGTTAGCAAATACAAGAAGATAGAGACACTAGCATGTATTCTATCAGATCATAATGGATTGAAGTTAGAAATAAATGAAAGAGTAAAACACAGAAACTATTCCAACATCTGGAGATTGAACAATATGCTATTATATGATGAATGGATAACAGAAGATATTAGGAAGGAAATTAAAAAATTCTTAGAGGTAAATGAGAACAAAGAAACATCATATCAAAACCTCTGGGACACTATGAAAGCAGAACTTAGAGGGAAATTTATTTCATGGAGCGCATTTAATAAAAGAAGTAAAACTGAACAAATAAACAACCTAACACTACAGCTCAAAGCCTTAGAAAAAGAAGAACAGAACAGCACCAAAAGTAGTAGAAGACAGGAAATTGTTAAACTCAGAGCTGAAATCAATGAAATTGAAACAAAAGAAACAATACAAAAAATTGACAAAATAAATAGTTGGTTCTTCGAAAAAATAAACAAAATTGATAAACCTTTAGCCACACTAACAAAGAGAAGACGAGAGAAAACCCAAATCACTAAAATTCGGAATGAACAAGGAAATATCACTACAGACAGGATGGAAATACAAAACATAATTAGAAGCTATTTTGAAAATCTATATTCCAACAAAATAGAAAATTTCGAAGACATCAACAGGTTTCTAGAGACATATGAATTGCCTAAACTGAATGAGGAGGACATAAACAATTTAAATAGACCAATTTCAAGTACTGAAATAGAAGAAGTCATCAAAAGCCTACCAACAAAGAAAAGTCCGGGACCAGATGGGTTCTCAGCCGAGTTCTACAAAACCTTTAAGGAAGAGCTCATTCCAATACTTCTCAAAGTATTCCATAAAATAGAAGAGGAGGGAACCCTCCCAAACTCATTCTATGAAGCCAATATCACACTGATACCTAAACCAGACAGAGACTCATCAAGGAAAGAAAATTTCAGACCAATATCCTTAATGAACATCGACGCAAAAATTCTCAACAAAATTTTAGCAAATCGCATACAAAAACATATTAAAAAGATAGTGCACCATGATCAAGTGGGTTTCATCCCAGGGATGCAAGGTTGGTTCAACATCAGGAAATCAATAAACGTAATTCACCATATTAATAGACTTAAAGTCAAGAATCACATGATTATTTCAATAGATGCAGAAAAAGCATTTGATAAAATACAGCACCCCTTCATGCTCAAAACACTAGAAAAAATAGGGATAGTGGGAACATTCCTTAATATTGTAAAGGCCATTTATGCTAAGCCCATGGCTAATATCATTCTAAATGGTGAAAAACTGAAAGCATTCCCCCTAAAAACTGGAACAAGGCAGGGATGCCCTCTTTCACCACTTCTATTCAACATCGTTCTTGAGACTCTGGCCAGAGCAATTAGACAAACCAAAGAAATTAAAGGGATACGAATTGGAAAAGAAGAACTCAAACTATCCCTGTTCGCTGATGACATGATTATATATTTAGAGGAACCTGGAAATTCCACCAGAAAACTCTTAGAACTCATAAGTGATTTCAGTAAAGTAGCAGGTTACAAGATCAATGCCCATAAATCCAACGCATTTTTATACATAAGTGATGAATCTTCAGAAAGAGAAATTAGGAAAACTACCCCATTCACAATAGCCTCGAAAAAAATAAAATACTTGGGAATCAATCTCACAAAAGAGGTGAAAGACCTCTACAATGAGAACTATACAACACTAAAGAAAGAAATTAAAGAACACCTTAGAAGATGGAAAGATCTTCCATGTTCTTGGATAGGAAGAATTAATATTGTCAAAATGGCCATACTACCTAAAGTGCTATACAAATTCAATGCAATTCCAATTAAAATCCCAATGACGTACCTTACAGAAATAGAGCAGGCAATTATGAAATTCATCTGGAAGAATAAGAAACCCAGAATAGCTAAAGCAATCCTTAGCAGGAAGAGTGAAACAGGGGGTATTGCAATACCAGATCTTCAACTCTACTACAAAGCAATAGTAACAAAAACGGCATGGTATTGGTACCAAAATAGAAAGGTAGATCAATGGTACAGAATAGAGGACACGGACACAAACCCAAATAAATACAATTTTCTCATACTAGACAAAGGGGCCAAAAATATGCAATGGAGAAAAGATAGCCTCTTCAACAAATGGTGCTGGGAGAATTGGAAATCCATATGCAACAGAATGAAACTAAACCCATATCTCTCACCGTGCACGAAACTAAACTCAAAATGGATTAAGGACCTCGGAATCAGACCAGAGACCCTGCAGATTATAGAAGAAAAAGTAGGTCCAAATCTTCATCTTGTTGGTCTAGGACCAGACTTCCTTAACAGGACTCCCATAGCACAAGAAATAAAAGCTAGAATCAACCACTGGGATAGATTCAAACTAAAAATCTTTCTCTCAGCAAAGGAAACTATCAGCAATGCGAAGAAAGAGCCTACAGAGTGGGAGAATATCTTTGCCAATCATACTTCAGATAGAGCACTAATCTCCAGAATCTATAAAGAACTCAAAAAACTCTACTCCAAGAATTCAAATAGTCCAGTCAACAAATGGGCTAAGGAAATGAATAGACACTTCACAGAAGAAGATCTACAAGCAATCAACAAACATATGGAAAAATGTTCAACATCTCTAGTAATAAGAGAAATGCAAATCAAAACCACCCTAAGGTTCCATCTCACCCCAATTAGAATGGCGATTATCAAGAATACAAGCAACAACAGGTGTTGGCGAGGATGTGGGGAGAAAGGTACACTCATACACTGCTGGTGGGGCTGCAAATTAGTGCAGCCACTATGGAAAGCAGTGTGGAGATTCCTTAGAAAACTTGGAATGGAACCACCATTTGACCCAGCTATCCCACTCCTTGGCCTATACCCAAAGGACTTAAAATCTGCATACTACAGAAATACAGCCACATCAATGTTCATAGCTGCTCAATTCACAATAGCCAGACTGTGGAACCAACCTAGATGCCCTTCAATTGATGAGTGGAGAAAGAAACTGTGGTATATATATACTATGGAATATTACTCAGCCATAAAGAATGATAAAATTATGACATTTGCAGGCAAATGGATGAAATTGGAGAATATCATGCTAAGTGAGATAAGCCAATCTCAAAAAGCCAAAGGACGAATGATATCGCTAATAAGTGGAGGTTGACACATAATGGGGGGGAGGGAAGGGTTAGAGTTAGGGTTAGGGAGGGGGGCAAGTATGGAGGAAGGAACTACTGTATAGAGGGTAAAGAGGGGTGGGAGGGGTGGGGGGAAGGGGGAAAAAATAACAGAATGAATCAAACAACATTGCTCTATGTAAATTTATGATTACACAAATGGTATGCCTTTATGCCATGTACAAACAGAGAAACAACATGTATCCCATTTGTTTACAATAAAAAAAAAAAAGAAAAAAAAAAAAAAACCTTCCTTTTCTTTGCATTGTCAAAGATGAAAGAAATCAAGGAGAGCAGACTCTGGTATGTTAAAAAAAATAGTTGAGGAGATATATTTTCTATGTATTTTATTCTCATTATGAAGTGGGAAGCAAATCAGCTGCTAAATATGATGAGAATCATGAGTGATGGCAACACACAATTGCCACCATCAAGGGGAGAACACCATGACTTGGGATACTTGAGTATCAAACAGCATTGAAGGCCCCCTCAAGCTGAGACCATTAATTTGTAGTAGAAACAACAGGCATAGCTCTGTAGCTTTCTCCAACCATGAAATCTTTCTTTTTCTTTGTGAGTTGTTGGGGGAGGTTTGAGTAAAAACGCAAAACTGGAGAATAAGTAAACAGGTTGAAGATAGGACTGTTGAAGTCCAAGAGGCAAGAAAATGAAACCAACCCTGGGAAGATTAGGGTTTATGATGAAATGTAAGAGCAACTGTGGAGGGGAGAAAGGAACATGGGAAACTGAAGCAAAGGACATGCAGGATACTGACATGTGGAAGTTTAAAAGTGAAGCAAGTCTATGTGAAGATGTGAGGTCGGAGCAGCCGTGAAGTCTGAATTTCTGGATATTGAGTAGAGATAGAACTGTGAATAAGAGAATTCAGAGGAGACAAGAAATGGTAGAGCTGATTCAGTTATCAAATGAAAAGAAAGGATAATGTAACAGCTATATAGCAGGTCTCTTTCTAAAAATTTGGTATGAAATCGAAGGGGTCAGTGGGCTCCAAGAATAATGTCTTTGAGAGTGATATGCATCTTGAGAACCAGATAGAGCAAGTAGGAAACTGTGGACATTAGGGATATTTTATGTTAATTCTTCCAAAAAGAAAAAATGACACTGCCTCAGAACTATATGAGAAAATTGCATATCTAATATGAGGCATGATTTGATCTTTTTTTAAAAAAATATTGATGCCAGGAACATTTTCATTTGAGTGGTACAGGAGTGTCCTTAGAATCTAGAAGGAAAAAAAAAGGAATACCATTATTACTTTATTTCATTTTATATATTTACATATTCATAATTATTTAAGCATTGTTTCATAGTAAACTTCATCTTCATTGAACATACATGCAATGTATGGGATAATTTCTGATTATAAAATAGAATGTGAATTTTATTAGCCATGACAATATAGGATATTATAGTTACAGAAAGCATAAGATAGAGAAGAAAGAGTCCTAGTTCTAATAACCATCAGGAAATAAAATGATTCTGCCAACAAAAGACAATTTCCCCAGTCAGCCTCCTGTACAACTACAGGAGAAAGAATGTATTTATTAGTGAGGAAATAATAGGAATTTATATGCATGGAAATGTCTTCAAATTCTGGGCAGAATTCCACACAAATCTATTCAGAAAACTAGTAGACAGAACAATTACAAAGTCTCTCACTGAGAGATAAGAAAACCCACCTTTGAGTGTCTCCTGTGTGACTTGTGAGTGACTTCTAACCTGATCTTGGAGCAATTGTTCATAGTTCCCGATATCCCAGGATCTTGACTGTAAGATTGACAGATATGGCTTCTTGTCAGGTTTATGTTTTCTAGGCAACACCCTGAGAAGGAGAGGGTTGAGAGAGAGCCCCCTTTCTTCTCTTTGTTAAACAAAGAGGACTTGATCATCTTACTCTAAAAATTTGAAAGCTTGATCATTCCACACTATAGAACATCATCTTGCAAAGTGAGGAATCAAAGGATAAAGTCCGTGGTTGATGAAACAAGAAATTGCCATTCAAGTGTCTTTTATTATATGCAATGGAGTTATAGGTACTAGAAATTATAACTACAAAAATAGAAGAAAGGTGGTATCTTAGAGTCCATTTGGGCTATTGTAACAAAATAAACTGGGCAATTTATAAATCGTATGATTTTACTTTTCACAGTTCTGGGAGTTAAGAATTCCAAGATCATGGTGCCAGCAGATACAGTGTCGGTGAGGGATTGTTCTCTGCTTCAAAGATGACCCTGCTTGCTGCATCCTCACGTTCTGGAAGGATGAATGCTGTGTTCTTACATGGCAGAAGGGGCCAGTAAGCTGCCTTGAGCTTCTTTTATAGGGGCACTGATCTCATTCACGAAGGGCTCCTGTCACCTCCCAAAGTCTTCACCTCTTAAATACTATCATCTTGAGGGGCAGGTTTCAACATATGAGTTTTGGGGAGATACATAAATCTGGACAGTAGCAGGTGGTGTGAAATAAATACTCATTTCTCATAGCTGAAAATCAGTAAAATTGTGTACTAGTGTCATATTGAGAAGTAGTTATATAAGTGCAGTACTTAGCAGTATGAAGGTAACCTAAGGATGATAACACAGAAATGCTAAAAGATAATAGCTTTTATAAGCATTATTGGCATGGGGAAGAGGGAGTTGTTGTCACTTCTATTGATTTATAATGTTTCACACACACACACACACACACACACACACACACACACACACACACTTGAAAATGTGGAAGCCAATGATCCCTGGTGCAACAAGTAAAATCACAAATGTAATGAGGCTTTGATACTTCCTTTTCTAATTAATCCAAATTTTCTATAGCTCTTAAGAGGACTCTTAGTGAATCAAATCTTATGTTATATACCTTAATGACCGCTGAAATATTCACTGATATTCTGAAATACAGGGTATTTTTTTGTGTTGCTTATAAAGTTTTGAAACTAAGAAGTTACTTGCTTGGTACTATTTATTAATAGTGCATTACTTAGAAGATCCAAATGTATGTATTCTGGATTCCTATATTCTGAATTATGACAAAGGTAGTTTAAATGAAGAAAGGATGAGATGTGAGTTATTTCTATCCTTATAAGTTAGGCACACAATGGAAAAAAAAGAGGGATAAGTAAAGGAAAATTTCAGTTGACATATTTTCTAGTCAATGAAAAATGAAAGGTTATTGCCTGTTCTTGAAGGAAGTAAAAATAAGTCATTCTGTCAGCAGTGACTCTGTATAATCTTCATCTATCTTCTCTCTCCTCTCTCCCCACCCTCCATCCATTTGCTACAAATGCACACACCTTTATCCCCTTAGCTACCATAAAAAAATTCCTCACACAATCAATGTTGAGCAACATTTTTAAAGGCAGTAGTAATGCATTCTGCAATTTCTTCCTCGTTTTAATGCAAAATTTCAAGCAGTTTATCAATGTCAGACAGACTGCGTCAGACACACCGTTTAACAAATGTATCACATAGAGAAGTTGTCTGGCTCAGTCTCCTAAGAAACCAAGGAGGAAGGAACTAATAATTTTCTGGAAATTGTAGTTGGTTTCAGTAAGTGACTGTAATTTTTTTCCCATCCAAAAATTCATCACACATCTACGATCCTGGTATTTCCTGTCATTTAATTGTCAGCCTGTTATATTTTCCAGAGGAGATAACTTTGAATAAAATTTAATTAATGCAGTAGACATGAGAATCTACCATGGGAAGACAGCACTTTTCTAATCACTGTGGTGAATAGGAAGCAGGTACATTTAATTTTTGCTCTCCAGTCATTTATGCTACTCAGGTCGTAAGGCATATAATTAACTGTAATGAAGTATAAGATGCTGTGCATTTTAGAATAAAAGGAGTAATGTAGTACTATGGATGCTAGGAAGTAGGGATATGTGAATCAGGGCTGAGATAAGGAATCTACAGAGGCTTCTTGGAAGGAGAGGGCACTAGACAGAGCATTACTGAGTACAGATGGGGATTGATGAGGGGACTTTTCGAGGCAGAAAATACAGGCTGCGGATAAAGGAATAAAGTGAAGGGGAAAATGTGTGTGGGAAAGTGAGCTCTCTAGTTTGTCTACAGTTGTAGGAAGAAGCCTGAGTTCACCAGAGACAAGGCTAGGTCAGCGGTGGGAGTGAGCTTGTGGCGGTCCTTACCGTCAAGCATTTGGACATCACTGCCCAGGCCCTGTCACGTTTTTGATATGAATGTTCCCTGAAAGAAGCAGGAAAAGAAAGGCAGTGGAGAAGCGTCCGGGAAGAAGAGGCAGACTAACAAATTCATTTTAAATTTCACCTGTGGCTTATGGTTCTCCTCTAAACTCATACCAGGAAAGCAGATTTAAAAGTTGTACCCTGTTGAGGTGTGGCCTCACCTGTGTGAATTTACTTTCCATACTTTTTAAATCGAGCCCAAAGAAGAGCATAATCTATTTTACTCTCTGCGTGCTTGGTGAATTCTTATTTTCCTTCCTTGGGCTTTTGCTTTTCTCTTTTGAGCCTCATGACTGGCGGACTAGTCTGACCAGCATGTGATGTTTCTTCTTGCCTAATTATTTAGGGGTTTCTGATAACCCAAATCCTTCTTAGCTTTCTAGAATTTCCTGGACAGACCCTAAAAGCATCCCTGTCTCTCGCAATGACGACTCTTACACGATCTTCCTCAAGCAGTTTTATTACCCCAGGTTCTCACAGAGTTCCCGTAGATCTTCTTCCTCCCCCTACCCCAGAAACCATTCCCTTATAGAGCCCATCAGCCAATCAGCAGCCTGTCCACGTGCACATCACATGGACTCAGCCAGTCCATTGGCAGTTGCCCCGTGGCATGCGGTGTTCCCGTGCATTTCATGCTCCCGCTGTCAGACCTCCTGAAAGTTGTTTACCACCTAAGTGCTCCCAGGAACTTCCGCTCAGCGCCATCTTAGCTCTCAGACTTAATGGCCGATGGGCGGGCCCGTCACACATCCCCAGTTAAAAAAAACAAAAAAACAAAAAAACAAAAACAAACAAACAAAAAAACAAGAACAAAAAACCCAAGCTGATCTGTGTTAATGGAACAGAGTTAAGAATTAGTCTTTGCTTTATGTAACTGGGAATTCATGGAGTCAATTTTAATTTTGGAAAAATGCTTAAAAAGAAAATTGGTAGTTTTTTAATTTCACTAATTTATATATTAATATTTAGGGACAACTAGAATAATAATTATTTATCTTTTTTTTTTTTTTAAGCAACAAAGTTCCTTTCAAAGAAGATGGAAAAGAGAATCAGAAATTGCATTTTATTAAAACATCTCACAATTACAGTAGGGACTACTGATTTTTTATTAAGGCTCTGTCGATATTCTAGTATCAGGTGTTGGGATTGGCCCTTAAAATCATGCAAGATAAAAACTACAGAAATAGGGTTTCAGGTCAATAATGCTTTCTGAGAAAAATCAGTTTTTTTAAATGTTGTATTTTGGTATAAATTTTCAAAGTGATGTCTCTTAATAGGTTTATTCAGCAGGGAATTGAGTGCTTTTTCATTTTTAAAGAAGTGCCATTAAAAGTTGTGGTTTTTCAGGTGGCTTTTTATTTCCTTTGCATCTAAGTTGATGCTTTCAGTGAAAATGATTTGTGGCTCAGCATTTATTCTGCAGATTATTAATAAGCTTTGAAAGTTTGCCATAAAAATAAAACCATATTTCCTGGAGCAATAGAGTTGAATTTCTATCTTCTTTTAAACGAACTTTGAGGTAGGAAAAGCATAAGATAAATTATATTGGTTTCATGGTAGTAATTAAAATATCTCTGATAAACATCACAAGTTGAACATGATAATTTAAAAGGCATTTTTATCAACATATTATGATTGCTTCTTGATTTTTAAAGTTTGTCTTAAGATTTACTTGGGCATATTTAATGTGAGATTTTTAGACATCTCTATTTAATCAAATTTATTTACCTAATTTTCTTCAATTAAAATATTAGGACCAGTAAATCCTTCATGCTAAGAAAATTCATAAAAGAAATTTTTACATGTTTGTGTGAAAGATAAGGGTATTGGCTATTTTGTTCTGTTATTGGTTAATAAATATTTTTGCCTGACTAATTTAAAATTAATTAGCAAGACAAGTATTATTCTTAACCTGTGTAGATGAGGAAACTAAAGCAAGAAAATTAGGTTATTGTGTCATCCTACCAAGGATGGATGATTGAGTCTACAAGTTAGATCTCTAAACTTCTGGTCATTACTCTTTTGTGAGAAATGTTGCTTCTTGCCAATAAATCTAATTTTCAGGTTATTTTTTCAGTATTATATGGACACTGTTTAGGAGGGAAATCAGAATAACATCAATAAAGAAACTTCTCAAATAAAGTGTGTTCTGATGCTATGAACCCTGAAAGTTATTATATAACAATGCTTCATGTATTGATGTTATGAACAGAGCATATTAGTGAACTCAGGCCAAAGTTTTGGAGTTATGAGGTTTAATTTGAGCCAAAATTGTGTGTGTGTGAAGCACATCATAAAGTTTTCTATCATCTATATATGTATTTGTTCATCCATGTATCATCCTTTTGAGTTTTAATATGCCTTGCCCCAGGTAATTTGGTAGGAGGATGGAACATTGATTCTCCATGGATAACTGTTGGTGTCTATTGCAGACCTCTATAAGTAGACCTTCAATATATATCTGTTGAATTAATTGTATTAATATATCTTTAGTCATAATGGAGAAAGCTGCATGGTCTCCTCTTCTTTAAAAATCTTATGTACACACTCTCAACTACTACATTTCATAATGTTACTGTGAAGGAACTTTAATAGAGTCAATCAGCCCACAAAAGGGCTCTGAAATTATGTGCCCTTATACATCCTAATAGGAATTCTAAAATTGGACAGAGGACCAATTCCTTCCATAGTCTAAGGCATAAGTCAGATCTTCACTGTCATGTCCCCCAATGCATACTAAAGAGCTCAGAGATCCATTTTTACACTGGGTTTAATATTTGACATTCTCCATCAGTTCATATTAACATTCTGAAAGTTCCAGTACCACCCAGATGTGCACATAAAAGTGTTTCAGCCCCATATGTGCATTCTTCAAGGGGTATGTATTCCATTACATGCAATAAAAAAGTAGAAAATGTGCAAATCCCTTATATAAAGTCCTTAGCCAGAAACAATTCTATCTCCATGGAATTTCATAAATCTTTCCCAATTCATATACAACACTCCAGTGCTATTTCCAAAGAAATTGCTTATCTTTTTCCAGATATTTCTTTCTCAGTCCTTTTAAATATTTCCAGGAAATTCATTGTTGCCAATTGCTAGGCTTTAAAGAAATTATGACTGAATTTTAAGGCATAATAAATACCCTATTATTTAAAGTGGGTAAAGGCACTGTCATCACAGAGAGAAAATAATGGCATATAAAGCCAGATTTTTCTCTCAGACTTGAATAGCTGCCTCAGAGGTCAAGAGAAGAGATTGAGTCCTGGGCAGAAGACACCTGCACATTTTATAAAGAGAAAGGTGAAGATGAACTTTTTCCCTTTTGGCTTAGGTCCTATTCTAGGAAATATTCTTATGAAAGGTAAAGTTAGAACTGGATGGGATAGAGACTTGAAAAGGAACAAAAATGCAAGAATCATTCAATAAATGAATACAAGAAAAAGAAAGCAAATGGAAAATACAAATGCATCTTCTCCCTTTGACTTTTGTTCTCTTTCTTCCACCTCCTCCAATATTGTCTCAATTTAATAGTAATTGAATCTTTGGAGAACTCTTCAAATACGTTTTTAAAAACCTCATTTGCCTTAAATAGTATTTAAGTTTCAATCATACATGCTTGTCCCTTTATTGAAGAAACCTGTAAATATTTATTGTAGGTAGGTGCAGCATCAACTTTTAAGAGGAATGTGAGTGTATTTCAAGTCATGCTGCTGAAGTCCAGTTAAATTCTAGAGTTTTTATTTGTGAAGAAAAGATCTTATTTTTAAGAAAAAGAAACCATTCTGTTATTATTATAAAATAAATGCTGGCTATGATCTTAACATATAGATATAAAAATTAGATAGTATTGATTATTTATTTGAATTCAAAGTTATAAAAAGGAATTAGACAGGTAAATCATATAATTCATTCTTTCTGTTAGCTGAGAGGAGATTAGATTCAGGGTTCTGATAAAATGTTGGTTAAACAAAATCTGTTGTGGTCATGCTAGCATTGTTATGGTTTGTATATTGGATGCTCCCCAAAGGTCCATGTGTTAGAAACTTGGTGGTGCTAACTGGAGGTTACGGAAATTTTAAGAAATGGAGCCTGGTGGGGTCATCTTCATTGTTGGTAAGGACATACCTTTGAAGGGAATTTGGGGACCCCATTCCTTCCTTGCTCTTTTTAACTTCCTAGCCATAAGATGAGAGGTTTTGTTCTTCCATGAGCTCCCACTATAATGTGTGATATCACCACAGGGCCAAAGCAGCAGGGTGAACAGATAAAGGACAAGAAACTTAAAAACTGTGAGCCAATATAAACTTATTCTCTTTATAATTCAATTATCTCAGTTATTTCATTTTAGTGATGGAAAGCTGAAAGATGCAGGAATTAATAGTCTATGAAGCTGTACCTTTCAAATGTTCCTTATCATTGAACTGCTTGAAAATTGCTACAAAAAGGGTCTTTTGTCAAACTTATGGGGGGGATCTGATTGCAAAAACAATTTCATCAAAAGTTATAAAAGTATTAAATCTAGTTTGGAGTTAGAAAATAATTTCTTATATACTTAAAAATGATTTAATTGTACCTTATAATTATATGTAATAGTGGGATTCATTATGCCATATTCATACATCCATGTAACATAATTTGATTAATGTCATTCTGTAGTACCTTCCTTCTCCCTCTCCTCCCTCCTCCTGATCCTTACTTTACTGATTCTTATATACTTTTTAACATTAGATTAAAGCATGATACCATTTTAAGTACGTATTTGTGTAAGTTTTATATCTGGCTTTTTTGATTCTCATCAGTCATGGTAGTTACATTCTGTACGGTAATCATAAACACTGAATTAGTGAGTATGGAACCATTCCTCCTAGGTATAATCCTCTAAGTGTCCACTGGTGGCACTTTTTTCCTCACTGATCTAAACATAACCTTGTTTCTGTTAAAAGACACCTTCTTTAAAATATATTGCTGATTAATCAACATTGAGTTCGTGGTCCTCAAGCCTTGAAGCAGCTTTTCGAGCTTACATATTTTCTTGGTAAGGCACGTCACAACCTTCTTGTACTGAGGGCAATAGACAGCACTTTAGCACTAGGCTTGGGGGACATTTTAAACAGTGAAGAGCCTGGTGCTAAGTATACCAAAAAAGAACACTTTATAATACTGTGAGAGCTGAAAAAGGAATCAAAATGTTGCTTTATTCTACCTCAACTGGGTAGATGAATGTCAGGTGACTCAAAACTTTTACTACCCTGAACATGCACACACCCACAAATGGCTGTGAAACACCATGCACATTGATGGTCAGGTTGCCAGTTTTTGGTAGTAGACAAATACACAAATATGAAACCCATAAATATTGAGGATCAATTTATGTTTGCACATGTATGTATTTGCTTTAGGGACTATTCAATTTTCAATAGTAATAGTTAAACATTATTTTGTTACAAAAGGAGAAAAACCTAATTTTAAAAATATTTTTTTCCTAAGGATTTTAAAAAATTCAGTGTCATGGTGTCCTTTGTCTACTTACAAATCTCCATTTAGAACAGTTCTTTCCCCCCCTCCTTTGGTACCAGGGATTGAACCCAGGGGTGCTTAACTGCCAAGCCATATCCCAGCCTGTTTTATTTTTTTTATTTTGAGAAAGGGTGTCCCTCAGTTGCTTAGAGCCTCCCTAAGTTGCTGAAGCTGGCTTTGAACTTGAGATTGTCCTGCCTTAGCTTCCCCAAGCCACTGGGGTTACAGTTTTGTGCCACTGTGCCCAGCTACAGAACACTTCTGTTACCCAGAAGTTTCCCCATGGTATCCCTGAATAGACAACTCCCTTCCTACCTCACAACCCCTGCCAAACACTGATATATTTTCTGTACCTATGGTTTTGTTTTTCCAGAATAACACCTATATGGAATCATGTTGTGTGAAACCTTTGAGCACAGCTTCTTTCACTTAGCATAATGTATTTGATATTCATCCATATGTTATTGTGTGCTTCAATTATTTTTTGTTATTACTGAGAATCATTCCATCATATATGACTTTGCCACAATATATTTATTCATTTATTTGTGAAAGAATACATGAGTTCCTTCGAGTTTTTGGTCATTGTGAGTAAAGCTGCTTTATACAGTCATTCACAGACTTGTCTATGAATAAAAATTTGTTTGTCTTGGATACATACCTAGAAGTGCAATTGCTGCTCCATTTTGCATTCCCCCCAGCAATGAATAAAGAGTTTTAGTTGCTGAAGATCATCATGGATGCTTGGGTATTGTCAGTTTTGTTTTATTATCCTTTAATTTTTTCATCAATTAATGAATCTTTAGTGGTATTTTAGTGACTTTAATTTGCATTTTCCTGATTATAATATTGATCATCTTTTCAGAGACTTGTTTACCATCCATAAATCTTTTTCAGGAAAGTGATTGTTCAAATCTTTTGCCCATTTTTAAAAATCATGTTGTTTTTCTCCTTATTGCCGAGTTTATTTCTTTCTTTCTTTATTTTGCACATTCTGGATATGATTCTTTTAGCAGGTATATGGCTTCTATTTTCCTTCTCTTCCAGAAAATGAAAGTTCCTGATTTTCTTGAATCCAATTTATCAAATTTTTTTATTGATTGTGCTTTTGATGTCGTATCTGTTAACTTTTTGCCTAATTCAAGGTCATGGAGGTTTTTTCCTCATGCTTTCTTCCAGAAGCTATATAGTTCTACATTCAACATTTAAGAGTATAAGTCATTTTCAGTTTATTTTTATGTAAGGTGTGAGGTGTATGTCAAGTTTGTTTCTTTTACTGCTGTGGAAGGAATTGTGCCAAAAGCTCTATTGAAAAAAAACTATCTTTTTACCACCAAACTGCCTTTGTATCCTCAAAGTTTATTTATGTGTGAGGGTCTAATTCTGACTGTCTTTTCTGGGCCACTAATCTGTCCCTTGCTCTACCAGTATCACCCTGTCTTAGTTACAGTAGGGTTATAATCCATCTTAGAGCCAAGAGGAGGGTTGCTGCCTCTCACAGAGAAAAGAATCAAAGACTTTGACAAAATACTTTATCACAGAGATCTATCTTTTCTTCCAGTATAAACATTTTAATGGTGTACGTTTCCCATAAGTACTGCTTTAGCATTACCAAAATTTTGAGGTTTTATTTTCATTTCCATTCAGTTCAAAATATTTTCCGATTTTCTCTGTCCTTTTCTTTGTTCCATGAATTATTCAGACATATGTTGTTTTTTGTTGCCAAATATTTGGAGATTTCCTCCTGTCATTTAATTGTTCACTTCTGGTTTAATTTTTTATGGTCTAAGAATATAACTTCCTGATGATTTCTATCATTTAAACTTGTGAAGGTTTATTTTGCGTATAAGATTATGGTCTGTGTTAATTTTCCTTGAAGAGGATGTATATTCTGCTAGTTGGTCAGAATGTTCTATGATTATCAATTGGGTCAAGTTGGTTGATAGGGTTTTCAGTATTTTTGTTTATTTTCTATTCACATGTCATAACAATGATTGTAAAAGGAATATTGAAGCCTTTCAGAATATGAGTTTATTTATTGTAAGTTCTAGATTAGCTTTTTGATTCATGAATTTAGAAGTTTGTTGCTAGGTGTGCATATTTTTAAGGTTTTGATTTCTTCCTAGTGAACTGACCCTTGGTAATCATGTAATGACCCTCCTCCTTAGTGATTTTCTTTGTTCTGTGATCTACATTTTCCTGATGTCAATAAAGCTATTCTAGTTTTCTCTTAATGTGGGTTTGCTTATTATATTTTTTTGCCATCATTTTACTTTTTAGCATATATGTAATTGGTGTGTATGTGTGTGTGTGTGTGTGTGTGTGTTTTGAGACAACGTATATTTTGATCTTGATTTAACCAGTCTGATATTCCCAGAACTTTAATTGTGCTTTGGCTGTTTTCCTGAAGTATGATTACTAATATGGTTGGATTTATTTATACCGTTTAATTTTCTTTTCAGTTTGTCTGATCTGTTTTTCATCCTGTTTCCCTGTTCTGCAAGAAAGCACGCAAAGTCTTTGTGTAGTTGATTTGATCCAGAGTTTTTGCTTGAAATCATTAAGAAAAGTGGGTTGTAATGAGCCTCTCGCCTATTTGGCACTGAACTGTTTTGCAGTTTTATTTTA